>NC_083717.1:87750906-88976927 GCF_028564815.1 Eubalaena glacialis
TTTTTAAAGAGTGAGTACAACTTCCCTCTTCATATTGACTTCTTGAAAAATTTGTCATGTGTTGAATTTTCTTGCCTATTCCCTCCAGCAGGGCATTTTTTGAGGGCAGGTGTCATTTTCAGCCCTGCAATCCTTGTGACTATTAAGCAACCACTAGCACTGGCTTTAAAGCTGCTGTTGTGGGAAACAGCCACAAGGCGGCAGCATTATTACGTTCTCAACTTTTGGTTTTAGGGCAACAGAGTCTTCCTGGACGTAGTGTTCCGAGGTTGTAAATTAGAGGGGAATGTGCTGGGACAAGCCCCCAAAAGTTTATGTCTCCTTCCTTTTGTTTGTTTTTTAAATTTAATTTCTATTTCTTATTGGAGTAAATTTGATTAGAGTGTTGTGATTGTGTGGCTGTACAGAATCTGCGCAATAATTCCTACATATGTCTGTTCATCTTTGGATCCTGTTACCATGTATGTTTTACAGAATGTTGAGTAGACCTCCCTTGGTATTTGGTAGGTGTTTTGTCATTATATATTTTATATGTATTGGTGATTCTATAATTCATATAGTTTATATGTTTTATGTTTATATACATTTAACATACATTAGTATATGTATGTTAGCCCCATAGTCCTAATTTATCCATCCTCCCAACTTTCCTTTTGGCTAACCATTCGTTTGTTTTATAAGTCTGTGAGTGTCTTTTTCTGTGGAAATATGTTCATTGGTAGCAATCTTAGGATAACATGTATAAATGATATCATAGGATATTTGTCATTCCCTTTTGACTTACTTAACCTAATATGATTATTTCTAGGCTCATCTGTAGTCCTGAAAACGGCACTGTTCATTTTTTTCCTGAGTCTAGTATTCCATTCGGTACGTATACCACTTCTTCTTTGTCCATTTATCTGTTGATGGACATTTTGTTTGCTTCCATGTTTTGGCTGTTGTAAATACTGCTGCAGTACACGATTCTCCGTCCCGTGTCTTTTTGATTCTGGCTTTTACAGGTGACAGGACCAATAGTGGGCCTTGCGGATCATATGGTGACTCAATTTTTACCTTTAAACGCACTGCCATTCTGTTCCTATTATTGGCTGTTACCAGTTTACATCCCACTTAGACCGAGAGGTTACGCTATTCTCCACAACTTCTTCAACATCTATTGTTTGTTGACTTTTTGCTGATGGTCATTCTGACTGGTGTGAGGTGATACCTTTGTGTAGATTGGATTTGCCTGCGTCTAGTAATTCCTGATGTTTTGCCTTTATCAATGTCCTTTTCATGTTTTTTTAAGATTGAGCTAAACTCACAACTTCAAATTGGCTTCTTGAAAAATTTGCCCCGTTTGGAATTTTATGGCCATTCCCTACCCCAGGATATTTTTTGAGGGCATGATTCATTTACAGCCCTGCAGTCCTTGTGAATATTATTGACCATTAGCAGTAGATTTAAAGCTGTCGTTTGAGGAAACGGCCTTAGGGTGGCAGCATTTCTACATTGCCAACTCTGCTTGCTAGGGAAACAGAACCTTGCTGCAAGTTGTGCTTTGAGGTTGCAGATTAGAGTGGAATGTGCCAGGACAAACCCCCATAAGTTTTAGCCTCCTTAATTCTTGTTTGTGTCTTCAAGTTGTAGTTTCTATCAAGCAAATTTGATTGAAAAATGTCTTTTGTTCTAGGTGTACAGAACCTTGTTCATTTACACATATACATACATCTATTGATCTTTGGGTCCTTTTCCATGTCAGTTATTACAGAGTGTTGAGTAGACCACACTTGCTATTCCATAGGTCTTTGGGGATTATATATTTTATATGTAGTAGTATATGTGTGTTAACCCCAGTATCCTAATTTATCCATTCCTCACACCATTTCTTTGGCTTAACCATAAGTTGTCTTCTCAATCTGAGATTGTCTTTCTCTATGGAAATATGTTCATTTTTATGAATTTTCAGATAACATAAGTGATATCATAGGACATTTGTCTTTTGCATTCGGACTTACTTCACGTTGTGTGATTATCTCTAGGCTCATCTGTGGTGCTGCATATGCCTTTCTTTTATTTTTTTCGTGACTGATATTCCATTCTGTCCATATACCACTTCTTCTTTGTCCATTCATCTGTTTATGGACCTTATTTTTGCTTCCATGTCTTGGCTATTTCAATATTGCTGCAGTGCACATTTGCCTGCCTCTGTCTTTCCGATTCTGGTGGTCTTAGGTTATAGGCCCAAAAGGTGCCCTGCCGCATCATATGGTAGCTCAATTTTTACCTTTTAAAGCAGCTCCATTCAGTTTTCATTAGTGCTGTTACCCATTACATCCCACCAGCAGCTAGAAGGTACAGAGTTCTCTAAAACCACTTCAGCATTTATATTTTGTAGACTTTTTGCTGATGGTCATTTCACTGGTGTGAGCTGAAATCTTTTTGGAGGTTGGATTTGCATGTGGCTAATAATTCCTTATACTGAGCTTTAGGCATGCCCTTTGTTGTTCTTCTCCTTTTTTTTAAAGATTGAGTACAACTTCCCTCTTCATATTGCCGTCTTCAAAAATTTGTCATGTGTTGAATTTCCTTGCCTATTCCCTACCCCAGGGCATTTTTTGTGGGCAGCTGTCATTTACAGCCCTGCAGTCCTTGTGACTATTAAGCAACCATTAGCACTGGGTTTAAAGCTGCTGTTGTGGGAAACAGCCACAAGGCGGCAGCATTATTACATTCTCACCTCTTTTTACTATGGTAACAAAATCTTCCTGGACGTAGTGTTCCGAGGTTGTAAATTAGAGGGGAATGCGCTGGGACAAGCCCCCAGAAGTTTATGTCTCCTTAGTAATGTTTGTTTTTTTAAATTTAATTTATATTTCTTATCAGAGTAATTTTGATTAGAGTGTTGTGATTGTCTGGCTGTACAGAATGTGCTCAATCATTCATATATATGTCTGTTCATCTTCGGATCCTGTTACGATGTATGATATTCAGAATGTTGAGTAGACCTCCCTCGGTATTTGGTAGCTGTTTTCTCATTATATACTTTATATGTATTGGTGATTATATAATTCATAGAGTTTATATATTATATGTTTATATACATTTAACATACCTTAGTATATGTATGTTAGCCCCATAATCCTAATTTATCCATCCTCCCACCTTTCATTTTGGTTAACCATTAGTTTGTTGTATAAGTGTGTGTTGTCTTTTTTTGTGGAAATGTGTTCATTGGTAGCAGTCTTAGGATAACATGTATAAATGATATCATAGGATATTTGTCATTCCCTTTTGACTTACTTAACCTAATATGATCATTTCTAGGCTCATCTGTATTCCTCAAAATGGCATTGTTCATTTTTTTACCGAGGTTACTATTCCATTCTGTCCGTATACCACTTTTCCTTTGTCCATTCATTTGTTTTTGGACCGTTTTTTTGCTTCCATATCTTGGCTATTTCAATATTGCTGCAGTGCCCATTTGCCTGCCTCTGTCTTTCCGATTCTGGTGGCCTTAGGTTATAGGCCCAAAAGGTGCCCTGCCGCATCATATGGTAGCTCAATTTTTACCTTTTAAAGTAGCTCCATTCAGTTTTCGTTAGTGCTGTTACCCATTACATCCCACCAGCAGCTAGATGGTACACAGTTCTCTAAATCCCCTTCAGCATGTGTAGTCTGTAGACTTTCTGCTGATGGTCATTTGACTGGTGTGAGCTGAAACCTTTTTGGAGGTTGGCTTTGCATGTGGCTAATAATTCCTTATACTGAGCTTTAGGCGTGTCCATTTTTTTCTTTTCCTTTTTTTTAAAGAGTGAGTACAACTTCCCTCTTCATATTGACTTCTTGAAAAATTTGTCATGTGTTGAATTTTCTTGCCTATTCCCTCCAGCAGGGCATTTTTTGAGGGCAGGTGTCATTTTCAGCCCTGCAATCCTTGTGACTATTAAGCAACCACTAGCACTGGCTTTAAAGCTGCTGTTGTGGGAAACAGCCACAAGGCGGCAGCATTATTACGTTCTCAACTTTTGGTTTTAGGGCAACAGAGTCTTCCTGGACGTAGTGTTCCGAGGTTGTAAATTAGAGGGGAATGTGCTGGGACAAGCCCCCAAAAGTTTATGTCTCCTTCCTTTTGTTTGTTTTTTAAATTTAATTTCTATTTCTTATTGGAGTAAATTTGATTAGAGTGTTGTGATTGTGTGGCTGTACAGAATCTGCGCAATAATTCCTACATATGTCTGTTCATCTTTGGATCGTGTTACCATGTATGTTTTACAGAATGTTGAGTAGACCTCCCTTGGTATTTGGTAGGTGTTTTGTCATTATATATTTTATATGTATTGGTGATTCTATAATTCATATAGTTTATATGTTTTATGTTTATATACATTTAACATACATTAGTATATGTATGTTAGCCCCATAGTCCTAATTTATCCATCCTCCCAACTTTCCTTTTGGCTAACCATTCGTTTGTTTAATAAGTCTGTGAGTGTCTTTTTCTGTGGAAATATGTTCATTGGTAGCAATCTTAGGATAACATGTATAAATGATATCATAGGATATTTGTCATTCCCTTTTGACTTACTTAACCTAATATGATTATTTCTAGGCTCATCTGTAGTCCTGAAAACGGCACTGTTCATTTTTTTCCTGAGTCTAGTATTCCATTCGGTACGTATACCACTTCTTCTTTGTCCATTTATCTGTTGATGGACATTTTGTTTGCTTCCATGTTTTGGCTGTTGTAAATACTGCTGCAGTACACGATTCTCCGTCCCGTGTCTTTTTGATTCTGGCTTTTACAGGTGACAGGACCAATAGTGGGCCTTGCGGATCATATGGTGACTCAATTTTTACCTTTAAACGCACTGCCATTCTGTTCCTATTATTGGCTGTTACCAGTTTACATCCCACTTAGACCGAGAGGTTACGCTATTCTCCACAACTTCTTCAACATCTATTGTTTGTTGACTTTTTGCTGATGGTCATTCTGACTGGTGTGAGGTGATACCTTTGTGTAGATTGGATTTGCCTGCGTCTAGTAATTCCTGATGTTTTGCCTTTATCAATGTCCTTTTCATGTTTTTTTAAGATTGAGCTAAACTCACAACTTCAAATTGGCTTCTTGAAAAATTTGCCCCGTTTGGAATTTTATGGCCATTCCCTACCCCAGGATAGTTTTTGAGGGCATGATTCATTTACATCCCTGCAGTCCTTGTGAATATTATTGACCATTAGCAGTAGATTTAAAGCTGTCGTTTGAGGAAACGGCCTTAGGGTGGCAGCATTTCTACATTGCCAACTCTGCTTGCTAGGGAAACAGAACCTTGCTGCAAGTTGTGCTTTGAGGTTGCAGATTAGAGTGGAATGTGCCAGGACAAACCCCCATAAGTTTTAGCCTCCTTAATTCTTGTTTGTGTCTTCAAGTTGTAGTTTCTATCAAGCAAATTTGATTGAAAAATGTCTTTTGTTCTAGGTGTACAGAACCTTGTTCATTTACACATATACATACATCTATTGATCTTTGGGTCCTTTTCCATGTCAGTTATTACAGAGTGTTGAGTAGACCACACTTGCTATTCCATAGGTCTTTGGGGATTATATATTTTATATGTAGTAGTATATGTGTGTTAACCCCAGTATCCTAATTTATCCATTCCTCACACCTTCTCTTTGGCTTAACCATAAGTTTGTCTTCTCAATCTGAGATTGTCTTTCTCTATGGAAATATGTTCATTTTTATGAATTTTCAGATAACATAAGTGATATCATAGGACATTTGTCTTTTGCATTCGGACTTACTTCACGTTGTGTGATTATCTCTAGGCTCATCTGTGGTGCTGCATATGCCATTCTTTTATTTTTTTCGTGACTGATATTCCATTCTGTCCATATACCACTTCTTCTTTGTCCATTCATCTGTTTATGGACCTTATTTTTGCTTCCATGTCTTGGCTATTTCAATATTGCTGCAGTGCACATTTGCCTGCCTCTGTCTTTCCGATTCTGGTGGTCTTAGGTTATAGGCCCAAAAGGTGCCCTGCCGCATCATATGGTAGCTCAATTTTTACCTTTTAAAGCAGCTCCATTCAGTTTTCATTAGTGCTGTTACCCATTACATCCCACCAGCAGCTAGAAGGTACAGAGTTCTCTAAAACCACTTCAGCATTTATAGTTTGTAGACTTTTTGCTGATGGTCATTTCACTGGTGTGAGCTGAAATCTTTTTGGAGGTTGGATTTGCATGTGGCTAATAATTCCTTATACTGAGCTTTAGGCATGCCCTTTGTTGTTCTTCTCCTTTTTTTTAAAGATTGAGTACAACTTCCCTCTTCATATTGCCGTCTTCAAAAATTTGTCATGTGTTGAATTTCCTTGCCTATTCCCTACCCCAGGGCATTTTTTGTGGGCAGCTGTCATTTACAGCCCTGCAGTCCTTGTGACTATTAAGCAACCATTAGCACTGGGTTTAAAGCTGCTGTTGTGGGAAACAGCCACAAGGCGGCAGCATTATTACATTCTCACCTCTTGTTACTAGGGTAACAAAATCTTCCTGGAAGTAGTGTTCCGAGGTTGTAAATTAGAGGGGAATGCGCTGGGACAAGCCCCCAGAAGTTTATGTCTCCTTAGTAATGTTTGTTTTTTTAAATTTAATTTATATTTCTTATCAGAGTAATTTTGATTAGAGTGTTGTGATTGTCTGGCTGTACAGAATGTGCTCAATCATTCATATATATGTCTGTTCATCTTCGGATCCTGTTACGATGTATGATATTCAGAATGTTGAGTAGACCTCCCTCGGTATTTGGTAGCTGTTTTCTCATTATATACTTTATATGTATTGGTGATTATATAATTCATAGAGTTTATATATTATATGTTTATATACATTTAACATACCTTAGTATATGTATGTTAGCCCCATAATCCTCATTTATCCATCCTCCCACCTTTCATTTTGGTTAACCATTAGTTTGTTGTATAAGTGTGTGTTGTCTTTTTTTGTGGAAATGTGTTCATTGGTAGCAGTCTTAGGATAACATGTATAAATGATATCATAGGATATTTGTCATTCCCTTTTGACTTACTTAACCTAATATGATCATTTCTAGGCTCATCTGTATTCCTCAAAATGGCATTGTTCATTTTTTTACCGAGGTTACTATTCCATTCTGTCCGTATACCACTTTTCCTTTGTCCATTCATTTGTTTTTGGACCGTTTTTTTGCTTCCATATCTTGGCTATTTCAATATTGCTGCAGTGCCCATTTGCCTGCCTCTGTCTTTCCGATTCTGGTGGCCTTAGGTTATAGGCCCAAAAGGTGCCCTGCCGCATCATATGGTAGCTCAATTTTTACCTTTTAAAGTAGCTCCATTCAGTTTTCGTTAGTGCTGTTACCCATTACATCCCACCAGCAGCTAGATGGTACACAGTTCTCTAAATCCCCTTCAGCATGTGTAGTCTGTAGACTTTCTGCTGATGGTCATTTGACTGGTGTGAGCTGAAACCTTTTTGGAGGTTGGCTTTGCATGTGGCTAATAATTCCTTATACTGAGCTTTAGGCGTGTCCATTTTTTTCTTTTCCTTTTTTTTAAAGAGTGAGTACAACTTCCCTCTTCATATTGACTTCTTGAAAAATTTGTCATGTGTTGAATTTTCTTGCCTATTCCCTCCAGCAGGGCATTTTTTGAGGGCAGGTGTCATTTTCAGCCCTGCAATCCTTGTGACTATTAAGCAACCACTAGCACTGGCTTTAAAGCTGCTGTTGTGGGAAACAGCCACAAGGCGGCAGCATTATTACGTTCTCAACTTTTGGTTTTAGGGCAACAGAGTCTTCCTGGACGTAGTGTTCCGAGGTTGTAAATTAGAGGGGAATGTGCTGGGAGAAGCCCCCAAAAGTTTATGTCTCCTTCCTTTTGTTTGTTTTTTAAATTTAATTTCTATTTCTTATTGGAGTAAATTTGATTAGAGTGTTGTGATTGTGTGGCTCTACAGAATCTGCGCAATAATTCCTACATATGTCTGTTCATCTTTGGATCCTGTTACCATGTATGTTTTACAGAATGTTGAGTAGACCTCCCTTGGTATTTGGTAGGTGTTTTGTCATTATATATTTTATATGTATTGGTGATTCTATAATTCATATAGTTTATATGTTTTATGTTTATATACATTTAACATACATTAGTATATGTATGTTAGCCCCATAGTCCTAATTTATCCATCCTCCCAACTTTCCTTTTGGCTAACCATTCGTTTGTTTTATAAGTCTGTGAGTGTCTTTTTCTGTGGAAATATGTTCATTGGTAGCAATCTTAGGATAACATGTATAAATGATATCATAGGATATTTGTCATTCCCTTTTGACTTACTTAACCTAATATGATTATTTCTAGGCTCATCTGTAGTCCTGAAAACGGCACTGTTCATTTTTTTCCTGAGTCTAGTATTCCATTCGGTACGTATACCACTTCTTCTTTGTCCATTTATCTGTTGATGGACATTTTGTTTGCTTCCATGTTTTGGCTGTTGTAAATACTGCTGCAGTACACGATTCTCCGTCCCGTGTCTTTTTGATTCTGGCTTTTACAGGTGACAGGACCAATATTGGGCCTTGCGGATCATATGGTGACTCAATTTTTACCTTTAAACGCACTGCCATTCTGTTCCTATTATTGGCTGTTACCAGTTTACATCCCACTTAGACCGAGAGGTTACGCTATTCTCCACAACTTCTTCAACATCTATTGTTTGTTGACTTTTTGCTGATGGTCATTCTGACTGGTGTGAGGTGATACCTTTGTGTAGATTGGATTTGCCTGCGTCTAGTAATTCCTGATGTTTTGCCTTTATCAATGTCCTTTTCATGTTTTTTTAAGATTGAGCTAAACTCACAACTTCAAATTGGCTTCTTGAAAAATTTGCCCCGTTTGGAATTTTATGGCCATTCCCTACCCCAGGATAGTTTTTGAGGGCATGATTCATTTACAGCCCTGCAGTCCTTGTGAATATTATTGACCATTAGCAGTAGATTTAAAGCTGTCGTTTGAGGAAACGGCCTTAGGGTGGCAGCATTTCTACATTGCCAACTCTGCTTGCTAGGGAAACAGAACCTTGCTGCAAGTTGTGCTTTGAGGTTGCAGATTAGAGTGGAATGTGCCAGGACAAACCCCCATAAGTTTTAGCCTCCTTAATTCTTGTTTGTGTCTTCAAGTTGTAGTTTCTATCAAGCAAATTTGATTGAAAAATGTCTTTTGTTCTAGGTGTACAGAACCTTGTTCATTTACACATATACATACATCTATTGATCTTTGGGTCCTTTTCCATGTCAGTTATTACAGAGTGTTGAGTAGACCACACTTGCTATTCCATAGGTCTTTGGGGATTATATATTTTATATGTAGTAGTATATGTGTGTTAACCCCAGTATCCTAATTTATCCATTCCTCACACCTTCTCTTTGGCTTAACCATAAGTTTGTCTTCTCAATCTGAGATTGTCTTTCTCTATGGAAATATGTTCATTTTTATGAATTTTCAGATAACATAAGTGATATCATAGGACATTTGTCTTTTGCATTCGGACTTACTTCACGTTGTGTGATTATCTCTAGGCTCATCTGTGGTGCTGCATATGCCATTCTTTTATTTTTTTCGTGACTGATATTCCATTCTGTCCATATACCACTTCTTCTTTGTCCATTCATCTGTTTATGGACCTTATTTTTGCTTCCATGTCTTGGCTATTTCAATATTGCTGCAGTGCACATTTGCCTGCCTCTGTCTTTCCGATTCTGGTGGTCTTAGGTTATAGGCCCAAAAGGTGCCCTGCCGCATCATATGGTAGCTCAATTTTTACCTTTTAAAGCAGCTCCATTCAGTTTTCATTAGTGCTGTTACCCATTACATCCCACCAGCAGCTAGAAGGTACAGAGTTCTCTAAAACCACTTCAGCATTTATAGTTTGTAGACTTTTTGCTGATGGTCATTTCACTGGTGTGAGCTGAAATCTTTTTGGAGGTTGGATTTGCATGTGGCTAATAATTCCTTATACTGAGCTTTAGGCATGCCCTTTGTTGTTCTTCTCCTTTTTTTTAAAGATTGAGTACAACTTCCCTCTTCATATTGCCGTCTTCAAAAATTTGTCATGTGTTGAATTTCCTTGCCTATTCCCTACCCCAGGGCATTTTTTGTGGGCAGCTGTCATTTACAGCCCTGCAGTCCTTGTGACTATTAAGCAACCATTAGCACTGGGTTTAAAGCTGCTGTTGTGGGAAACAGCCACAAGGCGGCAGCATTATTACATTCTCACCTCTTGTTACTAGGGTAACAAAATCTTCCTGGAAGTAGTGTTCCGAGGTTGTAAATTAGAGGGGAATGCGCTGGGACAAGCCCCCAGAAGTTTATGTCTCCTTAGTAATGTTTGTTTTTTTAAATTTAATTTATATTTCTTATCAGAGTAATTTTGATTAGAGTGTTGTGATTGTCTGGCTGTACAGAATGTGCTCAATCATTCATATATATGTCTGTTCATCTTCGGATCCTGTTACGATGTATGATATTCAGAATGTTGAGTAGACCTCCCTCGGTATTTGGTAGGTGTTTTCTCATTATATACTTTATATGTATTGGTGATTATATAATTCATAGAGTTTATATATTATATGTTTATATACATTTAACATACCTTAGTATATGTATGTTAGCCCCATAATCCTAATTTATCCATCCTCCCACCTTTCATTTTGGTTAACCATTAGTTTGTTGTATAAGTGTGTGTTGTCTTTTTTTGTGGAAATGTGTTCATTGGTAGCAGTCTTAGGATAACATGTATAAATGATATCATAGGATATTTGTCATTCCCTTTTGACTTACTTAACCTAATATGATCATTTCTAGGCTCATCTGTATTCCTCAAAATGGCATTGTTCATTTTTTTACCGAGGTTACTATTCCATTCTGTCCGTATACCACTTTTCCTTTGTCCATTCATTTGTTTTTGGACCGTTTTTTTGCTTCCATATCTTGGCTATTTCAATATGGCTGCAGTGCCCATTTGCCTGCCTCTGTCTTTCCGATTCTGGTGGTCTTAGGTTATAGGCCCAAAAGGTGCCCTGCCGCATCATATGGTAGCTCAATTTTTACCTTTTAAAGTAGCTCCATTCAGTTTTCGTTAGTGCTGTTACCCATTACATCCCACCAGCAGCTAGATGGTACACAGTTCTCTAAATCCCCTTCAGCATGTATAGTCTGTAGACTTTCTGCTGATGGTCATTTGACTGGTGTGAGCTGAAACCTTTTTGGAGGTTGGCTTTGCATGTGGCTAATAATTCCTTATACTGAGCTTTAGGCGTGTCCATTTTTTTCTTTTCCTTTTTTTTAAAGAGTGAGTACAACTTCCCTCTTCATATTGACTTCTTGAAAAATTTGTCATGTGTTGAATTTTCTTGCCTATTCCCTCCAGCAGGGCATTTTTTGAGGGCAGGTGTCATTTTCAGCCCTGCAATCCTTGTGACTATTAAGCAACCACTAGCACTGGCTTTAAAGCTGCTGTTGTGGGAAACAGCCACAAGGCGGCAGCATTATTACGTTCTCAACTTTTGGTTTTAGGGCAACAGAGTCTTCCTGGACGTAGTGTTCCGAGGTTGTAAATTAGAGGGGAATGTGCTGGGACAAGCCCCCAAAAGTTTATGTCTCCTTCCTTTTGTTTGTTTTTTAAATTTAATTTCTATTTCTTATTGGAGTAAATTTGATTAGAGTGTTGTGATTGTGTGGCTGTACAGAATCTGCGCAATAATTCCTACATATGTCTGTTCATCTTTGGATCCTGTTACCATGTATGTTTTACAGAATGTTGAGTAGACCTCCCTTGGTATTTGGTAGGTGTTTTGTCATTATATATTTTATATGTATTGGTGATTCTATAATTCATATAGTTTATATGTTTTATGTTTATATACATTTAACATACATTAGTATATGTATGTTAGCCCCATAGTCCTAATTTATCCATCCTCCCAACTTTCCTTTTGGCTAACCATTCATTTGTTTTATAAGTCTGTGAGTGTCTTTTTCTGTGGAAATATGTTCATTGGTAGCAATCTTAGGATAACATGTATAAATGATATCATAGGATATTTGTCATTCCCTTTTGAGTTACTTAACCTAATATGATTATTTCTAGGCTCATCTGTAGTCCTGAAAACGGCACTGTTCATTTTTTTCCTGAGTCTAGTATTCCATTCGGTACGTATACCACTTCTTCTTTGTCCATTTATCTGTTGATGGACATTTTGTTTGCTTCCATGTTTTGGCTGTTGTAAATACTGCTGCAGTACACGATTCTCCGTCCCGTGTCTTTTTGATTCTGGCTTTTACAGGTGACAGGACCAATAGTGGGCCTTGCGGATCATATGGTGACTCAATTTTTACCTTTAAACGCACTGCCATTCTGTTCCTATTATTGGCTGTTACCAGTTTACATCCCACTTAGACCGAGAGGTTACGCTATTCTCCACAACTTCTTCAACATCTATTGTTTGTTGACTTTTTGCTGATGGTCATTCTGACTGGTGTGAGGTGATACCTTTGTGTAGATTGGATTTGCCTGCGTCTAGTAATTCCTGATGTTTTGCCTTTATCAATGTCCTTTTCATGTTTTTTTAAGATTGAGCTAAACTCACAACTTCAAATTGGCTTCTTGAAAAATTTGCCCCGTTTGGAATTTTATGGCCATTCCCTACCCCAGGATAGTTTTTGAGGGCATGATTCATTTACAGCCCTGCAGTCCTTGTGAATATTATTGACCATTAGCAGTAGATTTAAAGCTGTCGTTTGAGGAAACGGCCTTAGGGTGGCAGCATTTCTACATTGCCAACTCTGCTTGCTAGGGAAACAGAACCTTGCTGCAAGTTGTGCTTTGAGGTTGCAGATTAGAGTGGAATGTGCCAGGACAAACCCCCATAAGTTTTAGCCTCCTTAATTCTTGTTTGTGTCTTCAAGTTGTAGTTTCTATCAAGCAAATTTGATTGAAAAATGTCTATTGTTCTAGGTGTACAGAACCTTGTTCATTTACACATATACATACATCTATTGATCTTTGGGTCCTTTTCCATGTCAGTTATTACAGAGTGTTGAGTAGACCACACTTGCTATTCCATAGGTCTTTGGGGATTATATATTTTATATGTAGTAGTATATGTGTGTTAACCCCAGTATCCTAATTTATCCATTCCTCACACCTTCTCTTTGGCTTAACCATAAGTTTGTCTTCTCAATCTGAGATTGTCTTTCTCTATGGAAATATGTTCATTTTTATGAATTTTCAGATAACATAAGTGATATCATAGGACATTTGTCTTTTGCATTCGGACTTACTTCACGTTGTGTGATTATCTCTAGGCTCATCTGTGGTGCTGCATATGCCATTCTTTTATTTTTTTCGTGACTGATATTCCATTCTGTCCATATACCACTTCTTCTTTGTCCATTCATCTGTTTATGGACCTTATTTTTGCTTCCATGTCTTGGCTATTTCAATATTGCTGCAGTGCACATTTGCCTGCCTCTGTCTTTCCGATTCTGGTGGTCTTAGGTTATAGGCCCAAAAGGTGCCCTGCCGCATCATATGGTAGCTCAATTTTTACCTTTTAAAGCAGCTCCATTCAGTTTTCATTAGTGCTGTTACCCATTACATCCCACCAGCAGCTAGAAGGTACAGAGTTCTCTAAAACCACTTCAGCATTTATAGTTTGTAGACTTTTTGCTGATGGTCATTTCACTGGTGTGAGCTGAAATCTTTTTGGAGGTTGGATTTGCATGTGGCTAATAATTCCTTATAGTGAGCTTTAGGCATGCCCTTTTTTTTTTCTTCTCCTTTTTTTTAAAGATTGAGTACAACTTCCCTCTTCATATTGCCGTCTTCAAAAATTTGTCATGTGTTGAATTTCCTTGCCTATTCCCTACCCCAGGGCATTTTTTGTGGGCAGCTGTCATTTACAGCCCTGCAGTCCTTGTGACTATTAAGCAACCATTAGCACTGGGTTTAAAGCTGCTGTTGTGGGAAACAGCCACAAGGCGGCAGCATTATTACATTCTCACCTCTTGTTACTAGGGTAACAAAATCTTCCTGGAAGTAGTGTTCCGAGGTTGTAAATTAGAGGGGAATGTGCTGGGACAAGCCCCCAGAAGTTTATGTCTCCTTAGTAATGTTTGTTTTTTTTAAATTTAATTTATATTTCTTATCAGAGTAATTTTGATTAGAGTGTTGTGATTGTCTGGCTGTACAGAATGTGCTCAATCATTCATATATATGTCTGTTCATCTTCGGATCCTGTTACGATGTATGATATTCAGAATGTTGAGTAGACCTCCCTCGGTATTTGGTAGGTGTTTTCTCATTATATACTTTATATGTATTGGTGATTATATAATTCATAGAGTTTATATATTATATGTTTATATACATTTAACATACCTTAGTATATGTATGTTAGCCCCATAATCCTAATTTATCCATCCTCCCACCTTTCATTTTGGTTAACCATTAGTTTGTTGTATAAGTGTGTGTTGTCTTTTTTTGTGGAAATGTGTTCATTGGTAGCAGTCTTAGGATAACATGTATAAATGATATCATAGGATATTTGTCATTCTCTTTTGACTTACTTAACCTAATATGATCATTTCTAGGCTCATCTGTATTCCTCAAAATGGCATTGTTCATTTTTTTACCGAGGTTACTATTCCATTCTGTCCGTATACCACTTTTCCTTTGTCCATTCATTTGTTTTTGGACCGTTTTTTTGCTTCCATATCTTGGCTATTTCAATATTGCTGCAGTGCCCATTTGCCTGCCTCTGTCTTTCCGATTCTGGTGGTCTTAGGTTATAGGCCCAAAAGGTGCCCTGCCGCATCATATGGTAGCTCAATTTTTACCTTTTAAAGTAGCTCCATTCATTTTTCGTTAGTGCTGTTACCCATTACATCCCACCAGCAGCTAGATGGTACACAGTTCTCTAAATCCCCTTCAGCATGTATAGTCTGTAGACTTTCTGCTGATGGTCATTTGACTGGTGTGAGCTGAAACCTTTTTGGAGGTTGGCTTTGCATGTGGCTAATAATTCCTTATACTGAGCTTTAGGCGTGTCCATTTTTTTCTTTTCCTTTTTGTTAAAGAGTGAGTACAACTTCCCTCTTCATATTGACTTCTTGAAAAATTTGTCATGTGTTGAATTTTCTTGCCTATTCCCTCCAGCAGGGCATTTTTTGAGGGCAGGTGTCATTTTCAGCCCTGCAATCCTTGTGACTATTAAGCAACCACTAGCACTGGCTTTAAAGCTGCTGTTGTGGGAAACAGCCACAAGGCGGCAGCATTATTACGTTCTCAACTTTTGGTTTTAGGGCAACAGAGTCTTCCTGGACGTAGTGTTCCGAGGTTGTAAATTAGAGGGGAATGTGCTGGGACAAGCCCCCAAAAGTTTATGTCTCCTTCCTTTTGTTTGTTTTTTAAATTTAATTTCTATTTCTTATTGGAGTAAATTTGATTAGAGTGTTGTGATTGTGTGGCTGTACAGAATCTGCGCAATAATTCCTACATATGGCTGTTCATCTTTGGATCCTGTTACCATGTATGTTTTACAGAATGTTGAGTAGACCTCCCTTGGTATTTGGTAGGTGTTTTGTCATTATATATTTTATATGTATTGGTGATTCTATAATTCATATAGTTTATATGTTTTATGTTTATATACATTTAACATACATTAGTATATGTATGTTAGCCCCATAGTCCTAATTTATCCATCCTCCCAACTTTCCTTTTGGCTAACCATTCGTTTGTTTTATAAGTCTGTGAGTGTCTTTTTCTGTGGAAATATGTTCATTGGTAGCAATCTTAGGATAACATGTATAAATGATATCATAGGATATTTGTCATTCCCTTTTGACTTACTTAACCTAATATGATTATTTCTAGGCTCATCTGTAGTCCTGAAAACGGCACTGTTCATTTTTTTCCTGAGTCTAGTATTCCATTCGGTACGTATACCACTTCTTCTTTGTCCATTTATCTGTTGATGGACATTTTGTTTGCTTCCATGTTTTGGCTGTTGTAAATACTGCTGCAGTACACGATTCTCCATCCCGTGTCTTTTTGATTCTGGCTTTTACAGGTGACAGGACCAATAGTGGGCCTTGCGGATCATATGGTGACTCAATTTTTACCTTTAAACGCACTGCCATTCTGTTCCTATTATTGGCTGTTACCAGTTTACATCCCACTTAGACCGAGAGGTTACGCTATTCTCCACAACTTCTTCAACATCTATTGTTTGTTGACTTTTTGCTGATGGTCGTTCTGACTGGTGTGAGGTGATACCTTTGTGTAGATTGGATTTGCCTGCGTCTAGTAATTCCTGATGTTTTGCCTTTATCAATGTCCTTTTCATGTTTTTTTAAGATTGAGCTAAACTCACAACTTCAAATTGGCTTCTTGAAAAATTTGCCCCGTTTGGAATTTTATGGCCATTCCCTACCCCAGGATATTTTTTGAGGGCATGATTCATTTACAGCCCTGCAGTCCTTGTGAATATTATTGACCATTAGCAGTAGATTTAAAGCTGTCGTTTGAGGAAACGGCCTTAGGGTGGCAGCATTTCTACATTGCCAACTCTGCTTGCTAGGGAAACAGAACCTTGCTGCAAGTTGTGCTTTGAGGTTGCAGATTAGAGTGGAATGTGCCAGGACAAACCCCCATAAGTTTTAGCCTCCTTAATTCTTGTTTGTGTCTTCAAGTTGTAGTTTCTATCAAGCAAATTTGATTGAAAAATGTCTTTTGTTCTAGGTGTACAGAACCTTGTTCATTTACACATATACATACATCTATTGATCTTTGGGTCCTTTTCCATGTCAGTTATTACAGAGTGTTGAGTAGACCACACTTGCTATTCCATAGGTCTTTGGGGATTATATATTTTATATGTAGTAGTATATGTGTGTTAACCCCAGTATCCTAATTTATCCATTCCTCACACCTTCTCTTTGGCTTAACCATAAGTTTGTCTTCTCAATCTGAGATTGTCTTTCTCTATGGAAATATGTTCATTTTTATGAATTTTCAGATAACATAAGTGATATCATAGGACATTTGTCTTTTGCATTCGGACTTACTTCACGTTGTGTGATTATCTCTAGGCTCATCTGTGGTGCTGCATATGCCATTCTTTTATTTTTTTCGTGACTGATATTCCATTCTGTCCATATACCACTTCTTCTTTGTCCATTCATCTGTTTATGGACCTTATTTTTGCTTCCATGTCTTGGCTATTTCAATATTGCTGCAGTGCACATTTGCCTGCCTCTGTCTTTCCGATTCTGGTGGTCTTAGGTTATAGGCCCAAAAGGTGCCCTGCCGCATCATATGGTAGCTCAATTTTTACCTTTTAAAGCAGCTCCATTCAGTTTTCATTAGTGCTGTTACCCATTACATCCCACCAGCAGCTAGAAGGTACAGAGTTCTCTAAAACCACTTCAGCATTTATAGTTTGTAGACTTTTTGCTGATGGTCATTTCACTGGTGTGAGCTGAAATCTTTTTGGAGGTTGGATTTGCATGTGGCTAATAATTCCTTATACTGAGCTTTAGGCATGCCCTTTTTTGTTCTTCTCCTTTTTTTTAAAGATTGAGTACAACTTCCCTCTTCATATTGCCGTCTTCAAAAATTTGTCATGTGTTGAATTTCCTTGCCTATTCCCTACCCCAGGGCATTTTTTGTGGGCAGCTGTCATTTACAGCCCTGCAGTCCTTGTGACTATTAAGCAACCATTAGCACTGGGTTTAAAGCTGCTGTTGTGGGAAACAGCCACAAGGCGGCAGCATTATTACATTCTCACCTCTTGTTACTAGGGTAACAAAATCTTCCTGGAAGTAGTGTTCCGAGGTTGTAAATTAGAGGGGAATATGCTGGGACAAGCCCCCAGAAGTTTATGTCTCCTTAGTAATGTTTGTTTTTTTAAATTTAATTTATATTTCTTATCAGAGTAATTTTGATTAGAGTGTTGTGATTGTCTGGCTGTACAGAATGTGCTCAATCATTCATATATATGTCTGTTCATCTTCGGATCCTGTTACGATGTATGATATTCAGAATGTTGAGTAGACCTCCCTCGGTATTTGGTAGGTGTTTTCTCATTATATACTTTATATGTATTGGTGATTATATAATTCATAGAGTTTATATATTATATGTTTATATACATTTAACATACCTTAGTATATGTATGTTAGCCCCATAATCCTAATTTATCCATCCTCCCACCTTTCATTTTGGTTAACCATTAGTTTGTTGTATAAGTGTGTGTTGTCTGTTTTTGTGGAAATGTGTTCATTGGTAGCAGTCTTAGGATAACATGTATAAATGATATCATAGGATATTTGTCATTCCCTTTTGACTTACTTAACCTAATATGATCATTTCTAGGCTCATCTGTATTCCTCAAAATGGCATTGTTCATTTTTTTACCGAGGTTACTATTCCATTCTGTCCGTATACCACTTTTCCTTTGTCCATTCATTTGTTTTTGGACCGTTTTTTTGCTTCCATATCTTGGCTATTTCAATATTGCTGCAGTGCCCATTTGCCTGCCTCTGTCTTTCCGATTCTGGTGGTCTTAGGTTATAGGCCCAAAAGGTGCCCTGCCGCATCATATGGTAGCTCAATTTTTACCTTTTAAAGTAGCTCCATTCAGTTTTCGTTAGTGCTGTTACCCATTACATCCCACCAGCAGCTAGATGGTACACAGTTCTCTAAATCCCCTTCAGCATGTATAGTCTGTAGACTTTCTGCTGATGGTCATTTGACTGGTGTGAGCTGAAACCTTTTTGGAGGTTGGCTTTGCATGTGGCTAATAATTCCTTATACTGAGCTTTAGGCGTGTCCATTTTTTTCTTTTCCTTTTTGTTAAAGAGTGAGTACAACTTCCCTCTTCATATTGACTTCTTGAAAAATTTGTCATGTGTTGAATTTTCTTGCCTATTCCCTCCAGCAGGGCATTTTTTGAGGGCAGGTGTCATTTTCAGCCCTGCAATCCTTGTGACTATTAAGCAACCACTAGCACTGGCTTTAAAGCTGCTGTTGTGGGAAACAGCCACAAGGCGGCAGCATTATTACGTTCTCACCTCTTGTTACTAGGGCAACAGAGTCTTCCTGGAGGTAGTGTTCCGAGGTTGTAAATTAGAGGGGAATGTGCTGGGACAAGCCCCCAAAAGTTTATGTCTCCTTCCTTTTGTTTGTTTTTTAAATTTAATTTCTATTTCTTATTGGAGTAAATTTGATTAGAGTGTTGTGATTGTGTGGCTGTACAGAATCTGCGCAATAATTCCTACATATGTCTGTTCATCTTTGGATCCTGTTACCATGTATGTTTTACAGAATGTTGAGTAGACCTCCCTTGGTATTTGGTAGGTGTTTTGTCATTATATATTTTATATGTATTGGTGATTCTATAATTCATATAGTTTATATGTTTTATGTTTATATACATTTAACATACATTAGTATATGTATGTTAGCCCCATAGTCCTAATTTATCCATCCTCCCAACTTTCCTTTTGGCTAACCATTCGTTTGTTTTATAAGTCTGTGAGTGTCTTTTTCTGTGGAAATATGTTCATTGGTAGCAATCTTAGGATAACATGTATAAATGATATCATAGGATATTTGTCATTCCCTTTTGACTTACTTAACCTAATATGATTATTTCTAGGCTCATCTGTAGTCCTGAAAACGGCACTATTCATTTTTTTCCTGAGTCTAGTATTCCATTCGGTACGTATACCACTTCTTCTTTGTCCATTTATCTGTTGATGGACATTTTGTTTGCTTCCATGTTTTGGCTGTTGTAAATACTGCTGCAGTACACGATTCTCCATCCCGTGTCTTTTTGATTCTGGCTTTTACAGGTGACAGGACCAATAGTGGGCCTTGCGGATCATATGGTGACTCAATTTTTACCTTTAAACGCACTGCCATTCTGTTCCTATTATTGGCTGTTACCAGTTTACATCCCACTTAGACCGAGAGGTTACGCTATTCTCCACAACTTCTTCAACATCTATTGTTTGTTGACTTTTTGCTGATGGTCATTCTGACTGGTGTGAGGTGATACCTTTGTGTAGATTGGATTTGCCTGCGTCTAGTAATTCCTGATGTTTTGCCTTTATCAATGTCCTTTTCATGTTTTTTTAAGATTGAGCTAAACTCACAACTTCAAATTGGCTTCTTGAAAAATTTGCCCCGTTTGGAATTTTATGGCCATTCCCTACCCCAGGATATTTTTTGAGGGCATGATTCATTTACAGCCCTGCAGTCCTTGTGAATATTATTGACCATTAGCAGTAGATTTAAAGCTGTCGTTTGAGGAAACGGCCTTAGGGTGGCAGCATTTCTACATTGCCAACTCTGCTTGCTAGGGAAACAGAACCTTGCTGCAAGTTGTGCTTTGAGGTTGCAGATTAGAGTGGAATGTGCCAGGACAAACCCCCATAAGTTTTAGCCTCCTTAATTCTTGTTTGTGTCTTCAAGTTGTAGTTTCTATCAAGCAAATTTGATTGAAAAATGTCTTTTGTTCTAGGTGTACAGAACCTTGTTCATTTACACATATACATACATCTATTGATCTTTGGGTCCTTTTCCATGTCAGTTATTACAGAGTGTTGAGTAGACCACACTTGCTATTCCATAGGTCTTTGGGGATTATATATTTTATATGTAGTAGTATATGTGTGTTAACCCCAGTATCCTAATTTATCCATTCCTCACACCTTCTCTTTGGCTTAACCATAAGTTTGTCTTCTCAATCTGAGATTGTCTTTCTCTATGGAAATATGTTCATTTTTATGAATTTTCAGATAACATAAGTGATATCATAGGACATTTGTCTTTTGCATTCGGACTTACTTCACGTTGTGTGATTATCTCTAGGCTCATCTGTGGTGCTGCATATGCCATTCTTTTATTTTTTTCGTGACTGATATTCCATTCTGTCCATATACCACTTCTTCTTTGTCCATTCATCTGTTTATGGACCTTATTTTTGCTTCCATGTCTTGGCTATTTCAATATTGCTGCAGTGCACATTTGCCTGCCTCTGTCTTTCCGATTCTGGTGGTCTTAGGTTATAGGCCCAAAAGGTGCCCTGCCGCATCATATGGTAGCTCAATTTTTACCTTTTAAAGCAGCTCCATTCAGTTTTCATTAGTGCTGTTACCCATTACATCCCACCAGCAGCTAGAAGGTACAGAGTTCTCTAAAACCACTTCAGCATTTATAGTTTGTAGACTTTTTGCTGATGGTCATTTCACTGGTGTGAGCTGAAATCTTTTTGGAGGTTGGATTTGCATGTGGCTAATAATTCCTTATACTGAGCTTTAGGCATGCCCTTTTTTGTTCTTCTCCTTTTTTTTAAAGATTGAGTACAACTTCCCTCTTCATATTGCCGTCTTCAAAAATTTGTCATGTGTTGAATTTCCTTGCCTATTCCCTACCCCAGGGCATTTTTTGTGGGCAGCTGTCATTTACAGCCCTGCAGTCCTTGTGACTATTAAGCAACCATTAGCACTGGGTTTAAAGCTGCTGTTGTGGGAAACAGCCACAAGGCGGCAGCATTATTACATTCTCACCTCTTGTTACTAGGGTAACAAAATCTTCCTGGAAGTAGTGTTCCGAGGTTGTAAATTAGAGGGGAATATGCTGGGACAAGCCCCCAGAAGTTTATGTCTCCTTAGTAATGTTTGTTTTTTTAAATTTAATTTATATTTCTTATCAGAGTAATTTTGATTAGAGTGTTGTGATTGTCTGGCTGTACAGAATGTGCTCAATCATTCATATATATGTCTGTTCATCTTCGGATCCTGTTACGATGTATGATATTCAGAATGTTGAGTAGACCTCCCTCGGTATTTGGTAGGTGTTTTCTCATTATATACTTTATATGTATTGGTGATTATATAATTCATAGAGTTTATATATTATATGTTTATATACATTTAACATACCTTAGTATATGTATGTTAGCCCCATAATCCTAATTTATCCATCCTCCCACCTTTCATTTTGGTTAACCATTAGTTTGTTGTATAAGTGTGTGTTGTCTGTTTTTGTGGAAATGTGTTCATTGGTAGCAGTCTTAGGATAACATGTATAAATGATATCATAGGATATTTGTCATTCCCTTTTGACTTACTTAACCTAATATGATCATTTCTAGGCTCATCTGTATTCCTCAAAATGGCATTGTTCATTTTTTTACCGAGGTTACTATTCCATTCTGTCCGTATACCACTTTTCCTTTGTCCATTCATTTGTTTTTGGACCGTTTTTTTGCTTCCATATCTTGGCTATTTCAATATTGCTGCAGTGCCCATTTGCCTGCCTCTGTCTTTCCGATTCTGGTGGTCTTAGGTTATAGGCCCAAAAGGTGCCCTGCCGCATCATATGGTAGCTCAATTTTTACCTTTTAAAGTAGCTCCATTCAGTTTTCGTTAGTGCTGTTACCCATTACATCCCACCAGCAGCTAGATGGTACACAGTTCTCTAAATCCCCTTCAGCATGTATAGTCTGTAGACTTTCTGCTGATGGTCATTTGACTGGTGTGAGCTGAAACCTTTTTGGAGGTTGGCTTTGCATGTGGCTAATAATTCCTTATACTGAGCTTTAGGCGTGTCCATTTTTTTCTTTTCCTTTTTGTTAAAGAGTGAGTACAACTTCCCTCTTCATATTGACTTCTTGAAAAATTTGTCATGTGTTGAATTTTCTTGCCTATTCCCTCCAGCAGGGCATTTTTTGAGGGCAGGTGTCATTTTCAGCCCTGCAATCCTTGTGACTATTAAGCAACCACTAGCACTGGCTTTAAAGCTGCTGTTGTGGGAAACAGCCACAAGGCGGCAGCATTATTACGTTCTCACCTCTTGTTACTAGGGCAACAGAGTCTTCCTGGAGGTAGTGTTCCGAGGTTGTAAATTAGAGGGGAATGTGCTGGGACAAGCCCCCAAAAGTTTATGTCTCCTTCCTTTTGTTTGTTTTTTAAATTTAATTTCTATTTCTTATTGGAGTAAATTTGATTAGAGTGTTGTGATTGTGTGTCTGTACAGAATCTGCGCAATAATTCCTACATATGTCTGTTCATCTTTGGATCCTGTTACCATGTATGTTTTACAGAATGTTGAGTAGACCTCCCTTGGTATTTGGTAGGTGTTTTGTCATTATATATTTTATATGTATTGGTGATTCTATAATTCATATAGTTTATATGTTTTATGTTTATATACATTTAACATACATTAGTATATGTATGTTAGCCCCATAGTCCTAATTTATCCATCCTCCCAACTTTCCTTTTGGCTAACCATTCGTTTGTTTTATAAGTCTGTGAGTGTCTTTTTCTGTGGAAATATGTTCATTGGTAGCAATCTTAGGATAACATGTATAAATGATATCATAGGATATTTGTCATTCCCTTTTGACTTACTTAACCTAATATGATTATTTCTAGGCTCATCTGTAGTCCTGAAAACGGCACTATTCATTTTTTTCCTGAGTCTAGTATTCCATTCGGTACGTATACCACTTCTTCTTTGTCCATTTATCTGTTGATGGACATTTTGTTTGCTTCCATGTTTTGGCTGTTGTAAATACTGCTGCAGTACACGATTCTCCATCCCGTGTCTTTTTGATTCTGGCTTTTACAGGTGACAGGACCAATAGTGGGCCTTGCGGATCATATGGTGACTCAATTTTTACCTTTAAACGCACTGCCATTCTGTTCCTATTATTGGCTGTTACCAGTTTACATCCCACTTAGACCGAGAGGTTACGCTATTCTCCACAACTTCTTCAACATCTATTGTTTGTTGACTTTTTGCTGATGGTCATTCTGACTGGTGTGAGGTGATACCTTTGTGTAGATTGGATTTGCCTGCGTCTAGTAATTCCTGATGTTTTGCCTTTATCAATGTCCTTTTCATGTTTTTTTAAGATTGAGCTAAACTCACAACTTCAAATTGGCTTCTTGAAAAATTTGCCCCGTTTGGAATTTTATGGCCATTCCCTACCCCAGGATATTTTTTGAGGGCATGATTCATTTACAGCCCTGCAGTCCTTGTGAATATTATTGACCATTAGCAGTAGATTTAAAGCTGTCGTTTGAGGAAACGGCCTTAGGGTGGCAGCATTTCTACATTGCCAACTCTGCTTGCTAGGGAAACAGAACCTTGCTGCAAGTTGTGCTTTGAGGTTGCAGATTAGAGTGGAATGTGCCAGGACAAACCCCCATAAGTTTTAGCCTCCTTAATTCTTGTTTGTGTCTTCAAGTTGTAGTTTCTATCAAGCAAATTTGATTGAAAAATGTCTTTTGTTCTAGGTGTACAGAACCTTGTTCATTTACACATATACATACATCTATTGATCTTTGGGTCCTTTTCCATGTCAGTTATTACAGAGTGTTGAGTAGACCACACTTGCTATTCCATAGGTCTTTGGGGATTATATATTTTATATGTAGTAGTATATGTGTGTTAACCCCAGTATCCTAATTTATCCATTCCTCACACCTTCTCTTTGGCTTAACCATAAGTTTGTCTTCTCAATCTGAGATTGTCTTTCTCTATGGAAATATGTTCATTTTTATGAATTTTCAGATAACATAAGTGATATCATAGGACATTTGTCTTTTGCATTCGGACTTACTTCACGTTGTGTGATTATCTCTAGGCTCATCTGTGGTGCTGCATATGCCATTCTTTTATTTTTTTCGTGACTGATATTCCATTCTGTCCATATACCACTTCTTCTTTGTCCATTCATCTGTTTATGGACCTTATTTTTGCTTCCATGTCTTGGCTATTTCAATATTGCTGCAGTGCACATTTGCCTGCCTCTGTCTTTCCGATTCTGGTGGTCTTAGGTTATAGGCCCAAAAGGTGCCCTGCCGCATCATATGGTAGCTCAATTTTTACCTTTTAAAGCAGCTCCATTCAGTTTTCATTAGTGCTGTTACCCATTACATCCCACCAGCAGCTAGAAGGTACAGAGTTCTCTAAAACCACTTCAGCATTTATAGTTTGTAGACTTTTTGCTGATGGTCATTTCACTGGTGTGAGCTGAAATCTTTTTGGAGGTTGGATTTGCATGTGGCTAATAATTCCTTATACTGAGCTTTAGGCATGCCCTTTTTTGTTCTTCTCCTTTTTTTTAAAGATTGAGTACAACTTCCCTCTTCATATTGCCGTCTTCAAAAATTTGTCATGTGTTGAATTTCCTTGCCTATTCCCTACCCCAGGGCATTTTTTGTGGGCAGCTGTCATTTACAGCCCTGCAGTCCTTGTGACTATTAAGCAACCATTAGCACTGGGTTTAAAGCTGCTGTTGTGGGAAACAGCCACAAGGCGGCAGCATTATTACATTCTCACCTCTTGTTACTAGGGTAACAAAATCTTCCTGGAAGTAGTGTTCCGAGGTTGTAAATTAGAGGGGAATGTGCTGGGACAAGCCCCCAGAAGTTTATGTCTCCTTAGTAATGTTTGTTTTTTTAAATTTAATTTATATTTCTCATCAGAGTAATTTTGATTAGAGTGTTGTGATTCTCTGGCTGTACAGAATGTGCTCAATCATTCATATATATGTCTGTTCATCTTCGGATCCTGTTACGATGTATGATATTCAGAATGTTGAGTAGACCTCCCTCGGTATTTGGTAGGTGTTTTCTCATTATGTACTTTATATGTATTGGTGATTATATAATTCATAGAGTTTATATATTATATGTTTATATACATTTAACATACCTTAGTATATGTATGTTAGCCCCATAATCCTCATTTATCCATCCTCCCACCTTTCATTTTGGTTAACCATTAGTTTGTTGTATAAGTGTGTGTTGTCTTTTTTTGTGGAAATGTGTTCATTGGTAGCAGTCTTAGGATAACATGTATAAATGATATCATAAGATATTTGTCATTCTCTTTTGACTTACTTAACCTAATATGATCATTTCTAGGCTCATCTGTATTCCTCAAAATGGCATTGTTCATTTTTTTACCGAGGTTACTATTCCATTCTGTCCATATACCACTTTTCCTTTGTCCATTCATTTGTTTTTGGACCGTTTTTTTGCTTCCATATCTTGGCTATTTCAATATTGCTGCAGTGCACATTTGCCTGCCTCTGTCTTTCCGATTCTGGTGGTCTTAGGTTATAGGCCCAAAAGGTGCCCTGCCGCATCATATGGTAGCTCAATTTTTACCTTTTAAAGTAGCTCCATTCAGTTTTCGTTAGTGCTGTTACCCATTACATCCCACCAGCAGCTAGATGGTACACAGTTCTCTAAATCCCCTTCAGCATGTATAGTCTGTAGACTTTCTGCTGATGGTCATTTGACTGGTGTGAGCTGAAACCTTTTTGGAGGTTGGGTTTGCATGTGGCTAATAATTCCTTATACTGAGCTTTAGGCGTGTCCATTTTTTTCTTTTCCTTTTTGTTAAAGAGTGAGTACAACTTCCCTCTTCATATTGACTTCTTGAAAAATTTGTCATGTGTTGAATTTTCTTGCCTATTCCCTCCAGCAGGGCATTTTTTGAGGGCAGGTGTCATTTTCAGCCCTGCAATCCTTGTGACTATTAAGCAACCACTAGCACTGGCTTTAAAGCTGCTGTTGTGGGAAACAGCCACAAGGCGGCAGCATTATTACGTTCTCAACTTTTGGTTTTAGGGCAACAGAGTCTTCCTGGACGTAGTGTTCCGAGGTTGTAAATTAGAGGGGAATGTGCTGGGACAAGCCCCCAAAAGTTTATGTCTCCTTCCTTTTGTTTGTTTTTTAAATTTAATTTCTATTTCTTATTGGAGTAAATTTGATTAGAGTGTTGTGATTGTGTGGCTGTACAGAATCTGCGCAATAATTCCTACATATGGCTGTTCATCTTTGGATCCTGTTACCATGTATGTTTTACAGAATGTTGAGTAGACCTCCCTTGGTATTTGGTAGGTGTTTTGTCATTATATATTTTATATGTATTGGTGATTCTATAATTCATATAGTTTATATGTTTTATGTTTATATACATTTAACATACATTAGTATATGTATGTTAGCCCCATAGTCCTAATTTATCCATCCTCCCAACTTTCCTTTTGGCTAACCATTCGTTTGTTTTATAAGTCTGTGAGTGTCTTTTTCTGTGGAAATATGTTCATTGGTAGCAATCTTAGGATAACATGTATAAATGATATCATAGGATATTTGTCATTCCCTTTTGACTTACTTAACCTAATATGATTATTTCTAGGCTCATCTGTAGTCCTGAAAACGGCACTGTTCATTTTTTTCCTGAGTCTAGTATTCCATTCGGTACGTATACCACTTCTTCTTTGTCCATTTATCTGTTGATGGACATTTTGTTTGCTTCCATGTTTTGGCTGTTGTAAATACTGCTGCAGTACACGATTCTCCATCCCGTGTCTTTTTGATTCTGGCTTTTACAGGTGACAGGACCAATAGTGGGCCTTGCGGATCATATGGTGACTCAATTTTTACCTTTAAACGCACTGCCATTCTGTTCCTATTATTGGCTGTTACCAGTTTACATCCCACTTAGACCGAGAGGTTACGCTATTCTCCACAACTTCTTCAACATCTATTGTTTGTTGACTTTTTGCTGATGGTCGTTCTGACTGGTGTGAGGTGATACCTTTGTGTAGATTGGATTTGCCTGCGTCTAGTAATTCCTGATGTTTTGCCTTTATCAATGTCCTTTTCATGTTTTTTTAAGATTGAGCTAAACTCACAACTTCAAATTGGCTTCTTGAAAAATTTGCCCCGTTTGGAATTTTATGGCCATTCCCTACCCCAGGATATTTTTTGAGGGCATGATTCATTTACAGCCCTGCAGTCCTTGTGAATATTATTGACCATTAGCAGTAGATTTAAAGCTGTCGTTTGAGGAAACGGCCTTAGGGTGGCAGCATTTCTACATTGCCAACTCTGCTTGCTAGGGAAACAGAACCTTGCTGCAAGTTGTGCTTTGAGGTTGCAGATTAGAGTGGAATGTGCCAGGACAAACCCCCATAAGTTTTAGCCTCCTTAATTCTTGTTTGTGTCTTCAAGTTGTAGTTTCTATCAAGCAAATTTGATTGAAAAATGTCTTTTGTTCTAGGTGTACAGAACCTTGTTCATTTACACATATACATACATCTATTGATCTTTGGGTCCTTTTCCATGTCAGTTATTACAGAGTGTTGAGTAGACCACACTTGCTATTCCATAGGTCTTTGGGGATTATATATTTTATATGTAGTAGTATATGTGTGTTAACCCCAGTATCCTAATTTATCCATTCCTCACACCTTCTCTTTGGCTTAACCATAAGTTTGTCTTCTCAATCTGAGATTGTCTTTCTCTATGGAAATATGTTCATTTTTATGAATTTTCAGATAACATAAGTGATATCATAGGACATTTGTCTTTTGCATTCGGACTTACTTCACGTTGTGTGATTATCTCTAGGCTCATCTGTGGTGCTGCATATGCCATTCTTTTATTTTTTTCGTGACTGATATTCCATTCTGTCCATATACCACTTCTTCTTTGTCCATTCATCTGTTTATGGACCTTATTTTTGCTTCCATGTCTTGGCTATTTCAATATTGCTGCAGTGCACATTTGCCTGCCTCTGTCTTTCCGATTCTGGTGGTCTTAGGTTATAGGCCCAAAAGGTGCCCTGCCGCATCATATGGTAGCTCAATTTTTACCTTTTAAAGCAGCTCCATTCAGTTTTCATTAGTGCTGTTACCCATTACATCCCACCAGCAGCTAGAAGGTACAGAGTTCTCTAAAACCACTTCAGCATTTATAGTTTGTAGACTTTTTGCTGATGGTCATTTCACTGGTGTGAGCTGAAATCTTTTTGGAGGTTGGATTTGCATGTGGCTAATAATTCCTTATACTGAGCTTTAGGCATGCCCTTTTTTTTTCTTCTCCTTTTTTTTAAAGATTGAGTACAACTTCCCTCTTCATATTGCCGTCTTCAAAAATTTGTCATGTGTTGAATTTCCTTGCCTATTCCCTACCCCAGGGCATTTTTTGTGGGCAGCTGTCATTTACAGCCCTGCAGTCCTTGTGACTATTAAGCAACCATTAGCACTGGGTTTAAAGCTGCTGTTGTGGGAAACAGCCACAAGGCGGCAGCATTATTACATTCTCACCTCTTGTTACTAGGGTAACAAAATCTTCCTGGAAGTAGTGTTCCGAGGTTGTAAATTAGAGGGGAATATGCTGGGACAAGCCCCCAGAAGTTTATGTCTCCTTAGTAATGTTTGTTTTTTTAAATTTAATTTATATTTCTTATCAGAGTAATTTTGATTAGAGTGTTGTGATTGTCTGGCTGTACAGAATGTGCTCAATCATTCATATATATGTCTGTTCATCTTCGGATCCTGTTACGATGTATGATATTCAGAATGTTGAGTAGACCTCCCTCGGTATTTGGTAGGTGTTTTCTCGTTATGTACTTTATATGTATTGGTGATTATATAATTCATAGAGTTTATATATTATATGTTTATATACATTTAACATACCTTAGTATATGTATGTTAGCCCCATAATCCTAATTTATCCATCCTCCCACCTTTCATTTTGGTTAACCATTAGTTTGTTGTATAAGTGTGTGTTGTCTTTTTTTGTGGAAATGTGTTCATTGGTAGCAGTCTTAGGATAACATGTATAAATGATATCATAGGATATTTGTCATTCCCTTTTGACTTACTTAACCTAATATGATCATTTCTAGGCTCATCTGTATTCCTCAAAATGGCATTGTTCATTTTTTTACCGAGGTTACTATTCCATTCTGTCCGTATACCACTTTTCCTTTGTCCATTCATTTGTTTTTGGACCGTTTTTTTGCTTCCATATCTTGGCTATTTCAATATTGCTGCAGTGCCCATTTGCCTGCCTCTGTCTTTCCGATTCTGGTGGTCTTAGGTTATAGGCCCAAAAGGTGCCCTGCCGCATCATATGGTAGCTCAATTTTTACCTTTTAAAGTAGCTCCATTCAGTTTTCGTTAGTGCTGTTACCCATTACATCCCACCAGCAGCTAGATGGTACACAGTTCTCTAAATCCCCTTCAGCATGTATAGTCTGTAGACTTTCTGCTGATGGTCATTTGACTGGTGTGAGCTGAAACCTTTTTGGAGGTTGGCTTTGCATGTGGCTAATAATTCCTTATACTGAGCTTTAGGCGTGTCCATTTTTTTCTTTTCCTTTTTGTTAAAGAGTGAGTACAACTTCCCTCTTCATATTGACTTCTTGAAAAATTTGTCATGTGTTGAATTTTCTTGCCTATTCCCTCCAGCAGGGCATTTTTTGAGGGCAGGTGTCATTTTCAGCCCTGCAATCCTTGTGACTATTAAGCAACCACTAGCACTGGCTTTAAAGCTGCTGTTGTGGGAAACAGCCACAAGGCGGCAGCATTATTACGTTCTCAACTTTTGGTTTTAGGGCAACAGAGTCTTCCTGGACGTAGTGTTCCGAGGTTGTAAATTAGAGGGGAATGTGCTGGGACAAGCCCCCAAAAGTTTATGTCTCCTTCCTTTTGTTTGTTTTTTAAATTTAATTTCTATTTCTTATTGGAGTAAATTTGATTAGAGTGTTGTGATTGTGTGTCTGTACAGAATCTGCGCAATAATTCCTACATATGTCTGTTCATCTTTGGATCCTGTTACCATGTATGTTTTACAGAATGTTGAGTAGACCTCCCTTGGTATTTGGTAGGTGTTTTGTCATTATATATTTTATATGTATTGGTGATTCTATAATTCATATAGTTTATATGTTTTATGTTTATATACATTTAACATACATTAGTACATGTATGTTAGCCCCATAGTCCTAATTTATCCATCCTCCCAACTTTCCTTTTGGCTAACCATTCGTTTGTTTTATAAGTCTGTGAGTGTCTTTTTCTGTGGAAATATGTTCATTGGTAGCAATCTTAGGATAACATGTATAAATGATATCATAGGATATTTGTCATTCCCTTTTGACTTACTTAACCTAATATGATTATTTCTAGGCTCATCTGTAGTCCTGAAAACGGCACTATTCATTTTTTTCCTGAGTCTAGTATTCCATTCGGTACGTATACCACTTCTTCTTTGTCCATTTATCTGTTGATGGACATTTTGTTTGCTTCCATGTTTTGGCTGTTGTAAATACTGCTGCAGTACACGATTCTCCATCCCGTGTCTTTTTGATTCTGGCTTTTACAGGTGACAGGACCAATAGTGGGCCTTGCGGATCATATGGTGACTCAATTTTTACCTTTAAACGCACTGCCATTCTGTTCCTATTATTGGCTGTTACCAGTTTACATCCCACTTAGACCGAGAGGTTACGCTATTCTCCACAACTTCTTCAACATCTATTGTTTGTTGACTTTTTGCTGATGGTCATTCTGACTGGTGTGAGGTGATACCTTTGTGTAGATTGGATTTGCCTGCGTCTAGTAATTCCTGATGTTTTGCCTTTATCAATGTCCTTTTCATGTTTTTTTAAGATTGAGCTAAACTCACAACTTCAAATTGGCTTCTTGAAAAATTTGCCCCGTTTGGAATTTTATGGCCATTCCCTACCCCAGGATATTTTTTGAGGGCATGATTCATTTACAGCCCTGCAGTCCTTGTGAATATTATTGACCATTAGCAGTAGATTTAAAGCTGTCGTTTGAGGAAACGGCCTTAGGGTGGCAGCATTTCTACATTGCCAACTCTGCTTGCTAGGGAAACAGAACCTTGCTGCAAGTTGTGCTTTGAGGTTGCAGATTAGAGTGGAATGTGCCAGGACAAACCCCCATAAGTTTTAGCCTCCTTAATTCTTGTTTGTGTCTTCAAGTTGTAGTTTCTATCAAGCAAATTTGATTGAAAAATGTCTTTTGTTCTAGGTGTACAGAACCTTGTTCATTTACACATATACATACATCTATTGATCTTTGGGTCCTTTTCCATGTCAGTTATTACAGAGTGTTGAGTAGACCACACTTGCTATTCCATAGGTCTTTGGGGATTATATATTTTATATGTAGTAGTATATGTGTGTTAACCCCAGTATCCTAATTTATCCATTCCTCACACCTTCTCTTTGGCTTAACCATAAGTTTGTCTTCTCAATCTGAGATTGTCTTTCTCTATGGAAATATGTTCATTTTTATGAATTTTCAGATAACATAAGTGATATCATAGGACATTTGTCTTTTGCATTCGGACTTACTTCACGTTGTGTGATTATCTCTAGGCTCATCTGTGGTGCTGCATATGCCATTCTTTTATTTTTTTCGTGACTGATATTCCATTCTGTCCATATACCACTTCTTCTTTGTCCATTCATCTGTTTATGGACCTTATTTTTGCTTCCATGTCTTGGCTATTTCAATATTGCTGCAGTGCACATTTGCCTGCCTCTGTCTTTCCGATTCTGGTGGTCTTAGGTTATAGGCCCAAAAGGTGCCCTGCCGCATCATATGGTAGCTCAATTTTTACCTTTTAAAGCAGCTCCATTCAGTTTTCATTAGTGCTGTTACCCATTACATCCCACCAGCAGCTAGAAGGTACAGAGTTCTCTAAAACCACTTCAGCATTTATAGTTTGTAGACTTTTTGCTGATGGTCATTTCACTGGTGTGAGCTGAAATCTTTTTGGAGGTTGGATTTGCATGTGGCTAATAATTCCTTATACTGAGCTTTAGGCATGCCCTTTTTTGTTCTTCTCCTTTTTTTTAAAGATTGAGTACAACTTCCCTCTTCATATTGCCGTCTTCAAAAATTTGTCATGTGTTGAATTTCCTTGCCTATTCCCTACCCCAGGGCATTTTTTGTGGGCAGCTGTCATTTACAGCCCTGCAGTCCTTGTGACTATTAAGCAACCATTAGCACTGGGTTTAAAGCTGCTGTTGTGGGAAACAGCCACAAGGCGGCAGCATTATTACATTCTCACCTCTTGTTACTAGGGTAACAAAATCTTCCTGGAAGTAGTGTTCCGAGGTTGTAAATTAGAGGGGAATATGCTGGGACAAGCCCCCAGAAGTTTATGTCTCCTTAGTAATGTTTGTTTTTTTTAAATTTAATTTATATTTCTTATCAGAGTAATTTTGATTAGAGTGTTGTGATTGTCTGGCTGTACAGAATGTGCTCAATCATTCATATATATGTCTGTTCATCTTCGGATCCTGTTACGATGTATGATATTCAGAATGTTGAGTAGACCTCCCTCGGTATTTGGTAGGTGTTTTCTCATTATATACTTTATATGTATTGGTGATTATATAATTCATAGAGTTTATATATTATATGTTTATATACATTTAACATACCTTAGTATATGTATGTTAGTCCCATAATCCTAATTTATCCATCCTCCCACCTTTCATTTTGGTTAACCATTAGTTTGTTGTATAAGTGTGTGTTGTCTTTTTTTGTGGAAATGTGTTCATTGGTAGCAGTCTTAGGATAACATGTATAAATGATATCATAGGATATTTGTCATTCCCTTTTGACTTACTTAACCTAATATGATCATTTCTAGGCTCATCTGTATTCCTCAAAATGGCATTGTTCATTTTTTTACCGAGGTTACTATTCCATTCTGTCCGTATACCACTTTTCCTTTGTCCATTCATTTGTTTTTGGACCGTTTTTTTGCTTCCATATCTTGGCTATTTCAATATTGCTGCAGTGCCCATTTGCCTGCCTCTGTCTTTCCGATTCTGGTGGTCTTAGGTTATAGGCCCAAAAGGTGCCCTGCCGCATCATATGGTAGCTCAATTTTTACCTTTTAAAGTAGCTCCATTCAGTTTTCGTTAGTGCTGTTACCCATTACATCCCACCAGCAGCTAGATGGTACACAGTTCTCTAAATCCCCTTCAGCATGTATAGTCTGTAGACTTTCTGCTGATGGTCATTTGACTGGTGTGAGCTGAAACCTTTTTGGAGGTTGGCTTTGCATGTGGCTAATAATTCCTTATACTGAGCTTTAGGCGTGTCCATTTTTTTCTTTTCCTTTTTGTTAAAGAGTGAGTACAACTTCCCTCTTCATATTGACTTCTTGAAAAATTTGTCATGTGTTGAATTTTCTTGCCTATATCCTCCAGCAGGGCATTTTTTGAGGGCAGGTGTCATTTTCAGCCCTGCAATCCTTGTGACTATTAAGCAACCACTAGCACTGGCTTTAAAGCTGCTGTTGTGGGAAACAGCCACAAGGCGGCAGCATTATTACGTTCTCAACTTTTGGTTTTAGGGCAACAGAGTCTTCCTGGACGTAGTGTTCCGAGGTTGTAAATTAGAGGGGAATGTGCTGGGACAAGCCCCCAAAAGTTTATGTCTCCTTCCTTTTGTTTGTTTTTTAAATTTAATTTCTATTTCTTATTGGAGTAAATTTGATTAGAGTGTTGTGATTGTGTGTCTGTACAGAATCTGCGCAATAATTCCTACATATGTCTGTTCATCTTTGGATCCTGTTACCATGTATGTTTTACAGAATGTTGAGTAGACCTCCCTTGGTATTTGGTAGGTGTTTTGTCATTATATATTTTATATGTATTGGTGATTCTATAATTCATATAGTTTATATGTTTTATGTTTATATACATTTAACATACATTAGTACATGTATGTTAGCCCCATAGTCCTAATTTATCCATCCTCCCAACTTTCCTTTTGGCTAACCATTCGTTTGTTTTATAAGTCTGTGAGTGTCTTTTTCTGTGGAAATATGTTCATTGGTAGCAATCTTAGGATAACATGTATAAATGATATCATAGGATATTTGTCATTCCCTTTTGACTTACTTAACCTAATATGATTATTTCTAGGCTCATCTGTAGTCCTGAAAACGGCACTATTCATTTTTTTCCTGAGTCTAGTATTCCATTCGGTACGTATACCACTTCTTCTTTGTCCATTTATCTGTTGATGGACATTTTGTTTGCTTCCATGTTTTGGCTGTTGTAAATACTGCTGCAGTACACGATTCTCCATCCCGTGTCTTTTTGATTCTGGCTTTTACAGGTGACAGGACCAATAGTGGGCCTTGCGGATCATATGGTGACTCAATTTTTACCTTTAAACGCACTGCCATTCTGTTCCTATTATTGGCTGTTACCAGTTTACATCCCACTTAGACCGAGAGGTTACGCTATTCTCCACAACTTCTTCAACATCTATTGTTTGTTGACTTTTTGCTGATGGTCATTCTGACTGGTGTGAGGTGATACCTTTGTGTAGATTGGATTTGCCTGCGTCTAGTAATTCCTGATGTTTTGCCTTTATCAATGTCCTTTTCATGTTTTTTTAAGATTGAGCTAAACTCACAACTTCAAATTGGCTTCTTGAAAAATTTGCCCCGTTTGGAATTTTATGGCCATTCCCTACCCCAGGATATTTTTTGAGGGCATGATTCATTTACAGCCCTGCAGTCCTTGTGAATATTATTGACCATTAGCAGTAGATTTAAAGCTGTCGTTTGAGGAAACGGCCTTAGGGTGGCAGCATTTCTACATTGCCAACTCTGCTTGCTAGGGAAACAGAACCTTGCTGCAAGTTGTGCTTTGAGGTTGCAGATTAGAGTGGAATGTGCCAGGACAAACCCCCATAAGTTTTAGCCTCCTTAATTCTTGTTTGTGTCTTCAAGTTGTAGTTTCTATCAAGCAAATTTGATTGAAAAATGTCTTTTGTTCTAGGTGTACAGAACCTTGTTCATTTACACATATACATACATCTATTGATCTTTGGGTCCTTTTCCATGTCAGTTATTACAGAGTGTTGAGTAGACCACACTTGCTATTCCATAGGTCTTTGGGGATTATATATTTTATATGTAGTAGTATATGTGTGTTAACCCCAGTATCCTAATTTATCCATTCCTCACACCTTCTCTTTGGCTTAACCATAAGTTTGTCTTCTCAATCTGAGATTGTCTTTCTCTATGGAAATATGTTCATTTTTATGAATTTTCAGATAACATAAGTGATATCATAGGACATTTGTCTTTTGCATTCGGACTTACTTCACGTTGTGTGATTATCTCTAGGCTCATCTGTGGTGCTGCATATGCCATTCTTTTATTTTTTTCGTGACTGATATTCCATTCTGTCCATATACCACTTCTTCTTTGTCCATTCATCTGTTTATGGACCTTATTTTTGCTTCCATGTCTTGGCTATTTCAATATTGCTGCAGTGCACATTTGCCTGCCTCTGTCTTTCCGATTCTGGTGGTCTTAGGTTATAGGCCCAAAAGGTGCCCTGCCGCATCATATGGTAGCTCAATTTTTACCTTTTAAAGCAGCTCCATTCAGTTTTCATTAGTGCTGTTACCCATTACATCCCACCAGCAGCTAGAAGGTACAGAGTTCTCTAAAACCACTTCAGCATTTATAGTTTGTAGACTTTTTGCTGATGGTCATTTCACTGGTGTGAGCTGAAATCTTTTTGGAGGTTGGATTTGCATGTGGCTAATAATTCCTTATACTGAGCTTTAGGCATGCCCTTTTTTGTTCTTCTCCTTTTTTTTAAAGATTGAGTACAACTTCCCTCTTCATATTGCCGTCTTCAAAAATTTGTCATGTGTTGAATTTCCTTGCCTATTCCCTACCCCAGGGCATTTTTTGTGGGCAGCTGTCATTTACAGCCCTGCAGTCCTTGTGACTATTAAGCAACCATTAGCACTGGGTTTAAAGCTGCTGTTGTGGGAAACAGCCACAAGGCGGCAGCATTATTACATTCGCACCTCTTGTTACTAGGGTAACAAAATCTTCCTGGAAGTAGTGTTCCGAGGTTGTAAATTAGAGGGGAATATGCTGGGACAAGCCCCCAGAAGTTTATGTCTCCTTAGTAATGTTTGTTTTTTTTAAATTTAATTTATATTTCTTATCAGAGTAATTTTGATTAGAGTGTTGTGATTGTCTGGCTGTACAGAATGTGCTCAATCATTCATATATATGTCTGTTCATCTTCGGATCCTGTTACGATGTATGATATTCAGAATGTTGAGTAGACCTCCCTCGGTATTTGGTAGGTGTTTTCTCATTATATACTTTATATGTATTGGTGATTATATAATTCATAGAGTTTATATATTATATGTTTATATACATTTAACATACCTTAGTATATGTATGTTAGTCCCATAATCCTAATTTATCCATCCTCCCACCTTTCATTTTGGTTAACCATTAGTTTGTTGTATAAGTGTGTGTTGTCTTTTTTTGTGGAAATGTGTTCATTGGTAGCAGTCTTAGGATAACATGTATAAATGATATCATAGGATATTTGTCATTCCCTTTTGACTTACTTAACCTAATATGATCATTTCTAGGCTCATCTGTATTCCTCAAAATGGCATTGTTCATTTTTTTACCGAGGTTACTATTCCATTCTGTCCGTATACCACTTTTCCTTTGTCCATTCATTTGTTTTTGGACCGTTTTTTTGCTTCCATATCTTGGCTATTTCAATATTGCTGCAGTGCCCATTTGCCTGCCTCTGTCTTTCCGATTCTGGTGGTCTTAGGTTATAGGCCCAAAAGGTGCCCTGCCGCATCATATGGTAGCTCAATTTTTACCTTTTAAAGTAGCTCCATTCAGTTTTCGTTAGTGCTGTTACCCATTACAACCCACCAGCAGCTAGATGGTACACAGTTCTCTAAATCCCCTTCAGCATGTATAGTCTGTAGACTTTCTGCTGATGGTCATTTGACTGGTGTGAGCTGAAACCTTTTTGGAGGTTGGGTTTGCATGTGGCTAATAATTCCTTATACTGAGCTTTAGGCGTGTCCATTTTTTTCTTTTCCTTTTTTTTAAAGAGTGAGTACAACTTCCCTCTTCATATTGACTTCTTGAAAAATTTGTCATGTGTTGAATTTTCTTGCCTATTCCCTCCAGCAGGGCATTTATTGAGGGCAGGTGTCATTTTCAGCCCTGCAATCCTTGTGACTATTAAGCAACCACTAGCACTGGCTTTAAAGCTGCTGTTGTGGGAAACAGCCACAAGGCGGCAGCATTATTACGTTCTCAACTTTTGGTTTTAGGGCAACAGAGTCTTCCTGGACGTAGTGTTCCGAGGTTGTAAATTAGAGGGGAATGTGCTGGGACAAGTCCCCAAAAGTTTATGTCTCCTTCCTTTTGTTTGTTTTTTAAATTTAATTTCTATTTCTTATTGGAGTAAATTTGATTAGAGTGTTGTGATTGTGTGGCTGTACAGAATCTGCGCAATAATTCCTACATATGTCTGTTCATCTTTGGATCCTGTTACCATGTATGTTTTACAGAATGCTGAGTAGACCTCCCTTGGTATTTGGTAGGTGTTTTGTCATTATATATTTTATATGTATTGGTGATTCTATAATTCATATAGTTTATATGTTTTATGTTTATATACATTTAACATACATTAGTATATGTATGTTAGCCCCATAGTCCTAATTTATCCATCCTCCCAACTTTCCTTTTGGCTAACCATTCGTTTGTTTTATAAGTCTGTGAGTGTCTTTTTCTGTGGAAATATGTTCATTGGTAGCAATCTTAGGATAACATGTATAAATGATATCATAGGATATTTGTCATTCCCTTTTGACTTACTTAACCTAATATGATTATTTCTAGGCTCATCTGTAGTCCTGAAAACGGCACTGTTCATTTTTTTCCTGAGTCTAGTATTCCATTCGGTACGTATACCACTTCTTCTTTGTCCATTTATCTGTTGATGGACATTTTGTTTGCTTCCATGTTTTGGCTGTTGTAAATACTGCTGCAGTACACGATTCTCCATCCCGTGTCTTTTTGATTCTGGCTTTTACAGGTGACAGGACCAATAGTGGGCCTTCCGGATCATATGGTGACTCAATTTTTACCTTTAAACGCACTGCCATTCTGTTCCTATTATTGGCTGTTACCAGTTTACATCCCACTTAGACCGAGAGGTTACGCTATTCTCCACAACTTCTTCAACATCTATTGTTTGTTGACTTTTTGCTGATGGTCATTCTGACTGGTGTGAGGTGATACCTTTGTGTAGATTGGATTTGCCTGCGTCTAGTAATTCCTGATGTTTTGCCTTTATCAATGTCCTTTTCATGTTTTTTTAAGATTGAGCTAAACTCACAACTTCAAATTGGCTTCTTGAAAAATTTGCCCCGTTTGGAATTTTATGGCCATTCCCTACCCCAGGATAGTTTTTGAGGGCATGATTCATTTACAGCCCTGCAGTCCTTGTGAATATTATTGACCATTAGCAGTAGATTTAAAGCTGTCGTTTGAGGAAACGGCCTTAGGGTGGCAGCATTTCTACATTGCCAACTCTGCTTGCTAGGGAAACAGAACCTTGCTGCAAGTTGTGCTTTGAGGTTGCAGATTAGAGTGGAATGTGCCAGGACAAACCCCCATAAGTTTTAGCCTCCTTAATTCTTGTTTGTGTCTTCAAGTTGTAGTTTCTATCAAGCAAATTTGATTGAAAAATGTCTTTTGTTCTAGGTGTACAGAACCTTGTTCATTTACACATATACATACATCTATTGATCTTTGGGTCCTTTTCCATGTCAGTTATTACAGAGTGTTGAGTAGACCACACTTGCTATTCCATAGGTCTTTGGGGATTATATATTTTATATGTAGTAGTATATGTGTGTTAACCCCAGTATCCTAATTTATCCATTCCTCACACCTTTTCTTTGGCTTAACCATAAGTTTGTCTTCTCAATCTGAGATTGTCTTTCTCTATGGAAATATGTTCATGTTTATGAATTTTCAGATAACATAAGTGATATCATAGGACATTTGTCTTTTGCATTCGGACTTACTTCACGTTGTGTGATTATCTCTAGGCTCATCTGTGGTGCTGCATATGCCATTCTTTTATTTTTTTCGTGACTGATATTCCATTCTGTCCATATACCACTTCTTCTTTGTCCATTCATCTGTTTATGGACCTTATTTTTGCTTCCATGTCTTGGCTATTTCAATATTGCTGCAGTGCACATTTGCCTGCCTCTGTCTTTCCGATTCTGGTGGTCTTAGGTTATAGGCCCAAAAGGTGCCCTGCCGCATCATATGGTAGCTCAATTTTTACCTTTTAAAGCAGCTCCATTCAGTTTTCATTAGTGCTGTTACCCATTACATCCCACCAGCAGCTAGAAGGTACAGAGTTCTCTAAAACCACTTCAGCATTTATAGTTTGTAGACTTTTTGCTGATGGTCATTTCACTGGTGTGAGCTGAAATCTTTTTGGAGGTTGGATTTGCATGTGGCTAATAATTCCTTATACTGAGCTTTAGGCATGCCCTTTTTTTTCTTCTCCTTTTTTTTAAAGATTGAGTACAACTTCCCTCTTCATATTGCCGTCTTCAAAAATTTGTCATGTGTTGAATTTCCTTGCCTATTCCCTACCCCAGGGCATTTTTTGTGGGCAGCTGTCATTTACAGCCCTGCAGTCCTTGTGACTATTAAGCAACCATTAGCACTGGGTTTAAAGCTGCTGTTGTGGGAAACAGCCACAAGGCGGCAGCATTATTACATTCTCACCTCTTGTTACTAGGGTAACAAAATCTTCCTGGAAGTAGTGTTCCGAGGTTGTAAATTAGAGGGGAATGTGCTGGGACAAGCCCCCAGAAGTTTATGTCTCCTTAGTAATGTTTGTTTTTTTAAATTTAATTTATATTTCTTATCAGAGTAATTTTGATTAGAGTGTTGTGATTGTCTGGCTGTACAGAATGTGCTCAATCATTCATATATATGTCTGTTCATCTTCGGATCCTGTTACGATGTATGATATTCAGAATGTTGAGTAGACCTCCCTCGGTATTTGGTAGGTGTTTTCTCATTATGTACTTTATATGTATTGGTGATTATATAATTCATAGAGTTTATATATTATATGTTTATATACATTTAACATACCTTAGTATATGTATGTTAGCCCCATAATCCTAATTTATCCATCCTCCCACCTTTCATTTTGGTTAACCATTAGTTTGTTGTATAAGTGTGTGTTGTCTTTTTTTGTGGAAATGTGTTCATTGGTAGCAGTCTTAGGATAACATGTATAAATGATATCATAAGATATTTGTCATTCTCTTTTGACTTACTTAACCTAATATGATCATTTCTAGGCTCATCTGTATTCCTCAAAATGGCATTGTTCATTTTTTTACCGAGGTTACTATTCCATTCTGTCCATATACCACTTTTCCTTTGTCCATTCATTTGTTTTTGGACCGTTTTTTTGCTTCCATATCTTGGCTATTTCAATATTGCTGCAGTGCACATTTGCCTGCCTCTGTCTTTCCGATTCTGGTGGTCTTAGGTTATAGGCCCAAAAGGTGCCCTGCCGCATCATATGGTAGCTCAATTTTTACCTTTTAAAGTAGCTCCATTCAGTTTTCGTTAGTGCTGTTACCCATTACATCCCACCAGCAGCTAGATGGTACACAGTTCTCTAAATCCCCTTCAGCATGTATAGTCTGTAGACTTTCTGCTGATGGTCATTTGACTGGTGTGAGCTGAAACCTTTTTGGAGGTTGGGTTTGCATGTGGCTAATAATTCCTTATACTGAGCTTTAGGCGTGTCCATTTTTTTCTTTTCCTTTTTTTTAAAGAGTGAGTACAACTTCCCTCTTCATATTGACTTCTTGAAAAATTTGTCATGTGTTGAATTTTCTTGCCTATTCCCTCCAGCAGGGCATTTTTTGAGGGCAGGTGTCATTTTCAGCCCTGCAATCCTTGTGACTATTAAGCAACCACTAGCACTGGCTTTAAAGCTGCTGTTGTGGGAAACAGCCACAAGGCGGCAGCATTATTACGTTCTCAACTTTTGGTTTTAGGGCAACAGAGTCTTCCTGGACGTAGTGTTCCGAGGTTGTAAATTAGAGGGGAATGTGCTGGGACAAGTCCCCAAAAGTTTATGTCTCCTTCCTTTTGTTTGTTTTTTAAATTTAATTTCTATTTCTTATTGGAGTAAATTTGATTAGAGTGTTGTGATTGTGTGGCTGTACAGAATCTGCGCAATAATTCCTACATATGTCTGTTCATCTTTGGATCCTGTTACCATGTATGTTTTACAGAATGCTGAGTAGACCTCCCTTGGTATTTGGTAGGTGTTTTGTCATTATATATTTTATATGTATTGGTGATTCTATAATTCATATAGTTTATATGTTTTATGTTTATATACATTTAACATACATTAGTATATGTATGTTAGCCCCATAGTCCTAATTTATCCATCCTCCCAACTTTCCTTTTGGCTAACCATTCGTTTGTTTTATAAGTCTGTGAGTGTCTTTTTCTGTGGAAATATGTTCATTGGTAGCAATCTTAGGATAACATGTATAAATGATATCATAGGATATTTGTCATTCCCTTTTGACTTACTTAACCTAATATGATTATTTCTAGGCTCATCTGTAGTCCTGAAAACGGCACTGTTCATTTTTTTCCTGAGTCTAGTATTCCATTCGGTACGTATACCACTTCTTCTTTGTCCATTTATCTGTTGATGGACATTTTGTTTGCTTCCATGTTTTGGCTGTTGTAAATACTGCTGCAGTACACGATTCTCCATCCCGTGTCTTTTTGATTCTGGCTTTTACAGGTGACAGGACCAATAGTGGGCCTTGCGGATCATATGGTGACTCAATTTTTACCTTTAAACGCACTGCCATTCTGTTCCTATTATTGGCTGTTACCAGTTTACATCCCACTTAGACCGAGAGGTTACGCTATTCTCCACAACTTCTTCAACATCTATTGTTTGTTGACTTTTTGCTGATGGTCATTCTGACTGGTGTGAGGTGATACCTTTGTGTAGATTGGATTTGCCTGCGTCTAGTAATTCCTGATGTTTTGCCTTTATCAATGTCCTTTTCATGTTTTTTTAAGATTGAGCTAAACTCACAACTTCAAATTGGCTTCTTGAAAAATTTGCCCCGTTTGGAATTTTATGGCCATTCCCTACCCCAGGATATTTTTTGAGGGCATGATTCATTTACATCCCTGCAGTCCTTGTGAATATTATTGACCATTAGCAGTAGATTTAAAGCTGTCGTTTGAGGAAACGGCCTTAGGGTGGCAGCATTTCTACATTGCCAACTCTGCTTGCTAGGGAAACAGAACCTTGCTGCAAGTTGTGCTTTGAGGTTGCAGATTAGAGTGGAATGTGCCAGGACAAACCCCCATAAGTTTTAGCCTCCTTAATTCTTGTTTGTGTCTTCAAGTTGTAGTTTCTATCAAGCAAATTTGATTGAAAAATGTCTTTTGTTCTAGGTGTACAGAACCTTGTTCATTTACACATATACATACATCTATTGATCTTTGGGTCCTTTTCCATGTCAGTTATTACAGAGTGTTGAGTAGACCACACTTGCTATTCCATAGGTCTTTGGGGATTATATATTTTATATGTAGTAGTATATGTGTGTTAACCCCAGTATCCTAATTTATCCATTCCTCACACCTTTTCTTTGGCTTAACCATAAGTTTGTCTTCTCAATCTGAGATTGTCTTTCTCTATGGAAATATGTTCATGTTTATGAATTTTCAGATAACATAAGTGATATCATAGGACATTTGTCTTTTGCATTCGGACTTACTTCACGTTGTGTGATTATCTCTAGGCTCATCTGTGGTGCTGCATATGCCATTCTTTTATTTTTTTCGTGACTGATATTCCATTCTGTCCATATACCACTTCTTCTTTGTCCATTCATCTGTTTATGGACCTTATTTTTGCTTCCATGTCTTGGCTATTTCAATATTGCTGCAGTGCACATTTGCCTGCCTCTGTCTTTCCGATTCTGGTGGTCTTAGGTTATAGGCCCAAAAGGTGCCCTGCCGCATCATATGGTAGCTCAATTTTTACCTTTTAAAGCAGCTCCATTCAGTTTTCATTAGTGCTGTTACCCATTACATCCCACCAGCAGCTAGAAGGTACAGAGTTCTCTAAAACCACTTCAGCATTTATAGTTTGTAGACTTTTTGCTGATGGTCATTTCACTGGTGTGAGCTGAAATCTTTTTGGAGGTTGGATTTGCATGTGGCTAATAATTCCTTATACTGAGCTTTAGGCATGCCCTTTTTTGTTCTTCTCCTTTTTTTTAAAGATTGAGTACAACTTCCCTCTTCATATTGCCGTCTTCAAAAATTTGTCATGTGTTGAATTTCCTTGCCTATTCCCTACCCCAGGGCATTTTTTGTGGGCAGCTGTCATTTACAGCCCTGCAGTCCTTGTGACTATTAAGCAACCATTAGCACTGGGTTTAAAGCTGCTGTTGTGGGAAACAGCCACAAGGCGGCAGCATTATTACATTCTCACCTCTTGTTACTAGGGTAACAAAATCTTCCTGGAAGTAGTGTTCCGAGGTTGTAAATTAGAGGGGAATGTGCTGGGACAAGCCCCCAGAAGTTTATGTCTCCTTAGTAATGTTTGTTTTTTGAAATTTAATTTATATTTCTTATCAGAGTAATTTTGATTAGAGTGTTGTGATTGTCTGGCTGTACAGAATGTGCTCAATCATTCATATATATGTCTGTTCATCTTCGGATCCTGTTACGATGTATGATATTCAGAATGTTGAGTAGACCTCCCTCGGTATTTGGTAGGTGTTTTCTCGTTATGTACTTTATATGTATTGGTGATTATATAATTCATAGAGTTTATATATTATATGTTTATATACATTTAACATACCTTAGTATATGTATGTTAGCCCCATAATCCTAATTTATCCATCCTCCCACCTTTCATTTTGGTTAACCATTAGTTTGTTATATAAGTGTGTGTTGTCTTTTTTTGTGGAAATGTGTTCATTGGTAGCAGTCTTAGGATAACATGTATAAATGATATCATAAGATATTTGTCATTCTCTTTTGACTTACTTAACCTAATATGATCATTTCTAGGCTCATCTGTATTCCTCAAAATGGCATTGTTCATTTTTTTACCGAGGTTACTATTCCATTCTGTCCATATACCACTTTTCCTTTGTCCATTCATTTGTTTTTGGACCGTTTTTTTGCTTCCATATCTTGGCTATTTCAATATTGCTGCAGTGCACATTTGCCTGCCTCTGTCTTTCCGATTCTGGTGGTCTTAGGTTATAGGCCCAAAAGGTGCCCTGCCGCATCATATGGTAGCTCAATTTTTACCTTTTAAAGTAGCTCCATTCAGTTTTCGTTAGTGCTGTTACCCATTACATCCCACCAGCAGCTAGATGGTACACAGTTCTCTAAATCCCCTTCAGCATGTATAGTCTGTAGACTTTCTGCTGATGGTCATTTGACTGGTGTGAGCTGAAACCTTTTTGGAGGTTGGGTTTGCATGTGGCTAATAATTCCTTATACTGAGCTTTAGGCGTGTCCATTTTTTTCTTTTCCTTTTTGTTAAAGAGTGAGTACAACTTCCCTCTTCATATTGACTTCTTGAAAAATTTGTCATGTGTTGAATTTTCTTGCCTATTCCCTCCAGCAGGGCATTTTTTGAGGGCAGGTGTCATTTTCAGCCCTGCAATCCTTGTGACTATTAAGCAACCACTAGCACTGGCTTTAAAGCTGCTGTTGTGGGAAACAGCCACAAGGCGGCAGCATTATTACGTTCTCAACTTTTGGTTTTAGGGCAACAGAGTCTTCCTGGACGTAGTGTTCCGAGGTTGTAAATTAGAGGGGAATGTGCTGGGACAAGTCCCCAAAAGTTTATGTCTCCTTCCTTTTGTTTGTTTTTTAAATTTAATTTCTATTTCTTATTGGAGTAAATTTGATTAGAGTGTTGTGATTGTGTGGCTGTACAGAATCTGCACAATAATTCCTACATATGTCTGTTCATCTTTGGATCCTGTTACCATGTATGTTTTACAGAATGCTGAGTAGACCTCCCTTGGTATTTGGTAGGTGTTTTGTCATTATATATTTTATATGTATTGGTGATTCTATAATTCATATAGTTTATATGTTTTATGTTTATATACATTTAACATACATTAGTATATGTATGTTAGCCCCATAGTCCTAATTTATCCATCCTCCCAACTTTCCTTTTGGCTAACCATTCGTTTGTTTTATAAGTCTGTGAGTGTCTTTTTCTGTGGAAATATGTTCATTGGTAGCAATCTTAGGATAACATGTAAAATGATATCATAGGATATTTGTCATTCCCTTTTGACTTACTTAACCTAATATGATTATTTCTAGGCTCATCTGTAGTCCTGAAAACGGCACTGTTCATTTTTTTCCTGAGTCTAGTATTCCATTCGGTACGTATACCACTTCTTCTTTGTCCATTTATCTGTTGATGGACATTTTGTTTGCTTCCATGTTTTGGCTGTTGTAAATACTGCTGCAGTACACGATTCTCCATCCCGTGTCTTTTTGATTCTGGCTTTTACAGGTGACAGGACCAATAGTGGGCCTTGCGGATCATATGGTGACTCAATTTTTACCTTTAAACGCACTGCCATTCTGTTCCTATTATTGGCTGTTACCAGTTTACATCCCACTTAGACCGAGAGGTTATGCTATTCTCCACAACTTCTTCAACATCTATTGTTTGTTGACTTTTTGCTGATGGTCATTCTGACTGGTGTGAGGTGATACCTTTGTGTAGATTGGATTTGCCTGCGTCTAGTAATTCCTGATGTTTTGCCTTTATCAATGTCCTTTTCATGTTTTTTTAAGATTGAGCTAAACTCACAACTTCAAATTGGCTTCTTGAAAAATTTGCCCCGTTTGGAATTTTATGGCCATTCCCTACCCCAGGATATTTTTTGAGGGCATGATTCATTTACAGCCCTGCAGTCCTTGTGAATATTATTGACCATTAGCAGTAGATTTAAAGCTGTCGTTTGAGGAAACGGCCTTAGGGTGGCAGCATTTCTACATTGCCAACTCTGCTTGCTAGGGAAACAGAACCTTGCTGCAAGTTGTGCTTTGAGGTTGCAGATTAGAGTGGAATGTGCCAGGACAAACCCCCATAAGTTTTAGCCTCCTTAATTCTTGTTTGTGTCTTCAAGTTGTAGTTTCTATCAAGCAAATTTGATTGAAAAATGTCTTTTGTTCTAGGTGTACAGAACCTTGTTCATTTACACATATACATACATCTATTGATCTTTGGGTCCTTTTCCATGTCAGTTATTACAGAGTGTTGAGTAGACCACACTTGCTATTCCATAGGTCTTTGGGGATTATATATTTTATATGTAGTAGTATATGTTTGTTAACCCCAGTATCCTAATTTATCCATTCCTCACACCTTTTCTTTGGCTTAACCATAAGTTTGTCTTCTCAATCTGAGACTGTCTTTCTCTATGGAAATATGTTCATGTTTATGAATTTTCAGATAACATAAGTGATATCATAGGACATTTGTCTTTTGCATTCGGACTTACTTCACGTTGTGTGATTATCTCTAGGCTCATCTGTGGTGCTGCATATGCCATTCTTTTATTTTTTTCGTGACTGATATTCCATTCTGTCCATATACCACTTCTTCTTTGTCCATTCATCTGTTTATGGACCTTATTTTTGCTTCCATGTCTTGGCTATTTCAATATTGCTGCAGTGCACATTTGCCTGCCTCTGTCTTTCCGATTCTGGTGGTCTTAGGTTATAGGCCCAAAAGGTGCCCTGCCGCATCATATGGTAGCTCAATTTTTACCTTTTAAAGCAGCTCCATTCAGTTTTCATTAGTGCTGTTACCCATTACATCCCACCAGCAGCTAGAAGGTACAGAGTTCTCTAAAACCACTTCAGCATTTATAGTTTGTAGACTTTTTGCTGATGGTCATTTCACTGGTGTGAGCTGAAATCTTTTTGGAACTTGGATTTGCATGTGGCTAATAATTCCTTATACTGAGCTTTAGGCATGCCCTTTTTTTTTCTTCTCCTTTTTTTTAAAGATTGAGTACAACTTCCCTCTTCATATTGCCGTCTTCAAAAATTTGTCATGTGTTGAATTTCCTTGCCTATTCCCTACCCCAGGGCATTTTTTGTGGGCAGCTGTCATTTACAGCCCTGCAGTCCTTGTGACTATTAAGCAACCATTAGCACTGGGTTTAAAGCTGCTGTTGTGGGAAACAGCCACAAGGCGGCAGCATTATTACATTCTCACCTCTTGTTACTAGGGTAACAAAATCTTCCTGGAAGTAGTGTTCCGAGGTTGTAAATTAGAGGGGAATGTGCTGGGACAAGCCCCCAGAAGTTTATGTCTCCTTAGTAATGTTTGTTTTTTGAAATTTAATTTATATTTCTTATCAGAGTAATTTTGATTAGAGTGTTGTGATTGTCTGGCTGTACAGAATGTGCTCAATCATTCATATATATGTCTGTTCTTCTTCGGATCCTGTTACGATGTATGATATTCAGAATGTTGAGTAGACCTCCCTCGGTATTTGGTAGCTGTTTACTCATTATATACTTTATATGTATTGGTGATTATATAATTCATAGAGTTTATATATTATATGTTTATATACATTTAACATACCTTAGTATATGTATGTTAGCCCCATAATCCTAATTTATCCATCCTCCCACCTTTCATTTTGGTTAACCATTAGTTTGTTGTAAAAGTGTGTGTTGTCTTTTTTTGTGGAAATGTGTTCATTGGTAGCAGTCTTAGGATAACATGTATAAATGATATCATAGGATATTTGTCATTCCCTTTTGACTTAGTTAACCTAATATGATCATTTCTAGGCTCATCTGTATTCCTCAAAATGGCATTGTTCATTTTTTTACCGAGGTTACTATTCCATTCTGTCCGTATACCACTTTTCCTTTGTCCATTCATTTGTTTTTGGACCGTTTTTTTGCTTCCATATCTTGGCTATTTCAATATTGCTGCAGTGCCCATTTGCCTGCCTCTGTCTTTCCGATTCTGGTGGTCTTAGGTTATAGGCCCAAAAGGTGCCCTGCCGCATCATATGGTAGCTCAATTTTTACCTTTTAAAGTAGCTCCATTCAGTTTTCGTTAGTGCTGTTACCCATTACATCCCACCAGCAGCTAGATGGTACACAGTTCTCTAAATCCCCTTCAGCATGTGTAGTCTGTAGACTTTCTGCTGATGGTCATTTGACTGGTGTGAGCTGAAACCTTTTTGGAGGTTGGCTTTGCATGTGGCTAATAATTCCTTATACTGAGCTTTAGGCGTGTCCATTTTTTTCTTTTCCTTTTTTTTAAAGAGTGAGTACAACTTCCCTCTTCATATTGACTTCTTGAAAAATTTGTCATGTGTTGAATTTTCTTGCCTATTCCCTCCAGCAGGGCATTTTTTGAGGGCAGGTGTCATTTTCAGCCCTGCAATCCTTGTGACTATTAAGCAACCACTAGCACTGGCTTTAAAGCTGCTGTTGTGGGAAACAGCCACAAGGCGGCAGCATTATTACGTTCTCAACTTTTGGTTTTAGGGCAACAGAGTCTTCCTGGACGTAGTGTTCCGAGGTTGTAAATTAGAGGGGAATGTGCTGGGACAAGCCCCCAAAAGTTTATGTCTCCTTCCTTTTGTTTGTTTTTTAAATTTAATTTCTATTTCTTATTGGAGTAAATTTGATTAGAGTGTTGTGATTGTGTGGCTGTACAGAATCTGCGCAATAATTCCTACATATGTCTGTTCATCTTTGGATCCTGTTACCATGTATGTTTTACAGAATGTTGAGTAGACCTCCCTTGGTATTTGGTAGGTGTTTTGTCATTATATATTTTATATGTATTGGTGATTCTATAATTCATATAGTTTATATGTTTTATGTTTATATACATTTAACATACATTAGTATATGTATGTTAGCCCCATAGTCCTAATTTATCCATCCTCCCAACTTTCCTTTTGGCTAACCATTCGTTTGTTTTATAAGTCTGTGAGTGTCTTTTTCTGTGGAAATATGTTCATTGGTAGCAATCTTAGGATAACATGTATAAATGATATCATAGGATATTTGTCATTCCCTTTTGACTTACTTAACCTAATATGATTATTTCTAGGCTCATCTGTAGTCCTGAAAACGGCACTGTTCATTTTTTTCCTGAGTCTAGTATTCCATTCGGTACGTATACCACTTCTTCTTTGTCCATTTATCTGTTGATGGACATTTTGTTTGCTTCCATGTTTTGGCTGTTGTAAATACTGCTGCAGTACACGATTCTCCGTCCCGTGTCTTTTTGATTCTGGCTTTTACAGGTGACAGGACCAATAGTGGGCCTTGCGGATCATATGGTGACTCAATTTTTACCTTTAAACGCACTGCCATTCTGTTCCTATTATTGGCTGTTACCAGTTTACATCCCACTTAGACCGAGAGGTTACGCTATTCTCCACAACTTCTTCAACATCTATTGTTTGTTGACTTTTTGCTGATGGTCATTCTGACTGGTGTGAGGTGATACCTTTGTGTAGATTGGATTTGCCTGCGTCTAGTAATTCCTGATGTTTTGCCTTTATCAATGTCCTTTTCATGTTTTTTTAAGATTGAGCTAAACTTACAACTTCAAATTGCCTTCTTGAAAAATTTACCGCGTTTGGATTTTTATGGCCATTCCCTACCCCAGGACATTTTTTGAGGGCATGAGTCATTTACAGCCCTGAGTCCTTGTGACTATTAAGCAACCATTAGCACTGGGTTTAAAGCTGCTGTTGTGGGAAACACCCACTAGGCGGCAGCATCATTACGTTCTCAACTCTTGTTATTAGGGCACCAGAGTCTTCCTGGACGTAGTGTTCCGAGGTTGTAAATTAGAGGGGAATGTGCTGGGACAAGCCCCCAGAAGTTTATGTCTCCTTACTTCTGTTTGCTTTTTAATTTAATTTCTATTTCTTATAGGAGAATATTGGATTAGAGTGTTGTGATTGTCTGGCTGTACAGAATCTGCTCAATGATTCATACATATGTCTGTTCATGTTCGGATTCTGTTACCATGTGTCTTATTACAGAATGTTGAGTAGACCTCGCATGGTATTTGGTAGGTGTTTTGTCATTATATATTTTATATGTATTGGTGATTATATAATTCATAGAGTTTATATGTTATATGTTTATATATATTTAACATACATTAGTATATGTATGTTATCCCCATAGTCCTAATTTATCCATCCTCCCACCTTTCATTTTGGCGAACCATTCGTTTGTTTTATAAGTCTGTGAGTGTCTTTTTCTGTGGAAATATGTTCATTGGTAGAAATCTTAGGATAACATGTATAAATGATATCATAGGATATTTGATATTCCCTTTTGAATAACTTAACCTAATATGAGTATTTCTAGGCTCATCTGTAGTCCTGAAAACGGCACTGTTCATTTTTTTCTGAGGCTACTATTCCATTCGGTACGTATACCACTTCTTCTTTGTCCATTTATCTGATGATGGACATTTTGTTTGTATCCATGTCTTAGCTATTGTAAATACTGCTGGAATACACGGTTTTCCATCCCGTGTCTTTTTGATTCTGGCTTTCACAAGTGACAGGCCCAATAGTGGGCCTTCCGGATCATATGGTGACTCAAATTTTACCTTTAAACGCACTGCCATTCTGTTCCTATTATTGGCTGTTACCAGTTTACATCCCACTTAGACCGAGAGGTTACACTATTCTCCACAACTTCTTCAACATCTATTGTTTGTTGACTTTTTGCTGATGGTCATTGTGACTGGTGTTAGGTGATACCTTTGTGTAGATTGGATTTGCATGCGTCTAATAATTCCTGATGTTTTGCATTTCTCAGTGTCCTTTACATTTTTTTTTAAGATTGAGCTAAACTTACAACTTCAAATTGCCTTCTTGAAAAATTTACCGCGTTTGGATTTTTATGGCCATTCCCTACCCCAGGACATTTTTTGAGGGCATGAGTCATTTACAGCCCTGCCGTCCTTGTGAATATTAGTGACCATGAGCAGTAGATTTAAAGCTGCTCTTTGAGGAAACGGCCTTAGGGTGGCAGCATTTCTAAGTTGCCAACTCTGCTTGCTAGGGAAACAGAACCTTGCTGCAAGTTGTGCTTTGAGGTTGCAGATTAGAGTGGAATGTGCCAGGACAAACCCCGATAAGTTTTAGCCTCCTTAATTCTTGTTTGTGTCTTTAAGTTGTAGTTTTTATCAGAGCAAATTTGATTGAAAAATGTCTTTTGTTCTAGGTGTACAGAATCTTGTTCATTTACACATATACATATATCTATTGATCTTTGGGTCCTTTTCCATGTCGGTTATTACAGAGTGTTGAGTAGACCACTCTTGGTATTCCATAGGTCTTTGGGGATTATATTTTTTATATGTATTAGTATATGTGTGTTAACCCCAATATCCTAATTTATCCATTCCTCACACCATTTCTTTGGCTTAACCATAAGTTGTCTTCTCATTCTGAGATTGTCTTTCTCTATGGAAATATGTTCATTTTTATGAATTTTCAGATAACATAAGGGATATCATAGGACATTTGTCTTTCGCATTCTGACTTACTTCACGTTGTGTGATTATCTCTAGGCTCATCTGTGGTGCTGCATATGCCATTCTTTTATTTTTTTCGTGACTGATATTCCATTCTGTCCATATACCACTTCTTCTCTGTCCATTCATCTGTTTATGGACCTTCTTTTGGCTTCCATGTCGTGGCTATTTCAATATTGCTGCAGTGCACATTTGCCTGCCTCTGTCTTTCCGATTCTGGTGGTCTTCGGTTATAGGCCCAAAAGGTGCCCTGCCGCATCATATGGTAGCTCAATTTTTACCTTTTAAAGCAGCTCCATTCAGTTTTCGTTAGTGCTGTTACCAATTACATCCCACCAGCAGCTAGAAGGTACACAGTTCTCTAAAACCCCTTCAGCATTTCTAGTTTGTAGACTGTTTGCTGATGGTCATTTGACTGGTGTGAGCTGAAACCTTTTTGGAGGTTGGATTTGTATGTGGCTAATAATTCCTTGTACTGAGCTTTAGGCATGTCCATTTTTTTGTTCTCCTTTTTTTTTTAAAGTGTGAGTACAACTTCCCTCTTCATGTTGACTTCTTGAAAGATTTGTCATGTGTTGAATTTTCTTGCCTATTCCCTACCCCAGGGCATTTTTTGAGGGCAGATGCCATTTACAGCCCTGAGTCCTTGTGACTATTAAGCAACCATTAGCACTGGGTTTAAAGTTGCTGTTGTGGGAAACACCCACTAGGCGGCAGCATCATTACGTTCTCAACTCTTGTTATTAGGGCACCAGAGTCTTCCTGGAGGTAGTGTTCCGAGGTTGTAAATTAGAGGGGAATGTGCTGGGACAAGCCCCCAGAAGTTTATGTCTCCTTACTTCTGTTTGTTTTTTAATTTAATTTCTATTTCTTATCGGAGAATATTGGATTAGAGTGTTGTGATTGTCTGGCTGTACAGAATATGCTCAATGATTCATGCATATGTCTGTTCATGTTCGGATTCTGTTACCATGTGTCTTATTACAGAATGTTGAGTAGACCTCGCATGGTGTTTGGTAGGTGTTTTGTCATTATATATTTTATATGTATTGGTGATTATATAATTCATAGAGTTTATATGTTATATGTTTATATACATTTAACATACATTAGTATATGTATGTTAGCCCCATAATCCTAATTTATCCATCCTCCCACCTTTCATTTTGGTTAACCATTAGTTTCTTTTATAAGTCTGTGAGTGTCTTTTTCTGTGGAAATATGTCCATTTGTAGCAATCTTAGGATAACAGGTATAAGTGATATCATAGGATATTTGTCATTCCCTTTTGACTTACTTAACCTGATATGATTATTTCTAGGCTCATCTGTAGTCCTGAAAACGGCATTTTTCATTTTTTTCCCGAGGCTACTATTCCATTTAGTCCATATACCACTTCTTCTTTGTCCATTCATCTGTTTATGGACCTTTTTTTTGCTTCCACGTCTTGGCTATTTCAGTAATGCTGCAGTGCACATTTGCCTGCCTCTGTCTTTCCGATTCTGGTGGTCTTAGGTTACAGGCCCAAAAGGTGCCCTGCCGCGTCATATGGTAGCTCAATTTTTACCTTTTAAAGCAGCTCCATTCAGTTTTCGTTAGTGCTCTTACCACTTTACATCCCACCAGCAGCTACAAGGTACACAGTTCTCTAAAATCCCTTCAGCATTTACAGTTTGTAGACTTTTTGCTGATGGTCATTTGACTGGTGTGAGCTGAAACCTTTTTGGAGGTTGGATTTGCATGTGACTAATAATTCCTTATACTGAGCTTTAGGCATGTGCTTTTTATTGTTTTCCTTTTTTTTTTTAAAGAGTGAGTACAACTTCCCTCTTCATATTGACGTCTTCAAAAACTTGTCAAAGAAAACTTGAATTTTCTTGCCTATTCCCTACCCCAGGGCATTTTTTGAGGGCAGGTGTCATTTACAGCCCTGCAGTCCTTGTGACTATTAAGCAACCATTAGCACTGGGTTTAAAGCTGCTGTTGTGGGAAACAGCCACAAGGCGGCAGCATTATTACGTTCTCACCTCTTGTTACTAGGGCAACAGAGTCTTCCTGGAGGTAGTGTTCCGAGGTTGTAAATTAGAGAGGAGTGTGCTGGGATAAGCCCCCAGAAGTTTATGTCTCCTTACTTATGTTTGTTTTTTAAATTTAATTTCTCTTTCTTATCGGAGTAAATTCGATTAGAGTGTTGTGATTGTCTGGCTGTACAGAATGTGCTCAATGATTCATACATATGTCTGTTCATCTTCGGATCCTGTTACCATGTAATTTTTTACAGGATGTTGAGTAGACCTCCCTTGGTATTTGGCAGGTGTTTCGTGATTATATATTTTATATGTATTGGTGATTATATAATTCATAGAGTTTATATGTTATATGTTTATATACATTTAACATACATTAGTATATGTATGTTATCCCCATAGTCCTAATTTATCCATCCTCCCACCTTTCATTTTGGCAAACCATTCGTTTGTTTTATAAGTCTGTGAGTGTCTTTTTCTGTGGAAATATGTTCATTGGTAGAAATCTTAGGATAACATGTATAAATGATATCATAGGATATTTGTTATTCCCTTTTGAATAACTTAACCTAATATGATTATTTCTAGGCTCATCTGTAGTCCTGAAAACGGCACTGTTCATTTTTTTCTGAGGCTACTATTCCATTCGGTACGTATACCACTTCTTCTTTGTCCATTTATCTGATGATGGACATTTTGTTTGTATCCATGTCTTAGCTATTGTAAATACTGCTGCAATACACGATTTTCCATCCCGTGTCTTTTTGATTCTGGCTTTCACAAGTGACAGGCCCAATAGTGGGCCTTCCGGATCATATGGTGACTCAATTTTTACCTTTAAACGCACTGCCATTCTGTTCCTATTATTGGCTGTTACCAGTTTACATCCCACTTAGACCGAGAGGTTACACTATGCTCCACAACTTCTTCAACATCTATTGTTTGTTGACTTTTTGCTGATGGTCATTGTGACTGGTGTTAGGTGATACCTTTGTGTAGATTGGATTTGCATGCGTCTAATAATTCCTGATGTTTTGCATTTCTCAGTGTCCTTTTCATTTTTTTTAAGATTGAGCTAAACTTACAACTTCAAATTGCCTTCTTGAAAAATTTACCGTGTTTGGATTTTTATGGCCATTCCCTACCCCAGGACATTTTTTGAGGGCATGAGTCATTTACAGCCCTGCCGTCCTTGTGAATATTAGTGACCATGAGCAGTAGATTTAAAGCTGCTCTTTGAGGAAACGGCCTTAGGGTGGCAGCATTTCTAAGTTGCCAACTCTGCTTGCTAGGGAAACAGAACCTTGCTGCAAGTTGTGCTTTGAGGTTGCAGATTAGAGTGGAATGTGCCAGGACAAACCCCGATAAGTTTTAGCCTCCTTAATTCTTGTTTGTGTCTTTAAGTTGTAGTTTTTATCAGAGCAAATTTGATTGAAAAATGTCTTTTGTTCTAGGTGTACAGAATCTTGTTCATTTACACATATACATATATCTATTGATCTTTGGGTCCTTTTCCATGTCGGTTATTACAGAGTGTTGAGTAGACCACTCTTGGTATTCCATAGGTCTTTGGGGATTATATTTTTTATATGTATTAGTATATGTGTGTTAACCCCAATATCCTAATTTATCCATTCCTCACACCATTTCTTTGGCTTAACCATAAGTTGTCTTCTCATTCTGAGATTGTCTTTCTCTATGGAAATATGTTCATTTTTATGAATTTTCAGATAACATAAGGGATATCATAGGACATTTGTCTTTCGCATTCTGACTTACTTCACGTTGTGTGATTATCTCTAGGCTCATCTGTGGTGCTGCATATGCCATTCTTTTATTTTTTTCGTGACTGATATTCCATTCTGTCCATATACCACTTCTTCTCTGTCCATTCATCTGTTTATGGACCTTCTTTTGGCTTCCATGTCGTGGCTATTTCAATATTGCTGCAGTGCACATTTGCCTGCCTCTGTCTTTCCGATTCTGGTGGTCTTCGGTTATAGGCCCAAAAGGTGCCCTGCCGCATCATATGGTAGCTCAATTTTTACCTTTTAAAGCAGCTCCATTCAGTTTTCGTTAGTGCTGTTACCAATTACATCCCACCAGCAGCTAGAAGGTACACAGTTCTCTAAAACCCCTTCAGCATTTCTAGTTTGTAGACTGTTTGCTGATGGTCATTTGACTGGTGTGAGCTGAAACCTTTTTGGAGGTTGGATTTGTATGTGGCTAATAATTCCTTGTACTGAGCTTTAGGCATGTCCATTTTTTTGTTTTCCTTTTTTTTTTAAAGTGTGAGTACAACTTCCCTCTTCATGTTGACTTCTTGAAAGATTTGTCATGTGTTGAATTTTCTTGCCTATTCCCTACCCCAGGGCATTTTTTGAGGGCAGATGCCATTTACAGCCCTGAGTCCTTGTGACTATTAAGCAACCATTAGCACTGGGTTTAAAGCTGCTGTTGTGGGAAACACCCACTAGGCGGCAGCATCATTACGTTCTCACCTCTTGTTATTAGGGCACCAGAGTCTTCCTGGACGTAGTGTTCCGAGGTTGTAAATTAGAGGGGAATGTGCTGGGACAAGCCCCCAGAAGTTTATGTCTCCTTACTTCTGTTTGTTTTTTAATTTAATTTCTATTTCTTATCGGAGAATATTGGATTAGAGTGTTGTGATTGTCTGGCTGTACAGAATCTGCTCAATGATTCATACATATGTCTGTTCATGTTCGGATTCTGTTACCATGTGCCTTATTACAGAATGTTGAGTAGACCTCGCATGGTATTTGGTAGGTGTTTTGTCATTCTATATTTTATATGTATTGGTGATTATATAATTCATAGAGTTTATATGTTATATGTTTATATACATTTAACATACATTAGGATATGTATGTTAGCCCCATAATCCTAATGTATCCATCCTCCCACCTTTCATTTTGGTTAACCATTAGTTTCTTTTATAAGTCTGTGAGTGTCATTTTCTGTGGAAATATGTCCATTTGTAGCAATCTTAGGATAACAGGTATAAATGATATCATAGGATATTTGTCATTCCCTTTTGACTTACTTAACCTGATATGATTATTTCTAGGCTCATCTGTAGTCCTGAAAACGGCATTTTTCATTTTTTTCCCGAGGCTACTATTCCATTTAGTCCGTATACCACTTCTTCTTTGTCCATTCATCTGTTTATGGACCTTTTTTTTGCTTCCACGTCTTGGCTATTTCAGTAATGCTGCAGTGCACATTTGCCTGCCTCTGTCTTTCCGATTCTGGTGGTCTTAGGTTACAGGCCCAAAAGGTGCCCTGCCGCGTCATATGGTAGCTCAATTTTTACCTTTTAAAGCAGCTCCATTCAGTTTTCGTTAGTGCTCTTACCACTTTACATCCCACCAGCAGCTACAAGGTACACAGTTCTCTAAATTCCCTTCAGCATTTACAGTTTGTAGACTGTTTGCTGATGGTCATTTGACTGGTGTGAGCTGAAACCTTTTTGGAGGTTGGATTTGCATGTGACTAATAATTCCTTATACTGAGCTTTAGGCATGTGCTTTTTATTCTTTTCCTTTTTTTTTTTAGAGAGTGAGTACAACTTCCCTCTTCATATTGACTTCTTCAAAAACTTGTCAAAGAAAACTTGAATTTTCTTGCCTATTCCCTACCCCAGGGCATTTTTTGAGGGCAGGTGTCATTTACAGCCCTGCAGTCCTTGTGACTATTAAGCAACCATTAGCACTGGGTTTAAAGCTGCTGTTGTGGGAAACAGCCACAAGGCGGCAGCATTATTACGTTCTCACCTCTTGTTACTAGGGCAACAGAGTCTTCCTGGAGGTAGTGTTCCGAGGTTGTAAATTAGAGAGGAGTGTGCTGGGATAAGCCCCCAGAAGTTTATGTCTCCTTACTTATGTTTGTTTTTTAAATTTAATTTCTCTTTCTTATCGGAGTAAATTCGATTAGAGTGTTGTGATTGTCTGGCTGTACAGAATGTGCTCAATGATTCATACATATGTCTGTTCATCTTCGGATCCTGTTACCATGTAATTTTTTACAGGATGTTGAGTAGACCTCCCTTGGTATTTGGCAGGTGTTTCGTGATTATATATTTTATATGTATTGGTGATTATATAATTCATAGAGTTTATATGTTATATGTTTATATACATTTAACATACATTAGTATATGTATGTTATCCCCATAGTCCTAATTTATCCATCCTCCCACCTTTCATTTTGGCGAACCATTCGTTTGTTTTATAAGTCTGTGAGTGTCTTTTTCTGTGGAAATATGTTCATTGGTAGAAATCTTAGGATAACATGTATAAATGATATCATAGGATATTTGTTATTCCCTTTTGAATAACTTAACCTAATATGATTATTTCTAGGCTCATCTGTAGTCCTGAAAACGGCACTGTTCATTTTTTTCTGAGGCTACTATTCCATTCGGTACGTATACCACTTCTTCTTTGTCCATTTATCTGATGATGGACATTTTGTTTGTATCCATGTCTTAGCTATTGTAAATACTGCTGCAATACACGATTTTCCATCCCGTGTCTTTTTGATTCTGGCTTTCACAAGTGACAGGCCCAATAGTGGGCCTTCCGGATCATATGGTGACTCAATTTTTACCTTTAAACGCACTGCCATTCTGTTCCTATTATTGGCTGTTACCAGTTTACATCCCACTTAGACCGAGAGGTTACACTATGCTCCACAACTTCTTCAACATCTATTGTTTGTTGACTTTTTGCTGATGGTCATTGTGACTGGTGTTAGGTGATACCTTTGTGTAGATTGGATTTGCATGCGTCTAATAATTCCTGATGTTTTGCATTTCTCAGTGTCCTTTTCATTTTTTTTAAGATTGAGCTAAACTTACAACTTCAAATTGCCTTCTTGAAAAATTTACCGTGTTTGGATTTTTATGGCCATTCCCTACCCCAGGACATTTTTTGAGGGCATGAGTCATTTACAGCCCTGCCGTCCTTGTGAATATTAGTGACCATGAGCAGTAGATTTAAAGCTGCTCTTTGAGGAAACGGCCTTAGGGTGGCAGCATTTCTAAGTTGCCAACTCTGCTTGCTAGGGAAACAGAACCTTGCTGCAAGTTGTGCTTTGAGGTTGCAGATTAGAGTGGAATGTGCCAGGACAAACCCCGATAAGTTTTAGCCTCCTTAATTCTTGTTTGTGTCTTTAAGTTGTAGTTTTTATCAGAGCAAATTTGATTGAAAAATGTCTTTTGTTCTAGGTGTACAGAATCTTGTTCATTTACACATATACATATATCTATTGATCTTTGGGTCCTTTTCCATGTCGGTTATTACAGAGTGTTGAGTAGACCACTCTTGGTATTCCATAGGTCTTTGGGGATTATATTTTTTATATGTATTAGTATATGTGTGTTAACCCCAATATCCTAATTTATCCATTCCTCACACCATTTCTTTGGCTTAACCATAAGTTGTCTTCTCATTCTGAGATTGTCTTTCTCTATGGAAATATGTTCATTTTTATGAATTTTCAGATAACATAAGGGATATCATAGGACATTTGTCTTTCACATTCTGACTTACTTCACGTTGTGTGATTATCTCTAGGCTCATCTGTGGTGCTGCATATGCCATTCTTTTATTTTTTTCGTGACTGATATTCCATTCTGTCCATATACCACTTCTTCTCTGTCCATTCATCTGTTTATGGACCTTCTTTTGGCTTCCATGTCGTGGCTATTTCAATATTGCTGCAGTGCACATTTGCCTGCCTCTGTCTTTCCGATTCTGGTGGTCTTCGGTTATAGGCCCAAAAGGTGCCCTGCCGCATCATATGGTAGCTCAATTTTTACCTTTTAAAGCAGCTCCATTCAGTTTTCGTTAGTGCTGTTACCAATTACATCCCACCAGCAGCTAGAAGGTACACAGTTCTCTAAAACCCCTTCAGCATTTCTAGTTTGTAGACTGTTTGCTGATGGTCATTTGACTGGTGTGAGCTGAAACCTTTTTGGAGGTTGGATTTGTATGTGGCTAATAATTCCTTGTACTGAGCTTTAGGCATGTCCATTTTTTTGTTTTCCTTTTTTTTTTAAAGTGTGAGTACAACTTCCCTCTTCATGTTGACTTCTTGAAAGATTTGTCATGTGTTGAATTTTCTTGCCTATTCCCTACCCCAGGGCATTTTTTGAGGGCAGATGCCATTTACAGCCCTGAGTCCTTGTGACTATTAAGCAACCATTAGCACTGGGTTTAAAGCTGCTGTTGTGGGAAACACCCACTAGGCGGCAGCATCATTACGTTCTCACCTCTTGTTATTAGGGCACCAGAGTCTTCCTGGACGTAGTGTTCCGAGGTTGTAAATTAGAGGGGAATGTGCTGGGACAAGCCCCCAGAAGTTTATGTCTCCTTACTTCTGTTTGTTTTTTAATTTAATTTCTATTTCTTATCGGAGAATATTGGATTAGAGTGTTGTGATTGTCTGGCTGTACAGAATCTGCTCAATGATTCATACATATGTCTGTTCATGTTCGGATTCTGTTACCATGTGTCTTATTACAGAATGTTGAGTAGACCTCGCATGGTATTTGGTAGGTGTTTTGTCATTCTATATTTTATATGTATTGGTGATTATATAATTCATAGAGTTTATATGTTATATGTTTATATACATTTAACATACATTAGGATATGTATGTTAGCCCCATAATCCTAATGTATCCATCCTCCCACCTTTCATTTTGGTTAACCATTAGTTTCTTTTATAAGTCTGTGAGTGTCATTTTCTGTGGAAATATGTCCATTTGTAGCAATCTTAGGATAACAGGTATAAATGATATCATAGGATATTTGTCATTCCCTTTTGACTTACTTAACCTGATATGATTATTTCTAGGCTCATCTGTAGTCCTGAAAACGGCATTTTTCATTTTTTTCCCGAGGCTACTATTCCATTTAGTCCGTATACCACTTCTTCTTTGTCCATTCATCTGTTTATGGACCTTTTTTTTGCTTCCACGTCTTGGCTATTTCAGTAATGCTGCAGTGCACATTTGCCTGCCTCTGTCTTTCCGATTCTGGTGGTCTTAGGTTACAGGCCCAAAAGGTGCCCTGCCGCGTCATATGGTAGCTCAATTTTTACCTTTTAAAGCAGCTCCATTCAGTTTTCGTTAGTGCTCTTACCACTTTACATCCCACCAGCAGCTACAAGGTACACAGTTCTCTAAATTCCCTTCAGCATTTACAGTTTGTAGACTGTTTGCTGATGGTCATTTGACTGGTGTGAGCTGAAACCTTTTTGGAGGTTGGATTTGCATGTGACTAATAATTCCTTATACTGAGCTTTAGGCATGTGCTTTTTATTCTTTTCCTTTTTTTTTTTAGAGAGTGAGTACAACTTCCCTCTTCATATTGACTTCTTCAAAAACTTGTCAAAGAAAACTTGAATTTTCTTGCCTATTCCCTACCCCAGGGCATTTTTTGAGGGCAGGTGTCATTTACAGCCCTGCAGTCCTTGTGACTATTAAGCAACCATTAGCACTGGGTTTAAAGCTGCTGTTGTGGGAAACAGCCACAAGGCGGCAGCATTATTACGTTCTCACCTCTTGTTACTAGGGCAACAGAGTCTTCCTGGAGGTAGTGTTCCGAGGTTGTAAATTAGAGAGGAGTGTGCTGGGATAAGCCCCCAGAAGTTTATGTCTCCTTACTTATGTTTGTTTTTTAAATTTAATTTCTCTTTCTTATCGGAGTAAATTCGATTAGAGTGTTGTGATTGTCTGGCTGTACAGAATGTGCTCAATGATTCATACATATGTCTGTTCATCTTCGGATCCTGTTACCATGTAATTTTTTACAGGATGTTGAGTAGACCTCCCTTGGTATTTGGCAGGTGTTTCGTGATTATATATTTTATATGTATTGGTGATTATATAATTCATAGAGTTTATATGTTATATGTTTATATACATTTAACAGACATTAGTATATGTATGTTATCCCCATAGTCCTAATTTATCCATCCTCCCACCTTTCATTTTGGCGAACCATTCGTTTGTTTTATAAGTCTGTGAGTGTCTTTTTCTGTGGAAATATGTTCATTGGTAGAAATCTTAGGATAACATGTATAAATGATATCATAGGATATTTGTTATTCCCTTTTGAATAACTTAACCTAATATGATTATTTCTAGGCTCATCTGTAGTCCTGAAAACGGCACTGTTCATTTTTTTCTGAGGCTACTATTCCATTCGGTACGTATACCACTTCTTCTTTGTCCATTTATCTGATGATGGACATTTTGTTTGTATCCATGTCTTAGCTATTGTAAATACTGCTGCAATACACGATTTTCCATCCCGTGTCTTTTTGATTCTGGCTTTCACAAGTGACAGGCCCAATAGTGGGCCTTCCGGATCATATGGTGACTCAATTTTTACCTTTAAACGCACTGCCATTCTGTTCCTATTATTGGCTGTTACCAGTTTACATCCCACTTAGACCGAGAGGTTACACTATGCTCCACAACTTCTTCAACATCTATTGTTTGTTGACTTTTTGCTGATGGTCATTGTGACTGGTGTTAGGTGATACCTTTGTGTAGATTGGATTTGCATGCGTCTAATAATTCCTGATGTTTTGCATTTCTCAGTGTCCTTTTCATTTTTTTTAAGATTGAGCTAAACTTACAACTTCAAATTGCCTTCTTGAAAAATTTACCGTGTTTGGATTTTTATGGCCATTCCCTACCCCAGGACATTTTTTGAGGGCATGAGTCATTTACAGCCCTGCCGTCCTTGTGAATATTAGTGACCATGAGCAGTAGATTTAAAGCTGCTCTTTGAGGAAACGGCCTTAGGGTGGCAGCATTTCTAAGTTGCCAACTCTGCTTGCTAGGGAAACAGAACCTTGCTGCAAGTTGTGCTTTGAGGTTGCAGATTAGAGTGGAATGTGCCAGGACAAACCCCGATAAGTTTTAGCCTCCTTAATTCTTGTTTGTGTCTTTAAGTTGTAGTTTTTATCAGAGCAAATTTGATTGAAAAATGTCTTTTGTTCTAGGTGTACAGAATCTTGTTCATTTACACATATACATATATCTATTGATCTTTGGGTCCTTTTCCATGTCGGTTATTACAGAGTGTTGAGTAGACCACTCTTGGTATTCCATAGGTCTTTGGGGATTATATTTTTTATATGTATTAGTATATGTGTGTTAACCCCAATATCCTAATTTATCCATTCCTCACACCATTTCTTTGGCTTAACCATAAGTTGTCTTCTCATTCTGAGATTGTCTTTCTCTATGGAAATATGTTCATTTTTATGAATTTTCAGATAACATAAGGGATATCATAGGACATTTGTCTTTCACATTCTGACTTACTTCACGTTGTGTGATTATCTCTAGGCTCATCTGTGGTGCTGCATATGCCATTCTTTTATTTTTTTCGTGACTGATATTCCATTCTGTCCATATACCACTTCTTCTCTGTCCATTCATCTGTTTATGGACCTTCTTTTGGCTTCCATGTCGTGGCTATTTCAATATTGCTGCAGTGCACATTTGCCTGCCTCTGTCTTTCCGATTCTGGTGGTCTTCGGTTATAGGCCCAAAAGGTGCCCTGCCGCATCATATGGTAGCTCAATTTTTACCTTTTAAAGCAGCTCCATTCAGTTTTCGTTAGTGCTGTTACCAATTACATCCCACCAGCAGCTAGAAGGTACACAGTTCTCTAAAACCCCTTCAGCATTTCTAGTTTGTAGACTGTTTGCTGATGGTCATTTGACTGGTGTGAGCTGAAACCTTTTTGGAGGTTGGATTTGTATGTGGCTAATAATTCCTTGTACTGAGCTTTAGGCATGTCCATTTTTTTGTTTTCCTTTTTTTTTTAAAGTGTGAGTACAACTTCCCTCTTCATGTTGACTTCTTGAAAGATTTGTCATGTGTTGAATTTTCTTGCCTATTCCCTACCCCAGGGCATTTTTTGAGGGCAGATGCCATTTACAGCCCTGAGTCCTTGTGACTATTAAGCAACCATTAGCACTGGGTTTAAAGCTGCTGTTGTGGGAAACACCCACTAGGCGGCAGCATCATTACGTTCTCACCTCTTGTTATTAGGGCACCAGAGTCTTCCTGGACGTAGTGTTCCGAGGTTGTAAATTAGAGGGGAATGTGCTGGGACAAGCCCCCAGAAGTTTATGTCTCCTTACTTCTGTTTGTTTTTTAATTTAATTTCTATTTCTTATCGGAGAATATTGGATTAGAGTGTTGTGATTGTCTGGCTGTACAGAATCTGCTCAATGATTCATACATATGTCTGTTCATGTTCGGATTCTGTTACCATGTGTCTTATTACAGAATGTTGAGTAGACCTCGCATGGTATTTGGTAGGTGTTTTGTCATTCTATATTTTATATGTATTGGTGATTATATAATTCATAGAGTTTATATGTTATATGTTTATATACATTTAACATACATTAGGATATGTATGTTAGCCCCATAATCCTAATGTATCCATCCTCCCACCTTTCATTTTGGTTAACCATTAGTTTCTTTTATAAGTCTGTGAGTGTCATTTTCTGTGGAAATATGTCCATTTGTAGCAATCTTAGGATAACAGGTATAAATGATATCATAGGATATTTGTCATTCCCTTTTGACTTACTTAACCTGATATGATTATTTCTAGGCTCATCTGTAGTCCTGAAAACGGCATTTTTCATTTTTTTCCCGAGGCTACTATTCCATTTAGTCCGTATACCACTTCTTCTTTGTCCATTCATCTGTTTATGGACCTTTTTTTTGCTTCCACGTCTTGGCTATTTCAGTAATGCTGCAGTGCACATTTGCCTGCCTCTGTCTTTCCGATTCTGGTGGTCTTAGGTTACAGGCCCAAAAGGTGCCCTGCCGCGTCATATGGTAGCTCAATTTTTACCTTTTAAAGCAGCTCCATTCAGTTTTCGTTAGTGCTCTTACCACTTTACATCCCACCAGCAGCTACAAGGTACACAGTTCTCTAAATTCCCTTCAGCATTTACAGTTGGTAGACTGTTTGCTGATGGTCATTTGACTGGTGTGAGCTGAAACCTTTTTGGAGGTTGGATTTGCATGTGACTAATAATTCCTTATACTGAGCTTTAGGCATGTGCTTTTTATTCTTTTCCTTTTTTTTTTTAAAGAGTGAGTACAACTTCCCTCTTCATATTGACTTCTTCAAAAACTTGTCAAAGAAAACTTGAATTTTCTTGCCTATTCCCTACCCCAGGGCATTTTTTGAGGGCAGGTGTCATTTACAGCCCTGCAGTCCTTGTGACTATTAAGCAACCATTAGCACTGGGTTTAAAGCTGCTGTTGTGGGAAACAGCCACAAGGCGGCAGCATTATTACGTTCTCACCTCTTGTTACTAGGGCAACAGAGTCTTCCTGGAGGTAGTGTTCCGAGGTTGTAAATTAGAGAGGAGTGTGCTGGGATAAGCCCCCAGAAGTTTATGTCTCCTTACTTATGTTTGTTTTTTAAATTTAATTTCTCTTTCTTATCGGAGTAAATTCGATTAGAGTGTTGTGATTGTCTGGCTGTACAGAATGTGCTCAATGATTCATACATATGTCTGTTCATCTTCGGATCCTGTTACCATGTAATTTTTTACAGGATGTTGAGTAGACCTCCCTTGGTATTTGGCAGGTGTTTCGTGATTATATATTTTATATGTATTGGTGATTATATAATTCATAGAGTTTATATGTTATATGTTTATATACATTTAACAGACATTAGTATATGTATGTTATCCCCATAGTCCTAATTTATCCATCCTCCCACCTTTCATTTTGGCGAACCATTCGTTTGTTTTATAAGTCTGTGAGTGTCTTTTTCTGTGGAAATATGTTCATTGGTAGAAATCTTAGGATAACATGTATAAATGATATCATAGGATATTTGTTATTCCCTTTTGAATAACTTAACCTAATATGATTATTTCTAGGCTCATCTGTAGTCCTGAAAACGGCACTGTTCATTTTTTTCTGAGGCTACTATTCCATTCGGTACGTATACCACTTCTTCTTTGTCCATTTATCTGATGATGGACATTTTGTTTGTATCCATGTCTTAGCTATTGTAAATACTGCTGCAATACACGATTTTCCATCCCGTGTCTTTTTGATTCTGGCTTTCACAAGTGACAGGCCCAATAGTGGGCCTTCCGGATCATATGGTGACTCAATTTTTACCTTTAAACGCACTGCCATTCTGTTCCTATTATTGGCTGTTACCAGTTTACATCCCACTTAGACCGAGAGGTTACACTATGCTCCACAACTTCTTCAACATCTATTGTTTGTTGACTTTTTGCTGATGGTCATTGTGACTGGTGTTAGGTGATACCTTTGTGTAGATTGGATTTGCATGCGTCTAATAATTCCTGATGTTTTGCATTTCTCAGTGTCCTTTTCATTTTTTTTAAGATTGAGCTAAACTTACAACTTCAAATTGCCTTCTTGAAAAATTTACCGCGTTTGGATTTTTATGGCCATTCCCTACCCCAGGACATTTTTTGAGGGCATGAGTCATTTACAGCCCTGCCGTCCTTGTGAATATTAGTGACCATGAGCAGTAGATTTAAAGCTGCTCTTTGAGGAAACGGCCTTAGGGTGGCAGCATTTCTAAGTTGCCAACTCTGCTTGCTAGGGAAACAGAACCTTGCTGCAAGTTGTGCTTTGAGGTTGCAGATTAGAGTGGAATGTGCCAGGACAAACCCCGATAAGTTTTAGCCTCCTTAATTCTTGTTTGTGTCTTTAAGTTGTAGTTTTTATCAGAGCAAATTTGATTGAAAAATGTCTTTTGTTCTAGGTGTACAGAATCTTGTTCATTTACACATATACATATATCTATTGATCTTTGGGTCCTTTTCCATGTCGGTTATTACAGAGTGTTGAGTAGACCACTCTTGGTATTCCATAGGTCTTTGAGGATTATATTTTTTATATGTATTAGTATATGTGTGTTAACCCCAATATCCTAATTTATCCATTCCTCACACCATTTCTTTGGCTTAACCATAAGTTGTCTTCTCATTCTGAGATTGTCTTTCTCTATGGAAATATGTTCATTTTTATGAATTTTCAGATAACATAAGGGATATCATAGGACATTTGTCTTTCGCATTCTGACTTACTTCACGTTGTGTGATTATCTCTAGGCTCATCTGTGGTGCTGCATATGCCATTCTTTTATTTTTTTCGTGACTGATATTCCATTCTGTCCATATACCACTTCTTCTCTGTCCATTCATCTGTTTATGGACCTTCTTTTGGCTTCCATGTCGTGGCTATTTCAATATTGCTGCAGTGCACATTTGCCTGCCTCTGTCTTTCCGATTCTGGTGGTCTTCGGTTATAGGCCCAAAAGGTGCCCTGCCGCATCATATGGTAGCTCAATTTTTACCTTTTAAAGCAGCTCCATTCAGTTTTCGTTAGTGCTGTTACCAATTACATCCCACCAGCAGCTAGAAGGTACACAGTTCTCTAAAACCCCTTCAGCATTTCTAGTTTGTAGACTGTTTGCTGATGGTCATTTGACTGGTGTGAGCTGAAACCTTTTTGGAGGTTGGATTTGTATGTGGCTAATAATTCCTTGTACTGAGCTTTAGGCATGTCCATTTTTTTGTTTTCCTTTTTTTTTTAAAGTGTGAGTACAACTTCCCTCTTCATGTTGACTTCTTGAAAGATTTGTCATGTGTTGAATTTTCTTGCCTATTCCCTACCCCAGGGCATTTTTTGAGGGCAGATGCCATTTACAGCCCTGAGTCCTTGTGACTATTAAGCAACCATTAGCACTGGGTTTAAAGCTGCTGTTGTGGGAAACAGCCACAAGGCGGCAGCATCATTACGTTCTCACCTCTTGTTATTAGGGCACCAGAGTCTTCCTGGAGGTAGTGTTCCGAGGTTGTAAATTAGAGAGGAGTGTGCTGGGATAAGCCCCCAGAAGTTTATGTCTCCTTACTTATGTTTGTTTTTTAAATTTAATTTCTCTTTCTTATCGGAGTAAATTCGATTAGAGTGTTGTGATTGTCTGGCTGTACAGAATGTGCTCAATGATTCATACATATGTCTGTTCATCTTCGGATCCTGTTACCATGTAATTTTTTACAGGATGTTGAGTAGACCTCCCTTGGTATTTGGCAGGTGTTTCGTGATTATATATTTTATATGTATTGGTGATTATATAATTCATAGAGTTTATATGTTATATGTTTATATACATTTAACATACATTAGTATATGTATGTTATCCCCATAGTCCTAATTTATCCATCCTCCCACCTTTCATTTTGGCAAACCATTCGTTTGTTTTATAAGTCTGTGAGTGTCTTTTTCTGTGGAAATATGTTCATTGGTAGAAATCTTAGGATAACATGTATAAATGATATCATAGGATATTTGTTATTCCCTTTTGAATAACTTAACCTAATATGATTATTTCTAGGCTCATCTGTAGTCCTGAAAACGGCACTGTTCATTTTTTTCTGAGGCTACTATTCCATTCGGTACGTATACCACTTCTTCTTTGTCCATTTATCTGATGATGGACATTTTGTTTGTATCCATGTCTTAGCTATTGTAAATACTGCTGCAATACACGATTTTCCATCCCGTGTCTTTTTGATTCTGGCTTTCACAAGTGACAGGCCCAATAGTGGGCCTTCCGGATCATATGGTGACTCAATTTTTACCTTTAAACGCACTGCCATTCTGTTCCTATTATTGGCTGTTACCAGTTTACATCCCACTTAGACCGAGAGGTTACACTATGCTCCACAACTTCTTCAACATCTATTGTTTGTTGACTTTTTGCTGATGGTCATTGTGACTGGTGTTAGGTGATACCTTTGTGTAGATTGGATTTGCATGCGTCTAATAATTCCTGATGTTTTGCATTTCTCAGTGTCCTTTTCATTTTTTTTAAGATTGAGCTAAACTTACAACTTCAAATTGCCTTCTTGAAAAATTTACCGCGTTTGGATTTTTATGGCCATTCCCTACCCCAGGACATTTTTTGAGGGCATGAGTCATTTACAGCCCTGCCGTCCTTGTGAATATTAGTGACCATGAGCAGTAGATTTAAAGCTGCTCTTTGAGGAAACGGCCTTAGGGTGGCAGCATTTCTAAGTTGCCAACTCTGCTTGCTAGGGAAACAGAACCTTGCTGCAAGTTGTGCTTTGAGGTTGCAGATTAGAGTGGAATGTGCCAGGACAAACCCCGATAAGTTTTAGCCTCCTTAATTCTTGTTTGTGTCTTTAAGTTGTAGTTTTTATCAGAGCAAATTTGATTGAAAAATGTCTTTTGTTCTAGGTGTACAGAATCTTGTTCATTTACACATATACATATATCTATTGATCTTTGGGTCCTTTTCCATGTCGGTTATTACAGAGTGTTGAGTAGACCACTCTTGGTATTCCATAGGTCTTTGGGGATTATATTTTTTATATGTATTAGTATATGTGTGTTAACCCCAATATCCTAATTTATCCATTCCTCACACCATTTCTTTGGCTTAACCATAAGTTGTCTTCTCATTCTGAGATTGTCTTTCTCTATGGAAATATGTTCATTTTTATGAATTTTCAGATAACATAAGGGATATCATAGGACATTTGTCTTTCGCATTCTGACTTACTTCACGTTGTGTGATTATCTCTAGGCTCATCTGTGGTGCTGCATATGCCATTCTTTTATTTTTTTCGTGACTGATATTCCATTCTGTCCATATACCACTTCTTCTCTGTCCATTCATCTGTTTATGGACCTTCTTTTGGCTTCCATGTCGTGGCTATTTCAATATTGCTGCAGTGCACATTTGCCTGCCTCTGTCTTTCCGATTCTGGTGGTCTTCGGTTATAGGCCCAAAAGGTGCCCTGCCGCATCATATGGTAGCTCAATTTTTACCTTTTAAAGCAGCTCCATTCAGTTTTCGTTAGTGCTGTTACCAATTACATCCCACCAGCAGCTAGAAGGTACACAGTTCTCTAAAACCCCTTCAGCATTTCTAGTTTGTAGACTGTTTGCTGATGGTCATTTGACTGGTGTGAGCTGAAACCTTTTTGGAGGTTGGATTTGTATGTGGCTAATAATTCCTTGTACTGAGCTTTAGGCATGTCCATTTTTTTGTTTTCCTTTTTTTTTTAAAGTGTGAGTACAACTTCCCTCTTCATGTTGACTTCTTGAAAGATTTGTCATGTGTTGAATTTTCTTGCCTATTCCCTACCCCAGGGCATTTTTTGAGGGCAGATGCCATTTACAGCCCTGAGTCCTTGTGACTATTAAGCAACCATTAGCACTGGGTTTAAAGCTGCTGTTGTGGGAAACACCCACTAGGCGGCAGCATCATTACGTTCTCACCTCTTGTTATTAGGGCACCAGAGTCTTCCTGGACGTAGTGTTCCGAGGTTGTAAATTAGAGGGGAATGTGCTGGGACAAGCCCCCAGAAGTTTATGTCTCCTTACTTCTGTTTGTTTTTTAATTTAATTTCTATTTCTTATCGGAGAATATTGGATTAGAGTGTTGTGATTGTCTGGCTGTACAGAATCTGCTCAATGATTCATACATATGTCTGTTCATGTTCGGATTCTGTTACCATGTGTCTTATTACAGAATGTTGAGTAGACCTCGCATGGTATTTGGTAGGTGTTTTGTCATTCTATATTTTATATGTATTGGTGATTATATAATTCATAGAGTTTATATGTTATATGTTTATATACATTTAACATACATTAGGATATGTATGTTAGCCCCATAATCCTAATGTATCCATCCTCCCACCTTTCATTTTGGTTAACCATTAGTTTCTTTTATAAGTCTGTGAGTGTCATTTTCTGTGGAAATATGTCCATTTGTAGCAATCTTAGGATAACAGGTATAAATGATATCATAGGATATTTGTCATTCCCTTTTGACTTACTTAACCTGATATGATTATTTCTAGGCTCATCTGTAGTCCTGAAAACGGCATTTTTCATTTTTTTCCCGAGGCTACTATTCCATTTAGTCCGTATACCACTTCTTCTTTGTCCATTCATCTGTTTATGGACCTTTTTTTTGCTTCCACGTCTTGGCTATTTCAGTAATGCTGCAGTGCACATTTGCCTGCCTCTGTCTTTCCGATTCTGGTGGTCTTAGGTTACAGGCCCAAAAGGTGCCCTGCCGCGTCATATGGTAGCTCAATTTTTACCTTTTAAAGCAGCTCCATTCAGTTTTCGTTAGTGCTCTTACCACTTTACATCCCACCAGCAGCTACAAGGTACACAGTTCTCTAAATTCCCTTCAGCATTTACAGTTTGTAGACTGTTTGCTGATGGTCATTTGACTGGTGTGAGCTGAAACCTTTTTGGAGGTTGGATTTGCATGTGACTAATAATTCCTTATACTGAGCTTTAGGCATGTGCTTTTTATTCTTTTCCTTTTTTTTTTTAAAGAGTGAGTACAACTTCCCTCTTCATATTGACTTCTTCAAAAACTTGTCAAAGAAAACTTGAATTTTCTTGCCTATTCCCTACCCCAGGGCATTTTTTGAGGGCAGGTGTCATTTACAGCCCTGCAGTCCTTGTGACTATTAAGCAACCATTAGCACTGGGTTTAAAGCTGCTGTTGTGGGAAACAGCCACAAGGCGGCAGCATTATTACGTTCTCACCTCTTGTTACTAGGGCAACAGAGTCTTCCTGGAGGTAGTGTTCCGAGGTTGTAAATTAGAGAGGAGTGTGCTGGGATAAGCCCCCAGAAGTTTATGTCTCCTTACTTATGTTTGTTTTTTAAATTTAATTTCTCTTTCTTATCGGAGTAAATTCGATTAGAGTGTTGTGATTGTCTGGCTGTACAGAATGTGCTCAATGATTCATACATATGTCTGTTCATCTTCGGATCCTGTTACCATGTAATTTTTTACAGGATGTTGAGTAGACCTCCCTTGGTATTTGGCAGGTGTTTCGTGATTATATATTTTATATGTATTGGTGATTATATAATTCATAGAGTTTATATGTTATATGTTTATATACATTTAACAGACATTAGTATATGTATGTTATCCCCATAGTCCTAATTTATCCATCCTCCCACCTTTCATTTTGGCGAACCATTCGTTTGTTTTATAAGTCTGTGAGTGTCTTTTTCTGTGGAAATATGTTCATTGGTAGAAATCTTAGGATAACATGTATAAATGATATCATAGGATATTTGTTATTCCCTTTTGAATAACTTAACCTAATATGATTATTTCTAGGCTCATCTGTAGTCCTGAAAACGGCACTGTTCATTTTTTTCTGAGGCTACTATTCCATTCGGTACGTATACCACTTCTTCTTTGTCCATTTATCTGATGATGGACATTTTGTTTGTATCCATGTCTTAGCTATTGTAAATACTGCTGCAATACACGATTTTCCATCCCGTGTCTTTTTGATTCTGGCTTTCACAAGTGACAGGCCCAATAGTGGGCCTTCCGGATCATATGGTGACTCAATTTTTACCTTTAAACGCACTGCCATTCTGTTCCTATTATTGGCTGTTACCAGTTTACATCCCACTTAGACCGAGAGGTTACACTATGCTCCACAACTTCTTCAACATCTATTGTTTGTTGACTTTTTGCTGATGGTCATTGTGACTGGTGTTAGGTGATACCTTTGTGTAGATTGGATTTGCATGCGTCTAATAATTCCTGATGTTTTGCATTTCTCAGTGTCCTTTTCATTTTTTTTAAGATTGAGCTAAACTTACAACTTCAAATTGCCTTCTTGAAAAATTTACCGCGTTTGGATTTTTATGGCCATTCCCTACCCCAGGACATTTTTTGAGGGCATGAGTCATTTACAGCCCTGCCGTCCTTGTGAATATTAGTGACCATGAGCAGTAGATTTAAAGCTGCTCTTTGAGGAAACGGCCTTAGGGTGGCAGCATTTCTAAGTTGCCAACTCTGCTTGCTAGGGAAACAGAACCTTGCTGCAAGTTGTGCTTTGAGGTTGCAGATTAGAGTGGAATGTGCCAGGACAAACCCCGATAAGTTTTAGCCTCCTTAATTCTTGTTTGTGTCTTTAAGTTGTAGTTTTTATCAGAGCAAATTTGATTGAAAAATGTCTTTTGTTCTAGGTGTACAGAATCTTGTTCATTTACACATATACATATATCTATTGATCTTTGGGTCCTTTTCCATGTCGGTTATTACAGAGTGTTGAGTAGACCACTCTTGGTATTCCATAGGTCTTTGGGGATTATATTTTTTATATGTATTAGTATATGTGTGTTAACCCCAATATCCTAATTTATCCATTCCTCACACCATTTCTTTGGCTTAACCATAAGTTGTCTTCTCATTCTGAGATTGTCTTTCTCTATGGAAATATGTTCATTTTTATGAATTTTCAGATAACATAAGGGATATCATAGGACATTTGTCTTTCGCATTCTGACTTACTTCACGTTGTGTGATTATCTCTAGGCTCATCTGTGGTGCTGCATATGCCATTCTTTTATTTTTTTCGTGACTGATATTCCATTCTGTCCATATACCACTTCTTCTCTGTCCATTCATCTGTTTATGGACCTTCTTTTGGCTTCCATGTCGTGGCTATTTCAATATTGCTGCAGTGCACATTTGCCTGCCTCTGTCTTTCCGATTCTGGTGGTCTTCGGTTATAGGCCCAAAAGGTGCCCTGCCGCATCATATGGTAGCTCAATTTTTACCTTTTAAAGCAGCTCCATTCAGTTTTCGTTAGTGCTGTTACCAATTACATCCCACCAGCAGCTACAAGGTACACAGTTCTCTAAATTCCCTTCAGCATTTACAGTTTGTAGACTGTTTGCTGATGGTCATTTGACTGGTGTGAGCTGAAACCTTTTTGGAGGTTGGATTTGCATGTGACTAATAATTCCTTATACTGAGCTTTAGGCATGTGCTTTTTATTCTTTTCCTTTTTTTTTTTAAAGAGTGAGTACAACTTCCCTCTTCATATTGACTTCTTCAAAAACTTGTCAAAGAAAACTTGAATTTTCTTGCCTATTCCCTACCCCAGGGCATTTTTTGAGGGCAGGTGTCATTTACAGCCCTGCAGTCCTTGTGACTATTAAGCAACCATTAGCACTGGGTTTAAAGCTGCTGTTGTGGGAAACAGCCACAAGGCGGCAGCATTATTACGTTCTCACCTCTTGTTACTAGGGCAACAGAGTCTTCCTGGAGGTAGTGTTCCGAGGTTGTAAATTAGAGAGGAGTGTGCAGGGATAAGCCCCCAGAAGTTTATGTCTCCTTACTTATGTTTGTTTTTTAAATTTAATTTCTCTTTCTTATCGGAGTAAATTCGATTAGAGTGTTGTGATTGTCTGGCTGTACAGAATGTGCTCAATGATTCATACATATGTCTGTTCATCTTCGGATCCTGTTACCATGTAATTTTTTACAGGATGTTGAGTAGACCTCCCTTGGTATTTGGCAGGTGTTTCGTGATTATATATTTTATATGTATTGGTGATTATATAATTCATAGAGTTTATATGTTATATGTTTATATACATTTAACATACATTAGTATATGTATGTTATCCCCATAGTCCTAATTTATCCATCCTCCCACCTTTCATTTTGGCATTTCATTTGGCGAACCATTCGTTTGTTTTATAAGTCTGTGAGTGTCTTTTTCTGTGGAAATATGTTCATTGGTAGAAATCTTAGGATAACATGTATAAATGATATCATAGGATATTTGTTATTCCCTTTTGAATAACTTAACCTAATATGATTATTTCTAGGCTCATCTGTAGTCCTGAAAACGGCACTGTTCATTTTTTTCTGAGGCTACTATTCCATTCGGTACGTATACCACTTCTTCTTTGTCCATTTATCTGATGATGGACATTTTGTTTGTATCCATGTCTTAGCTATTGTAAATACTGCTGCAATACACGATTTTCCATCCCGTGTCTTTTTGATTCTGGCTTTCACAAGTGACAGGCCCAATAGTGGGCCTTCCGGATCATATGGTGACTCAATTTTTACCTTTAAACGCACTGCCATTCTGTTCCTATTATTGGCTGTTACCAGTTTACATCCCACTTAGACCGAGAGGTTACACTATGCTCCACAACTTCTTCAACATCTATTGTTTGTTGACTTTTTGCTGATGGTCATTGTGACTGGTGTTAGGTGATACCTTTGTGTAGATTGGATTTGCATGCGTCTAATAATTCCTGATGTTTTGCATTTCTCAGTGTCCTTTTCATTTTTTTTAAGATTGAGCTAAACTTACAACTTCAAATTGCCTTCTTGAAAAATTTACCGCGTTTGGATTTTTATGGCCATTCCCTACCCCAGGACATTTTTTGAGGGCATGAGTCATTTACAGCCCTGCCGTCCTTGTGAATATTAGTGACCATGAGCAGTAGATTTAAAGCTGCTCTTTGAGGAAACGGCCTTAGGGTGGCAGCATTTCTAAGTTGCCAACTCTGCTTGCTAGGGAAACAGAACCTTGCTGCAAGTTGTGCTTTGAGGTTGCAGATTAGAGTGGAATGTGCCAGGACAAACCCCGATAAGTTTTAGCCTCCTTAATTCTTGTTTGTGTCTTTAAGTTGTAGTTTTTATCAGAGCAAATTTGATTGAAAAATGTCTTTTGTTCTAGGTGTACAGAATCTTGTTCATTTACACATATACATATATCTATTGATCTTTGGGTCCTTTTCCATGTCGGTTATTACAGAGTGTTGAGTAGACCACTCTTGGTATTCCATAGGTCTTTGGGGATTATATTTTTTATATGTATTAGTATATGTGTGTTAACCCCAATATCCTAATTTATCCATTCCTCACACCATTTCTTTGGCTTAACCATAAGTTGTCTTCTCATTCTGAGATTGTCTTTCTCTATGGAAATATGTTCATTTTTATGAATTTTCAGATAACATAAGGGATATCATAGGACATTTGTCTTTCGCATTCTGACTTACTTCACGTTGTGTGATTATCTCTAGGCTCATCTGTGGTGCTGCATATGCCATTCTTTTATTTTTTTCGTGACTGATATTCCATTCTGTCCATATACCACTTCTTCTCTGTCCATTCATCTGTTTATGGACCTTCTTTTGGCTTCCATGTCGTGGCTATTTCAATATTGCTGCAGTGCACATTTGCCTGCCTCTGTCTTTCCGATTCTGGTGGTCTTCGGTTATAGGCCCAAAAGGTGCCCTGCCGCATCATATGGTAGCTCAATTTTTACCTTTTAAAGCAGCTCCATTCAGTTTTCGTTAGTGCTGTTACCAATTACATCCCACCAGCAGCTAGAAGGTACACAGTTCTCTAAAACCCCTTCAGCATTTCTAGTTTGTAGACTGTTTGCTGATGGTCATTTGACTGGTGTGAGCTGAAACCTTTTTGGAGGTTGGATTTGTATGTGGCTAATAATTCCTTGTACTGAGCTTTAGGCATGTCCATTTTTTTGTTTTCCTTTTTTTTTTAAAGTGTGAGTACAACTTCCCTCTTCATGTTGACTTCTTGAAAGATTTGTCATGTGTTGAATTTTCTTGCCTATTCCCTACCCCAGGGCATTTTTTGAGGGCAGATGCCATTTACAGCCCTGAGTCCTTGTGACTATTAAGCAACCATTAGCACTGGGTTTAAAGCTGCTGTTGTGGGAAACACCCACTAGGCGGCAGCATCATTACGTTCTCACCTCTTGTTATTAGGGCACCAGAGTCTTCCTGGACGTAGTGTTCCGAGGTTGTAAATTAGAGGGGAATGTGCTGGGACAAGCCCCCAGAAGTTTATGTCTCCTTACTTCTGTTTGTTTTTTAATTTAATTTCTATTTCTTATCGGAGAATATTGGATTAGAGTGTTGTGATTGTCTGGCTGTACAGAATCTGCTCAATGATTCATACATATGTCTGTTCATGTTCGGATTCTGTTACCATGTGTCTTATTACAGAATGTTGAGTAGACCTCGCATGGTATTTGGTAGGTGTTTTGTCATTCTATATTTTATATGTATTGGTGATTATATAATTCATAGAGTTTATATGTTATATGTTTATATACATTTAACATACATTAGGATATGTATGTTAGCCCCATAATCCTAATGTATCCATCCTCCCACCTTTCATTTTGGTTAACCATTAGTTTCTTTTATAAGTCTGTGAGTGTCATTTTCTGTGGAAATATGTCCATTTGTAGCAATCTTAGGATAACAGGTATAAATGATATCATAGGATATTTGTCATTCCCTTTTGACTTACTTAACCTGATATGATTATTTCTAGGCTCATCTGTAGTCCTGAAAACGGCATTTTTCATTTTTTTCCCGAGGCTACTATTCCATTTAGTCCGTATACCACTTCTTCTTTGTCCATTCATCTGTTTATGGACCTTTTTTTTGCTTCCACGTCTTGGCTATTTCAGTAATGCTGCAGTGCACATTTGCCTGCCTCTGTCTTTCCGATTCTGGTGGTCTTAGGTTACAGGCCCAAAAGGTGCCCTGCCGCGTCATATGGTAGCTCAATTTTTACCTTTTAAAGCAGCTCCATTCAGTTTTCGTTAGTGCTCTTACCACTTTACATCCCACCAGCAGCTACAAGGTACACAGTTCTCTAAATTCCCTTCAGCATTTACAGTTGGTAGACTGTTTGCTGATGGTCATTTGACTGGTGTGAGCTGAAACCTTTTTGGAGGTTGGATTTGCATGTGACTAATAATTCCTTATACTGAGCTTTAGGCATGTGCTTTTTATTCTTTTCCTTTTTTTTTTTAAAGAGTGAGTACAACTTCCCTCTTCATATTGACTTCTTCAAAAACTTGTCAAAGAAAACTTGAATTTTCTTGCCTATTCCCTACCCCAGGGCATTTTTTGAGGGCAGGTGTCATTTACAGCCCTGCAGTCCTTGTGACTATTAAGCAACCATTAGCACTGGGTTTAAAGCTGCTGTTGTGGGAAACAGCCACAAGGCGGCAGCATTATTACGTTCTCACCTCTTGTTACTAGGGCAACAGAGTCTTCCTGGAGGTAGTGTTCCGAGGTTGTAAATTAGAGAGGAGTGTGCTGGGATAAGCCCCCAGAAGTTTATGTCTCCTTACTTATGTTTGTTTTTTAAATTTAATTTCTCTTTCTTATCGGAGTAAATTCGATTAGAGTGTTGTGATTGTCTGGCTGTACAGAATGTGCTCAATGATTCATACATATGTCTGTTCATCTTCGGATCCTGTTACCATGTAATTTTTTACAGGATGTTGAGTAGACCTCCCTTGGTATTTGGCAGGTGTTTCGTGATTATATATTTTATATGTATTGGTGATTATATAATTCATAGAGTTTATATGTTATATGTTTATATACATTTAACATACATTAGTATATGTATGTTATCCCCATAGTCCTAATTTATCCATCCTCCCACCTTTCATTTTGGCGAACCATTCGTTTGTTTTATAAGTCTGTGAGTGTCTTTTTCTGTGGAAATATGTTCATTGGTAGAAATCTTAGGATAACATGTATAAATGATATCATAGGATATTTGTTATTCCCTTTTGAATAACTTAACCTAATATGATTATTTCTAGGCTCATCTGTAGTCCTGAAAACGGCACTGTTCATTTTTTTCTGAGGCTACTATTCCATTCGGTACGTATACCACTTCTTCTTTGTCCATTTATCTGATGATGGACATTTTGTTTGTATCCATGTCTTAGCTATTGTAAATACTGCTGCAATACACGATTTTCCATCCCGTGTCTTTTTGATTCTGGCTTTCACAAGTGACAGGCCCAATAGTGGGCCTTCCGGATCATATGGTGACTCAATTTTTACCTTTAAACGCACTGCCATTCTGTTCCTATTATTGGCTGTTACCAGTTTACATCCCACTTAGACCGAGAGGTTACACTATGCTCCACAACTTCTTCAACATCTATTGTTTGTTGACTTTTTGCTGATGGTCATTGTGACTGGTGTTAGGTGATACCTTTGTGTAGATTGGATTTGCATGCGTCTAATAATTCCTGATGTTTTGCATTTCTCAGTGTCCTTTTCATTTTTTTTAAGATTGAGCTAAACTTACAACTTCAAATTGCCTTCTTGAAAAATTTACCGCGTTTGGATTTTTATGGCCATTCCCTACCCCAGGACATTTTTTGAGGGCATGAGTCATTTACAGCCCTGCCGTCCTTGTGAATATTAGTGACCATGAGCAGTAGATTTAAAGCTGCTCTTTGAGGAAACGGCCTTAGGGTGGCAGCATTTCTAAGTTGCCAACTCTGCTTGCTAGGGAAACAGAACCTTGCTGCAAGTTGTGCTTTGAGGTTGCAGATTAGAGTGGAATGTGCCAGGACAAACCCCGATAAGTTTTAGCCTCCTTAATTCTTGTTTGTGTCTTTAAGTTGTAGTTTTTATCAGAGCAAATTTGATTGAAAAATGTCTTTTGTTCTAGGTGTACAGAATCTTGTTCATTTACACATATACATATATCTATTGATCTTTGGGTCCTTTTCCATGTCGGTTATTACAGAGTGTTGAGTAGACCACTCTTGGTATTCCATAGGTCTTTGGGGATTATATTTTTTATATGTATTAGTATATGTGTGTTAACCCCAATATCCTAATTTATCCATTCCTCACACCATTTCTTTGGCTTAACCATAAGTTGTCTTCTCATTCTGAGATTGTCTTTCTCTATGGAAATATGTTCATTTTTATGAATTTTCAGATAACATAAGGGATATCATAGGACATTTGTCTTTCGCATTCTGACTTACTTCACGTTGTGTGATTATCTCTAGGCTCATCTGTGGTGCTGCATATGCCATTCTTTTATTTTTTTCGTGACTGATATTCCATTCTGTCCATATACCACTTCTTCTCTGTCCATTCATCTGTTTATGGACCTTCTTTTGGCTTCCATGTCGTGGCTATTTCAATATTGCTGCAGTGCACATTTGCCTGCCTCTGTCTTTCCGATTCTGGTGGTCTTCGGTTATAGGCCCAAAAGGTGCCCTGCCGCATCATATGGTAGCTCAATTTTTACCTTTTAAAGCAGCTCCATTCAGTTTTCGTTAGTGCTGTTACCAATTACATCCCACCAGCAGCTAGAAGGTACACAGTTCTCTAAAACCCCTTCAGCATTTCTAGTTTGTAGACTGTTTGCTGATGGTCATTTGACTGGTGTGAGCTGAAACCTTTTTGGAGGTTGGATTTGTATGTGGCTAATAATTCCTTGTACTGAGCTTTAGGCATGTCCATTTTTTTGTTTTCCTTTTTTTTTTAAAGTGTGAGTACAACTTCCCTCTTCATGTTGACTTCTTGAAAGATTTGTCATGTGTTGAATTTTCTTGCCTATTCCCTACCCCAGGGCATTTTTTGAGGGCAGATGCCATTTACAGCCCTGAGTCCTTGTGACTATTAAGCAACCATTAGCACTGGGTTTAAAGCTGCTGTTGTGGGAAACACCCACTAGGCGGCAGCATCATTACGTTCTCACCTCTTGTTATTAGGGCACCAGAGTCTTCCTGGACGTAGTGTTCCGAGGTTGTAAATTAGAGGGGAATGTGCTGGGACAAGCCCCCAGAAGTTTATGTCTCCTTACTTCTGTTTGTTTTTTAATTTAATTTCTATTTCTTATCGGAGAATATTGGATTAGAGTGTTGTGATTGTCTGGCTGTACAGAATCTGCTCAATGATTCATACATATGTCTGTTCATGTTCGGATTCTGTTACCATGTGTCTTATTACAGAATGTTGAGTAGACCTCGCATGGTATTTGGTAGGTGTTTTGTCATTCTATATTTTATATGTATTGGTGATTATATAATTCATAGAGTTTATATGTTATATGTTTATATACATTTAACATACATTAGGATATGTATGTTAGCCCCATAATCCTAATGTATCCATCCTCCCACCTTTCATTTTGGTTAACCATTAGTTTCTTTTATAAGTCTGTGAGTGTCATTTTCTGTGGAAATATGTCCATTTGTAGCAATCTTAGGATAACAGGTATAAATGATATCATAGGATATTTGTCATTCCCTTTTGACTTACTTAACCTGATATGATTATTTCTAGGCTCATCTGTAGTCCTGAAAACGGCATTTTTCATTTTTTTCCCGAGGCTACTATTCCATTTAGTCCGTATACCACTTCTTCTTTGTCCATTCATCTGTTTATGGACCTTTTTTTTGCTTCCACGTCTTGGCTATTTCAGTAATGCTGCAGTGCACATTTGCCTGCCTCTGTCTTTCCGATTCTGGTGGTCTTAGGTTACAGGCCCAAAAGGTGCCCTGCCGCGTCATATGGTAGCGCAATTTTTACCTTTTAAAGCAGCTCCATTCAGTTTTCGTTAGTGCTCTTACCACTTTACATCCCACCAGCAGCTACAAGGTACACAGTTCTCTAAATTCCCTTCAGCATTTACAGTTTGTAGACTGTTTGCTGATGGTCATTTGACTGGTGTGAGCTGAAACCTTTTTGGAGGTTGGATTTGCATGTGACTAATAATTCCTTATACTGAGCTTTAGGCATGTGCTTTTTATTCTTTTCCTTTTTTTTTTTAAAGAGTGAGTACAACTTCCCTCTTCATATTGACTTCTTCAAAAACTTGTCAAAGAAAACTTGAATTTTCTTGCCTATTCCCTACCCCAGGGCATTTTTTGAGGGCAGGTGTCATTTACAGCCCTGCAGTCCTTGTGACTATTAAGCAACCATTAGCACTGGGTTTAAAGCTGCTGTTGTGGGAAACAGCCACAAGGCGGCAGCATTATTACGTTCTCACCTCTTGTTACTAGGGCAACAGAGTCTTCCTGGAGGTAGTGTTCCGAGGTTGTAAATTAGAGAGGAGTGTGCTGGGATAAGCCCCCAGAAGTTTATGTCTCCTTACTTATGTTTGTTTTTTAAATTTAATTTCTCTTTCTTATCGGAGTAAATTCGATTAGAGTGTTGTGATTGTCTGGCTGTACAGAATGTGCTCAATGATTCATACATATGTCTGTTCATCTTCGGATCCTGTTACCATGTAATTTTTGACAGGATGTTGAGTAGACCTCCCTTGGTATTTGGCAGGTGTTTCGTGATTATATATTTTATATGTATTGGTGATTATATAATTCATAGAGTTTATATGTTATATGTTTATATACATTTAACATACATTAGTATATGTATGTTATCCCCATAGTCCTAATTTATCCATCCTCCCACCTTTCATTTTGGCGAACCATTCGTTTGTTTTATAAGTCTGTGAGTGTCTTTTTCTGTGGAAATATGTTCATTGGTAGAAATCTTAGGATAACATGTATAAATGATATCATAGGATATTTGTTATTCCCTTTTGAATAACTTAACCTAATATGATTATTTCTAGGCTCATCTGTAGTCCTGAAAACGGCACTGTTCATTTTTTTCTGAGGCTACTATTCCATTCGGTACGTATACCACTTCTTCTTTGTCCATTTATCTGATGATGGACATTTTGTTTGTATCCATGTCTTAGCTATTGTAAATACTGCTGCAATACACGATTTTCCATCCCGTGTCTTTTTGATTCTGGCTTTCACAAGTGACAGGCCCAATAGTGGGCCTTCCGGATCATATGGTGACTCAATTTTTACCTTTAAACGCACTGCCATTCTGTTCCTATTATTGGCTGTTACCAGTTTACATCCCACTTAGACCGAGAGGTTACACTATGCTCCACAACTTCTTCAACATCTATTGTTTGTTGACTTTTTGCTGATGGTCATTGTGACTGGTGTTAGGTGATACCTTTGTGTAGATTGGATTTGCATGCGTCTAATAATTCCTGATGTTTTGCATTTCTCAGTGTCCTTTTCATTTTTTTTAAGATTGAGCTAAACTTACAACTTCAAATTGCCTTCTTGAAAAATTTACCGCGTTTGGATTTTTATGGCCATTCCCTACCCCAGGACATTTTTTGAGGGCATGAGTCATTTACAGCCCTGCCGTCCTTGTGAATATTAGTGACCATGAGCAGTAGATTTAAAGCTGCTCTTTGAGGAAACGGCCTTAGGGTGGCAGCATTTCTAAGTTGCCAACTCTGCTTGCTAGGGAAACAGAACCTTGCTGCAAGTTGTGCTTTGAGGTTGCAGATTAGAGTGGAATGTGCCAGGACAAACCCCGATAAGTTTTAGCCTCCTTAATTCTTGTTTGTGTCTTTAAGTTGTAGTTTTTATCAGAGCAAATTTGATTGAAAAATGTCTTTTGTTCTAGGTGTACAGAATCTTGTTCATTTACACATATACATATATCTATTGATCTTTGGGTCCTTTTCCATGTCGGTTATTACAGAGTGTTGAGTAGACCACTCTTGGTATTCCATAGGTCTTTGGGGATTATATTTTTTATATGTATTAGTATATGTGTGTTAACCCCAATATCCTAATTTATCCATTCCTCACACCATTTCTTTGGCTTAACCATAAGTTGTCTTCTCATTCTGAGATTGTCTTTCTCTATGGAAATATGTTCATTTTTATGAATTTTCAGATAACATAAGGGATATCATAGGACATTTGTCTTTCGCATTCTGACTTACTTCACGTTGTGTGATTATCTCTAGGCTCATCTGTGGTGCTGCATATGCCATTCTTTTATTTTTTTCGTGACTGATATTCCATTCTGTCCATATACCACTTCTTCTCTGTCCATTCATCTGTTTATGGACCTTCTTTTGGCTTCCATGTCGTGGCTATTTCAATATTGCTGCAGTGCACATTTGCCTGCCTCTGTCTTTCCGATTCTGGTGGTCTTCGGTTATAGGCCCAAAAGGTGCCCTGCCGCATCATATGGTAGCTCAATTTTTACCTTTTAAAGCAGCTCCATTCAGTTTTCGTTAGTGCTGTTACCAATTACATCCCACCAGCAGCTAGAAGGTACACAGTTCTCTAAAACCCCTTCAGCATTTCTAGTTTGTAGACTGTTTGCTGATGGTCATTTGACTGGTGTGAGCTGAAACCTTTTTGGAGGTTGGATTTGTATGTGGCTAATAATTCCTTGTACTGAGCTTTAGGCATGTCCATTTTTTTGTTTTCCTTTTTTTTTTAAAGTGTGAGTACAACTTCCCTCTTCATGTTGACTTCTTGAAAGATTTGTCATGTGTTGAATTTTCTTGCCTATTCCCTACCCCAGGGCATTTTTTGAGGGCAGATGCCATTTACAGCCCTGAGTCCTTGTGACTATTAAGCAACCATTAGCACTGGGTTTAAAGCTGCTGTTGTGGGAAACACCCACTAGGCGGCAGCATCATTACGTTCTCACCTCTTGTTATTAGGGCACCAGAGTCTTCCTGGACGTAGTGTTCCGAGGTTGTAAATTAGAGGGGAATGTGCTGGGACAAGCCCCCAGAAGTTTATGTCTCCTTACTTCTGTTTGTTTTTTAATTTAATTTCTATTTCTTATCGGAGAATATTGGATTAGAGTGTTGTGATTGTCTGGCTGTACAGAATCTGCTCAATGATTCATACATATGTCTGTTCATGTTCGGATTCTGTTACCATGTGTCTTATTACAGAATGTTGAGTAGACCTCGCATGGTATTTGGTAGGTGTTTTGTCATTCTATATTTTATATGTATTGGTGATTATATAATTCATAGAGTTTATATGTTATATGTTTATATACATTTAACATACATTAGGATATGTATGTTAGCCCCATAATCCTAATGTATCCATCCTCCCACCTTTCATTTTGGTTAACCATTAGTTTCTTTTATAAGTCTGTGAGTGTCATTTTCTGTGGAAATATGTCCATTTGTAGCAATCTTAGGATAACAGGTATAAATGATATCATAGGATATTTGTCATTCCCTTTTGACTTACTTAACCTGATATGATTATTTCTAGGCTCATCTGTAGTCCTGAAAACGGCATTTTTCATTTTTTTCCCGAGGCTACTATTCCATTTAGTCCGTATACCACTTCTTCTTTGTCCATTCATCTGTTTATGGACCTTTTTTTTGCTTCCACGTCTTGGCTATTTCAGTAATGCTGCAGTGCACATTTGCCTGCCTCTGTCTTTCCGATTCTGGTGGTCTTAGGTTACAGGCCCAAAAGGTGCCCTGCCGCGTCATATGGTAGCGCAATTTTTACCTTTTAAAGCAGCTCCATTCAGTTTTCGTTAGTGCTCTTACCACTTTACATCCCACCAGCAGCTACAAGGTACACAGTTCTCTAAATTCCCTTCAGCATTTACAGTTTGTAGACTGTTTGCTGATGGTCATTTGACTGGTGTGAGCTGAAACCTTTTTGGAGGTTGGATTTGCATGTGACTAATAATTCCTTATACTGAGCTTTAGGCATGTGCTTTTTATTCTTTTCCTTTTTTTTTTTAAAGAGTGAGTACAACTTCCCTCTTCATATTGACTTCTTCAAAAACTTGTCAAAGAAAACTTGAATTTTCTTGCCTATTCCCTACCCCAGGGCATTTTTTGAGGGCAGGTGTCATTTACAGCCCTGCAGTCCTTGTGACTATTAAGCAACCATTAGCACTGGGTTTAAAGCTGCTGTTGTGGGAAACAGCCACAAGGCGGCAGCATTATTACGTTCTCACCTCTTGTTACTAGGGCAACAGAGTCTTCCTGGAGGTAGTGTTCCGAGGTTGTAAATTAGAGAGGAGTGTGCTGGGATAAGCCCCCAGAAGTTTATGTCTCCTTACTTATGTTTGTTTTTTAAATTTAATTTCTCTTTCTTATCGGAGTAAATTCGATTAGAGTGTTGTGATTGTCTGGCTGTACAGAATGTGCTCAATGATTCATACATATGTCTGTTCATCTTCGGATCCTGTTACCATGTAATTTTTGACAGGATGTTGAGTAGACCTCCCTTGGTATTTGGCAGGTGTTTCGTGATTATATATTTTATATGTATTGGTGATTATATAATTCATAGAGTTTATATGTTATATGTTTATATACATTTAACATACATTAGTATATGTATGTTATCCCCATAGTCCTAATTTATCCATCCTCCCACCTTTCATTTTGGCGAACCATTCGTTTGTTTTATAAGTCTGTGAGTGTCTTTTTCTGTGGAAATATGTTCATTGGTAGAAATCTTAGGATAACATGTATAAATGATATCATAGGATATTTGTTATTCCCTTTTGAATAACTTAACCTAATATGATTATTTCTAGGCTCATCTGTAGTCCTGAAAACGGCACTGTTCATTTTTTTCTGAGGCTACTATTCCATTCGGTACGTATACCACTTCTTCTTTGTCCATTTATCTGATGATGGACATTTTGTTTGTATCCATGTCTTAGCTATTGTAAATACTGCTGCAATACACGATTTTCCATCCCGTGTCTTTTTGATTCTGGCTTTCACAAGTGACAGGCCCAATAGTGGGCCTTCCGGATCATATGGTGACTCAATTTTTACCTTTAAACGCACTGCCATTCTGTTCCTATTATTGGCTGTTACCAGTTTACATCCCACTTAGACCGAGAGGTTACACTATGCTCCACAACTTCTTCAACATCTATTGTTTGTTGACTTTTTGCTGATGGTCATTGTGACTGGTGTTAGGTGATACCTTTGTGTAGATTGGATTTGCATGCGTCTAATAATTCCTGATGTTTTGCATTTCTCAGTGTCCTTTTCATTTTTTTTAAGATTGAGCTAAACTTACAACTTCAAATTGCCTTCTTGAAAAATTTACCGCGTTTGGATTTTTATGGCCATTCCCTACCCCAGGACATTTTTTGAGGGCATGAGTCATTTACAGCCCTGCCGTCCTTGTGAATATTAGTGACCATGAGCAGTAGATTTAAAGCTGCTCTTTGAGGAAACGGCCTTAGGGTGGCAGCATTTCTAAGTTGCCAACTCTGCTTGCTAGGGAAACAGAACCTTGCTGCAAGTTGTGCTTTGAGGTTGCAGATTAGAGTGGAATGTGCCAGGACAAACCCCGATAAGTTTTAGCCTCCTTAATTCTTGTTTGTGTCTTTAAGTTGTAGTTTTTATCAGAGCAAATTTGATTGAAAAATGTCTTTTGTTCTAGGTGTACAGAATCTTGTTCATTTACACATATACATATATCTATTGATCTTTGGGTCCTTTTCCATGTCGGTTATTACAGAGTGTTGAGTAGACCACTCTTGGTATTCCATAGGTCTTTGGGGATTATATTTTTTATATGTATTAGTATATGTGTGTTAACCCCAATATCCTAATTTATCCATTCCTCACACCATTTCTTTGGCTTAACCATAAGTTGTCTTCTCATTCTGAGATTGTCTTTCTCTATGGAAATATGTTCATTTTTATGAATTTTCAGATAACATAAGGGATATCATAGGACATTTGTCTTTCGCATTCTGACTTACTTCACGTTGTGTGATTATCTCTAGGCTCATCTGTGGTGCTGCATATGCCATTCTTTTATTTTTTTCGTGACTGATATTCCATTCTGTCCATATACCACTTCTTCTCTGTCCATTCATCTGTTTATGGACCTTCTTTTGGCTTCCATGTCGTGGCTATTTCAATATTGCTGCAGTGCACATTTGCCTGCCTCTGTCTTTCCGATTCTGGTGGTCTTCGGTTATAGGCCCAAAAGGTGCCCTGCCGCATCATATGGTAGCTCAATTTTTACCTTTTAAAGCAGCTCCATTCAGTTTTCGTTAGTGCTGTTACCAATTACATCCCACCAGCAGCTAGAAGGTACACAGTTCTCTAAAACCCCTTCAGCATTTCTAGTTTGTAGACTGTTTGCTGATGGTCATTTGACTGGTGTGAGCTGAAACCTTTTTGGAGGTTGGATTTGTATGTGGCTAATAATTCCTTGTACTGAGCTTTAGGCATGTCCATTTTTTTGTTTTCCTTTTTTTTTTAAAGTGTGAGTACAACTTCCCTCTTCATGTTGACTTCTTGAAAGATTTGTCATGTGTTGAATTTTCTTGCCTATTCCCTACCCCAGGGCATTTTTTGAGGGCAGATGCCATTTACAGCCCTGAGTCCTTGTGACTATTAAGCAACCATTAGCACTGGGTTTAAAGCTGCTGTTGTGGGAAACACCCACTAGGCGGCAGCATCATTACGTTCTCACCTCTTGTTATTAGGGCACCAGAGTCTTCCTGGACGTAGTGTTCCGAGGTTGTAAATTAGAGGGGAATGTGCTGGGACAAGCCCCCAGAAGTTTATGTCTCCTTACTTCTGTTTGTTTTTTAATTTAATTTCTATTTCTTATCGGAGAATATTGGATTAGAGTGTTGTGATTGTCTGGCTGTACAGAATCTGCTCAATGATTCATACATATGTCTGTTCATGTTCGGATTCTGTTACCATGTGTCTTATTACAGAATGTTGAGTAGACCTCGCATGGTATTTGGTAGGTGTTTTGTCATTCTATATTTTATATGTATTGGTGATTATATAATTCATAGAGTTTATATGTTATATGTTTATATACATTTAACATACATTAGGATATGTATGTTAGCCCCATAATCCTAATGTATCCATCCTCCCACCTTTCATTTTGGTTAACCATTAGTTTCTTTTATAAGTCTGTGAGTGTCATTTTCTGTGGAAATATGTCCATTTGTAGCAATCTTAGGATAACAGGTATAAATGATATCATAGGATATTTGTCATTCCCTTTTGACTTACTTAACCTGATATGATTATTTCTAGGCTCATCTGTAGTCCTGAAAACGGCATTTTTCATTTTTTTCCCGAGGCTACTATTCCATTTAGTCCGTATACCACTTCTTCTTTGTCCATTCATCTGTTTATGGACCTTTTTTTTGCTTCCACGTCTTGGCTATTTCAGTAATGCTGCAGTGCACATTTGCCTGCCTCTGTCTTTCCGATTCTGGTGGTCTTAGGTTACAGGCCCAAAAGGTGCCCTGCCGCGTCATATGGTAGCGCAATTTTTACCTTTTAAAGCAGCTCCATTCAGTTTTCGTTAGTGCTCTTACCACTTTACATCCCACCAGCAGCTACAAGGTACACAGTTCTCTAAATTCCCTTCAGCATTTACAGTTGGTAGACTGTTTGCTGATGGTCATTTGACTGGTGTGAGCTGAAACCTTTTTGGAGGTTGGATTTGCATGTGACTAATAATTCCTTATACTGAGCTTTAGGCATGTGCTTTTTATTCTTTTCCTTTTTTTTTTTAAAGAGTGAGTACAACTTCCCTCTTCATATTGACTTCTTCAAAAACTTGTCAAAGAAAACTTGAATTTTCTTGCCTATTCCCTACCCCAGGGCATTTTTTGAGGGCAGGTGTCATTTATAGCCCTGCAGTCCTTGTGACTATTAAGCAACCATTAGCACTGGGTTTAAAGCTGCTGTTGTGGGAAACAGCCACAAGGCGGCAGCATTATTACGTTCTCACCTCTTGTTACTAGGGCAACAGAGTCTTCCTGGAGGTAGTGTTCCGAGGTTGTAAATTAGAGAGGAGTGTGCTGGGATAAGCCCCCAGAAGTTTATGTCTCCTTACTTATGTTTGTTTTTTAAATTTAATTTCTCTTTCTTATCGGAGTAAATTCGATTAGAGTGTTGTGATTGTCTGGCTGTACAGAATGTGCTCAATGATTCATACATATGTCTGTTCATCTTCGGATCCTGTTACCATGTAATTTTTTACAGGATGTTGAGTAGACCTCCCTTGGTATTTGGCAGGTGTTTCGTGATTATATATTTTATATGTATTGGTGATTATATAATTCATAGAGTTTATATGTTATATGTTTATATACATTTAACATACATTAGTATATGTATGTTATCCCCATAGTCCTAATTTATCCATCCTCCCACCTTTCATTTTGGCGAACCATTCATTTGTTTTATAAGTCTGTGAGTGTCTTTTTCTGTGGAAATATGTTCATTGGTAGAAATCTTAGGATAACATGTATAAATGATATCATAGGATATTTGTTATTCCCTTTTGAATAACTTAACCTAATATGATTATTTCTAGGCTCATCTGTAGTCCTGAAAACGGCACTGTTCATTTTTTTCTGAGGCTACTATTCCATTCGGTACGTATACCACTTCTTCTTTGTCCATTTATCTGATGATGGACATTTTGTTTGTATCCATGTCTTAGCTATTGTAAATACTGCTGCAATACACGATTTTCCATCCCGTGTCTTTTTGATTCTGGCTTTCACAAGTGACAGGCCCAATAGTGGGCCTTCCGGATCATATGGTGACTCAATTTTTACCTTTAAACGCACTGCCATTCTGTTCCTATTATTGGCTGTTACCAGTTTACATCCCACTTAGACCGAGAGGTTACACTATGCTCCACAACTTCTTCAACATCTATTGTTTGTTGACTTTTTGCTGATGGTCATTGTGACTGGTGTTAGGTGATACCTTTGTGTAGATTGGATTTGCATGCGTCTAATAATTCCTGATGTTTTGCATTTCTCAGTGTCCTTTTCATTTTTTTTAAGATTGAGCTAAACTTACAACTTCAAATTGCCTTCTTGAAAAATTTACCGCGTTTGGATTTTTATGGCCATTCCCTACCCCAGGACATTTTTTGAGGGCATGAGTCATTTACAGCCCTGCCGTCCTTGTGAATATTAGTGACCATGAGCAGTAGATTTAAAGCTGCTCTTTGAGGAAACGGCCTTAGGGTGGCAGCATTTCTAAGTTGCCAACTCTGCTTGCTAGGGAAACAGAACCTTGCTGCAAGTTGTGCTTTGAGGTTGCAGATTAGAGTGGAATGTGCCAGGACAAACCCCGATAAGTTTTAGCCTCCTTAATTCTTGTTTGTGTCTTTAAGTTGTAGTTTTTATCAGAGCAAATTTGATTGAAAAATGTCTTTTGTTCTAGGTGTACAGAATCTTGTTCATTTACACATATACATATATCTATTGATCTTTGGGTCCTTTTCCATGTCGGTTATTACAGAGTGTTGAGTAGACCACTCTTGGTATTCCATAGGTCTTTGGGGATTATATTTTTTATATGTATTAGTATATGTGTGTTAACCCCAATATCCTAATTTATCCATTCCTCACACCATTTCTTTGGCTTAACCATAAGTTGTCTTCTCATTCTGAGATTGTCTTTCTCTATGGAAATATGTTCATTTTTATGAATTTTCAGATAACATAAGGGATATCATAGGACATTTGTCTTTCGCATTCTGACTTACTTCACGTTGTGTGATTATCTCTAGGCTCATCTGTGGTGCTGCATATGCCATTCTTTTATTTTTTTCGTGACTGATATTCCATTCTGTCCATATACCACTTCTTCTCTGTCCATTCATCTGTTTATGGACCTTCTTTTGGCTTCCATGTCGTGGCTATTTCAATATTGCTGCAGTGCACATTTGCCTGCCTCTGTCTTTCCGATTCTGGTGGTCTTAGGTTATAGGCCCAAAAGGTGCCCTGCCGCATCATATGGTAGCTCAATTTTTACCTTTTAAAGCAGCTCCATTCAGTTTTCGTTAGTGCTGTTACCCATTACATCCCACCAGCAGCTAGAAGGTACACAGTTCTCTAAAACCCCTTCAGCATTTCTAGTTTGTAGACTGTTTGCTGATGGTCATTTGACTGGTGTGAGCTGAAACCTTTTTGGAGGTTGGATTTGTATGTGGCTAATAATTCCTTGTACTGAGCTTTAGGCATGTCCATTTTTTTGTTTTCCTTTTTTTTTTAAAGTGTGAGTACAACTTCCCTCTTCATGTTGACTTCTTGAAAGATTTGTCATGTGTTGAATTTTCTTGCCTATTCCCTACCCCAGGGCATTTTTTGAGGGCAGATGCCATTTACAGCCCTGAGTCCTTGTGACTATTAAGCAACCATTAGCACTGGGTTTAAAGCTGCTGTTGTGGGAAACACCCACTAGGCGGCAGCATCATTACGTTCTCACCTCTTGTTATTAGGGCACCAGAGTCTTCCTGGACGTAGTGTTCCGAGGTTGTAAATTAGAGGGGAATGTGCTGGGACAAGCCCCCAGAAGTTTATGTCTCCTTACTTCTGTTTGTTTTTTAATTTAATTTCTATTTCTTATCGGAGAATATTGGATTAGAGTGTTGTGATTGTCTGGCTGTACAGAATCTGCTCAATGATTCATACATATGTCTGTTCATGTTCGGATTCTGTTACCATGTGTCTTATTACAGAATGTTGAGTAGACCTCGCATGGTATTTGGTAGGTGTTTTGTCATTCTATATTTTATATGTATTGGTGATTATATAATTCATAGAGTTTATATGTTATATGTTTATATACATTTAACATACATTAGGATATGTATGTTAGCCCCATAATCCTAATGTATCCATCCTCCCACCTTTCATTTTGGTTAACCATTAGTTTCTTTTATAAGTCTGTGAGTGTCATTTTCTGTGGAAATATGTCCATTTGTAGCAATCTTAGGATAACAGGTATAAATGATATCATAGGATATTTGTCATTCCCTTTTGACTTACTTAACCTGATATGATTATTTCTAGGCTCATCTGTAGTCCTGAAAACGGCATTTTTCATTTTTTTCCCGAGGCTACTATTCCATTTAGTCCGTATACCACTTCTTCTTTGTCCATTCATCTGTTTATGGACCTTTTTTTTGCTTCCACGTCTTGGCTATTTCAGTAATGCTGCAGTGCACATTTGCCTGCCTCTGTCTTTCCGATTCTGGTGGTCTTAGGTTACAGGCCCAAAAGGTGCCCTGCCGCGTCATATGGTAGCTCAATTTTTACCTTTTAAAGCAGCTCCATTCAGTTTTCGTTAGTGCTCTTACCACTTTACATCCCACCAGCAGCTACAAGGTACACAGTTCTCTAAAATCCCTTCAGCATTTACAGTTTGTAGACTGTTTGCTGATGGTCATTTGACTGGTGTGAGCTGAAACCGTTTTGGAGGTTGGATTTGCATGTGACTAATAATTCCTTATACTGAGCTTTAGGCATGTGCTTTTTATTCTTTTCCTTTTTTTTTTTAAAGAGTGAGTACAACTTCCCTCTTCATATTGACTTCTTCAAAAACTTGTCAAAGAAAACTTGAATTTTCTTGCCTATTCCCTACCCCAGGGCATTTTTTGAGGGCAGGTGTCATTTACAGCCCTGCAGTCCTTGTGACTATTAAGCAACCATTAGCACTGGGTTTAAAGCTGCTGTTGTGGGAAACAGCCACAAGGCGGCAGCATTATTACGTTCTCACCTCTTGTTACTAGGGCAACAGAGTCTTCCTGGAGGTAGTGTTCCGAGGTTGTAAATTAGAGAGGAGTGTGCTGGGATAAGCCCCCAGAAGTTTATGTCTCCTTACTTATGTTTGTTTTTTAAATTTAATTTCTCTTTCTTATCGGAGTAAATTCGATTAGAGTGTTGTGATTGTCTGGCTGTACAGAATGTGCTCAATGATTCATACATATGTCTGTTCATCTTCGGATCCTGTTACCATGTAATTTTTGACAGGATGTTGAGTAGACCTCCCTTGGTATTTGGCAGGTGTTTCGTGATTATATATTTTATATGTATTGGTGATTATATAATTCATAGAGTTTATATGTTATATGTTTATATACATTTAACATACATTAGTATATGTATGTTATCCCCATAGTCCTAATTTATCCATCCTCCCACCTTTCATTTTGGCGAACCATTCGTTTGTTTTATAAGTCTGTGAGTGTCTTTTTCTGTGGAAATATGTTCATTGGTAGAAATCTTAGGATAACATGTATAAATGATATCATAGGATATTTGTTATTCCCTTTTGAATAACTTAACCTAATATGATTATTTCTAGGCTCATCTGTAGTCCTGAAAACGGCACTGTTCATTTTTTTCTGAGGCTACTATTCCATTCGGTACGTATACCACTTCTTCTTTGTCCATTTATCTGATGATGGACATTTTGTTTGTATCCATGTCTTAGCTATTGTAAATACTGCTGCAATACACGATTTTCCATCCCGTGTCTTTTTGATTCTGGCTTTCACAAGTGACAGGCCCAATAGTGGGCCTTCCGGATCATATGGTGACTCAATTTTTACCTTTAAACGCACTGCCATTCTGTTCCTATTATTGGCTGTTACCAGTTTACATCCCACTTAGACCGAGAGGTTACACTATGCTCCACAACTTCTTCAACATCTATTGTTTGTTGACTTTTTGCTGATGGTCATTGTGACTGGTGTTAGGTGATACCTTTGTGTAGATTGGATTTGCATGCGTCTAATAATTCCTGATGTTTTGCATTTCTCAGTGTCCTTTTCATTTTTTTTAAGATTGAGCTAAACTTACAACTTCAAATTGCCTTCTTGAAAAATTTACCGCGTTTGGATTTTTATGGCCATTCCCTACCCCAGGACATTTTTTGAGGGCATGAGTCATTTACAGCCCTGCCGTCCTTGTGAATATTAGTGACCATGAGTAGTAGATTTAAAGCTGCTCTTTGAGGAAACGGCCTTAGGGTGGCAGCATTTCTAAGTTGCCAACTCTGCTTGCTAGGGAAACAGAACCTTGCTGCAAGTTGTGCTTTGAGGTTGCAGATTAGAGTGGAATGTGCCAGGACAAACCCCGATAAGTTTTAGCCTCCTTAATTCTTGTTTGTGTCTTTAAGTTGTAGTTTTTATCAGAGCAAATTTGATTGAAAAATGTCTTTTGTTCTAGGTGTACAGAATCTTGTTCATTTACACATATACATATATCTATTGATCTTTGGGTCCTTTTCCATGTCGGTTATTACAGAGTGTTGAGTAGACCACTCTTGGTATTCCATAGGTCTTTGGGGATTATATTTTTTATATGTATTAGTATATGTGTGTTAACCCCAATATCCTAATTTATCCATTCCTCACACCATTTCTTTGGCTTAACCATAAGTTGTCTTCTCATTCTGAGATTGTCTTTCTCTATGGAAATATGTTCATTTTTATGAATTTTCAGATAACATAAGGGATATCATAGGACATTTGTCTTTCGCATTCTGACTTACTTCACGTTGTGTGATTATCTCTAGGCTCATCTGTGGTGCTGCATATGCCATTCTTTTATTTTTTTCGTGACTGATATTCCATTCTGTCCATATACCACTTCTTCTCTGTCCATTCATCTGTTTATGGACCTTCTTTTGGCTTCCATGTCGTGGCTATTTCAATATTGCTGCAGTGCACATTTGCCTGCCTCTGTCTTTCCGATTCTGGTGGTCTTAGGTTATAGGCCCAAAAGGTGCCCTGCCGCATCATATGGTAGCTCAATTTTTACCTTTTAAAGCAGCTCCATTCAGTTTTCGTTAGTGCTGTTACCCATTACATCCCACCAGCAGCTAGAAGGTACACAGTTCTCTAAAACCCCTTCAGCATTTCTAGTTTGTAGACTGTTTGCTGATGGTCATTTGACTGGTGTGAGCTGAAACCTTTTTGGAGGTTGGATTTGTATGTGGCTAATAATTCCTTGTACTGAGCTTTAGGCATGTCCATTTTTTTGTTTTCCTTTTTTTTTTAAAGTGTGAGTACAACTTCCCTCTTCATGTTGACTTCTTGAAAGATTTGTCATGTGTTGAATTTTCTTGCCTATTCCCTACCCCAGGGCATTTTTTGAGGGCAGATGCCATTTACAGCCCTGAGTCCTTGTGACTATTAAGCAACCATTAGCACTGGGTTTAAAGCTGCTGTTGTGGGAAACACCCACTAGGCGGCAGCATCATTACGTTCTCAACTCTTGTTATTAGGGCACCAGAGTCTTCCTGGACGTAGTGTTCCGAGGTTGTAAATTAGAGGGGAATGTGCTGGGACAAGCCCCCAGAAGTTTATGTCTCCTTACTTCTGTTTGTTTTTTAATTTAATTTCTATTTCTTATCGGAGAATATTGGTTTAGAGTGTTGTGATTGTCTGGCTGTACAGAATCTGCTCAATGATTCATACATATGTCTGTTCATGTTCGGATTCTGTTACCATGTGTCTTATTACAGAATGTTGAGTAGACCTCGCATGGTATTTGGTAGGTGTTTTGTCATTCTATATTTTATATGTATTGGTGATTATATAATTCATAGAGTTTATATGTTATATGTTTATATACATTTAACATACATTAGGATATGTATGTTAGCCCCATAATCCTAATGTATCCATCCTCCCACCTTTCATTTTGGTTAACCATTAGTTTCTTTTATAAGTCTGTGAGTGTCATTTTCTGTGGAAATATGTCCATTTGTAGCAATCTTAGGATAACAGGTATAAATGATATCATAGGATATTTGTCATTCCCTTTTGACTTACTTAACCTGATATGATTATTTCTAGGCTCATCTGTAGTCCTGAAAACGGCATTTTTCATTTTTTTCCCGAGGCTACTATTCCATTTAGTCCGTATACCACTTCTTCTTTGTCCATTCATCTGTTTATGGACCTTTTTTTTGCTTCCACGTCTTGGCTATTTCAGTAATGCTGCAGTGCACATTTGCCTGCCTCTGTCTTTCCGATTCTGGTGGTCTTAGGTTACAGGCCCAAAAGGTGCCCTGCCGCGTCATATGGTAGCTCAATTTTTACCTTTTAAAGCAGCTCCATTCAGTTTTCGTTAGTGCTCTTACCACTTTACATCCCACCAGCAGCTACAAGGTACACAGTTCTCTAAAATCCCTTCAGCATTTACAGTTTGTAGACTGTTTGCTGATGGTCATTTGACTGGTGTGAGCTGAAACCTTTTTGGAGGTTGGATTTGCATGTGACTAATAATTCCTTATACTGAGCTTTAGGCATGTGCTTTTTATTCTTTTCCTTTTTTTTTTTAAAGAGTGAGTACAACTTCCCTCTTCATATTGACTTCTTCAAAAACTTGTCAAAGAAAACTTGAATTTTCTTGCCTATTCCCTACCCCAGGGCATTTTTTGAGGGCAGGTGTCATTTACAGCCCTGCAGTCCTTGTGACTATTAAGCAACCATTAGCACTGGGTTTAAAGCTGCTGTTGTGGGAAACAGCCACAAGGCGGCAGCATTATTACGTTCTCACCTCTTGTTACTAGGGCAACAGAGTCTTCCTGGAGGTAGTGTTCCGAGGTTGTAAATTAGAGAGGAGTGTGCTGGGATAAGCCCCCAGAAGTTTATGTCTCCTTACTTATGTTTGTTTTTTAAATTTAATTTCTCTTTCTTATCGGAGTAAATTCGATTAGAGTGTTGTGATTGTCTGGCTGTACAGAATGTGCTCAATGATTCATACATATGTCTGTTCATCTTCGGATCCTGTTACCATGTAATTTTTGACAGGATGTTGAGTAGACCTCCCTTGGTATTTGGCAGGTGTTTCGTGATTATATATTTTATATGTATTGGTGATTATATAATTCATAGAGTTTATATGTTATATGTTTATATACATTTAACATACATTAGTATATGTATGTTATCCCCATAGTCCTAATTTATCCATCCTCCCACCTTTCATTTTGGCGAACCATTCGTTTGTTTTATAAGTCTGTGAGTGTCTTTTTCTGTGGAAATATGTTCATTGGTAGAAATCTTAGGATAACATGTATAAATGATATCATAGGATATTTGTTATTCCCTTTTGAATAACTTAACCTAATATGATTATTTCTAGGCTCATCTGTAGTCCTGAAAACGGCACTGTTCATTTTTTTCTGAGGCTACTATTCCATTCGGTACGTATACCACTTCTTCTTTGTCCATTTATCTGATGATGGACATTTTGTTTGTATCCATGTCTTAGCTATTGTAAATACTGCTGCAATACACGATTTTCCATCCCGTGTCTTTTTGATTCTGGCTTTCACAAGTGACAGGCCCAATAGTGGGCCTTCCGGATCATATGGTGACTCAATTTTTACCTTTAAACGCACTGCCATTCTGTTCCTATTATTGGCTGTTACCAGTTTACATCCCACTTAGACCGAGAGGTTACACTATGCTCCACAACTTCTTCAACATCTATTGTTTGTTGACTTTTTGCTGATGGTCATTGTGACTGGTGTTAGGTGATACCTTTGTGTAGATTGGATTTGCATGCGTCTAATAATTCCTGATGTTTTGCATTTCTCAGTGTCCTTTTCATTTTTTTTAAGATTGAGCTAAACTTACAACTTCAAATTGCCTTCTTGAAAAATTTACCGCGTTTGGATTTTTATGGCCATTCCCTACCCCAGGACATTTTTTGAGGGCATGAGTCATTTACAGCCCTGCCGTCCTTGTGAATATTAGTGACCATGAGTAGTAGATTTAAAGCTGCTCTTTGAGGAAACGGCCTTAGGGTGGCAGCATTTCTAAGTTGCCAACTCTGCTTGCTAGGGAAACAGAACCTTGCTGCAAGTTGTGCTTTGAGGTTGCAGATTAGAGTGGAATGTGCCAGGACAAACCCCGATAAGTTTTAGCCTCCTTAATTCTTGTTTGTGTCTTTAAGTTGTAGTTTTTATCAGAGCAAATTTGATTGAAAAATGTCTTTTGTTCTAGGTGTACAGAATCTTGTTCATTTACACATATACATATATCTATTGATCTTTGGGTCCTTTTCCATGTCGGTTATTACAGAGTGTTGAGTAGACCACTCTTGGTATTCCATAGGTCTTTGGGGATTATATTTTTTATATGTATTAGTATATGTGTGTTAACCCCAATATCCTAATTTATCCATTCCTCACACCATTTCTTTGGCTTAACCATAAGTTGTCTTCTCATTCTGAGATTGTCTTTCTCTATGGAAATATGTTCATTTTTATGAATTTTCAGATAACATAAGGGATATCATAGGACATTTGTCTTTCGCATTCTGACTTACTTCACGTTGTGTGATTATCTCTAGGCTCATCTGTGGTGCTGCATATGCCATTCTTTTATTTTTTTCGTGACTGATATTCCATTCTGTCCATATACCACTTCTTCTCTGTCCATTCATCTGTTTATGGACCTTCTTGTGGCTTCCATGTCGTGGCTATTTCAATATTGCTGCAGTGCACATTTGCCTGCCTCTGTCTTTCCGATTCTGGTGGTCTTAGGTTATAGGCCCAAAAGGTGCCCTGCCGCATCATATGGTAGCTCAATTTTTACCTTTTAAAGCAGCTCCATTCAGTTTTCGTTAGTGCTGTTACCCATTACATCCCACCAGCAGCTAGAAGGTACACAGTTCTCTAAAACCCCTTCAGCATTTCTAGTTTGTAGACTGTTTGCTGATGGTCATTTGACTGGTGTGAGCTGAAACCTTTTTGGAGGTTGGATTTGTATGTGGCTAATAATTCCTTGTACTGAGCTTTAGGCATGTCCATTTTTTTGTTTTCCTTTTTTTTTTAAAGTGTGAGTACAACTTCCCTCTTCATGTTGACTTCTTGAAAGATTTGTCATGTGTTGAATTTTCTTGCCTATTCCCTACCCCAGGGCATTTTTTGAGGGCAGATGCCATTTACAGCCCTGAGTCCTTGTGACTATTAAGCAACCATTAGCACTGGGTTTAAAGCTGCTGTTGTGGGAAACACCCACTAGGCGGCAGCATCATTACGTTCTCACCTCTTGTTATTAGGGCACCAGAGTCTTCCTGGACGTAGTGTTCTGAGGTTGTAAATTAGAGGGGAATGTGCTGGGACAAGCCCCCAGAAGTTTATGTCTCCTTACTTCTGTTTGTTTTTTAATTTAATTTCTATTTCTTATCGGAGAATATTGGTTTAGAGTGTTGTGATTGTCTGGCTCTACAGAATCTGCTCAATGATTCATACATATGTCTGTTCATGTTCGGATTCTGTTACCATGTGTCTTATTACAGAATGTTGAGTAGACCTCGCATGGTATTTGGTAGGTGTTTTGTCATTATATATTTTATATGTATTGGTGATTATATAATTCATAGAGTTTATATGTTATATGTTTATATACATTTAACATACATTAGGATATGTATGTTAGCCCCATAATCCTAATTTATCCATCCTCCCACCTTTCATTTTGGTTAACCATTAGTTTCTTTTATAAGTCTGTGAGTGTCTTTTTCTGTGGAAATATGTCCATTTGTAGCAATCTTAGGATAACAGGTATAAATGATATCATAGGATATTTGTCATTCCCTTTTGACTTACTTAACCTGATATGATTATTTCTAGGCTCATCTGTAGTCCTGAAAACGGCATTTTTCATTTTTTTCCCGAGGCTACTATTCCATTTAGTCCGTATACCACTTCTTCTTTGTCCATTCATCTGTTTATGGACCTTTTTTTTGCTTCCACGTCTTGGCTGTTTCAGTAATGCTGCAGTGCACATTTGCCTGCCTCTGTCTTTCCGATTCTGGTGGTCTTAGGTTACAGGCCCAGAAGGTGCCCTGCCGCGTCATATGGTAGCTCAATTTTTACCTTTTAAAGCAGCTCCATTCAGTTTTCGTTAGTGCTCTTACCACTTTACATCCCACCAGCAGCTACAAGGTACACAGTTCTCTAAAATCCCTTCAGCATTTACAGTTTGTAGACTGTTTGCTGATGGTCATTTGACTGGTGTGAGCTGAAACCTTTTTGGAGGTTGGATTTGCATGTGACTAATAATTCCTTATACTGAGCTTTAGGCATGTGCTTTTTATTCTTTTCCTTTTTTTTTTAAAGAGTGAGTACAACTTCCCTCTTCATATTGACTTCTTCAAAAACTTGTCAAAGAAAACTTGAATTTTCTTGCCTATTCCCTACCCCAGGGCATTTTTTGAGGGCAGGTGTCATTTACAGCCCTGCAGTCCTTGTGACTATTAAGCAACCATTAGCACTGGGTTTAAAGCTGCTGTTGTGGGAAACAGCCACAAGGCGGCAGCATTATTACGTTCTCACCTCTTGTTACTAGGGCAACAGAGTCTTCCTGGAGGTCGTGTTCCGAGGTTGTAAATTAGAGAGGAGTGTGCTGGGATAAGCCCCCAGAAGTTTATGTCTCCTTACTTATGTTTGTTTTTTAAATTTAATTTCTCTTTCTTATCGGAGTAAATTCGATTAGAGTGTTGTGATTGTCTGGCTGTACAGAATGTGCTCAATGATTCATACATATGTCTGTTCATCTTCGGATCCTGTTACCATGTAATTTTTTACAGGATGTTGAGTAGACCTCCCTTGGTATTTGGCAGGTGTTTCGTGATTATATATTTTATATGTATTGGTGATTATATAATTCATAGAGTTTATATGTTATATGTTTATATACATTTAACATACATTAGTATATGTATGTTATCCCCATAGTCCTAATTTATCCATCCTCCCACCTTTCATTTTGGCGAACCATTCGTTTGTTTTATAAGTCTGTGAGTGTCTTTTTCTGTGGAAATATGTTCATTGGTAGAAATCTTAGGATAACATGTATAAATGATATCATAGGATATTTGTTATTCCCTTTTGAATAACTTAACCTAATATGATTATTTCTAGGCTCATCTGTAGTCCTGAAAACGGCACTGTTCATTTTTTTCTGAGGCTACTATTCCATTCGGTACGTATACCACTTCTTCTTTGTCCATTTATCTGATGATGGACATTTTGTTTGTATCCATGTCTTAGCTATTGTAAATACTGCTGCAATACACGATTTTCCATCCCGTGTCTTTTTGATTCTGGCTTTCACAAGTGACAGGCCCAATAGTGGGCCTTCCGGATCATATGGTGACTCAATTTTTACCTTTAAACGCACTGCCATTCTGTTCCTATTATTGGCTGTTACCAGTTTACATCCCACTTAGACCGAGAGGTTACACTATGCTCCACAACTTCTTCAACATCTATTGTTTGTTGACTTTTTGCTGATGGTCATTGTGACTGGTGTTAGGTGATACCTTTGTGTAGATTGGATTTGCATGCGTCTAATAATTCCTGATGTTTTGCATTTCTCAGTGTCCTTTTCATTTTTTTTAAGATTGAGCTAAACTTACAACTTCAAATTGCCTTCTTGAAAAATTTACCGCGTTTGGATTTTTATGGCCATTCCCTACCCCAGGACATTTTTTGAGGGCATGAGTCATTTACAGCCCTGCCGTCCTTGTGAATATTAGTGACCATGAGCAGTAGATTTAAAGCTGCTCTTTGAGGAAACGGCCTTAGGGTGGCAGCATTTCTAAGTTGCCAACTCTGCTTGCTAGGGAAACAGAACCTTGCTGCAAGTTGTGCTTTGAGGTTGCAGATTAGAGTGGAATGTGCCAGGACAAACCCCGATAAGTTTTAGCCTCCTTAATTCTTGTTTGTGTCTTTAAGTTGTAGTTTTTATCAGAGCAAATTTGATTGAAAAATGTCTTTTGTTCTAGGTGTACAGAATCTTGTTCATTTACACATATACATATATCTATTGATCTTTGGGTCCTTTTCCATGTCGGTTATTACAGAGTGTTGAGTAGACCACTCTTGGTATTCCATAGGTCTTTGGGGATTATATTTTTTATATGTATTAGTATATGTGTGTTAACCCCAATATCCTAATTTATCCATTCCTCACACCATTTCTTTGGCTTAACCATAAGTTGTCTTCTCATTCTGAGATTGTCTTTCTCTATGGAAATATGTTCATTTTTATGAATTTTCAGATAACATAAGGGATATCATAGGACATTTGTCTTTCGCATTCTGACTTACTTCACGTTGTGTGATTATCTCTAGGCTCATCTGTGGTGCTGCATATGCCATTCTTTTATTTTTTTCGTGACTGATATTCCATTCTGTCCATATACCACTTCTTCTCTGTCCATTCATCTGTTTATGGACCTTCTTTTGGCTTCCATGTCGTGGCTATTTCAATATTGCTGCAGTGCACATTTGCCTGCCTCTGTCTTTCCGATTCTGGTGGTCTTAGGTTATAGGCCCAAAAGGTGCCCTGCCGCATCATATGGTAGCTCAATTTTTACCTTTTAAAGCAGCTCCATTCAGTTTTCGTTAGTGCTGTTACCAATTACATCCCACCAGCAGCTAGAAGGTACACAGTTCTCTAAAACCCCTTCAGCATTTCTAGTTTGTAGACTGTTTGCTGATGGTCATTTGACTGGTGTGAGCTGAAACCTTTTTGGAGGTTGGATTTGTATGTGGCTAATAATTCCTTGTACTGAGCTTTAGGCATGTCCATTTTTTTGTTTTCCTTTTTTTTTTAAAGTGTGAGTACAACTTCCCTCTTCATGTTGACTTCTTGAAAGATTTGTCATGTGTTGAATTTTCTTGCCTATTCCCTACCCCAGGGCATTTTTTGAGGGCAGATGCCATTTACAGCCCTGAGTCCTTGTGACTATTAAGCAACCATTAGCACTGGGTTTAAAGCTGCTGTTGTGGGAAACACCCACTAGGCGGCAGCATCATTACGTTCTCACCTCTTGTTATTAGGGCACCAGAGTCTTCCTGGACGTAGTGTTCCGAGGTTGTAAATTAGAGGGGAATGTGCTGGGACAAGCCCCCAGAAGTTTATGTCTCCTTACTTCTGTTTGTTTTTTAATTTAATTTCTATTTCTTATCGGAGAATATTGGATTAGAGTGTTGTGATTGTCTGGCTGTACAGAATCTGCTCAATGATTCATACATATGTCTGTTCATGTTCGGATTCTGTTACCATGTGTCTTATTACAGAATGTTGAGTAGACCTCGCATGGTATTTGGTAGGTGTTTTGTCATTCTATATTTTATATGTATTGGTGATTATATAATTCATAGAGTTTATATGTTATATGTTTATATACATTTAACATACATTAGGATATGTATGTTAGCCCCATAATCCTAATGTATCCATCCTCCCACCTTTCATTTTGGTTAACCATTAGTTTCTTTTATAAGTCTGTGAGTGTCATTTTCTGTGGAAATATGTCCATTTGTAGCAATCTTAGGATAACAGGTATAAATGATATCATAGGATATTTGTCATTCCCTTTTGACTTACTTAACCTGATATGATTATTTCTAGGCTCATCTGTAGTCCTGAAAACGGCATTTTTCATTTTTTTCCCGAGGCTACTATTCCATTTAGTCCGTATACCACTTCTTCTTTGTCCATTCATCTGTTTATGGACCTTTTTTTTGCTTCCACGTCTTGGCTATTTCAGTAATGCTGCAGTGCACATTTGCCTGCCTCTGTCTTTCCGATTCTGGTGGTCTTAGGTTACAGGCCCAAAAGGTGCCCTGCCGCGTCATATGGTAGCTCAATTTTTACCTTTTAAAGCAGCTCCATTCAGTTTTCGTTAGTGCTCTTACCACTTTACATCCCACCAGCAGCTACAAGGTACACAGTTCTCTAAAATCCCTTCAGCATTTACAGTTTGTAGACTGTTTGCTGATGGTCATTTGACTGGTGTGAGCTGAAACCTTTTTGGAGGTTGGATTTGCATGTGACTAATAATTCCTTATACTGAGCTTTAGGCATGTGCTTTTTATTCTTTTCCTTTTTTTTTTTAAAGAGTGAGTACAACTTCCCTCTTCATATTGACTTCTTCAAAAACTTGTCAAAGAAAACTTGAATTTTCTTGCCTATTCCCTACCCCAGGGCATTTTTTGAGGGCAGGTGTCATTTACAGCCCTGCAGTCCTTGTGACTATTAAGCAACCATTAGCACTGGGTTTAAAGCTGCTGTTGTGGGAAACAGCCACAAGGCGGCAGCATTATTACGTTCTCACCTCTTGTTACTAGGGCAACAGAGTCTTCCTGGAGGTAGTGTTCCGAGGTTGTAAATTAGAGAGGAGTGTGCTGGGATAAGCCCCCAGAAGTTTATGTCTCCTTACTTATGTTTGTTTTTTAAATTTAATTTCTCTTTCTTATCGGAGTAAATTCGATTAGAGTGTTGTGATTGTCTGGCTGTACAGAATGTGCTCAATGATTCATACATATGTCTGTTCATCTTCGGATCCTGTTACCATGTAATTTTTGACAGGATGTTGAGTAGACCTCCCTTGGTATTTGGCAGGTGTTTCGTGATTATATATTTTATATGTATTGGTGATTATATAATTCATAGAGTTTATATGTTATATGTTTATATACATTTAACATACATTAGTATATGTATGTTATCCCCATAGTCCTAATTTATCCATCCTCCCACCTTTCATTTTGGCGAACCATTCGTTTGTTTTATAAGTCTGTGAGTGTCTTTTTCTGTGGAAATATGTTCATTGGTAGAAATCTTAGGATAACATGTATAAATGATATCATAGGATATTTGTTATTCCCTTTTGAATAACTTAACCTAATATGATTATTTCTAGGCTCATCTGTAGTCCTGAAAACGGCACTGTTCATTTTTTTCTGAGGCTACTATTCCATTCGGTACGTATACCACTTCTTCTTTGTCCATTTATCTGATGATGGACATTTTGTTTGTATCCATGTCTTAGCTATTGTAAATACTGCTGCAATACACGATTTTCCATCCCGTGTCTTTTTGATTCTGGCTTTCACAAGTGACAGGCCCAATAGTGGGCCTTCCGGATCATATGGTGACTCAATTTTTACCTTTAAACGCACTGCCATTCTGTTCCTATTATTGGCTGTTACCAGTTTACATCCCACTTAGACCGAGAGGTTACACTATGCTCCACAACTTCTTCAACATCTATTGTTTGTTGACTTTTTGCTGATGGTCATTGTGACTGGTGTTAGGTGATACCTTTGTGTAGATTGGATTTGCATGCGTCTAATAATTCCTGATGTTTTGCATTTCTCAGTGTCCTTTTCATTTTTTTTAAGATTGAGCTAAACTTACAACTTCAAATTGCCTTCTTGAAAAATTTACCGCGTTTGGATTTTTATGGCCATTCCCTACCCCAGGACATTTTTTGAGGGCATGAGTCATTTACAGCCCTGCCGTCCTTGTGAATATTAGTGACCATGAGTAGTAGATTTAAAGCTGCTCTTTGAGGAAACGGCCTTAGGGTGGCAGCATTTCTAAGTTGCCAACTCTGCTTGCTAGGGAAACAGAACCTTGCTGCAAGTTGTGCTTTGAGGTTGCAGATTAGAGTGGAATGTGCCAGGACAAACCCCGATAAGTTTTAGCCTCCTTAATTCTTGTTTGTGTCTTTAAGTTGTAGTTTTTATCAGAGCAAATTTGATTGAAAAATGTCTTTTGTTCTAGGTGTACAGAATCTTGTTCATTTACACATATACATATATCTATTGATCTTTGGGTCCTTTTCCATGTCGGTTATTACAGAGTGTTGAGTAGACCACTCTTGGTATTCCATAGGTCTTTGGGGATTATATTTTTTATATGTATTAGTATATGTGTGTTAACCCCAATATCCTAATTTATCCATTCCTCACACCATTTCTTTGGCTTAACCATAAGTTGTCTTCTCATTCTGAGATTGTCTTTCTCTATGGAAATATGTTCATTTTTATGAATTTTCAGATAACATAAGGGATATCATAGGACATTTGTCTTTCGCATTCTGACTTACTTCACGTTGTGTGATTATCTCTAGGCTCATCTGTGGTGCTGCATATGCCATTCTTTTATTTTTTTCGTGACTGATATTCCATTCTGTCCATATACCACTTCTTCTCTGTCCATTCATCTGTTTATGGACCTTCTTTTGGCTTCCATGTGGTGGCTATTTCAATATTGCTGCAGTGCACATTTGCCTGCCTCTGTCTTTCCGATTCTGGTGGTCTTAGGTTATAGGCCCAAAAGGTGCCCTGCCGCATCATATGGTAGCTCAATTTTTACCTTTTAAAGCAGCTCCATTCAGTTTTCGTTAGTGCTGTTACCCATTACATCCCACCAGCAGCTAGAAGGTACACAGTTCTCTAAAACCCCTTCAGCATTTCTAGTTTGTAGACTGTTTGCTGATGGTCATTTGACTGGTGTGAGCTGAAACCTTTTTGGAGGTTGGATTTGTATGTGGCTAATAATTCCTTGTACTGAGCTTTAGGCATGTCCATTTTTTTGTTTTCCTTTTTTTTTTAAAGTGTGAGTACAACTTCCCTCTTCATGTTGACTTCTTGAAAGATTTGTCATGTGTTGAATTTTCTTGCCTATTCCCTACCCCAGGGCATTTTTTGAGGGCAGATGCCATTTACAGCCCTGAGTCCTTGTGACTATTAAGCAACCATTAGCACTGGGTTTAAAGCTGCTGTTGTGGGAAACAGCCACAAGGCGGCAGCATCATTACGTTCTCACCTCTTGTTATTAGGGCACCAGAGTCTTCCTGGAGGTAGTGTTCCGAGGTTGTAAATTAGAGAGGAGTGTGCTGGGATAAGCCCCCAGAAGTTTATGTCTCCTTACTTATGTTTGTTTTTTAAATTTAATTTCTCTTTCTTATCGGAGTAAATTCGATTAGAGTGTTGTGATTGTCTGGCTGTACAGAATGTGCTCAATGATTCATACATATGTCTGTTCATCTTCGGATCCTGTTACCATGTAATTTTTGACAGGATGTTGAGTAGACCTCCCTTGGTATTTGGCAGGTGTTTCGTGATTATATATTTTATATGTATTGGTGATTATATAATTCATAGAGTTTATATGTTATATGTTTATATACATTTAACATACATTAGTATATGTATGTTATCCCCATAGTCCTAATTTATCCATCCTCCCACCTTTCATTTTGGCGAACCATTCGTTTGTTTTATAAGTCTGTGAGTGTCTTTTTCTGTGGAAATATGTTCATTGGTAGAAATCTTAGGATAACATGTATAAATGATATCATAGGATATTTGTTATTCCCTTTTGAATAACTTAACCTAATATGATTATTTCTAGGCTCATCTGTAGTCCTGAAAACGGCACTGTTCATTTTTTTCTGAGGCTACTATTCCATTCGGTACGTATACCACTTCTTCTTTGTCCATTTATCTGATGATGGACATTTTGTTTGTATCCATGTCTTAGCTATTGTAAATACTGCTGCAATACACGATTTTCCATCCCGTGTCTTTTTGATTCTGGCTTTCACAAGTGACAGGCCCAATAGTGGGCCTTCCGGATCATATGGTGACTCAATTTTTACCTTTAAACGCACTGCCATTCTGTTCCTATTATTGGCTGTTACCAGTTTACATCCCACTTAGACCGAGAGGTTACACTATGCTCCACAACTTCTTCAACATCTATTGTTTGTTGACTTTTTGCTGATGGTCATTGTGACTGGTGTTAGGTGATACCTTTGTGTAGATTGGATTTGCATGCGTCTAATAATTCCTGATGTTTTGCATTTCTCAGTGTCCTTTTCATTTTTTTTAAGATTGAGCTAAACTTACAACTTCAAATTGCCTTCTTGAAAAATTTACCGCGTTTGGATTTTTATGGCCATTCCCTACCCCAGGACATTTTTTGAGGGCATGAGTCATTTACAGCCCTGCCGTCCTTGTGAATATTAGTGACCATGAGCAGTAGATTTAAAGCTGCTCTTTGAGGAAACGGCCTTAGGGTGGCAGCATTTCTAAGTTGCCAACTCTGCTTGCTAGGGAAACAGAACCTTGCTGCAAGTTGTGCTTTGAGGTTGCAGATTAGAGTGGAATGTGCCAGGACAAACCCCGATAAGTTTTAGCCTCCTTAATTCTTGTTTGTGTCTTTAAGTTGTAGTTTTTATCAGAGCAAATTTGATTGAAAAATGTCTTTTGTTCTAGGTGTACAGAATCTTGTTCATTTACACATATACATATATCTATTGATCTTTGGGTCCTTTTCCATGTCGGTTATTACAGAGTGTTGAGTAGACCACTCTTGGTATTCCATAGGTCTTTGGGGATTATATTTTTTATATGTATTAGTATATGTGTGTTAACCCCAATATCCTAATTTATCCATTCCTCACACCATTTCTTTGGCTTAACCATAAGTTGTCTTCTCATTCTGAGATTGTCTTTCTCTATGGAAATATGTTCATTTTTATGAATTTTCAGATAACATAAGGGATATCATAGGACATTTGTCTTTCACATTCTGACTTACTTCACGTTGTGTGATTATCTCTAGGCTCATCTGTGGTGCTGCATATGCCATTCTTTTATTTTTTTCGTGACTGATATTCCATTCTGTCCATATACCACTTCTTCTCTGTCCATTCATCTGTTTATGGACCTTCTTTTGGCTTCCATGTCGTGGCTATTTCAATATTGCTGCAGTGCACATTTGCCTGCCTCTGTCTTTCCGATTCTGGTGGTCTTAGGTTATAGGCCCAAAAGGTGCCCTGCCGCATCATATGGTAGCTCAATTTTTACCTTTTAAAGCAGCTCCATTCAGTTTTCGTTAGTGCTGTTACCAATTACATCCCACCAGCAGCTAGAAGGTACACAGTTCTCTAAAACCCCTTCAGCATTTCTAGTTTGTAGACTGTTTGCTGATGGTCATTTGACTGGTGTGAGCTGAAACCTTTTTGGAGGTTGGATTTGTATGTGGCTAATAATTCCTTGTACTGAGCTTTAGGCATGTCCATTTTTTTGTTTTCCTTTTTTTTTTAAAGTGTGAGTACAACTTCCCTCTTCATGTTGACTTCTTGAAAGATTTGTCATGTGTTGAATTTTCTTGCCTATTCCCTACCCCAGGGCATTTTTTGAGGGCAGATGCCATTTACAGCCCTGAGTCCTTGTGACTATTAAGCAACCATTAGCACTGGGTTTAAAGCTGCTGTTGTGGGAAACACCCACTAGGCGGCAGCATCATTACGTTCTCACCTCTTGTTATTAGGGCACCAGAGTCTTCCTGGACGTAGTGTTCCGAGGTTGTAAATTAGAGGGGAATGTGCTGGGACAAGCCCCCAGAAGTTTATGTCTCCTTACTTCTGTTTGTTTTTTAATTTAATTTCTATTTCTTATCGGAGAATATTGGTTTAGAGTGTTGTGATTGTCTGGCTCTACAGAATCTGCTCAATGATTCATACATATGTCTGTTCATGTTCGGATTCTGTTACCATGTGTCTTATTACAGAATGTTGAGTAGACCTCGCATGGTATTTGGTAGGTGTTTTGTCATTATATATTTTATATGTATTGGTGATTATATAATTCATAGAGTTTATATGTTATATGTTTATATACATTTAACATACATTAGGATATGTATGTTAGCCCCATAATCCTAATTTATCCATCCTCCCACCTTTCATTTTGGTTAACCATTAGTTTCTTTTATAAGTCTGTGAGTGTCTTTTTCTGTGGAAATATGTCCATTTGTAGCAATCTTAGGATAACAGGTATAAATGATATCATAGGATATTTGTCATTCCCTTTTGACTTACTTAACCTGATATGATTATTTCTAGGCTCATCTGTAGTCCTGAAAACGGCATTTTTCATTTTTTTCCCGAGGCTACTATTCCATTTAGTCCGTATACCACTTCTTCTTTGTCCATTCATCTCTTTATGGACCTTTTTTTTGCTTCCACGTCTTGGCTGTTTCAGTAATGCTGCAGTGCACATTTGCCTGCCTCTGTCTTTCCGATTCTGGTGGTCTTAGGTTACAGGCCCAGAAGGTGCCCTGCCGCGTCATATGGTAGCTCAATTTTTACCTTTTAAAGCAGCTCCATTCAGTTTTCGTTAGTGCTCTTACCACTTTACATCCCACCAGCAGCTACAAGGTACACAGTTCTCTAAAATCCCTTCAGCATTTACAGTTTGTAGACTGTTTGCTGATGGTCATTTGACTGGTGTGAGCTGAAACCTTTTTGGAGGTTGGATTTGCATGTGACTAATAATTCCTTATACTGAGCTTTAGGCATGTGCTTTTTATTCTTTTCCTTTTTTTTTTAAAGAGTGAGTACAACTTCCCTCTTCATATTGACTTCTTCAAAAACTTGTCAAAGAAAACTTGAATTTTCTTGCCTATTCCCTACCCCAGGGCATTTTTTGAGGGCAGGTGTCATTTACAGCCCTGCAGTCCTTGTGACTATTAAGCAACCATTAGCACTGGGTTTAAAGCTGCTGTTGTGGGAAACAGCCACAAGGCGGCAGCATTATTACGTTCTCACCTCTTGTTACTAGGGCAACAGAGTCTTCCTGGAGGTAGTGTTCCGAGGTTGTAAATTAGAGAGGAGTGTGCTGGGATAAGCCCCCAGAAGTTTATGTCTCCTTACTTATGTTTGTTTTTTAAATTTAATTTCTCTTTCTTATCGGAGTAAATTCGATTAGAGTGTTGTGATTGTCTGGCTGTACAGAATGTGCTCAATGATTCATACATATGTCTGTTCATCTTCGGATCCTGTTACCATGTAATTTTTGACAGGATGTTGAGTAGACCTCCCTTGGTATTTGGCAGGTGTTTCGTGATTATATATTTTATATGTATTGGTGATTATATAATTCATAGAGTTTATATGTTATATGTTTATATACATTTAACATACATTAGTATATGTATGTTATCCCCATAGTCCTAATTTATCCATCCTCCCACCTTTCATTTTGGCGAACCATTCGTTTGTTTTATAAGTCTGTGAGTGTCTTTTTCTGTGGAAATATGTTCATTGGTAGAAATCTTAGGATAACATGTATAAATGATATCATAGGATATTTGTTATTCCCTTTTGAATAACTTAACCTAATATGATTATTTCTAGGCTCATCTGTAGTCCTGAAAATGGCACTGTTCATTTTTTTCTGAGGCTACTATTCCATTCGGTACGTATACCACTTCTTCTTTGTCCATTTATCTGATGATGGACATTTTGTTTGTATCCATGTCTTAGCTATTGTAAATACTGCTGCAATACACGATTTTCCATCCCGTGTCTTTTTGATTCTGGCTTTCACAAGTGACAGGCCCAATAGTGGGCCTTCCGGATCATATGGTGACTCAATTTTTACCTTTAAACGCACTGCCATTCTGTTCCTATTATTGGCTGTTACCAGTTTACATCCCACTTAGACCGAGAGGTTACACTATGCTCCACAACTTCTTCAACATCTATTGTTTGTTGACTTTTTGCTGATGGTCATTGTGACTGGTGTTAGGTGATACCTTTGTGTAGATTGGATTTGCATGCGTCTAATAATTCCTGATGTTTTGCATTTCTCAGTGTCCTTTTCATTTTTTTTAAGATTGAGCTAAACTTACAACTTCAAATTGCCTTCTTGAAAAATTTACCGCGTTTGGATTTTTATGGCCATTCCCTACCCCAGGACATTTTTTGAGGGCATGAGTCATTTACAGCCCTGCCGTCCTTGTGAATATTAGTGACCATGAGCAGTAGATTTAAAGCTGCTCTTTGAGGAAACGGCCTTAGGGTGGCAGCATTTCTAAGTTGCCAACTCTGCTTGCTAGGGAAACAGAACCTTGCTGCAAGTTGTGCTTTGAGGTTGCAGATTAGAGTGGAATGTGCCAGGACAAACCCCGATAAGTTTTAGCCCCCTTAATTCTTGTTTGTGTCTTTAAGTTGTAGTTTTTATCAGAGCAAATTTGATTGAAAAATGTCTTTTGTTCTAGGTGTACAGAATCTTGTTCATTTACACATATACATATATCTATTGATCTTTGGGTCCTTTTCCATGTCGGTTATTACAGAGTGTTGAGTAGACCACTCTTGGTATTCCATAGGTCTTTGGGGATTATATTTTTTATATGTATTAGTATATGTGTGTTAACCCCAATATCCTAATTTATCCATTCCTCACACCATTTCTTTGGCTTAACCATAAGTTGTCTTCTCATTCTGAGATTGTCTTTCTCTATGGAAATATGTTCATTTTTATGAATTTTCAGATAACATAAGGGATATCATAGGACATTTGTCTTTCGCATTCTGACTTACTTCACGTTGTGTGATTATCTCTAGGCTCATCTGTGGTGCTGCATATGCCATTCTTTTATTTTTTTCGTGACTGATATTCCATTCTGTCCATATACCACTTCTTCTCTGTCCATTCATCTGTTTATGGACCTTCTTTTGGCTTCCATGTCGTGGCTATTTCAATATTGCTGCAGTGCACATTTGCCTGCCTCTGTCTTTCCGATTCTGGTGGTCTTAGGTTATAGGCCCAAAAGGTGCCCTGCCGCATCATATGGTAGCTGAATTTTTACCTTTTAAAGCAGCTGCATTCAGTTTTCGTTAGTGCTGTTACCAATTACATCCCACCAGCAGCTAGAAGGTACACAGTTCTCTAAAACCCCTTCAGCATTTCTAGTTTGTAGACTGTTTGCTGATGGTCATTTGACTGGTGTGAGCTGAAACCTTTTTGGAGGTTGGGTTTGTATGTGGCTAATAATTCCTTGTACTGAGCTTTAGGCATGTCCATTTTTTGTTTTCCTTTTTTTTTAAAGTGTGAGTACAACTTCCCTCTTCATGTTGACTTCTTGAAAGATTTGTCATGTGTTGAATTTTCTTGCCTATTCCCTACCCCAGGGCATTTTTTGAAGGCAGATGCCATTTACAGCCCTGAGTCCTTGTGACTATTAAGCAACCATTAGCACTGGGTTTAAAGCTGCTGTTGTGGGAAACACCCACTAGGCGGCAGCATCATTACGTTCTCAACTCTTGTTATTAGGGCACCAGAGTCTTCCTGGACGTAGTGTTCCGAGGTTGTAAATTACAGGGGAATGTGCTGGGACAAGCCCCCAGAAGTTTATGTCTCCTTACTTCTGTTTGTTTTTTAATTTAATTTCTATTTCTTATCGGAGAATATTGGATTAGAGTGTTGTGATTGTCTGGCTGTACAGAATCTGCTCAATGATTCATACATATGTCTGTTCATGTTCGGATTCTGTTACCATGTGTCTTATTACAGAATGTTGAGTAGACCTCGCATGGTATTTGGTAGGTGTTTTGTCATTATATATTTTATATGTATTGGTGATTATATAATTCATAGAGTTTATATGTTATATGTTTATATACATTTAACATACATGAGGATATGTATGTTAGCCCCATAATCCTAATTTATCCATCCTCCCACCTTTCATTTTGGTTAACCATTAGTTTCTTTTATAAGTCTGTGAGTGTCTTTTTCTGTGGAAATATGTCCATTTGTAGCAATCTTAGGATAACAGGTATAAATGATATCATAGGATATTTGTCATTCCCTTTTGACTTACTTAACCTGATATGATTATTTCTAGGCTCATCTGTAGTCCTGAAAACGGCATTTTTCATTTTTTTCCCGAGGCTACTATTCCATTTAGTCCGTATACCACTTCTTCTTTGTCCATTCATCTGTTTATGGACCTTTTTTTTGCTTCCACGTCTTGGCTATTTCAGTAATGCTGCAGTGCACATTTGCCTGCCTCTGTCTTTCCGATTCTGGTGGTCTTAGGTTACAGGCCCAAAAGGTGCCCTGCCGCGTCATATGGTAGCTCAATTTTTACCTTTTAAAGCAGCTCCATTCAGTTTTCGTTAGTGCTCTTACCACTTTACATCCCACCAGCAGCTACAAGGTACACAGTTCTCTAAAATCCCTTCAGCATTTACAGTTTGTAGACTGTTTGCTGATGGTCATTTGACTGGTGTGAGCTGAAACCTTTTTGGAGGTTGGATTTGCATGTGACTAATAATTCCTTATACTGAGCTTTAGGCATGTGCTTTTTATTCTTTTCCTTTTTTTTTTAAAGAGTGAGTACAACTTCCCTCTTCATATTGACTTCTTCAAAAACTTGTCAAAGAAAACTTGAATTTTCTTGCCTATTCCCTACCCCAGGGCATTTTTTGAGGGCAGGTGTCATTTACAGCCCTGCAGTCCTTGTGACTATTAAGCAACCATTAGCACTGGGTTTAAAGCTGCTGTTGTGGGAAACAGCCACAAGGCGGCAGCATTATTACGTTCTCACCTCTTGTTACTAGGGCAACAGAGTCTTCCTGGAGGTAGTGTTCCGAGGTTGTAAATTAGAGAGGAGTGTGCTGGGATAAGCCCCCAGAAGTTTATGTCTCCTTACTTATGTTTGTTTTTTAAATTTAATTTCTCTTTCTTATCGGAGTAAATTCGATTAGAGTGTTGTGATTGTCTGGCTGTACAGAATGTGCTCAATGATTCATACATATGTCTGTTCATCTTCGGATCCTGTTACCATGTAATTTTTGACAGGATGTTGAGTAGACCTCCCTTGGTATTTGGCAGGTGTTTCGTGATTATATATTTTATATGTATTGGTGATTATATAATTCATAGAGTTTATATGTTATATGTTTATATACATTTAACATACATTAGTATATGTATGTTATCCCCATAGTCCTAATTTATCCATCCTCCCACCTTTCATTTTGGCGAACCATTCGTTTGTTTTATAAGTCTGTGAGTGTCTTTTTCTGTGGAAATATGTTCATTGGTAGAAATCTTAGGATAACATGTATAAATGATATCATAGGATATTTGTTATTCCCTTTTGAATAACTTAACCTAATATGATTATTTCTAGGCTCATCTGTAGTCCTGAAAACGGCACTGTTCATTTTTTTCTGAGGCTACTATTCCATTCGGTACGTATACCACTTCTTCTTTGTCCATTTATCTGATGATGGACATTTTGTTTGTATCCATGTCTTAGCTATTGTAAATACTGCTGCAATACACGATTTTCCATCCCGTGTCTTTTTGATTCTGGCTTTCACAAGTGACAGGCCCAATAGTGGGCCTTCCGGATCATATGGTGACTCAATTTTTACCTTTAAACGCACTGCCATTCTGTTCCTATTATTGGCTGTTACCAGTTTACATCCCACTTAGACCGAGAGGTTACACTATGCTCCACAACTTCTTCAACATCTATTGTTTGTTGACTTTTTGCTGATGGTCATTGTGACTGGTGTTAGGTGATACCTTTGTGTAGATTGGATTTGCATGCGTCTAATAATTCCTGATGTTTTGCATTTCTCAGTGTCCTTTTCATTTTTTTTAAGATTGAGCTAAACTTACAACTTCAAATTGCCTTCTTGAAAAATTTACCGCGTTTGGATTTTTATGGCCATTCCCTACCCCAGGACATTTTTTGAGGGCATGAGTCATTTACAGCCCTGCCGTCCTTGTGAATATTAGTGACCATGAGCAGTAGATTTAAAGCTGCTCTTTGAGGAAACGGCCTTAGGGTGGCAGCATTTCTAAGTTGCCAACTCTGCTTGCTAGGGAAACAGAACCTTGCTGCAAGTTGTGCTTTGAGGTTGCAGATTAGAGTGGAATGTGCCAGGACAAACCCCGATAAGTTTTAGCCCCCTTAATTCTTGTTTGTGTCTTTAAGTTGTAGTTTTTATCAGAGCAAATTTGATTGAAAAATGTCTTTTGTTCTAGGTGTACAGAATCTTGTTCATTTACACATATACATATATCTATTGATCTTTGGGTCCTTTTCCATGTCGGTTATTACAGAGTGTTGAGTAGACCACTCTTGGTATTCCATAGGTCTTTGGGGATTATATTTTTTATATGTATTAGTATATGTGTGTTAACCCCAATATCCTAATTTATCCATTCCTCACACCATTTCTTTGGCTTAACCATAAGTTGTCTTCTCATTCTGAGATTGTCTTTCTCTATGGAAATATGTTCATGTTTATGAATTTTCAGATAACATAAGGGATATCATAGGACATTTGTCTTTCGCATTCTGACTTACTTCACGTTGTGTGATTATCTCTAGGCTCATCTGTGGTGCTGCATATGCCATTCTTTTATTTTTTTCGTGACTGATATTCCATTCTGTCCATATACCACTTCTTCTCTGTCCATTCATCTGTTTATGGACCTTCTTTTGGCTTCCATGTCGTGGCTATTTCAATATTGCTGCAGTGCACATTTGCCTGCCTCTGTCTTTCCGATTCTGGTGGTCTTAGGTTATAGGCCCAAAAGGTGCCCTGCCGCATCATATGGTAGCTCAATTTTTACCTTTTAAAGCAGCTGCATTCAGTTTTCGTTAGTGCTGTTACCAATTACATCCCACCAGCAGCTAGAAGGTACACAGTTCTCTAAAACCCCTTCAGCATTTCTAGTTTGTAGACTGTTTGCTGATGGTCATTTGACTGGTGTGAGCTGAAACCTTTTTGGAGGTTGGGTTTGTATGTGGCTAATAATTCCTTGTACTGAGCTTTAGGCATGTCCATTTTTTTGTTTTCCTTTTTTTTTTAAAGTGTGAGTACAACTTCCCTATTCATGTTGACTTCTTGAAAGATTTGTCATGTGTTGAATTTTCTTGCCTATTCCCTACCCCAGGGCATTTTTTGAGGGCAGATGCCATTTACAGCCCTGAGTCCTTGTGACTATTAAGCAACCATTAGCACTGGGTTTAAAGCTGCTGTTGTGGGAAACACCCCCTAGGCGGCAGCATCATTACGTTCTCAACTCTTGTTATTAGGGCACCAGAGTCTTCCTGGACGTAGTGTTCCGAGGTTGTAAATTAGAGGGGAATGTGCTGGGACAAGCCCCCAGAAGTTTATGTCTCCTTACTTCTGTTTGTTTTTTAATTTAATTTCTATTTCTTATCGGAGAATATTGGATTAGAGTGTTGTGATTGTCTGGCTGTACAGAATCTGCTCAATGATTCATACATATGTCTGTTCATGTTCGGATTCTGTTACCATGTGTCTTATTACAGAATGTTGAGTAGACCTCGCATGGTATTTGGTAGGTGTTTTGTCATTCTATATTTTATATGTATTGGTGATTATATAATTCATAGAGTTTATATGTTATATGTTTATATACATTTAACATACATTAGGATATGTATGTTAGCCCCATAATCCTAATGTATCCATCCTCCCACCTTTCATTTTGGTTAACCATTAGTTTCTTTTATAAGTCTGTGAGTGTCTTTTTCTGTGGAAATATGTCCATTTGTAGCAATCTTAGGATAACAGGTATAAATGATATCATAGGATATTTGTCATTCCCTTTTGACTTACTTAACCTGATATGATTATTTCTAGGCTCATCTGTAGTCCTGAAAACGGCATTTTTCATTTTTTTCCCGAGGCTACTATTCCATTTAGTCCGTATACCACTTCTTCTTTGTCCATTCATCTGTTTATGGACCTTTTTTTTGCTTCCACGTCTTGGCTATTTCAGTAATGCTGCAGTGCACATTTGCCTGCCTCTGTCTTTCCGATTCTGGTGGTCTTAGGTTACAGGCCCAAAAGGTGCCCTGCCGCGTCATATGGTAGCTCAATTTTTACCTTTTAAAGCAGCTCCATTCAGTTTTCGTTAGTGCTCTTACCACTTTACATCCCACCAGCAGCTACAAGGTACACAGTTCTCTAAAATCCCTTCAGCATTTACAGTTTGTAGACTTTTTGCTGATGGTCATTTGACTGGTGTGAGCTGAAACCTTTTTGGAGGTTGGATTTGCATGTGACTAATAATTCCTTATGCTGAGCTTTAGGCATGTGCTTTTTATTCTTTTCCTTTTTTTTTTTAAAGAGTGAGTACAACTTCCCTCTTCATATTGACTTCTTCAAAAACTTGTCAAAGAAAACTTGAATTTTCTTGCCTATTCCCTACCCCAGGGCATTTTTTGAGGGCAGGTGTCATTTACAGCCCTGCAGTCCTTGTGACTATTAAGCAACCATTAGCACTGGGTTTAAAGCTGCTGTTGTGGGAAACAGCCACAAGGCGGCAGCATTATTACGTTCTCACCTCTTGTTACTAGGGCAACAGAGTCTTCCTGGAGGTAGTGTTCCGAGGTTGTAAATTAGAGAGGAGTGTGCTGGGATAAGCCCCCAGAAGTTTATGTCTCCTTACTTATGTTTGTTTTTTAAATTTAATTTCTCTTTCTTATCGGAGTAAATTCGATTAGAGTGTTGTGATTGTCTGGCTGTACAGAATGTGCTCAATGATTCATACATATGTCTGTTCATCTTCGGATCCTGTTACCATGTAATTTTTTACAGGATGTTGAGTAGACCTCCCTTGGTATTTGGCAGGTGTTTCGTGATTATATATTTTATATGTATTGGTGATTATATAATTCATAGAGTTTATATGTTATATGTTTATATACATTTAACATACATTAGTATATGTATGTTATCCCCATAGTCCTAATTTATCCATCCTCCCACCTTTCATTTTGGCGAACCATTCGTTTGTTTTATAAGTCTGTGAGTGTCTTTTTCTGTGGAAATATGTTCATTGGTAGAAATCTTAGGATAACATGTATAAATGATATCATAGGATATTTGTTATTCCCTTTTGAATAACTTAACCTAATATGATTATTTCCAGGCTCATCTGTAGTCCTGAAAACGGCACTGTTCATTTTTTTCTGAGGCTACTATTCCATTCGGTACGTATACCACTTCTTCTTTGTCCATTTATCTGATGATGGACATTTTGTTTGTATCCATGTCTTAGCTATTGTAAATACTGCTGCAATACACGATTTTCCATCCCGTGTCTTTTTGATTCTGGCTTTCACAAGTGACAGGTCCAATAGTGGGCCTTCCGGATCATATGGTGACTCAATTTTTACCTTTAAACGCACTGCCATTCTGTTCCTATTATTGGCTGTTACCAGTTTACATCCCACTTAGACCGAGAGGTTACACTATTCTCCACAACTTCTTCAACATCTATTGTTTGTTGACTTTTTGCTGATGGTCATTGTGACTGGTGTTAGGTGATACCTTTGTGTAGATTGGATTTGCATGCGTCTAATAATTCCTGATGTTTTGCATTTCTCAGTGTCCTTTTCATTTTTTTTAAGATTGAGCTAAACTTACAACTTCAAATTGCCTTCTTGAAAAATTTACCGCGTTTGGATTTTTATGGCCATTCCCTACCCCAGGACATTTTTTGAGGGCATGAGTCATTTACAGCCCTGCCGTCCTTGTGAATATTAGTGACCATGAGCAGTAGATTTAAAGCTGCTCTTTGAGGAAACGGCCTTAGGGTGGCAGCATTTCTAAGTTGCCAACTCTGCTTGCTAGGGAAACAGAACCTTGCTGCAAGTTGTGCTTTGAGGTTGCAGATTAGAGTGGAATGTGCCAGGACAAACCCCGATAAGTTTTAGCCTCCTTAATTCTTGTTTGTGTCTTTAAGTTGTAGTTTTTATCAGAGCAAATTTGATTGAAAAATGTCTTTTGTTCTAGGTGTACAGAATCTTGTTCATTTACACATATACATATATCTATTGATCTTTGGGTCCTTTTTGCATGTCGGTTATTACAGAGTGTTGAGTAGACCACTCTTGGTATTCCATAGGTCTTTGGGGATTATATTTTTTATATGTATTAGTATATGTGTGTTAACCCCAATATCCTAATTTATCCATTCCTCACACCTTTTCTTTGGCTTAACCATAAGTTGTCTTCTCATTCTGAGATTGTCTTTCTCTATGGAAATATGTTCATGTTTATGAATTTTCAGATAACATAAGGGATATCATAGGACATTTGTCTTTCGCATTCTGACTTACTTCACGTTGTGTGATTATCTCTAGGCTCACCTGTGGTGCTGCATATGCCATTCTTTTATTTTTTTCGTGACTGATATTCCATTCTGTCCATATACCACTTCTTCTCTGTCCATTCATCTGTTTATGGACCTTCTTTTGGCTTCCATGTCGTGGCTATTTCAATATTGCTGCAGTGCACATTTGCCTGCCTCTGTCTTTCCGATTCTGGTGGTCTTAGGTTATAGGCCCAAAAGGTGCCCTGCCGCATCATATGGTAGCTCAATTTTTACCTTTTAAAGCAGCTGCATTCAGTTTTCGTTAGTGCTGTTACCCATTACATCCCACCAGCAGCTAGAAGGTACACAGTTCTCTAAAACCCCTTCAGCATTTCTAGTTTGTAGACTGTTTGCTGATGGTCATTTGACTGGTGTGAGCTGAAACCTTTTTGGAGGTTGGATTTGTATGTGGCTAATAATTCCTTGTACTGAGCTTTAGGCATGTCCATTTTTTTGTTTTCCTTTTTTTTTTAAAGTGTGAGTACAACTTCCCTCTTCATGTTGACTTCTTGAAAGATTTGTCATGTGTTGAATTTTCTTGCCTATTCCCTACCCCAGGGCATTTTTTGAGGGCAGATGCCATTTACAGCCCTGAGTCCTTGTGACTATTAAGCAACCATTAGCACTGGGTTTAAAGCTGCTGTTGTGGGAAACACCCACTAGGCGGCAGCATCATTACGTTCTCAACTCTTGTTATTAGGGCACCAGAGTCTTCCTGGACGTAGTGTTCCGAGGTTGTAAATTAGAGGGGAATGTGCTGGGACAAGCCCCCAGAAGTTTATGTCTCCTTACTTCTGTTTGTTTTTTAATTTAATTTCTATTTCTTATCGGAGAATATTGGATTAGAGTGTTGTGATTGTCTGGCTGTACAGAATCTGCTCAATGATTCATACATATGTCTGTTCATGTTCGGATTCTGTTACCATGTGTCTTATTACAGAATGTTGAGTAGACCTCGCATGGTATTTGGTAGGTGTTTTGTCATTCTATATTTTATATGTATTGGTGATTATATAATTCATAGAGTTTATATGTTATATGTTTATATACATTTAACATACATTAGGATATGTATGTTAGCCCCATAATCCTAATGTATCCATCCTCCCACCTTTCATTTTGGTTAACCATTAGTTTCTTTTATAAGTCTGTGAGTGTCTTTTTCTGTGGAAATATGTCCATTTGTAGCAATCTTAGGATTACAGGTATAAATGATATCATAGGATATTTGTCATTCCCTTTTGACTTACTTAACCTGATATGATTATTTCTAGGCTCATCTGTAGTCCTGAAAACGGCATTTTTCATTTTTTTCCCGAGGCTACTATTCCATTTAGTCCGTATACCACTTCTTCTTTGTCCATTCATCTGTTTATGGACCTTTTTTTTGCTTCCACGTCTTGGCTATTTCAGTAATGCTGCAGTGCACATTTGCCTGCCTCTGTCTTTCCGATTCTGGTGGTCTTAGGTTACAGGCCCAGAAGGTGCCCTGCCGCGTCATATGGTAGCTCAATTTTTACCTTTTAAAGCAGCTCCATTCAGTTTTCGTTAGTGCTCTTACCACTTTACATCCCACCAGCAGCTACAAGGTACACAGTTCTCTAAAATCCCTTCAGCATTTACAGTTTGTAGACTTTTTGCTGATGGTCATTTGACTGGTGTGAGCTGAAACCTTTTTGGAGGTTGGATTTGCATGTGACTAATAATTCCTTATACTGAGCTTTAGGCATGTGCTTTTTATTCTTTTCCTTTTTTTTTTTTAAAGAGTGAGTACAACTTCCCTCTTCATATTGACTTCTTCAAAAACTTGTCAAAGAAAACTTGAATTTTCTTGCCTATTCCCTACCCCAGGGCATTTTTTGAGGGCAGGTGTCATTTACAGCCCTGCAGTCCTTGTGACTATTAAGCAACCATTAGCACTGGGTTTAAAGCTGCTGTTGTGGGAAACAGCCACAAGGCGGCAGCATTATTACGTTCTCACCTCTTGTTACTAGGGCAACAGAGTCTTCCTGGAGGTAGTGTTCCGAGGTTGTAAATTAGAGAGGAGTGTGCTGGGATAAGCCCCCAGAAGTTTATGTCTCCTTACTTATGTTTGTTTTTTAAATTTAATTTCTCTTTCTTATCGGAGTAAATTCGATTAGAGTGTTGTGATTGTCTGGCTGTACAGAATGTGCTCAATGATTCATACATATGTCTGTTCATCTTTGGATCCTGTTACCATGTAATTTTTTACAGGATGTTGAGTAGACCTCCCTTGGTATTTGGCAGGTGTTTCGTGATTATATATTTTATATGTATTGGTGATTATATAATTCATAGAGTTTATATGTTATATGTTTATATACATTTAACATACATTAGTATATGTATGTTATCCCCATAGTCCTAATTTATCCATCCTCCCACCTTTCATTTTGGCGAACCATTCGTTTGTTTTATAAGTCTGTGAGTGTCTTTTTCTGTGGAAATATGTTCATTGGTAGAAATCTTAGGATAACATGTATAAATGATATCATAGGATATTTGTTATTCCCTTTTGAATAACTTAACCTAATATGATTATTTCCAGGCTCATCTGTAGTCCTGAAAACGGCACTGTTCATTTTTTTCTGAGGCTACTATTCCATTCGGTACGTATACCACTTCTTCTTTGTCCATTTATCTGATGATGGACATTTTGTTTGTATCCATGTCTTAGCTATTGTAAATACTGCTGCAATACACGATTTTCCATCCCGTGTCTTTTTGATTCTGGCTTTCACAAGTGACAGGTCCAATAGTGGGCCTTCCGGATCATATGGTGACTCAATTTTTACCTTTAAACGTACTGCCATTCTGTTCCTATTATTGGCTGTTACCAGTTTACATCCCACTTAGACCGAGAGGTTACACTATGCTCCACAACTTCTTCAACATCTATTGTTTGTTGACTTTTTGCTGATGGTCATTGTGACTGGTGTTAGGTGATACCTTTGTGTAGATTGGATTTGCATGCGTCTAATAATTCCTGATGTTTTGCATTTCTCAGTGTCCTTTTCATTTTTTTTAAGATTGAGCTAAACTTACAACTTCAAATTGCCTTCTTGAAAAATTTACCGCGTTTGGATTTTTATGGCCATTCCCTACCCCAGGACATTTTTTGAGGGCATGAGTCATTTACAGCCCTGCCGTCCTTGTGAATATTAGTGACCATGAGCAGTAGATTTAAAGCTGCTCTTTGAGGAAACGGCCTTAGGGTGGCAGCATTTCTAAGTTGCCAACTCTGCTTGCTAGGGAAACAGAACCTTGCTGCAAGTTGTGCTTTGAGGTTGCAGATTAGAGTGGAATGTGCCAGGACAAACCCCGATAAGTTTTAGCCTCCTTAATTCTTGTTTGTGTCTTTAAGTTGTAGTTTTTATCAGAGCAAATTTGATTGAAAAATGTCTTTTGTTCTAGGTGTACAGAATCTTGTTCATTTACACATATACATATATCTATTGATCTTTGGGTCCTTTTTGCATGTCGGTTATTACAGAGTGTTGAGTAGACCACTCTTGGTATTCCATAGGTCTTTGGGGATTATATTTTTTATATGTATTAGTATATGTGTGTTAACCCCAATATCCTAATTTATCCATTCCTCACACCTTTTCTTTGGCTTAACCATAAGTTGTCTTCTCATTCTGAGATTGTCTTTCTCTATGGAAATATGTTCATGTTTATGAATTTTCAGATAACATAAGGGATATCATAGGACATTTGTCTTTCGCATTCTGACTTACTTCACGTTGTGTGATTATCTCTAGGCTCATCTGTGGTGCTGCATATGCCATTCTTTTATTTTTTTCGTGACTGATATTCCATTCTGTCCATATACCACTTCTTCTCTGTCCATTCATCTGTTTATGGACCTTCTTGTGGCTTCCATGTCGTGGCTATTTCAATATTGCTGCAGTGCACATTTGCCTGCCTCTGTCTTTCCGATTCTGGTGGTCTTCGGTTATAGGCCCAAAAGGTGCCCTGCCGCATCATATGGTAGCTCAATTTTTACCTTTTAAAGCAGCTGCATTCAGTTTTCGTTAGTGCTGTTACCCATTACATCCCACCAGCAGCTAGAAGGTACACAGTTCTCTAAAACCCCTTCAGCATTTCTAGTTTGTAGACTGTTTGCTGATGGTCATTTGACTGGTGTGAGCTGAAACCTTTTTGGAGGTTGGATTTGTATGTGGCTAATAATTCCTTGTACTGAGCTTTAGGCATGTCCATTTTTTTGTTTTCCTTTTTTTTTAAAGTGTGAGTACAACTTCCCTCTTCATGTTGACTTCTTGAAAGATTTGTCATGTGTTGAATTTTCTTGCCTATTCCCTACCCCAGGTCATTTTTTGAGGGCAGATGCCATTTACAGCCCTGAGTCCTTGTGACTATTAAGCAACCATTAGCACTGGGTTTAAAGCTGCTGTTGTGGGAAACACCCACTAGGCGGCAGCATCATTACGTTCTCAACTCTTGTTATTAGGGCACCAGAGTCTTCCTGGACGTAGTGTTCCGAGGTTGTAAATTAGAGGGGAATGTGCTGGGACAAGCCCCCAGAAGTTTATGTCTCCTTACTTCTGTTTGTTTTTTAAATTAATTTCTATTTCTTATCGGAGAATATTGGATTAGAGTGTTGTGATTGTCTGGCTGTACAGAATCTGCTCAATGATTCATACATATGTCTGTTCATGTTCGGATTCTGTTACCATGTGTCTTATTACAGAATGTTGAGTAGACCTCGCATGGTATTTGGTAGGTGTTTTGTCATTCTATATTTTATATGTATTGGTGATTATATAATTCATAGAGTTTATATGTTATATGTTTATATACATTTAACATACATTAGGATATGTATGTTAGCCCCATAATCCTAATGTATCCATCCTCCCACCTTTCATTTTGGTTAACCATTAGTTTCTTTTATAAGTCTGTGAGTGTCTTTTTCTGTGGAAATATGTCCATTTGTAGCAATCTTAGGATTACAGGTATAAATGATATCATAGGATATTTGTCATTCCCTTTTGACTTACTTAACCTGATATGATTATTTCTAGGCTCATCTGTAGTCCTGAAAACGGCATTTTTCATTTTTTTCCCGAGGCTACTATTCCATTTAGTCCGTATACCACTTCTTCTTTGTCCATTCATCTGTTTATGGACCTTTTTTTTGCTTCCACGTCTTGGCTATTTCAGTAATGCTGCAGTGCACATTTGCCTGCCTCTGTCTTTCCGATTCTGGTGGTCTTAGGTTACAGGCCCAAAAGGTGCCCTGCCGCGTCATATGGTAGCTCAATTTTTACCTTTTAAAGCAGCTCCATTCAGTTTTCGTTAGTGCTCTTACCACTTTACATCCCACCAGCAGCTACAAGGTACACAGTTCTCTAAAATCCCTTCAGCATTTACAGTTTGTAGACTTTTTGCTGATGGTCATTTGACTGGTGTGAGCTGAAACCTTTTTGGAGGTTGGATTTGCATGTGACTAATAATTCCTTATACTGAGCTTTAGGCATGTGCTTTTTATTCTTTTCCTTTTTTTTTTTTAAAGAGTGAGTACAACTTCCCTCTTCATATTGACTTCTTCAAAAACTTGTCAAAGAAAACTTGAATTTTCTTGCCTATTCCCTACCCCAGGGCATTTTTTGAGGGCAGGTGTCATTTACAGCCCTGCAGTCCTTGTGACTATTAAGCAACCATTAGCACTGGGTTTAAAGCTGCTGTTGTGGGAAACAGCCACAAGGCGGCAGCATTATTACGTTCTCACCTCTTGTTACTAGGGCAACAGAGTCTTCCTGGAGGTAGTGTTCCGAGGTTGTAAATTAGAGAGGAGTGTGCTGGGATAAGCCCCCAGAAGTTTATGTCTCCTTACTTATGTTTGTTTTTTAAATTTAATTTCTCTTTCTTATCGGAGTAAATTCGATTAGAGTGTTGTGATTGTCTGGCTGTACAGAATGTGCTCAATGATTCATACATATGTCTGTTCATCTTTGGATCCTGTTACCATGTAATTTTTTACAGGATGTTGAGTAGACCTCCCTTGGTATTTGGCAGGTGTTTCGTGATTATATATTTTATATGTATTGGTGATTATATAATTCATAGAGTTTATATGTTATATGTTTATATACATTTAACATACATTAGTATATGTATGTTATCCCCATAGTCCTAATTTATCCATCCTCCCACCTTTCATTTTGGCGAACCATTCGTTTGTTTTATAAGTCTGTGAGTGTCTTTTTCTGTGGAAATATGTTCATTGGTAGAAATCTTAGGATAACATGTATAAATGATATCATAGGATATTTGTTATTCCCTTTTGAATAACTTAACCTAATATGATTATTTCCAGGCTCATCTGTAGTCCTGAAAACGGCACTGTTCATTTTTTTCTGAGGCTACTATTCCATTCGGTACGTATACCACTTCTTCTTGTCCATTTATCTGATGATGGACATTTTGTTTGTATCCATGTCTTAGCTATTGTAAATACTGCTGCAATACACGATTTTCCATCCCGTGTCTTTTTGATTCTGGCTTTCACAAGTGACAGGCCCAATAGTGGGCCTTCCGGATCATATGGTGACTCAATTTTTACCTTTAAACGCACTGCCATTCTGTTCCTATTATTGGCTGTTACCAGTTTACATCCCACTTAGACCGAGAGGTTACACTATGCTCCACAACTTCTTCAACATCTATTGTTTGTTGACTTTTTGCTGATGGTCATTGTGACTGGTGTTAGGTGATACCTTTGTGTAGATTGGATTTGCATGCGTCTAATAATTCCTGATGTTTTGCATTTCTCAGTGTCCTTTTCATTTTTTTTAAGATTGAGCTAAACTTACAACTTCAAATTGCCTTCTTGAAAAATTTACCGCGTTTGGATTTTTATGGCCATTCCCTACCCCAGGACATTTTTTGAGGGCATGAGTCATTTACAGCCCTGCCGTCCTTGTGAATATTAGTGACCATGAGCAGTAGATTTAAAGCTGCTCTTTGAGGAAACGGCCTTAGGGTGGCAGCATTTCTAAGTTGCCAACTCTGCTTGCTAGGGAAACAGAACCTTGCTGCAAGTTGTGCTTTGAGGTTGCAGATTAGAGTGGAATGTGCCAGGACAAACCCCGATAAGTTTTAGCCTCCTTAATTCTTGTTTGTGTCTTTAAGTTGTAGTTTTTATCAGAGCAAATTTGATTGAAAAATGTCTTTTGTTCTAGGTGTACAGAATCTTGTTCATTTACGCATATACATATATCTATTGATCTTTGGGTCCTTTTCCATGTCGGTTATTACAGAGTGTTGAGTAGACCACTCTTGGTATTCCATAGGTCTTTGGGGATTATATTTTTTATATGTATTAGTATACGTGTGTTAACCCCAATATCCTAATTTATCCATTCCTCACACCTTTTCTTTGGCTTAACCATAAGTTGTCTTCTCATTCTGAGATTGTCTTTCTCTATGGAAATATGTTCATGTTTATGAATTTTCAGATAACATAAGGGATATCATAGGACATTTGTCTTTCGCATTCTGACTTACTTCACGTTGTGTGATTATCTCTAGGCTCACCTGTGGTGCTGCATATGCCATTCTTTTATTTTTTTCGTGACTGATATTCCATTCTGTCCATATACCACTTCTTCTCTGTCCATTCATCTGTTTATGGACCTTCTTTTGGCTTCCATGTCGTGGCTATTTCAATATTGCTGCAGTGCACATTTGCCTGCCTCTGTCTTTCCGATTCTGGTGGTCTTCGGTTATAGGCCCAAAAGGTGCCCTGCCGCATCATATGGTAGCTCAATTTTTACCTTTTAAAGCAGCTGCATTCAGTTTTCGTTAGTGCTGTTACCAATTACGTCCCACCAGCAGCTAGAAGGTACACAGTTCTCTAAAACCCCTTCAGCATTTCTAGTTTGTAGACTGTTTGCTGATGGTCATTTGACTGGTGTGAGCTGAAACCTTTTTGGAGGTTGGATTTGTATGTGGCTAATAATTCCTTGTACTGAGCTTTAGGCATGTCCATTTTTTTGTTTTCCTTTTTTTTTTAAAGTGTGAGTACAACTTCCCTCTTCATGTTGACTTCTTGAAAGATTTGTCATGTGTTGAATTTTCTTGCCTATTCCCTACCCCAGGGCATTTTTTGAGGGCAGATGCCATTTACAGCCCTGAGTCCTTGTGACTATTAAGCAACCATTAGCACTGGGTTTAAAGCTGCTGTTGTGGGAAACACCCACTAGGCGGCAGCATCATTACGTTCTCAACTCTTGTTATTAGGGCACCAGAGTCTTCCTGGACGTAGTGTTCCGAGGTTGTAAATTAGAGGGGAATGTGCTGGGACAAGCCCCCAGAAGTTTATGTCTCCTTACTTCTGTTTGTTTTTTAATTTAATTTCTATTTCTTATCGGAGAATATTGGATTAGAGTGTTGTGATTGTCTGGCTGTACAGAATCTGCTCAATGATTCATACATATGTCTGTTCATGTTCGGATTCTGTTACCATGTGTCTTATTACAGAATGTTGAGTAGACCTCGCATGGTATTTGGTAGGTGTTTTGTCATTGTATATTTTATATGTATTGGTGATTATATAATTCATAGAGTTTATATGTTATATGTTTATATACATTTAACATACATTAGGATATGTATGTTAGCCCCATAATCCTAATGTATCCATCCTCCCACCTTTCATTTTGGTTAACCATTAGTTCCTTTTATAAGTCTGTGAGTGTCTTTTTCTGTGGAAATATGTCCATTTGTAGCAATCTTAGGATAACAGGTATAAATGATATCATAGGATATTTGTCATTCCCTTTTGACTTACTTAACCTGATATGATTATTTCTAGGCTCATCTGTAGTCCTGAAAACGGCATTTTTCATTTTTTTCCCGAGGCTACTATTCCATTTAGTCCGTATACCACTTCTTCTTTGTCCATTCATCTGTTTATGGACCTTTTTTTTGCTTCCACGTCTTGGCTATTTCAGTAATGCTGCAGTGCACATTTGCCTGCCTCTGTCTTTCCGATTCTGGTGGTCTTAGGTTACAGGCCCAAAAGGTGCCCTGCCGCGTCATATGGTAGCTCAATTTTTACCTTTTAAAGCAGCTCCATTCAGTTTTCGTTAGTGCTCTTACCACTTTACATCCCACCAGCAGCTACAAGGTACACAGTTCTCTAAAATCCCTTCAGCATTTACAGTTTGTAGACTGTTTTCTGATGGTCATTTGACTGGTGTGAGCTGAAACCTTTTTGGAGGTTGGATTTGCATGTGACTAATAATTCCTTATACTGAGCTTTAGGCATGTGCTTTTTATTCTTTTCCTTTTTTTTTTTAAAGAGTGAGTACAACTTCCCTCTTCATATTGACTTCTTCAAAAACTTGTCAAAGAAAACTTGAATTTTCTTGCCTATTCCCTACCCCAGGGCATTTTTTGAGGGCAGGTGTCATTTACAGCCCTGCAGTCCTTGTGACTATTAAGCAACCATTAGCACTGGGTTTAAAGCTGCTGTTGTGGGAAACAGCCACAAGGCGGCAGCATTATTACGTTCTCACCTCTTGTTACTAGGGCAACAGAGTCTTCCTGGAGGTAGTGTTCCGAGGTTGTAAATTAGAGAGGAGTGTGCTGGGATAAGCCCCCAGAAGTTTATGTCTCCTTACTTATGTTTGTTTTTTAAATTTAATTTCTCTTTCTTATCGGAGTAAATTCGATTAGAGTGTTGTGATTGTCTGGCTGTACAGAATGTGCTCAATGATTCATACATATGTCTGTTCATCTTCGGATCCTGTTACCATGTAATTTTTTACAGAATGTTGAGTAGACCTCCCTTGGTATTTGGCAGGTGTTTCGTGATTATATATTTTATATGTATTGGTGATTATATAATTCATAGAGTTTATATGTTATATGTTTATATACATTTAACATACATTAGTATATGTATGTTATCCCCATAGTCCTAATTTATCCATCCTCCCACCTTTCATTTTGGCGAACCATTCGTTTGTTTTATAAGTCTGTGAGTGTCTTTTTCTGTGGAAATATGTTCATTGGTAGAAATCTTAGGATAACATGTATAAATGATATCATAGGATATTTGTTATTCCCTTTTGAATAACTTAACCTAATATGATTATTTCTAGGCTCATCTGTAGTCCTGAAAACGGCACTGTTCATTTTTTTCTGAGGCTACTATTCCATTCGGTACGTATACCACTTCTTCTTTGTCCATTTACCTGATGATGGACATTTTGTTTGTATCCATGTCTTAGCTATTGTAAATACTGCTGCAATACACGATTTTCCATCCCGTGTCTTTTTGATTCTGGCTTTCACAAGTGACAGGCCCAATAGTGGGCCTTCCGGATCATATGGTGACTCAATTTTTACCTTTAAACGCACTGCCATTCTGTTCCTATTATTGGCTGTTACCAGTTTACATCCCACTTAGACCGAGAGGTTACACTATTCTCCACAACTTCTTCAACATCTATTGTTTGTTGACTTTTTGCTGATGGTCATTGTGACTGGTGTTAGGTGATACCTTTGTGTAGATTGGATTTGCATGCGTCTAATAATTCCTGATGTTTTGCATTTCTCAGTGTCCTTTTCATTTTTTTTAAGATTGAGCTAAACTTACAACTTCAAATTGCCTTCTTGAAAAATTTACCGCGTTTGGATTTTTATGGCCATTCCCTACCCCAGGACATTTTTTGAGGGCATGAGTCATTTACAGCCCTGCCGTCCTTGTGAATATTAGTGACCATGAGCAGTAGATTTAAAGCTGCTCTTTGAGGAAACGGCCTTAGGGTGGCAGCATTTCTAAGTTGCCAACTCTGCTTGCTAGGGAAACAGAACCTTGCTGCAAGTTGTGCTTTGAGGTTGCAGATTAGAGTGGAATGTGCCAGGACAAACCCCGATAAGTTTTAGCCTCCTTAATTCTTGTTTGTGTCTTTAAGTTGTAGTTTTTATCAGAGCAAATTTGATTGAAAAATGTCTTTTGTTCTAGGTGTACAGAATCTTGTTCATTTACACATATACATATATCTATTGATCTTTGGGTCCTTTTCCATGTCGGTTATTACAGAGTGTTGAGTAGACCACTCTTGGTATTCCATAGGTCTTTGGGGATTATATTTTTTATATGTATTAGTATATGTGTGTTAACCCCAATATCCTAATTTATCCATTCCTCACACCATTTCTTTGGCTTAACCATAAGTTGTCTTCTCATTCTGAGATTGTCTTTCTCTATGGAAATATGTTCATGTTTATGAATTTTCAGATAACATAAGGGATATCATAGGACATTTGTCTTTCGCATTCTGACTTACTTCACGTTGTGTGATTATCTCTAGGCTCATCTGTGGTGCTGCATATGCCATTCTTTTATTTTTTTCGTGACTGATATTCCATTCTGTCCATATACCACTTCTTCTCTGTCCATTCATCTGTTTATGGACCTTCTTTTGGCTTCCATGTCGTGGCTATTTCAATATTGCTGCAGTGCACATTTGCCTGCCTCTGTCTTTCCGATTCTGGTGGTCTTAGGTTATAGGCCCAAAAGGTGCCCTGCCGCATCATATGGTAGCTCAATTTTTACCTTTTAAAGCAGCTGCATTCAGTTTTCGTTAGTGCTGTTACCAATTACATCCCACCAGCAGCTAGAAGGTACACAGTTCTCTAAAACCCCTTCAGCATTTCTAGTTTGTAGACTGTTTGCTGATGGTCATTTGACTGGTGTGAGCTGAAACCTTTTTGGAGGTTGGATTTGTATGTGGCTAATAATTCCTTGTACTGAGCTTTAGGCATGTCCATTTTTTTGTTTTCCTTTTTTTTTAAAGTGTGAGTACAACTTCCCTCTTCATGTTGACTTCTTGAAAGATTTGTCATGTGTTGAATTTTCTTGCCTATTCCCTACCCCAGGGCATTTTTTGAGGGCAGATGCCATTTACAGCCCTGAGTCCTTGTGACTATTAAGCAACCATTAGCACTGGGTTTAAAGCTGCTGTTGTGGGAAACACCCACTAGGCAGCAGCATCATTACGTTCTCAACTCTTGTTATTAGGGCACCAGAGTCTTCCTGGACGTAGTGTTCCGAGGTTGTAAATTAGAGGGGAATGTGCTGGGACAAGCCCCCAGAAGTTTATGTCTCCTTACTTCTGTTTGTTTTTTAATTTAATTTCTATTTCTTATCAGAGAATATTGGATTAGAGTGTTGTGATTGTCTGGCTGTACAGAATCTGCTCAATGATTCATACATATGTCTGTTCATGTTCGGATTCTGTTACCATGTGTCTTATTACAGAATGTTGAGTAGACCTCGCATGGTATTTGGTAGGTGTTTTGTCATTATATATTTTATATGTATTGGTGATTATATAATTCATAGAGTTTATATGTTATATGTTTATATACATTTAACATACATTAGGATATGTATGTTAGCCCCATAATCCTAATGTATCCATCCTCCCACCTTTCATTTTGGTTAACCAGTAGTTTCTTTTATAAGTCTGTGAGTGTCTTTTTCTGTGGAAATATGTCCATTTGTAGCAATCTTAGGATAACAGGTATAAATGATATCATAGGATATTTGTCATTCCCTTTTGACTTACTTAACCTGATATGATTATTTCTAGGCTCATCTGTAGTCCTGAAAACGGCATTTTTCATTTTTTTCCCAGGCTACTATTCCATTTAGTCCGTATACCACTTCTTCTTTGTCCATTCATCTGTTTATGGACCTTTTTTTTGCTTCCACGTCTTGGCTATTTCAGTAATGCTGCAGTGCACATTTGCCTGCCTCTGTCTTTCCGATTCTGGTGGTCTTAGGTTACAGGCCCAAAAGGTGCCCTGCCGCGTCATATGGTAGCTCAATTTTTACCTTTTAAAGCAGCTCCATTCAGTTTTCGTTAGTGCTCTTACCACTTTACATCCCACCAGCAGCTACAAGGTACACAGTTCTCTAAAATCCCTTCAGCATTTACAGTTTGTAGACTTTTTGCTGATGGTCATTTGACTGGTGTGAGCTGAAACCTTTTTGGAGGTTGGATTTGCATGTGACTAATAATTCCTTATACTGAGCTTTAGGCATGTGCTTTTTATTCTTTTCCTTTTTTTTTTAAAGAGTGAGTACAACTTCCCTCTTCATATTGACTTCTTCAAAAACTTGTCAAAGAAAACTTGAATTTTCTTGCCTATTCCCTACCCCAGGGCATTTTTTGAGGGCAGGTGTCATTTACAGCCCTGCAGTCCTTGTGACTATTAAGCAACCATTAGCACTGGGTTTAAAGCTGCTGTTGTGGGAAACAGCCACAAGGCGGCAGCATTATTACGTTCTCACCTCTTGTTACTAGGGCAACAGAGTCTTCCTGGAGGTAGTGTTCCGAGGTTGTAAATTAGAGAGGAGTGTGCTGGGATAAGCCCCCAGAAGTTTATGTCTCCTTACTTATGTTTGTTTTTTAAATTTAATTTCTCTTTCTTATCGGAGTAAATTCGATTAGAGTGTTGTGATTGTCTGGCTGTACAGAATGTGCTCAATGATTCATACATATGTCTGTTCATCTTCGGATCCTGTTACCATGTAATTTTTTACAGGATGTTGAGTAGACCTCCCTTGGTATTTGGCAGGTGTTTCGTGATTATATATTTTATATGTATTGGTGATTATATAGTTCATAGAGTTTATATGTTATATGTTTATATACATTTAACATACATTAGTATATGTATGTTATCCCCATAGTCCTAATTTATCCATCCTCCCACCTTTCATTTTGGCGAACCATTCGTTTGTTTTATAAGTCTGTGAGTGTCTTTTTCTGTGGAAATATGTTCATTGGTAGAAATCTTAGGATAACATGTATAAATGATATCATAGGATATTTGTTATTCCCTTTTGAATAACTTAACCTAATATGATTATTTCTAGGCTCATCTGTAGTCCTGAAAACGGCACTGTTCATTTTTTTCTGAGGCTACTATTCCATTCGGTACGTATACCACTTCTTCTTTGTCCATTTATCTGATGATGGACATTTTGTTTGTATCCATGTCTTAGCTATTGTAAATACTGCTGCAATACACGATTTTCCATCCCGTGTCTTTTTGATTCTGGCTTTCACAAGTGACAGGCCCAATAGTGGGCCTTCCGGATCATATGGTGACTCAATTTTTACCTTTAAACGCACTGCCATTCTGTTCCTATTATTGGCTGTTACCAGTTTACATCCCACTTAGACCGAGAGGTTACACTATTCTCCACAACTTCTTCAACATCTATTGTTTGTTGACTTTTTGCTGATGGTCATTGTGACTGGTGTTAGGTGATACCTTTGTGTAGATTGGATTTGCATGCGTCTAATAATTCCTGATGTTTTGCATTTCTCAGTGTCCTTTTCATTTTTTTTAAGATTGAGCTAAACTTACAACTTCAAATTGCCTTCTTGAAAAATTTACCGCGTTTGGATTTTTATGGCCATTCCCTACCCCAGGACATTTTTTGAGGGCATGAGTCATTTACAGCCCTGCCGTCCTTGTGAATATTAGTGACCATGAGCAGTAGATTTAAAGCTGCTCTTTGAGGAAACGGCCTTAGGGTGGCAGCATTTCTAAGTTGCCAACTCTGCTTGCTAGGGAAACAGAACCTTGCTGCAAGTTGTGCTTTGAGGTTGCAGATTAGAGTGGAATGTGCCAGGACAAACCCCGATAAGTTTTAGCCTCCTTAATTCTTGTTTGTGTCTTTAAGTTGTAGTTTTTATCAGAGCAAATTTGATTGAAAAATGTCTTTTGTTCTAGGTGTACAGAATCTTGTTCATTTACGCATATACATATATCTATTGATCTTTGGGTCCTTTTCCATGTCGGTTATTACAGAGTGTTGAGTAGACCACTCTTGGTATTCCATAGGTCTTTGGGGATTATATTTTTTATATGTATTAGTATATGTGTGTTAACCCCAATATCCTAATTTATCCATTCCTCACACCTTTTCTTTGGCTTAACCATAAGTTGTCTTCTCATTCTGAGATTGTCTTTCTCTATGGAAATATGTTCATGTTTATGAATTTTCAGATAACATAAGGGATATCATAGGACATTTGTCTTTCACATTCTGACTTACTTCACGTTGTGTGATTATCTCTAGGCTCACCTGTGGTGCTGCATATGCCATTCTTTTATTTTTTTCGTGACTGATATTCCATTCTGTCCATATACCACTTCTTCTCTGTCCATTCATCTGTTTATGGACCTTCTTTTGGCTTCCATGTCGTGGCTATTTCAATATTGCTGCAGTGCACATTTGCCTGCCTCTGTCTTTCCAATTCTGGTGGTCTTAGGTTATAGGCCCAAAAGGTGCCCTGCCGCATCATATGGTAGCTCAATTTTTACCTTTTAAAGCAGCTGCATTCAGTTTTCTTTAGTGCTGTTACCAATTACATCCCACCAGCAGCTAGAAGGTACACAGTTCTCTAAAACCCCTTCAGCATTTCTAGTTTGTAGACTGTTTGCTGATGGTCATTTGACTGGTGTGAGCTGAAACCTTTTTGGAGGTTGGATTTGTATGTGGCTAATAATTCCTTGTACTGAGCTTTAGGCATGTCCATTTTTTTGTTTTCCTTTTTTTTTTAAAGTGTGAGTACAACTTCCCTCTTCATGTTGACTTCTTGAAAGATTTGTCATGTGTTGAATTTTCTTGCCTATTCCCTACCCCAGGGCATTTTTTGAGGGCAGATGCCATTTACAGCCCTGAGTCCTTGTGACTATTAAGCAACCATTAGCACTGGGTTTAAAGCTGCTGTTGTGGGAAACACCCACTAGGCGGCAGCATCATTACGTTCTCAACTCTTGTTATTAGGGCACCAGAGTCTTCCTGGACGTAGTGTTCCGAGGTTGTAAATTAGAGGGGAATGTGCTGGGACAAGCCCCCAGAAGTTTATGTCTCCTTACTTCTGTTTGTTTTTTAATTTAATTTCTATTTCTTATCGGAGAATATTGGATTAGAGTGTTGTGATTGTCTGGCTGTACAGAATCTGCTCAATGATTCATACATATGTCTGTTCATGTTCGGATTCTGTTACCATGTGTCTTATTACAGAATGTTGAGTAGACCTCGCATGGTATTTGGTAGGTGTTTTGTCATTATATATTTTATATGTATTGGTGATTATATAATTCATAGAGTTTATATGTTATATGTTTATATACATTTAACATACATTAGGATATGTATGTTAGCCCCATAATCCTAATGTATCCATCCTCCCACCTTTCATTTTGGTTAACCAGTAGTTTCTTTTATAAGTCTGTGAGTGTCTTTTTCTGTGGAAATATGTCCATTTGTAGCAATCTTAGGATAACAGGTATAAATGATATCATAGGATATTTGTCATTCCCTTTTGACTTACTTAACCTGATATGATTATTTCTAGGCTCATCTGTAGTCCTGAAAACGGCATTTTTCATTTTTTTCCCGAGGCTACTATTCCATTTAGTCCGTATACCACTTCTTCTTTGTCCATTCATCTGTTTATGGACCTTTTATTTGCTTCCACGTCTTGGCTATTTCAGTAATGCTGCAGTGCACATTTGCCTGCCTCTGTCTTTCCGATTCTGGTGGTCTTAGGTTACAGGCCCAGAAGGTGCCCTGCCGCGTCATATGGTAGCTCAATTTTTACCTTTTAAAGCAGCTCCATTCAGTTTTCGTTAGTGCTCTTACCACTTTACATCCCACCAGCAGCTACAAGGTACACAGTTCTCTAAAATCCCTTCAGCATTTACAGTTTGTAGACTTTTTGCTGATGGTCATTTGACTGGTGTGAGCTGAAACCTTTTTGGAGGTTGGATTTGCATGTGACTAATAATTCCTTATACTGAGCTTTAGGCATGTGCTTTTTATTCTTTTCCTTTTTTTTTTTTTAAAGAGTGAGTACAACTTCCCTCTTCATATTGACTTCTTCAAAAACTTGTCAAAGAAAACTTGAATTTTCTTGCCTATTCCCTACCCCAGGGCATTTTTTGAGGGCAGGTGTCATTTACAGCCCTGCAGTCCTTGTGACTATTAAGCAACCATTAGCACTGGGTTTAAAGCTGCTGTTGTGGGAAACAGCCACAAGGCGGCAGCATTATTACGTTCTCACCTCTTGTTACTAGGGCAACAGAGTCTTCCTGGAGGTAGTGTTCCGAGGTTGTAAATTAGAGAGGAGTGTGCTGGGATAAGCCCCCAGAAGTTTATGTCTCCTTACTTATGTTTGTTTTTTAAATTTAATTTCTCTTTCTTATCGGAGTAAATTCGATTAGAGTGTTGTGATTGTCTGGCTGTACAGAATGTGCTCAATGATTCATACATATGTCTGTTCATCTTTGGATCCTGTTACCATGTAATTTTTTACAGGATGTTGAGTAGACCTCCCTTGGTATTTGGCAGGTGTTTCGTGATTATATATTTTATATGTATTGGTGATTATATAATTCATAGAGTTTATATGTTATATGTTTATATACATTTAACATACATTAGTATATGTATGTTATCCCCATAGTCCTAATTTATCCATCCTCCCACCTTTCATTTTGGCGAACCATTCGTTTGTTTTATAAGTCTGTGAGTGTCTTTTTCTGTGGAAATATGTTCATTGGTAGAAATCTTAGGATAACATGTATAAATGATATCATAGGATATTTGTTATTCCCTTTTGAATAACTTAACCTAATATGATTATTTCCAGGCTCATCTGTAGTCCTGAAAACGGCACTGTTCATTTTTTTCTGAGGCTACTATTCCATTCGGTACGTATACCACTTCTTCTTTGTCCATTTATCTGATGATGGACATTTTGTTTGTATCCATGTCTTAGCTATTGTAAATACTGCTGCAATACACGATTTTCCATCCCGTGTCTTTTTGATTCTGGCTTTCACAAGTGACAGGCCCAATAGTGGGCCTTCCGGATCATATGGTGACTCAATTTTTACCTTTAAACGCACTGCCATTCTGTTCCTATTATTGGCTGTTACCAGTTTACATCCCACTTAGACCGAGAGGTTACACTATGCTCCACAACTTCTTCAACATCTATTGTTTGTTGACTTTTTGCTGATGGTCATTGTGACTGGTGTTAGGTGATACCTTTGTGTAGATTGGATTTGCATGCGTCTAATAATTCCTGATGTTTTGCATTTCTCAGTGTCCTTTTCATTTTTTTTAAGATTGAGCTAAACTTACAACTTCAAATTGCCTTCTTGAAAAATTTACCGCGTTTGGATTTTTATGGCCATTCCCTACCCCAGGACATTTTTTGAGGGCATGAGTCATTTACAGCCCTGCCGTCCTTGTGAATATTAGTGACCATGAGCAGTAGATTTAAAGCTGCTCTTTGAGGAAACGGCCTTAGGGTGGCAGCATTTCTAAGTTGCCAACTCTGCTTGCTAGGGAAACAGAACCTTGCTGCAAGTTGTGCTTTGAGGTTGCAGATTAGAGTGGAATGTGCCAGGACAAACCCCGATAAGTTTTAGCCTCCTTAATTCTTGTTTGTGTCTTTAAGTTGTAGTTTTTATCAGAGCAAATTTGATTGAAAAATGTCTTTTGTTCTAGGTGTACAGAATCTTGTTCATTTACACATATACATATATCTATTGATCTTTGGGTCCTTTTCCATGTCGGTTATTACAGAGTGTTGAGTAGACCACTCTTGGTATTCCATAGGTCTTTGGGGATTATATTTTTTATATGTATTAGTATATGTGTGTTAACCCCAATATCCTAATTTATCCATTCCTCACACCTTTTCTTTGGCTTAACCATAAGTTGTCTTCTCATTCTGAGATTGTCTTTCTCTATGGAAATATGTTCATGTTTATGAATTTTCAGATAACATAAGGGATATCATAGGACATTTGTCTTTCGCATTCTGACTTACTTCACGTTGTGTGATTATCTCTAGGCTCACCTGTGGTGCTGCATATGCCATTCTTTTATTTTTTTCGTGACTGATATTCCATTCTGTCCATATACCACTTCTTCTCTGTCCATTCATCTGTTTATGGACCTTCTTTTGGCTTCCATGTCGTGGCTATTTCAATATTGCTGCAGTGCACATTTGCCTGCCTCTGTCTTTCCGATTCTGGTGGTCTTAGGTTATAGGCCCAAAAGGTGCCCTGCCGCATCATATGGTAGCTCAATTTTTACCTTTTAAAGCAGCTGCATTCAGTTTTCGTTAGTGCTGTTACCCATTACATCCCACCAGCAGCTAGAAGGTACACAGTTCTCTAAAACCCCTTCAGCATTTCTAGTTTGTAGACTGTTTGCTGATGGTCATTTGACTGGTGTGAGCTGAAACCTTTTTGGAGGTTGGATTTGTATGTGGCTAATAATTCCTTGTACTGAGCTTTAGGCATGTCCATTTTTTTGTTTTCCTTTTTTTTTTAAAGTGTGAGTACAACTTCCCTCTTCATGTTGACTTCTTGAAAGATTTGTCATGTGTTGAATTTTCTTGCCTATTCCCTACCCCAGGGCATTTTTTTAGGGCAGATGCCATTTACAGCCCTGAGTCCTTGTGACTATTAAGCAACCATTAGCACTGGGTTTAAAGCTGCTGTTGTGGGAAACACCCACTAGGCGGCAGCATCATTACGTTCTCAACTCTTGTTATTAGGGCACCAGAGTCTTCCTGGACGTAGTGTTCCGAGGTTGTAAATTAGAGGGGAATGTGCTGGGACAAGCCCCCAGAAGTTTATGTCTCCTTACTTCTGTTTGTTTTTTAATTTAATTTCTATTTCTTATCGGAGAATATTGGATTAGAGTGTTGTGATTGTCTGGCTGTACAGAATCTGCTCAATGATTCATACATATGTCTGTTCATGTTCGGATTCTGTTACCATGTGTCTTATTACAGAATGTTGAGTAGACCTCGCATGGTATTTGGTAGGTGTTTTGTCATTATATATTTTATATGTATTGGTGATTATATAATTCATAGAGTTTATATGTTATATGTTTATATACATTTAACATACATTAGGATATGTATGTTAGCCCCATAATCCTAATGTATCCATCCTCCCACCTTTCATTTTGGTTAACCAGTAGTTTCTTTTATAAGTCTGTGAGTGTCTTTTTCTGTGGAAATATGTCCATTTGTAGCAATCTTAGTATAACAGGTATAAATGATATCATAGGATATTTGTCATTCCCTTTTGACTTACTTAACCTGATATGATTATTTCTAGGCTCATCTGTAGTCCTGAAAACGGCATTTTTCATTTTTTTCCCGAGGCTACTATTCCATTTAGTCCGTATACCACTTCTTCTTTGTCCATTCATCTGTTTATGGACCTTTTATTTGCTTCCACGTCTTGGCTATTTCAGTAATGCTGCAGTGCACATTTGCCTGCCTCTGTCTTTCCGATTCTGGTGGTCTTAGGTTACAGGCCCAGAAGGTGCCCTGCCGCGTCATATGGTAGCTCAATTTTTACCTTTTAAAGCAGCTCCATTCAGTTTTCGTTAGTGCTCTTACCACTTTACATCCCACCAGCAGCTACAAGGTACACAGTTCTCTAAAATCCCTTCAGCATTTACAGTTTGTAGACTTTTTGCTGATGGTCATTTGACTGGTGTGAGCTGAAACCTTTTTGGAGGTTGGATTTGCATGTGACTAATAATTCCTTATACTGAGCTTTAGGCATGTGCTTTTTATTCTTTTCCTTTTTTTTTTTTAAAGAGTGAGTACAACTTCCCTCTTCATATTGACTTCTTCAAAAACTTGTCAAAGAAAACTTGAATTTTCTTGCCTATTCCCTACCCCAGGGCATTTTTTGAGGGCAGGTGTCATTTACAGCCCTGCAGTCCTTGTGACTATTAAGCAACCATTAGCACTGGGTTTAAAGCTGCTGTTGTGGGAAACAGCCACAAGGCGGCAGCATTATTACGTTCTCACCTCTTGTTACTAGGGCAACAGAGTCTTCCTGGAGGTAGTGTTCCGAGGTTGTAAATTAGAGAGGAGTGTGCTGGGATAAGCCCCCAGAAGTTTATGTCTCCTTACTTATGTTTGTTTTTTAAATTTAATTTCTCTTTCTTATCGGAGTAAATTCGATTAGAGTGTTGTGATTGTCTGGCTGTACAGAATGTGCTCAATGATTCATACATATGTCTGTTCATCTTTGGATCCTGTTACCATGTAATTTTTTACAGGATGTTGAGTAGACCTCCCTTGGTATTTGGCAGGTGTTTCGTGATTATATATTTTATATGTATTGGTGATTATATAATTCATAGAGTTTATATGTTATATGTTTATATACATTTAACATACATTAGTATATGTATGTTATCCCCATAGTCCTAATTTATCCATCCTCCCACCTTTCATTTTGGCGAACCATTCGTTTGTTTTATAAGTCTGTGAGTGTCTTTTTCTGTGGAAATATGTTCATTGGTAGAAATCTTAGGATAACATGTATAAATGATATCATAGGATATTTGTCATTCCCTTTTGACTTACTTAACCTGATATGATTATTCCTAGGCTCATCTGTAGTCCTGAAAACGGCACTGTTCATTTTTTTCTGAGGCTACTATTCCATTCGGTACGTATACCACTTCTTCTTTGTCCATTTATCTGATGATGGACATTTTGTTTGTATCCATGTCTTAGCTATTGTAAATACTGCTGCAATACACGATTTTCCATCCCGTGTCTTTTTGATTCTGGCTTTCACAAGTGACAGGCCCAATAGTGGGCCTTCCGGATCATATGGTGACTCAATTTTTACCTTTAAACGCACTGCCATTCTGTTCCTATTATTGGCTGTTACCAGTTTACATCCCACTTAGACCGAGAGGTTACACTATTCTCCACAACTTCTTCAACATCTATTGTTTGTTGACTTTTTGCTGATGGTCATTGTGACTGGTGTTAGGTGATACCTTTGTGTAGATTGGATTTGCATGCGTCTAATAATTCCTGATGTTTTGCATTTCTCAGTGTCCTTTTCATTTTTTTTAAGATTGAGCTAAACTTACAACTTCAAATTGCCTTCTTGAAAAATTTACCGCGTTTGGATTTTTATGGCCATTCCCTACCCCAGGACATTTTTTGAGGGCATGAGTCATTTACAGCCCTGCCGTCCTTGTGAATATTAGTGACCATGAGCAGTAGATTTAAAGCTGCTCTTTGAGGAAACGGCCTTAGGGTGGCAGCATTTCTAAGTTGCCAACTCTGCTTGCTAGGGAAACAGAACCTTGCTGCAAGTTGTGCTTTGAGGTTGCAGATTAGAGTGGAATGTGCCAGGACAAACCCCGATAAGTTTTAGCCTCCTTAATTCTTGTTTGTGTCTTTAAGTTGTAGTTTTTATCAGAGCAAATTTGATTGAAAAATGTCTTTTGTTCTAGGTGTACAGAATCTTGTTCATTTACACATATACATATATCTATTGATCTTTGGGTCCTTTTCCATGTCGGTTATTACAGAGTGTTGAGTAGACCACTCTTGGTATTCCATAGGTCTTTGGGGATTATATTTTTTATATGTATTAGTATATGTGTGTTAACCCCAATATCCTAATTTATCCATTCCTCACACCTTTTCTTTGGCTTAACCATAAGTTGTCTTCTCATTCTGAGATTGTCTTTCTCTATGGAAATATGTTCATGTTTATGAATTTTCAGATAACATAAGGGATATCATAGGACATTTGTCTTTCGCATTCTGACTTACTTCACGTTGTGTGATTATCTCTAGGCTCACCTGTGGTGCTGCATATGCCATTCTTTTATTTTTTTCGTGACTGATATTCCATTCTGTCCATATACCACTTCTTCTCTGTCCATTCATCTGTTTATGGACCTTCTTTTGGCTTCCATGTCGTGGCTATTTCAATATTGCTGCAGTGCACATTTGCCTGCCTCTGTCTTTCCGATTCTGGTGGTCTTAGGTTATAGGCCCAAAAGGTGCCCTGCCGCATCATATGGTAGCTCAATTTTTACCTTTTAAAGCAGCTGCATTCAGTTTTCGTTAGTGCTGTTACCCATTACATCCCACCAGCAGCTAGAAGGTACACAGTTCTCTAAAACCCCTTCAGCATTTCTAGTTTGTAGACTGTTTGCTGATGGTCATTTGACTGGTGTGAGCTGAAACCTTTTTGGAGGTTGGATTTGTATGTGGCTAATAATTCCTTGTACTGAGCTTTAGGCATGTCCATTTTTTTGTTTTCCTTTTTTTTTTAAAGTGTGAGTACAACTTCCCTCTTCATGTTGACTTCTTGAAAGATTTGTCATGTGTTGAATTTTCTTGCCTATTCCCTACCCCAGGGCATTTTTTGAGGGCAGATGCCATTTACAGCCCTGAGTCCTTGTGACTATTAAGCAACCATTAGCACTGGGTTTAAAGCTGCTGTTGTGGGAAACACCCACTAGGCGGCAGCATCATTACGTTCTCAACTCTTGTTATTAGGGCACCAGAGTCTTCCTGGACGTAGTGTTCCGAGGTTGTAAATTAGAGGGGAATGTGCTGGGACAAGCCCCCAGAAGTTTATGTCTCCTTACTTCTGTTTGTTTTTTAATTTAATTTCTATTTCTTATCGGAGAATATTGGATTAGAGTGTTGTGATTGTCTGGCTGTACAGAATCTGCTCAATGATTCATACATATGTCTGTTCATGTTCGGATTCTGTTACCATGTGTCTTATTACAGAATGTTGAGTAGACCTCGCATGGTATTTGGTAGGTGTTTTGTCATTATATATTTTATATGTATTGGTGATTATATAATTCATAGAGTTTATATGTTATATGTTTATATACATTTAACATACATTAGGATATGTATGTTAGCCCCATAATCCTAATGTATCCATCCTCCCACCTTTCATTTTGGTTAACCATTAGTTTCTTTTATAAGTCTGTGAGTGTCTTTTTCTGTGGAAATATGTCCATTTGTAGCAATCTTAGGATTACAGGTATAAATGATATCATAGGATATTTGTCATTCCCTTTTGACTTACTTAACCTGATATGATTATTTCTAGGCTCATCTGTAGTCCTGAAAACGGCATTTTTCATTTTTTTCCCGAGGCTACTATTCCATTTAGTCCGTATACCACTTCTTCTTTGTCCATTCATCTGTTTATGGACCTTTTATTTGCTTCCACGTCTTGGCTATTTCAGTAATGCTGCAGTGCACATTTGCCTGCCTCTGTCTTTCCGATTCTGGTGGTCTTAGGTTACAGGCCCAGAAGGTGCCCTGCCGCGTCATATGGTAGCTCAATTTTTACCTTTTAAAGCAGCTCCATTCAGTTTTCGTTAGTGCTCTTACCACTTTACATCCCACCAGCAGCTACAAGGTACACAGTTCTCTAAAATCCCTTCAGCATTTACAGTTTGTAGACTTTTTGCTGATGGTCATTTGACTGGTGTGAGCTGAAACCTTTTTGGAGGTTGGATTTGCATGTGACTAATAATTCCTTATACTGAGCTTTAGGCATGTGCTTTTTATTCTTTTCCTTTTTTTTTTTTAAAGAGTGAGTACAACTTCCCTCTTCATATTGACTTCTTCAAAAACTTGTCAAAGAAAACTTGAATTTTCTTGCCTATTCCCTACCCCAGGGCATTTTTTGAGGGCAGGTGTCATTTACAGCCCTGCAGTCCTTGTGACTATTAAGCAACCATTAGCACTGGGTTTAAAGCTGCTGTTGTGGGAAACAGCCACAAGGCGGCAGCATTATTACGTTCTCACCTCTTGTTACTAGGGCAACAGAGTCTTCCTGGAGGTAGTGTTCCGAGGTTGTAAATTAGAGAGGAGTGTGCTGGGATAAGCCCCCAGAAGTTTATGTCTCCTTACTTATGTTTGTTTTTTAAATTTAATTTCTCTTTCTTATCGGAGTAAATTCGATTAGAGTGTTGTGATTGTCTGGCTGTACAGAATGTGCTCAATGATTCATACATATGTCTGTTCATCTTTGGATCCTGTTACCATGTAATTTTTTACAGGATGTTGAGTAGACCTCCCTTGGTATTTGGCAGGTGTTTCGTGATTATATATTTTATATGTATTGGTGATTATATAATTCATAGAGTTTATATGTTATATGTTTATATACATTTAACATACATTAGTATATGTATGTTATCCCCATAGTCCTAATTTATCCATCCTCCCACCTTTCATTTTGGCGAACCATTCGTTTGTTTTATAAGTCTGTGAGTGTCTTTTTCTGTGGAAATATGTTCATTGGTAGAAATCTTAGGATAACATGTATAAATGATATCATAGGATATTTGTCATTCCCTTTTGACTTACTTAACCTGATATGATTATTCCTAGGCTCATCTGTAGTCCTGAAAACGGCACTGTTCATTTTTTTCTGAGGCTACTATTCCATTCGGTACGTATACCACTTCTTCTTTGTCCATTTATCTGATGATGGACATTTTGTTTGTATCCATGTCTTAGCTATTGTAAATACTGCTGCAATACACGATTTTCCATCCCGTGTCTTTTTGATTCTGGCTTTCACAAGTGACAGGCCCAATAGTGGGCCTTCCGGATCATATGGTGACTCAATTTTTACCTTTAAACGCACTGCCATTCTGTTCCTATTATTGGCTGTTACCAGTTTACATCCCACTTAGACCGAGAGGTTACACTATTCTCCACAACTTCTTCAACATCTATTGTTTGTTGACTTTTTGCTGATGGTCATTGTGACTGGTGTTAGGTGATACCTTTGTGTAGATTGGATTTGCATGCGTCTAATAATTCCTGATGTTTTGCATTTCTCAGTGTCCTTTTCATTTTTTTTAAGATTGAGCTAAACTTACAACTTCAAATTGCCTTCTTGAAAAATTTACCGCGTTTGGATTTTTATGGCCATTCCCTACCCCAGGACATTTTTTGAGGGCATGAGTCATTTACAGCCCTGCCGTCCTTGTGAATATTAGTGACCATGAGCAGTAGATTTAAAGCTGCTCTTTGAGGAAACGGCCTTAGGGTGGCAGCATTTCTAAGTTGCCAACTCTGCTTGCTAGGGAAACAGAACCTTGCTGCAAGTTGTGCTTTGAGGTTGCAGATTAGAGTGGAATGTGCCAGGACAAACCCCGATAAGTTTTAGCCTCCTTAATTCTTGTTTGTGTCTTTAAGTTGTAGTTTTTATCAGAGCAAATTTGATTGAAAAATGTCTTTTGTTCTAGGTGTACAGAATCTTGTTCATTTACACATATACATATATCTATTGATCTTTGGGTCCTTTTCCATGTCGGTTATTACAGAGTGTTGAGTAGACCACTCTTGGTATTCCATAGGTCTTTGGGGATTATATTTTTTATATGTATTAGTATATGTGTGTTAACCCCAATATCCTAATTTATCCATTCCTCACACCTTTTCTTTGGCTTAACCATAAGTTGTCTTCTCATTCTGAGATTGTCTTTCTCTATGGAAATATGTTCATGTTTATGAATTTTCAGATAACATAAGGGATATCATAGGACATTTGTCTTTCGCATTCTGACTTACTTCACGTTGTGTGATTATCTCTAGGCTCACCTGTGGTGCTGCATATGCCATTCTTTTATTTTTTTCGTGACTGATATTCCATTCTGTCCATATACCACTTCTTCTCTGTCCATTCATCTGTTTATGGACCTTCTTTTGGCTTCCATGTCGTGGCTATTTCAATATTGCTGCAGTGCACATTTGCCTGCCTCTGTCTTTCCGATTCTGGTGGTCTTAGGTTATAGGCCCAAAAGGTGCCCTGCCGCATCATATGGTAGCTCAATTTTTACCTTTTAAAGCAGCTGCATTCAGTTTTCGTTAGTGCTGTTACCCATTACATCCCACCAGCAGCTAGAAGGTACACAGTTCTCTAAAACCCCTTCAGCATTTCTAGTTTGTAGACTGTTTGCTGATGGTCATTTGACTGGTGTGAGCTGAAACCTTTTTGGAGGTTGGATTTGTATGTGGCTAATAATTCCTTGTACTGAGCTTTAGGCATGTCCATTTTTTTGTTTTCCTTTTTTTTTTAAAGTGTGAGTACAACTTCCCTCTTCATGTTGACTTCTTGAAAGATTTGTCATGTGTTGAATTTTCTTGCCTATTCCCTACCCCAGGGCATTTTTTGAGGGCAGATGCCATTTACAGCCCTGAGTCCTTGTGACTATTAAGCAACCATTAGCACTGGGTTTAAAGCTGCTGTTGTGGGAAACACCCACTAGGCGGCAGCATCATTACGTTCTCAACTCTTGTTATTAGGGCACCAGAGTCTTCCTGGACGTAGTGTTCCGAGGTTGTAAATTAGAGGGGAATGTGCTGGGACAAGCCCCCAGAAGTTTATGTCTCCTTACTTCTGTTTGTTTTTTAATTTAATTTCTATTTCTTATCGGAGAATATTGGATTAGAGTGTTGTGATTGTCTGGCTGTACAGAATCTGCTCAATGATTCATACATATGTCTGTTCATGTTCGGATTCTGTTACCATGTGTCTTATTACAGAATGTTGAGTAGACCTCGCATGGTATTTGGTAGGTGTTTTGTCATTATATATTTTATATGTATTGGTGATTATATAATTCATAGAGTTTATATGTTATATGTTTATATACATTTAACATACATTAGGATATGTATGTTAGCCCCATAATCCTAATGTATCCATCCTCCCACCTTTCATTTTGGTTAACCATTAGTTTCTTTTATAAGTCTGTGAGTGTCTTTTTCTGTGGAAATATGTCCATTTGTAGCAATCTTAGGATTACAGGTATAAATGATATCATAGGATATTTGTCATTCCCTTTTGACTTACTTAACCTGATATGATTATTTCTAGGCTCATCTGTAGTCCTGAAAACGGCATTTTTCATTTTTTTCCCGAGGCTACTATTCCATTTAGTCCGTATACCACTTCTTCTTTGTCCATTCATCTGTTTATGGACCTTTTTTTTGCTTCCACGTCTTGGCTATTTCAGTAATGCTGCAGTGCACATTTGCCTGCCTCTGTCTTTCCGATTCTGGTGGTCTTAGGTTACAGGCCCAAAAGGTGCCCTGCCGCGTCATATGGTAGCTCAATTTTTACCTTTTAAAGCAGCTCCATTCAGTTTTCGTTAGTGCTCTTACCACTTTACATCCCACCAGCAGCTACAAGGTACACAGTTCTCTAAAATCCCTTCAGCATTTACAGTTTGTAGACTTTTTGCTGATGGTCATTTGACTGGTGTGAGCTGAAACCTTTTTGGAGGTTGGATTTGCATGTGACTAATAATTCCTTATACTGAGCTTTAGGCATGTGCTTTTTATTCTTTTCCTTTTTTTTTTTTAAAGAGTGAGTACAACTTCCCTCTTCATATTGACTTCTTCAAAAACTTGTCAAAGAAAACTTGAATTTTCTTGCCTATTCCCTACCCCAGGGCATTTTTTGAGGGCAGGTGTCATTTACAGCCCTGCAGTCCTTGTGACTATTAAGCAACCATTAGCACTGGGTTTAAAGCTGCTGTTGTGGGAAACAGCCACAAGGCGGCAGCATTATTACGTTCTCACCTCTTGTTACTAGGGCAACAGAGTCTTCCTGGAGGTAGTGTTCCGAGGTTGTAAATTAGAGAGGAGTGTGCTGGGATAAGCCCCCAGAAGTTTATGTCTCCTTACTTATGTTTGTTTTTTAAATTTAATTTCTCTTTCTTATCGGAGTAAATTCGATTAGAGTGTTGTGATTGTCTGGCTGTACAGAATGTGCTCAATGATTCATACATATGTCTGTTCATCTTTGGATCCTGTTACCATGTAATTTTTTACAGGATGTTGAGTAGACCTCCCTTGGTATTTGGCAGGTGTTTCGTGATTATATATTTTATATGTATTGGTGATTATATAATTCATAGAGTTTATATGTTATATGTTTATATACATTTAACATACATTAGTATATGTATGTTATCCCCATAGTCCTAATTTATCCATCCTCCCACCTTTCATTTTGGCGAACCATTCGTTTGTTTTATAAGTCTGTGAGTGTCTTTTTCTGTGGAAATATGTTCATTGGTAGAAATCTTAGGATAACATGTATAAATGATATCATAGGATATTTGTTATTCCCTTTTGAATAACTTAACCTAATATGATTATTTCCAGGCTCATCTGTAGTCCTGAAAACGGCACTGTTCATTTTTTTCTGAGGCTACTATTCCATTCGGTACGTATACCACTTCTTCTTTGTCCATTTATCTGATGATGGACATTTTGTTTGTATCCATGTCTTAGCTATTGTAAATACTGCTGCAATACACGATTTTCCATCCCGTGTCTTTTTGATTCTGGCTTTCACAAGTGACAGGTCCAATAGTGGGCCTTCCGGATCATATGGTGACTCAATTTTTACCTTTAAACGCACTGCCATTCTGTTCCTATTATTGGCTGTTACCAGTTTACATCCCACTTAGACCGAGAGGTTACACTATTCTCCACAACTTCTTCAACATCTATTGTTTGTTGACTTTTTGCTGATGGTCATTGTGACTGGTGTTAGGTGATACCTTTGTGTAGATTGGATTTGCATGCGTCTAATAATTCCTGATGTTTTGCATTTCTCAGTGTCCTTTTCATTTTTTTTAAGATTGAGCTAAACTTACAACTTCAAATTGCCTTCTTGAAAAATTTACCACGTTTGGATTTTTATGGCCATTCCCTACCCCAGGACATTTTTTGAGGGCATGAGTCATTTACAGCCCTGCCGTCCTTGTGAATATTAGTGACCATGAGCAGTAGATTTAAAGCTGCTCTTTGAGGAAACGGCCTTAGGGTGGCAGCATTTCTAAGTTGCCAACTCTGCTTGCTAGGGAAACAGAACCTTGCTGCAAGTTGTGCTTTGAGGTTGCAGATTAGAGTGGAATGTGCCAGGACAAACCCCGATAAGTTTTAGCCTCCTTAATTCTTGTTTGTGTCTTTAAGTTGTAGTTTTTATCAGAGCAAATTTGATTGAAAAATGTCTTTTGTTCTAGGTGTACAGAATCTTGTTCATTTACACATATACATATATCTATTGATCTTTGGGTCCTTTTTGCATGTCGGTTATTACAGAGTGTTGAGTAGACCACTCTTGGTATTCCATAGGTCTTTGGGGATTATATTTTTTATATGTATTAGTATATGTGTGTTAACCCCAATATCCTAATTTATCCATTCCTCACACCTTTTCTTTGGCTTAACCATAAGTTGTCTTCTCATTCTGAGATTGTCTTTCTCTATGGAAATATGTTCATGTTTATGAATTTTCAGATAACATAAGGGATATCATAGGACATTTGTCTTTCGCATTCTGACTTACTTCACGTTGTGTGATTATCTCTAGGCTCATCTGTGGTGCTGCATATGCCATTCTTTTATTTTTTTCGTGACTGATATTCCATTCTGTCCATATACCACTTCTTCTCTGTCCATTCATCTGTTTATGGACCTTCTTGTGGCTTCCATGTCGTGGCTATTTCAATATTGCTGCAGTGCACATTTGCCTGCCTCTGTCTTTCCGATTCTGGTGGTCTTCGGTTATAGGCCCAAAAGGTGCCCTGCCGCATCATATGGTAGCTCAATTTTTACCTTTTAAAGCAGCTGCATTCAGTTTTCGTTAGTGCTGTTACCCATTACATCCCACCAGCAGCTAGAAGGTACACAGTTCTCTAAAACCCCTTCAGCATTTCTAGTTTGTAGACTGTTTGCTGATGGTCATTTGACTGGTGTGAGCTGAAACCTTTTTGGAGGTTGGATTTGTATGTGGCTAATAATTCCTTGTACTGAGCTTTAGGCATGTCCATTTTTTTGTTTTCCTTTTTTTTTTAAAGTGTGAGTACAACTTCCCTCTTCATGTTGACTTCTTGAAAGATTTGTCATGTGTTGAATTTTCTTGCCTATTCCCTACCCCAGGTCATTTTTTGAGGGCAGATGCCATTTACAGCCCTGAGTCCTTGTGACTATTAAGCAACCATTAGCACTGGGTTTAAAGCTGCTGTTGTGGGAAACACCCACTAGGCGGCAGCATCATTACGTTCTCAACTCTTGTTATTAGGGCACCAGAGTCTTCCTGGACGTAGTGTTCCGAGGTTGTAAATTAGAGGGGAATGTGCTGGGACAAGCCCCCAGAAGTTTATGTCTCCTTACTTCTGTTTGTTTTTTAATTTAATTTCTATTTCTTATCGGAGAATATTGGATTAGAGTGTTGTGATTGTCTGGCTGTACAGAATCTGCTCAATGATTCATACATATGTCTGTTCATGTTCGGATTCTGTTACCATGTGTCTTATTACAGAATGTTGAGTAGACCTCGCATGGTATTTGGTAGGTGTTTTGTCATTCTATATTTTATATGTATTGGTGATTATATAATTCATAGAGTTTATATGTTATATGTTTATATACATTTAACATACATTAGGATATGTATGTTAGCCCCATAATCCTAATGTATCCATCCTCCCACCTTTCATTTTGGTTAACCATTAGTTTCTTTTATAAGTCTGTGAGTGTCTTTTTCTGTGGAAATATGTCCATTTGTAGCAATCTTAGGATTACAGGTATAAATGATATCATAGGATATTTGTCATTCCCTTTTGACTTACTTAACCTGATATGATTATTTCTAGGCTCATCTGTAGTCCTGAAAACGGCATTTTTCATTTTTTTCCCGAGGCTACTATTCCATTTAGTCCGTATACCACTTCTTCTTTGTCCATTCATCTGTTTATGGACCTTTTTTTTGCTTCCACGTCTTGGCTATTTCAGTAATGCTGCAGTGCACATTTGCCTGCCTCTGTCTTTCCGATTCTGGTGGTCTTAGGTTACAGGCCCAAAAGGTGCCCTGCCGCGTCATATGGTAGCTCAATTTTTACCTTTTAAAGCAGCTCCATTCAGTTTTCGTTAGTGCTCTTACCACTTTACATCCCACCAGCAGCTACAAGGTACACAGTTCTCTAAAATCCCTTCAGCATTTACAGTTTGTAGACTTTTTGCTGATGGTCATTTGACTGGTGTGAGCTGAAACCTTTTTGGAGGTTGGATTTGCATGTGACTAATAATTCCTTATACTGAGCTTTAGGCATGTGCTTTTTATTCTTTTCCTTTTTTTTTTTAAAGAGTGAGTACAACTTCCCTCTTCATATTGACTTCTTCAAAAACTTGTCAAAGAAAACTTGAATTTTCTTGCCTATTCCCTACCCCAGGGCATTTTTTGAGGGCAGGTGTCATTTACAGCCCTGCAGTCCTTGTGACTATTAAGCAACCATTAGCACTGGGTTTAAAGCTGCTGTTGTGGGAAACAGCCACAAGGCGGCAGCATTATTACGTTCTCACCTCTTGTTACTAGGGCAACAGAGTCTTCCTGGAGGTAGTGTTCCGAGGTTGTAAATTAGAGAGGAGTGTGCTGGGATAAGCCCCCAGAAGTTTATGTCTCCTTACTTATGTTTGTTTTTTAAATTTAATTTCTCTTTCTTATCGGAGTAAATTCGATTAGAGTGTTGTGATTGTCTGGCTGTACAGAATGTGCTCAATGATTCATACATATGTCTGTTCATCTTTGGATCCTGTTACCATGTAATTTTTTACAGGATGTTGAGTAGACCTCCCTTGGTATTTGGCAGGTGTTTCGTGATTATATATTTTATATGTATTGGTGATTATATAATTCATAGAGTTTATATGTTATATGTTTATATACATTTAACATACATTAGTATATGTATGTTATCCCCATAGTCCTAATTTATCCATCCTCCCACCTTTCATTTTGGCGAACCATTCGTTTGTTTTATAAGTCTGTGAGTGTCTTTTTCTGTGGAAATATGTTCATTGGTAGAAATCTTAGGATAACATGTATAAATGATATCATAGGATATTTGTTATTCCCTTTTGAATAACTTAACCTAATATGATTATTTCCAGGCTCATCTGTAGTCCTGAAAACGGCACTGTTCATTTTTTTCTGAGGCTACTATTCCATTCGGTACGTATACCACTTCTTCTTTGTCCATTTATCTGATGATGGACATTTTGTTTGTATCCATGTCTTAGCTATTGTAAATACTGCTGCAATACACGATTTTCCATCCCGTGTCTTTTTGATTCTGGCTTTCACAAGTGACAGGCCCAATAGTGGGCCTTCCGGATCATATGGTGACTCAATTTTTACCTTTAAACGCACTGCCATTCTGTTCCTATTATTGGCTGTTACCAGTTTACATCCCACTTAGACCGAGAGGTTACACTATGCTCCACAACTTCTTCAACATCTATTGTTTTTTGACTTTTTGCTGATGGTCATTGTGACTGGTGTTAGGTGATACCTTTGTGTAGATTGGATTTGCATGCGTCTAATAATTCCTGATGTTTTGCATTTCTCAGTGTCCTTTTCATTTTTTTTAAGATTGAGCTAAACTTACAACTTCAAATTGCCTTCTTGAAAAATTTACCGCGTTTGGATTTTTATGGCCATTCCCTACCCCAGGACATTTTTTGAGGGCATGAGTCATTTACAGCCCTGCCGTCCTTGTGAATATTAGTGACCATGAGCAGTAGATTTAAAGCTGCTCTTTGAGGAAACGGCCTTAGGGTGGCAGCATTTCTAAGTTGCCAACTCTGCTTGCTAGGGAAACAGAACCTTGCTGCAAGTTGTGCTTTGAGGTTGCAGATTAGAGTGGAATGTGCCAGGACAAACCCCGATAAGTTTTAGCCTCCTTAATTCTTGTTTGTGTCTTTAAGTTGTAGTTTTTATCAGAGCAAATTTGATTGAAAAATGTCTTTTGTTCTAGGTGTACAGAATCTTGTTCATTTACGCATATACATATATCTATTGATCTTTGGGTCCTTTTCCATGTCGGTTATTACAGAGTGTTGAGTAGACCACTCTTGGTATTCCATAGGTCTTTGGGGATTATATTTTTTATATGTATTAGTATACGTGTGTTAACCCCAATATCCTAATTTATCCATTCCTCACACCTTTTCTTTGGCTTAACCATAAGTTGTCTTCTCATTCTGAGATTGTCTTTCTCTATGGAAATATGTTCATGTTTATGAATTTTCAGATAACATAAGGGATATCATAGGACATTTGTCTTTCGCATTCTGACTTACTTCACGTTGTGTGATTATCTCTAGGCTCACCTGTGGTGCTGCATATGCCATTCTTTTATTTTTTTCGTGACTGATATTCCATTCTGTCCATATACCACTTCTTCTCTGTCCATTCATCTGTTTATGGACCTTCTTTTGGCTTCCATGTCGTGGCTATTTCAATATTGCTGCAGTGCACATTTGCCTGCCTCTGTCTTTCCGATTCTGGTGGTCTTCGGTTATAGGCCCAAAAGGTGCCCTGCCGCATCATATGGTAGCTCAATTTTTACCTTTTAAAGCAGCTGCATTCAGTTTTCGTTAGTGCTGTTACCAATTACGTCCCACCAGCAGCTAGAAGGTACACAGTTCTCTAAAACCCCTTCAGCATTTCTAGTTTGTAGACTGTTTGCTGATGGTCATTTGACTGGTGTGAGCTGAAACCTTTTTGGAGGTTGGATTTGTATGTGGCTAATAATTCCTTGTACTGAGCTTTAGGCATGTCCATTTTTTTGTTTTCCTTTTTTTTTTAAAGTGTGAGTACAACTTCCCTCTTCATGTTGACTTCTTGAAAGATTTGTCATGTGTTGAATTTTCTTGCCTATTCCCTACCCCAGGGCATTTTTTGAGGGCAGATGCCATTTACAGCCCTGAGTCCTTGTGACTATTAAGCAACCATTAGCACTGGGTTTAAAGCTGCTGTTGTGGGAAACACCCACTAGGCGGCAGCATCATTACGTTCTCAACTCTTGTTATTAGGGCACCAGAGTCTTCCTGGACGTAGTGTTCCGAGGTTGTAAATTAGAGGGGAATGTGCTGGGACAAGCCCCCAGAAGTTTATGTCTCCTTACTTCTGTTTGTTTTTTAATTTAATTTCTATTTCTTATCGGAGAATATTGGATTAGAGTGTTGTGATTGTCTGGCTGTACAGAATCTGCTCAATGATTCATACATATGTCTGTTCATGTTCGGATTCTGTTACCATGTGTCTTATTACAGAATGTTGAGTAGACCTCGCATGGTATTTGGTAGGTGTTTTGTCATTGTATATTTTATATGTATTGGTGATTATATAATTCATAGAGTTTATATGTTATATGTTTATATACATTTAACATACATTAGGATATGTATGTTAGCCCCATAATCCTAATGTATCCATCCTCCCACCTTTCATTTTGGTTAACCATTAGTTCCTTTTATAAGTCTGTGAGTGTCTTTTTCTGTGGAAATATGTCCATTTGTAGCAATCTTAGGATAACAGGTATAAATGATATCATAGGATATTTGTCATTCCCTTTTGACTTACTTAACCTGATATGATTATTTCTAGGCTCATCTGTAGTCCTGAAAACGGCATTTTTCATTTTTTTCCCGAGGCTACTATTCCATTTAGTCCGTATACCACTTCTTCTTTGTCCATTCATCTGTTTATGGACCTTTTTTTTGCTTCCACGTCTTGGCTATTTCAGTAATGCTGCAGTGCACATTTGCCTGCCTCTGTCTTTCCGATTCTGGTGGTCTTAGGTTACAGGCCCAAAAGGTGCCCTGCCGCGTCATATGGTAGCTCAATTTTTACCTTTTAAAGCAGCTCCATTCAGTTTTCGTTAGTGCTCTTACCACTTTACATCCCACCAGCAGCTACAAGGTACACAGTTCTCTAAAATCCCTTCAGCATTTACAGTTTGTAGACTGTTTGCTGATGGTCATTTGACTGGTGTGAGCTGAAACCTTTTTGGAGGTTGGATTTGCATGTGACTAATAATTCCTTATACTGAGCTTTAGGCATGTGCTTTTTATTCTTTTCCTTTTTTTTTTTAAAGAGTGAGTACAACTTCCCTCTTCATATTGACTTCTTCAAAAACTTGTCAAAGAAAACTTGAATTTTCTTGCCTATTCCCTACCCCAGGGCATTTTTTGAGGGCAGGTGTCATTTACAGCCCTGCAGTCCTTGTGACTATTAAGCAACCATTAGCACTGGGTTTAAAGCTGCTGTTGTGGGAAACAGCCACAAGGCGGCAGCATTATTACGTTCTCACCTCTTGTTACTAGGGCAACAGAGTCTTCCTGGAGGTAGTGTTCCGAGGTTGTAAATTAGAGAGGAGTGTGCTGGGATAAGCCCCCAGAAGTTTATGTCTCCTTACTTATGTTTGTTTTTTAAATTTAATTTCTCTTTCTTATCGGAGTAAATTCGATTAGAGTGTTGTGATTGTCTGGCTGTACAGAATGTGCTCAATGATTCATACATATGTCTGTTCATCTTCGGATCCTGTTACCATGTAATTTTTTACAGAATGTTGAGTAGACCTCCCTTGGTATTTGGCAGGTGTTTCGTGATTATATATTTTATATGTATTGGTGATTATATAATTCATAGAGTTTATATGTTATATGTTTATATACATTTAACATACATTAGTATATGTATGTTATCCCCATAGTCCTAATTTATCCATCCTCCCACCTTTCATTTTGGCGAACCATTCGTTTGTTTTATAAGTCTGTGAGTGTCTTTTTCTGTGGAAATATGTTCATTGGTAGAAATCTTAGGATAACATGTATAAATGATATCATAGGATATTTGTTATTCCCTTTTGAATAACTTAACCTAATATGATTATTTCCAGGCTCATCTGTAGTCCTGAAAACGGCACTGTTCATTTTTTTCTGAGGCTACTATTCCATTCGGTACGTATACCACTTCTTCTTTGTCCATTTATCTGATGATGGACATTTTGTTTGTATCCATGTCTTAGCTATTGTAAATACTGCTGCAATACACGATTTTCCATCCCGTGTCTTTTTGATTCTGGCTTTCACAAGTGACAGGCCCAATAGTGGGCCTTCCGGATCATATGGTGACTCAATTTTTACCTTTAAACGCACTGCCATTCTGTTCCTATTATTGGCTGTTACCAGTTTACATCCCACTTAGACCGAGAGGTTACACTATGCTCCACAACTTCTTCAACATCTATTGTTTGTTGACTTTTTGCTGATGGTCATTGTGACTGGTGTTAGGTGATACCTTTGTGTAGATTGGATTTGCATGCGTCTAATAATTCCTGATGTTTTGCATTTCTCAGTGTCCTTTTCATTTTTTTTAAGATTGAGCTAAACTTACAACTTCAAATTGCCTTCTTGAAAAATTTACCGCGTTTGGATTTTTATGGCCATTCCCTACCCCAGGACATTTTTTGAGGGCATGAGTCATTTACAGCCCTGCCGTCCTTGTGAATATTAGTGACCATGAGCAGTAGATTTAAAGCTGCTCTTTGAGGAAACGGCCTTAGGGTGGCAGCATTTCTAAGTTGCCAACTCTGCTTGCTAGGGAAACAGAACCTTGCTGCAAGTTGTGCTTTGAGGTTGCAGATTAGAGTGGAATGTGCCAGGACAAACCCCGATAAGTTTTAGCCTCCTTAATTCTTGTTTGTGTCTTTAAGTTGTAGTTTTTATCAGAGCAAATTTGATTGAAAAATGTCTTTTGTTCTAGGTGTACAGAATCTTGTTCATTTACGCATATACATATATCTATTGATCTTTGGGTCCTTTTCCATGTCGGTTATTACAGAGTGTTGAGTAGACCACTCTTGGTATTCCATAGGTCTTTGGGGATTATATTTTTTATATGTATTAGTATACGTGTGTTAACCCCAATATCCTAATTTATCCATTCCTCACACCTTTTCTTTGGCTTAACCATAAGTTGTCTTCTCATTCTGAGATTGTCTTTCTCTATGGAAATATGTTCATGTTTATGAATTTTCAGATAACATAAGGGATATCATAGGACATTTGTCTTTCGCATTCTGACTTACTTCACGTTGTGTGATTATCTCTAGGCTCACCTGTGGTGCTGCATATGCCATTCTTTTATTTTTTTCGTGACTGATATTCCATTCTGTCCATATACCACTTCTTCTCTGTCCATTCATCTGTTTATGGACCTTCTTTTGGCTTCCATGTCGTGGCTATTTCAATATTGCTGCAGTGCACATTTGCCTGCCTCTGTCTTTCCGATTCTGGTGGTCTTCGGTTATAGGCCCAAAAGGTGCCCTGCCGCATCATATGGTAGCTCAATTTTTACCTTTTAAAGCAGCTGCATTCAGTTTTCGTTAGTGCTGTTACCAATTACGTCCCACCAGCAGCTAGAAGGTACACAGTTCTCTAAAACCCCTTCAGCATTTCTAGTTTGTAGACTGTTTGCTGATGGTCATTTGACTGGTGTGAGCTGAAACCTTTTTGGAGGTTGGATTTGTATGTGGCTAATAATTCCTTGTACTGAGCTTTAGGCATGTCCATTTTTTTGTTTTCCTTTTTTTTTTAAAGTGTGAGTACAACTTCCCTCTTCATGTTGACTTCTTGAAAGATTTGTCATGTGTTGAATTTTCTTGCCTATTCCCTACCCCAGGGCATTTTTTGAGGGCAGATGCCATTTACAGCCCTGAGTCCTTGTGACTATTAAGCAACCATTAGCACTGGGTTTAAAGCTGCTGTTGTGGGAAACACCCACTAGGCGGCAGCATCATTACGTTCTCAACTCTTGTTATTAGGGCACCAGAGTCTTCCTGGACGTAGTGTTCCGAGGTTGTAAATTAGAGGGGAATGTGCTGGGACAAGCCCCCAGAAGTTTATGTCTCCTTACTTCTGTTTGTTTTTTAATTTAATTTCTATTTCTTATCGGAGAATATTGGATTAGAGTGTTGTGATTGTCTGGCTGTACAGAATCTGCTCAATGATTCATACATATGTCTGTTCATGTTCGGATTCTGTTACCATGTGTCTTATTACAGAATGTTGAGTAGACCTCGCATGGTATTTGGTAGGTGTTTTGTCATTGTATATTTTATATGTATTGGTGATTATATAATTCATAGAGTTTATATGTTATATGTTTATATACATTTAACATACATTAGGATATGTATGTTAGCCCCATAATCCTAATGTATCCATCCTCCCACCTTTCATTTTGGTTAACCATTAGTTCCTTTTATAAGTCTGTGAGTGTCTTTTTCTGTGGAAATATGTCCATTTGTAGCAATCTTAGGATAACAGGTATAAATGATATCATAGGATATTTGTCATTCCCTTTTGACTTACTTAACCTGATATGATTATTTCTAGGCTCATCTGTAGTCCTGAAAACGGCATTTTTCATTTTTTTCCCGAGGCTACTATTCCATTTAGTCCGTATACCACTTCTTCTTTGTCCATTCATCTGTTTATGGACCTTTTTTTTGCTTCCACGTCTTGGCTATTTCAGTAATGCTGCAGTGCACATTTGCCTGCCTCTGTCTTTCCGATTCTGGTGGTCTTAGGTTACAGGCCCAAAAGGTGCCCTGCCGCGTCATATGGTAGCTCAATTTTTACCTTTTAAAGCAGCTCCATTCAGTTTTCGTTAGTGCTCTTACCACTTTACATCCCACCAGCAGCTACAAGGTACACAGTTCTCTAAAATCCCTTCAGCATTTACAGTTTGTAGACTGTTTGCTGATGGTCATTTGACTGGTGTGAGCTGAAACCTTTTTGGAGGTTGGATTTGCATGTGACTAATAATTCCTTATACTGAGCTTTAGGCATGTGCTTTTTATTCTTTTCCTTTTTTTTTTTAAAGAGTGAGTACAACTTCCCTCTTCATATTGACTTCTTCAAAAACTTGTCAAAGAAAACTTGAATTTTCTTGCCTATTCCCTACCCCAGGGCATTTTTTGAGGGCAGGTGTCATTTACAGCCCTGCAGTCCTTGTGACTATTAAGCAACCATTAGCACTGGGTTTAAAGCTGCTGTTGTGGGAAACAGCCACAAGGCGGCAGCATTATTACGTTCTCACCTCTTGTTACTAGGGCAACAGAGTCTTCCTGGAGGTAGTGTTCCGAGGTTGTAAATTAGAGAGGAGTGTGCTGGGATAAGCCCCCAGAAGTTTATGTCTCCTTACTTATGTTTGTTTTTTAAATTTAATTTCTCTTTCTTATCGGAGTAAATTCGATTAGAGTGTTGTGATTGTCTGGCTGTACAGAATGTGCTCAATGATTCATACATATGTCTGTTCATCTTCGGATCCTGTTACCATGTAATTTTTTACAGAATGTTGAGTAGACCTCCCTTGGTATTTGGCAGGTGTTTCGTGATTATATATTTTATATGTATTGGTGATTATATAATTCATAGAGTTTATATGTTATATGTTTATATACATTTAACATACATTAGTATATGTATGTTATCCCCATAGTCCTAATTTATCCATCCTCCCACCTTTCATTTTGGCGAACCATTCGTTTGTTTTATAAGTCTGTGAGTGTCTTTTTCTGTGGAAATATGTTCATTGGTAGAAATCTTAGGATAACATGTATAAATGATATCATAGGATATTTGTTATTCCCTTTTGAATAACTTAACCTAATATGATTATTTCTAGGCTCATCTGTAGTCCTGAAAACGGCACTGTTCATTTTTTTCTGAGGCTACTATTCCATTCGGTACGTATACCACTTCTTCTTTGTCCATTTACCTGATGATGGACATTTTGTTTGTATCCATGTCTTAGCTATTGTAAATACTGCTGCAATACACGATTTTCCATCCCGTGTCTTTTTGATTCTGGCTTTCACAAGTGACAGGCCCAATAGTGGGCCTTCCGGATCATATGGTGACTCAATTTTTACCTTTAAACGCACTGCCATTCTGTTCCTATTATTGGCTGTTACCAGTTTACATCCCACTTAGACCGAGAGGTTACACTATTCTCCACAACTTCTTCAACATCTATTGTTTGTTGACTTTTTGCTGATGGTCATTGTGACTGGTGTTAGGTGATACCTTTGTGTAGATTGGATTTGCATGCGTCTAATAATTCCTGATGTTTTGCATTTCTCAGTGTCCTTTTCATTTTTTTTAAGATTGAGCTAAACTTACAACTTCAAATTGCCTTCTTGAAAAATTTACCGCGTTTGGATTTTTATGGCCATTCCCTACCCCAGGACATTTTTTGAGGGCATGAGTCATTTACAGCCCTGCCGTCCTTGTGAATATTAGTGACCATGAGCAGTAGATTTAAAGCTGCTCTTTGAGGAAACGGCCTTAGGGTGGCAGCATTTCTAAGTTGCCAACTCTGCTTGCTAGGGAAACAGAACCTTGCTGCAAGTTGTGCTTTGAGGTTGCAGATTAGAGTGGAATGTGCCAGGACAAACCCCGATAAGTTTTAGCCTCCTTAATTCTTGTTTGTGTCTTTAAGTTGTAGTTTTTATCAGAGCAAATTTGATTGAAAAATGTCTTTTGTTCTAGGTGTACAGAATCTTGTTCATTTACACATATACATATATCTATTGATCTTTGGGTCCTTTTCCATGTCGGTTATTACAGAGTGTTGAGTAGACCACTCTTGGTATTCCATAGGTCTTTGGGGATTATATTTTTTATATGTATTAGTATATGTGTGTTAACCCCAATATCCTAATTTATCCATTCCTCACACCATTTCTTTGGCTTAACCATAAGTTGTCTTCTCATTCTGAGATTGTCTTTCTCTATGGAAATATGTTCATGTTTATGAATTTTCAGATAACATAAGGGATATCATAGGACATTTGTCTTTCGCATTCTGACTTACTTCACGTTGTGTGATTATCTCTAGGCTCATCTGTGGTGCTGCATATGCCATTCTTTTATTTTTTTCGTGACTGATATTCCATTCTGTCCATATACCACTTCTTCTCTGTCCATTCATCTGTTTATGGACCTTCTTTTGGCTTCCATGTCGTGGCTATTTCAATATTGCTGCAGTGCACATTTGCCTGCCTCTGTCTTTCCGATTCTGGTGGTCTTCGGTTATAGGCCCAAAAGGTGCCCTGCCGCATCATATGGTAGCTCAATTTTTACCTTTTAAAGCAGCTGCATTCAGTTTTCGTTAGTGCTGTTACCAATTACATCCCACCAGCAGCTAGAAGGTACACAGTTCTCTAAAACCCCTTCAGCATTTCTAGTTTGTAGACTGTTTGCTGATGGTCATTTGACTGGTGTGAGCTGAAACCTTTTTGGAGGTTGGATTTGTATGTGGCTAATAATTCCTTGTACTGAGCTTTAGGCATGTCCATTTTTTTGTTTTCCTTTTTTTTTAAAGTGTGAGTACAACTTCCCTCTTCATGTTGACTTCTTGAAAGATTTGTCATGTGTTGAATTTTCTTGCCTATTCCCTACCCCAGGGCATTTTTTGAGGGCAGATGCCATTTACAGCCCTGAGTCCTTGTGACTATTAAGCAACCATTAGCACTGGGTTTAAAGCTGCTGTTGTGGGAAACACCCACTAGGCGGCAGCATCATTACGTTCTCAACTCTTGTTATTAGGGCACCAGAGTCTTCCTGGACGTAGTGTTCCGAGGTTGTAAATTAGAGGGGAATGTGCTGGGACAAGCCCCCAGAAGTTTATGTCTCCTTACTTCTGTTTGTTTTTTAATTTAATTTCTATTTCTTATCAGAGAATATTGGATTAGAGTGTTGTGATTGTCTGGCTGTACAGAATCTGCTCAATGATTCATACATATGTCTGTTCATGTTCGGATTCTGTTACCATGTGTCTTATTACAGAATGTTGAGTAGACCTCGCATGGTATTTGGTAGGTGTTTTGTCATTATATATTTTATATGTATTGGTGATTATATAATTCATAGAGTTTATATGTTATATGTTTATATACATTTAACATACATTAGGATATGTATGTTAGCCCCATAATCCTAATGTGTCCATCCTCCCACCTTTCATTTTGGTTAACCAGTAGTTTCTTTTATAAGTCTGTGAGTGTCTTTTTCTGTGGAAATATGTCCATTTGTAGCAATCTTAGGATAACAGGTATAAATGATATCATAGGATATTTGTCATTCCCTTTTGACTTACTTAACCTGATATGATTATTTCTAGGCTCATCTGTAGTCCTGAAAACGGCATTTTTCATTTTTTTCCCGAGGCTACTATTCCATTTAGTCCGTATACCACTTCTTCTTTGTCCATTCATCTGTTTATGGACCTTTTTTTTGCTTCCACGTCTTGGCTATTTCAGTAATGCTGCAGTGCACATTTGCCTGCCTCTGTCTTTCCGATTCTGGTGGTCTTAGGTTACAGGCCCAAAAGGTGCCCTGCCGCGTCATATGGTAGCTCAATTTTTACCTTTTAAAGCAGCTCCATTCAGTTTTCGTTAGTGCTCTTACCACTTTACATCCCACCAGCAGCTACAAGGTACACAGTTCTCTAAAATCCCTTCAGCATTTACAGTTTGTAGACTTTTTGCTGATGGTCATTTGACTGGTGTGAGCTGAAACCTTTTTGGAGGTTGGATTTGCATGTGACTAATAATTCCTTATACTGAGCTTTAGGCATGTGCTTTTTATTCTTTTCCTTTTTTTTTTAAAGAGTGAGTACAACTTCCCTCTTCATATTGACTTCTTCAAAAACTTGTCAAAGAAAACTTGAATTTTCTTGCCTATTCCCTACCCCAGGGCATTTTTTGAGGGCAGGTGTCATTTACAGCCCTGCAGTCCTTGTGACTATTAAGCAACCATTAGCACTGGGTTTAAAGCTGCTGTTGTGGGAAACAGCCACAAGGCGGCAGCATTATTACGTTCTCACCTCTTGTTACTAGGGCAACAGAGTCTTCCTGGAGGTAGTGTTCCGAGGTTGTAAATTAGAGAGGAGTGTGCTGGGATAAGCCCCCAGAAGTTTATGTCTCCTTACTTATGTTTGTTTTTTAAATTTAATTTCTCTTTCTTATCGGAGTAAATTCGATTAGAGTGTTGTGATTGTCTGGCTGTACAGAATGTGCTCAATGATTCATACATATGTCTGTTCATCTTCGGATCCTGTTACCATGTAATTTTTTACAGGATGTTGAGTAGACCTCCCTTGGTATTTGGCAGGTGTTTCGTGATTATATATTTTATATGTATTGGTGATTATATAGTTCATAGAGTTTATATGTTATATGTTTATATACATTTAACATACATTAGTATATGTATGTTATCCCCATAGTCCTAATTTATCCATCCTCCCACCTTTCATTTTGGCGAACCATTCGTTTGTTTTATAAGTCTGTGAGTGTCTTTTTCTGTGGAAATATGTTCATTGGTAGAAATCTTAGGATAACATGTATAAATGATATCATAGGATATTTGTTATTCCCTTTTGAATAACTTAACCTAATATGATTATTTCTAGGCTCCTCTGTAGTCCTGAAAACGGCACTGTTCATTTTTTTCTGAGGCTACTATTCCATTCGGTACGTATACCACTTCTTCTTTGTCCATTTATCTGATGATGGACATTTTGTTTGTATCCATGTCTTAGCTATTGTAAATACTGCTGCAATACACGATTTTCCATCCCGTGTCTTTTTGATTCTGGCTTTCACAAGTGACAGGCCCAATAGTGGGCCTTCCGGATCATATGGTGACTCAATTTTTACCTTTAAACGCACTGCCATTCTGTTCCTATTATTGGCTGTTACCAGTTTACATCCCACTTAGACCGAGAGGTTACACTATTCTCCACAACTTCTTCAACATCTATTGTTTGTTGACTTTTTGCTGATGGTCATTGTGACTGGTGTTAGGTGATACCTTTGTGTAGATTGGATTTGCATGCGTCTAATAATTCCTGATGTTTTGCATTTCTCAGTGTCCTTTTCATTTTTTTTAAGATTGAGCTAAACTTACAACTTCAAATTGCCTTCTTGAAAAATTTACCGCGTTTGGATTTTTATGGCCATTCCCTACCCCCAGGACATTTTTTGAGGGCATGAGTCATTTACAGCCCTGCCGTCCTTGTGAATATTAGTGACCATGAGCAGTAGATTTAAAGCTGCTCTTTGAGGAAACGGCCTTAGGGTGGCAGCATTTCTAAGTTGCCAACTCTGCTTGCTAGGGAAACAGAACCTTGCTGCAAGTTGTGCTTTGAGGTTGCAGATTAGAGTGGAATGTGCCAGGACAAACCCCGATAAGTTTTAGCCTCCTTAATTCTTGTTTGTGTCTTTAAGTTGTAGTTTTTATCAGAGCAAATTTGATTGAAAAATGTCTTTTGTTCTAGGTGTACAGAATCTTGTTCATTTACGCATATACATATATCTATTGATCTTTGGGTCCTTTTCCATGTCGGTTATTACAGAGTGTTGAGTAGACCACTCTTGGTATTCCATAGGTCTTTGGGGATTATATTTTTTATATGTATTAGTATATGTGTGTTAACCCCAATATCCTAATTTATCCATTCCTCACACCTTTTCTTTGGCTTAACCATAAGTTGTCTTCTCATTCTGAGATTGTCTTTCTCTATGGAAATATGTTCATGTTTATGAATTTTCAGATAACATAAGGGATATCATAGGACATTTGTCTTTCACATTCTGACTTACTTCACGTTGTGTGATTATCTCTAGGCTCACCTGTGGTGCTGCATATGCCATTCTTTTATTTTTTTCGTGACTGATATTCCATTCTGTCCATATACCACTTCTTCTCTGTCCATTCATCTGTTTATGGACCTTCTTTTGGCTTCCATGTCGTGGCTATTTCAATATTGCTGCAGTGCACATTTGCCTGCCTCTGTCTTTCCGATTCTGGTGGTCTTAGGTTATAGGCCCAAAAGGTGCCCTGCCGCATCATATGGTAGCTCAATTTTTACCTTTTAAAGCAGCTGCATTCAGTTTTCTTTAGTGCTGTTACCAATTACATCCCACCAGCAGCTAGAAGGTACACAGTTCTCTAAAACCCCTTCAGCATTTCTAGTTTGTAGACTGTTTGCTGATGGTCATTTGACTGGTGTGAGCTGAAACCTTTTTGGAGGTTGGATTTGTATGTGGCTAATAATTCCTTGTACTGAGCTTTAGGCATGTCCATTTTTTTGTTTTCCTTTTTTTTTTAAAGTGTGAGTACAACTTCCCTCTTCATGTTGACTTCTTGAAAGATTTGTCATGTGTTGAATTTTCTTGCCTATTCCCTACCCCAGGGCATTTTTTGAGGGCAGATGCCATTTACAGCCCTGAGTCCTTGTGACTATTAAGCAACCATTAGCACTGGGTTTAAAGCTGCTGTTGTGGGAAACACCCACTAGGCGGCAGCATCATTACGTTCTCAACTCTTGTTATTAGGGCACCAGAGTCTTCCTGGACGTAGTGTTCCGAGGTTGTAAATTAGAGGGGAATGTGCTGGGACAAGCCCCCAGAAGTTTATGTCTCCTTACTTCTGTTTGTTTTTTAATTTAATTTCTATTTCTTATCGGAGAATATTGGATTAGAGTGTTGTGATTGTCTGGCTGTACAGAATCTGCTCAATGATTCATACATATGTCTGTTCATGTTCGGATTCTGTTACCATGTGTCTTATTACAGAATGTTGAGTAGACCTCGCATGGTATTTGGTAGGTGTTTTGTCATTATATATTTTATATGTATTGGTGATTATATAATTCATAGAGTTTATATGTTATATGTTTATATACATTTAACATACATTAGGATATGTATGTTAGCCCCATAATCCTAATGTATCCATCCTCCCACCTTTCATTTTGGTTAACCAGTAGTTTCTTTTATAAGTCTGTGAGTGTCTTTTTCTGTGGAAATATGTCCATTTGTAGCAATCTTAGGATAACAGGTATAAATGATATCATAGGATATTTGTCATTCCCTTTTGACTTACTTAACCTGATATGATTATTTCTAGGCTCATCTGTAGTCCTGAAAACGGCATTTTTCATTTTTTTCCCGAGGCTACTATTCCATTTAGTCCGTATACCACTTCTTCTTTGTCCATTCATCTGTTTATGGACCTTTTATTTGCTTCCACGTCTTGGCTATTTCAGTAATGCTGCAGTGCACATTTGCCTGCCTCTGTCTTTCCGATTCTGGTGGTCTTAGGTTACAGGCCCAGAAGGTGCCCTGCCGCGTCATATGGTAGCTCAATTTTTACCTTTTAAAGCAGCTCCATTCAGTTTTCGTTAGTGCTCTTACCACTTTACATCCCACCAGCAGCTACAAGGTACACAGTTCTCTAAAATCCCTTCAGCATTTACAGTTTGTAGACTTTTTGCTGATGGTCATTTGACTGGTGTGAGCTGAAACCTTTTTGGAGGTTGGATTTGCATGTGACTAATAATTCCTTATACTGAGCTTTAGGCATGTGCTTTTTATTCTTTTCCTTTTTTTTTTTTAAAGAGTGAGTACAACTTCCCTCTTCATATTGACTTCTTCAAAAACTTGTCAAAGAAAACTTGAATTTTCTTGCCTATTCCCTACCCCAGGGCATTTTTTGAGGGCAGGTGTCATTTACAGCCCTGCAGTCCTTGTGACTATTAAGCAACCATTAGCACTGGGTTTAAAGCTGCTGTTGTGGGAAACAGCCACAAGGCGGCAGCATTATTACGTTCTCACCTCTTGTTACTAGGGCAACAGAGTCTTCCTGGAGGTAGTGTTCCGAGGTTGTAAATTAGAGAGGAGTGTGCTGGGATAAGCCCCCAGAAGTTTATGTCTCCTTACTTATGTTTGTTTTTTAAATTTAATTTCTCTTTCTTATCGGAGTAAATTCGATTAGAGTGTTGTGATTGTCTGGCTGTACAGAATGTGCTCAATGATTCATACATATGTCTGTTCATCTTTGGATCCTGTTACCATGTAATTTTTTACAGGATGTTGAGTAGACCTCCCTTGGTATTTGGCAGGTGTTTCGTGATTATATATTTTATATGTATTGGTGATTATATAATTCATAGAGTTTATATGTTATATGTTTATATACATTTAACATACATTAGTATATGTATGTTATCCCCATAGTCCTAATTTATCCATCCTCCCACCTTTCATTTTGGCGAACCATTCGTTTGTTTTATAAGTCTGTGAGTGTCTTTTTCTGTGGAAATATGTTCATTGGTAGAAATCTTAGGATAACATGTATAAATGATATCATAGGATATTTGTTATTCCCTTTTGAATAACTTAACCTAATATGATTATTTCCAGGCTCATCTGTAGTCCTGAAAACGGCACTGTTCATTTTTTTCTGAGGCTACTATTCCATTCGGTACGTATACCACTTCTTCTTTGTCCATTTATCTGATGATGGACATTTTGTTTGTATCCATGTCTTAGCTATTGTAAATACTGCTGCAATACACGATTTTCCATCCCGTGTCTTTTTGATTCTGGCTTTCACAAGTGACAGGCCCAATAGTGGGCCTTCCGGATCATATGGTGACTCAATTTTTACCTTTAAACGCACTGCCATTCTGTTCCTATTATTGGCTGTTACCAGTTTACATCCCACTTAGACCGAGAGGTTACACTATTCTCCACAACTTCTTCAACATCTATTGTTTGTTGACTTTTTGCTGATGGTCATTGTGACTGGTGTTAGGTGATACCTTTGTGTAGATTGGATTTGCATGCGTCTAATAATTCCTGATGTTTTGCATTTCTCAGTGTCCTTTTCATTTTTTTTAAGATTGAGCTAAACTTACAACTTCAAATTGCCTTCTTGAAAAATTTACCGCGTTTGGATTTTTATGGCCATTCCCTACCCCAGGACATTTTTTGAGGGCATGAGTCATTTACAGCCCTGCCGTCCTTGTGAATATTAGTGACCATGAGCAGTAGATTTAAAGCTGCTCTTTGAGGAAACGGCCTTAGGGTGGCAGCATTTCTAAGTTGCCAACTCTGCTTGCTAGGGAAACAGAACCTTGCTGCAAGTTGTGCTTTGAGGTTGCAGATTAGAGTGGAATGTGCCAGGACAAACCCCGATAAGTTTTAGCCTCCTTAATTCTTGTTTGTGTCTTTAAGTTGTAGTTTTTATCAGAGCAAATTTGATTGAAAAATGTCTTTTGTTCTAGGTGTACAGAATCTTGTTCATTTACGCATATACATATATCTATTGATCTTTGGGTCCTTTTTGCATGTCGGTTATTACAGAGTGTTGAGTAGACCACTCTTGGTATTCCATAGGTCTTTGGGGATTATATTTTTTATATGTATTAGTATATGTGTGTTAACCCCAATATCCTAATTTATCCATTCCTCACACCATTTCTTTGGCTTAACCATAAGTTGTCTTCTCATTCTGAGATTGTCTTTCTCTATGGAAATATGTTCATGTTTATGAATTTTCAGATAACATAAGGGATATCATAGGACATTTGTCTTTCGCATTCTGACTTACTTCACGTTGTGTGATTATCTCTAGGCTCACCTGTGGTGCTGCATATGCCATTCTTTTATTTTTTTCGTGACTGATATTCCATTCTGTCCATATACCACTTCTTCTCTGTCCATTCATCTGTTTATGGACCTTCTTTTGGCTTCCATGTCGTGGCTATTTCAATATTGCTGCAGTGCACATTTGCCTGCCTCTGTCTTTCCGATTCTGGTGGTCTTAGGTTATAGGCCCAAAAGGTGCCCTGCCGCATCATATGGTAGCTCAATTTTTACCTTTTAAAGCAGCTGCATTCAGTTTTCGTTAGTGCTGTTACCAATTACATCCCACCAGCAGCTAGAAGGTACACAGTTCTCTAAAACCCCTTCAGCATTTCTAGTTTGTAGACTGTTTGCTGATGGTCATTTGACTGGTGTGAGCTGAAACCTTTTTGGAGGTTGGATTTGTATGTGGCTAATAATTCCTTGTACTGAGCTTTAGGCATGTCCATTTTTTTGTTTTCCTTTTTTTTTTAAAGTGTGAGTACAACTTCCCTCTTCATGTTGACTTCTTGAAAGATTTGTCATGTGTTGAATTTTCTTGCCTATTCCCTACCCCAGGGCATTTTTTGAGGGCAGATGCCATTTACAGCCCTGAGTCCTTGTGACTATTAAGCAACCATTAGCACTGGGTTTAAAGCTGCTGTTGTGGGAAACACCCACTAGGCGGCAGCATCATTACGTTCTCAACTCTTGTTATTAGGGCACCAGAGTCTTCCTGGACGTAGTGTTCCGAGGTTGTAAATTAGAGGGGAATGTGCTGGGACAAGCCCCCAGAAGTTTATGTCTCCTTACTTCTGTTTGTTTTTTAATTTAATTTCTATTTCTTATCGGAGAATATTGGATTAGAGTGTTGTGATTGTCTGGCTGTACAGAATCTGCTCAATGATTCATACATATGTCTGTTCATGTTCGGATTCTGTTACCATGTGTCTTATTACAGAATGTTGAGTAGACCTCGCATGGTATTTGGTAGGTGTTTTGTCATTATATATTTTATATGTATTGGTGATTATATAATTCATAGAGTTTATATGTTATATGTTTATATACATTTAACATACATTAGGATATGTATGTTAGCCCCATAATCCTAATGTATCCATCCTCCCACCTTTCATTTTGGTTAACCAGTAGTTTCTTTTATAAGTCTGTGAGTGTCTTTTTCTGTGGAAATATGTCCATTTGTAGCAATCTTAGGATAACAGGTATAAATGATATCATAGGATATTTGTCATTCCCTTTTGACTTACTTAACCTGATATGATTATTTCTAGGCTCATCTGTAGTCCTGAAAACGGCATTTTTCATTTTTTTCCCGAGGCTACTATTCCATTTAGTCCGTATACCACTTCTTCTTTGTCCATTCATCTGTTTATGGACCTTTTATTTGCTTCCACGTCTTGGCTATTTCAGTAATGCTGCAGTGCACATTTGCCTGCCTCTGTCTTTCCGATTCTGGTGGTCTTAGGTTACAGGCCCAGAAGGTGCCCTGCCGCGTCATATGGTAGCTCAATTTTTACCTTTTAAAGCAGCTCCATTCAGTTTTCGTTAGTGCTCTTACCACTTTACATCCCACCAGCAGCTACAAGGTACACAGTTCTCTAAAATCCCTTCAGCATTTACAGTTTGTAGACTTTTTGCTGATGGTCATTTGACTGGTGTGAGCTGAAACCTTTTTGGAGGTTGGATTTGCATGTGACTAATAATTCCTTATACTGAGCTTTAGGCATGTGCTTTTTATTCTTTTCCTTTTTTTTTTTTAAAGAGTGAGTACAACTTCCCTCTTCATATTGACTTCTTCAAAAACTTGTCAAAGAAAACTTGAATTTTCTTGCCTATTCCCTACCCCAGGGCATTTTTTGAGGGCAGGTGTCATTTACAGCCCTGCAGTCCTTGTGACTATTAAGCAACCATTAGCACTGGGTTTAAAGCTGCTGTTGTGGGAAACAGCCACAAGGCGGCAGCATTATTACGTTCTCACCTCTTGTTACTAGGGCAACAGAGTCTTCCTGGAGGTAGTGTTCCGAGGTTGTAAATTAGAGAGGAGTGTGCTGGGATAAGCCCCCAGAAGTTTATGTCTCCTTACTTATGTTTGTTTTTTAAATTTAATTTCTCTTTCTTATCGGAGTAAATTCGATTAGAGTGTTGTGATTGTCTGGCTGTACAGAATGTGCTCAATGATTCATACATATGTCTGTTCATCTTTGGATCCTGTTACCATGTAATTTTTTACAGGATGTTGAGTAGACCTCCCTTGGTATTTGGCAGGTGTTTCGTGATTATATATTTTATATGTATTGGTGATTATATAATTCATAGAGTTTATATGTTATATGTTTATATACATTTAACATACATTAGTATATGTATGTTATCCCCATAGTCCTAATTTATCCATCCTCCCACCTTTCATTTTGGCGAACCATTCGTTTGTTTTATAAGTCTGTGAGTGTCTTTTTCTGTGGAAATATGTTCATTGGTAGAAATCTTAGGATAACATGTATAAATGATATCATAGGATATTTGTTATTCCCTTTTGAATAACTTAACCTAATATGATTATTTCCAGGCTCATCTGTAGTCCTGAAAACGGCACTGTTCATTTTTTTCTGAGGCTACTATTCCATTCGGTACGTATACCACTTCTTCTTTGTCCATTTATCTGATGATGGACATTTTGTTTGTATCCATGTCTTAGCTATTGTAAATACTGCTGCAATACACGATTTTCCATCCCGTGTCTTTTTGATTCTGGCTTTCACAAGTGACAGGCCCAATAGTGGGCCTTCCGGATCATATGGTGACTCAATTTTTACCTTTAAACGCACTGCCATTCTGTTCCTATTATTGGCTGTTACCAGTTTACATCCCACTTAGACCGAGAGGTTACACTATTCTCCACAACTTCTTCAACATCTATTGTTTGTTGACTTTTTGCTGATGGTCATTGTGACTGGTGTTAGGTGATACCTTTGTGTAGATTGGATTTGCATGCGTCTAATAATTCCTGATGTTTTGCATTTCTCAGTGTCCTTTTCATTTTTTTTAAGATTGAGCTAAACTTACAACTTCAAATTGCCTTCTTGAAAAATTTACCGCGTTTGGATTTTTATGGCCATTCCCTACCCCAGGACATTTTTTGAGGGCATGAGTCATTTACAGCCCTGCCGTCCTTGTGAATATTAGTGACCATGAGCAGTAGATTTAAAGCTGCTCTTTGAGGAAACGGCCTTAGGGTGGCAGCATTTCTAAGTTGCCAACTCTGCTTGCTAGGGAAACAGAACCTTGCTGCAAGTTGTGCTTTGAGGTTGCAGATTAGAGTGGAATGTGCCAGGACAAACCCCGATAAGTTTTAGCCTCCTTAATTCTTGTTTGTGTCTTTAAGTTGTAGTTTTTATCAGAGCAAATTTGATTGAAAAATGTCTTTTGTTCTAGGTGTACAGAATCTTGTTCATTTACACATATACATATATCTATTGATCTTTGGGTCCTTTTTGCATGTCGGTTATTACAGAGTGTTGAGTAGACCACTCTTGGTATTCCATAGGTCTTTGGGGATTATATTTTTTATATGTATTAGTATATGTGTGTTAACCCCAATATCCTAATTTATCCATTCCTCACACCATTTCTTTGGCTTAACCATAAGTTGTCTTCTCATTCTGAGATTGTCTTTCTCTATGGAAATATGTTCATGTTTATGAATTTTCAGATAACATAAGGGATATCATAGGACATTTGTCTTTCGCATTCTGACTTACTTCACGTTGTGTGATTATCTCTAGGCTCACCTGTGGTGCTGCATATGCCATTCTTTTATTTTTTTCGTGACTGATATTCCATTCTGTCCATATACCACTTCTTCTCTGTCCATTCATCTGTTTATGGACCTTCTTTTGGCTTCCATGTCGTGGCTATTTCAATATTGCTGCAGTGCACATTTGCCTGCCTCTGTCTTTCCGATTCTGATGGTCTTAGGTTATAGGCCCAAAAGGTGCCCTGCCGCATCATATGGTAGCTCAATTTTTACCTTTTAAAGCAGCTGCATTCAGTTTTCGTTAGTGCTGTTACCAATTACATCCCACCAGCAGCTAGAAGGTACACAGTTCTCTAAAACCCCTTCAGCATTTCTAGTTTGTAGACTGTTTGCTGATGGTCATTTGACTGGTGTGAGCTGAAACCTTTTTGGAGGTTGGATTTGTATGTGGCTAATAATTCCTTGTACTGAGCTTTAGGCATGTCCATTTTTTTGTTTTCCTTTTTTTTTTAAAGTGTGAGTACAACTTCCCTCTTCATGTTGACTTCTTGAAAGATTTGTCATGTGTTGAATTTTCTTGCCTATTCCCTACCCCAGGGCATTTTTTGAGGGCAGATGCCATTTACAGCCCTGAGTCCTTGTGACTATTAAGCAACCATTAGCACTGGGTTTAAAGCTGCTGTTGTGGGAAACACCCACTAGGCGGCAGCATCATTACGTTCTCAACTCTTGTTATTAGGGCACCAGAGTCTTCCTGGACGTAGTGTTCCGAGGTTGTAAATTAGAGGGGAATGTGCTGGGACAAGCCCCCAGAAGTTTATGTCTCCTTACTTCTGTTTGTTTTTTAATTTAATTTCTATTTCTTATCGGAGAATATTGGATTAGAGTGTTGTGATTGTCTGGCTGTACAGAATCTGCTCAATGATTCATACATATGTCTGTTCATGTTCGGATTCTGTTACCATGTGTCTTATTACAGAATGTTGAGTAGACCTCGCATGGTATTTGGTAGGTGTTTTGTCATTCTATATTTTATATGTATTGGTGATTATATAATTCATAGAGTTTATATGTTATATGTTTATATACATTTAACATACATTAGGATATGTATGTTAGCCCCATAATCCTAATGTATCCATCCTCCCACCTTTCATTTTGGTTAACCATTAGTTTCTTTTATAAGTCTGTGAGTGTCTTTTTCTGTGGAAATATGTCCATTTGTAGCAATCTTAGGATTACAGGTATAAATGATATCATAGGATATTTGTCATTCCCTTTTGACTTACTTAACCTGATATGATTATTTCTAGGCTCATCTGTAGTCCTGAAAACGGCATTTTTCATTTTTTTCCCGAGGCTACTATTCCATTTAGTCCGTATACCACTTCTTCTTTGTCCATTCATCTGTTTATGGACCTTTTTTTTGCTTCCACGTCTTGGCTATTTCAGTAATGCTGCAGTGCACATTTGCCTGCCTCTGTCTTTCCGATTCTGGTGGTCTTAGGTTACAGGCCCAGAAGGTGCCCTGCCGCGTCATATGGTAGCTCAATTTTTACCTTTTAAAGCAGCTCCATTCAGTTTTCGTTAGTGCTCTTACCACTTTACATCCCACCAGCAGCTACAAGGTACACAGTTCTCTAAAATCCCTTCAGCATTTACAGTTTGTAGACTTTTTGCTGATGGTCATTTGACTGGTGTGAGCTGAAACCTTTTTGGAGGTTGGATTTGCATGTGACTAATAATTCCTTATACTGAGCTTTAGGCATGTGCTTTTTATTCTTTTCCTTTTTTTTTTTTAAAGAGTGAGTACAACTTCCCTCTTCATATTGACTTCTTCAAAAACTTGTCAAAGAAAACTTGAATTTTCTTGCCTATTCCCTACCCCAGGGCATTTTTTGAGGGCAGGTGTCATTTACAGCCCTGCAGTCCTTGTGACTATTAAGCAACCATTAGCACTGGGTTTAAAGCTGCTGTTGTGGGAAACAGCCACAAGGCGGCAGCATTATTACGTTCTCACCTCTTGTTACTAGGGCAACAGAGTCTTCCTGGAGGTAGTGTTCCGAGGTTGTAAATTAGAGAGGAGTGTGCTGGGATAAGCCCCCAGAAGTTTATGTCTCCTTACTTATGTTTGTTTTTTAAATTTAATTTCTCTTTCTTATCGGAGTAAATTCGATTAGAGTGTTGTGATTGTCTGGCTGTACAGAATGTGCTCAATGATTCATACATATGTCTGTTCATCTTTGGATCCTGTTACCATGTAATTTTTTACAGGATGTTGAGTAGACCTCCCTTGGTATTTGGCAGGTGTTTCGTGATTATATATTTTATATGTATTGGTGATTATATAATTCATAGAGTTTATATGTTATATGTTTATATACATTTAACATACATTAGTATATGTATGTTATCCCCATAGTCCTAATTTATCCATCCTCCCACCTTTCATTTTGGCGAACCATTCGTTTGTTTTATAAGTCTGTGAGTGTCTTTTTCTGTGGAAATATGTTCATTGGTAGAAATCTTAGGATAACATGTATAAATGATATCATAGGATATTTGTTATTCCCTTTTGAATAACTTAACCTAATATGATTATTTCCAGGCTCATCTGTAGTCCTGAAAACGGCACTGTTCATTTTTTTCTGAGGCTACTATTCCATTCGGTACGTATACCACTTCTTCTTTGTCCATTTATCTGATGATGGACATTTTGTTTGTATCCATGTCTTAGCTATTGTAAATACTGCTGCAATACACGATTTTCCATCCCGTGTCTTTTTGATTCTGGCTTTCACAAGTGACAGGCCCAATAGTGGGCCTTCCGGATCATATGGTGACTCAATTTTTACCTTTAAACGCACTGCCATTCTGTTCCTATTATTGGCTGTTACCAGTTTACATCCCACTTAGACCGAGAGGTTACACTATTCTCCACAACTTCTTCAACATCTATTGTTTGTTGACTTTTTGCTGATGGTCATTGTGACTGGTGTTAGGTGATACCTTTGTGTAGATTGGATTTGCATGCGTCTAATAATTCCTGATGTTTTGCATTTCTCAGTGTCCTTTTCATTTTTTTTAAGATTGAGCTAAACTTACAACTTCAAATTGCCTTCTTGAAAAATTTACCGCGTTTGGATTTTTATGGCCGTTCCCTACCCCAGGACATTTTTTGAGGGCATGAGTCATTTACAGCCCTGCCGTCCTTGTGAATATTAGTGACCATGAGCAGTAGATTTAAAGCTGCTCTTTGAGGAAACGGCCTTAGGGTGGCAGCATTTCTAAGTTGCCAACTCTGCTTGCTAGGGAAACAGAACCTTGCTGCAAGTTGTGCTTTGAGGTTGCAGATTAGAGTGGAATGTGCCAGGACAAACCCCGATAAGTTTTAGCCTCCTTAATTCTTGTTTGTGTCTTTAAGTTGTAGTTTTTATCAGAGCAAATTTGATTGAAAAATGTCTTTTGTTCTAGGTGTACAGAATCTTGTTCATTTACACATATACATATATCTATTGATCTTTGGGTCCTTTTTGCATGTCGGTTATTACAGAGTGTTGAGTAGACCACTCTTGGTATTCCATAGGTCTTTGGGGATTATATTTTTTATATGTATTAGTATATGTGTGTTAACCCCAATATCCTAATTTATCCATTCCTCACACCATTTCTTTGGCTTAACCATAAGTTGTCTTCTCATTCTGAGATTGTCTTTCTCTATGGAAATATGTTCATGTTTATGAATTTTCAGATAACATAAGGGATATCATAGGACATTTGTCTTTCGCATTCTGACTTACTTCACGTTGTGTGATTATCTCTAGGCTCACCTGTGGTGCTGCATATGCCATTCTTTTATTTTTTTCGTGACTGATATTCCATTCTGTCCATATACCACTTCTTCTCTGTCCATTCATCTGTTTATGGACCTTCTTTTGGCTTCCATGTCGTGGCTATTTCAATATTGCTGCAGTGCACATTTGCCTGCCTCTGTCTTTCCGATTCTGATGGTCTTAGGTTATAGGCCCAAAAGGTGCCCTGCCGCATCATATGGTAGCTCAATTTTTACCTTTTAAAGCAGCTGCATTCAGTTTTCGTTAGTGCTGTTACCAATTACATCCCACCAGCAGCTAGAAGGTACACAGTTCTCTAAAACCCCTTCAGCATTTCTAGTTTGTAGACTGTTTGCTGATGGTCATTTGACTGGTGTGAGCTGAAACCTTTTTGGAGGTTGGATTTGTATGTGGCTAATAATTCCTTGTACTGAGCTTTAGGCATGTCCATTTTTTTGTTTTCCTTTTTTTTTTAAAGTGTGAGTACAACTTCCCTCTTCATGTTGACTTCTTGAAAGATTTGTCATGTGTTGAATTTTCTTGCCTATTCCCTACCCCAGGGCATTTTTTGAGGGCAGATGCCATTTACAGCCCTGAGTCCTTGTGACTATTAAGCAACCATTAGCACTGGGTTTAAAGCTGCTGTTGTGGGAAACACCCACTAGGCGGCAGCATCATTACGTTCTCAACTCTTGTTATTAGGGCACCAGAGTCTTCCTGGACGTAGTGTTCCGAGGTTGTAAATTAGAGGGGAATGTGCTGGGACAAGCCCCCAGAAGTTTATGTCTCCTTACTTCTGTTTGTTTTTTAATTTAATTTCTATTTCTTATCGGAGAATATTGGATTAGAGTGTTGTGATTGTCTGGCTGTACAGAATCTGCTCAATGATTCATACATATGTCTGTTCATGTTCGGATTCTGTTACCATGTGTCTTATTACAGAATGTTGAGTAGACCTCGCATGGTATTTGGTAGGTGTTTTGTCATTCTATATTTTATATGTATTGGTGATTATATAATTCATAGAGTTTATATGTTATATGTTTATATACATTTAACATACATTAGGATATGTATGTTAGCCCCATAATCCTAATGTATCCATCCTCCCACCTTTCATTTTGGTTAACCATTAGTTTCTTTTATAAGTCTGTGAGTGTCTTTTTCTGTGGAAATATGTCCATTTGTAGCAATCTTAGGATTACAGGTATAAATGATATCATAGGATATTTGTCATTCCCTTTTGACTTACTTAACCTGATATGATTATTTCTAGGCTCATCTGTAGTCCTGAAAACGGCATTTTTCATTTTTTTCCCGAGGCTACTATTCCATTTAGTCCGTATACCACTTCTTCTTTGTCCATTCATCTGTTTATGGACCTTTTTTTTGCTTCCACGTCTTGGCTATTTCAGTAATGCTGCAGTGCACATTTGCCTGCCTCTGTCTTTCCGATTCTGGTGGTCTTAGGTTACAGGCCCAGAAGGTGCCCTGCCGCGTCATATGGTAGCTCAATTTTTACCTTTTAAAGCAGCTCCATTCAGTTTTCGTTAGTGCTCTTACCACTTTACATCCCACCAGCAGCTACAAGGTACACAGTTCTCTAAAATCCCTTCAGCATTTACAGTTTGTAGACTTTTTGCTGATGGTCATTTGACTGGTGTGAGCTGAAACCTTTTTGGAGGTTGGATTTGCATGTGACTAATAATTCCTTATACTGAGCTTTAGGCATGTGCTTTTTATTCTTTTCCTTTTTTTTTTTTAAAGAGTGAGTACAACTTCCCTCTTCATATTGACTTCTTCAAAAACTTGTCAAAGAAAACTTGAATTTTCTTGCCTATTCCCTACCCCAGGGCATTTTTTGAGGGCAGGTGTCATTTACAGCCCTGCAGTCCTTGTGACTATTAAGCAACCATTAGCACTGGGTTTAAAGCTGCTGTTGTGGGAAACAGCCACAAGGCGGCAGCATTATTACGTTCTCACCTCTTGTTACTAGGGCAACAGAGTCTTCCTGGAGGTAGTGTTCCGAGGTTGTAAATTAGAGAGGAGTGTGCTGGGATAAGCCCCCAGAAGTTTATGTCTCCTTACTTATGTTTGTTTTTTAAATTTAATTTCTCTTTCTTATCGGAGTAAATTCGATTAGAGTGTTGTGATTGTCTGGCTGTACAGAATGTGCTCAATGATTCATACATATGTCTGTTCATCTTTGGATCCTGTTACCATGTAATTTTTTACAGGATGTTGAGTAGACCTCCCTTGGTATTTGGCAGGTGTTTCGTGATTATATATTTTATATGTATTGGTGATTATATAATTCATAGAGTTTATATGTTATATGTTTATATACATTTAACATACATTAGTATATGTATGTTATCCCCATAGTCCTAATTTATCCATCCTCCCACCTTTCATTTTGGCGAACCATTCGTTTGTTTTATAAGTCTGTGAGTGTCTTTTTCTGTGGAAATATGTTCATTGGTAGAAATCTTAGGATAACATGTATAAATGATATCATAGGATATTTGTTATTCCCTTTTGAATAACTTAACCTAATATGATTATTTCCAGGCTCATCTGTAGTCCTGAAAACGGCACTGTTCATTTTTTTCTGAGGCTACTATTCCATTCGGTACGTATACCACTTCTTCTTTGTCCATTTATCTGATGATGGACATTTTGTTTGTATCCATGTCTTAGCTATTGTAAATACTGCTGCAATACACGATTTTCCATCCCGTGTCTTTTTGATTCTGGCTTTCACAAGTGACAGGCCCAATAGTGGGCCTTCCGGATCATATGGTGACTCAATTTTTACCTTTAAACGCACTGCCATTCTGTTCCTATTATTGGCTGTTACCAGTTTACATCCCACTTAGACCGAGAGGTTACACTATTCTCCACAACTTCTTCAACATCTATTGTTTGTTGACTTTTTGCTGATGGTCATTGTGACTGGTGTTAGGTGATACCTTTGTGTAGATTGGATTTGCATGCGTCTAATAATTCCTGATGTTTTGCATTTCTCAGTGTCCTTTTCATTTTTTTTAAGATTGAGCTAAACTTACAACTTCAAATTGCCTTCTTGAAAAATTTACCGCGTTTGGATTTTTATGGCCATTCCCTACCCCAGGACATTTTTTGAGGGCATGAGTCATTTACAGCCCTGCCGTCCTTGTGAATATTAGTGACCATGAGCAGTAGATTTAAAGCTGCTCTTTGAGGAAACGGCCTTAGGGTGGCAGCATTTCTAAGTTGCCAACTCTGCTTGCTAGGGAAACAGAACCTTGCTGCAAGTTGTGCTTTGAGGTTGCAGATTAGAGTGGAATGTGCCAGGACAAACCCCGATAAGTTTTAGCCTCCTTAATTCTTGTTTGTGTCTTTAAGTTGTAGTTTTTATCAGAGCAAATTTGATTGAAAAATGTCTTTTGTTCTAGGTGTACAGAATCTTGTTCATTTACACATATACATATATCTATTGATCTTTGGGTCCTTTTTGCATGTCGGTTATTACAGAGTGTTGAGTAGACCACTCTTGGTATTCCATAGGTCTTTGGGGATTATATTTTTTATATGTATTAGTATATGTGTGTTAACCCCAATATCCTAATTTATCCATTCCTCACACCATTTCTTTGGCTTAACCATAAGTTGTCTTCTCATTCTGAGATTGTCTTTCTCTATGGAAATATGTTCATGTTTATGAATTTTCAGATAACATAAGGGATATCATAGGACATTTGTCTTTCGCATTCTGACTTACTTCACGTTGTGTGATTATCTCTAGGCTCACCTGTGGTGCTGCATATGCCATTCTTTTATTTTTTTCGTGACTGATATTCCATTCTGTCCATATACCACTTCTTCTCTGTCCATTCATCTGTTTATGGACCTTCTTTTGGCTTCCATGTCGTGGCTATTTCAATATTGCTGCAGTGCACATTTGCCTGCCTCTGTCTTTCCGATTCTGGTGGTCTTAGGTTATAGGCCCAAAAGGTGCCCTGCCGCATCATATGGTAGCTCAATTTTTACCTTTTAAAGCAGCTGCATTCAGTTTTCGTTAGTGCTGTTACCAATTACATCCCACCAGCAGCTAGAAGGTACACAGTTCTCTAAAACCCCTTCAGCATTTCTAGTTTGTAGACTGTTTGCTGATGGTCATTTGACTGGTGTGAGCTGAAACCTTTTTGGAGGTTGGATTTGTATGTGGCTAATAATTCCTTGTACTGAGCTTTAGGCATGTCCATTTTTTTGTTTTCCTTTTTTTTTTAAAGTGTGAGTACAACTTCCCTCTTCATGTTGACTTCTTGAAAGATTTGTCATGTGTTGAATTTTCTTGCCTATTCCCTACCCCAGGGCATTTTTTGAGGGCAGATGCCATTTACAGCCCTGAGTCCTTGTGACTATTAAGCAACCATTAGCACTGGGTTTAAAGCTGCTGTTGTGGGAAACACCCACTAGGCGGCAGCATCATTACGTTCTCAACTCTTGTTATTAGGGCACCAGAGTCTTCCTGGACGTAGTGTTCCGAGGTTGTAAATTAGAGGGGAATGTGCTGGGACAAGCCCCCAGAAGTTTATGTCTCCTTACTTCTGTTTGTTTTTTAATTTAATTTCTATTTCTTATCGGAGAATATTGGATTAGAGTGTTGTGATTGTCTGGCTGTACAGAATCTGCTCAATGATTCATACATATGTCTGTTCATGTTCGGATTCTGTTACCATGTGTCTTATTACAGAATGTTGAGTAGACCTCGCATGGTATTTGGTAGGTGTTTTGTCATTCTATATTTTATATGTATTGGTGATTATATAATTCATAGAGTTTATATGTTATATGTTTATATACATTTAACATACATTAGGATATGTATGTTAGCCCCATAATCCTAATGTATCCATCCTCCCACCTTTCATTTTGGTTAACCATTAGTTTCTTTTATAAGTCTGTGAGTGTCTTTTTCTGTGGAAATATGTCCATTTGTAGCAATCTTAGGATTACAGGTATAAATGATATCATAGGATATTTGTCATTCCCTTTTGACTTACTTAACCTGATATGATTATTTCTAGGCTCATCTGTAGTCCTGAAAACGGCATTTTTCATTTTTTTCCCGAGGCTACTATTCCATTTAGTCCGTATACCACTTCTTCTTTGTCCATTCATCTGTTTATGGACCTTTTTTTTGCTTCCACGTCTTGGCTATTTCAGTAATGCTGCAGTGCACATTTGCCTGCCTCTGTCTTTCCGATTCTGGTGGTCTTAGGTTACAGGCCCAGAAGGTGCCCTGCCGCGTCATATGGTAGCTCAATTTTTACCTTTTAAAGCAGCTCCATTCAGTTTTCGTTAGTGCTCTTACCACTTTACATCCCACCAGCAGCTACAAGGTACACAGTTCTCTAAAATCCCTTCAGCATTTACAGTTTGTAGACTTTTTGCTGATGGTCATTTGACTGGTGTGAGCTGAAACCTTTTTGGAGGTTGGATTTGCATGTGACTAATAATTCCTTATACTGAGCTTTAGGCATGTGCTTTTTATTCTTTTCCTTTTTTTTTTTTAAAGAGTGAGTACAACTTCCCTCTTCATATTGACTTCTTCAAAAACTTGTCAAAGAAAACTTGAATTTTCTTGCCTATTCCCTACCCCAGGGCATTTTTTGAGGGCAGGTGTCATTTACAGCCCTGCAGTCCTTGTGACTATTAAGCAACCATTAGCACTGGGTTTAAAGCTGCTGTTGTGGGAAACAGCCACAAGGCGGCAGCATTATTACGTTCTCACCTCTTGTTACTAGGGCAACAGAGTCTTCCTGGAGGTAGTGTTCCGAGGTTGTAAATTAGAGAGGAGTGTGCTGGGATAAGCCCCCAGAAGTTTATGTCTCCTTACTTATGTTTGTTTTTTAAATTTAATTTCTCTTTCTTATCGGAGTAAATTCGATTAGAGTGTTGTGATTGTCTGGCTGTACAGAATGTGCTCAATGATTCATACATATGTCTGTTCATCTTTGGATCCTGTTACCATGTAATTTTTTACAGGATGTTGAGTAGACCTCCCTTGGTATTTGGCAGGTGTTTCGTGATTATATATTTTATATGTATTGGTGATTATATAATTCATAGAGTTTATATGTTATATGTTTATATACATTTAAAATACATTAGTATATGTATGTTATCCCCATAGTCCTAATTTATCCATCCTCCCACCTTTCATTTTGGCGAACCATTCGTTTGTTTTATAAGTCTGTGAGTGTCTTTTTCTGTGGAAATATGTTCATTGGTAGAAATCTTAGGATAACATGTATAAATGATATCATAGGATATTTGTTATTCCCTTTTGAATAACTTAACCTAATATGATTATTTCCAGGCTCATCTGTAGTCCTGAAAACGGCACTGTTCATTTTTTTCTGAGGCTACTATTCCATTCGGTACGTATACCACTTCTTCTTTGTCCATTTATCTGATGATGGACATTTTGTTTGTATCCATGTCTTAGCTATTGTAAATACTGCTGCAATACACGATTTTCCATCCCGTGTCTTTTTGATTCTGGCTTTCACAAGTGACAGGCCCAATAGTGGGCCTTGCGGATCATATGGTGACTCAATTTTTACCTTTAAACGCACTGCCATTCTGTTCCTATTATTGGCTGTTACCAGTTTACATCCCACTTAGACCGAGAGGTTACACTATGCTCCACAACTTCTTCAACATCTATTGTTTGTTGACTTTTTGCTGATGGTCATTGTGACTGGTGTTAGGTGATACCTTTGTGTAGATTGGATTTGCATGCGTCTAATAATTCCTGATGTTTTGCATTTCTCAGTGTCCTTTTCATTTTTTTTAAGATTGAGCTAAACTTACAACTTCAAATTGCCTTCTTGAAAAATTTACCGCGTTTGGATTTTTATGGCCATTCCCTACCCCAGGACATTTTTTGAGGGCATGAGTCATTTACAGCCCTGCCGTCCTTGTGAATATTAGTGACCATGAGCAGTAGATTTAAAGCTGCTCTTTGAGGAAACGGCCTTAGGGTGGCAGCATTTCTAAGTTGCCAACTCTGCTTGCTAGGGAAACAGAACCTTGCTGCAAGTTGTGCTTTGAGGTTGCAGATTAGAGTGGAATGTGCCAGGACAAACCCCGATAAGTTTTAGCCTCCTTAATTCTTGTTTGTGTCTTTAAGTTGTAGTTTTTATCAGAGCAAATTTGATTGAAAAATGTCTTTTGTTCTAGGTGTACAGAATCTTGTTCATTTACGCATATACATATATCTATTGATCTTTGGGTCCTTTTCCATGTCGGTTATTACAGAGTGTTGAGTAGACCACTCTTGGTATTCCATAGGTCTTTGGGGATTATATTTTTTATATGTATTAGTATATGTGTGTTAACCCCAATATCCTAATTTATCCATTCCTCACACCTTTTCTTTGGCTTAACCATAAGTTGTCTTCTCATTCTGAGATTGTCTTTCTCTATGGAAATATGTTCATGTTTATGAATTTTCAGATAACATAAGGGATATCATAGGACATTTGTCTTTCGCATTCTGACTTACTTCACGTTGTGTGATTATCTCTAGGCTCACCTGTGGTGCTGCATATGCCATTCTTTTATTTTTTTCGTGACTGATATTCCATTCTGTCCATATACCACTTCTTCTCTGTCCATTCATCTGTTTATGGACCTTCTTTTGGCTTCCATGTCGTGGCTATTTCAATATTGCTGCAGTGCACATTTGCCTGCCTCTGTCTTTCCGATTCTGGTGGTCTTCGGTTATAGGCCCAAAAGGTGCCCTGCCGCATCATATGGTAGCTCAATTTTTACCTTTTAAAGCAGCTGCATTCAGTTTTCGTTAGTGCTGTTACCAATTACGTCCCACCAGCAGCTAGAAGGTACACAGTTCTCTAAAACCCCTTCAGCATTTCTAGTTTGTAGACTGTTTGCTGATGGTCATTTGACTGGTGTGAGCTGAAACCTTTTTGGAGGTTGGATTTGTATGTGGCTAATAATTCCTTGTACTGAGCTTTAGGCATGTCCATTTTTTTGTTTTCCTTTTTTTTTTAAAGTGTGAGTACAACTTCCCTCTTCATGTTGACTTCTTGAAAGATTTGTCATGTGTTGAATTTTCTTGCCTATTCCCTACCCCAGGGCATTTTTTGAGGGCAGATGCCATTTACAGCCCTGAGTCCTTGTGACTATTAAGCAACCATTAGCACTGGGTTTAAAGCTGCTGTTGTGGGAAACACCCACTAGGCGGCAGCATCATTACGTTCTCAACTCTTGTTATTAGGGCACCAGAGTCTTCCTGGACGTAGTGTTCCGAGGTTGTAAATTAGAGGGGAATGTGCTGGGACAAGCCCCCAGAAGTTTATGTCTCCTTACTTCTGTTTGTTTTTTAATTTAATTTCTATTTCTTATCGGAGAATATTGGATTAGAGTGTTGTGATTGTCTGGCTGTACAGAATCTGCTCAATGATTCATACATATGTCTGTTCATGTTCGGATTCTGTTACCATGTGTCTTATTACAGAATGTTGAGTAGACCTCGCATGGTATTTGGTAGGTGTTTTGTCATTATATATTTTATATGTATTGGTGATTATATAATTCATAGAGTTTATATGTTATATGTTTATATACATTTAACATACATTAGGATATGTATGTTAGCCCCATAATCCTAATGTATCCATCCTCCCACCTTTCATTTTGGTTAACCATTAGTTCCTTTTATAAGTCTGTGAGTGTCTTTTTCTGTGGAAATATGTCCATTTGTAGCAATCTTAGGATAACAGGTATAAATGATATCATAGGATATTTGTCATTCCCTTTTGACTTACTTAACCTGATATGATTATTTCTAGGCTCATCTGTAGTCCTGAAAACGGCATTTTTCATTTTTTTCCCGAGGCTACTATTCCATTTAGTCCGTATACCACTTCTTCTTTGTCCATTCATCTGTTTATGGACCTTTTTTTTGCTTCCACGTCTTGGCTATTTCAGTAATGCTGCAGTGCACATTTGCCTGCCTCTGTCTTTCCGATTCTGGTGGTCTTAGGTTACAGGCCCAAAAGGTGCCCTGCCGCGTCATATGGTAACTCAATTTTTACCTTTTAAAGCAGCTCCATTCAGTTTTCGTTAGTGCTCTTACCACTTTACATCCCACCAGCAGCTACAAGGTACACAGTTCTCTAAAATCCCTTCAGCATTTACAGTTTGTAGACTTTTTGCTGATGGTCATTTGACTGGTGTGAGCTGAAACCTTTTTGGAGGTTGGATTTGCATGTGACTAATAATTCCTTATACTGAGCTTTAGGCATGTGCTTTTTATTCTTTTCCTTTTTTTTTTAAAGAGTGAGTAAAACTTCCCTCTTCATATTGACTTCTTCAAAAACTTGTCAAAGAAAACTTGAATTTTCTTGCCTATTCCCTACCCCAGGGCATTTTTTGAGGGCAGGTGTCATTTACAGCCCTGCAGTCCTTGTGACTATTAAGCAACCATTAGCACTGGGTTTAAAGCTGCTGTTGTGGGAAACAGCCACAAGGCGGCAGCATTATTACGTTCTCACCTCTTGTTACTAGGGCAACAGAGTCTTCCTGGAGGTAGTGTTCCGAGGTTGTAAATTAGAGAGGAGTGTGCTGGGATAAGCCCCCAGAAGTTTATGTCTCCTTACTTATGTTTGTTTTTTAAATTTAATTTCTCTTTCTTATCGGAGTAAATTCGATTAGAGTGTTGTGATTGTCTGGCTGTACAGAATGTGCTCAATGATTCATACATATGTCTGTTCATCTTCGGATCCTGTTACCATGTAATTTTTTACAGGATGTTGAGTAGACCTCCCTTGGTATTTGGCAGGTGTTTCGTGATTATATATTTTATATGTATTGGTGATTATATAATTCATAGAGTTTATATGTTATATGTTTATATACATTTAACATACATTAGTATATGTATGTTATCCCCATAGTCCTAATTTATCCATCCTCCCACCTTTCATTTTGGCGAACCATTCGTTTGTTTTATAAGTCTGTGAGTGTCTTTTTCTGTGGAAATATGTTCATTGGTAGAAATCTTAGGATAACATGTATAAATGATATCATAGGATATTTGTTATTCCCTTTTGAATAACTTAACCTAATATGATTATTTCCAGGCTCATCTGTAGTCCTGAAAACGGCACTGTTCATTTTTTTCTGAGGCTACTATTCCATTCGGTACGTATACCACTTCTTCTTTGTCCATTTATCTGATGATGGACATTTTGTTTGTATCCATGTCTTAGCTATTGTAAATACTGCTGCAATACACGATTTTCCATCCCGTGTCTTTTTGATTCTGGCTTTCACAAGTGACAGGTCCAATAGTGGGCCTTCCGGATCATATGGTGACTCAATTTTTACCTTTAAACGCACTGCCATTCTGTTCCTATTATTGGCTGTTACCAGTTTACATCCCACTTAGACCGAGAGGTTACACTATGCTCCACAACTTCTTCAACATCTATTGTTTGTTGACTTTTTGCTGATGGTCATTGTGACTGGTGTTAGGTGATACCTTTGTGTAGATTGGATTTGCATGCGTCTAATAATTCCTGATGTTTTGCATTTCTCAGTGTCCTTTTCATTTTTTTTAAGATTGAGCTAAACTTACAACTTCAAATTGCCTTCTTGAAAAATTTACCGCGTTTGGATTTTTATGGCCATTCCCTACCCCAGGACATTTTTTGAGGGCATGAGTCATTTACAGCCCTGCCGTCCTTGTGAATATTAGTGACCATGAGCAGTAGATTTAAAGCTGCTCTTTGAGGAAACGGCCTTAGGGTGGCAGCATTTCTAAGTTGCCAACTCTGCTTGCTAGGGAAACAGAACCTTGCTGCAAGTTGTGCTTTGAGGTTGCAGATTAGAGTGGAATGTGCCAGGACAAACCCCGATAAGTTTTAGCCTCCTTAATTCTTGTTTGTGTCTTTAAGTTGTAGTTTTTATCAGAGCAAATTTGATTGAAAAATGTCTTTTGTTCTAGGTGTACAGAATCTTGTTCATTTACACATATACATATATCTATTGATCTTTGGGTCCTTTTTGCATGTCGGTTATTACAGAGTGTTGAGTAGACCACTCTTGGTATTCCATAGGTCTTTGGGGATTATATTTTTTATATGTATTAGTATATGTGTGTTAACCCCAATATCCTAATTTATCCATTCCTCACACCATTTCTTTGGCTTAACCATAAGTTGTCTTCTCATTCTGAGATTGTCTTTCTCTATGGAAATATGTTCATGTTTATGAATTTTCAGATAACATAAGGGATATCATAGGACATTTGTCTTTCGCATTCTGACTTACTTCACGTTGTGTGATTATCTCTAGGCTCACCTGTGGTGCTGCATATGCCATTCTTTTATTTTTTTCGTGACTGATATTCCATTCTGTCCATATACCACTTCTTCTCTGTCCATTCATCTGTTTATGGACCTTCTTTTGGCTTCCATGTCGTGGCTATTTCAATATTGCTGCAGTGCACATTTGCCTGCCTCTGTCTTTCCGATTCTGGTGGTCTTAGGTTATAGGCCCAAAAGGTGCCCTGCCGCATCATATGGTAGCTCAATTTTTACCTTTTAAAGCAGCTGCATTCAGTTTTCGTTAGTGCTGTTACCAATTACATCCCACCAGCAGCTAGAAGGTACACAGTTCTCTAAAACCCCTTCAGCATTTCTAGTTTGTAGACTGTTTGCTGATGGTCATTTGACTGGTGTGAGCTGAAACCTTTTTGGAGGTTGGATTTGTATGTGGCTAATAATTCCTTGTACTGAGCTTTAGGCATGTCCATTTTTTTGTTTTCCTTTTTTTTTTAAAGTGTGAGTACAACTTCCCTCTTCATGTTGACTTCTTGAAAGATTTGTCATGTGTTGAATTTTCTTGCCTATTCCCTACCCCAGGGCATTTTTTGAGGGCAGATGCCATTTACAGCCCTGAGTCCTTGTGACTATTAAGCAACCATTAGCACTGGGTTTAAAGCTGCTGTTGTGGGAAACACCCACTAGGCGGCAGCATCATTACGTTCTCAACTCTTGTTATTAGGGCACCAGAGTCTTCCTGGACGTAGTGTTCCGAGGTTGTAAATTAGAGGGGAATGTGCTGGGACAAGCCCCCAGAAGTTTATGTCTCCTTACTTCTGTTTGTTTTTTAATTTAATTTCTATTTCTTATCGGAGAATATTGGATTAGAGTGTTGTGATTGTCTGGCTGTACAGAATCTGCTCAATGATTCATACATATGTCTGTTCATGTTCGGATTCTGTTACCATGTGTCTTATTACAGAATGTTGAGTAGACCTCGCATGGTATTTGGTAGGTGTTTTGTCATTCTATATTTTATATGTATTGGTGATTATATAATTCATAGAGTTTATATGTTATATGTTTATATACATTTAACATACATTAGGATATGTATGTTAGCCCCATAATCCTAATGTATCCATCCTCCCACCTTTCATTTTGGTTAACCATTAGTTTCTTTTATAAGTCTGTGAGTGTCTTTTTCTGTGGAAATATGTCCATTTGTAGCAATCTTAGGATAACAGGTATAAATGATATCATAGGATATTTGTCATTCCCTTTTGACTTACTTAACCTGATATGATTATTTCTAGGCTCATCTGTAGTCCTGAAAACGGCATTTTTCATTTTTTTCCCGAGGCTACTATTCCATTTAGTCCGTATACCACTTCTTCTTTGTCCATTCATCTGTTTATGGACCTTTTTTTTGCTTCCACGTCTTGGCTATTTCAGTAATGCTGCAGTGCACATTTGCCTGCCTCTGTCTTTCCGATTCTGGTGGTCTTAGGTTACAGGCCCAGAAGGTGCCCTGCCGCGTCATATGGTAGCTCAATTTTTACCTTTTAAAGCAGCTCCATTCAGTTTTCGTTAGTGCTCTTACCACTTTACATCCCACCAGCAGCTACAAGGTACACAGTTCTCTAAAATCCCTTCAGCATTTACAGTTTGTAGACTTTTTGCTGATGGTCATTTGACTGGTGTGAGCTGAAACCTTTTTGGAGGTTGGATTTGCATGTGACTAATAATTCCTTATACTGAGCTTTAGGCATGTGCTTTTTATTCTTTTCCTTTTTTTTTTTTAAAGAGTGAGTACAACTTCCCTCTTCATATTGACTTCTTCAAAAACTTGTCAAAGAAAACTTGAATTTTCTTGCCTATTCCCTACCCCAGGGCATTTTTTGAGGGCAGGTGTCATTTACAGCCCTGCAGTCCTTGTGACTATTAAGCAACCATTAGCACTGGGTTTAAAGCTGCTGTTGTGGGAAACAGCCACAAGGCGGCAGCATTATTACGTTCTCACCTCTTGTTACTAGGGCAACAGAGTCTTCCTGGAGGTAGTGTTCCGAGGTTGTAAATTAGAGAGGAGTGTGCTGGGATAAGCCCCCAGAAGTTTATGTCTCCTTACTTATGTTTGTTTTTTAAATTTAATTTCTCTTTCTTATCGGAGTAAATTCGATTAGAGTGTTGTGATTGTCTGGCTGTACAGAATGTGCTCAATGATTCATACATATGTCTGTTCATCTTTGGATCCTGTTACCATGTAATTTTTTACAGGATGTTGAGTAGACCTCCCTTGGTATTTGGCAGGTGTTTCGTGATTATATATTTTATATGTATTGGTGATTATATAATTCATAGAGTTTATATGTTATATGTTTATATACATTTAACATACATTAGTATATGTATGTTATCCCCATAGTCCTAATTTATCCATCCTCCCACCTTTCATTTTGGCGAACCATTCGTTTGTTTTATAAGTCTGTGAGTGTCTTTTTCTGTGGAAATATGTTCATTGGTAGAAATCTTAGGATAACATGTATAAATGATATCATAGGATATTTGTTATTCCCTTTTGAATAACTTAACCTAATATGATTATTTCCAGGCTCATCTGTAGTCCTGAAAACGGCACTGTTCATTTTTTTCTGAGGCTACTATTCCATTCGGTACGTATACCACTTCTTCTTTGTCCATTTATCTGATGATGGACATTTTGTTTGTATCCATGTCTTAGCTATTGTAAATACTGCTGCAATACACGATTTTCCATCCCGTGTCTTTTTGATTCTGGCTTTCACAAGTGACAGGCCCAATAGTGGGCCTTGCGGATCATATGGTGACTCAATTTTTACCTTTAAACGCACTGCCATTCTGTTCCTATTATTGGCTGTTACCAGTTTACATCCCACTTAGACCGAGAGGTTACACTATGCTCCACAACTTCTTCAACATCTATTGTTTGTTGACTTTTTGCTGATGGTCATTGTGACTGGTGTTAGGTGATACCTTTGTGTAGATTGGATTTGCATGTGTCTAATAATTCCTGATGTTTTGCATTTCTCAGTGTCCTTTTCATTTTTTTTAAGATTGAGCTAAACTTACAACTTCAAATTGCCTTCTTGAAAAATTTACCGCGTTTGGATTTTTATGGCCATTCCCTACCCCAGGACATTTTTTGAGGGCATGAGTCATTTACAGCCCTGCCGTCCTTGTGAATATTAGTGACCATGAGCAGTAGATTTAAAGCTGCTCTTTGAGGAAACGGCCTTAGGGTGGCAGCATTTCTAAGTTGCCAACTCTGCTTGCTAGGGAAACAGAACCTTGCTGCAAGTTGTGCTTTGAGGTTGCAGATTAGAGTGGAATGTGCCAGGACAAACCCCGATAAGTTTTAGCCTCCTTAATTCTTGTTTGTGTCTTTAAGTTGTAGTTTTTATCAGAGCAAATTTGATTGAAAAATGTCTTTTGTTCTAGGTGTACAGAATCTTGTTCATTTACGCATATACATATATCTATTGATCTTTGGGTCCTTTTCCATGTCGGTTATTACAGAGTGTTGAGTAGACCACTCTTGGTATTCCATAGGTCTTTGGGGATTATATTTTTTATATGTATTAGTATATGTGTGTTAACCCCAATATCCTAATTTATCCATTCCTCACACCTTTTCTTTGGCTTAACCATAAGTTGTCTTCTCATTCTGAGATTGTCTTTCTCTATGGAAATATGTTCATGTTTATGAATTTTCAGATAACATAAGGGATATCATAGGACATTTGTCTTTCGCATTCTGACTTACTTCACGTTGTGTGATTATCTCTAGGCTCACCTGTGGTGCTGCATATGCCATTCTTTTATTTTTTTCGTGACTGATATTCCATTCTGTCCATATACCACTTCTTCTCTGTCCATTCATCTGTTTATGGACCTTCTTTTGGCTTCCATGTCGTGGCTATTTCAATATTGCTGCAGTGCACATTTGCCTGCCTCTGTCTTTCCGATTCTGGTGGTCTTCGGTTATAGGCCCAAAAGGTGCCCTGCCGCATCATATGGTAGCTCAATTTTTACCTTTTAAAGCAGCTGCATTCAGTTTTCGTTAGTGCTGTTACCAATTACGTCCCACCAGCAGCTAGAAGGTACACAGTTCTCTAAAACCCCTTCAGCATTTCTAGTTTGTAGACTGTTTGCTGATGGTCATTTGACTGGTGTGAGCTGAAACCTTTTTGGAGGTTGGATTTGTATGTGGCTAATAATTCCTTGTACTGAGCTTTAGGCATGTCCATTTTTTTGTTTTCCTTTTTTTTTTAAAGTGTGAGTACAACTTCCCTCTTCATGTTGACTTCTTGAAAGATTTGTCATGTGTTGAATTTTCTTGCCTATTCCCTACCCCAGGGCATTTTTTGAGGGCAGATGCCATTTACAGCCCTGAGTCCTTGTGACTATTAAGCAACCATTAGCACTGGGTTTAAAGCTGCTGTTGTGGGAAACACCCACTAGGCGGCAGCATCATTACGTTCTCAACTCTTGTTATTAGGGCACCAGAGTCTTCCTGGACGTAGTGTTCCGAGGTTGTAAATTAGAGGGGAATGTGCTGGGACAAGCCCCCAGAAGTTTATGTCTCCTTACTTCTGTTTGTTTTTTAATTTAATTTCTATTTCTTATCGGAGAATATTGGATTAGAGTGTTGTGATTGTCTGGCTGTACAGAATCTGCTCAAAGATTCATACATATGTCTGTTCATGTTCGGATTCTGTTACCATGTGTCTTATTACAGAATGTTGAGTAGACCTCGCATGGTATTTGGTAGGTGTTTTGTCATTATATATTTTATATGTATTGGTGATTATATAATTCATAGAGTTTATATGTTATATGTTTATATACATTTAACATACATTAGGATATGTATGTTAGCCCCATAATCCTAATGTATCCATCCTCCCACCTTTCATTTTGGTTAACCATTAGTTCCTTTTATAAGTCTGTGAGTGTCTTTTTCTGTGGAAATATGTCCATTTGTAGCAATCTTAGGATAACAGGTATAAATGATATCATAGGATATTTGTCATTCCCTTTTGACTTACTTAACCTGATATGATTATTTCTAGGCTCATCTGTAGTCCTGAAAACGGCATTTTTCATTTTTTTCCCGAGGCTACTATTCCATTTAGTCCGTATACCACTTCTTCTTTGTCCATTCATCTGTTTATGGACCTTTTTTTTGCTTCCACGTCTTGGCTATTTCAGTAATGCTGCAGTGCACATTTGCCTGCCTCTGTCTTTCCGATTCTGGTGGTCTTAGGTTACAGGCCCAAAAGGTGCCCTGCCGCGTCATATGGTAGCTCAATTTTTACCTTTTAAAGCAGCTCCATTCAGTTTTCGTTAGTGCTCTTACCACTTTACATCCCACCAGCAGCTACAAGGTACACAGTTCTCTAAAATCCCTTCAGCATTTACAGTTTGTAGACTTTTTGCTGATGGTCATTTGACTGGTGTGAGCTGAAACCTTTTTGGAGGTTGGATTTGCATGTGACTAATAATTCCTTATACTGAGCTTTAGGCATGTGCTTTTTATTCTTTTCCTTTTTTTTTTAAAGAGTGAGTAAAACTTCCCTCTTCATATTGACTTCTTCAAAAACTTGTCAAAGAAAACTTGAATTTTCTTGCCTATTCCCTACCCCAGGGCATTTTTTGAGGGCAGGTGTCATTTACAGCCCTGCAGTCCTTGTGACTATTAAGCAACCATTAGCACTGGGTTTAAAGCTGCTGTTGTGGGAAACAGCCACAAGGCGGCAGCATTATTACGTTCTCACCTCTTGTTACTAGGGCAACAGAGTCTTCCTGGAGGTAGTGTTCCGAGGTTGTAAATTAGAGAGGAGTGTGCTGGGATAAGCCCCCAGAAGTTTATGTCTCCTTACTTATGTTTGTTTTTTAAATTTAATTTCTCTTTCTTATCGGAGTAAATTCGATTAGAGTGTTGTGATTGTCTGGCTGTACAGAATGTGCTCAATGATTCATACATATGTCTGTTCATCTTCGGATCCTGTTACCATGTAATTTTTTACAGGATGTTGAGTAGACCTCCCTTGGTATTTGGCAGGTGTTTCGTGATTATATATTTTATATGTATTGGTGATTATATAATTCATAGAGTTTATATGTTATATGTTTATATACATTTAACATACATTAGTATATGTATGTTATCCCCATAGTCCTAATTTATCCATCCTCCCACCTTTCATTTTGGCGAACCATTCGTTTGTTTTATAAGTCTGTGAGTGTCTTTTTCTGTGGAAATATGTTCATTGGTAGAAATCTTAGGATAACATGTATAAATGATATCATAGGATATTTGTTATTCCCTTTTGAATAACTTAACCTAATATGATTATTTCCAGGCTCATCTGTAGTCCTGAAAACGGCACTGTTCATTTTTTTCTGAGGCTACTATTCCATTCGGTACGTATACCACTTCTTCTTTGTCCATTTATCTGATGATGGACATTTTGTTTGTATCCATGTCTTAGCTATTGTAAATACTGCTGCAATACACGATTTTCCATCCCGTGTCTTTTTGATTCTGGCTTTCACAAGTGACAGGCCCAATAGTGGGCCTTCCGGATCATATGGTGACTCAATTTTTACCTTTAAACGCACTGCCATTCTGTTCCTATTATTGGCTGTTACCAGTTTACATCCCACTTAGACCGAGAGGTTACACTATGCTCCACAACTTCTTCAACATCTATTGTTTGTTGACTTTTTGCTGATGGTCATTGTGACTGGTGTTGGGTGATACCTTTGTGTAGATTGGATTTGCATGCGTCTAATAATTCCTGATGTTTTGCATTTCTCAGTGTCCTTTTCATTTTTTTTAAGATTGAGCTAAACTTACAACTTCAAATTGCCTTCTTGAAAAATTTACCGCGTTTGGATTTTTATGGCCATTCCCTACCCCAGGACATTTTTTGAGGGCATGAGTCATTTACAGCCCTGCCGTCCTTGTGAATATTAGTGACCATGAGCAGTAGATTTAAAGCTGCTCTTTGAGGAAACGGCCTTAGGGTGGCAGCATTTCTAAGTTGCCAACTCTGCTTGCTAGGGAAACAGAACCTTGCTGCAAGTTGTGCTTTGAGGTTGCAGATTAGAGTGGAATGTGCCAGGACAAACCCCGATAAGTTTTAGCCTCCTTAATTCTTGTTTGTGTCTTTAAGTTGTAGTTTTTATCAGAGCAAATTTGATTGAAAAATGTCTTTTGTTCTAGGTGTACAGAATCTTGTTCATTTACGCATATACATATATCTATTGATCTTTGGGTCCTTTTCCATGTCGGTTATTACAGAGTGTTGAGTAGACCACTCTTGGTATTCCATAGGTCTTTGGGGATTATATTTTTTATATGTATTAGTATACGTGTGTTAACCCCAATATCCTAATTTATCCATTCCTCACACCTTTTCTTTGGCTTAACCATAAGTTGTCTTCTCATTCTGAGATTGTCTTTCTCTATGGAAATATGTTCATGTTTATGAATTTTCAGATAACATAAGGGATATCATAGGACATTTGTCTTTCGCATTCTGACTTACTTCACGTTGTGTGATTATCTCTAGGCTCACCTGTGGTGCTGCATATGCCATTCTTTTATTTTTTTCGTGACTGATATTCCATTCTGTCCATATACCACTTCTTCTCTGTCCATTCATCTGTTTATGGACCTTCTTTTGGCTTCCATGTCGTGGCTATTTCAATATTGCTGCAGTGCACATTTGCCTGCCTCTGTCTTTCCGATTCTGGTGGTCTTCGGTTATAGGCCCAAAAGGTGCCCTGCCGCATCATATGGTAGCTCAATTTTTACCTTTTAAAGCAGCTGCATTCAGTTTTCGTTAGTGCTGTTACCAATTACGTCCCACCAGCAGCTAGAAGGTACACAGTTCTCTAAAACCCCTTCAGCATTTCTAGTTTGTAGACTGTTTGCTGATGGTCATTTGACTGGTGTGAGCTGAAACCTTTTTGGAGGTTGGATTTGTATGTGGCTAATAATTCCTTGTACTGAGCTTTAGGCATGTCCATTTTTTTGTTTTCCTTTTTTTTTTAAAGTGTGAGTACAACTTCCCTCTTCATGTTGACTTCTTGAAAGATTTGTCATGTGTTGAATTTTCTTGCCTATTCCCTACCCCAGGGCATTTTTTGAGGGCAGATGCCATTTACAGCCCTGAGTCCTTGTGACTATTAAGCAACCATTAGCACTGGGTTTAAAGCTGCTGTTGTGGGAAACACCCACTAGGCGGCAGCATCATTACGTTCTCAACTCTTGTTATTAGGGCACCAGAGTCTTCCTGGACGTAGTGTTCCGAGGTTGTAAATTAGAGGGGAATGTGCTGGGACAAGCCCCCAGAAGTTTATGTCTCCTTACTTCTGTTTGTTTTTTAATTTAATTTCTATTTCTTATCGGAGAATATTGGATTAGAGTGTTGTGATTGTCTGGCTGTACAGAATCTGCTCAAAGATTCATACATATGTCTGTTCATGTTCGGATTCTGTTACCATGTGTCTTATTACAGAATGTTGAGTAGACCTCGCATGGTATTTGGTAGGTGTTTTGTCATTATATATTTTATATGTATTGGTGATTATATAATTCATAGAGTTTATATGTTATATGTTTATATACATTTAACATACATTAGGATATGTATGTTAGCCCCATAATCCTAATGTATCCATCCTCCCACCTTTCATTTTGGTTAACCATTAGTTCCTTTTATAAGTCTGTGAGTGTCTTTTTCTGTGGAAATATGTCCATTTGTAGCAATCTTAGGATAACAGGTATAAATGATATCATAGGATATTTGTCATTCCCTTTTGACTTACTTAACCTGATATGATTATTTCTAGGCTCATCTGTAGTCCTGAAAACGGCATTTTTCATTTTTTTCCCGAGGCTACTATTCCATTTAGTCCGTATACCACTTCTTCTTTGTCCATTCATCTGTTTATGGACCTTGTTTTGGCTTCCACGTCTTGGCTATTTCAGTAATGCTGCAGTGCACATTTGCCTGCCTCTGTCTTTCCGATTCTGGTGGTCTTAGGTTACAGGCCCAAAAGGTGCCCTGCCGCGTCATATGGTAGCTCAATTTTTACCTTTTAAAGCAGCTCCATTCAGTTTTCGTTAGTGCTCTTACCACTTTACATCCCACCAGCAGCTACAAGGTACACAGTTCTCTAAAATCCCTTCAGCATTTACAGTTTGTAGACTTTTTGCTGATGGTCATTTGACTGGTGTGAGCTGAAACCTTTTTGGAGGTTGGATTTGCATGTGACTAATAATTCCTTATACTGAGCTTTAGGCATGTGCTTTTTATTCTTTTCCTTTTTTTTTTAAAGAGTGAGTAAAACTTCCCTCTTCATATTGACTTCTTCAAAAACTTGTCAAAGAAAACTTGAATTTTCTTGCCTATTCCCTACCCCAGGGCATTTTTTGAGGGCAGGTGTCATTTACAGCCCTGCAGTCCTTGTGACTATTAAGCAACCATTAGCACTGGGTGTAAAGCTGCTGTTGTGGGAAACAGCCACAAGGCGGCAGCATTATTACGTTCTCACCTCTTGTTACTAGGGCAACAGAGTCTTCCTGGAGGTAGTGTTCCGAGGTTGTAAATTAGAGAGGAGTGTGCTGGGATAAGCCCCCAGAAGTTTATGTCTCCTTACTTATGTTTGTTTTTTAAATTTAATTTCTCTTTCTTATCGGAGTAAATTCGATTAGAGTGTTGTGATTGTCTGGCTGTACAGAATGTGCTCAATGATTCATACATATGTCTGTTCATCTTCGGATCCTGTTACCATGTAATTTTTTACAGGATGTTGAGTAGACCTCCCTTGGTATTTGGCAGGTGTTTCGTGATTATATATTTTATATGTATTGGTGATTATATAATTCATAGAGTTTATATGTTATATGTTTATATACATTTAACATACATTAGTATATGTATGTTATCCCCATAGTCCTAATTTATCCATCCTCCCACCTTTCATTTTGGCGAACCATTCGTTTGTTTTATAAGTCTGTGAGTGTCTTTTTCTATGGAAATATGTTCATTGGTAGAAATCTTAGGATAACATGTATAAATGATATCATAGGATATTTGTTATTCCCTTTTGAATAACTTAACCTAATATGATTATTTCCAGGCTCATCTGTAGTCCTGAAAACGGCACTGTTCATTTTTTTCTGAGGCTACTATTCCATTCGGTACGTATACCACTTCTTCTTTGTCCATTTATCTGATGATGGACATTTTGTTTGTATCCATGTCTTAGCTATTGTAAATACTGCTGCAATACACGATTTTCCATCCCGTGTCTTTTTGATTCTGGCTTTCACAAGTGACAGGTCCAATAGTGGGCCTTCCGGATCATATGGTGACTCAATTTTTACCTTTAAACGCACTGCCATTCTGTTCCTATTATTGGCTGTTACCAGTTTACATCCCACTTAGACCGAGAGGTTACACTATTCTCCACAACTTCTTCAACATCTATTGTTTGTTGACTTTTTGCTGATGGTCATTGTGACTGGTGTTAGGTGATATCTTTGTGTAGATTGGATTTGCATGCGTCTAATAATTCCTGATGTTTTGCATTTCTCAGTGTCCTTTTCATTTTTTTTAAGATTGAGCTAAACTTACAACTTCAAATTGCCTTCTTGAAAAATTTACCGCGTTTGGATTTTTATGGCCATTCCCTACCCCAGGACATTTTTTGAGGGCATGAGTCATTTACAGCCCTGCCGTCCTTGTGAATATTAGTGACCATGAGCAGTAGATTTAAAGCTGCTCTTTGAGGAAACGGCCTTAGGGTGGCAGCATTTCTAAGTTGCCAACTCTGCTTGCTAGGGAAACAGAACCTTGCTGCAAGTTGTGCTTTGAGGTTGCAGATTAGAGTGGAATGTGCCAGGACAAACCCCGATAAGTTTTAGCCTCCTTAATTCTTGTTTGTGTCTTTAAGTTGTAGTTTTTATCAGAGCAAATTTGATTGAAAAATGTCTTTTGTTCTAGGTGTACAGAATCTTGTTCATTTACACATATACATATATCTATTGATCTTTGGGTCCTTTTTGCATGTCGGTTATTACAGAGTGTTGAGTAGACCACTCTTGGTATTCCATAGGTCTTTGGGGATTATATTTTTTATATGTATTAGTATATGTGTGTTAACCCCAATATCCTAATTTATCCATTCCTCACACCTTTTCTTTGGCTTAACCATAAGTTGTCTTCTCATTCTGAGATTGTCTTTCTCTATGGAAATATGTTCATGTTTATGAATTTTCAGATAACATAAGGGATATCATAGGACATTTGTCTTTCGCATTCTGACTTACTTCACGTTGTGTGATTATCTCTAGGCTCACCTGTGGTGCTGCATATGCCATTCTTTTATTTTTTTCGTGACTGATATTCCATTCTGTCCATATACCACTTCTTCTCTGTCCATTCATCTCTTTATGGACCTTCTTTTGGCTTCCATGTCGTGGCTATTTCAATATTGCTGCAGTGCACATTTGCCTGCCTCTGTCTTTCCGATTCTGGTGGTCTTAGGTTATAGGCCCAAAAGGTGCCCTGCCGCATCATATGGTAGCTCAATTTTTACCTTTTAAAGCAGCTGCATTCAGTTTTCGTTAGTGCTGTTACCCATTACATCCCACCAGCAGCTAGAAGGTACACAGTTCTCTAAAACCCCTTCAGCATTTCTAGTTTGTAGACTGTTTGCTGATGGTCATTTGACTGGTGTGAGCTGAAACCTTTTTGGAGGTTGGATTTGTATGTGGCTAATAATTCCTTGTACTGAGCTTTAGGCATGTCCATTTTTTTGTTTTCCTTTTTTTTTTAAAGTGTGAGTACAACTTCCCTCTTCATGTTGACTTCTTGAAAGATTTGTCATGTGTTGAATTTTCTTGCCTATTCCCTACCCCAGGGCATTTTTTGAGGGCAGATGCCATTTACAGCCCTGAGTCCTTGTGACTATTAAGCAACCATTAGCACTGGGTTTAAAGCTGCTGTTGTGGGAAACACCCACTAGGCGGCAGCATCATTACGTTCTCAACTCTTGTTATTAGGGCACCAGAGTCTTCCTGGACGTAGTGTTCCGAGGTTGTAAATTAGAGGGGAATGTGCTGGGACAAGCCCCCAGAAGTTTATGTCTCCTTACTTCTGTTTGTTTTTTAATTTAATTTCTATTTCTTATCGGAGAATATTGGATTAGAGTGTTGTGATTGTCTGGCTGTACAGAATCTGCTCAATGATTCATACATATGTCTGTTCATGTTCGGATTCTGTTACCATGTGTCTTATTACAGAATGTTGAGTAGACCTCGCATGGTATTTGGTAGGTGTTTTGTCATTATATATTTTATATGTATTGGTGATTATATAATTCATAGAGTTTATATGTTATATGTTTATATACATTTAACATACATTAGGATATGTATGTTAGCCCCATAATCCTAATGTATCCATCCTCCCACCTTTCATTTTGGTTAACCAGTAGTTTCTTTTATAAGTCTGTGAGTGTCTTTTTCTGTGGAAATATGTCCATTTGTAGCAATCTTAGGATAACAGGTATAAATGATATCATAGGATATTTGTCATTCCCTTTTGACTTACTTAACCTGATATGATTATTTCTAGGCTCATCTGTAGTCCTGAAAACGGCATTTTTCATTTTTTTCCCGAGGCTACTATTCCATTTAGTCCGTATACCACTTCTTCTTTGTCCATTCATCTGTTTATGGACCTTTTTTTTGCTTCCACGTCTTGGCTATTTCAGTAATGCTGCAGTGCACATTTCCCTGCCTCTGTCTTTCCGATTCTGGTGGTCTTAGGTTACAGGCCCAAAAGGTGCCCTGCCGCGTCATATGGTAGCTCAATTTTTACCTTTTAAAGCAGCTCCATTCAGTTTTCGTTAGTGCTCTTACCACTTTACATCCCACCAGCAGCTACAAGGTACACAGTTCTCTAAAATCCCTTCAGCATTTACAGTTTGTAGACTTTTTGCTGATGGTCATTTGACTGGTGTGAGCTGAAACCTTTTTGGAGGTTGGATTTGCATGTGACTAATAATTCCTTATACTGAGCTTTAGGCATGTGCTTTTCATTCTTTTCCTTTTTTTTTTTTAAAGAGTGAGTACAACTTCCCTCTTCATATTGACTTCTTCAAAAACTTGTCAAAGAAAACTTGAATTTTCTTGCCTATTCCCTACCCCAGGGCATTTTTTGAGGGCAGGTGTCAATTACAGCCCTGCAGTCCTTGTGACTATTAAGCAACCATTAGCACTGGGTTTAAAGCTGCTGTTGTGGGAAACAGCCACAAGGCGGCAGCATTATTACGTTCTCACCTCTTGTTACTAGGGCAACAGAGTCTTCCTGGAGGTAGTGTTCCGAGGTTGTAAATTAGAGAGGAGTGTGCTGGGATAAGCCCCCAGAAGTTTATGTCTCCTTACTTATGTTTGTTTTTTAAATTTAATTTCTCTTTCTTATCGGAGTAAATTCGATTAGAGTGTTGTGATTGTCTGGCTGTACAGAATGTGCTCAATGATTCATACATATGTCTGTTCATCTTTGGATCCTGTTACCATGTAATTTTTTACAGGATGTTGAGTAGACCTCCCTTGGTATTTGGCAGGTGTTTCGTGATTATATATTTTATATGTATTGGTGATTATATAATTCATAGAGTTTATATGTTATATGTTTATATACATTTAACATACATTAGTATATGTATGTTATCCCCATAGTCCTAATTTATCCATCCTCCCACCTTTCATTTTGGCGAACCATTCGTTTGTTTTATAAGTCTGTGAGTGTCTTTTTCTGTGGAAATATGTTCATTGGTAGAAATCTTAGGATAACATGTATAAATGATATCATAGGATATTTGTTATTCCCTTTTGAATAACTTAACCTAATATGATTATTTCCAGGCTCATCTGTAGTCCTGAAAACGGCACTGTTCATTTTTTTCTGAGGCTACTATTCCATTCGGCACGTATACCACTTCTTCTTTGTCCATTTATCTGATGATGGACATTTTGTTTGTATCCATGTCTTAGCTATTGTAAATACTGCTGCAATACACGATTTTCCATCCCGTGTCTTTTTGATTCTGGCTTTCACAAGTGACAGGCCCAATAGTGGGCCTTCCGGATCATATGGTGACTCAATTTTTACCTTTAAACGCACTGCCATTCTGTTCCTATTATTGGCTGTTACCAGTTTACATCCCACTTAGACCGAGAGGTTACACTATTCTCCACAACTTCTTCAACATCTATTGTTTGTTGACTTTTTGCTGATGGTCATTTTGACTGGTGTTAGGTGATACCTTTGTGTAGATTGGATTTGCATGCGTCTAATAAAATTCCTGATGTTTTGCATTTCTCAGTGTCCTTTTCATTTTTTTTAAGATTGAGCTAAACTTACAACTTCAAATTGCCTTCTTGAAAAATTTACCGCGTTTGGATTTTTATGGCCATTCCCTACCCCAGGACATTTTTTGAGGGCATGAGTCATTTACAGCCCTGCCGTCCTTGTGAATATTAGTGACCATGAGCAGTAGATTTAAAGCTGCTCTTTGAGGAAACGGCCTTAGGGTGGCAGCATTTCTAAGTTGCCAACTCTGCTTGCTAGGGAAACAGAACCTTGCTGCAAGTTGTGCTTTGAGGTTGCAGATTAGAGTGGAATGTGCCAGGACAAACCCCGATAAGTTTTAGCCTCCTTAATTCTTGTTTGTGTCTTTAAGTTGTAGTTTTTATCAGAGCAAATTTGATTGAAAAATGTCTTTTGTTCTAGGTGTACAGAATCTTGTTCATTTACACATATACATATATCTATTGATCTTTGGGTCCTTTTCCATGTCGGTTATTACAGAGTGTTGAGTAGACCACTCTTGGTATTCCATAGGTCTTTGGGGATTATATTTTTTATATGTATTAGTATATGTGTGTTAACCCCAATATCCTAATTTATCCATTCCTCACACCTTTTCTTTGGCTTAACCATAAGTTGTCTTCTCATTCTGAGATTGTCTTTCTCTATGGAAATATGTTCATGTTTATGAATTTTCAGATAACATAAGGGATATCATAGGACATTTGTCTTTCGCATTCTGACTTACTTCACGTTGTGTGATTATCTCTAGGCTCATCTGTGGTGCTGCATATGCCATTCTTTTATTTTTTTCGTGACTGATATTCCATTCTGTCCATATACCACTTCTTCTCTGTCCATTCATCTGTTTATGGACCTTCTTTTGGCTTCCATGTCGTGGCTATTTCAATATTGCTGCAGTGCACATTTGCCTGCCTCTGTCTTTCCGATTCTGGTGGTCTTCGGTTATAGGCCCAAAAGGTGCCCTGCCGCATCATATGGTAGCTCAATTTTTACCTTTTAAAGCAGCTGCATTCAGTTTTCGTTAGTGCTGTTACCCATTACATCCCACCAGCAGCTAGAAGGTACACAGTTCTCTAAAACCCCTTCAGCATTTCTAGTTTGTAGACTGTTTGCTGATGGTCATTTGACTGGTGTGAGCTGAAACCTTTTTGGAGGTTGGATTTGTATGTGGCTAATAATTCCTTGTACTGAGCTTTAGGCATGTCCATTTTTTTGTTTTCCTTTTTTTTTTAAAGTGTGAGTACAACTTCCCTCATCATGTTGACTTCTTGAAAGATTTGTCATGTGTTGAATTTTCTTGCCTATTCCCTACCCCAGGGCATTTTTTGAGGGCAGATGCCATTTACAGCCCTGAGTCCTTGTGACTATTAAGCAACCATTAGCACTGGGTTTAAAGCTGCTGTTGTGGGAAACACCCACTAGGCGGCAGCATCATTACGTTCTCAACTCTTGTTATTAGGGCACCAGAGTCTTCCTGGACGTAGTGTTCCGAGGTTGTAAATTAGAGGGGAATGTGCTGGGACAAGCCCCCAGAAGTTTATGTCTCCTTACTTCTGTTTGTTTTTTAATTTAATTTCTATTTCTTATCGGAGAATATTGGATTAGAGTGTTGTGATTGTCTGGCTGTACAGAATCTGCTCAATGATTCATACATATGTCTGTTCATGTTCGGATTCTGTTACCATGTGTCTTATTACAGAATGTTGAGTAGACCTCGCATGGTATTTGGTAGGTGTTTTGTCATTATATATTTTATATGTATTGGTGATTATATAATTCATAGAGTTTATATGTTATATGTTTATATACATTTAACATACATTAGGATATGTATGTTAGCCCCATAATCCTAATGTATCCATCCTCCCACCTTTCATTTTGGTTAACCAGTAGTTTCTTTTATAAGTCTGTGAGTGTCTTTTTCTGTGGAAATATGTCCATTTGTAGCAATCTTAGGATAACAGGTATAAATGATATCATAGGATATTTGTCATTCCCTTTTGACTTACTTAACCTGATATGATTATTTCTAGGCTCATCTGTAGTCCTGAAAACGGCATTTTTCATTTTTTTCCCGAGGCTACTATTCCATTTAGTCCGTATACCACTTCTTCTTTGTCCATTCATCTGTTTATGGACCTTTTTTTTGCTTCCACGTCTTGGCTATTTCAGTAATGCTGCAGTGCACATTTGCCTGCCTCTGTCTTTCCGATTCTGGTGGTCTTAGGTTACAGGCCCAAAAGGTGCCCTGCCGCGTCATATGGTAGCTCAATTTTTACCTTTTAAAGCAGCTCCATTCAGTTTTCGTTAGTGCTCTTACCACTTTACATCCCACCAGCAGCTACAAGGTACACAGTTCTCTAAAATCCCTTCAGCATTTACAGTTTGTAGACTTTTTGCTGATGGTCATTTGACTGGTGTGAGCTGAAACCTTTTTGGAGGTTGGATTTGCATGTGACTAATAATTCCTTATACTGAGCTTTAGGCATGTGCTTTTTATTCTTTTCCTTTTTTTTTTAAAGAGTGAGTACAACTTCCCTCTTCATATTGACTTCTTCAAAAACTTGTCAAAGAAAACTTGAATTTTCTTGCCTATTCCCTACCCCAGGGCATTTTTTGAGGGCAGGTGTCATTTACAGCCCTGCAGTCCTTGTGACTATTAAGCAACCATTAGCACTGGGTTTAAAGCTGCTGTTGTGGGAAACAGCCACAAGGCGGCAGCATTATTACGTTCTCACCTCTTGTTACTAGGGCAACAGAGTCTTCCTGGAGGTAGTGTTCCGAGGTTGTAAATTAGAGAGGAGTGTGCTGGGATAAGCCCCCAGAAGTTTATGTCTCCTTACTTATGTTTGTTTTTTAAATTTAATTTCTCTTTCTTATCGGAGTAAATTCGATTAGAGTGTTGTGATTGTCTGGCTGTACAGAATGTGCTCAATGATTCATACATATGTCTGTTCATCTTCGGATCCTGTTACCATGTAATTTTTTACAGGATGTTGAGTAGACCTCCCTTGGTATTTGGCAGGTGTTTCGTGATTATATATTTTATATGTATTGGTGATTATATAGTTCATAGAGTTTATATGTTATATGTTTATATACATTTAACATACATTAGTATATGTATGTTATCCCCATAGTCCTAATTTATCCATCCTCCCACCTTTCATTTTGGCGAACCATTCGTTTGTTTTATAAGTCTGTGAGTGTCTTTTTCTGTGGAAATATGTTCATTGGTAGAAATCTTAGGATAACATGTATAAATGATATCATAGGATATTTGTTATTCCCTTTTGAATAACTTAACCTAATATGATTATTTCCAGGCTCATCTGTAGTCCTGAAAACGGCACTGTTCATTTTTTTCTGAGGCTACTATTCCATTCGGTACGTATACCACTTCTTCTTTGTCCATTTATCTGATGATGGACATTTTGTTTGTATCCATGTCTTAGCTATTGTAAATACTGCTGCAATACACGATTTTCCATCCCGTGTCTTTTTGATTCTGGCTTTCACAAGTGACAGGCCCAATAGTGGGCCTTCCGGATCATATGGTGACTCAATTTTTACCTTTAAACGCACTGCCATTCTGTTCCTATTATTGGCTGTTACCAGTTTACATCCCACTTAGACCGAGAGGTTACACTATTCTCCACAACTTCTTCAACATCTATTGTTTGTTGACTTTTTGCTGATGGTCATTGTGACTGGTGTTAGGTGATATCTTTGTGTAGATTGGATTTGCATGCGTCTAATAATTCCTGATGTTTTGCATTTCTCAGTGTCCTTTTCATTTTTTTTAAGATTGAGCTAAACTTACAACTTCAAATTGCCTTCTTGAAAAATTTACCGCGTTTGGATTTTTATGGCCATTCCCTACCCCAGGACATTTTTTGAGGGCATGAGTCATTTACAGCCCTGCCGTCCTTGTGAATATTAGTGACCATGAGCAGTAGATTTAAAGCTGCTCTTTGAGGAAACGGCCTTAGGGTGGCAGCATTTCTAAGTTGCCAACTCTGCTTGCTAGGGAAACAGAACCTTGCTGCAAGTTGTGCTTTGAGGTTGCAGATTAGAGTGGAATGTGCCAGGACAAACCCCGATAAGTTTTAGCCTCCTTAATTCTTGTTTGTGTCTTTAAGTTGTAGTTTTTATCAGAGCAAATTTGATTGAAAAATGTCTTTTGTTCTAGGTGTACAGAATCTTGTTCATTTACACATATACATATATCTATTGATCTTTGGGTCCTTTTTGCATGTCGGTTATTACAGAGTGTTGAGTAGACCACTCTTGGTATTCCATAGGTCTTTGGGGATTATATTTTTTATATGTATTAGTATATGTGTGTTAACCCCAATATCCTAATTTATCCATTCCTCACACCTTTTCTTTGGCTTAACCATAAGTTGTCTTCTCATTCTGAGATTGTCTTTCTCTATGGAAATATGTTCATGTTTATGAATTTTCAGATAACATAAGGGATATCATAGGACATTTGTCTTTCGCATTCTGACTTACTTCACGTTGTGTGATTATCTCTAGGCTCACCTGTGGTGCTGCATATGCCATTCTTTTATTTTTTTCGTGACTGATATTCCATTCTGTCCATATACCACTTCTTCTCTGTCCATTCATCTCTTTATGGACCTTCTTTTGGCTTCCATGTCGTGGCTATTTCAATATTGCTGCAGTGCACATTTGCCTGCCTCTGTCTTTCCGATTCTGGTGGTCTTAGGTTATAGGCCCAAAAGGTGCCCTGCCGCATCATATGGTAGCTCAATTTTTACCTTTTAAAGCAGCTGCATTCAGTTTTCGTTAGTGCTGTTACCCATTACATCCCACCAGCAGCTAGAAGGTACACAGTTCTCTAAAACCCCTTCAGCATTTCTAGTTTGTAGACTGTTTGCTGATGGTCATTTGACTGGTGTGAGCTGAAACCTTTTTGGAGGTTGGATTTGTATGTGGCTAATAATTCCTTGTACTGAGCTTTAGGCATGTCCATTTTTTTGTTTTCCTTTTTTTTTTAAAGTGTGAGTACAACTTCCCTCTTCATGTTGACTTCTTGAAAGATTTGTCATGTGTTGAATTTTCTTGCCTATTCCCTACCCCAGGGCATTTTTTGAGGGCAGATGCCATTTACAGCCCTGAGTCCTTGTGACTATTAAGCAACCATTAGCACTGGGTTTAAAGCTGCTGTTGTGGGAAACACCCACTAGGCGGCAGCATCATTACGTTCTCAACTCTTGTTATTAGGGCACCAGAGTCTTCCTGGACGTAGTGTTCCGAGGTTGTAAATTAGAGGGGAATGTGCTGGGACAAGCCCCCAGAAGTTTATGTCTCCTTACTTCTGTTTGTTTTTTAATTTAATTTCTATTTCTTATCGGAGAATATTGGATTAGAGTGTTGTGATTGTCTGGCTGTACAGAATCTGCTCAATGATTCATACATATGTCTGTTCATGTTCGGATTCTGTTACCATGTGTCTTATTACAGAATGTTGAGTAGACCTCGCATGGTATTTGGTAGGTGTTTTGTCATTATATATTTTATATGTATTGGTGATTATATAATTCATAGAGTTTATATGTTATATGTTTATATACATTTAACATACATTAGGATATGTATGTTAGCCCCATAATCCTAATGTATCCATCCTCCCACCTTTCATTTTGGTTAACCAGTAGTTTCTTTTATAAGTCTGTGAGTGTCTTTTTCTGTGGAAATATGTCCATTTGTAGCAATCTTAGGATAACAGGTATAAATGATATCATAGGATATTTGTCATTCCCTTTTGACTTACTTAACCTGATATGATTATTTCTAGGCTCATCTGTAGTCCTGAAAACGGCATTTTTCATTTTTTTCCCGAGGCTACTATTCCATTTAGTCCGTATACCACTTCTTCTTTGTCCATTCATCTGTTTATGGACCTTTTTTTTGCTTCCACGTCTTGGCTATTTCAGTAATGCTGCAGTGCACATTTCCCTGCCTCTGTCTTTCCGATTCTGGTGGTCTTAGGTTACAGGCCCAAAAGGTGCCCTGCCGCGTCATATGGTAGCTCAATTTTTACCTTTTAAAGCAGCTCCATTCAGTTTTCGTTAGTGCTCTTACCACTTTACATCCCACCAGCAGCTACAAGGTACACAGTTCTCTAAAATCCCTTCAGCATTTACAGTTTGTAGACTTTTTGCTGATGGTCATTTGACTGGTGTGAGCTGAAACCTTTTTGGAGGTTGGATTTGCATGTGACTAATAATTCCTTATACTGAGCTTTAGGCATGTGCTTTTCATTCTTTTCCTTTTTTTTTTTTAAAGAGTGAGTACAACTTCCCTCTTCATATTGACTTCTTCAAAAACTTGTCAAAGAAAACTTGAATTTTCTTGCCTATTCCCTACCCCAGGGCATTTTTTGAGGGCAGGTGTCAATTACAGCCCTGCAGTCCTTGTGACTATTAAGCAACCATTAGCACTGGGTTTAAAGCTGCTGTTGTGGGAAACAGCCACAAGGCGGCAGCATTATTACGTTCTCACCTCTTGTTACTAGGGCAACAGAGTCTTCCTGGAGGTAGTGTTCCGAGGTTGTAAATTAGAGAGGAGTGTGCTGGGATAAGCCCCCAGAAGTTTATGTCTCCTTACTTATGTTTGTTTTTTAAATTTAATTTCTCTTTCTTATCGGAGTAAATTCGATTAGAGTGTTGTGATTGTCTGGCTGTACAGAATGTGCTCAATGATTCATACATATGTCTGTTCATCTTTGGATCCTGTTACCATGTAATTTTTTACAGGATGTTGAGTAGACCTCCCTTGGTATTTGGCAGGTGTTTCGTGATTATATATTTTATATGTATTGGTGATTATATAATTCATAGAGTTTATATGTTATATGTTTATATACATTTAACATACATTAGTATATGTATGTTATCCCCATAGTCCTAATTTATCCATCCTCCCACCTTTCATTTTGGCGAACCATTCGTTTGTTTTATAAGTCTGTGAGTGTCTTTTTCTGTGGAAATATGTTCATTGGTAGAAATCTTAGGATAACATGTATAAATGATATCATAGGATATTTGTTATTCCCTTTTGAATAACTTAACCTAATATGATTATTTCCAGGCTCATCTGTAGTCCTGAAAACGGCACTGTTCATTTTTTTCTGAGGCTACTATTCCATTCGGCACGTATACCACTTCTTCTTTGTCCATTTATCTGATGATGGACATTTTGTTTGTATCCATGTCTTAGCTATTGTAAATACTGCTGCAATACACGATTTTCCATCCCGTGTCTTTTTGATTCTGGCTTTCACAAGTGACAGGCCCAATAGTGGGCCTTCCGGATCATATGGTGACTCAATTTTTACCTTTAAACGCACTGCCATTCTGTTCCTATTATTGGCTGTTACCAGTTTACATCCCACTTAGACCGAGAGGTTACACTATTCTCCACAACTTCTTCAACATCTATTGTTTGTTGACTTTTTGCTGATGGTCATTTTGACTGGTGTTAGGTGATACCTTTGTGTAGATTGGATTTGCATGCGTCTAATAAAATTCCTGATGTTTTGCATTTCTCAGTGTCCTTTTCATTTTTTTTAAGATTGAGCTAAACTTACAACTTCAAATTGCCTTCTTGAAAAATTTACCGCGTTTGGATTTTTATGGCCATTCCCTACCCCAGGACATTTTTTGAGGGCATGAGTCATTTACAGCCCTGCCGTCCTTGTGAATATTAGTGACCATGAGCAGTAGATTTAAAGCTGCTCTTTGAGGAAACGGCCTTAGGGTGGCAGCATTTCTAAGTTGCCAACTCTGCTTGCTAGGGAAACAGAACCTTGCTGCAAGTTGTGCTTTGAGGTTGCAGATTAGAGTGGAATGTGCCAGGACAAACCCCGATAAGTTTTAGCCTCCTTAATTCTTGTTTGTGTCTTTAAGTTGTAGTTTTTATCAGAGCAAATTTGATTGAAAAATGTCTTTTGTTCTAGGTGTACAGAATCTTGTTCATTTACACATATACATATATCTATTGATCTTTGGGTCCTTTTCCATGTCGGTTATTACAGAGTGTTGAGTAGACCACTCTTGGTATTCCATAGGTCTTTGGGGATTATATTTTTTATATGTATTAGTATATGTGTGTTAACCCCAATATCCTAATTTATCCATTCCTCACACCTTTTCTTTGGCTTAACCATAAGTTGTCTTCTCATTCTGAGATTGTCTTTCTCTATGGAAATATGTTCATGTTTATGAATTTTCAGATAACATAAGGGATATCATAGGACATTTGTCTTTCGCATTCTGACTTACTTCACGTTGTGTGATTATCTCTAGGCTCATCTGTGGTGCTGCATATGCCATTCTTTTATTTTTTTCGTGACTGATATTCCATTCTGTCCATATACCACTTCTTCTCTGTCCATTCATCTGTTTATGGACCTTCTTTTGGCTTCCATGTCGTGGCTATTTCAATATTGCTGCAGTGCACATTTGCCTGCCTCTGTCTTTCCGATTCTGGTGGTCTTAGGTTATAGGCCCAAAAGGTGCCCTGCCGCATCATATGGTAGCTCAATTTTTACCTTTTAAAGCAGCTGCATTCAGTTTTCGTTAGTGCTGTTACCCATTACATCCCACCAGCAGCTAGAAGGTACACAGTTCTCTAAAACCCCTTCAGCATTTCTAGTTTGTAGACTGTTTGCTGATGGTCATTTGACTGGTGTGAGCTGAAACCTTTTTGGAGGTTGGATTTGTATGTGGCTAATAATTCCTTGTACTGAGCTTTAGGCATGTCCATTTTTTTGTTTTCCTTTTTTTTTTAAAGTGTGAGTACAACTTCCCTCATCATGTTGACTTCTTGAAAGATTTGTCATGTGTTGAATTTTCTTGCCTATTCCCTACCCCAGGGCATTTTTTGAGGGCAGATGCCATTTACAGCCCTGAGTCCTTGTGACTATTAAGCAACCATTAGCACTGGGTTTAAAGCTGCTGTTGTGGGAAACACCCACTAGGCGGCAGCATCATTACGTTCTCAACTCTTGTTATTAGGGCACCAGAGTCTTCCTGGACGTAGTGTTCCGAGGTTGTAAATTAGAGGGGAATGTGCTGGGACAAGCCCCCAGAAGTTTATGTCTCCTTACTTCTGTTTGTTTTTTAAATTAATTTCTATTTCTTATCGGAGAATATTGGATTAGAGTGTTGTGATTGTCTGGCTGTACAGAATCTGCTCAATGATTCATACCTATGTCTGTTCATGTTCGGATTCTGTTACCATGTGTCTTATTACAGAATGTTGAGTAGACCTCGCATGGTATTTGGTAGGTGTTTTGTCATTATATATTTTATATGTATTGGTGATTATATAATTCATAGAGTTTATATGTTATATGTTTATATACATTTAACATACATTAGGATATGTATGTTAGCCCCATAATCCTAATGTATCCATCCTCCCACCTTTCATTTTGGTTAACCAGTAGTTTCTTTTATAAGTCTGTGAGTGTCTTTTTCTGTGGAAATATGTCCATTTGTAGCAATCTTAGGATAACAGGTATAAATGATATCATAGGATATTTGTCATTCCCTTTTGACTTACTTAACCTGATATGATTATTTCTAGGCTCATCTGTAGTCCTGAAAACGGCATTTTTCATTTTTTTTTCCCGAGGCTACTATTCCATTTAGTCCGTATACCACTTCTTCTTTGTCCATTCATCTGTTTATGGACCTTTTTTTTGCTTCCACGTCTTGGCTATTTCAGTAATGCTGCAGTGCACATTTGCCTGCCTCTGTCTTTCCGATTCTGGTGGTCTTAGGTTACAGGCCCAAAAGGTGCCCTGCCGCGTCATATGGTAGCTCAATTTTTACCTTTTAAAGCAGCTCCATTCAGTTTTCGTTAGTGCTCTTACCACTTTACATCCCACCAGCAGCTACAAGGTACACAGTTCTCTAAAATCCCTTCAGCATTTACAGTTTGTAGACTTTTTGCTGATGGTCATTTGACTGGTGTGAGCTGAAACCTTTTTGGAGGTTGGATTTGCATGTGACTAATAATTCCTTATACTGAGCTTTAGGCATGTGCTTTTTATTCTTTTCCTTTTTTTTTTTAAAGAGTGAGTACAACTTCCCTCTTCATATTGACTTCTTCAAAAACTTGTCAAAGAAAACTTGAATTTTCTTGCCTATTCCCTACCCCAGGGCATTTTTTGAGGGCAGGTGTCAATTACAGCCCTGCAGTCCTTGTGACTATTAAGCAACCATTAGCACTGGGTTTAAAGCTGCTGTTGTGGGAAACAGCCACAAGGCGGCAGCATTATTACGTTCTCACCTCTTGTTACTAGGGCAACAGAGTCTTCCTGGAGGTAGTGTTCCGAGGTTGTAAATTAGAGAGGAGTGTGCTGGGATAAGCCCCCAGAAGTTTATGTCTCCTTACTTATGTTTGTTTTTTAAATTTAATTTCTCTTTCTTATCGGAGTAAATTCGATTAGAGTGTTGTGATTGTCTGGCTGTACAGAATGTGCTCAATGATTCATACATATGTCTGTTCATCTTCGGATCCTGTTACCATGTAATTTTTTACAGAATGTTGAGTAGACCTCCCTTGGTATTTGGCAGGTGTTTCGTGATTATATATTTTATATGTATTGGTGATTATATAATTCATAGAGTTTATATGTTATATGTTTATATACATTTAACATACATTAGTATATGTATGTTATCCCCATAGTCCTAATTTATCCATCCTCCCACCTTTCATTTTGGCGAACCATTCGTTTGTTTTATAAGTCTGTGAGTGTCTTTTTCTGTGGAAATATGTTCATTGGTAGAAATCTTAGGATAACATGTATAAATGATATCATAGGATATTTGTTATTCCCTTTTGAATAACTTAACCTAATATGATTATTTCCAGGCTCATCTGTAGTCCTGAAAACGGCACTGTTCATTTTTTTCTGAGGCTACTATTCCATTCGGTACGTATACCACTTCTTCTTTGTCCATTTATCTGATGATGGACATTTTGTTTGTATCCATGTCTTAGCTATTGTAAATACTGCTGCAATACACGATTTTCCATCCCGTGTCTTTTTGATTCTGGCTTTCACAAGTGACAGGCCCAATAGTGGGCCTTCCGGATCATATGGTGACTCAATTTTTACCTTTAAACGCACTGCCATTCTGTTCCTATTATTGGCTGTTACCAGTTTACATCCCACTTAGACCGAGAGGTTACACTATGCTTCACAACTTCTTCAACATCTATTGTTTGTTGACTTTTTGCTGATGGTCATTGTGACTGGTGTTAGGTGATACCTTTGTGTAGATTGGATTTGCATGCGTCTAATAAAATTCCTGATGTTTTGCATTTCTCAGTGTCCTTTTCATTTTTTTTAAGATTGAGCTAAACTTACAACTTCAAATTGCCTTCTTGAAAAATTTACCGCGTTTGGATTTTTATGGCCATTCCCTACCCCAGGACATTTTTTGAGGGCATGAGTCATTTACAGCCCTGCCGTCCTTGTGAATATTAGTGACCATGAGCAGTAGATTTAAAGCTGCTCTTTGAGGAAACGGCCTTAGGGTGGCAGCATTTCTAAGTTGCCAACTCTGCTTGCTAGGGAAACAGAACCTTGCTGCAAGTTGTGCTTTGAGGTTGCAGATTAGAGTGGAATGTGCCAGGACAAACCCCGATAAGTTTTAGCCTCCTTAATTCTTGTTTGTGTCTTTAAGTTGTAGTTTTTATCAGAGCAAATTTGATTGAAAAATGTCTTTTGTTCTAGGTGTACAGAATCTTGTTCATTTACACATATACATATATCTATTGATCTTTGGGTCCTTTTTGCATGTCGGTTATTACAGAGTGTTGAGTAGACCACTCTTGGTATTCCATAGGTCTTTGGGGATTATATTTTTTATATGTATTAGTATATGTGTGTTAACCCCAATATCCTAATTTATCCATTCCTCACACCTTTTCTTTGGCTTAACCATAAGTTGTCTTCTCATTCTGAGATTGTCTTTCTCTATGGAAATATGTTCATGTTTATGAATTTTCAGATAACATAAGGGATATCATAGGACATTTGTCTTTCGCATTCTGACTTACTTCACGTTGTGTGATTATCTCTAGGCTCATCTGTGGTGCTGCATATGCCATTCTTTTATTTTTTTCGTGACTGATATTCCATTCTGTCCATATACCACTTCTTCTCTGTCCATTCATCTGTTTATGGACCTTCTTTTGGCTTCCATGTCGTGGCTATTTCAATATTGCTGCAGTGCACATTTGCCTGCCTCTGTCTTTCCGATTCTGGTGGTCTTCGGTTATAGGCCCAAAAGGTGCCCTGCCGCATCATATGGTAGCTCAATTTTTACCTTTTAAAGCAGCTGCATTCAGTTTTCGTTAGTGCTGTTACCAATTACATCCCACCAGCAGCTAGAAGGTACACAGTTCTCTAAAACCCCTTCAGCATTTCTAGTTTGTAGACTGTTTGCTGATGGTCATTTGACTGGTGTGAGCTGAAACCTTTTTGGAGGTTGGATTTGTATGTGGCTAATAATTCCTTGTACTGAGCTTTAGGCATGTCCATTTTTTTGTTTTCCTTTTTTTTTTAAAGTGTGAGTACAACTTCCCTCTTCATGTTGACTTCTTGAAAGATTTGTCATGTGTTGAATTTTCTTGCCTATTCCCTACCCCAGGGCATTTTTTGAGGGCAGATGCCATTTACAGCCCTGAGTCCTTGTGACTATTAAGCAACCATTAGCACTGTGTTTAAAGCTGCTGTTGTGGGAAACACCCACTAGGCGGCAGCATCATTACGTTCTCAACTCTTGTTATTAGGGCACCAGAGTCTTCCTGGACGTAGTGTTCCGAGGTTGTAAATTAGAGGGGAATGTGTTGGGACAAGCCCCCAGAAGTTTATGTCTCCTTACTTCTGTTTGTTTTTTAATTTAATTTCTATTTCTTATCGGAGAATATTGGATTAGAGTGTTGTGATTGTCTGGCTGTACAGAATCTGCTCAATGATTCATACATATGTCTGTTCATGTTCGGATTCTGTTACCATGTGTCTTATTACAGAATGTTGAGTAGACCTCGCATGGTATTTGGTAGGTGTTTTGTCATTATATATTTTATATGTATTGGTGATTATATAATTCATAGAGTTTATATGTTATATGTTTATATACATTTAACATACATTAGGATATGTATGTTAGCCCCATAATCCTAATGTATCCATCCTCCCACCTTTCATTTTGGTTAACCAGTAGTTTCTTTTATAAGTCTGTGAGTGTCTTTTTCTGTGGAAATATGTCCATTTGTAGCAATCTTAGGATAACAGGTATAAATGATATCATAGGATATTTGTCATTCCCTTTTGACTTACTTAACCTGATATGATTATTTCTAGGCTCATCTGTAGTCCTGAAAACGGCATTTTTCATTTTTTTCCCGAGGCTACTATTCCATTTAGTCCGTATACCACTTCTTCTTTGTCCATTCATCTGTTTATGGACCTTTTTTTTGCTTCCACGTCTTGGCTATTTCAGTAATGCTGCAGTGCACATTTGCCTGCCTCTGTCTTTCCGATTCTGGTGGTCTTAGGTTACAGGCCCAAAAGGTGCCCTGCCGCGTCATATGGTAGCTCAATTTTTACCTTTTAAAGCAGCTCCATTCAGTTTTCGTTAGTGCTCTTACCACTTTACATCCCACCAGCAGCTACAAGGTACACAGTTCTCTAAAATCCCTTCAGCATTTACAGTTTGTAGACTGTTTGCTGATGGTCATTTGACTGGTGTGAGCTGAAACCTTTTTGGAGGTTGGATTTGCATGTGACTAATAATTCCTTATACTGAGCTTTAGGCATGTGCTTTTTATTCTTTTCCTTTTTTTTTTTAAAGAGTGAGTACAACTTCCCTCTTCATATTGACTTCTTCAAAAACTTGTCAAAGAAAACTTGAATTTTCTTGCCTATTCCCTACCCCAGGGCATTTTTTGAGGGCAGGTGTCAATTACAGCCCTGCAGTCCTTGTGACTATTAAGCAACCATTAGCACTGGGTTTAAAGCTGCTGTTGTGGGAAACAGCCACAAGGCGGCAGCATTATTACGTTCTCACCTCTTGTTACTAGGGCAACAGAGTCTTCCTGGAGGTAGTGTTCCGAGGTTGTAAATTAGAGAGGAGTGTGCTGGGATAAGCCCCCAGAAGTTTATGTCTCCTTACTTATGTTTGTTTTTTAAATTTAATTTCTCTTTCTTATCGGAGTAAATTCGATTAGAGTGTTGTGATTGTCTGGCTGTACAGAATGTGCTCAATGATTCATACATATGTCTGTTCATCTTCGGATCCTGTTACCATGTAATTTTTTACAGAATGTTGAGTAGACCTCCCTTGGTATTTGGCAGGTGTTTCGTGATTATATATTTTATATGTATTGGTGATTATATAATTCATAGAGTTTATATGTTATATGTTTATATACATTTAACATACATTAGTATATGTATGTTATCCCCATAGTCCTAATTTATCCATCCTCCCACCTTTCATTTTGGTGAACCATTCGTTTGTTTTATAAGTCTGTGAGTGTCTTTTTCTGTGGAAATATGTTCATTGGTAGAAATCTTAGGATAACATGTATAAATGATATCATAGGATATTTGTTATTCCCTTTTGAATAACTTAACCTAATATGATTATTTCCAGGCTCATCTGTAGTCCTGAAAACGGCACTCTTCATTTTTTTCTGAGGCTACTATTCCATTCGGTACGTATACCACTTCTTCTTTGTCCATTTATCTGATGATGGACATTTTGTTTGTATCCATGTCTTAGCTATTGTAAATACTGCTGCAATACACGATTTTCCATCCCGTGTCTTTTTGATTCTGGCTTTCACAAGTGACAGGCCCAATAGTGGGCCTTCCGGATCATATGGTGACTCAATTTTTACCTTTAAACGCACTGCCATTCTGTTCCTATTATTGGCTGTTACCAGTTTACATCCCACTTAGACCGAGAGGTTACACTATGCTTCACAACTTCTTCAACATCTATTGTTTGTTGACTTTTTGCTGATGGTCATTGTGACTGGTGTTAGGTGATACCTTTGTGTAGATTGGATTTGCATGCGTCTAATAAAATTCCTGATGTTTTGCATTTCTCAGTGTCCTTTTCATTTTTTTTAAGATTGAGCTAAACTTACAACTTCAAATTGCCTTCTTGAAAAATTTACCGCGTTTGGATTTTTATGGCCATTCCCTACCCCAGGACATTTTTTGAGGGCATGAGTCATTTACAGCCCTGCCGTCCTTGTGAATATTAGTGACCATGAGCAGTAGATTTAAAGCTGCTCTTTGAGGAAACGGCCTTAGGGTGGCAGCATTTCTAAGTTGCCAACTCTGCTTGCTAGGGAAACAGAACCTTGCTGCAAGTTGTGCTTTGAGGTTGCAGATTAGAGTGGAATGTGCCAGGACAAACCCCGATAAGTTTTAGCCTCCTTAATTCTTGTTTGTGTCTTTAAGTTGTAGTTTTTATCAGAGCAAATTTGATTGAAAAATGTCTTTTGTTCTAGGTGTACAGAATCTTGTTCATTTACACATATACATATATCTATTGATCTTTGGGTCCTTTTCCATGTCGGTTATTACAGAGTGTTGAGTAGACCACTCTTGGTATTCCATAGGTCTTTGGGGATTATATTTTTTATATGTATTAGTATATGTGTGTTAACCCCAATATCCTAATTTATCCATTCCTCACACCATTTCTTTGGCTTAACCATAAGTTGTCTTCTCAGTCTGAGATTGTCTTTCTCTATGGAAATATGTTCATGTTTATGAATTTTCAGATAACATAAGGGATATCATAGGACATTTGTCTTTCACATTCTGACTTACTACACGTTGTGTGATTATCTCTAGGCTCATCTGTGGTGCTGCATATGCCATTCTTTTATTTTTTTCGTGACTGATATTCCATTCTGTCCATATACCACTTCTTCTCTGTCCATTCATCTGTTTATGGACCTTCTTTTGGCTTCCATGTCGTGGCTATTTCAATATTGCTGCAGTGCACATTTGCCTGCCTCTGTCTTTCCGATTCTGGTGGTCTTAGGTTATAGGCCCAAAAGGTGCCCTGCCGCATCATATGGTAGCTCAATTTTTACCTTTTTAAGCAGCTGCATTCAGTTTTCGTTAGTGCTGTTACCAATTACATCCCACCAGCAGCTAGAAGGTACACAGTTCTCTAAAACCCCTTCAGCATTTCTAGTTTGTAGACTGTTTGCTGATGGTCATTTGACTGGTGTGAGCTGAAACCTTTTTGGAGGTTGGATTTGTATGTGGCTAATAATTCCTTGTACTGAGCTTTAGGAATGTCCATTTTTTTGTTTTCCTTTTTTTTTTAAAGTGTGAGTACAACTTCCCTCTTCATGTTGACTTCTTGAAAGATTTGTCATGTGTTGAATTTTCTTGCCTATTCCCTACCCCAGGGCATTTTTTGAGGGCAGATGCCATTTACAGCCCTGAGTCCTTGTGACTATTAAGCAACCATTAGCACTGGGTTTAAAGCTGCTGTTGTGGGAAACACCCACTAGGCGGCAGCATCATTACGTTCTCAACTCTTGTTATTAGGGCACCAGAGTCTTCCTGGACGTAGTGTTCCGAGGTTGTAAATTAGAGGGGAATGTGCTGGGACAAGCCCCCAGAAGTTTATGTCTCCTTACTTCTGTTTGTTTTTTAATTTAATTTCTATTTCTTATCGGAGAATATTGGATTAGAGTGTTGTGATTGTCTGGCTGTACAGAATCTGCTCAATGATTCATACATATGTCTGTTCATGTTCGGATTCTGTTACCATGTGTCTTATTACAGAATGTTGAGTAGACCTCGCATGGTATTTGGTAGGTGTTTTGTCATTATATATTTTATATGTATTGGTGATTATATAATTCATAGAGTTTATATGTTATATGTTTATATACATTTAACATACATTAGGATATGTATGTTAGCCCCATAATCCTAATGTATCCATCCTCCCACCTTTCATTTTGGTTAACCATTAGTTTCTTTTATAAGTCTGTGAGTGTCTTTTTCTGTGGAAATATGTCCATTTGTAGCAATCTTAGGATAACAGGTATAAATGATATCATAGGATATTTGTCATTCCCTTTTGACTTACTTAACCTGATATGATTATTTCTAGGCTCATCTGTAGTCCTGAAAACGGCATTTTTCATTTTTTTCCCGAGGCTACTATTCCATTTAGTCCGTATACCACTTCTTCTTTGTCCATTCATCTGTTTATGGACCTTTTTTTTGCTTCCACGTCTTGGCTATTTCAGTAATGCTGCAGTGCACATTTGCCTGCCTCTGTCTTTCCGATTCTGGTGGTCTTAGGTTACAGGCCCAGAAGGTGCCCTGCCGCGTCATATGGTAGCTCAATTTTTACCTTTTAAAGCAGCTCCATTCAGTTTTCATTAGTGCTCTTACCACTTTACATCCCACCAGCAGCTACAAGGTACACAGTTCTCTAAAATCCCTTCAGCATTTACAGTTTGTAGACTGTTTGCTGATGGTCATTTGACTGGTGTGAGCTGAAACCTTTTTGGAGGTTGGATTTGCATGTGACTAATAATTCCTTATACTGAGCTTTAGGCATGTGCTTTTTATTCTTTTCCTTTTTTTTTTTAAAGAGTGAGTACAACTTCCCTCTTCATATTGACTTCTTCAAAAACTTGTCAAAGAAAACTTGAATTTTCTTGCCTATTCCCTACCCCAGGGCATTTTTTGAGGGCAGGTGTCATTTACAGCCCTGCAGTCCTTGTGACTATTAAGCAACCATTAGCACTGGGTTTAAAGCTGCTGTTGTGGGAAACAGCCACAAGGCGGCAGCATTATTACGTTCTCACCTCTTGTTACTAGGGCAACAGAGTCTTCCTGGAGGTAGTGTTCCGAGGTTGTAAATTAGAGAGGAGTGTGCTGGGATAAGCCCCCAGAAGTTTATGTCTCCTTACTTATGTTTGTTTTTTAAATTTAATTTCTCTTTCTTATCGGAGTAAATTCGATTAGAGTGTTGTGATTGTCTGGCTGTACAGAATGTGCTCAATGATTCATACATATGTCTGTTCATCTTCGGATCCTGTTACCATGTAATTTTTTACAGGATGTTGAGTAGACCTCCCTTGGTATTTGGCAGGTGTTTCGTGATTATATATCTTATATGTATTGGTGATTATATAATTCATAGAGTTTATATGTTATATGTTTATATAAATTTAACATACATTAGTATATGTATGTTATCCCCATAGTCCTAATTTATCCATCCTCCCACCTTTCATTTTGGCGAACCATTCGTTTGTTTTATAAGTCTGTGAGTGTCTTTTTCTGTGGAAATATGTTCATTGGTAGAAATCTTAGGATAACATGTATAAATGATATCATAGGATATTTGTTATTCCCTTTTGAATAACTTAACCTAATATGATTATTTCTAGGCTCATCTGTAGTCCTGAAAACGGCACTGTTCATTTTTTTCTGAGGCTACTATTCCATTCGGTACGTATATCACTTCTTCTTTGTCCATTTATCTGATGATGGACATTTTGTTTGTATCCATGTCTTAGCTATTGTAAATACTGCTGCAATACACGATTTTCCATCCCGTGTCTTTTTGATTCTGGCTTTCACAAGTGACAGGCCCAATAGTGGGCCTTCCGGATCATATGGTGACTCAATTTTTACCTTTAAACGCACTGCCATTCTGTTCCTATTATTGGCTGTTACCAGTTTACATCCCACTTAGACCGAGAGGTTACACTATGCTCCACAACTTCTTCAACATCTATTGTTTGTTGACTTTTTGCTGATGGTCATTGTGACTGGTGTTAGGTGATACCTTTGTGTAGATTGGATTTGCATGCGTCTAATAATTCCTGATGTTTTGCATTTCTCAGTGTCCTTTTCATTTTTTTTAAGATTGAGCTAAACTTACAACTTCAAATTGCCTTCTTGAAAAATTTACCGCGTTTGGATTTTTATGGCCATTCCCTACCCCAGGACATTTTTTGAGGGCATGAGTCATTTACAGCCCTGCCGTCCTTGTGAATATTAGTGACCATGAGCAGTAGATTTAAAGCTGCTCTTTGAGGAAACGGCCTTAGGGTGGCAGCATTTCTAAGTTGCCAACTCTGCTTGCTAGGGAAACAGAACCTTGCTGCAAGTTGTGCTTTGAGGTTGCAGATTAGAGTGGAATGTGCCAGGACAAACCCCGATAAGTTTTAGCCTCCTTAATTCTTGTTTGTGTCTTTAAGTTGTAGTTTTTATCAGAGCAAATTTGATTGAAAAATGTCTTTTGTTCTAGGTGTACAGAATCTTGTTCATTTACACATATACATATATCTATTGATCTTTGGGTCCTTTTTGCATGTCGGTTATTACAGAGTGTTGAGTAGACCACTCTTGGTATTCCATAGGTCTTTGGGGATTATATTTTTTATATGTATTAGTATATGTGTGTTAACCCCAATATCCTAATTTATCCATTCCTCACACCATTTCTTTGGCTTAACCATAAGTTGTCTTCTCATTCTGAGATTGTCTTTCTCTATGGAAATATGTTCATGTTTATGAATTTTCAGATAACATAAGGGATATCATAGGACATTTGTCTTTCGCATTCTGACTTACTTCACGTTGTGTGATTATCTCTAGGCTCATCTGTGGTGCTGCATATGCCATTCTTTTATTTTTTTCGTGACTGATATTCCATTCTGTCCATATACCACTTCTTCTCTGTCCATTCATCTGTTTATGGACCTTCTTTTGGCTTCCATGTCGTGGCTATTTCAATATTGCTGCAGTGCACATTTGCCTGCCTCTGTCTTTCCGATTCTGGTGGTCTTCGGTTATAGGCCCAAAAGGTGCCCTGCCGCATCATATGGTAGCTCAATTTTTACCTTTTAAAGCAGCTGCATTCAGTTTTCGTTAGTGCTGTTACCAATTACATCCCACCAGCAGCTAGAAGGTACACAGTTCTCTAAAACCCCTTCAGCATTTCTAGTTTGTAGACTGTTTGCTGATGGTCATTTGACTGGTGTGAGCTGAAACCTTTTTGGAGGTTGGATTTGTATGTGGCTAATAATTCCTTGTACTGAGCTTTAGGCATGTCCATTTTTTTGTTTTCCTTTTTTTTTTAAAGTGTGAGTACAACTTCCCTCTTCATGTTGACTTCTTGAAAGATTTGTCATGTGTTGAATTTTCTTGCCTATTCCCTACCCCAGGGCATTTTTTGAGGGCAGATGCCATTTACAGCCCTGAGTCCTTGTGACTATTAAGCAACCATTAGCACTGGGTTTAAAGCTGCTGTTGTGGGAAACACCCACTAGGCGCCAGCATCATTACGTTCTCAACTCTTGTTATTAGGGCACCAGAGTCTTCCTGGACGTAGTGTTCCGAGGTTGTAAATTAGAGGGGAATGTGCTGGGACAAGCCCCCAGAAGTTTATGTCTCCTTACTTCTGTTTGTTTTTTAATTTAATTTCTATTTCTTATCGGAGAATATTGGATTAGAGTGTTGTGATTGTCTGGCTGTACAGAATCTGCTCAATGATTCATACATATGTCTGTTCATGTTCGGATTCTGTTACCATGTGTCTTATTACAGAATGTTGAGTAGACCTCGCATGGTATTTGGTAGGTGTTTTGTCATTATATATTTTATATGTATTGGTGATTATATAATTCATAGAGTTTATATGTTATATGTTTATATACATTTAACATACATTAGGATATGTATGTTAGCCCCATAATCCTAATGTATCCATCCTCCCACCTTTCATTTTGGTTAACCATTAGTTTCTTTTATAAGTCTGTGAGTGTCTTTTTCTGTGGAAATATGTCCATTTGTAGCAATCTTAGGATAACAGGTATAAATGATATCATAGGATATTTGTCATTCCCTTTTGACTTACTTAACCTGATATGATTATTTCTAGGCTCATCTGTAGTCCTGAAAACGGCATTTTTCATTTTTTTCCCGAGGCTACTATTCCATTTAGTCCGTATACCACTTCTTCTTTGTCCATTCATCTGTTTATGGACCTTTTTTTTGCTTCCACGTCTTGGCTATTTCAGTAATGCTGCAGTGCACATTTGCCTGCCTCTGTCTTTCCGATTCTGGTGGTCTTAGGTTACAGGCCCAGAAGGTGCCCTGCCGCGTCATATGGTAGCTCAATTTTTACCTTTTAAAGCAGCTCCATTCAGTTTTCGTTAGTGCTCTTACCACTTTACATCCCACCAGCAGCTACAAGGTACACAGTTCTCTAAAATCCCTTCAGCATTTACAGTTTGTAGACTGTTTGCTGATGGTCATTTGACTGGTGTGAGCTGAAACCTTTTTGGAGGTTGGATTTGCATGTGACTAATAATTCCTTATACTGAGCTTTAGGCATGTGCTTTTTATTCTTTTCCTTTTTTTTTTTAAAGAGTGAGTACAACTTCCCTCTTCATATTGACTTCTTCAAAAACTTGTCAAAGAAAACTTGAATTTTCTTGCCTATTCCCTACCCCAGGGCATTTTTTGAGGGCAGGTGTCATTTACAGCCCTGCAGTCCTTGTGACTATTAAGCAACCATTAGCACTGGGTTTAAAGCTGCTGTTGTGGGAAACAGCCACAAGGCGGCAGCATTATTACGTTCTCACCTCTTGTTACTAGGGCAACAGAGTCTTCCTGGAGGTAGTGTTCCGAGGTTGTAAATTAGAGAGGAGTGTGCTGGGATAAGCCCCCAGAAGTTTATGTCTCCTTACTTATGTTTGTTTTTTAAATTTAATTTCTCTTTCTTATCGGAGTAAATTCGATTAGAGTGTTGTGATTGTCTGGCTGTACAGAATGTGCTCAATGATTCATACATATGTCTGTTCATCTTCGGATCCTGTTACCATGTAATTTTTTACAGAATGTTGAGTAGACCTCCCTTGGTATTTGGCAGGTGTTTCGTGATTATATATCTTATATGTATTGGTGATTATATAATTCATAGAGTTTATATGTTATATGTTTATATACATTTAACATACATTAGTATATGTATGTTATCCCCATAGTCCTAATTTATCCATCCTCCCACCTTTCATTTTGGCGAACCATTCGTTTGTTTTATAAGTCTGTGAGTGTCTTTTTCTGTGGAAATATGTTCATTGGTAGAAATCTTAGGATAACATGTATAAATGATATCATAGGATATTTGTTATTCCCTTTTGAATAACTTAACCTAATATGATTATTTCTAGGCTCATCTGTAGTCCTGAAAACGGCACTGTTCATTTTTTTCTGAGGCTACTATTCCATTCGGTACGTATACCACTTCTTCTTTGTCCATTTATCTGATGATGGACATTTTGTTTGTATCCATGTCTTAGCTATTGTAAATACTGCTGCAATACACGATTTTCCATCCCGTGTCTTTTTGATTCTGGCTTTCACAAGTGACAGGCCCAATAGTGGGCCTTCCGGATCATATGGTGACTCAATTTTTACCTTTAAACGCACTGCCATTCTGTTCCTATTATTGGCTGTTACCAGTTTACATCCCACTTAGACCGAGAGGTTACACTATTCTCCACAACTTCTTCAACATCTATTGTTTGTTGACTTTTTGCTGATGGTCATTGTGACTGGTGTTAGGTGATACCTTTGTGTAGATTGGATTTGCATGCGTCTAATAATTCCTGATGTTTTGCATTTCTCAGTGTCCTTTTCATTTTTTTTAAGATTGAGCTAAACTTACAACTTCAAATTGCCTTCTTGAAAAATTTACCGCGTTTGGATTTTTATGGCCATTCCCTACCCCAGGACATTTTTTGAGGGCATGAGTCATTTACAGCCCTGCCGTCCTTGTGAATATTAGTGACCATGAGCAGTAGATTTAAAGCTGCTCTTTGAGGAAACGGCCTTAGGGTGGCAGCATTTCTAAGTTGCCAACTCTGCTTGCTAGGGAAACAGAACCTTGCTGCAAGTTGTGCTTTGAGGTTGCAGATTAGAGTGGAATGTGCCAGGACAAACCCCGATAAGTTTTAGCCTCCTTAATTCTTGTTTGTGTCTTTAAGTTGTAGTTCTTATCAGAGCAAATTTGATTGAAAAATGTCTTTTGTTCTAGGTGTACAGAATCTTGTTCATTTACACATATACATATATCTATTGATCTTTGGGTCCTTTTCCATGTCGGTTATTACAGAGTGTTGAGTAGACCACTCTTGGTATTCCATAGGTCTTTGGGGATTATATTTTTTATATGTATTAGTATATGTGTGTTAACCCCAATATCCTAATTTATCCATTCCTCACACCATTTCTTTGGCTTAACCATAAGTTGTCTTCTCATTCTGAGATTGTCTTTCTCTATGGAAATATGTTCATGTTTATGAATTTTCAGATAACATAAGGGATATCATAGGACATTTGTCTTTCGCATTCTGACTTACTTCACGTTGTGTGATTATCTCTAGGCTCATCTGTGGTGCTGCATATGCCATTCTTTTATTTTTTTCGTGACTGATATTCCATTCTGTCCATATACCACTTCTTCTCTGTCCATTCATCTGTTTATGGACCTTCTTTTGGCTTCCATGTCGTGGCTATTTCAATATTGCTGCAGTGCACATTTGCCTGCCTCTGTCTTTCCGATTCTGGTGGTCTTCGGTTATAGGCCCAAAAGGTGCCCTGCCGCATCATATGGTAGCTCAATTTTTACCTTTTAAAGCAGCTGCATTCAGTTTTCGTTAGTGCTGTTACCAATTACATCCCACCAGCAGCTAGAAGGTACACAGTTCTCTAAAACCCCTTCAGCATTTCTAGTTTGTAGACTGTTTGCTGATGGTCATTTGACTGGTGTGAGCTGAAACCTTTTTGGAGGTTGGATTTGTATGTGGCTAATAATTCCTTGTACTGAGCTTTAGGCATGTCCATTTTTTTGTTTTCCTTTTTTTTTTAAAGTGTGAGTACAACTTCCCTCTTCATGTTGACTTCTTGAAAGATTTGTCATGTGTTGAATTTTCTTGCCTATTCCCTACCCCAGGGCATTTTTTGAGGGCAGATGCCATTTACAGCCCTGAGTCCTTGTGACTATTAAGCAACCATTAGCACTGGGTTTAAAGCTGCTGTTGTGGGAAACACCCACTAGGCGGCAGCATCATTACGTTCTCAACTCTTGTTATTAGGGCACCAGAGTCTTCCTGGACGTAGTGTTCCGAGGTTGTAAATTAGAGGGGAATGTGCTGGGACAAGCCCCCAGAAGTTTATGTCTCCTTACTTCTGTTTGTTTTTTAAATTAATTTCTATTTCTTATCGGAGAATATTGGATTAGAGTGTTGTGATTGTCTGGCTGTACAGAATCTGCTCAATGATTCATACATATGTCTGTTCATGTTCGGATTCTGTTACCATGTGTCTTATTACAGAATGTTGAGTAGACCTCGCATGGTATTTGGTAGGTGTTTTGTCATTATATATTTTATATGTATTGGTGATTATATAATTCATAGAGTTTATATGTTATATGTTTATATACATTTAACATACATTAGGATATGTATGTTAGCCCCATAATCCTAATGTATCCATCCTCCCACCTTTCATTTTGGTTAACCAGTAGTTTCTTTTATAAGTCTGTGAGTGTCTTTTTCTGTGGAAATATGTCCATTTGTAGCAATCTTAGGATAACAGGTATAAATGATATCATAGGATATTTGTCATTCCCTTTTGACTTACTTAACCTGATATGATTATTTCTAGGCTCATCTGTAGTCCTGAAAACGGCATTTTTCATTTTTTTCCCGAGGCTACTATTCCATTTAGTCCGTATACCACTTCTTCTTTGTCCATTCATCTGTTTATGGACCTTTTTTTTGCTTCCACGTCTTGGCTATTTCAGTAATGCTGCAGTGCACATTTGCCTGCCTCTGTCTTTCCGATTCTGGTGGTCTTAGGTTACAGGCCCAGAAGGTGCCCTGCCGCGTCATATGGTAGCTCAATTTTTACCTTTTAAAGCAGCTCCATTCAGTTTTCGTTAGTGCTCTTACCACTTTACATCCCACCAGCAGCTACAAGGTACACAGTTCTCTAAAATCCCTTCAGCATTTACAGTTTGTAGACTGTTTGCTGATGGTCATTTGACTGGTGTGAGCTGAAACCTTTTTGGAGGTTGGATTTGCATGTGACTAATAATTCCTTATACTGAGCTTTAGGCATGTGCTTTTTATTCTTTTCCTTTTTTTTTTAAAGAGTGAGTACAACTTCCCTCTTCATATTGACTTCTTCAAAAACTTGTCAAAGAAAACTTGAATTTTCTTGCCTATTCCCTACCCCAGGGCATTTTTTGAGGGCAGGTGTCATTTACAGCCCTGCAGTCCTTGTGACTATTAAGCAACCATTAGCACTGGGTTTAAAGCTGCTGTTGTGGGAAACAGCCACAAGGCGGCAGCATTATTACGTTCTCACCTCTTGTTACTAGGGCAACAGAGTCTTCCTGGAGGTAGTGTTCCGAGGTTGTAAATTAGAGAGGAGTGTGCTGGGATAAGCCCCCAGAAGTTTATGTCTCCTTACTTATGTTTGTTTTTTAAATTTAATTTCTCTTTCTTATCGGAGTAAATTCGATTAGAGTGTTGTGATTGTCTGGCTGTACAGAATGTGCTCAATGATTCATACATATGTCTGTTCATCTTCGGATCCTGTTACCATGTAATTTTTTACAGGATGTTGAGTAGACCTCCCTTGGTATTTGGCAGGTGTTTCGTGATTATATATCTTATATGTATTGGTGATTATATAATTCATAGAGTTTATATGTTATATGTTTATATACATTTAACATACATTAGTATATGTATGTTATCCCCATAGTCCTAATTTATCCATCCTCCCACCTTTCATTTTGGCGAACCATTCGTTTGTTTTATAAGTCTGTGAGTGTCTTTTTCTGTGGAAATATGTTCATTGGTAGAAATCTTAGGATAACATGTATAAATGATATCATAGGATATTTGTTATTCCCTTTTGAATAACTTAACCTAATATGATTATTTCTAGGCTCATCTGTAGTCCTGAAAACGGCACTGTTCATTTTTTTCTGAGGCTACTATTCCATTCGGTACGTATACCACTTCTTCTTTGTCCATTTATCTGATGATGGACATTTTGTTTGTATCCATGTCTTAGCTATTGTAAATACTGCTGCAATACACGATTTTCCATCCCGTGTCTTTTTGATTCTGGCTTTCACAAGTGACAGGCCCAATAGTGGGCCTTCCGGATCATATGGTGACTCAATTTTTACCTTTAAACGCACTGCCATTCTGTTCCTATTATTGGCTGTTACCAGTTTACATCCCACTTAGACCGAGAGGTTACACTATGCTCCACAACTTCTTCAACATCTATTGTTTGTTGACTTTTTGCTGATGGTCATTGTGACTGGTGTTAGGTGATACCTTTGTGTAGATTGGATTTGCATGCGTCTAATAATTCCTGATGTTTTGCATTTCTCAGTGTCCTTTTCATTTTTTTTAAGATTGAGCTAAACTTACAACTTCAAATTGCCTTCTTGAAAAATTTACCGCGTTTGGATTTTTATGGCCATTCCCTACCCCAGGACATTTTTTGAGGGCATGAGTCATTTACAGCCCTGCCGTCCTTGTGAATATTAGTGACCATGAGCAGTAGATTTAAAGCTGCTCTTTGAGGAAACGGCCTTAGGGTGGCAGCATTTCTAAGTTGCCAACTCTGCTTGCTAGGGAAACAGAACCTTGCTGCAAGTTGTGCTTTGAGGTTGCAGATTAGAGTGGAATGTGCCAGGACAAACCCCGATAAGTTTTAGCCTCCTTAATTCTTGTTTGTGTCTTTAAGTTGTAGTTTTTATCAGAGCAAATTTGATTGAAAAATGTCTTTTGTTCTAGGTGTACAGAATCTTGTTCATTTACACATATACATATATCTATTGATCTTTGGGTCCTTGTTGCATGTCGGTTATTACAGAGTGTTGAGTAGACCACTCTTGGTATTCCATAGGTCTTTGGGGATTATATTTTTTATATGTATTAGTATATGTGTGTTAACCCCAATATCCTAATTTATCCATTCCTCACACCATTTCTTTGGCTTAACCATAAGTTGTCTTCTCATTCTGAGATTGTCTTTCTCTATGGAAATATGTTCATGTTTATGAATTTTCAGATAACATAAGGGATATCATAGGACATTTGTCTTTCGCATTCTGACTTACTTCACGTTGTGTGATTATCTCTAGGCTCATCTGTGGTGCTGCATATGCCATTCTTTTATTTTTTTCGTGACTGATATTCCATTCTGTCCATATACCACTTCTTCTCTGTCCATTCATCTGTTTATGGACCTTCTTTTGGCTTCCATGTCGTGGCTATTTCAATATTGCTGCAGTGCACATTTGCCTGCCTCTGTCTTTCCGATTCTGGTGGTCTTCGGTTATAGGCCCAAAAGGTGCCCTGCCGCATCATATGGTAGCTCAATTTTTACCTTTTAAAGCAGCTGCATTCAGTTTTCGTTAGTGCTGTTACCAATTACATCCCACCAGCAGCTAGAAGGTACACAGTTCTCTAAAACCCCTTCAGCATTTCTAGTTTGTAGACTGTTTGCTGATGGTCATTTGACTGGTGTGAGCTGAAACCTTTTTGGAGGTTGGATTTGTATGTGGCTAATAATTCCTTGTACTGAGCTTTAGGCATGTCCATTTTTTTGTTTTCCTTTTTTTTTTAAAGTGTGAGTACAACTTCCCTCTTCATGTTGACTTCTTGAAAGATTTGTCATGTGTTGAATTTTCTTGCCTATTCCCTACCCCAGGGCATTTTTTGAGGGCAGATGCCATTTACAGCCCTGAGTCCTTGTGACTATTAAGCAACCATTAGCACTGGGTTTAAAGCTGCTGTTGTGGGAAACACCCACTAGGCGGCAGCATCATTACGTTCTCAACTCTTGTTATTAGGGCACCAGAGTCTTCCTGGACGTAGTGTTCCGAGGTTGTAAATTAGAGGGGAATGTGCTGGGACAAGCCCCCAGAAGTTTATGTCTCCTTACTTCTGTTTGTTTTTTAATTTAATTTCTATTTCTTATCGGAGAATATTGGATTAGAGTGTTGTGATTGTCTGGCTGTACAGAATCTGCTCAATGATTCATACATATGTCTGTTCATGTTCGGATTCTGTTACCATGTGTCTTATTACAGAATGTTGAGTAGACCTCGCATGGTATTTGGTAGGTGTTTTGTCATTATATATTTTATATGTATTGGTGATTATATAATTCATAGAGTTTATATGTTATATGTTTATATACATTTAACATACATTAGGATATGTATGTTAGCCCCATAATCCTAATGTATCCATCCTCCCACCTTTCATTTTGGTTAACCAGTAGTTTCTTTTATAAGTCTGTGAGTGTCTTTTTCTGTGGAAATATGTCCATTTGTAGCAATCTTAGGATAACAGGTATAAATGATATCATAGGATATTTGTCATTCCCTTTTGACTTACTTAACCTGATATGATTATTTCTAGGCTCATCTGTAGTCCTGAAAACGACATTTTTCATTTTTTTCCCGAGGCTACTATTCCATTTAGTCCATATACCACTTCTTCTTTGTCCATTCATCTGTTTATGGACCTTTTTTTTGCTTCCACGTCTTGGCTATTTCAGTAATGCTGCAGTGCACATTTGCCTGCCTCTGTCTTTCCGATTCTGGTGGTCTTAGGTTACAGGCCCAGAAGGTGCCCTGCCGCGTCATATGGTAGCTCAATTTTTACCTTTTAAAGCAGCTCCATTCAGTTTTCGTTAGTGCTCTTACCACTTTACATCCCACCAGCAGCTACAAGGTACACAGTTCTCTAAAATCCCTTCAGCATTTACAGTTTGTAGACTGTTTGCTGATGGTCATTTGACTGGTGTGAGCTGAAACCTTTTTGGAGGTTGGATTTGCATGTGACTAATAATTCCTTATACTGAGCTTTAGGCATGTGCTTTTTATTCTTTTCCTTTTTTTTTTTAAAGAGTGAGTACAACTTCCCTCTTCATATTGACTTCTTCAAAAACTTGTCAAAGAAAACTTGAATTTTCTTGCCTATTCCCTACCCCAGGGCATTTTTTGAGGGCAGGTGTCATTTACAGCCCTGCAGTCCTTGTGACTATTAAGCAACCATTAGCACTGGGTTTAAAGCTGCTGTTGTGGGAAACAGCCACAAGGCGGCAGCATTATTACGTTCTCACCTCTTGTTACTAGGGCAACAGAGTCTTCCTGGAGGTAGTGTTCCGAGGTTGTAAATTAGAGAGGAGTGTGCTGGGATAAGCCCCCAGAAGTTTATGTCTCCTTACTTATGTTTGTTTTTTAAATTTAATTTCTCTTTCTTATCGGAGTAAATTCGATTAGAGTGTTGTGATTGTCTGGCTGTACAGAATGTGCTCAATGATTCATACATATGTCTGTTCATCTTCGGATCCTGTTACCATGTAATTTTTTACAGAATGTTGAGTAGACCTCCCTTGGTATTTGGCAGGTGTTTCGTGATTATATATCTTATATGTATTGGTGATTATATAATTCATAGAGTTTATATGTTATATGTTTATATACATTTAACATACATTAGTATATGTATGTTATCCCCATAGTCCTAATTTATCCATCCTCCCACCTTTCATTTTGGTTAACCATTAGTTTCTTTTATAAGTCTGTGAGTGTCTTTTTCTGTGGAAATATGTCCATTTGTAGCAATCTTAGGATAACAGGTATAAATGATATCATAGGATATTTGTCATTCCCTTTTGAATAACTTAACCTAATATGATTATTTCTAGGCTCATCTGTAGTCCTGAAAACGGCACTGTTCATTTTTTTCTGAGGCTACTATTCCATTCGGTACGTATACCACTTCTTCTTTGTCCATTTATCTGATGATGGACATTTTGTTTGTATCCATGTCTTAGCTATTGTAAATACTGCTGCAATACACGATTTTCCATCCCGTGTCTTTTTGATTCTGGCTTTCACAAGTGACAGGCCCAATAGTGGGCCTTCCGGATCATATGGTGACTCAATTTTTACCTTTAAACGCACTGCCATTCTGTTCCTATTATTGGCTGTTACCAGTTTACATCCCACTTAGACCGAGAGGTTACACTATGCTCCACAACTTCTTCAACATCTATTGTTTGTTGACTTTTTGCTGATGGTCATTGTGACTGGTGTTAGGTGATACCTTTGTGTAGATTGGATTTGCATGCGTCTAATAATTCCTGATGTTTTGCATTTCTCAGTGTCCTTTTCATTTTTTTTAAGATTGAGCTAAACTTACAACTTCAAATTGCCTTCTTGAAAAATTTACCGCGTTTGGATTTTTATGGCCATTCCCTACCCCAGGACATTTTTTGAGGGCATGAGTCATTTACAGCCCTGCCGTCCTTGTGAATATTAGTGACCATGAGCAGTAGATTTAAAGCTGCTCTTTGAGGAAATGGCCTTAGGGTGGCAGCATTTCTAAGTTGCCAACTCTGCTTGCTAGGGAAACAGAACCTTGCTGCAAGTTGTGCTTTGAGGTTGCAGATTAGAGTGGAATGTGCCAGGACAAACCCCGATAAGTTTTAGCCTCCTTAATTCTTGTTTGTGTCTTTAAGTTGTAGTTTTTATCAGAGCAAATTTGATTGAAAAATGTCTTTTGTTCTAGGTGTACAGAATCTTGTTCATTTACACATATACATATAAATATTGATCTTTGGGTCCTTTTCCATGTCGGTTATTACAGAGTGTTGAGTAGACCACTCTTGGTATTCCATAGGTCTTTGGGGATTATATTTTTTATATGTATTAGTATATGTGTGTTAACCCCAATATCCTAATTTATCCATTCCTCACACCATTTCTTTGGCTTAACCATAAGTTGTCTTCTCATTCTGAGATTGTCTTTCTCTATGGAAATATGTTCATTTTTATGAATTTTCAGATAACATAAGGGATATCATAGGACATTTGTCTTTCGCATTCTGACTTACTTCACGTTGTGTGATTATCTCTAGGCTCATCTGTGGTGCTGCATATGCCATTCTTTTATTTTTTTCGTGACTGATATTCCATTCTGTCCATATACCACTTCTTCTCTGTCCATTCATCTGTTTATGGACCTTCTTTTGGCTTCCATGTCGTGGCTATTTCAATATTGCTGCAGTGCACATTTGCCTGCCTCTGTCTTTCCGATTCTGGTGGTCTTAGGTTATAGGCCCAAAAGGTGCCCTGCCGCATCATATGGTAGCTCAATTTTTACCTTTTAAAGCAGCTCCATTCAGTTTTCGTTAGTGCTGTTACCAATTACATCCCACCAGCAGCTAGAAGGTACACAGTTCTCTAAAACCCCTTCAGCATTTCTAGTTTGTAGACTGTTTGCTGATGGTCATTTGACTGGTGTGAGCTGAAACCTTTTTGGAGGTTGGATTTGTATGTGGCTAATAATTCCTTGTACTGAGCTTTAGGCATGTCCATGTTGTTCTTTTCCTTTTTTTTTTAAAGTGTGAGTACAACTTCCCTCTTCATGTTGACTTCTTGAAAGATTTGTCATGTGTTGAATTTTCTTGCCTATTCCCTACCCCAGGGCATTTTTTGAGGGCAGATGCCATTTACAGCCCTGAGTCCTTGTGACTATTAAGCAACCATTAGCACTGGGTTTAAAGCTGCTGTTGTGGGAAACACCCACTAGGCGGCAGCATCATTACGTTCTCAACTCTTGTTATTAGGGCACCAGAGTCTTCCTGGACGTAGTGTTCCGAGGTTGTAAATTAGAGGGGAATGTGCTGGGACAAGCCCCCAGAAGTTTATGTCTCCTTACTTCTGTTTGTTTTTTAATTTAATTTCTATTTCTTATCGGAGAATATTGGATTAGAGTGTTGTGATTGTCTGGCTGTACAGAATCTGCTCAATGATTCATACATATGTCTGTTCATGTTCGGATTCTGTTACCATGTGTCTTATTACAGAATGTTGAGTAGACCTCGCATGGTATTTGGTAGGTGTTTAGTCATTATATATTTTATATGTATTGGTGATTATATAATTCATAGAGTTTATATGTTATATGTTTATATACATTTAACATACATTAGTATATGTATGTTAGCCCCATAATCCTAATTTATCCATCCTCCCACCTTTCATTTTGGTTAACCATTAGTTTCTTTTATAAGTCTGTGAGTGTCTTTTTCTGTGGAAATATGTCCATTTGTAGCAATCTTAGGATAACAGGTATAAATGATATCATAGGATATTTGTCATTCCCTTTTGAATAACTTAACCTAATATGATTATTTCTAGGCTCATCTGTAGTCCTGAAAACGGCACTGTTCATTTTTTTCTGAGGCTACTATTCCATTCGGTATGTATACCACTTCTTCTTTGTCTATTTATCTGATGATGGACATTTTGTTTGTATCCATGTCTTAGCTATTGTAAATACTGCTGCAATACACGATTTTCCATCCCGTGTCTTTTTGATTCTGGCTTTCGCAAGTGACAGGCCCAATAGTGGGCCTTCCGGATCATATGGTGACTCAATTTTTACCTTTAAAAGCACTGCCATTCTGTTCCTATTATTGGCTGTTACCAGTTTACATCCCACGTAGACCGAGAGGTTACACTATTCTCCACAACTTCTTCAACATCTATTGTTTGTTGACTTTTTGCTGATGGTCATTGTGACTGGTGTTAGGTGATACCTTTGTGTAGATTGGATTTGCATGCGTCTAATAATTCCTGATGTTTTGCATTTCTCAGTGTCCTTTTCATTTTTTTTAAGATTGAGCTAAACTTACAACTTCAAATTGCCTTCTTGAAAAATTTACCGCGTTTGGATTTTTATGGCCATTCCCTACCCCAGGACATTTTTTGAGGGCATGAGTCATTTACAGCCCTGCCGTCCTTGTGAATATTAGTGACCATGAGCAGTAGATTTAAAGCTGCTCTTTGAGGAAACGGCCTTAGGGTGGCAGCATTTCTAAGTTGCCAACTCTGCTTGCTAGGGAAACAGAACCTTGCTGCAAGTTGTGCTTTGAGGTTGCAGATTAGAGTGGAATGTGCCAGGACAAACCCCGATAAGTTTTAGCCTCCTTAATTCTTGTTTGTGTCTTTAAGTTGTAGTTTTTATCAGAGCAAATTTGATTGAAAAATGTCCTTTGTTCTAGGTGTACAGAATCTTGTTCATTTACACATATACATATATCTATTGATCTTTGGGTCCTTTTCCATGTCGGTTATTACAGAGTGTTGAGTAGACCACTCTTGGTATTCCATAGGTCTTTGGGGATTATATTTTTTATATGTATTAGTATATGTGTGTTAACCCCAATATCCTAATTTATCCATTCCTCACACCATTTCTTTGGCTTAACCATAAGTTGTCTTCTCATTCTGAGATTGTCTTTCTCTATGGAAATATGTTCATGTTTATGAATTTTCAGATAACATAAGGGATATCATAGGACATTTGTCTTTCGCATTCTGACTTACTTCACGTTGTGTGATTATCTCTAGGCTCATCTGTGGTGCTGCATATGCCATTCTTTTATTTATTTCGTGACTGATATTCCATTCTGTCCATATACCACTTCTTCTCTGTCCATTCATCTGTTTATGGACCTTCTTTTGGCTTCCATGTCGTGGCTATTTCAATATTGCTGCAGTGCACATTTGCCTGCCTCTGTCTTTCCGATTCTGGTGGTCTTAGGTTATAGGCCCAAAAGGTGCCCTGCCGCATCATATGGTAGCTCAATTTTTACCTTTTAAAGCAGCTGCATTCAGTTTTCGTTAGTGCTGTTACCAATTACATCCCACCAGCAGCTAGAAGGTACACAGTTCTCTAAAACCCCTTCAGCATTTCTAGTTTGTAGACTGTTTGCTGATGGTCATTTGACTGGTGTGAGCTGAAACCTTTTTGGAGGTTGGATTTGTATGTGGCTAATAATTCCTTGTACTGAGCTTTAGGCATGTCCATTTTTTTGTTTTCCTTTTTTTTTTAAAGTGTGAGTACAACTTCCCTCTTCATGTTGACTTCTTGAAAGATTTGTCATGTGTTGAATTTTCTTGCCTATTCCCTACCCCAGGGCATTTTTCGAGGGCAGATGCCATTTACAGCCCTGAGTCCTTGTGACTATTAAGCAACCATTAGCACTGGGTTTAAAGCTGCTGTTGTGGGAAACACCCACTAGGCGCCAGCATCATTACGTTCTCAACTCTTGTTATTAGGGCACCAGAGTCTTCCTGGACGTAGTGTTCCGAGGTTGTTAATTAGAGGGGAATGTGCTGGGACAAGCCCCCAGAAGTTTATGTCTCCTTACTTCTGTTTGTTTTTTAATTTAATTTCTATTTCTTATCGGAGAATATTGGATTAGAGTGTTGTGATTGTCTGGCTGTACAGAATCTGCTCAATGATTCATACATATGTCTGTTCATGTTCGGATTCTGTTACCATGTGTCTTATTACAGAATGTTGAGTAGACCTCGCATGGTATTTGGTAGGTGTTTTGTCATTATATATTTTATATGTATTGGTGATTATATAATTCATAGAGTTTATATGTTATATGTTTATATACATTTAACATACATTAGTATATGTATGTAGCCCCATAATTCTAATTTATCCATCCTCCCACCTTTCATTTTGGTTAACCATTAGTTTCTTTTATAAGTCTGTGAGTGTCTTTTTCTGTGGAAATATGTCCATTTGTAGCAATCTTAGGATAACAGGTATAAATGATATCATAGGATATTTGTCATTCCCTTTTGACTTACTTAACCTGATATGATTATTTCTAGGCTCATCTGTAGTCCTGAAAACGGCATTTTTCATTTTTTTTCCCGAGGCTACTATTCCATTTAGTCCGTATACCACTTCTTCTTTGTCCATTCATCTGTTTATGGACCTTTTTTTGGCTTCCACGTCTTGGCTATTTCAGTAATGCTGCAGTGCACATTTGCCTGCCTCTGTCTTTCCGATTCTGGTGGTCTTAGGTTACAGGCCCAAAAGGTGCCCTGCCGCGTCATATGGTAGCTCAATTTTTACCTTTTAAAGCAGCTCCATTCAGTTTTCGTTAGTGCTCTTACCACTTTACATCCCACCAGCAGCTACAAGGTACACAGTTCTCTAAAATCCCTTCAGCATTTACAGTTTGTAGACTGTTTGCTGATGGTCATTTGACTGGTGTGAGCTGAAACCTTTTTGGAGGTTGGATTTGCATGTGACTAATAATTCCTTATACTGAGCTTTAGGCATGTGCTTTTTATTCTTTTCCTTTTTTTTTTTAAAGAGTGAGTACAACTTCCCTCTTCATATTGACTTCTTCAAAAACTTGTCAAAGAAAACTTGAATTTTCTTGCCTATTCCCTACCCCAGGGCATTTTTTGAGGGCAGGTGTCATTTACAGCCCTGCAGTCCTTGTGACTATTAAGCAACCATTAGCACTGGGTTTAAAGCTGCTGTTGTGGGAAACAGCCACAAGGCGGCAGCATTATTACGTTCTCACCTCTTGTTACTAGGGCAACAGAGTCTTCCTGGAGGTAGTGTTCCGAGGTTGTAAATTAGAGAGGAGTGTGCTGGGATAAGCCCCCAGAAGTTTATGTCTCCTTACTTATGTTTGTTTTTTAAATTTAATTTCTCTTTCTTATCGGAGTAAATTCGATTAGAGTGTTGTGATTGTCTGGCTGTACAGAATGTGCTCAATGATTCATACATATGTCTGTTCATCTTCGGATCCTGTTACCATGTAATTTTTTACAGAATGTTGAGTAGACCTCCCTTGGTATTTGGCAGGTGTTTCGTGATTATATATTTTATATGTATTGGTGATTATATAATTCATAGAGTTTATATGTTATATGTTTATATACATTTAACATACATTAGTATATGTATGTTATCCCCATAGTCCTAATTTATCCATCCTCCCACCTTTCATTTTGGCGAACCATTCGTTCGTTTTATAAGTCTGTGAGTGTCTTTTTCTGTGGAAATATGTCCATTTGTAGCAATCTTAGGATAACATGTATAAATGATATCATAGGATATTTGTTATTCCCTTTTGAATAACTTAACCTAATATGATTATTTCTAGGCTCATCTGTAGTCCTGAAAACGGCACTGTTCATTTTTTTCTGAGGCTACTATTCCATTCGGTACGTATACCACTTCTTCTTTGTCCATTTATCTGATGATGGACATTTTGTTTGTATCCATGTCTTAGCTATTGTAAATACTGCTGCAATACACGATTTTCCATCCCGTGTCTTTTTGATTCTGGCTTTCACAAGTGACAGGCCCAATAGTGGGCCTTCCGGATCATATGGTGACTCAATTTTTACCTTTAAACGCACTGCCATTCTGTTCCTATTATTGGCTGTTACCAGTTTACATCCCACGTAGACCGAGAGGTTACACTATTCTCCACAACTTCTTCAACATCTATTGTTTGTTGACTTTTTGCTGATGGTCATTGTGACTGGTGTTAGGTGATACCTTTGTGTAGATTGGATTTGCATGCGTCTAATAATTCCTGATGTTTTGCATTTCTCAGTGTCCTTTTCATTTTTTTTAAGATTGAGCTAAACTTACAACTTCAAATTGCCTTCTTGAAAAATTTACCGCGTTTGGATTTTTATGGCCATTCCCTACCCCAGGACATTTTTTGAGGGCATGAGTCATTTACAGCCCTGCCGTCCTTGTGAATATTAGTGACCATGAGCAGTAGATTTAAAGCTGCTCTTTGAGGAAACGGCCTTAGGGTGGCAGCATTTCTAAGTTGCCAACTCTGCTTGCTAGGGAAACAGAACCTTGCTGCAAGTTGTGCTTTGAGGTTGCAGATTAGAGTGGAATGTGCCAGGACAAACCCCGATAAGTTTTAGCCTCCTTAATTCTTGTTTGTGTCTTTAAGTTGTAGTTTTTATCAGAGCAAATTTGATTGAAAAATGTCTTTTGTTCTAGGTGTACAGAATCTTGTTCATTTACACATATACATATATCTATTGATCTTTGGGTCCTTTTCCATGTCGGTTATTACAGAGTGTTGAGTAGACCACTCTTGGTATTCCATAGGTCTTTGGGGATTATATTTTTTATATGTATTAGTATATGTGCGTTAACCCCAATATCCTAATTTATCCATTCCTCACACCATTTCTTTGGCTTAACCATAAGTTGTCTTCTCATTCTGAGATTGTCTTTCTCTATGGAAATATGTTCATTTTTATGAATTTTCAGATAACATAAGGGATATCATAGGACATTTGTCTTTCGCATTCTGACTTACTTCACGTTGTGTGATTATCTCTAGGCTCATCTGTGGTGCTGCATATGCCATTCTTTTATTTTTTTCGTGACTGATATTCCATTCTGTCCATATACCACTTCTTCTCTGTCCATTCATCTGTTTATGGACCTTCTTTTGGCTTCCATGTCGTGGCTATTTCAATATTGCTGCAGTGCACATTTGCCTGCCTCTGTCTTTCCGATTCTGGTGGTCTTAGGTTATAGGCCCAAAAGGTGCCCTGCCGCATCATATGGTAGCTCAATTTTTACCTTTTAAAGCAGCTGCATTCAGTTTTCGTTAGTGCTGTTACCAATTACATCCCACCAGCAGCTAGAAGGTACCCAGTTCTCTAAAACCCCTTCAGCATTTCTAGTTTGTAGACTGTTTGCTGATGGTCATTTGACTGGTGTGAGCTGAAACCTTTTTGGAGGTTGGATTTGTATGTGGCTAATAATTCCTTGTACTGAGCTTTAGGCATGTCCATGTTGTTCTTTTCCTTTTTTTTTTTAAAGTGTGAGTACAACTTCCCTCTTCATGTTGACTTCTTGAAAGATTTGTCATGTGTTGAATTTTCTTGCCTATTCCCTACCCCAGGGCATTTTTTGAGGGCAGATGCCATTTACAGCCCTGAGTCCTTGTGACTATTAAGCAACCATTAGCACTGGGTTTAAAGCTGCTGTTGTGGGAAACACCCACTAGGCGCCAGCATCATTACGTTCTCAACTCTTGTTATTAGGGCACCAGAGTCTTCCTGGACGTAGTGTTCCGAGGTTGTAAATTAGAGGGGAATGTGCTGGGACAAGCCCCCAGAAGTTTATGTCTCCTTACTTCTGTTTGTTTTTTAATTTAATTTCTATTTCTTATCGGAGAATATTGGATTAGAGTGTTGTGATTGTCTGGCTGTACAGAATCTGCTCAATGATTCATACATATGTCTGTTCATGTTCGGATTCTGTTACCATGTGTCTTATTACAGAATGTTGAGTAGACCTCGCATGGTATTTGGTAGGTGTTTTGTCATTATATATTTTATATGTATTGGTGATTATATAATTCATAGAGTTTATATGTTATATGTTTATATACATTTAACATACATTAGTATATGTATGTTAGCCCCATAATCCTAATTTATCCATCCTCCCACCTTTCATTTTGGTTAACCATTAGTTTCTTTTATAAGTCTGTGAGTGTCTTTTTCTGTGGAAATATGTCCATTTGTAGCAATCTTAGGATAACAGGTATAAATGATATCATAGGATATTTGTCATTCCCTTTTGACTTACTTAACCTGATATGATTATTTCTAGGCTCATCTGTAGTCCTGAAAACGGCATTTTTCATTTTTTTTCCCGAGGCTACTATTCCATTTAGTCCGTATACCACTTCTTCTTTGTCCATTCATCTGTTTATGGACCTTTTTTTGGCTTCCACGTCTTGGCTATTTCAGTAATGCTGCAGTGCACATTTGCCTGCCTCTGTCTTTCCGATTCTGGTGGTCTTAGGTTACAGGCCCAAAAGGTGCCCTGCCGCGTCATATGGTAGCTCAATTTTTACCTTTTAAAGCAGCTCCATTCAGTTTTCGTTAGTGCTCTTACCACTTTACATCCCACCAGCAGCTACAAGGTACACAGTTCTCTAAAATCCCTTCAGCATTTACAGTTTGTAGACTGTTTGCTGATGGTCATTTGACTGGTGTGAGCTGAAACCTTTTTGGAGGTTGGATTTGCATGTGACTAATAATTCCTTATACTGAGCTTTAGGCATGTGCTTTTTATTCTTTTCCTTTTTTTTTTTAAAGAGTGAGTACAACTTCCCTCTTCATATTGACTTCTTCAAAAACTTGTCAAAGAAAACTTGAATTTTCTTGCCTATTCCCTACCCCAGGGCATTTTTTGAGGGCAGGTGTCATTTACAGCCCTGCAGTCCTTGTGACTATTAAGCAACCATTAGCACTGGGTTTAAAGCTGCTGTTGTGGGAAACAGCCACAAGGCGGCAGCATTATTACGTTCTCACCTCTTGTTACTAGGGCAACAGAGTCTTCCTGGAGGTAGTGTTCCGAGGTTGTAAATTAGAGAGGAGTGTGCTGGGATAAGCCCCCAGAAGTTTATGTCTCCTTACTTATGTTTGTTTTTTAAATTTAATTTCTCTTTCTTATCGGAGTAAATTCGATTAGAGTGTTGTGATTGTCTGGCTGTACAGAATGTGCTCAATGATTCATACATATGTCTGTTCATCTTCGGATCCTGTTACCATGTAATTTTTTACAGAATGTTGAGTAGACCTCCCTTGGTATTTGGCAGGTGTTTCGTGATTATATATTTTATATGTATTGGTGATTATATAATTCATAGAGTTTATATGTTATATGTTTATATACATTTAACATACATTAGTATATGTATGTTATCCCCATAGTCCTAATTTATCCATCCTCCCACCTTTCATTTTGGCGAACCATTCGTTCGTTTTATAAGTCTGTGAGTGTCTTTTTCTGTGGAAATATGTTCATTGGTAGAAATCTTAGGATAACATGTATAAATGATATCATAGGATATTTGTTATTCCCTTTTGAATAACTTAACCTAATATGATTATTTCTAGGCTCATCTGTAGTCCTGAAAACGGCACTGTTCATTTTTTTCTGAGGCTACTATTCCATTCGGTACGTATACCACTTCTTCTTTGTCCATTTATCTGATGATGGACATTTTGTTTGTATCCATGTCTTAGCTATTGTAAATACTGCTGCAATACACGATTTTCCATCCCGTGTCTTTTTGATTCTGGCTTTCACAAGTGACAGGCCCAATAGTGGGCCTTGCGGATCATATGGTGACTCAATTTTTACCTTTAAACGCACTGCCATTCTGTTCCTATTATTGGCTGTTACCAGTTTACATCCCACTTAGACCGAGAGGTTACACTATTCTCCACAACTTCTTCAACATCTATTGTTTGTTGACTTTTTGCTGATGGTCATTGTGACTGGTGTTAGGTGATACCTTTGTGTAGATTGGATTTGCATGCGTCTAATAATTCCTGATGTTTTGCATTTCTCAGTGTCCTTTTCATTTTTTTTAAGATTGAGCTAAACTTACAACTTCAAATTGCCTTCTTGAAAAATTTACCGCGTTTGGATTTTTATGGCCATTCCCTACCCCAGGACATTTTTTGAGGGCATGAGTCATTTACAGCCCTGCCGTCCTTGTGAATATTAGTGACCATGAGCAGTAGATTTAAAGCTGCTCTTTGAGGAAACGGCCTTAGGGTGGCAGCATTTCTAAGTTGCCAACTCTGCTTGCTAGGGAAACAGAACCTTGCTGCAAGTTGTGCTTTGAGGTTGCAGATTAGAGTGGAATGTGCCAGGACAAACCCCGATAAGTTTTAGCCTCCTTAATTCTTGTTTGTGTCTTTAAGTTGTAGTTTTTATCAGAGCAAATTTGATTGAAAAATGTCTTTTGTTCTAGGTGTACAGAATCTTGTTCATTTACGCATATACATATATCTATTGATCTTTGGGTCCTTTTCCATGTCGGTTATTACAGAGTGTTGAGTAGACCACTCTTGGTATTCCATAGGTCTTTGGGGATTGTATTTTTTATATGTATTAGTATATGTGCGTTAACCCCAATATCCTAATTTATCCATTCTTCACACCATTTCTTTGGCTTAACCATAAGTTGTCTTCTCAGTCTGAGATTGTCTTTCTCTATGGAAATATGTTCATGTTTATGAATTTTCAGATAACATAAGGGATATCATAGGACATTTGTCTTTCGCATTCTGACTTACTTCACGTTGTGTGATTATCTCTAGGCTCATCTGTGGTGCTGCATATGCCATTCTTTTATTTTTTTCGTGACTGATATTCCATTCTGTCCATATACCACTTCTTCTCTGTCCATTCATCTGTTTATGGACCTTCTTTTGGCTTCCATGTCGTGGCTATTTCAATATTGCTGCAGTGCACATTTGCCTGCCTCTGTCTTTCCGATTCTGGTGGTCTTAGGTTATAGGCCCAAAAGGTGCCCTGCCGCATCATATGGTAGCTCAATTTTTACCTTTTAAAGCAGCTGCATTCAGTTTTCGTTAGTGCTGTTACCAATTACATCCCACCAGCAGCTAGAAGGTACCCAGTTCTCTAAAACCCCTTCAGCATTTCTAGTTTGTAGACTGTTTGCTGATGGTCATTTGACTGGTGTGAGCTGAAACCTTTTTGGAGGTTGGATTTGTATGTGGCTAATAATTCCTTGTACTGAGCTTTAGGCATGTCCATGTTGTTCTTTTCCTTTTTTTTTTTAAAGTGTGAGTACAACTTCCCTCTTCATGTTGACTTCTTGAAAGATTTGTCATGTGTTGAATTTTCTTGCCTATTCCCTACCCCAGGGCATTTTTTGAGGGCAGATGCCATTTACAGCCCTGAGTCCTTGTGACTATTAAGCAACCATTAGCACTGGGTTTAAAGCTGCTGTTGTGGGAAACACCCACTAGGCGCCAGCATCATTACGTTCTCAACTCTTGTTATTAGGGCACCAGAGTCTTCCTGGACGTAGTGTTCCGAGGTTGTAAATTAGAGGGGAATGTGCTGGGACAAGCCCCCAGAAGTTTATGTCTCCTTACTTCTGTTTGTTTTTTAATTTAATTTCTATTTCTTATCGGAGAATATTGGATTAGAGTGTTGTGATTGTCTGGCTGTACAGAATCTGCTCAATGATTCATACATATGTCTGTTCATGTTCGGATTCTGTTACCATGTGTCTTATTACAGAATGTTGAGTAGACCTCGCATGGTATTTGGTAGGTGTTTTGTCATTATATATTTTATATGTATTGGTGATTATATAATTCATAGAGTTTATATGTTATATGTTTATATACATTTAACATACATTAGTATATGTATGTTAGCCCCATAATCCTAATTTATCCATCCTCCCACCTTTCATTTTGGTTAACCATTAGTTTCTTTTATAAGTCTGTGAGTGTCTTTTTCTGTGGAAATATGTCCATTTGTAGCAATCTTAGGATAACAGGTATAAATGATATCATAGGATATTTGTCATTCCCTTTTGACTTACTTAACCTGATATGATTATTTCTAGGCTCATCTGTAGTCCTGAAAACGGCATTTTTCATTTTTTTTCCCGAGGCTACTATTCCATTTAGTCCGTATACCACTTCTTCTTTGTCCATTCATCTGTTTATGGACCTTTTTTTGGCTTCCACGTCTTGGCTATTTCAGTAATGCTGCAGTGCACATTTGCCTGCCTCTGTCTTTCCGATTCTGGTGGTCTTAGGTTACAGGCCCAAAAGGTGCCCTGCCGCGTCATATGGTAGCTCAATTTTTACCTTTTAAAGCAGCTCCATTCAGTTTTCGTTAGTGCTCTTACCACTTTACATCCCACCAGCAGCTACAAGGTACACAGTTCTCTAAAATCCCTTCAGCATTTACAGTTTGTAGACTGTTTGCTGATGGTCATTTGACTGGTGTGAGCTGAAACCTTTTTGGAGGTTGGATTTGCATGTGACTAATAATTCCTTATACTGAGCTTTAGGCATGTGCTTTTTATTCTTTTCCTTTTTTTTTTTAAAGAGTGAGTACAACTTCCCTCTTCATATTGACTTCTTCAAAAACTTGTCAAAGAAAACTTGAATTTTCTTGCCTATTCCCTACCCCAGGGCATTTTTTGAGGGCAGGTGTCATTTACAGCCCTGCAGTCCTTGTGACTATTAAGCAACCATTAGCACTGGGTTTAAAGCTGCTGTTGTGGGAAACAGCCACAAGGCGGCAGCATTATTACGTTCTCACCTCTTGTTACTAGGGCAACAGAGTCTTCCTGGAGGTAGTGTTCCGAGGTTGTAAATTAGAGGGGAATGTGCTGGGACAAGCCCCCAGAAGTTTATGTCTCCTTACTTCTGTTTGTTTTTAAATTTAATTTATATTTCTTATCGGAGAATATTGGATTAGAGTGTTGTGATTGTCTGGCTGTACAGAATCTGCTCAATGATTCATACATATGTCTGTTCATGTTCGGATTCTGTTACCATGTGTCTTATTACAGAATGTTGAGTAGACCTCGCATGGTATTTGGTAGGTGTTTTGTCATTATATATTTTATATGTATTGGTGATTATATAATTCATAGAGTTTATATGTTATATGTTTATATACATTTAACATACATTAGTATATGTATGTTAGCCCCATAATCCTAATTTATCCATCCTCCCACCTTTCATTTTGGTTAACCATTAGTTTCTTTTATAAGTCTGTGAGTGTCTTTTTCTGTGGAAATATGTCCATTTGTAGCAATCTTAGGATAACAGGTATAAATGATATCATAGGATATTTGTCATTCCCTTTTGACTTACTTAACCTGATATGATTATTCCTAGGCTCATCTGTAGTCCTGAAAACGGCACTGTTCATTTTTTTCTGAGGCTACTATTCCATTCGGTACGTATACCACTTCTTCTTTGTCCATTTATCTGATGATGGACATTTTGTTTGTATCCATGTCTTAGCTATTGTAAATACTGCTGCAATACACGATTTTCCATCCCGTGTCTTTTTGATTCTGGCTTTCACAAGTGACAGGCCCAATAGTGGGCCTTCCGGATCATATGGTGACTCAATTTTTACCTTTAAACGCACTGCCATTCTGTTCCTATTATTGGCTGTTACCAGTTTACATCCCACTTAGACCGAGAGGTTACACTATTCTCCACAACTTCTTCAACATCTATTGTTTGTTGACTTTTTGCTGATGGTCATTGTGACTGGTGTTAGGTGATACCTTTGTGTAGATTGGATTTGCATGCGTCTAATAATTCCTGATGTTTTGCATTTCTCAGTGTCCTTTTCATTTTTTTTAAGATTGAGCTAAACTTACAACTTCAAATTGCCTTCTTGAAAAATTTACCGCGTTTGGATTTTTATGGCCATTCCCTACCCCAGGACATTTTTTGAGGGCATGAGTCATTTACAGCCCTGCCGTCCTTGTGAATATTAGTGACCATGAGCAGTAGATTTAAAGCTGCTCTTTGAGGAAACGGCCTTAGGGTGGCAGCATTTCTAAGTTGCCAACTCTGCTTGCTAGGGAAACAGAACCTTGCTGCAAGTTGTGCTTTGAGGTTGCAGATTAGAGTGGAATGTGCCAGGACAAACCCCGATAAGTTTTAGCCTCCTTAATTCTTGTTTGTGTCTTTAAGTTGTAGTTTTTATCAGAGCAAATTTGATTGAAAAATGTCTTTTGTTCTAGGTGTACAGAATCTTGTTCATTTACACATATACATATATCTATTGATCTTTGGGTCCTTTTCCATGTCGGTTATTACAGAGTGTTGAGTAGACCACTCTTGGTATTCCATAGGTCTTTGGGGATTATATTTTTTATATGTATTAGTATATGTGTGTTAACCCCAATATCCTAATTTATCCATTCCTCACACCATTTCTTTGGCTTAACCATAAGTTGTCTTCTCATTCTGAGATTGTCTTTCTCTATGGAAATATGTTCATGTTTATGAATTTTCAGATAACATAAGGGATATCATAGGACATTTGTCTTTCGCATTCTGACTTACTTCACGTTGTGTGATTATCTCTAGGCTCATCTGTGGTGCTGCATATGCCATTCTTTTATTTTTTTCGTGACTGATATTCCATTCTGTCCATATACCACTTCTTCTCTGTCCATTCATCTGTTTATGGACCTTCTTTTGGCTTCCATGTCGTGGCTATTTCAATATTGCTGCAGTGCACATTTGCCTGCCTCTGTCTTTCCGATTCTGGTGGTCTTAGGTTATAGGCCCAAAAGGTGCCCTGCCGCATCATATGGTAGCTCAATTTTTACCTTTTAAAGCAGCTGCATTCAGTTTTCGTTAGTGCTGTTACCAATTACATCCCACCAGCAGCTAGAAGGTACACAGTTCTCTAAAACCCCTTCAGCATTTCTAGTTTGTAGACTGTTTGCTGATGGTCATTTGACTGGTGTGAGCTGAAACCTTTTTGGAGGTTGGATTTGTATGTGGCTAATAATTCCTTGTACTGAGCTTTAGGCATGTCCATTTTTTTGTTTTCCTTTTTTTTTTAAAGTGTGAGTACAACTTCCCTCTTCATGTTGACTTCTTGAAAGATTTGTCATGTGTTGAATTTTCTTGCCTATTCCCTACCCCAGGGCATTTTTTGAGGGCAGATGCCATTTACAGCCCTGAGTCCTTGTGACTATTAAGCAACCATTAGCACTGGGTTTAAAGCTGCTGTTGTGGGAAACACCCACTAGGCGGCAGCATCATTACGTTCTCAACTCTTGTTATTAGGGCACCAGAGTCTTCCTGGACGTAGTGTTCCGAGGTTGTAAATTAGAGGGGAATGTGCTGGGACAAGCCCCCAGAAGTTTATGTCTCCTTACTTCTGTTTGTTTTTTAATTTAATTTCTATTTCTTATCGGAGAATATTGGATTAGAGTGTTGTGATTGTCTGGCTGTACAGAATCTGCTCAATGATTCATACATATGTCTGTTCATGTTCGGATTCTGTTACCATGTGTCTTATTACAGAATGTTGAGTAGACCTCGCATGGTATTTGGTAGGTGTTTAGTCATTATATATTTTATATGTATTGGTGATTATATAATTCATAGAGTTTATATGTTATATGTTTATATACATTTAACATACATTAGTATATGTATGTTAGCCCCATAATCCTAATTTATCCATCCTCCCACCTTTCATTTTGGTTAACCATTAGTTTCTTTTATAAGTCTGTGAGTGTCTTTTTCTGTGGAAATATGTCCATTTGTAGCAATCTTAGGATAACAGGTATAAATGATATCATAGGATATTTGTCATTCCCTTTTGACTTACTTAACCTGATATGATTATTTCTAGGCTCATCTGTAGTCCTGAAAACGGCATTTTTCATTTTTTTTCCCGAGGCTACTATTCCATTTAGTCCGTATACCACTTCTTCTTTGTCCATTCATCTGTTTATGGACCTTTTTTTGGCTTCCACGTCTTGGCTATTTCAGTAATGCTGCAGTGCACATTTGCCTGCCTCTGTCTTTCCGATTCTGGTGGTCTTAGGTTACAGGCCCAAAAGGTGCCCTGCCGCGTCATATGGTAGCTCAATTTTTACCTTTTAAAGCAGCTCCATTCAGTTTTCGTTAGTGCTCTTACCACTTTACATCCCACCAGCAGCTACAAGGTACACAGTTCTCTAAAATCCCTTCAGCATTTACAGTTTGTAGACTGTTTGCTGATGGTCATTTGACTGGTGTGAGCTGAAACCTTTTTGGAGGTTGGATTTGCATGTGACTAATAATTCCTTATACTGAGCTTTAGGCATGTGCTTTTTATTCTTTTCCTTTTTTTTTTTAAAGAGTGAGTACAACTTCCCTCTTCATATTGACTTCTTCAAAAACTTGTCAAAGAAAACTTGAATTTTCTTGCCTATTCCCTACCCCAGGGCATTTTTTGAGGGCAGGTGTCATTTACAGCCCTGCAGTCCTTGTGACTATTAAGCAACCATTAGCACTGGGTTTAAAGCTGCTGTTGTGGGAAACAGCCACAAGGCGGCAGCATTATTACGTTCTCACCTCTTGTTACTAGGGCAACAGAGTCTTCCTGGAGGTAGTGTTCCGAGGTTGTAAATTAGAGAGGAGTGTGCTGGGATAAGCCCCCAGAAGTTTATGTCTCCTTACTTATGTTTGTTTTTTAAATTTAATTTCTCTTTCTTATCGGAGTAAATTCGATTAGAGTGTTGTGATTGTCTGGCTGTACAGAATGTGCTCAATGATTCATACATATGTCTGTTCATCTTCGGATCCTGTTACCATGTAATTTTTTACAGAATGTTGAGTAGACCTCCCTTGGTATTTGGCAGGTGTTTCGTGATTATATATTTTATATGTATTGGTGATTATATAATTCATAGAGTTTATATGTTATATGTTTATATACATTTAACATACATTAGTATATGTATGTTATCCCCATAGTCCTAATTTATCCATCCTCCCACCTTTCATTTTGGCGAACCATTCGTTCGTTTTATAAGTCTGTGAGTGTCTTTTTCTGTGGAAATATGTCCATTTGTAGCAATCTTAGGATAACATGTATAAATGATATCATAGGATATTTGTTATTCCCTTTTGAATAACTTAACCTAATATGATTATTTCTAGGCTCATCTGTAGTCCTGAAAACGGCACTGTTCATTTTTTTCTGAGGCTACTATTCCATTCGGTACGTATACCACTTCTTCTTTGTCCATTTATCTGATGATGGACATTTTGTTTGTATCCATGTCTTAGCTATTGTAAATACTGCTGCAATACACGATTTTCCATCCCGTGTCTTTTTGATTCTGGCTTTCACAAGTGACAGGCCCAATAGTGGGCCTTCCGGATCATATGGTGACTCAATTTTTACCTTTAAACGCACTGCCATTCTGTTCCTATTATTGGCTGTTACCAGTTTACATCCCACGTAGACCGAGAGGTTACACTATTCTCCACAACTTCTTCAACATCTATTGTTTGTTGACTTTTTGCTGATGGTCATTGTGACTGGTGTTAGGTGATACCTTTGTGTAGATTGGATTTGCATGCGTCTAATAATTCCTGATGTTTTGCATTTCTCAGTGTCCTTTTCATTTTTTTTAAGATTGAGCTAAACTTACAACTTCAAATTGCCTTCTTGAAAAATTTACCGCGTTTGGATTTTTATGGCCATTCCCTACCCCAGGACATTTTTTGAGGGCATGAGTCATTTACAGCCCTGCCGTCCTTGTGAATATTAGTGACCATGAGCAGTAGATTTAAAGCTGCTCTTTGAGGAAACGGCCTTAGGGTGGCAGCATTTCTAAGTTGCCAACTCTGCTTGCTAGGGAAACAGAACCTTGCTGCAAGTTGTGCTTTGAGGTTGCAGATTAGAGTGGAATGTGCCAGGACAAACCCCGATAAGTTTTAGCCTCCTTAATTCTTGTTTGTGTCTTTAAGTTGTAGTTTTTATCAGAGCAAATTTGATTGAAAAATGTCTTTTGTTCTAGGTGTACAGAATCTTGTTCATTTACACATATACATATATCTATTGATCTTTGGGTCCTTTTCCATGTCGGTTATTACAGAGTGTTGAGTAGACCACTCTTGGTATTCCATAGGTCTTTGGGGATTATATTTTTTATATGTATTAGTATATGTGCGTTAACCCCAATATCCTAATTTATCCATTCCTCACACCATTTCTTTGGCTTAACCATAAGTTGTCTTCTCATTCTGAGATTGTCTTTCTCTATGGAAATATGTTCATTTTTATGAATTTTCAGATAACATAAGGGATATCATAGGACATTTGTCTTTCGCATTCTGACTTACTTCACGTTGTGTGATTATCTCTAGGCTCATCTGTGGTGCTGCATATGCCATTCTTTTATTTTTTTCGTGACTGATATTCCATTCTGTCCATATACCACTTCTTCTCTGTCCATTCATCTGTTTATGGACCTTCTTTTGGCTTCCATGTCGTGGCTATTTCAATATTGCTGCAGTGCACATTTGCCTGCCTCTGTCTTTCCGATTCTGGTGGTCTTAGGTTATAGGCCCAAAAGGTGCCCTGCCGCATCATATGGTAGCTCAATTTTTACCTTTTAAAGCAGCTGCATTCAGTTTTCGTTAGTGCTGTTACCAATTACATCCCACCAGCAGCTAGAAGGTACCCAGTTCTCTAAAACCCCTTCAGCATTTCTAGTTTGTAGACTGTTTGCTGATGGTCATTTGACTGGTGTGAGCTGAAACCTTTTTGGAGGTTGGATTTGTATGTGGCTAATAATTCCTTGTACTGAGCTTTAGGCATGTCCATGTTGTTCTTTTCCTTTTTTTTTTTAAAGTGTGAGTACAACTTCCCTCTTCATGTTGACTTCTTGAAAGATTTGTCATGTGTTGAATTTTCTTGCCTATTCCCTACCCCAGGGCATTTTTTGAGGGCAGATGCCATTTACAGCCCTGAGTCCTTGTGACTATTAAGCAACCATTAGCACTGGGTTTAAAGCTGCTGTTGTGGGAAACACCCACTAGGCGCCAGCATCATTACGTTCTCAACTCTTGTTATTAGGGCACCAGAGTCTTCCTGGACGTAGTGTTCCGAGGTTGTAAATTAGAGGGGAATGTGCTGGGACAAGCCCCCAGAAGTTTATGTCTCCTTACTTCTGTTTGTTTTTTAATTTAATTTCTATTTCTTATCGGAGAATATTGGATTAGAGTGTTGTGATTGTCTGGCTGTACAGAATCTGCTCAATGATTCATACATATGTCTGTTCATGTTCGGATTCTGTTACCATGTGTCTTATTACAGAATGTTGAGTAGACCTCGCATGGTATTTGGTAGGTGTTTTGTCATTATATATTTTATATGTATTGGTGATTATATAATTCATAGAGTTTATATGTTATATGTTTATATACATTTAACATACATTAGTATATGTATGTTAGCCCCATAATCCTAATGTATCCATCCTCCCACCTTTCATTTTGGTTAACCATTAGTTTCTTTTATAAGTCTGTGAGTGTCTTTTTCTGTGGAAATATGTCCATTTGTAGCAATCTTAGGATAACAGGTATAAATGATATCATAGGATATTTGTCATTCCCTTTTGACTTACTTAACCTGATATGATTATTTCTAGGCTCATCTGTAGTCCTGAAAACGGCATTTTTCATTTTTTTTCCCGAGGCTACTATTCCATTTAGTCCGTATACCACTTCTTCTTTGTCCATTCATCTGTTTATGGACCTTTTTTTGGCTTCCACGTCTTGGCTATTTCAGTAATGCTGCAGTGCACATTTGCCTGCCTCTGTCTTTCCGATTCTGGTGGTCTTAGGTTACAGGCCCAAAAGGTGCCCTGCCGCGTCATATGGTAGCTCAATTTTTACCTTTTAAAGCAGCTCCATTCAGTTTTCGTTAGTGCTCTTACCACTTTACCTCCCACCAGCAGCTACAAGGTACACAGTTCTCTAAAATCCCTTCAGCATTTACAGTTTGTAGACTGTTTGCTGATGGTCATTTGACTGGTGTGAGCTGAAACCTTTTTGGAGGTTGGATTTGCATGTGACTAATAATTCCTTATACTGAGCTTTAGGCATGTGCTTTTTATTCTTTTCCTTTTTTTTTTTAAAGAGTGAGTACAACTTCCCTCTTCATATTGACTTCTTCAAAAACTTGTCAAAGAAAACTTGAATTTTCTTGCCTATTCCCTACCCCAGGGCATTTTTTGAGGGCAGGTGTCATTTACAGCCCTGCAGTCCTTGTGACTATTAAGCAACCATTAGCACTGGGTTTAAAGCTGCTGTTGTGGGAAACAGCCACAAGGCGGCAGCATTATTACGTTCTCACCTCTTGTTACTAGGGCAACAGAGTCTTCCTGGAGGTAGTGTTCCGAGGTTGTAAATTAGAGAGGAGTGTGCTGGGATAAGCCCCCAGAAGTTTATGTCTCCTTACTTATGTTTGTTTTTTAAATTTAATTTCTCTTTCTTATCGGAGTAAATTCGATTAGAGTGTTGTGATTGTCTGGCTGTACAGAATGTGCTCAATGATTCATACATATGTCTGTTCATCTTCGGATCCTGTTACCATGTAATTTTTTACAGAATGTTGAGTAGACCTCCCTTGGTATTTGGCAGGTGTTTCGTGATTATATATTTTATATGTATTGGTGATTATATAATTCATAGAGTTTATATGTTATATGTTTATATACATTTAACATACATTAGTATATGTATGTTATCCCCATAGTACTAATTTATCCATCCTCCCACCTTTCATTTTGGCGAACCATTCGTTTGTTTTATAAGTCTGTGAGTGTCTTTTTCTGTGGAAATATGTTCATTGGTAGCAATCTTAGGATAACATGTATAAATGATATCATAGGATATTTGTTATTCCCTTTTGAATAACTTAACCTAATATGATTATTTCTAGGCTCATCTGTAGTCCTGAAAACAGCACTGTTCATTTTTTTCTGAGGCTACTATTCCATTCGGTACGTATACCACTTCTTCTTTGTCCATTTATCTGATGACGGACATTTTGTTTGTATCCATGTCTTAGCTATTGTAAATACTGCTGCAATACACGATTTTCCATCCCGTGTCTTTTTGATTCTGGCTTTCACAAGTGACAGGCCCAATAGTGGGCCTTCCGGATCATATGGTGACTCAATTTTTACCTTTAAACGCACTGCCATTCTGTTCCTATTATTGGCTGTTACCAGTTTACATCCCACGTAGACCGTGAGGTTACACTATTCTCCACAACTTCTTCAACATCTATTGTTTGTTGACTTTTTGCTGATGGTCATTGTGACTGGTGTTAGGTGATACCTTTGTGTAGATTGGATTTGCATGCGTCTAATAATTCCTGATGTTTTGCATTTCTCAGTGTCCTTTTCATTTTTTTTAAGATTGAGCTAAACTTACAACTTCAAATTGCCTTCTTGAAAAATTTACCGCGTTTGGATTTTTATGGCCATTCCCTACCCCAGGACATTTTTTGAGGGCATGAGTCATTTACAGCCCTGCCGTCCTTGTGAATATTAGTGACCATGAGCAGTAGATTTAAAGCTGCTCTTTGAGGAAACGGCCTTAGGGTGGCAGCATTTCTAAGTTGCCAACTCTGCTTGCTAGGGAAACAGAACCTTGCTGCAAGTTGTGCTTTGAGGTTGCAGATTAGAGTGGAATGTGCCAGGACAAACCCCGATAAGTTTTAGCCTCCTTAATTCTTGTTTGTGTCTTTAAGTTGTAGTTTTTATCAGAGCAAATTTGATTGAAAAATGTCTTTTGTTCTAGGTGTACAGAATCTTGTTCATTTACACATATACATATATCTATTGATCTTTGGGTCCTTTTCCATGTCGGTTATTACAGAGTGTTGAGTAGACCACTCTTGGTATTCCATAGGTCTTTGGGGATTATATTTTTTATATGTATTAGTATATGTGCGTTAACCCCAATATCCTAATTTATCCATTCCTCACACCATTTCTTTGGCTTAACCATAAGTTGTCTTCTCATTCTGAGATTGTCTTTCTCTATGGAAATATGTTCATTTTTATGAATTTTCAGATAACATAAGGGATATCATAGGACATTTGTCTTTCGCATTCTGACTTACTTCACGTTGTGTGATTATCTCTAGGCTCATCTGTGGTGCTGCATATGCCATTCTTTTATTTTTTTCGTGACTGATATTCCATTCTGTCCATATACCACTTCTTCTCTGTCCATTCATCTGTTTATGGACCTTCTTTTGGCTTCCATGTCGTGGCTATTTCAATATTGCTGCAGTGCACATTTGCCTGCCTCTGTCTTTCCGATTCTGGTGGTCTTAGGTTATAGGCCCAAAAGGTGCCCTGCCGCATCATATGGTAGCTCAATTTTTACCTTTTAAAGCAGCTCCATTCAGTTTTCGTTAGTGCTGTTACCAATTACATCCCACCAGCAGCTAGAAGGTACCCAGTTCTCTAAAACCCCTTCAGCATTTCTAGTTTGTAGACTGTTTGCTGATGGTCATTTGACTGGTGTGAGCTGAAACCTTTTTGGAGGTTGGATTTGTATGTGGCTAATAATTCCTTGTACTGAGCTTTAGGCATGTCCATGTTGTTCTTTTCCTTTTTTTTTTTAAAGTGTGAGTACAACTTCCCTCTTCATGTTGACTTCTTGAAAGATTTGTCATGTGTTGAATTTTCTTGCCTATTCCCTACCCCAGGGCATTTTTTGAGGGCAGATGCCATTTACAGCCCTGAGTCCTTGTGACTATTAAGCAACCATTAGCACTGGGTTTAAAGCTGCTGTTGTGGGAAACACCCACTAGGCGCCAGCATCATTACGTTCTCAACTCTTGTTATTAGGGCACCAGAGTCTTCCTGGACGTAGTGTTCCGAGGTTGTAAATTAGAGGGGAATGTGCTGGGACAAGCCCCCAGAAGTTTATGTCTCCTTACTTCTGTTTGTTTTTTAATTTAATTTCTATTTCTTATCGGAGAATATTGGATTAGAGTGTTGTGATTGTCTGGCTGTACAGAATCTGCTCAATGATTCATACATATGTCTGTTCATGTTCGGATTCTGTTACCATGTGTCTTATTACAGAATGTTGAGTAGACCTCGCATGGTATTTGGTAGGTGTTTTGTCATTATATATTTTATATGTATTGGTGATTATATAATTCATAGAGTTTATATGTTATATGTTTATATACATTTAACATACATTAGTATATGTATGTTAGCCCCATAATCCTAATTTATCCATCCTCCCACCTTTCATTTTGGTTAACCATTAGTTTCTTTTATAAGTCTGTGAGTGTCTTTTTCTGTGGAAATATGTCCATTTGTAGCAATCTTAGGATAACAGGTATAAATGATATCATAGGATATTTGTCATTCCCTTTTGACTTACTTAACCTGATATGATTATTTCTAGGCTCATCTGTAGTCCTGAAAACGGCATTTTTCATTTTTTTTCCCGAGGCTACTATTCCATTTAGTCCGTATACCACTTCTTCTTTGTCCATTCATCTGTTTATGGACCTTTTTTTGGCTTCCACGTCTTGGCTATTTCAGTAATGCTGCAGTGCACATTTGCCTGCCTCTGTCTTTCCGATTCTGGTGGTCTTAGGTTACAGGCCCAAAAGGTGCCCTGCCGCGTCATATGGTAGCTCAATTTTTACCTTTTAAAGCAGCTCCATTCAGTTTTCGTTAGTGCTCTTACCACTTTACCTCCCACCAGCAGCTACAAGGTACACAGTTCTCTAAAATCCCTTCAGCATTTACAGTTTGTAGACTGTTTGCTGATGGTCATTTGACTGGTGTGAGCTGAAACCTTTTTGGAGGTTGGATTTGCATGTGACTAATAATTCCTTATACTGAGCTTTAGGCATGTGCTTTTTATTCTTTTCCTTTTTTTTTTTAAAGAGTGAGTACAACTTCCCTCTTCATATTGACTTCTTCAAAAACTTGTCAAAGAAAACTTGAATTTTCTTGCCTATTCCCTACCCCAGGGCATTTTTTGAGGGCAGGTGTCATTTACAGCCCTGCAGTCCTTGTGACTATTAAGCAACCATTAGCACTGGGTTTAAAGCTGCTGTTGTGGGAAACAGCCACAAGGCGGCAGCATTATTACGTTCTCACCTCTTGTTACTAGGGCAACAGAGTCTTCCTGGAGGTAGTGTTCCGAGGTTGTAAATTAGAGAGGAGTGTGCTGGGATAAGCCCCCAGAAGTTTATGTCTCCTTACTTATGTTTGTTTTTTAAATTTAATTTCTCTTTCTTATCGGAGTAAATTCGATTAGAGTGTTGTGATTGTCTGGCTGTACAGAATGTGCTCAATGATTCATACATATGTCTGTTCATCTTCGGATCCTGTTACCATGTAATTTTTTACAGAATGTTGAGTAGACCTCCCTTGGTATTTGGCAGGTGTTTCGTGATTATATATTTTATATGTATTGGTGATTATATAATTCATAGAGTTTATATGTTATATGTTTATATACATTTAACATACATTAGTATATGTATGTTATCCCCATAGTACTAATTTATCCATCCTCCCACCTTTCATTTTGGCGAACCATTCGTTTGTTTTATAAGTCTGTGAGTGTCTTTTTCTGTGGAAATATGTTCATTGGTAGCAATCTTAGGATAACATGTATAAATGATATCATAGGATATTTGTTATTCCCTTTTGAATAACTTAACCTAATATGATTATTTCTAGGCTCATCTGTAGTCCTGAAAACAGCACTGTTCATTTTTTTCTGAGGCTACTATTCCATTCGGTACGTATACCACTTCTTCTTTGTCCATTTATCTGATGACGGACATTTTGTTTGTATCCATGTCTTAGCTATTGTAAATACTGCTGCAATACACGATTTTCCATCCCGTGTCTTTTTGATTCTGGCTTTCACAAGTGACAGGCCCAATAGTGGGCCTTCCGGATCATATGGTGACTCAATTTTTACCTTTAAACGCACTGCCATTCTGTTCCTATTATTGGCTGTTACCAGTTTACATCCCACGTAGACCGAGAGGTTACACTATTCTCCACAACTTCTTCAACATCTATTGTTTGTTGACTTTTTGCTGATGGTCATTGTGACTGGTGTTAGGTGATACCTTTGTGTAGATTGGATTTGCATGCGTCTAATAATTCCTGATGTTTTGCATTTCTCAGTGTCCTTTTCATTTTTTTTAAGATTGAGCTAAACTTACAACTTCAAATTGCCTTCTTGAAAAATTTACCGCGTTTGGATTTTTATGGCCATTCCCTACCCCAGGACATTTTTTGAGGGCATGAGTCATTTACAGCCCTGCCGTCCTTGTGAATATTAGTGACCATGAGCAGTAGATTTAAAGCTGCTCTTTGAGGAAACGGCCTTAGGGTGGCAGCATTTCTAAGTTGCCAACTCTGCTTGCTAGGGAAACAGAACCTTGCTGCAAGTTGTGCTTTGAGGTTGCAGATTAGAGTGGAATGTGCCAGGACAAACCCCGATAAGTTTTAGCCTCCTTAATTCTTGTTTGTGTCTTTAAGTTGTAGTTTTTATCAGAGCAAATTTGATTGAAAAATGTCTTTTGTTCTAGGTGTACAGAATCTTGTTCATTTACACATATACATATATCTATTGATCTTTGGGTCCTTTTCCATGTCGGTTATTACAGAGTGTTGAGTAGACCACTCTTGGTATTCCATAGGTCTTTGGGGATTATATTTTTTATATGTATTAGTATATGTGCGTTAACCCCAATATCCTAATTTATCCATTCCTCACACCATTTCTTTGGCTTAACCATAAGTTGTCTTCTCATTCTGAGATTGTCTTTCTCTATGGAAATATGTTCATTTTTATGAATTTTCAGATAACATAAGGGATATCATAGGACATTTGTCTTTCGCATTCTGACTTACTTCACGTTGTGTGATTATCTCTAGGCTCATCTGTGGTGCTGCATATGCCATTCTTTTATTTTTTTCGTGACTGATATTCCATTCTGTCCATATACCACTTCTTCTCTGTCCATTCATCTGTTTATGGACCTTCTTTTGGCTTCCATGTCGTGGCTATTTCAATATTGCTGCAGTGCACATTTGCCTGCCTCTGTCTTTCCGATTCTGGTGGTCTTAGGTTATAGGCCCAAAAGGTGCCCTGCCGCATCATATGGTAGCTCAATTTTTACCTTTTAAAGCAGCTGCATTCAGTTTTCGTTAGTGCTGTTACCAATTACATCCCACCAGCAGCTAGAAGGTACAGAGTTCTCTAAAACCCCTTCAGCATTTCTAGTTTGTAGACTGTTTGCTGATGGTCATTTGACTGGTGTGAGCTGAAACCTTTTTGGAGGTTGGATTTGTATGTGGCTAATAATTCCTTGTACTGAGCTTTAGGCATGTCCATGTTGTTCTTTTCCTTTTTTTTTTTAAAGTGTGAGTACAACTTCCCTCTTCATGTTGACTTCTTGAAAGATTTGTCATGTGTTGAATTTTCTTGCCTATTCCCTACCCCAGGGCATTTTTTGAGGGCAGATGCCATTTACAGCCCTGAGTCCTTGTGACTATTAAGCAACCATTAGCACTGGGTTTAAAGCTGCTGTTGTGGGAAACACCCACTAGGCGGCAGCATCATTACATTCTCAACTCTTGTTATTAGGGCACCAGAGTCTTCCTGGACGTAGTGTTCCGAGGTTGTAAATTAGAGGGGAATGTGCTGGGACAAGCCCCCAGAAGTTTATGTCTCCTTACTTCTGTTTGTTTTTTAATTTAATTTCTATTTCTTATCGGAGAATATTGGATTAGAGTGTTGTGATTGTCTGGCTGTACAGAATCTGCTCAATGATTCATACATATGTCTGTTCATGTTCGGATTCTGTTACCATGTGTCTTATTACAGAATGTTGAGTAGACCTCGCATGGTATTTGGTAGGTGTTTTGTCATTATATATTTTATATGTATTGGTGATTATATAATTCATAGAGTTTATATGTTATATGTTTATATACATTTAACATACATTAGTATATGTATGTTAGCCCCATAATCCTAATTTATCCATCCTCCCACCTTTCATTTTGGTTAACCATTAGTTTCTTTTATAAGTCTGTGAGTGTCTTTTTCTGTGGAAATATGTCCATTTGTAGCAATCTTAGGATTACAGGTATAAATGATATCATAGGATATTTGTCATTCCCTTTTGACTTACTTAACGTGATATGATTATTTCTAGGCTCATCTGTAGTCCTGAAAACGGCATTTTTCATTTTTTTTCCCGAGGCTACTATTCCATTTAGTCCGTATACCACTTCTTCTTTGTCCATTCATCTGTTTATGGACCTTTTTTTGGCTTCCACGTCTTGGCTATTTCAGTAATGCTGCAGTGCACATTTGCCTGCCTCTGTCTTTCCGATTCTGGTGGTCTTAGGTTACAGGCCCAAAAGGTGCCCTGCCGCGTCATATGGTAGCTCAATTTTTACCTTTTAAAGCAGCTCCATTCAGTTTTCGTTAGTGCTCTTACCACTTTACCTCCCACCAGCAGCTACAAGGTACACAGTTCTCTAAAATCCCTTCAGCATTTACAGTTTGTAGACTGTTTGCTGATGGTCATTTGACTGGTGTGAGCTGAAACCTTTTTGGAGGTTGGATTTGCATGTGACTAATAATTCCTTATACTGAGCTTTAGGCATGTGCTTTTTATTCTTTTCCTTTTTTTTTTTAAAGAGTGAGTACAACTTCCCTCTTCATATTGACTTCTTCAAAAACTTGTCAAAGAAAACTTGAATTTTCTTGCCTATTCCCTACCCCAGGGCATTTTTTGAGGGCAGGTGTCATTTACAGCCCTGCAGTCCTTGTGACTCTTAAGCAACCATTAGCACTGGGTTTAAAGCTGCTGTTGTGGGAAACAGCCACAAGGCGGCAGCATTATTACGTTCTCACCTCTTGTTACTAGGGCAACAGAGTCTTCCTGGAGGTAGTGTTCCGAGGTTGTAAATTAGAGAGGAGTGTGCTGGGATAAGCCCCCAGAAGTTTATGTCTCCTTACTTATGTTTGTTTTTTAAATTTAATTTCTCTTTCTTATCGGAGTAAATTCGATTAGAGTGTTGTGATTGTCTGGCTGTACAGAATGTGCTCAATGATTCATACATATGTCTGTTCATCTTCGGATCCTGTTACCATGTAATTTTTTACAGAATGTTGAGTAGACCTCCCTTGGTATTTGGCAGGTGTTTCGTGATTATATATTTTATATGTATTGGTGATTATATAATTCATAGAGTTTATATGTTATATGTTTATATACATTTAACATACATTAGTATATGTATGTTATCCCCATAGTCCTAATTTATCCATCCTCCCACCTTTCATTTTGGCGAACCATTCGTTTGTTTTATAAGTCTGTGAGTGTCTTTTTCTGTGGAAATATGTTCATTGGTAGCAATCTTAGGATAACATGTATAAATGATATCATAGGATATTTGTTATTCCCTTTTGAATAACTTAACCTAATATGATTATTTCTAGGCTCATCTGTAGTCCTGAAAACAGCACTGTTCATTTTTTTCTGAGGCTACTATTCCATTCGGTACGTATACCACTTCTTCTTTGTCCATTTATCTGATGACGGACATTTTGTTTGTATCCATGTCTTAGCTATTGTAAATACTGCTGCAATACACGATTTTCCATCCCGTGTCTTTTTGATTCTGGCTTTCACAAGTGACAGGCCCAATAGTGGGCCTTCCGGATCATATGGTGACTCAATTTTTACCTTTAATCGCACTGCCATTCTGTTCATATTATTGGCTGTTACCAGTTTACATCCCACTTAGACCGAGAGGTTACACTATGCTCCACAACTTCTTCAACATCTATTGTTTGTTGACTTTTTGCTGATGGTCATTGTGACTGGTGTTAGGTGATACCTTTGTGTAGATTGGATTTGCATGCGTCTAATAATTCCTGATGTTTTGCATTTCTCAGTGTCCTTTTCATTTTTTTTAAGATTGAGCTAAACTTACAACTTCAAATTGCCTTCTTGAAAAATTTACCGCGTTTGGATTTTTATGGCCATTCCCTACCCCAGGACATTTTTTGAGGGCATGAGTCATTTACAGCCCTGCCGTCCTTGTGAATATTAGTGACCATGAGCAGTAGATTTAAAGCTGCTCTTTGAGGAAATGGCCTTAGGGTGGCAGCATTTCTAAGTTGCCAACTCTGCTTGCTAGGGAAACAGAACCTTGCTGCAAGTTGTGCTTTGAGGTTGCAGATTAGAGTGGAATGTGCCAGGACAAACCCCGATAAGTTTTAGCCTCCTTAATTCTTGTTTGTGTCTTTAAGTTGTAGTTTTTATCAGAGCAAATTTGATTGAAAAATGTCTTTTGTTCTAGGTGTACAGAATCTTGTTCATTTACACATATACATATAAATATTGATCTTTGGGTCCTTTTCCATGTCGGTTATTACAGAGTGTTGAGTAGACCACTCTTGGTATTCCATAGGTCTTTGGGGATTATATTTTTTATATGTATTAGTATATGTGTGTTAACCCCAATATCCTAATTTATCCATTCCTCACACCATTTCTTTGGCTTAACCATAAGTTGTCTTCTCATTCTGAGATTGTCTTTCTCTATGGAAATATGTTCATTTTTATGAATTTTCAGATAACATAAGGGATATCATAGGACATTTGTCTTTCGCATTCTGACTTACTTCACGTTGTGTGATTATCTCTAGGCTCATCTGTGGTGCTGCATATGCCATTCTTTTATTTTTTTCGTGACTGATATTCCATTCTGTCCATATACCACTTCTTCTCTGTCCATTCATCTGTTTATGGACCTTCTTTTGGCTTCCATGTCGTGGCTATTTCAATATTGCTGCAGTGCACATTTGCCTGCCTCTGTCTTTCCGATTCTGGTGGTCTTAGGTTATAGGCCCAAAAGGTGCCCTGCCGCATCATATGGTAGCTCAATTTTTACCTTTTAAAGCAGCTCCATTCAGTTTTCGTTAGTGCTGTTACCAATTACATCCCACCAGCAGCTAGAAGGTACACAGTTCTCTAAAACCCCTTCAGCATTTCTAGTTTGTAGACTGTTTGCTGATGGTCATTTGACTGGTGTGAGCTGAAACCTTTTTGGAGGTTGGATTTGTATGTGGCTAATAATTCCTTGTACTGAGCTTTAGGCATGTCCATGTTGTTCTTTTCCTTTTTTTTTTAAAGTGTGAGTACAACTTCCCTCTTCATGTTGACTTCTTGAAAGATTTGTCATGTGTTGAATTTTCTTGCCTATTCCCTACCCCAGGGCATTTTTTGAGGGCAGATGCCATTTACAGCCCTGAGTCCTTGTGACTATTAAGCAACCATTAGCACTGGGTTTAAAGCTGCTGTTGTGGGAAACACCCACTAGGCGGCAGCATCATTACGTTCTCAACTCTTGTTATTAGGGCACCAGAGTCTTCCTGGACGTAGTGTTCCGAGGTTGTAAATTAGAGGGGAATGTGCTGGGACAAGCCCCCAGAAGTTTATGTCTCCTTACTTCTGTTTGTTTTTTAATTTAATTTCTATTTCTTATCGGAGAATATTGGATTAGAGTGTTGTGATTGCCTGGCTGTACAGAATCTGCTCAATGATTCATACATATGTCTGTTCATGTTCGGATTCTGTTACCATGTGTCTTATTACAGAATGTTGAGTAGACCTCGCATGGTATTTGGTAGGTGTTTAGTCATTATATATTTTATATGTATTGGTGATTATATAATTCATAGAGTTTATATGTTATATGTTTATATACATTTAACATACATTAGTATATGTATGTTAGCCCCATAATCCTAATTTATCCATCCTCCCACCTTTCATTTTGGTTAACCATTAGTTTCTTTTATAAGTCTGTGAGTGTCTTTTTCTGTGGAAATATGTCCATTTGTAGCAATCTTAGGATAACAGGTATAAATGATATCATAGGATATTTGTCATTCCCTTTTGAATAACTTAACCTAATATGATTATTTCTAGGCTCATCTGTAGTCCTGAAAACGGCACTGTTCATTTTTTTCTGAGGCTACTATTCCATTCGGTATGTATACCACTTCTTCTTTGTCTATTTATCTGATGATGGACATTTTGTTTGTATCCATGTCTTAGCTATTGTAAATACTGCTGCAATACACGATTTTCCATCCCGTGTCTTTTTGATTCTGGCTTTCGCAAGTGACAGGCCCAATAGTGGGCCTTCCGGATCATATGGTGACTCAATTTTTACCTTTAAAAGCACTGCCATTCTGTTCCTATTATTGGCTGTTACCAGTTTACATCCCACGTAGACCGAGAGGTTACACTATTCTCCACAACTTCTTCAACATCTATTGTTTGTTGACTTTTTGCTGATGGTCATTGTGACTGGTGTTAGGTGATACCTTTGTGTAGATTGGATTTGCATGCGTCTAATAATTCCTGATGTTTTGCATTTCTCAGTGTCCTTTTCATTTTTTTTAAGATTGAGCTAAACTTACAACTTCAAATTGCCTTCTTGAAAAATTTACCGCGTTTGGATTTTTATGGCCATTCCCTACCCCAGGACATTTTTTGAGGGCATGAGTCATTTACAGCCCTGCCGTCCTTGTGAATATTAGTGACCATGAGCAGTAGATTTAAAGCTGCTCTTTGAGGAAACGGCCTTAGGGTGGCAGCATTTCTAAGTTGCCAACTCTGCTTGCTAGGGAAACAGAACCTTGCTGCAAGTTGTGCTTTGAGGTTGCAGATTAGAGTGGAATGTGCCAGGACAAACCCCGATAAGTTTTAGCCTCCTTAATTCTTGTTTGTGTCTTTAAGTTGTAGTTTTTATCAGAGCAAATTTGATTGAAAAATGTCTTTTGTTCTAGGTGTACAGAATCTTGTTCATTTACACATATACATATATCTATTGATCTTTGGGTCCTTTTCCATGTCGGTTATTACAGAGTGTTGAGTAGACCACTCTTGGTATTCCATAGGTCTTTGGGGATTATATTTTTTATATGTATTAGTATATGTGTGTTAACCCCAATATCCTAATTTATCCATTCCTCACACCATTTCTTTGGCTTAACCATAAGTTGTCTTCTCAGTCTGAGATTGTCTTTCTCTATGGAAATATGTTCATGTTTATGAATTTTCAGATAACATAAGGGATATCATAGGACATTTGTCTTTCGCATTCTGACTTACTTCACGTTGTGTGATTATCTCTAGGCTCATCTGTGGTGCTGCATATGCCATTCTTTTATTTTTTTCGTGACTGATATTCCATTCTGTCCATATACCACTTCTTCTCTGTCCATTCATCTGTTTATGGACCTTCTTTTGGCTTCCATGTCGTGGCTATTTCAATATTGCTGCAGTGCACATTTGCCTGCCTCTGTCTTTCCGATTCTGGTGGTCTTAGGTTATAGGCCCAAAAGGTGCCCTGCCGCATCATATGGTAGCTCAATTTTTACCTTTTAAAGCAGCTGCATTCAGTTTTCGTTAGTGCTGTTACCAATTACATCCCACCAGCAGCTAGAAGGTACACAGTTCTCTAAAACCCCTTCAGCATTTCTAGTTTGTAGACTGTTTGCTGATGGTCATTTGACTGGTGTGAGCTGAAACCTTTTTGGAGGTTGGATTTGTATGTGGCTAATAATTCCTTGTACTGAGCTTTAGGCATGTCCATTTTTTTGTTTTCCTTTTTTTTTTAAAGTGTGAGTACAACTTCCCTCTTCATGTTGACTTCTTGAAAGATTTGTCATGTGTTGAATTTTCTTGCCTATTCCCTACCCCAGGGCATTTTTTGAGGGCAGATGCCATTTACAGCCCTGAGTCCTTGTGACTATTAAGCAACCATTAGCACTGGGTTTAAAGCTGCTGTTGTGGGAAACACCCACTAGGCGCCAGCATCATTACGTTCTCAACTCTTGTTATTAGGGCACCAGAGTCTTCCTGGACGTAGTGTTCCGAGGTTGTTAATTAGAGGGGAATGTGCTGGGACAAGCCCCCAGAAGTTTATGTCTCCTTACTTCTGTTTGTTTTTTAATTTAATTTCTATTTCTTATCGGAGAATATTGGATTAGAGTGTTGTGATTGTCTGGCTGTACAGAATCTGCTCAATGATTCATACATATGTCTGTTCATGTTCGGATTCTGTTACCATGTGTCTTATTACAGAATGTTGAGTAGACCTCGCATGGTATTTGGTAGGTGTTTTGTCATTATATATTTTATATGTATTGGTGATTATATAATTCATAGAGTTTATATGTTATATGTTTATATACATTTAACATACATTAGTATATGTATGTTAGCCCCATAATTCTAATTTATCCATCCTCCCACCTTTCATTTTGGTTAACCATTAGTTTCTTTTATAAGTCTGTGAGTGTCTTTTTCTGTGGAAATATGTCCATTTGTAGCAATCTTAGGATAACAGGTATAAATGATATCATAGGATATTTGTCATTCCCTTTTGACTTACTTAACCTGATATGATTATTTCTAGGCTCATCTGTAGTCCTGAAAACGGCATTTTTCATTTTTTTTCCCGAGGCTACTATTCCATTTAGTCCGTATACCACTTCTTCTTTGTCCATTCATCTGTTTATGGACCTTTTTTTGGCTTCCACGTCTTGGCTATTTCAGTAATGCTGCAGTGCACATTTGCCTGCCTCTGTCTTTCCGATTCTGGTGGTCTTAGGTTACAGGCCCAAAAGGTGCCCTGCCGCGTCATATGGTAGCTCAATTTTTACCTTTTAAAGCAGCTCCATTCAGTTTTCGTTAGTGCTCTTACCACTTTACATCCCACCAGCAGCTACAAGGTACACAGTTCTCTAAAATCCCTTCAGCATTTACAGTTTGTAGACTGTTTGCTGATGGTCATTTGACTGGTGTGAGCTGAAACCTTTTTGGAGGTTGGATTTGCATGTGACTAATAATTCCTTATACTGAGCTTTAGGCATGTGCTTTTTATTCTTTTCCTTTTTTTTTTTAAAGAGTGAGTACAACTTCCCTCTTCATATTGACTTCTTCAAAAACTTGTCAAAGAAAACTTGAATTTTCTTGCCTATTCCCTACCCCAGGGCATTTTTTGAGGGCAGGTGTCATTTACAGCCCTGCAGTCCTTGTGACTATTAAGCAACCATTAGCACTGGGTTTAAAGCTGCTGTTGTGGGAAACAGCCACAAGGCGGCAGCATTATTACGTTCTCACCTCTTGTTACTAGGGCAACAGAGTCTTCCTGGAGGTAGTGTTCCGAGGTTGTAAATTAGAGAGGAGTGTGCTGGGATAAGCCCCCAGAAGTTTATGTCTCCTTACTTATGTTTGTTTTTTAAATTTAATTTCTCTTTCTTATCGGAGTAAATTCGATTAGAGTGTTGTGATTGTCTGGCTGTACAGAATGTGCTCAATGATTCATACATATGTCTGTTCATCTTCGGATCCTGTTACCATGTAATTTTTTACAGAATGTTGAGTAGACCTCCCTTGGTATTTGGCAGGTGTTTCGTGATTATATATTTTATATGTATTGGTGATTATATAATTCATAGAGTTTATATGTTATATGTTTATATACATTTAACATACATTAGTATATGTATGTTATCCCCATAGTCCTAATTTATCCATCCTCCCACCTTTCATTTTGGCGAACCATTCGTTCGTTTTATAAGTCTGTGAGTGTCTTTTTCTGTGGAAATATGTCCATTTGTAGCAATCTTAGGATAACATGTATAAATGATATCATAGGATATTTGTTATTCCCTTTTGAATAACTTAACCTAATATGATTATTTCTAGGCTCATCTGTAGTCCTGAAAACGGCACTGTTCATTTTTTTCTGAGGCTACTATTCCATTCGGTACGTATACCACTTCTTCTTTGTCCATTTATCTGATGATGGACATTTTGTTTGTATCCATGTCTTAGCTATTGTAAATACTGCTGCAATACACGATTTTCCATCCCGTGTCTTTTTGATTCTGGCTTTCACAAGTGACAGGCCCAATAGTGGGCCTTCCGGATCATATGGTGACTCAATTTTTACCTTTAAACGCACTGCCATTCTGTTCCTATTATTGGCTGTTACCAGTTTACATCCCACGTAGACCGAGAGGTTACACTATTCTCCACAACTTCTTCAACATCTATTGTTTGTTGACTTTTTGCTGATGGTCATTGTGACTGGTGTTAGGTGATACCTTTGTGTAGATTGGATTTGCATGCGTCTAATAATTCCTGATGTTTTGCATTTCTCAGTGTCCTTTTCATTTTTTTTAAGATTGAGCTAAACTTACAACTTCAAATTGCCTTCTTGAAAAATTTACCGCGTTTGGATTTTTATGGCCATTCCCTACCCCAGGACATTTTTTGAGGGCATGAGTCATTTACAGCCCTGCCGTCCTTGTGAATATTAGTGACCATGAGCAGTAGATTTAAAGCTGCTCTTTGAGGAAACGGCCTTAGGGTGGCAGCATTTCTAAGTTGCCAACTCTGCTTGCTAGGGAAACAGAACCTTGCTGCAAGTTGTGCTTTGAGGTTGCAGATTAGAGTGGAATGTGCCAGGACAAACCCCGATAAGTTTTAGCCTCCTTAATTCTTGTTTGTGTCTTTAAGTTGTAGTTTTTATCAGAGCAAATTTGATTGAAAAATGTCTTTTGTTCTAGGTGTACAGAATCTTGTTCATTTACACATATACATATATCTATTGATCTTTGGGTCCTTTTCCATGTCGGTTATTACAGAGTGTTGAGTAGACCACTCTTGGTATTCCATAGGTCTTTGGGGATTATATTTTTTATATGTATTAGTATATGTGCGTTAACCCCAATATCCTAATTTATCCATTCCTCACACCATTTCTTTGGCTTAACCATAAGTTGTCTTCTCATTCTGAGATTGTCTTTCTCTATGGAAATATGTTCATTTTTATGAATTTTCAGATAACATAAGGGATATCATAGGACATTTGTCTTTCGCATTCTGACTTACTTCACGTTGTGTGATTATCTCTAGGCTCATCTGTGGTGCTGCATATGCCATTCTTTTATTTTTTTCGTGACTGATATTCCATTCTGTCCATATACCACTTCTTCTCTGTCCATTCATCTGTTTATGAACCTTCTTTTGGCTTCCATGTCGTGGCTATTTCAATATTGCTGCAGTGCACATTTGCCTGCCTCTGTCTTTCCGATTCTGGTGGTCTTCGGTTATAGGCCCAAAAGGTGCCCTGCCGCATCATATGGTAGCTCAATTTTTACCTTTTAAAGCAGCTGCATTCAGTTTTCGTTAGTGCTGTTACCAATTACATCCCACCAGCAGCTAGAAGGTACCCAGTTCTCTAAAACCCCTTCAGCATTTCTAGTTTGTAGACTGTTTGCTGATGGTCATTTGACTGGTGTGAGCTGAAACCTTTTTGGAGGTTGGATTTGTATGTGGCTAATAATTCCTTGTACTGAGCTTTAGGCATGTCCATGTTGTTCTTTTCCTTTTTTTTTTTAAAGTGTGAGTACAACTTCCCTCTTCATGTTGACTTCTTGAAAGATTTGTCATGTGTTGAATTTTCTTGCCTATTCCCTACCCCAGGGCATTTTTTGAGGGCAGATGCCATTTACAGCCCTGAGTCCTTGTGACTATTAAGCAACCATTAGCACTGGGTTTAAAGCTGCTGTTGTGGGAAACACCCACTAGGCGCCAGCATCATTACGTTCTCAACTCTTGTTATTAGGGCACCAGAGTCTTCCTGGACGTAGTGTTCCGAGGTTGTAAATTAGAGGGGAATGTGCTGGGACAAGCCCCCAGAAGTTTATGTCTCCTTACTTCTGTTTGTTTTTTAATTTAATTTCTATTTCTTATCGGAGAATATTGGATTAGAGTGTTGTGATTGTCTGGCTGTACAGAATCTGCTCAATGATTCATACATATGTCTGTTCATGTTCGGATTCTGTTACCATGTGTCTTATTACAGAATGTTGAGTAGACCTCGCATGGTATTTGGTAGGTGTTTTGTCATTATATATTTTATATGTATTGGTGATTATATAATTCATAGAGTTTATATGTTATATGTTTATATACATTTAACATACATTAGTATATGTATGTTAGCCCCATAATCCTAATTTATCCATCCTCCCACCTTTCATTTTGGTTAACCATTAGTTTCTTTTATAAGTCTGTGAGTGTCTTTTTCTGTGGAAATATGTCCATTTGTAGCAATCTTAGGATAACAGGTATAAATGATATCATAGGATATTTGTCATTCCCTTTTGACTTACTTAACCTGATATGATTATTTCTAGGCTCATCTGTAGTCCTGAAAACGGCATTTTTCATTTTTTTTCCCGAGGCTACTATTCCATTTAGTCCGTATACCACTTCTTCTTTGTCCATTCATCTGTTTATGGACCTTTTTTTGGCTTCCACGTCTTGGCTATTTCAGTAATGCTGCAGTGCACATTTGCCTGCCTCTGTCTTTCCGATTCTGGTGGTCTTAGGTTACAGGCCCAAAAGGTGCCCTGCCGCGTCATATGGTAGCTCAATTTTTACCTTTTAAAGCAGCTCCATTCAGTTTTCGTTAGTGCTCTTACCACTTTACATCCCACCAGCAGCTACAAGGTACACAGTTCTCTAAAATCCCTTCAGCATTTACAGTTTGTAGACTGTTTGCTGATGGTCATTTGACTGGTGTGAGCTGAAACCTTTTTGGAGGTTGGATTTGCATGTGACTAATAATTCCTTATACTGAGCTTTAGGCATGTGCTTTTTATTCTTTTCCTTTTTTTTTTTAAAGAGTGAGTACAACTTCCCTCTTCATATTGACTTCTTCAAAAACTTGTCAAAGAAAACTTGAATTTTCTTGCCTATTCCCTACCCCAGGGCATTTTTTGAGGGCAGGTGTCATTTACAGCCCTGCAGTCCTTGTGACTATTAAGCAACCATTAGCACTGGGTTTAAAGCTGCTGTTGTGGGAAACAGCCACAAGGCGGCAGCATTATTACGTTCTCACCTCTTGTTACTAGGGCAACAGAGTCTTCCTGGAGGTAGTGTTCCGAGGTTGTAAATTAGAGAGGAGTGTGCTGGGATAAGCCCCCAGAAGTTTATGTCTCCTTACTTATGTTTGTTTTTTAAATTTAATTTCTCTTTCTTATCGGAGTAAATTCGATTAGAGTGTTGTGATTGTCTGGCTGTACAGAATGTGCTCAATGATTCATACATATGTCTGTTCATCTTCGGATCCTGTTACCATGTAATTTTTTACAGAATGTTGAGTAGACCTCCCTTGGTATTTGGCAGGTGTTTCGTGATTATATATTTTATATGTATTGGTGATTATATAATTCATAGAGTTTATATGTTATATGTTTATATACATTTAACATACATTAGTATATGTATGTTATCCCCATAGTCCTAATTTATCCATCCTCCCATCTTTCATTTTGGCGAACCATTCGTTCGTTTTATAAGTCTGTGAGTGTCTTTTTCTGTGGAAATATGTTCATTGGTAGAAATCTTAGGATAACATGTATAAATGATATCATAGGATATTTGTTATTCCCTTTTGAATAACTTAACCTAATATGATTATTTCTAGGCTCATCTGTAGTCCTGAAAACGGCACTGTTCATTTTTTTCTGAGGCTACTATTCCATTCGGTACGTATACCACTTCTTCTTTGTCCATTTATCTGATGATGGACATTTTGTTTGTATCCATGTCTTAGCTATTGTAAATACTGCTGCAATACACGATTTTCCATCCCGTGTCTTTTTGATTCTGGCTTTCACAAGTGACAGGCCCAATAGTGGGCCTTCCGGATCATATGGTGACTCAATTTTTACCTTTAAACGCACTGCCATTCTGTTCCTATTATTGGCTGTTACCAGTTTACATCCCACTTAGACCGAGAGGTTACACTATTCTCCACAACTTCTTCAACATCTATTGTTTGTTGACTTTTTGCTGATGGTCATTGTGACTGGTGTTAGGTGATACCTTTGTGTAGATTGGATTTGCATGCGTCTAATAATTCCTGATGTTTTGCATTTCTCAGTGTCCTTTTCATTTTTTTTAAGATTGAGCTAAACTTACAACTTCAAATTGCCTTCTTGAAAAATTTACCACGTTTGGATTTTTATGGCCATTCCCTACCCCAGGACATTTTTTGAGGGCATGAGTCATTTACAGCCCTGCCGTCCTTGTGAATATTAGTGACCATGAGCAGTAGATTTAAAGCTGCTCTTTGAGGAAACGGCCTTAGGGTGGCAGCATTTCTAAGTTGCCAACTCTGCTTGCTAGGGAAACAGAACCTTGCTGCAAGTTGTGCTTTGAGGTTGCAGATTAGAGTGGAATGTGCCAGGACAAACCCCGATAAGTTTTAGCCTCCTTAATTCTTGTTTGTGTCTTTAAGTTGTAGTTTTTATCAGAGCAAATTTGATTGAAAAATGTCTTTTGTTCTAGGTGTACAGAATCTTGTTCATTTACACATATACATATATCTATTGATCTTTGGGTCCTTTTCCATGTCGGTTATTACAGAGTGTTGAGTAGACCACTCTTGGTATTCCATAGGTCTTTGGGGATTATATTTTTTATATGTATTAGTATATGTGTGTTAACCCCAATATCCTAATTTATCCATTCCTCACACCATTTCTTTGGCTTAACCATAAGTTGTCTTCTCATTCTGAGATTGTCTTTCTCTATGGAAATATGTTCATGTTTATGAATTTTCAGATAACATAAGGGATATCATAGGACATTTGTCTTTCGCATTCTGACTTACTTCACGTTGTGTGATTATCTCTAGGCTCATCTGTGGTGCTGCATATGCCATTCTTTTATTTTTTTCGTGACTGATATTCCATTCTGTCCATATACCACTTCTTCTCTGTCCATTCATCTGTTTATGGACCTTCTTTTGGCTTCCATGTCGTGGCTATTTCAATATTGCTGCAGTGCACATTTGCCTGCCTCTGTCTTTCCGATTCTGGTGGTCTTAGGTTATAGGCCCAAAAGGTGCCCTGCCGCATCATATGGTAGCTCAATTTTTACCTTTTAAAGCAGCTGCATTCAGTTTTCGTTAGTGCTGTTACCAATTACATCCCACCAGCAGCTAGAAGGTACCCAGTTCTCTAAAACCCCTTCAGCATTTCTAGTTTGTAGACTGTTTGCTGATGGTCATTTGACTGGTGTGAGCTGAAACCTTTTTGGAGGTTGGATTTGTATGTGGCTAATAATTCCTTGTACTGAGCTTTAGGCATGTCCATTTTTTTGTTTTCCTTTTTTTTTTAAAGTGTGAGTACAACTTCCCTCTTCATGTTGACTTCTTGAAAGATTTGTCATGTGTTGAATTTTCTTGCCTATTCCCTACCCCAGGGCATTTTTTGAGGGCAGATGCCATTTACAGCCCTGAGTCCTTGTGACTATTAAGCAACCATTAGCACTGGGTTTAAAGCTGCTGTTGTGGGAAACACCCACTAGGCGGCAGCATCATTACGTTCTCAACTCTTGTTATTAGGGCACCAGAGTCTTCCTGGACGTAGTGTTCCGAGGTTGTAAATTAGAGGGGAATGTGCTGGGACAAGCCCCCAGAAGTTTATGTCTCCTTACTTCTGTTTGTTTTTTAATTTAATTTCTATTTCTTATCGGAGAATATTGGATTAGAGTGTTGTGATTGTCTGGCTGTACAGAATCTGCTCAATGATTCATACATATGTCTGTTCATGTTCGGATTCTGTTACCATGTGTCTTATTACAGAATGTTGAGTAGACCTCGCATGGTATTTGGTAGGTGTTTAGTCATTATATATTTTATATGTATTGGTGATTATATAATTCATAGAGTTTATATGTTATATGTTTATATACATTTAACATACATTAGTATATGTATGTTAGCCCCATAATCCTAATTTATCCATCCTCCCACCTTTCATTTTGGTTAACCATTAGTTTCTTTTATAAGTCTGTGAGTGTCTTTTTCTGTGGAAATATGTCCATTTGTAGCAATCTTAGGATAACAGGTATAAATGATATCATAGGATATTTGTCATTCCCTTTTGACTTACTTAACCTGATATGATTATTTCTAGGCTCATCTGTAGTCCTGAAAACGGCATTTTTCATTTTTTTTCCCGAGGCTACTATTCCATTTAGTCCGTATACCACTTCTTCTTTGTCCATTCATCTGTTTATGGACCTTTTTTTGGCTTCCACGTCTTGGCTATTTCAGTAATGCTGCAGTGCACATTTGCCTGCCTCTGTCTTTCCGATTCTGGTGGTCTTAGGTTACAGGCCCAAAAGGTGCCCTGCCGCGTCATATGGTAGCTCAATTTTTACCTTTTAAAGCAGCTCCATTCAGTTTTCGTTAGTGCTCTTACCACTTTACATCCCACCAGCAGCTACAAGGTACACAGTTCTCTAAAATCCCTTCAGCATTTACAGTTTGTAGACTGTTTGCTGATGGTCATTTGACTGGTGTGAGCTGAAACCTTTTTGGAGGTTGGATTTGCATGTGACTAATAATTCCTTATACTGAGCTTTAGGCATGTGCTTTTTATTCTTTTCCTTTTTTTTTTTAAAGAGTGAGTACAACTTCCCTCTTCATATTGACTTCTTCAAAAACTTGTCAAAGAAAACTTGAATTTTCTTGCCTATTCCCTACCCCAGGGCATTTTTTGAGGGCAGGTGTCATTTACAGCCCTGCAGTCCTTGTGACTATTAAGCAACCATTAGCACTGGGTTTAAAGCTGCTGTTGTGGGAAACAGCCACAAGGCGGCAGCATTATTACGTTCTCACCTCTTGTTACTAGGGCAACAGAGTCTTCCTGGAGGTAGTGTTCCGAGGTTGTAAATTAGAGAGGAGTGTGCTGGGATAAGCCCCCAGAAGTTTATGTCTCCTTACTTATGTTTGTTTTTTAAATTTAATTTCTCTTTCTTATCGGAGTAAATTCGATTAGAGTGTTGTGATTGTCTGGCTGTACAGAATGTGCTCAATGATTCATACATATGTCTGTTCATCTTCGGATCCTGTTACCATATAATTTTTTACAGAATGTTGAGTAGACCTCCCTTGGTATTTGGCAGGTGTTTCGTGATTATATATTTTATATGTATTGGTGATTATATAATTCATAGAGTTTATATGTTATATGTTTATATACATTTAACATACATTAGTATATGTATGTTATCCCCATAGTCCTAATTTATCCATCCTCCCACCTTTCATTTTGGCGAACCATTCGTTCGTTTTATAAGTCTGTGAGTGTCTTTTTCTGTGGAAATATGTCCATTTGTAGCAATCTTAGGATAACATGTATAAATGATATCATAGGATATTTGTTATTCCCTTTTGAATAACTTAACCTAATATGATTATTTCTAGGCTCATCTGTAGTCCTGAAAACGGCACTGTTCATTTTTTTCTGAGGCTACTATTCCATTCGGTACGTATACCACTTCTTCTTTGTCCATTTATCTGATGATGGACATTTTGTTTGTATCCATGTCTTAGCTATTGTAAATACTGCTGCAATACACGATTTTCCATCCCGTGTCTTTTTGATTCTGGCTTTCACAAGTGACAGGCCCAATAGTGGGCCTTCCGGATCATATGGTGACTCAATTTTTACCTTTAAACGCACTGCCATTCTGTTCCTATTATTGGCTGTTACCAGTTTACATCCCACGTAGACCGAGAGGTTACACTATTCTCCACAACTTCTTCAACATCTATTGTTTGTTGACTTTTTGCTGATGGTCATTGTGACTGGTGTTAGGTGATACCTTTGTGTAGATTGGATTTGCATGCGTCTAATAATTCCTGATGTTTTGCATTTCTCAGTGTCCTTTTCATTTTTTTTAAGATTGAGCTAAACTTACAACTTCAAATTGCCTTCTTGAAAAATTTACCGCGTTTGGATTTTTATGGCCATTCCCTACCCCAGGACATTTTTTGAGGGCATGAGTCATTTACAGCCCTGCCGTCCTTGTGAATATTAGTGACCATGAGCAGTAGATTTAAAGCTGCTCTTTGAGGAAACGGCCTTAGGGTGGCAGCATTTCTAAGTTGCCAACTCTGCTTGCTAGGGAAACAGAACCTTGCTGCAAGTTGTGCTTTGAGGTTGCAGATTAGAGTGGAATGTGCCAGGACAAACCCCGATAAGTTTTAGCCTCCTTAATTCTTGTTTGTGTCTTTAAGTTGTAGTTTTTATCAGAGCAAATTTGATTGAAAAATGTCTTTTGTTCTAGGTGTACAGAATCTTGTTCATTTACACATATACATATATCTATTGATCTTTGGGTCCTTTTCCATGTCGGTTATTACAGAGTGTTGAGTAGACCACTCTTGGTATTCCATAGGTCTTTGGGGATTATATTTTTTATATGTATTAGTATATGTGCGTTAACCCCAATATCCTAATTTATCCATTCCTCACACCATTTCTTTGGCTTAACCATAAGTTGTCTTCTCATTCTGAGATTGTCTTTCTCTATGGAAATATGTTCATTTTTATGAATTTTCAGATAACATAAGGGATATCATAGGACATTTGTCTTTCGCATTCTGACTTACTTCACGTTGTGTGATTATCTCTAGGCTCATCTGTGGTGCTGCATATGCCATTCTTTTATTTTTTTCGTGACTGATATTCCATTCTGTCCATATACCACTTCTTCTCTGTCCATTCATCTGTTTATGGACCTTCTTTTGGCTTCCATGTCGTGGCTATTTCAATATTGCTGCAGTGCACATTTGCCTGCCTCTGTCTTTCCGATTCTGGTGGTCTTAGGTTATAGGCCCAAAAGGTGCCCTGCCGCATCATATGGTAGCTCAATTTTTACCTTTTAAAGCAGCTGCATTCAGTTTTCGTTAGTGCTGTTACCAATTACATCCCACCAGCAGCTAGAAGGTACCCAGTTCTCTAAAACCCCTTCAGCATTTCTAGTTTGTAGACTGTTTGCTGATGGTCATTTGACTGGTGTGAGCTGAAACCTTTTTGGAGGTTGGATTTGTATGTGGCTAATAATTCCTTGTACTGAGCTTTAGGCATGTCCATGTTGTTCTTTTCCTTTTTTTTTTTAAAGTGTGAGTACAACTTCCCTCTTCATGTTGACTTCTTGAAAGATTTGTCATGTGTTGAATTTTCTTGCCTATTCCCTACCCCAGGGCATTTTTTGAGGGCAGATGCCATTTACAGCCCTGAGTCCTTGTGACTATTAAGCAACCATTAGCACTGGGTTTAAAGCTGCTGTTGTGGGAAACACCCACTAGGCGGCAGCATCATTACGTTCTCAACTCTTGTTATTAGGGCACCAGAGTCTTCCTGGACGTAGTGTTCCGAGGTTGTAAATTAGAGGGGAATGTGCTGGGACAAGCCCCCAGAAGTTTATGTCTCCTTACTTCTGTTTGTTTTTTAATTTAATTTCTATTTCTTATCGGAGAATATTGGATTAGAGTGTTGTGATTGTCTGGCTGTACAGAATCTGCTCAATGATTCATACATATGTCTGTTCATGTTCGGATTCTGTTACCATGTGTCTTATTACAGAATGTTGAGTAGACCTCGCATGGTATTTGGTAGGTGTTTTGTCATTATATATTTTATATGTATTGGTGATTATATAATTCATAGAGTTTATATGTTATATGTTTATATACATTTAACATACATTAGTATATGTATGTTAGCCCCATAATCCTAATGTATCCATCCTCCCACCTTTCATTTTGGTTAACCATTAGTTTCTTTTATAAGTCTGTGAGTGTCTTTTTCTGTGGAAATATGTCCATTTGTAGCAATCTTAGGATAACAGGTATAAATGATATCATAGGATATTTGTCATTCCCTTTTGACTTACTTAACCTGATATGATTATTTCTAGGCTCATCTGTAGTCCTGAAAACGGCATTTTTCATTTTTTTTCCCGAGGCTACTATTCCATTTAGTCCGTATACCACTTCTTCTTTGTCCATTCATCTGTTTATGGACCTTTTTTTGGCTTCCACGTCTTGGCTATTTCAGTAATGCTGCAGTGCACATTTGCCTGCCTCTGTCTTTCCGATTCTGGTGGTCTTAGGTTACAGGCCCAAAAGGTGCCCTGCCGCGTCATATGGTAGCTCAATTTTTACCTTTTAAAGCAGCTCCATTCAGTTTTCGTTAGTGCTCTTACCACTTTACCTCCCACCAGCAGCTACAAGGTACACAGTTCTCTAAAATCCCTTCAGCATTTACAGTTTGTAGACTGTTTGCTGATGGTCATTTGACTGGTGTGAGCTGAAACCTTTTTGGAGGTTGGATTTGCATGTGACTAATAATTCCTTATACTGAGCTTTAGGCATGTGCTTTTTATTCTTTTCCTTTTTTTTTTTAAAGAGTGAGTACAACTTCCCTCTTCATATTGACTTCTTCAAAAACTTGTCAAAGAAAACTTGAATTTTCTTGCCTATTCCCTACCCCAGGGCATTTTTTGAGGGCAGGTGTCATTTACAGCCCTGCAGTCCTTGTGACTATTAAGCAACCATTAGCACTGGGTTTAAAGCTGCTGTTGTGGGAAACAGCCACAAGGCGGCAGCATTATTACGTTCTCACCTCTTGTTACTAGGGCAACAGAGTCTTCCTGGAGGTAGTGTTCCGAGGTTGTAAATTAGAGAGGAGTGTGCTGGGATAAGCCCCCAGAAGTTTATGTCTCCTTACTTATGTTTGTTTTTTAAATTTAATTTCTCTTTCTTATCGGAGTAAATTCGATTAGAGTGTTGTGATTGTCTGGCTGTACAGAATGTGCTCAATGATTCATACATATGTCTGTTCATCTTCGGATCCTGTTACCATGTAATTTTTTACAGAATGTTGAGTAGACCTCCCTTGGTATTTGGCAGGTGTTTCGTGATTATATATTTTATATGTATTGGTGATTATATAATTCATAGAGTTTATATGTTATATGTTTATATACATTTAACATACATTAGTATATGTATGTTATCCCCATAGTACTAATTTATCCATCCTCCCACCTTTCATTTTGGCGAACCATTCGTTTGTTTTATAAGTCTGTGAGTGTCTTTTTCTGTGGAAATATGTTCATTGGTAGCAATCTTAGGATAACATGTATAAATGATATCATAGGATATTTGTTATTCCCTTTTGAATAACTTAACCTAATATGATTATTTCTAGGCTCATCTGTAGTCCTGAAAACAGCACTGTTCATTTTTTTCTGAGGCTACTATTCCATTCGGTACGTATACCACTTCTTCTTTGTCCATTTATCTGATGACGGACATTTTGTTTGTATCCATGTCTTAGCTATTGTAAATACTGCTGCAATACACGATTTTCCATCCCGTGTCTTTTTGATTCTGGCTTTCACAAGTGACAGGCCCAATAGTGGGCCTTCCGGATCATATGGTGACTCAATTTTTACCTTTAAACGCACTGCCATTCTGTTCCTATTATTGGCTGTTACCAGTTTACATCCCACGTAGACCGAGAGGTTACACTATTCTCCACAACTTCTTCAACATCTATTGTTTGTTGACTTTTTGCTGATGGTCATTGTGACTGGTGTTAGGTGATACCTTTGTGTAGATTGGATTTGCATGCGTCTAATAATTCCTGATGTTTTGCATTTCTCAGTGTCCTTTTCATTTTTTTTAAGATTGAGCTAAACTTACAACTTCAAATTGCCTTCTTGAAAAATTTACCGCGTTTGGATTTTTATGGCCATTCCCTACCCCAGGACATTTTTTGAGGGCATGAGTCATTTACAGCCCTGCCGTCCTTGTGAATATTAGTGACCATGAGCAGTAGATTTAAAGCTGCTCTTTGAGGAAACGGCCTTAGGGTGGCAGCATTTCTAAGTTGCCAACTCTGCTTGCTAGGGAAACAGAACCTTGCTGCAAGTTGTGCTTTGAGGTTGCAGATTAGAGTGGAATGTGCCAGGACAAACCCCGATAAGTTTTAGCCTCCTTAATTCTTGTTTGTGTCTTTAAGTTGTAGTTTTTATCAGAGCAAATTTGATTGAAAAATGTCTTTTGTTCTAGGTGTACAGAATCTTGTTCATTTACACATATACATATATCTATTGATCTTTGGGTCCTTTTCCATGTCGGTTATTACAGAGTGTTGAGTAGACCACTCTTGGTATTCCATAGGTCTTTGGGGATTATATTTTTTATATGTATTAGTATATGTGCGTTAACCCCAATATCCTAATTTATCCATTCCTCACACCATTTCTTTGGCTTAACCATAAGTTGTCTTCTCATTCTGAGATTGTCTTTCTCTATGGAAATATGTTCATGTTTATGAATTTTCAGATAACATAAGGGATATCATAGGACATTTGTCTTTCGCATTCTGACTTACTTCACGTTGTGTGATTATCTCTAGGCTCATCTGTGGTGCTGCATATGCCATTCTTTTATTTTTTTCGTGACTGATATTCCATTCTGTCCATATACCACTTCTTCTCTGTCCATTCATCTGTTTATGGACCTTCTTTTGGCTTCCATGTCGTGGCTATTTCAATATTGCTGCAGTGCACATTTGCCTGCCTCTGTCTTTCCGATTCTGGTGGTCTTAGGTTATAGGCCCAAAAGGTGCCCTGCCGCATCATATGGTAGCTCAATTTTTACCTTTTAAAGCAGCTGCATTCAGTTTTCGTTAGTGCTGTTACCAATTACATCCCACCAGCAGCTAGAAGGTACCCAGTTCTCTAAAACCCCTTCAGCATTTCTAGTTTGTAGACTGTTTGCTGATGGTCATTTGACTGGTGTGAGCTGAAACCTTTTTGGAGGTTGGATTTGTATGTGGCTAATAATTCCTTGTACTGAGCTTTAGGCATGTCCATGTTGTTCTTTTCCTTTTTTTTTTTAAAGTGTGAGTACAACTTCCCTCTTCATGTTGACTTCTTGAAAGATTTGTCATGTGTTGAATTTTCTTGCCTATTCCCTACCCCAGGGCATTTTTTGAGGGCAGATGCCATTTACAGCCCTGAGTCCTTGTGACTATTAAGCAACCATTAGCACTGGGTTTAAAGCTGCTGTTGTGGGAAACACCCACTAGGCGGCAGCATCATTACGTTCTCAACTCTTGTTATTAGGGCACCAGAGTCTTCCTGGACGTAGTGTTCCGAGGTTGTAAATTAGAGGGGAATGTGCTGGGACAAGCCCCCAGAAGTTTATGTCTCCTTACTTCTGTTTGTTTTTTAATTTAATTTCTATTTCTTATCGGAGAATATTGGATTAGAGTGTTGTGATTGTCTGGCTGTACAGAATCTGCTCAATGATTCATACATATGTCTGTTCATGTTCGGATTCTGTTACCATGTGTCTTATTACAGAATGTTGAGTAGACCTCGCATGGTATTTGGTAGGTGTTTAGTCATTATATATTTTATATGTATTGGTGATTATATAATTCATAGAGTTTATATGTTATATGTTTATATACATTTAACATACATTAGTATATGTATGTTAGCCCCATAATCCTAATTTATCCATCCTCCCACCTTTCATTTTGGTTAACCATTAGTTTCTTTTATAAGTCTGTGAGTGTCTTTTTCTGTGGAAATATGTCCATTTGTAGCAATCTTAGGATAACAGGTATAAATGATATCATAGGATATTTGTCATTCCCTTTTGACTTACTTAACCTGATATGATTATTTCTAGGCTCATCTGTAGTCCTGAAAACGGCATTTTTCATTTTTTTTCCCGAGGCTACTATTCCATTTAGTCCGTATACCACTTCTTCTTTGTCCATTCATCTGTTTATGGACCTTTTTTTGGCTTCCACGTCTTGGCTATTTCAGTAATGCTGCAGTGCACATTTGCCTGCCTCTGTCTTTCCGATTCTGGTGGTCTTAGGTTACAGGCCCAAAAGGTGCCCTGCCGCGTCATATGGTAGCTCAATTTTTACCTTTTAAAGCAGCTCCATTCAGTTTTCGTTAGTGCTCTTACCACTTTACCTCCCACCAGCAGCTACAAGGTAAACAGTTCTCTAAAATCCCTTCAGCATTTACAGTTTGTAGACTGTTTGCTGATGGTCATTTGACTGGTGTGAGCTGAAACCTTTTTGGAGGTTGGATTTGCATGTGACTAATAATTCCTTATACTGAGCTTTAGGCATGTGCTTTTTATTCTTTTCCTTTTTTTTTTTAAAGAGTGAGTACAACTTCCCTCTTCATATTGACTTCTTCAAAAACTTGTCAAAGAAAACTTGAATTTTCTTGCCTATTCCCTACCCCAGGGCATTTTTTGAGGGCAGGTGTCATTTACAGCCCTGCAGTCCTTGTGACTATTAAGCAACCATTAGCACTGGGTTTAAAGCTGCTGTTGTGGGAAACAGCCACAAGGCGGCAGCATTATTACGTTCTCACCTCTTGTTACTAGGGCAACAGAGTCTTCCTGGAGGTAGTGTTCCGAGGTTGTAAATTAGAGAGGAGTGTGCTGGGATAAGCCCCCAGAAGTTTATGTCTCCTTACTTATGTTTGTTTTTTAAATTTAATTTCTCTTTCTTATCGGAGTAAATTCGATTAGAGTGTTGTGATTGTCTGGCTGTACAGAATGTGCTCAATGATTCATACATATGTCTGTTCATCTTCGGATCCTGTTACCATGTAATTTTTTACAGAATGTTGAGTAGACCTCCCTTGGTATTTGGCAGGTGTTTCGTGATTATATATTTTATATGTATTGGTGATTATATAATTCATAGAGTTTATATGTTATATGTTTATATACATTTAACATACATTAGTATATGTATGTTATCCCCATAGTACTAATTTATCCATCCTCCCACCTTTCATTTTGGCGAACCATTCGTTTGTTTTATAAGTCTGTGAGTGTCTTTTTCTGTGGAAATATGTTCATTGGTAGCAATCTTAGGATAACATGTATAAATGATATCATAGGATATTTGTTATTCCCTTTTGAATAACTTAACCTAATATGATTATTTCTAGGCTCATCTGTAGTCCTGAAAACAGCACTGTTCATTTTTTTCTGAGGCTACTATTCCATTCGGTACGTATACCACTTCTTCTTTGTCCATTTATCTGATGACGGACATTTTGTTTGTATCCATGTCTTAGCTATTGTAAATACTGCTGCAATACACGATTTTCCATCCCGTGTCTTTTTGATTCTGGCTTTCACAAGTGACAGGCCCAATAGTGGGCCTTCCGGATCATATGGTGACTCAATTTTTACCTTTAAACGCACTGCCATTCTGTTCCTATTATTGGCTGTTACCAGTTTACATCCCACGTAGACCGAGAGGTTACACTATTCTCCACAACTTCTTCAACATCTATTGTTTGTTGACTTTTTGCTGATGGTCATTGTGACTGGTGTTAGGTGATACCTTTGTGTAGATTGGATTTGCATGCGTCTAATAATTCCTGATGTTTTGCATTTCTCAGTGTCCTTTTCATTTTTTTTAAGATTGAGCTAAACTTACAACTTCAAATTGCCTTCTTGAAAAATTTACCGCGTTTGGATTTTTATGGCCATTCCCTACCCCAGGACATTTTTTGAGGGCATGAGTCATTTACAGCCCTGCCGTCCTTGTGAATATTAGTGACCATGAGCAGTAGATTTAAAGCTGCTCTTTGAGGAAACGGCCTTAGGGTGGCAGCATTTCTAAGTTGCCAACTCTGCTTGCTAGGGAAACAGAACCTTGCTGCAAGTTGTGCTTTGAGGTTGCAGATTAGAGTGGAATGTGCCAGGACAAACCCCGATAAGTTTTAGCCTCCTTAATTCTTGTTTGTGTCTTTAAGTTGTAGTTTTTATCAGAGCAAATTTGATTGAAAAATGTCTTTTGTTCTAGGTGTACAGAATCTTGTTCATTTACACATATACATATATCTATTGATCTTTGGGTCCTTTTCCATGTCGGTTATTACAGAGTGTTGAGTAGACCACTCTTGGTATTCCATAGGTCTTTGGGGATTATATTTTTTATATGTATTAGTATATGTGCGTTAACCCCAATATCCTAATTTATCCATTCCTCACACCATTTCTTTGGCTTAACCATAAGTTGTCTTCTCATTCTGAGATTGTCTTTCTCTATGGAAATATGTTCATTTTTATGAATTTTCAGATAACATAAGGGATATCATAGGACATTTGTCTTTCGCATTCTGACTTACTTCACGTTGTGTGATTATCTCTAGGCTCATCTGTGGTGCTGCATATGCCATTCTTTTATTTTTTTCGTGACTGATATTCCATTCTGTCCATATACCACTTCTTCTCTGTCCATTCATCTGTTTATGGACCTTCTTTTGGCTTCCATGTCGTGGCTATTTCAATATTGCTGCAGTGCACATTTGCCTGCCTCTGTCTTTCCGATTCTGGTGGTCTTAGGTTATAGGCCCAAAAGGTGCCCTGCCGCATCATATGGTAGCTCAATTTTTACCTTTTAAAGCAGCTGCATTCAGTTTTCGTTAGTGCTGTTACCAATTACATCCCACCAGCAGCTAGAAGGTACCCAGTTCTCTAAAACCCCTTCAGCATTTCTAGTTTGTAGACTGTTTGCTGATGGTCATTTGACTGGTGTGAGCTGAAACCTTTTTGGAGGTTGGATTTGTATGTGGCTAATAATTCCTTGTACTGAGCTTTAGGCATGTCCATGTTGTTCTTTTCCTTTTTTTTTTTAAAGTGTGAGTACAACTTCCCTCTTCATGTTGACTTCTTGAAAGATTTGTCATGTGTTGAATTTTCTTGCCTATTCCCTACCCCAGGGCATTTTTTGAGGGCAGATGCCATTTACAGCCCTGAGTCCTTGTGACTATTAAGCAACCATTAGCACTGGGTTTAAAGCTGCTGTTGTGGGAAACACCCACTAGGCGGCAGCATCATTACATTCTCAACTCTTGTTATTAGGGCACCAGAGTCTTCCTGGACGTAGTGTTCCGAGGTTGTAAATTAGAGGGGAATGTGCTGGGACAAGCCCCCAGAAGTTTATGTCTCCTTACTTCTGTTTGTTTTTTAATTTAATTTCTATTTCTTATCGGAGAATATTGGATTAGAGTGTTGTGATTGTCTGGCTGTACAGAATCTGCTCAATGATTCATACATATGTCTGTTCATGTTCGGATTCTGTTACCATGTGTCTTATTACAGAATGTTGAGTAGACCTCGCATGGTATTTGGTAGGTGTTTTGTCATTATATATTTTATATGTATTGGTGATTATATAATTCATAGAGTTTATATGTTATATGTTTATATACATTTAACATACATTAGTATATGTATGTTAGCCCCATAATCCTAATTTATCCATCCTCCCACCTTTCATTTTGGTTAACCATTAGTTTCTTTTATAAGTCTGTGAGTGTCTTTTTCTGTGGAAATATGTCCATTTGTAGCAATCTTAGGATAACAGGTATAAATGATATCATAGGATATTTGTCATTCCCTTTTGACTTACTTAACGTGATATGATTATTTCTAGGCTCATCTGTAGTCCTGAAAACGGCATTTTTCATTTTTTTTCCCGAGGCTACTATTCCATTTAGTCCGTATACCACTTCTTCTTTGTCCATTCATCTGTTTATGGACCTTTTTTTGGCTTCCACGTCTTGGCTATTTCAGTAATGCTGCAGTGCACATTTGCCTGCCTCTGTCTTTCCGATTCTGGTGGTCTTAGGTTACAGGCCCAAAAGGTGCCCTGCCGCGTCATATGGTAGCTCAATTTTTACCTTTTAAAGCAGCTCCATTCAGTTTTCGTTAGTGCTCTTACCACTTTACATCCCACCAGCAGCTACAAGGTACACAGTTCTCTAAAATCCCTTCAGCATTTACAGTTTGTAGACTGTTTGCTGATGGTCATTTGACTGGTGTGAGCTGAAACCTTTTTGGAGGTTGGATTTGCATGTGACTAATAATTCCTTATACTGAGCTTTAGGCATGTGCTTTTTATTCTTTTCCTTTTTTTTTTTAAAGAGTGAGTACAACTTCCCTCTTCATATTGACTTCTTCAAAAACTTGTCAAAGAAAACTTGAATTTTCTTGCCTATTCCCTACCCCAGGGCATTTTTTGAGGGCAGGTGTCATTTACAGCCCTGCAGTCCTTGTGACTATTAAGCAACCATTAGCACTGGGTTTAAAGCTGCTGTTGTGGGAAACAGCCACAAGGCGGCAGCATTATTACGTTCTCACCTCTTGTTACTAGGGCAACAGAGTCTTCCTGGAGGTAGTGTTCCGAGGTTGTAAATTAGAGAGGAGTGTGCTGGGATAAGCCCCCAGAAGTTTATGTCTCCTTACTTATGTTTGTTTTTTAAATTTAATTTCTCTTTCTTATCGGAGTAAATTCGATTAGAGTGTTGTGATTGTCTGGCTGTACAGAATGTGCTCAATGATTCATACATATGTCTGTTCATCTTCGGATCCTGTTACCATGTAATTTTTTACAGAATGTTGAGTAGACCTCCCTTGGTATTTGGCAGGTGTTTCGTGATTATATATTTTATATGTATTGGTGATTATATAATTCATAGAGTTTATATGTTATATGTTTATATACATTTAACATACATTAGTATATGTATGTTATCCCCATAGTCCTAATTTATCCATCCTCCCACCTTTCATTTTGGCGAACAATTCGTTTGTTTTATAAGTCTGTGAGTGTCTTTTTCTGTGGAAATATGTTCATTGGTAGCAATCTTAGGATAACATGTATAAATGATATCATAGGATATTTGTTATTCCCTTTTGAATAACTTAACCTAATATGATTATTTCTAGGCTCATCTGTAGTCCTGAAAACAGCACTGTTCATTTTTTTCTGAGGCTACTATTCCATTCGGTACGTATACCACTTCTTCTTTGTCCATTTATCTGATGACGGACATTTTGTTTGTATCCATGTCTTAGCTATTGTAAATACTGCTGCAATACACGATTTTCCATCCCGTGTCTTTTTGATTCTGGCTTTCACAAGTGACAGGCCCAATAGTGGGCCTTCCGGATCATATGGTGACTCAATTTTTACCTTTAATCGCACTGCCATTCTGTTCATATTATTGGCTGTTACCAGTTTACATCCCACTTAGACCGAGAGGTTACACTATGCTTCACAACTTCTTCAACATCTATTGTTTGTTGACTTTTTGCTGATGGTCATTGTGACTGGTGTTAGGTGATACCTTTGTGTAGATTGGATTTGCATGCGTCTAATAATTCCTGATGTTTTGCATTTCTCAGTGTCCTTTTCATTTTTTTTAAGATTGAGCTAAACTTACAACTTCAAATTGCCTTCTTGAAAAATTTACCACGTTTGGATTTTTATGGCCATTCCCTACCCCAGGACATTTTTTAAGGGCATGAGTCATTTACAGCCCTGCCGTCCTTGTGAATATTAGTGACCATTAGCAGTAGATTTAAAGCTGCTCTTTGAGGAAACGGCCTTAGGGTGGCAGCATTTCTAAGTTGCCAACTCTGCTTGCTAGGGAAACAGAACCTTGCTGCAAGTTGTGCTTTGAGGTTGCAGATTAGAGTGGAATGTGCCAGGACAAACCCCCATAAGTTTTAACCTCCTTAATTCTTTTTTGTGTCTTTAAGTTGTAGTTTTTATCAGAGCAAATTTGATTGAAAAATATCTTTTGTTCTAGGTGTACAGAATCTTGTTCATTTACACATATACATATATCTATTGATCTTTGGGTCCTTTTCCATGTCGGTTATTACAGAGTGTTGAGTAGACCACTCTTGGTATTCCATAGGTCTTTAGGGATTATATTTTTATATGTATTAGTATATGTGTGTTAACCCCAATATCCTAATTTATCCATTCCTCACACCATTTCTTTGGCTTAACCATAAGTTGTCTTCTCATTCTGAGATTGTCTTTCTCTATGGAAATATGTTCATTTTTATGAATTTTCAGATAACGTAAGGGATATCATAGGACATTTGTCTTTCGCATTCTGACTTACTTCACGTTGTGTGATTATCTCTAGGCTCATCTGTGGTGCTGCATATGCCATTCTTTTATTTTTTTCGTGACTGATATTCCATTCTGTCCATATACCACTTCTTCTCTGTCCATTCATCTGTTTATGGACCTTCTTTTGGCTTCCATGTCGTGGCTATTTCAATATTGCTGCAGTGCACATTTGCCTGCCTCTGTCTTTCCGATTCTGGTGGTCTTAGGTTATAGGCCCAAAAGGTGCCCTGCCGCATCATATGGTAGCTCAATTTTTACCTTTTAAAGCAGCTGCATTCAGTTTTCGTTAGTGCTGTTACCAATTACATCCCACCAGCAGCTAGAAGGTACACAGTTCTCTAAAACCCCTTCAGCATTTCTAGTTTGTAGACTGTTTGCTGATGGTCATTTGACTGGTGTGAGCTGAAACCTTTTTGGAGGTTGGATTTGTATGTGGCTAATAATTCCTTGTACTGAGCTTTAGGCATGTCCATGTTGTTCTTTTCCTTTTTTTTTTTAAAGTGTGAGTACAACTTCCCTCTTCATGTTGACTTCTTGAAAGATTTGTCATGTGTTGAATTTTCTTGCCTATTCCCTACCCCAGGGCATTTTTTGAGGGCAGATGCCATTTACAGCCCTGAGTCCTTGTGACTATTAAGCAACCATTAGCACTGGGTTTAAAGCTGCTGTTGTGGGAAACACCCACTAGGCGGCAGCATCATTACGTTCTCAACTCTTGTTATTAGGGCACCAGAGTCTCCCTGGACGTAGTGTTCCGAGTTTGTAAATTAGAGGAGAATGTGCTGGGACAAGCCCCCAGAAGTTTATGTCTCCTTAGTAATGTTTGTTTTTTAAATTTAATTTATATTTCTTATCGGAGAATATTGGATTAGAGTGTTGTGATTGTCTGGCTGTACAGAATCTGCTCAATGATTCATACATATGTCTGTTCATGTTCGGATTCTGTTACCATGTGTCTTATTACAGAATGTTGAGTAGACCTCGCATGGTATTTGGTAGGTGTTTTGTCATTATATATTTTATATGTATTGGTGATTATATAATTCATAGAGTTTATATGTTATATGTTTATATACATTTAACATACATTAGTATATGTATGTTAGCCCCATAATCCTAATTTATCCATCCTCCCACCTTTCATTTTGGTTAACCATTAGTTTCTTTTATAAGTCTGTGAGTGTCTTTTTCTGTGGAAATATGTCCATTTGTAGCAATCTTAGGATAACAGGTATAAATGATATCATAGGATATTTGTCATTCCCTTTTGACTTACTTAACCTGATATGATTATTTCTAGGCTCATCTGTAGTCCTGAAAACGGCATTTTTCATTTTTTTTCCCGAGGCTACTATTCCATTTAGTCCGTATACCACTTCTTCTTTGTCCATTCATCTGTTTATGGACCTTTTTTTGGCTTCCACGTCTTGGCTATTTCAGTAATGCTGCAGTGCACATTTGCCTGCCTCTGTCTTTCCGATTCTGGTGGTCTTAGGTTACAGGCCCAAAAGGTGCCCTGCCGCGTCATATGGTAGCTCAATTTTTACCTTTTAAAGCAGCTCCATTCAGTTTTCGTTAGTGCTCTTACCACTTTACATCCCACCAGCAGCTACAAGGTACACAGTTCTCTAAAATCCCTTCAGCATTTACAGTTTGTAGACTGTTTGCTGATGGTCATTTGACTGGTGTGAGCTGAAACCTTTTTGGAGGTTGGATTTGCATGTGACTAATAATTCCTTATACTGAGCTTTAGGCATGTGCTTTTTATTCTTTTCCTTTTTTTTTTTAAAGAGTGAGTACAACTTCCCTCTTCATATTGACTTCTTCAAAAACTTGTCAAAGAAAACTTGAATTTTCTTGCCTATTCCCTACCCCAGGGCATTTTTTGAGGGCAGGTGTCATTTACAGCCCTGCAGTCCTTGTGACTATTAAGCAACCATTAGCACTGGGTTTAAAGCTGCTGTTGTGGGAAACAGCCACAAGGCGGCAGCATTATTACGTTCTCACCTCTTGTTACTAGGGCAACAGAGTCTTCCTGGAGGTAGTGTTCCGAGGTTGTAAATTAGAGAGGAGTGTGCTGGGATAAGCCCCCAGAAGTTTATGTCTCCTTACTTATGTTTGTTTTTTAAATTTAATTTCTCTTTCTTATCGGAGTAAATTCGATTAGAGTGTTGTGATTGTCTGGCTGTACAGAATGTGCTCAATGATTCATACATATGTCTGTTCATCTTCGGATCCTGTTACCATGTAATTTTTTACAGAATGTTGAGTAGACCTCCCTTGGTATTTGGCAGGTGTTTCGTGATTATATATTTTATATGTATTGGTGATTATATAATTCATAGAGTTTATATGTTATATGTTTATATACATTTAACATACATTAGTATATGTATGTTATCCCCATAGTCCTAATTTATCCATCCTCCCACCTTTCATTTTGGCGAACCATTCGTTTGTTTTATAAGTCTGTGAGTGTCTTTTTCTGTGGAAATATGTTCATTGGTAGAAATCTTAGGATAACATGTATAAATGATATCATAGGATATTTGTCATTCCCTTTTGACTTACTTAACCTGATATGATTATTTCTAGGCTCATCTGTAGTCCTGAAAACGGCATTTTTCATTTTTTTCCCGAGGCTACTATTCCATTTAGTCCGTATACCACTTCTTCTTTGTCCATTCATCTGTTTATGGACCTTGTTTTGGCTTCCACGTCTTGGCTATTTCAGTAATGCTGCAGTGCACATTTGCCTGCCTCTGTCTTTCCGATTCTGGTGGTCTTAGGTTACAGGCCCAAAAGGTGCCCTGCCGCGTCATATGGTAGCTCAATTTTTACCTTTTAAAGCAGCTCCATTCAGTTTTCGTTAGTGCTCTTACCACTTTACATCCCACCAGCAGCTACAAGGTACACAGTTCTCTAAAATCCCTTCAGCATTTACAGTTTGTAGACTGTTTGCTGATGGTCATTTGACTGGTGTGAGCTGAAACCTTTTTGGAGGTTGGATTTGCATGTGACTAATAATTCCTTATACTGAGCTTTAGGCATGTGCTTTTTATTCTTTTCCTTTTTTTTTTTAAAGAGTGAGTACAACTTCCCTCTTCATATTGACTTCTTCAAAAACTTGTCAAAGAAAACTTGAATTTTCTTGCCTATTCCCTACCCCAGGGCATTTTTTGAGGGCAGGTGTCATTTACAGCCCTGCAGTCCTTGTGACTCTTAAGCAACCATTAGCACTGGGTTTAAAGCTGCTGTTGTGGGAAACAGCCACAAGGCGGCAGCATTATTACGTTCTCACCTCTTGTTACTAGGGCAACAGAGTCTTCCTGGAGGTAGTGTTCCGAGGTTGTAAATTAGAGAGGAGTGTGCTGGGATAAGCCCCCAGAAGTTTATGTCTCCTTACTTATGTTTGTTTTTTAAATTTAATTTCTCTTTCTTATCGGAGTAAATTCGATTAGAGTGTTGTGATTGTCTGGCTGTACAGAATGTGCTCAATGATTCATACATATGTCTGTTCATCTTCGGATCCTGTTACCATGTAATTTTTTACAGAATGTTGAGTAGACCTCCCTTGGTATTTGGCAGGTGTTTCGTGATTATATATTTTATATGTATTGGTGATTATATAATTCATAGAGTTTATATGTTATATGTTTATATACATTTAACATACATTAGTATATGTATGTTATCCCCATAGTCCTAATTTATCCATCCTCCCACCTTTCATTTTGGCGAACCATTCGTTCGTTTTATAAGTCTGTGAGTGTCTTTTTCTGTGGAAATATGTTCATTGGTAGAAATCTTAGGATAACATGTATAAATGATATCATAGGATATTTGTTATTCCCTTTTGAATAACTTAACCTAATATGATTATTTCTAGGCTCATCTGTAGTCCTGAAAACGGCACTGTTCATTTTTTTCTGAGGCTACTATTCCATTCGGTACGTATACCACTTCTTCTTTGTCCATTTATCTGATGATGGACATTTTGTTTGTATCCATGTCTTAGCTATTGTAAATACTGCTGCAATACACGATTTTCCATCCCGTGTCTTTTTGATTCTGGCTTTCACAAGTGACAGGCCCAATAGTGGGCCTTCCGGATCATATGGTGACTCAATTTTTACCTTTAAACGCACTGCCATTCTGTTCCTATTATTGGCTGTTACCAGTTTACATCCCACTTAGACCGAGAGGTTACACTATTCTCCACAACTTCTTCAACATCTATTGTTTGTTGACTTTTTGCTGATGGTCATTGTGACTGGTGTTAGGTGATACCTTTGTGTAGATTGGATTTGCATGCGTCTAATAATTCCTGATGTTTTGCATTTCTCAGTGTCCTTTTCATTTTTTTTAAGATTGAGCTAAACTTACAACTTCAAATTGCCTTCTTGAAAAATTTACCGCGTTTGGATTTTTATGGCCATTCCCTACCCCAGGACATTTTTTGAGGGCATGAGTCATTTACAGCCCTGCCGTCCTTGTGAATATTAGTGACCATGAGCAGTAGATTTAAAGCTGCTCTTTGAGGAAACGGCCTTAGGGTGGCAGCATTTCTAAGTTGCCAACTCTGCTTGCTAGGGAAACAGAACCTTGCTGCAAGTTGTGCTTTGAGGTTGCAGATTAGAGTGGAATGTGCCAGGACAAACCCCGATAAGTTTTAGCCTCCTTAATTCTTGTTTGTGTCTTTAAGTTGTAGTTTTTATCAGAGCAAATTTGATTGAAAAATGTCTTTTGTTCTAGGTGTACAGAATCTTGTTCATTTACACATATACATATATCTATTGATCTTTGGGTCCTTTTCCATGTCGGTTATTACAGAGTGTTGAGTAGACCACTCTTGGTATTCCATAGGTCTTTGGGGATTATATTTTTTATATGTATTAGTATATGTGTGTTAACCCCAATATCCTAATTTATCCATTCCTCACACCATTTCTTTGGCTTAACCATAAGTTGTCTTCTCATTCTGAGATTGTCTTTCTCTATGGAAATATGTTCATGTTTATGAATTTTCAGATAACATAAGGGATATCATAGGACATTTGTCTTTCGCATTCTGACTTACTTCACGTTGTGTGATTATCTCTAGGCTCATCTGTGGTGCTGCATATGCCATTCTTTTATTTTTTTCGTGACTGATATTCCATTCTGTCCATATACCACTTCTTCTCTGTCCATTCATCTGTTTATGGACCTTCTTTTGGCTTCCATGTCGTGGCTATTTCAATATTGCTGCAGTGCACATTTGCCTGCCTCTGTCTTTCCGATTCTGGTGGTCTTAGGTTATAGGCCCAAAAGGTGCCCTGCCGCATCATATGGTAGCTCAATTTTTACCTTTTAAAGCAGCTGCATTCAGTTTTCGTTAGTGCTCTTACCAATTACATCCCACCAGCAGCTAGAAGGTACACAGTTCTCTAAAACCCCTTCAGCATTTCTAGTTTGTAGACTGTTTGCTGATGGTCATTTGACTGGTGTGAGCTGAAACCTTTTTGGAGGTTGGATTTGTATGTGGCTAATAATTCCTTGTACTGAGCTTTAGGCATGTCCATTTTTTTGTTTTCCTTTTTTTTTTAAAGTGTGAGTACAACTTCCCTCTTCATGTTGACTTCTTGAAAGATTTGTCATGTGTTGAATTTTCTTGCCTATTCCCTACCCCAGGGCATTTTTTGAGGGCAGATGCCATTTACAGCCCTGAGTCCTTGTGACTATTAAGCAACCATTAGCACTGGGTTTAAAGCTGCTGTTGTGGGAAACACCCACTAGGCGGCAGCATCATTACGTTCTCAACTCTTGTTATTAGGGCACCAGAGTCTTCCTGGACGTAGTGTTCCGAGGTTGTAAATTAGAGGGGAATGTGCTGGGACAAGCCCCCAGAAGTTTATGTCTCCTTACTTCTGTTTGTTTTTTAATTTAATTTCTATTTCTTATCGGAGAATATTGGATTAGAGTGTTGTGATTGTCTGGCTGTACAGAATCTGCTCAATGATTCATACATATGTCTGTTCATGTTCGGATTCTGTTACCATGTGTCTTATTACAGAATGTTGAGTAGACCTCGCATGGTATTTGGTAGGTGTTTAGTCATTATATATTTTATATGTATTGGTGATTATATAATTCATAGAGTTTATATGTTATATGTTTATATACATTTAACATACATTAGTATATGTATGTTAGCCCCATAATCCTAATTTATCCATCCTCCCACCTTTCATTTTGGTTAACCATTAGTTTCTTTTATAAGTCTGTGAGTGTCTTTTTCTGTGGAAATATGTCCATTTGTAGCAATCTTAGGATAACAGGTATAAATGATATCATAGGATATTTGTCATTCCCTTTTGACTTACTTAACCTGATATGATTATTTCTAGGCTCATCTGTAGTCCTGAAAACGGCATTTTTCATTTTTTTTCCCGAGGCTACTATTCCATTTAGTCCGTATACCACTTCTTCTTTGTCCTTTCATCTGTTTATGGACCTTTTTTTGGCTTCCACGTCTTGGCTATTTCAGTAATGCTGCAGTGCACATTTGCCTGCCTCTGTCTTTCCGATTCTGGTGGTCTTAGGTTACAGGCCCAAAAGGTGCCCTGCCGCGTCATATGGTAGCTCAATTTTTACCTTTTAAAGCAGCTCCATTCAGTTTTCGTTAGTGCTCTTACCACTTTACATCCCACCAGCAGCTACAAGGTACACAGTTCTCTAAAATCCCTTCAGCATTTACAGTTTGTAGACTGTTTGCTGATGGTCATTTGACTGGTGTGAGCTGAAACCTTTTTGGAGGTTGGATTTGCATGTGACTAATAATTCCTTATACTGAGCTTTAGGCATGTGCTTTTTATTCTTTTCCTTTTTTTTTTTAAAGAGTGAGTACAACTTCCCTCTTCATATTGACTTCTTCAAAAACTTGTCAAAGAAAACTTGAATTTTCTTGCCTATTCCCTACCCCAGGGCATTTTTTGAGGGCAGGTGTCATTTACAGCCCTGCAGTCCTTGTGACTATTAAGCAACCATTAGCACTGGGTTTAAAGCTGCTGTTGTGGGAAACAGCCACAAGGCGGCAGCATTATTACGTTCTCACCTCTTGTTACTAGGGCAACAGAGTCTTCCTGGAGGTAGTGTTCCGAGGTTGTAAATTAGAGAGGAGTGTGCTGGGATAAGCCCCCAGAAGTTTATGTCTCCTTACTTATGTTTGTTTTTTAAATTTAATTTCTCTTTCTTATCGGAGTAAATTCGATTAGAGTGTTGTGATTGTCTGGCTGTACAGAATGTGCTCAATGATTCATACATATGTCTGTTCATCTTCGGATCCTGTTACCATGTAATTTTTTACAGAATGTTGAGTAGACCTCCCTTGGTATTTGGCAGGTGTTTCGTGATTATATATTTTATATGTATTGGTGATTATATAATTCATAGAGTTTATATGTTATATGTTTATATACATTTAACATACATTAGTATATGTATGTTATCCCCATAGTCCTAATTTATCCATCCTCCCACCTTTCATTTTGGCGAACCATTCGTTCGTTTTATAAGTCTGTGAGTGTCTTTTTCTGTGGAAATATGTCCATTTGTAGCAATCTTAGGATAACATGTATAAATGATATCATAGGATATTTGTTATTCCCTTTTGAATAACTTAACCTAATATGATTATTTCTAGGCTCATCTGTAGTCCTGAAAACGGCACTGTTCATTTTTTTCTGAGGCTACTATTCCATTCGGTACGTATACCACTTCTTCTTTGTCCATTTATCTGATGATGGACATTTTGTTTGTATCCATGTCTTAGCTATTGTAAATACTGCTGCAATACACGATTTTCCATCCCGTGTCTTTTTGATTCTGGCTTTCACAAGTGACAGGCCCAATAGTGGGCCTTCCGGATCATATGGTGACTCAATTTTTACCTTTAAACGCACTGCCATTCTGTTCCTATTATTGGCTGTTACCAGTTTACATCCCACGTAGACCGAGAGGTTACACTATTCTCCACAACTTCTTCAACATCTATTGTTTGTTGACTTTTTGCTGATGGTCATTGTGACTGGTGTTAGGTGATACCTTTGTGTAGATTGGATTTGCATGCGTCTAATAATTCCTGATGTTTTGCATTTCTCAGTGTCCTTTTCATTTTTTTTAAGATTGAGCTAAACTTACAACTTCAAATTGCCTTCTTGAAAAATTTACCGCGTTTGGATTTTTATGGCCATTCCCTACCCCAGGACATTTTTTGAGGGCATGAGTCATTTACAGCCCTGCCGTCCTTGTGAATATTAGTGACCATGAGCAGTAGATTTAAAGCTGCTCTTTGAGGAAACGGCCTTAGGGTGGCAGCATTTCTAAGTTGCCAACTCTGCTTGCTAGGGAAACAGAACCTTGCTGCAAGTTGTGCTTTGAGGTTGCAGATTAGAGTGGAATGTGCCAGGACAAACCCCGATAAGTTTTAGCCTCCTTAATTCTTGTTTGTGTCTTTAAGTTGTAGTTTTTATCAGAGCAAATTTGATTGAAAAATGTCTTTTGTTCTAGGTGTACAGAATCTTGTTCATTTACACATATACATATATCTATTGATCTTTGGGTCCTTTTCCATGTCGGTTATTACAGAGTGTTGAGTAGACCACTCTTGGTATTCCATAGGTCTTTGGGGATTATATTTTTTATATGTATTAGTATATGTGCGTTAACCCCAATATCCTAATTTATCCATTCCTCACACCATTTCTTTGGCTTAACCATAAGTTGTCTTCTCATTCTGAGATTGTCTTTCTCTATGGAAATATGTTCATTTTTATGAATTTTCAGATAACATAAGGGATATCATAGGACATTTGTCTTTCGCATTCTGACTTACTTCACGTTGTGTGATTATCTCTAGGCTCATCTGTGGTGCTGCATATGCCATTCTTTTATTTTTTTCGTGACTGATATTCCATTCTGTCCATATACCACTTCTTCTCTGTCCATTCATCTGTTTATGGACCTTCTTTTGGCTTCCATGTCGTGGCTATTTCAATATTGCTGCAGTGCACATTTGCCTGCCTCTGTCTTTCCGATTCTGGTGGTCTTAGGTTATAGGCCCAAAAGGTGCCCTGCCGCATCATATGGTAGCTCAATTTTTACCTTTTAAAGCAGCTGCATTCAGTTTTCGTTAGTGCTGTTACCAATTACATCCCACCAGCAGCTAGAAGGTACCCAGTTCTCTAAAACCCCTTCAGCATTTCTAGTTTGTAGACTGTTTGCTGATGGTCATTTGACTGGTGTGAGCTGAAACCTTTTTGGAGGTTGGATTTGTATGTGGCTAATAATTCCTTGTACTGAGCTTTAGGCATGTCCATGTTGTTCTTTTCCTTTTTTTTTTTAAAGTGTGAGTACAACTTCCCTCTTCATGTTGACTTCTTGAAAGATTTGTCATGTGTTGAATTTTCTTGCCTATTCCCTACCCCAGGGCATTTTTTGAGGGCAGATGCCATTTACAGCCCTGAGTCCTTGTGACTATTAAGCAACCATTAGCACTGGGTTAAAACTGCTGTTGTGGGAAACAGCCACAAGGCGGCAGCATCATTACGTTCTCACCTCTTGTTATTAGGGCACCAGAGTCTTCCTGGAGGTAGTGTTCCGAGGTTGTAAATTAGAGGGGAATGTGCTGGGACAAGCCCCCAGAAGTTTATGTCTCCTTACTTCTGTTTGTTTTTTAATTTAATTTCTATTTCTTATCGGAGAATATTGGATTAGAGTGTTGTGATTGTCTGGCTGTACAGAATCTGCTCAATGATTCATACATATGTCTGTTCATGTTCGGATTCTGTTACCATGTGTCTTATTACAGAATGTTGAGTAGACCTCGCATGGTATTTGGTAGGTGTTTTGTCATTATATATTTTATATGTATTGGTGATTATATAATTCATAGAGTTTATATGTTATATGTTTATATACATTTAACATACATTAGTATATGTATGTTAGCCCCATAATCCTAATTTATCCATCCTCCCACCTTTCATTTTGGTTAACCATTAGTTTCTTTTATAAGTCTGTGAGTGTCTTTTTCTGTGGAAATATGTCCATTTGTAGCAATCTTAGGATAACAGGTATAAATGATATCATAGGATATTTGTCATTCCCTTTTGACTTACTTAACCTGATATGATTATTTCTAGGCTCATCTGTAGTCCTGAAAACGGCATTTTTCATTTTTTTTCCCGAGGCTACTATTCCATTTAGTCCGTATACCACTTCTTCTTTGTCCATTCATCTGTTTATGGACCTTTTTTTGGCTTCCACGTCTTGGCTATTTCAGTAATGCTGCAGTGCACATTTGCCTGCCTCTGTCTTTCCGATTCTGGTGGTCTTAGGTTACAGGCCCAAAAGGTGCCCTGCCGCGTCATATGGTAGCTCAATTTTTACCTTTTAAAGCAGCTCCATTCAGTTTTCGTTAGTGCTCTTACCACTTTACATCCCACCAGCAGCTACAAGGTACACAGTTCTCTAAAATCCCTTCAGCATTTACAGTTTGTAGACTGTTTGCTGATGGTCATTTGACTGGTGTGAGCTGAAACCTTTTTGGAGGTTGGATTTGCATGTGACTAATAATTCCTTATACTGAGCTTTAGGCATGTGCTTTTTATTCTTTTCCTTTTTTTTTTTAAAGAGTGAGTACAACTTCCCTCTTCATATTGACTTCTTCAAAAACTTGTCAAAGAAAACTTGAATTTTCTTGCCTATTCCCTACCCCAGGGCATTTTTTGAGGGCAGGTGTCATTTACAGCCCTGCAGTCCTTGTGACTATTAAGCAACCATTAGCACTGGGTTTAAAGCTGCTGTTGTGGGAAACAGCCACAAGGCGGCAGCATTATTACGTTCTCACCTCTTGTTACTAGGGCAACAGAGTCTTCCTGGAGGTAGTGTTCCGAGGTTGTAAATTAGAGAGGAGTGTGCTGGGATAAGCCCCCAGAAGTTTATGTCTCCTTACTTATGTTTGTTTTTTAAATTTAATTTCTCTTTCTTATCGGAGTAAATTCGATTAGAGTGTTGTGATTGTCTGGCTGTACAGAATGTGCTCAATGATTCATACATATGTCTGTTCATCTTCGGATCCTGTTACCATGTAATTTTTTACAGAATGTTGAGTAGACCTCCCTTGGTATTTGGCAGGTGTTTCGTGATTATATATTTTATATGTATTGGTGATTATATAATTCATAGAGTTTATATGTTATATGTTTATATACATTTAACATACATTAGTATATGTATGTTATCCCCATAGTCCTAATTTATCCATCCTCCCACCTTTCATTTTGGCGAACCATTCGTTCGTTTTATAAGTCTGTGAGTGTCTTTTTCTGTGGAAATATGTTCATTGGTAGAAATCTTAGGATAACATGTATAAATGATATCATAGGATATTTGTTATTCCCTTTTGAATAACTTAACCTAATATGATTATTTCTAGGCTCATCTGTAGTCCTGAAAACGGCACTGTTCATTTTTTTCTGAGGCTACTATTCCATTCGGTACGTATACCACTTCTTCTTTGTCCATTTATCTGATGATGGACATTTTGTTTGTATCCATGTCTTAGCTATTGTAAATACTGCTGCAATACACGATTTTCCATCCCGTGTCTTTTTGATTCTGGCTTTCACAAGTGACAGGCCCAATAGTGGGCCTTCCGGATCATATGGTGACTCAATTTTTACCTTTAAACGCACTGCCATTCTGTTCCTATTATTGGCTGTTACCAGTTTACATCCCACTTAGACCGAGAGGTTACACTATTCTCCACAACTTCTTCAACATCTATTGTTTGTTGACTTTTTGCTGATGGTCATTGTGACTGGTGTTAGGTGATACCTTTGTGTAGATTGGATTTGCATGCGTCTAATAATTCCTGATGTTTTGCATTTCTCAGTGTCCTTTTCATTTTTTTTAAGATTGAGCTAAACTTACAACTTCAAATTGCCTTCTTGAAAAATTTACCGCGTTTGGATTTTTATGGCCATTCCCTACCCCAGGACATTTTTTGAGGGCATGAGTCATTTACAGCCCTGCCGTCCTTGTGAATATTAGTGACCATGAGCAGTAGATTTAAAGCTGCTCTTTGAGGAAACGGCCTTAGGGTGGCAGCATTTCTAAGTTGCCAACTCTGCTTGCTAGGGAAACAGAACCTTGCTGCAAGTTGTGCTTTGAGGTTGCAGATTAGAGTGGAATGTGCCAGGACAAACCCCGATAAGTTTTAGCCTCCTTAATTCTTGTTTGTGTCTTTAAGTTGTAGTTTTTATCAGAGCAAATTTGATTGAAAAATGTCTTTTGTTCTAGGTGTACAGAATCTTGTTCATTTACGCATATACATATATCTATTGATCTTTGGGTCCTTTTCCATGTCGGTTATTACAGAGTGTTGAGTAGACCACTCTTGGTATTCAATAGGTCTTTGGGGATTATATTTTTTATATGTATTAGTATATGTGTGTTAACCCCAATATCCTAATTTATCCATTCCTCACACCATTTCTTTGGCTTAACCGTAAGTTGTCTTCTCATTCTGAGATTGTCTTTCTCTATGGAAATATGTTCATTTTTATGAATTTTCAGATAACATAAGGGATATCATAGGACATTTGTCTTTCGCATTCTGACTTACTTCACGTTGTGTGATTATCTCTAGGCTCATCTGTGGTGCTGCATATGCCATTCTTTTATTTTTTTCGTGACTGATATTCCATTCTGTCCATATACCACTTCTTCTCTGTCCATTCATCTGTTTATGGACCTTCTTTTGGCTTCCATGTCGTGGCTATTTCAATATTGCTGCAGTGCACATTTGCCTGCCTCTGTCTTTCCGATTCTGGTGGTCTTAGGTTATAGGCCCAAAAGGTGCCCTGCCGCATCATATGGTAGCTCAATTTTTACCTTTTAAAGCAGCTGCATTCAGTTTTCGTTAGTGCTGTTACCAATTACATCCCACCAGCAGCTAGAAGGTACACAGTTCTCTAAAACCCCTTCAGCATTTCTAGTTTGTAGACTGTTTGCTGATGGTCATTTGACTGGTGTGAGCTGAAACCTTTTTGGAGGTTGGATTTGTATGTGGCTAATAATTCCTTGTACTGAGCTTTAGGCATGTCCATGTTGTTCTTTTCCTTTTTTTTTTAAAGTGTGAGTACAACTTCCCTCTTCATGTTGACTTCTTGAAAGATTTGTCATGTGTTGAATTTTCTTGCCTATTCCCTACCCCAGGGCATTTTTTGAGGGCAGATGCCATTTACAGCCCTGAGTCCTTGTGACTATTAAGCAACCATTAGCACTGGGTTTAAAGCTGCTGTTGTGGGAAACACCCACTAGGCGGCAGCATCATTACGTTCTCAACTCTTGTTATTAGGGCACCAGAGTCTTCCTGGACGTAGTGTTCCGAGGTTGTAAATTAGAGGGGAATGTGCTGGGACAAGCCCCCAGAAGTTTATGTCTCCTTACTTCTGTTTGTTTTTTAATTTAATTTCTATTTCTTATCGGAGAATATTGGATTAGAGTGTTGTGATTGTCTGGCTGTACAGAATCTGCTCAATGATTCATACATATGTCTGTTCATGTTCGGATTCTGTTACCATGTGTCTTATTACAGAATGTTGAGTAGACCTCGCATGGTATTTGGTAGGTGTTTAGTCATTATATATTTTATATGTATTGGTGATTATATAATTCATAGAGTTTATATGTTATATGTTTATATACATTTAACATACATTAGTATATGTATGTTAGCCCCATAATCCTAATGTATCCATCCTCCCACCTTTCATTTTGGTTAACCATTAGTTTCTTTTATAAGTCTGTGAGTGTCTTTTTCTGTGGAAATATGTCCATTTGTAGCAATCTTAGGATAACAGGTATAAATGATATCATAGGATATTTGTCATTCCCTTTTGAATAACTTAACCTAATATGATTATTTCTAGGCTCATCTGTAGTCCTGAAAACGGCACTGTTCATTTTTTTCTGAGGCTACTATTCCATTCGGTACGTATACCACTTCTTCTTTGTCCATTTATCTGATGATGGACATTTTGTTTGTATCCATGTCTTAGCTATTGTAAATACTGCTGCAATACACGATTTTCCATCCCGTGTCTTTTTGATTCTGGCTTTCACAAGTGACAGGCCCAATAGTGGGCCTTCCGGATCATATGGTGACTCAATTTTTACCTTTAAACGCACTGCCATTCTGTTCCTATTATTGGCTGTTACCAGTTTACATCCCACTTAGACCGAGAGGTTACTCTATTCTCCACAACTTCTTCAACATCTATTGTTTGTTGACTTTTTGCTGATGGTCATTGTGACTGGTGTTAGGTGATACCTTTGTGTAGATTGGATTTGCATGCGTCTAATAATTCCTGATGTTTTGCATTTCTCAGTGTCCTTTTCATTTTTTTTAAGATTGAGCTAAACTTACAACTTCAAATTGCCTTCTTGAAAAATTTACCGCGTTTGGATTTTTATGGCCATTCCCTACCCCAGGACATTTTTTGAGGGCATGAGTCATTTACAGCCCTGCCGTCCTTGTGAATATTAGTGACCATGAGCAGTAGATTTAAAGCTGCTCTTTGAGGAAACGGCCTTAGGGTGGCAGCATTTCTAAGTTGCCAACTCTGCTTGCTAGGGAAACAGAACTTTACTGCAAGTTGTGCTTTGAGGTTGCAGATTAGAGTGGAATGTGCCAGGACAAACCCCGATAAGTTTTAGCCTCCTTAATTCTTGTTTGTGTCTTTAAGTTGTAGTTTTTATCAGAGCAAATTTGATTGAAAAATGTCTTTTGTTCTAGGTGTACAGAATCTTGTTCATTTACACATATACATATATCTATTGATCTTTGGGTCCTTTTCCATGTCGGTTATTACAGAGTGTTGAGTAGACCACTCTTGGTATTCCATAGGTCTTTGGGGATTATATTTTTTATATGTATTAGTATATGTGCGTTAACCCCAATATCCTAATTTATCCATTCCTCACACCATTTCTTTGGCTTAACCATAAGTTGTCTTCTCATTCTGAGATTGTCTTTCTCTATGGAAATATGTTCATTTTTATGAATTTTCAGATAACATAAGGGATATCATAGGACATTTGTCTTTCGCATTCTGACTTACTTCACGTTGTGTGATTATCTCTAGGCTCATCTGTGGTGCTGCATATGCCATTCTTTTATTTTTTTCGTGACTGATATTCCATTCTGTCCATATACCACTTCTTCTCTGTCCATTCATCTGTTTATGGACCTTCTTTTGGCTTCCATGTCGTGGCTATTTCAATATTGCTGCAGTGCACATTTGCCTGCCTCTGTCTTTCCGATTCTGGTGGTCTTAGGTTATAGGCCCAAAAGGTGCCCTGCCGCATCATATGGTAGCTCAATTTTTACCTTTTAAAGCAGCTGCATTCAGTTTTCGTTAGTGCTGTTACCAATTACATCCCACCAGCAGCTAGAAGGTACCCAGTTCTCTAAAACCCCTTCAGCATTTCTAGTTTGTAGACTGTTTGCTGATGGTCATTTGACTGGTGTGAGCTGAAACCTTTTTGGAGGTTGGATTTGTATGTGGCTAATAATTCCTTGTACTGAGCTTTAGGCATGTCCATGTTGTTCTTTTCCTTTTTTTTTTTAAAGTGTGAGTACAACTTCCCTCTTCATGTTGACTTCTTGAAAGATTTGTCATGTGTTGAATTTTCTTGCCTATTCCCTACCCCAGGGCATTTTTTGAGGGCAGATGCCATTTACAGCCCTGAGTCCTTGTGACTATTAAGCAACCATTAGCACTGGGTTTAAAGCTGCTGTTGTGGGAAACACCCACTAGGCGCCAGCATCATTACGTTCTCAACTCTTGTTATTAGGGCACCAGAGTCTTCCTGGACGTAGTGTTCCGAGGTTGTAAATTAGAGGGGAATGTGCTGGGACAAGCCCCCAGAAGTTTATGTCTCCTTACTTCTGTTTGTTTTTTAATTTAATTTCTATTTCTTATCGGAGAATATTGGATTAGAGTGTTGTGATTGTCTGGCTGTACAGAATCTGCTCAATGATTCATACATATGTCTGTTCATGTTCGGATTCTGTTACCATGTGTCTTATTACAGAATGTTGAGTAGACCTCGCATGGTATTTGGTAGGTGTTTTGTCATTATATATTTTATATGTATTGGTGATTATATAATTCATAGAGTTTATATGTTATATGTTTATATACATTTAACATACATTAGTATATGTATGTTAGCCCCATAATCCTAATTTATCCATCCTCCCACCTTTCATTTTGGTTAACCATTAGTTTCTTTTATAAGTCTGTGAGTGTCTTTTTCTGTGGAAATATGTCCATTTGTAGCAATCTTAGGATAACAGGTATAAATGATATCATAGGATATTTGTCATTCCCTTTTGAATAACTTAACCTAATATGATTATTTCTAGGCTCATCTGTAGTCCTGAAAACGGCACTGTTCATTTTTTTCTGAGGCTACTATTCCATTCGGTATGTATACCACTTCTTCTTTGTCCATTTATCTGATGATGGACATTTTGTTTGTATCCATGACTTAGCTATTGTAAATACTGCTGCAATACACGATTTTCCATCCCGTGTCTTTTTGATTCTGGCTTTCACAAGTGACAGGCCCAATAGTGGGCCTTCCGGATCATATGGTGACTCAATTTTTACCTTTAAACGCACTGCCATTCTGTTCCTATTATTGGCTGTTACCAGTTTACATCCCACTTAGACCGAGAGGTTACTCTATTCTCCACAACTTCTTCAACATCTATTGTTTGTTGACTTTTTGCTGATGGTCATTGTGACTGGTGTTAGGTGATACCTTTGTGTAGATTGGATTTGCATGCGTCTAATAATTCCTGATGTTTTGCATTTCTCAGTGTCCTTTTCATTTTTTTTAAGATTGAGCTAAACTTACAACTTCAAATTGCCTTCTTGAAAAATTTACCGCGTTTGGATTTTTATGGCCATTCCCTACCCCAGGACATTTTTTGAGGGCATGAGTCATTTACAGCCCTGCCGTCCTTGTGAATATTAGTGACCATGAGCAGTAGATTTAAAGCTGCTCTTTGAGGAAACGGCCTTAGGGTGGCAGCATTTCTAAGTTGCCAACTCTGCTTGCTAGGGAAACAGAACTTTGCTGCAAGTTGTGCTTTGAGGTTGCAGATTAGAGTGGAATGTGCCAGGACAAACCCCGATAAGTTTTAGCCTCCTTAATTCTTGTTTGTGTCTTTAAGTTGTAGTTTTTATCAGAGCAAATTTGATTGAAAAATGTCTTTTGTTCTAGGTGTACAGAATCTTGTTCATTTACACATATACATATATCTATTGATCTTTGGGTCCTTTTCCATGTCGGTTATTACAGAGTGTTGAGTAGACCACTCTTGGTATTCCATAGGTCTTTGGGGATTATATTTTTTATATGTATTAGTATATGTGCGTTAACCCCAATATCCTAATTTATCCATTCCTCACACCATTTCTTTGGCTTAACCATAAGTTGTCTTCTCATTCTGAGATTGTCTTTCTCTATGGAAATATGTTCATTTTTATGAATTTTCAGATAACATAAGGGATATCATAGGACATTTGTCTTTCGCATTCTGACTTACTTCACGTTGTGTGATTATCTCTAGGCTCATCTGTGGTGCTGCATATGCCATTCTTTTATTTTTTTCGTGACTGATATTCCATTCTGTCCATATACCACTTCTTCTCTGTCCATTCATCTGTTTATGGACCTTCTTTTGGCTTCCATGTCGTGGCTATTTCAATATTGCTGCAGTGCACATTTGCCTGCCTCTGTCTTTCCGATTCTGGTGGTCTTAGGTTATAGGCCCAAAAGGTGCCCTGCCGCATCATATGGTAGCTCAATTTTTACCTTTTAAAGCAGCTGCATTCAGTTTTCGTTAGTGCTCTTACCAATTACATCCCACCAGCAGCGAGAAGGTACCCAGTTCTCTAAAACCCCTTCAGCATTTCTAGTTTGTAGACTGTTTGCTGATGGTCATTTGACTGGTGTGAGCTGAAACCTTTTTGGAGGTTGGATTTGTATGTGGCTAATAATTCCTTGTACTGAGCTTTAGGCATGTCCATGTTGTTCTTTTCCTTTTTTTTTTTAAAGTGTGAGTACAACTTCCCTCTTCATGTTGACTTCTTGAAAGATTTGTCATGTGTTGAATTTTCTTGCCTATTCCCTACCCCAGGGCATTTTTTGAGGGCAGATGCCATTTACAGCCCTGAGTCCTTGTGACTATTAAGCAACCATTAGCACTGGGTTTAAAGCTGCTGTTGTGGGAAACACCCACTAGGCGCCAGCATCATTACGTTCTCAACTCTTGTTATTAGGGCACCAGAGTCTTCCTGGACGTAGTGTTCCGAGGTTGTAAATTAGAGGGGAATGTGCTGGGACAAGCCCCCAGAAGTTTATGTCTCCTTACTTCTGTTTGTTTTTTAATTTAATTTCTATTTCTTATCGGAGAATATTGGATTAGAGTGTTGTGATTGTCTGGCTGTACAGAATCTGCTCAATGATTCATACATATGTCTGTTCATGTTCGGATTCTGTTACCATGTGTCTTATTACAGAATGTTGAGTAGACCTCGCATGGTATTTGGTAGGTGTTTTGTCATTATATATTTTATATGTATTGGTGATTATATAATTCATAGAGTTTATATGTTATATGTTTATATACATTTAACATACATTAGTATATGTATGTTAGCCCCATAATCCTAATTTATCCATCCTCCCACCTTTCATTTTGGTTAACCATTAGTTTCTTTTATAAGTCTGTGAGTGTCTTTTTCTGTGGAAATATGTCCATTTGTAGCAATCTTAGGATAACAGGTATAAATGATATCATAGGATATTTGTCATTCCCTTTTGAATAACTTAACCTAATATGATTATTTCTAGGCTCATCTGTAGTCCTGAAAACGGCACTGTTCATTTTTTTCTGAGGCTACTATTCCATTCGGTATGTATACCACTTCTTCTTTGTCTATTTATCTGATGATGGACATTTTGTTTGTATCCATGTCTTAGCTATTGTAAATACTGCTGCAATACACGATTTTCCATCCCGTGTCTTTTTGATTCTGGCTTTCGCAAGTGACAGGCCCAATAGTGGGCCTTCCGGATCATATGGTGACTCAATTTTTACCTTTAAAAGCACTGCCATTCTGTTCCTATTATTGGCTGTTACCAGTTTACATCCCACGTAGACCGAGAGGTTACACTATTCTCCACAACTTCTTCAACATCTATTGTTTGTTGACTTTTTGCTGATGGTCATTGTGACTGGTGTTAGGTGATACCTTTGTGTAGATTGGATTTGCATGCGTCTAATAATTCCTGATGTTTTGCATTTCTCAGTGTCCTTTTCATTTTTTTTAAGATTGAGCTAAACTTACAACTTCAAATTGCCTTCTTGAAAAATTTACCGCGTTTGAATTTTTATGGCCATTCCCTACCCCAGGACATTTTTTGAGGGCATGAGTCATTTACAGCCCTGCCGTCCTTGTGAATATTAGTGACCATGAGCAGTAGATTTAAAGCTGCTCTTTGAGGAAACGGCCTTAGGGTGGCAGCATTTCTAAGTTGCCAACTCTGCTTGCTAGGGAAACAGAACCTTGCTGCAAGTTGTGCTTTGAGGTTGCAGATTAGAGTGGAATGTGCCAGGACAAACCCCGATAAGTTTTAGCCTCCTTAATTCTTGTTTGTGTCTTTAAGTTGTAGTTTTTATCAGAGCAAATTTGATTGAAAAATGTCTTTTGTTCTAGGTGTACAGAATCTTGTTCATTTACACATATACATATATCTATTGATCTTTGGGTCCTTTTCCATGTCGGTTATTACAGAGTGTTGAGTAGACCACTCTTGGTATTCCATAGGTCTTTGGGGATTATATTTTTTATATGTATTAGTATATGTGTGTTAACCCCAATATCCTAATTTATCCATTCCTCACACCATTTCTTTGGCTTAACCATAAGTTGTCTTCTCATTCTGAGATTGTCTTTCTCTATGGAAATATGTTCATTTTTATGAATTTTCAGATAACATAAGGGATATCATAGGACATTTGTCTTTCGCATTCTGACTTACTTCACGTTGTGTGATTATCTCTAGGCTCATCTGTGGTGCTGCATATGCCATTCTTTTATTTTTTTCGTGACTGATATTCCATTCTGTCCATATACCATTTCTTCTCTGTCCATTCATCTGTTTATGGACCTTCTTTTGGCTTCCATGTCGTGGCTATTTCAATATTGCTGCAGTGCACATTTGCCTGCCTCTGTCTTTCCGATTCTGGTGGTCTTAGGTTATAGGCCCAAAAGGTGCCCTGCCGCATCATATGGTAGCTCAATTTTTACCTTTTAAAGCAGCTGCATTCAGTTTTCGTTAGTGCTCTTACCAATTACATCCCACCAGCAGCGAGAAGGTACCCAGTTCTCTAAAACCCCTTCAGCATTTCTAGTTTGTAGACTGTTTGCTGATGGTCATTTGACTGGTGTGAGCTGAAACCTTTTTGGAGGTTGGATTTGTATGTGGCTAATAATTCCTTGTACTGAGCTTTAGGCATGTCCATGTTGTTCTTTTCCTTTTTTTTTTTAAAGTGTGAGTACAACTTCCCTCTTCATGTTGACTTCTTGAAAGATTTGTCATGTGTTGAATTTTCTTGCCTATTCCCTACCCCAGGGCATTTTTTGAGGGCAGATGCCATTTACAGCCCTGAGTCCTTGTGACTATTAAGCAACCATTAGCACTGGGTTTAAAGCTGCTGTTGTGGGAAACACCCACTAGGCGCCAGCATCATTACGTTCTCAACTCTTGTTATTAGGGCACCAGAGTCTTCCTGGACGTAGTGTTCCGAGGTTGTAAATTAGAGGGGAATGTGCTGGGACAAGCCCCCAGAAGTTTATGTCTCCTTACTTCTGTTTGTTTTTTAATTTAATTTCTATTTCTTATCGGAGAATATTGGATTAGAGTGTTGTGATTGTCTGGCTGTACAGAATCTGCTCAATGATTCATACATATGTCTGTTCATGTTCGGATTCTGTTACCATGTGTCTTATTACAGAATGTTGAGTAGACCTCGCATGGTATTTGGTAGGTGTTTAGTCATTATATATTTTATATGTATTGGTGATTATATAATTCATAGAGTTTATATGTTATATGTTTATATACATTTAACATACATTAGTATATGTATGTTAGCCCCATAATCCTAATTTATCCATCCTCCCACCTTTCATTTTGGTTAACCATTAGTTTCTTTTATAAGTCTGTGAGTGTCTTTTTCTGTGGAAATATGTCCATTTGTAGCAATCTTAGGATAACAGGTATAAATGATATCATAGGATATTTGTCATTCCCTTTTGACTTACTTAACCTGATATGATTATTTCTAGGCTCATCTGTAGTCCTGAAAACGGCATTTTTCATTTTTTTTCCCGAGGCTACTATTCCATTTAGTCCGTATACCACTTCTTCTTTGTCCATTCATCTGTTTATGGACCTTTTTTTGGCTTCCACGTCTTGGCTATTTCAGTAATGCTGCAGTGCACATTTGCCTGCCTCTGTCTTTCCGATTCTGGTGGTCTTAGGTTACAGGCCCAAAAGGTGCCCTGCCGCGTCATATGGTAGCTCAATTTTTACCTTTTAAAGCAGCTCCATTCAGTTTTCGTTAGTGCTCTTACCACTTTACATCCCACCAGCAGCTACAAGGTACACAGTTCTCTAAAATCCCTTCAGCATTTACAGTTTGTAGACTGTTTGCTGATGGTCATTTGACTGGTGTGAGCTGAAACCTTTTTGGAGGTTGGATTTGCATGTGACTAATAATTCCTTATACTGAGCTTTAGGCATGTGCTTTTTATTCTTTTCCTTTTTTTTTTAAAGAGTGAGTACAACTTCCCTCTTCATATTGACTTCTTCAAAAACTTGTCAAAGAAAACTTGAATTTTCTTGCCTATTCCCTACCCCAGGGCATTTTTTGAGGGCAGGTGTCATTTACAGCCCTGCAGTCCTTGTGACTATTAAGCAACCATTAGCACTGGGTTTAAAGCTGCTGTTGTGGGAAACAGCCACAAGGCGGCAGCATTATTACGTTCTCACCTCTTGTTACTAGGGCAACAGAGTCTTCCTGGAGGTAGTGTTCCGAGGTTGTAAATTAGAGAGGAGTGTGCTGGGATAAGCCCCCAGAAGTTTATGTCTCCTTACTTATGTTTGTTTTTTAAATTTAATTTCTCTTTCTTATCGGAGTAAATTCGATTAGAGTGTTGTGATTGTCTGGCTGTACAGAATGTGCTCAATGATTCATACATATGTCTGTTCATCTTCGGATCCTGTTACCATGTAATTTTTTACAGAATGTTGAGTAGACCTCCCTTGGTATTTGGCAGGTGTTTCGTGATTATATATTTTATATGTATTGGTGATTATATAATTCATAGAGTTTATATGTTATATGTTTATATACATTTAACATACATTAGTATATGTATGTTATCCCCATAGTCCTAATTTATCCATCCTCCCACCTTTCATTTTGGCGAACCATTCGTTCGTTTTATAAGTCTGTGAGTGTCTTTTTCTGTGGAAATATGTTCATTGGTAGAAATCTTAGGATAACATGTATAAATGATATCATAGGATATTTGTTATTCCCTTTTGAATAACTTAACCTAATATGATTATTTCTAGGCTCATCTGTAGTCCTGAAAACGGCACTGTTCATTTTTTTCTGAGGCTACTATTCCATTCGGTACGTATACCACTTCTTCTTTGTCCATTTATCTGATGATGGACATTTTGTTTGTATCCATGTCTTAGCTATTGTAAATACTGCTGCAATACACGATTTTCCATCCCGTGTCTTTTTGATTCTGGCTTTCACAAGTGACAGGCCCAATAGTGGGCCTTCCGGATCATATGGTGACTCAATTTTTACCTTTAAACGCACTGCCATTCTGTTCCTATTATTGGCTGTTACCAGTTTACATCCCACGTAGACCGAGAGGTTACACTATTCTCCACAACTTCTTCAACATCTATTGTTTGTTGACTTTTTGCTGATGGTCATTGTGACTGGTGTTAGGTGATACCTTTGTGTAGATTGGATTTGCATGCGTCTAATAATTCCTGATGTTTTGCATTTCTCAGTGTCCTTTTCATTTTTTTTAAGATTGAGCTAAACTTACAACTTCAAATTGCCTTCTTGAAAAATTTACCGCGTTTGGATTTTTATGGCCATTCCCTACACCAGGACATTTTTTGAGGGCATGAGTCATTTACAGCCCTGCCGTCCTTGTGAATATTAGTGACCATGAGCAGTAGATTTAAAGCTGCTCTTTGAGGAAACGGCCTTAGGGTGGCAGCATTTCTAAGTTGCCAACTCTGCTTGCTAGGGAAACAGAACCTTGCTGCAAGTTGTGCTTTGAGGTTGCAGATTAGAGTGGAATGTGCCAGGACAAACCCCGATAAGTTTTAGCCTCCTTAATTCTTGTTTGTGTCTTTAAGTTGTAGTTTTTATCAGAGCAAATTTGATTGAAAAATGTCTTTTGTTCTAGGTGTACAGAATCTTGTTCATTTACACATATACATATATCTATTGATCTTTGGGTCCTTTTCCATGTCGGTTATTACAGAGTGTTGAGTAGACCACTCTTGGTATTCCATAGGTCTTTGGGGATTATATTTTTTATATGTATTAGTATATGTGCGTTAACCCCAATATCCTAATTTATCCATTCCTCACACCATTTCTTTGGCTTAATCGTAAGTTGTCTTCTCATTCTGAGATTGTCTTTCTCTATGGAAATATGTTCATTTTTATGAATTTTCAGATAACATAAGGGATATCATAGGACATTTGTCTTTCGCATTCTGACTTACTTCACGTTGTGTGATTATCTCTAGGCTCATCTGTGGTGCTGCATATGCCATTCTTTTATTTTTTTCGTGACTGATATTCCATTCTGTCCATATACCACTTCTTCTCTGTCCATTCATCTGTTTATGGACCTTCTTTTGGCTTCCATGTCGTGGCTATTTCAATATTGCTGCAGTGCACATTTGCCTGCCTCTGTCTTTCCGATTCTGGTGGTCTTAGGTTATAGGCCCAAAAGGTGCCCTGCCGCATCATATGGTAGCTCAATTTTTACCTTTTAAAGCAGCTGCATTCAGTTTTCATTAGTGCTGTTACCAATTACATCCCACCAGCAGCTAGAAGGTACCCAGTTCTCTAAAACCCCTTCAGCATTTCTAGTTTGTAGACTGTTTGCTGATGGTCATTTGACTGGTGTGAGCTGAAACCTTTTTGGAGGTTGGATTTGTATGTGGCTAATAATTCCTTGTACTGAGCTTTAGGCATGTCCATGTTATTCTTTTCCTTTTTTTTTTTAAAGTGTGAGTACAACTTCCCTCTTCATGTTGACTTCTTGAAAGATTTGTCATGTGTTGAATTTTCTTGCCTATTCTCTACCCCAGGGCATTTTTTGAGGGCAGATGCCATTTACAGCCCTGAGTCCTTGTGACTATTAAGCAACCATTAGCACTGGGTTTAAAGCTGCTGTTGTGGGAAACACCCACTAGGCGGCAGCATCATTACATTCTCAACTCTTGTTATTAGGGCACCAGAGTCTTCCTGGACGTAGTGTTCCGAGGTTGTAAATTAGAGGGGAATGTGCTGGGACAAGCCCCCAGAAGTTTATGTCTCCTTACTTCTGTTTGTTTTTTAATTTAATTTCTATTTCTTATCGGAGAATATTGGATTAGAGTGTTGTGATTGTCTGGCTGTACAGAATCTGCTCAATGATTCATACATATGTCTGTTCATGTTCGGATTCTGTTACCATGTGTCTTATTACAGAATGTTGAGTAGACCTCGCATGGTATTTGGTAGGTGTTTAGTCATTATATATTTTATATGTATTGGTGATTATATAATTCATAGAGTTTATATGTTATATGTTTATATACATTTAACATACATTAGTATATGTATGTTAGCCCCATAATCCTAATTTATCCATCCTCCCACCTTTCATTTTGGTTAACCATTAGTTTCTTTTATAAGTCTGTGAGTGTCTTTTTCTGTGGAAATATGTCCATTTGTAGCAATCTTAGGATAACAGGTATAAATGATATCATAGGATATTTGTCATTCCCTTTTGACTTACTTAACCTGATATGATTATTTCTAGGCTCATCTGTAGTCCTGAAAACGGCATTTTTCATTTTTTTTCCCGAGGCTACTATTCCATTTAGTCCGTATACCACTTCTTCTTTGTCCATTCATCTGTTTATGGACCTTTTTTTGGCTTCCACGTCTTGGCTATTTCAGTAATGCTGCAGTGCACATTTGCCTGCCTCTGTCTTTCCGATTCTGGTGGTCTTAGGTTACAGGCCCAAAAGGTGCCCTGCCGCGTCATATGGTAGCTCAATTTTTACCTTTTAAAGCAGCTCCATTCAGTTTTCGTTAGTGCTCTTACCACTTTACATCCCACCAGCAGCTACAAGGTACACAGTTCTCTAAAATCCCTTCAGCATTTACAGTTTGTAGACTGTTTGCTGATGGTCATTTGACTGGTGTGAGCTGAAACCTTTTTGGAGGTTGGATTTGCATGTGACTAATAATTCCTTATACTGAGCTTTAGGCATGTGCTTTTTATTCTTTTCCTTTTTTTTTTTAAAGAGTGAGTACAACTTCCCTCTTCATATTGACTTCTTCAAAATCTTGTCAAAGAAAACTTGAATTTTCTTGCCTATTCCCTACCCCAGGGCATTTTTTGAGGGCAGGTGTCATTTACAGCCCTGCAGTCCTTGTGACTATTAAGCAACCATTAGCACTGGGTTTAAAGCTGCTGTTGTGGGAAACAGCCACAAGGCGGCAGCATTATTACGTTCTCACCTCTTGTTACTAGGGCAACAGAGTCTTCCTGGAGGTAGTGTTCCGAGGTTGTAAATTAGAGAGGAGTGTGCTGGGATAAGCCCCCAGAAGTTTATGTCTCCTTACTTATGTTTGTTTTTTAAATTTAATTTCTCTTTCTTATCGGAGTAAATTCGATTAGAGTGTTGTGATTGTCTGGCTGTACAGAATGTGCTCAATGATTCATACATATGTCTGTTCATCTTCGGATCCTGTTACCATGTAATTTTTTACAGAATGTTGAGTAGACCTCCCTTGGTATTTGGCAGGTGTTTCGTGATTATATATTTTATATGTATTGGTGATTATATAATTCATAGAGTTTATATGTTATATGTTTATATACATTTAACATACATTAGTATATGTATGTTATCCCCATAGTCCTAATTTATCCATCCTCCCACCTTTCATTTTGGCGAACCATTCGTTCGTTTTATAAGTCTGTGAGTGTCTTTTTCTGTGGAAATATGTTCATTGGTAGAAATCTTAGGATAACATGTATAAATGATATCATAGGATATTTGTTATTCCCTTTTGAATAACTTAACCTAATATGATTATTTCTAGGCTCATCTGTAGTCCTGAAAACGGCACTGTTCATTTTTTTCTGAGGCTACTATTCCATTCGGTACGTATACCACTTCTTCTTTGTCCATTTATCTGATGATGGACATTTTGTTTGTATCCATGTCTTAGCTATTGTAAATACTGCTGCAATACACGATTTTCCATCCCGTGTCTTTTTGATTCTGGCTTTCACAAGTGACAGGCCCAATAGTGGGCCTTCCGGATCATATGGTGACTCAATTTTTACCTTTAAACGCACTGCCATTCTGTTCCTATTATTGGCTGTTACCAGTTTACATCCCACGTAGACCGAGAGGTTACACTATTCTCCACAACTTCTTCAACATCTATTGTTTGTTGACTTTTTGCTGATGGTCATTGTGACTGGTGTTAGGTGATACCTTTGTGTAGATTGGATTTGCATGCGTCTAATAATTCCTGATGTTTTGCATTTCTCAGTGTCCTTTTCATTTTTTTTAAGATTGAGCTAAACTTACAACTTCAAATTGCCTTCTTGAAAAATTTACCGCGTTTGGATTTTTATGGCCATTCCCTACCCCAGGACATTTTTTGAGGGCATGAGTCATTTACAGCCCTGCCGTCCTTGTGAATATTAGTGACCATGAGCAGTAGATTTAAAGCTGCTCTTTGAGGAAACGGCCTTAGGGTGGCAGCATTTCTAAGTTGCCAACTCTGCTTGCTAGGGAAACAGAACCTTGCTGCAAGTTGTGCTTTGAGGTTGCAGATTAGAGTGGAATGTGCCAGGACAAACCCCGATAAGTTTTAGCCTCCTTAATTCTTGTTTGTGTCTTTAAGTTGTAGTTTTTATCAGAGCAAATTTGATTGAAAAATGTCTTTTGTTCTAGGTGTACAGAATCTTGTTCATTTACACATATACATATATCTATTGATCTTTGGGTCCTTTTCCATGTCGGTTATTACAGAGTGTTGAGTAGACCACTCTTGGTATTCCATAGGTCTTTGGGGATTATATTTTTTATATGTATTAGTATATGTGCGTTAACCCCAATATCCTAATTTATCCATTCCTCACACCATTTCTTTGGCTTAACCGTAAGTTGTCTTCTCATTCTGAGATTGTCTTTCTCTATGGAAATATGTTCATTTTTATGAATTTTCAGATAACATAAGGGATATCATAGGACATTTGTCTTTCGCATTCTGACTTACTTCACGTTGTGTGATTATCTCTAGGCTCATCTGTGGTGCTGCATATGCCATTCTTTTATTTTTTTCGTGACTGATATTCCATTCTGTCCATATACCACTTCTTCTCTGTCCATTCATCTGTTTATGGACCTTCTTTTGGCTTCCATGTCGTGGCTATTTCAATATTGCTGCAGTGCACATTTGCCTGCCTCTGTCTTTCCGATTCTGGTGGTCTTAGGTTATAGGCCCAAAAGGTGCCCTGCCGCATCATATGGTAGCTCAATTTTTACCTTTTAAAGCAGCTGCATTCAGTTTTCATTAGTGCTGTTACCAATTACATCCCACCAGCAGCTAGAAGGTACCCAGTTCTCTAAAACCCCTTCAGCATTTCTAGTTTGTAGACTGTTTGCTGATGGTCATTTGACTGGTGTGAGCTGAAACCTTTTTGGAGGTTGGATTTGTATGTGGCTAATAATTCCTTGTACTGAGCTTTAGGCATGTCCATGTTATTCTTTTCCTTTTTTTTTTTAAAGTGTGAGTACAACTTCCCTCTTCATGTTGACTTCTTGAAAGATTTGTCATGTGTTGAATTTTCTTGCCTATTCCCTACCCCAGGGCATTTTTTGAGGGCAGATGCCATTTACAGCCCTGAGTCCTTGTGACTATTAAGCAACCATTACCACTGGGTTTAAAGCTGCTGTTGTGGGAAACACCCACTAGGCGGCAGCATCATTACATTCTCAACTCTTGTTATTAGGGCACCAGAGTCTTCCTGGACGTAGTGTTCCGAGGTTGTAAATTAGAGGGGAATGTGCTGGGACAAGCCCCCAGAAGTTTATGTCTCCTTACTTCTGTTTGTTTTTTAATTTAATTTCTATTTCTTATCGGAGAATATTGGATTAGAGTGTTGTGATTGTCTGGCTGTACAGAATCTGCTCAATGATTCATACATATGTCTGTTCATGTTCGGATTCTGTTACCATGTGTCTTATTACAGAATGTTGAGTAGACCTCGCATGGTATTTGGTAGGTGTTTAGTCATTATATATTTTATATGTATTGGTGATTATATAATTCATAGAGTTTATATGTTATATGTTTATATACATTTAACATACATTAGTATATGTATGTTAGCCCCATAATCCTAATTTATCCATCCTCCCACCTTTCATTTTGGTTAACCATTAGTTTCTTTTATAAGTCTGTGAGTGTCTTTTTCTGTGGAAATATGTCCATTTGTAGCAATCTTAGGATAACAGGTATAAATGATATCATAGGATATTTGTCATTCCCTTTTGACTTACTTAACCTGATATGATTATTTCTAGGCTCATCTGTAGTCCTGAAAACGGCATTTTTCATTTTTTTTCCCGAGGCTACTATTCCATTTAGTCCGTATACCACTTCTTCTTTGTCCATTCATCTGTTTATGGACCTTTTTTTGGCTTCCACGTCTTGGCTATTTCAGTAATGCTGCAGTGCACATTTGCCTGCCTCTGTCTTTCCGATTCTGGTGGTCTTAGGTTACAGGCCCAAAAGGTGCCCTGCCGCGTCATATGGTAGCTCAATTTTTACCTTTTAAAGCAGCTCCATTCAGTTTTCGTTAGTGCTCTTACCACTTTACATCCCACCAGCAGCTACAAGGTACACAGTTCTCTAAAATCCCTTCAGCATTTACAGTTTGTAGACTGTTTGCTGATGGTCATTTGACTGGTGTGAGCTGAAACCTTTTTGGAGGTTGGATTTGCATGTGACTAATAATTCCTTATACTGAGCTTTAGGCATGTGCTTTTTATTCTTTTCCTTTTTTTTTTTAAAGAGTGAGTACAACTTCCCTCTTCATATTGACTTCTTCAAAAACTTGTCAAAGAAAACTTGAATTTTCTTGCCTATTCCCTACCCCAGGGCATTTTTTGAGGGCAGGTGTCATTTACAGCCCTGCAGTCCTTGTGACTATTAAGCAACCATTAGCACTGGGTTTAAAGCTGCTGTTGTGGGAAACAGCCACAAGGCGGCAGCATTATTACGTTCTCACCTCTTGTTACTAGGGCAACAGAGTCTTCCTGGAGGTAGTGTTCCGAGGTTGTAAATTAGAGAGGAGTGTGCTGGGATAAGCCCCCAGAAGTTTATGTCTCCTTACTTATGTTTGTTTTTTAAATTTAATTTCTCTTTCTTATCGGAGTAAATTCGATTAGAGTGTTGTGATTGTCTGGCTGTACAGAATGTGCTCAATGATTCATACATATGTCTGTTCATCTTCGGATCCTGTTACCATGTAACTTTTTACAGAATGTTGAGTAGACCTCCCTTGGTATTTGGCAGGTGTTTCGTGATTATATATTTTATATGTATTGGTGATTATATAATTCATAGAGTTTATATGTTATATGTTTATATACATTTAACATACATTAGTATATGTATGTTATCCCCATAGTCCTAATTTATCCATCCTCCCACCTTTCATTTTGGCGAACCATTCGTTTGTTTTATAAGTCTGTGAGTGTCTTTTTCTGTGGAAATATGTTCATTGGTAGAAATCTTAGGATAACATGTATAAATGATATCATAGGATATTTGTTATTCCCTTTTGAATAACTTAACCTAATATGATTATTTCTAGGCTCATCTGTAGTCCTGAAAACGGCACTGTTCATTTTTTTCTGAGGCTACTATTCCATTCGGTACGTATACCACTTCTTCTTTGTCCATTTATCTGATGATGGACATTTTGTTTGTATCCATGTCTTAGCTATTGTAAATACTGCTGCAATACACGATTTTCCATCCCGTGTCTTTTTGATTCTGGCTTTCACAAGTGACAGGCCCAATAGTGGGCCTTCCGGATCATATGGTGACTCAATGTTTACCTTTAAAAGCACTGCCATTCTGTTCCTATTATTGGCTGTTACCAGTTTACATCCCACTTAGACCGAGAGGTTACACTATTCTCCACAACTTCTTCAACATCTATTGTTTGTTGACTTTTTGCTGATGGTCATTGTGACTGGTGTTAGGTGATACCTTTGTGTAGATTGGATTTGCATGCGTCTAATAATTCCTGATGTTTTGCATTTCTCAGTGTCCTTTTCATTTTTTTTAAGATTGAGCTAAACTTACAACTTCAAATTGCCTTCTTGAAAAATTTACCGCGTTTGGATTTTTATGGCCATTCCCTACCCCAGGACATTTTTTGAGGGCATGAGTCATTTACAGCCCTGCCGTCCTTGTGAATATTAGTGACCATGAGCAGTAGATTTAAAGCTGCTCTTTGAGGAAACGGCCTTAGGGTGGCAGCATTTCTAAGTTGCCAACTCTGCTTGCTAGGGAAACAGAACCTTGCTGCAAGTTGTGCTTTGAGGTTGCAGATTAGAGTGGAATGTGCCAGGACAAACCCCGATAAGTTTTAGCCTCCTTAATTCTTGTTTGTGTCTTTAAGTTGTAGTTTTTATCAGAGCAAATTTGATTGAAAAATGTCTTTTGTTCTAGGTGTACAGAATCTTGTTCATTTACACATATACATATAAATATTGATCTTTGGGTCCTTTTCCATGTCGGTTATTACAGAGTGTTGAGTAGACCACTCTTGGTATTCAATAGGTCTTTGGGGATTATATTTTTTATATGTATTAGTATATGTGTGTTAACCCCAATATCCTAATTTATCCATTCCTCACACCATTTCTTTGGCTTAACCGTAAGTTGTCTTCTCATTCTGAGATTGTCTTTCTCTATGGAAATATGTTCATTTTTATGAATTTTCAGATAACATAAGGGATATCATAGGACATTTGTCTTTCGCATTCTGACTTACTTCACGTTGTGTGATTATCTCTAGGCTCATCTGTGGTGCTGCATATGCCATTCTTTTATTTTTTTCGTGACTGATATTCCATTCTGTCCATATACCACTTCTTCTCTGTCCATTCATCTGTTTATGGACCTTCTTTTGGCTTCCATGTCGTGGCTATTTCAATATTGCTGCAGTGCACATTTGCCTGCCTCTGTCTTTCCGATTCTGGTGGTCTTAGGTTATAGGCCCAAAAGGTGCCCTGCCGCATCATATGGTAGCTCAATTTTTACCTTTTAAAGCAGCTGCATTCAGTTTTCATTAGTGCTGTTACCAATTACATCCCACCAGCAGCTAGAAGGTACCCAGTTCTCTAAAACCCCTTCAGCATTTCTAGTTTGTAGACTGTTTGCTGATGGTCATTTGACTGGTGTGAGCTGAAACCTTTTTGGAGGTTGGATTTGTATGTGGCTAATAATTCCTTGTACTGAGCTTTAGGCATGTCCATGTTGTTCTTTTCCTTTTTTTTTTTAAAGTGTGAGTACAACTTCCCTCTTCATGTTGACTTCTTGAAAGATTTGTCATGTGTTGAATTTTCTTGCCTATTCCCTACCCCAGGGCATTTTTTGAGGGCAGATGCCATTTACAGCCCTGAGTCCTTGTGACTATTAAGCAACCATTAGCACTGGGTTTAAAGCTGCTGTTGTGGGAAACACCCACTAGGCGGCAGCATCATTACATTCTCAACTCTTGTTATTAGGGCACCAGAGTCTTCCTGGACGTAGTGTTCCGAGGTTGTAAATTAGAGGGGAATGTGCTGGGACAAGCCCCCAGAAGTTTATGTCTCCTTACTTCTGTTTGTTTTTTAATTTAATTTCTATTTCTTATCGGAGAATATTGGATTAGAGTGTTGTGATTGTCTGGCTGTACAGAATCTGCTCAATGATTCATACATATGTCTGTTCATGTTCGGATTCTGTTACCATGTGTCTTATTACAGAATGTTGAGTAGACCTCGCATGGTATTTGGTAGGTGTTTAGTCATTATATATTTTATATGTATTGGTGATTATATAATTCATAGAGTTTATATGTTATATGTTTATATACATTTAACATACATTAGTATATGTATGTTAGCCCCATAATCCTAATTTATCCATCCTCCCACCTTTCATTTTGGTTAACCATTAGTTTCTTTTATAAGTCTGTGAGTGTCTTTTTCTGTGGAAATATGTCCATTTGTAGCAATCTTAGGATAACAGGTATAAATGATATCATAGGATATTTGTCATTCCCTTTTGACTTACTTAACCTGATATGATTATTTCTAGGCTCATCTGTAGTCCTGAAAACGGCATTTTTCATTTTTTTTCCCGAGGCTACTATTCCATTTAGTCCGTATACCACTTCTTCTTTGTCCATTCATCTGTTTATGGACCTTTTTTTGGCTTCCACGTCTTGGCTATTTCAGTAATGCTGCAGTGCACATTTGCCTGCCTCTGTCTTTCCGATTCTGGTGGTCTTAGGTTACAGGCCCAAAAGGTGCCCTGCCGCGTCATATGGTAGCTCAATTTTTACCTTTTAAAGCAGCTCCATTCAGTTTTCGTTAGTGCTCTTACCACTTTACATCCCACCAGCAGCTACAAGGTACACAGTTCTCTAAAATCCCTTCAGCATTTACAGTTTGTAGACTGTTTGCTGATGGTCATTTGACTGGTGTGAGCTGAAACCTTTTTGGAGGTTGGATTTGCATGTGACTAATAATTCCTTATACTGAGCTTTAGGCATGTGCTTTTTATTCTTTTCCTTTTTTTTTTTAAAGAGTGAGTACAACTTCCCTCTTCATATTGACTTCTTCAAAAACTTGTCAAAGAAAACTTGAATTTTCTTGCCTATTCCCTACCCCAGGGCATTTTTTGAGGGCAGGTGTCATTTACAGCCCTGCAGTCCTTGTGACTATTAAGCAACCATTAGCACTGGGTTTAAAGCTGCTGTTGTGGGAAACAGCCACAAGGCGGCAGCATTATTACGTTCTCACCTCTTGTTACTAGGGCAACAGAGTCTTCCTGGAGGTAGTGTTCCGAGGTTGTAAATTAGAGAGGAGTGTGCTGGGATAAGCCCCCAGAAGTTTATGTCTCCTTACTTATGTTTGTTTTTTAAATTTAATTTCTCTTTCTTATCGGAGTAAATTCGATTAGAGTGTTGTGATTGTCTGGCTGTACAGAATGTGCTCAATGATTCATACATATGTCTGTTCATCTTCGGATCCTGTTACCATGTAACTTTTTACAGAATGTTGAGTAGACCTCCCTTGGTATTTGGCAGGTGTTTCGTGATTATATATTTTATATGTATTGGTGATTATATAATTCATAGAGTTTATATGTTATATGTTTATATACATTTAACATACATTAGTATATGTATGTTATCCCCATAGTCCTAATTTATCCATCCTCCCACCTTTCATTTTGGCGAACCATTCGTTTGTTTTATAAGTCTGTGAGTGTCTTTTTCTGTGGAAATATGTTCATTGGTAGAAATCTTAGGATAACATGTATAAATGATATCATAGGATATTTGTTATTCCCTTTTGAATAACTTAACCTAATATGATTATTTCTAGGCTCATCTGTAGTCCTGAAAACGGCACTGTTCATTTTTTTCTGAGGCTACTATTCCATTCGGTACGTATACCACTTCTTCTTTGTCCATTTATCTGATGATGGACATTTTGTTTGTATCCATGTCTTAGCTATTGTAAATACTGCTGCAATACACGATTTTCCATCCCGTGTCTTTTTGATTCTGGCTTTCACAAGTGACAGGCCCAATAGTGGGCCTTCCGGATCATATGGTGACTCAATGTTTACCTTTAAAAGCACTGCCATTCTGTTCCTATTATTGGCTGTTACCAGTTTACATCCCACTTAGACCGAGAGGTTACACTATTCTCCACAACTTCTTCAACATCTATTGTTTGTTGACTTTTTGCTGATGGTCATTGTGACTGGTGTTAGGTGATACCTTTGTGTAGATTGGATTTGCATGCGTCTAATAATTCCTGATGTTTTGCATTTCTCAGTGTCCTTTTCATTTTTTTTAAGATTGAGCTAAACTTACAACTTCAAATTGCCTTCTTGAAAAATTTACCGCGTTTGGATTTTTATGGCCATTCCCTACCCCAGGACATTTTTTGAGGGCATGAGTCATTTACAGCCCTGCCGTCCTTGTGAATATTAGTGACCATGAGCAGTAGATTTAAAGCTGCTCTTTGAGGAAACGGCCTTAGGGTGGCAGCATTTCTAAGTTGCCAACTCTGCTTGCTAGGGAAACAGAACCTTGCTGCAAGTTGTGCTTTGAGGTTGCAGATTAGAGTGGAATGTGCCAGGACAAACCCCGATAAGTTTTAGCCTCCTTAATTCTTGTTTGTGTCTTTAAGTTGTAGTTTTTATCAGAGCAAATTTGATTGAAAAATGTCTTTTGTTCTAGGTGTACAGAATCTTGTTCATTTACACATATACATATAAATATTGATCTTTGGGTCCTTTTCCATGTCGGTTATTACAGAGTGTTGAGTAGACCACTCTTGGTATTCAATAGGTCTTTGGGGATTATATTTTTTATATGTATTAGTATATGTGTGTTAACCCCAATATCCTAATTTATCCATTCCTCACACCATTTCTTTGGCTTAACCGTAAGTTGTCTTCTCATTCTGAGATTGTCTTTCTCTATGGAAATATGTTCATTTTTATGAATTTTCAGATAACATAAGGGATATCATAGGACATTTGTCTTTCGCATTCTGACTTACTTCACGTTGTGTGATTATCTCTAGGCTCATCTGTGGTGCTGCATATGCCATTCTTTTATTTTTTTCGTGACTGATATTCCATTCTGTCCATATACCACTTCTTCTCTGTCCATTCATCTGTTTATGGACCTTCTTTTGGCTTCCATGTCGTGGCTATTTCAATATTGCTGCAGTGCACATTTGCCTGCCTCTGTCTTTCCGATTCTGGTGGTCTTAGGTTATAGGCCCAAAAGGTGCCCTGCCGCATCATATGGTAGCTCAATTTTTACCTTTTAAAGCAGCTGCATTCAGTTTTCATTAGTGCTGTTACCAATTACATCCCACCAGCAGCTAGAAGGTACCCAGTTCTCTAAAACCCCTTCAGCATTTCTAGTTTGTAGACTGTTTGCTGATGGTCATTTGACTGGTGTGAGCTGAAACCTTTTTGGAGGTTGGATTTGTATGTGGCTAATAATTCCTTGTACTGAGCTTTAGGCATGTCCATGTTGTTCTTTTCCTTTTTTTTTTTAAAGTGTGAGTACAACTTCCCTCTTCATGTTGACTTCTTGAAAGATTTGTCATGTGTTGAATTTTCTTGCCTATTCCCTACCCCAGGGCATTTTTTGAGGGCAGATGCCATTTACAGCCCTGAGTCCTTGTGACTATTAAGCAACCATTAGCACTGGGTTTAAAGCTGCTGTTGTGGGAAACACCCACTAGGCGGCAGCATCATTACATTCTCAACTCTTGTTATTAGGGCACCAGAGTCTTCCTGGACGTAGTGTTCCGAGGTTGTAAATTAGAGGGGAATGTGCTGGGACAAGCCCCCAGAAGTTTATGTCTCCTTACTTCTGTTTGTTTTTTAATTTAATTTCTATTTCTTATCGGAGAATATTGGATTAGAGTGTTGTGATTGTCTGGCTGTACAGAATCTGCTCAATGATTCATACATATGTCTGTTCATGTTCGGATTCTGTTACCATGTGTCTTATTACAGAATGTTGAGTAGACCTCGCATGGTATTTGGTAGGTGTTTAGTCATTATATATTTTATATGTATTGGTGATTATATAATTCATAGAGTTTATATGTTATATGTTTATATACATTTAACATACATTAGTATATGTATGTTAGCCCCATAATCCTAATTTATCCATCCTCCCACCTTTCATTTTGGTTAACCATTAGTTTCTTTTATAAGTCTGTGAGTGTCTTTTTCTGTGGAAATATGTCCATTTGTAGCAATCTTAGGATAACAGGTATAAATGATATCATAGGATATTTGTCATTCCCTTTTGACTTACTTAACCTGATATGATTATTTCTAGGCTCATCTGTAGTCCTGAAAACGGCATTTTTCATTTTTTTTCCCGAGGCTACTATTCCATTTAGTCCGTATACCACTTCTTCTTTGTCCATTCATCTGTTTATGGACCTTTTTTTGGCTTCCACGTCTTGGCTATTTCAGTAATGCTGCAGTGCACATTTGCCTGCCTCTGTCTTTCCGATTCTGGTGGTCTTAGGTTACAGGCCCAAAAGGTGCCCTGCCGCGTCATATGGTAGCTCAATTTTTACCTTTTAAAGCAGCTCCATTCAGTTTTCGTTAGTGCTCTTACCACTTTACATCCCACCAGCAGCTACAAGGTACACAGTTCTCTAAAATCCCTTCAGCATTTACAGTTTGTAGACTGTTTGCTGATGGTCATTTGACTGGTGTGAGCTGAAACCTTTTTGGAGGTTGGATTTGCATGTGACTAATAATTCCTTATACTGAGCTTTAGGCATGTGCTTTTTATTCTTTTCCTTTTTTTTTTTAAAGAGTGAGTACAACTTCCCTCTTCATATTGACTTCTTCAAAAACTTGTCAAAGAAAACTTGAATTTTCTTGCCTATTCCCTACCCCAGGGCATTTTTTGAGGGCAGGTGTCATTTACAGCCCTGCAGTCCTTGTGACTATTAAGCAACCATTAGCACTGGGTTTAAAGCTGCTGTTGTGGGAAACAGCCACAAGGCGGCAGCATTATTACGTTCTCACCTCTTGTTACTAGGGCAACAGAGTCTTCCTGGAGGTAGTGTTCCGAGGTTGTAAATTAGAGAGGAGTGTGCTGGGATAAGCCCCCAGAAGTTTATGTCTCCTTACTTATGTTTGTTTTTTAAATTTAATTTCTCTTTCTTATCGGAGTAAATTCGATTAGAGTGTTGTGATTGTCTGGCTGTACAGAATGTGCTCAATGATTCATACATATGTCTGTTCATCTTCGGATCCTGTTACCATGTAATTTTTTACAGAATGTTGAGTAGACCTCCCTTGGTATTTGGCAGGTGTTTCGTGATTATATATTTTATATGTATTGGTGATTATATAATTCATAGAGTTTATATGTTATATGTTTATATACATTTAACATACATTAGTATATGTATGTTATCCCCATAGTCCTAATTTATCCATCCTCCCACCTTTCATTTTGGCGAACCATTCGTTCGTTTTATAAGTCTGTGAGTGTCTTTTTCTGTGGAAATATGTCCATTTGTAGCAATCTTAGGATAACATGTATAAATGATATCATAGGATATTTGTTATTCCCTTTTGAATAACTTAACCTAATATGATTATTTCTAGGCTCATCTGTAGTCCTGAAAACGGCACTGTTCATTTTTTTCTGAGGCTACTATTCCATTCGGTACGTATACCACTTCTTCTTTGTCCATTTATCTGATGATGGACATTTTGTTTGTATCCATGTCTTAGCTATTGTAAATACTGCTGCAATACACGATTTTCCATCCCGTGTCTTTTTGATTCTGGCTTTCACAAGTGACAGGCCCAATAGTGGGCCTTCCGGATCATATGGTGACTCAATTTTTACCTTTAAACGCACTGCCATTCTGTTCCTATTATTGGCTGTTACCAGTTTACATCCCACGTAGACCGAGAGGTTACACTATTCTCCACAACTTCTTCAACATCTATTGTTTGTTGACTTTTTGCTGATGGTCATTGTGACTGGTGTTAGGTGATACCTTTGTGTAGATTGGATTTGCATGCGTCTAATAATTCCTGATGTTTTGCATTTCTCAGTGTCCTTTTCATTTTTTTTAAGATTGAGCTAAACTTACAACTTCAAATTGCCTTCTTGAAAAATTTACCGCGTTTGGATTTTTATGGCCATTCCCTACCCCAGGACATTTTTTGAGGGCATGAGTCATTTACAGCCCTGCCGTCCTTGTGAATATTAGTGACCATGAGCAGTAGATTTAAAGCTGCTCTTTGAGGAAACGGCCTTAGGGTGGCAGCATTTCTAAGTTGCCAACTCTGCTTGCTAGGGAAACAGAACCTTGCTGCAAGTTGTGCTTTGAGGTTGCAGATTAGAGTGGAATGTGCCAGGACAAACCCCGATAAGTTTTAGCCTCCTTAATTCTTGTTTGTGTCTTTAAGTTGTAGTTTTTATCAGAGCAAATTTGATTGAAAAATGTCTTTTGTTCTAGGTGTACAGAATCTTGTTCATTTACACATATACATATATCTATTGATCTTTGGGTCCTTTTCCATGTCGGTTATTACAGAGTGTTGAGTAGACCACTCTTGGTATTCCATAGGTCTTTGGGGATTATATTTTTTATATGTATTAGTATATGTGCGTTAACCCCAATATCCTAATTTATCCATTCCTCACACCATTTCTTTGGCTTAACCATAAGTTGTCTTCTCATTCTGAGATTGTCTTTCTCTATGGAAATATGTTCATTTTTATGAATTTTCAGATAACATAAGGGATATCATAGGACATTTGTCTTTCGCATTCTGACTTACTTCACGTTGTGTGATTATCTCTAGGCTCATCTGTGGTGCTGCATATGCCATTCTTTTATTTTTTTCGTGACTGATATTCCATTCTGTCCATATACCACTTCTTCTCTGTCCATTCATCTGTTTATGGACCTTCTTTTGGCTTCCATGTCGTGGCTATTTCAATATTGCTGCAGTGCACATTTGCCTGCCTCTGTCTTTCCGATTCTGGTGGTCTTAGGTTATAGGCCCAAAAGGTGCCCTGCCGCATCATATGGTAGCTCAATTTTTACCTTTTAAAGCAGCTGCATTCAGTTTTCGTTAGTGCTGTTACCAATTACATCCCACCAGCAGCTAGAAGGTACCCAGTTCTCTAAAACCCCTTCAGCATTTCTAGTTTGTAGACTGTTTGCTGATGGTCATTTGACTGGTGTGAGCTGAAACCTTTTTGGAGGTTGGATTTGTATGTGGCTAATAATTCCTTGTACTGAGCTTTAGGCATGTCCATGTTGTTCTTTTCCTTTTTTTTTTTAAAGTGTGAGTACAACTTCCCTCTTCATGTTGACTTCTTGAAAGATTTGTCATGTGTTGAATTTTCTTGCCTATTCCCTACCCCAGGGCATTTTTTGAGGGCAGATGCCATTTACAGCCCTGAGTCCTTGTGACTATTAAGCAACCATTAGCACTGGGTTTAAAGCTGCTGTTGTGGGAAACACCCACTAGGCGCCAGCATCATTACGTTCTCAACTCTTGTTATTAGGGCACCAGAGTCTTCCTGGACGTAGTGTTCCGAGGTTGTAAATTAGAGGGGAATGTGCTGGGACAAGCCCCCAGAAGTTTATGTCTCCTTACTTCTGTTTGTTTTTTAATTTAATTTCTATTTCTTATCGGAGAATATTGGATTAGAGTGTTGTGATTGTCTGGCTGTACAGAATCTGCTCAATGATTCATACATATGTCTGTTCATGTTCGGATTCTGTTACCATGTGTCTTATTACAGAATGTTGAGTAGACCTCGCATGGTATTTGGTAGGTGTTTTGTCATTATATATTTTATATGTATTGGTGATTATATAATTCATAGAGTTTATATGTTATATGTTTATATACATTTAACATACATTAGTATATGTATGTTAGCCCCATAATCCTAATTTATCCATCCTCCCACCTTTCATTTTGGTTAACCATTAGTTTCTTTTATAAGTCTGTGAGTGTCTTTTTCTGTGGAAATATGTCCATTTGTAGCAATCTTAGGATAACAGGTATAAATGATATCATAGGATATTTGTCATTCCCTTTTGACTTACTTAACCTGATATGATTATTTCTAGGCTCATCTGTAGTCCTGAAAACGGCATTTTTCATTTTTTTTCCCGAGGCTACTATTCCATTTAGTCCGTATACCACTTCTTCTTTGTCCATTCATCTGTTTATGGACCTTTTTTTGGCTTCCACGTCTTGGCTATTTCAGTAATGCTGCAGTGCACATTTGCCTGCCTCTGTCTTTCCGATTCTGGTGGTCTTAGGTTACAGGCCCAAAAGGTGCCCTGCCGCGTCATATGGTAGCTCAATTTTTACCTTTTAAAGCAGCTCCATTCAGTTTTCGTTAGTGCTCTTACCACTTTACATCCCACCAGCAGCTACAAGGTACACAGTTCTCTAAAATCCCTTCAGCATTTACAGTTTGTAGACTGTTTGCTGATGGTCATTTGACTGGTGTGAGCTGAAACCTTTTTGGAGGTTGGATTTGCATGTGACTAATAATTCCTTATACTGAGCTTTAGGCATGTGCTTTTTATTCTTTTCCTTTTTTTTTTTAAAGAGTGAGTACAACTTCCCTCTTCATATTGACTTCTTCAAAAACTTGTCAAAGAAAACTTGAATTTTCTTGCCTATTCCCTACCCCAGGGCATTTTTTGAGGGCAGGTGTCATTTACAGCCCTGCAGTCCTTGTGACTCTTAAGCAACCATTAGCACTGGGTTTAAAGCTGCTGTTGTGGGAAACAGCCACAAGGCGGCAGCATTATTACGTTCTCACCTCTTGTTACTAGGGCAACAGAGTCTTCCTGGAGGTAGTGTTCCGAGGTTGTAAATTAGAGAGGAGTGTGCTGGGATAAGCCCCCAGAAGTTTATGTCTCCTTACTTATGTTTGTTTTTTAAATTTAATTTCTCTTTCTTATCGGAGTAAATTCGATTAGAGTGTTGTGATTGTCTGGCTGTACAGAATGTGCTCAATGATTCATACATATGTCTGTTCATCTTCGGATCCTGTTACCATGTAATTTTTTACAGAATGTTGAGTAGACCTCCCTTGGTATTTGGCAGGTGTTTCGTGATTATATATTTTATATGTATTGGTGATTATATAATTCATAGAGTTTATATGTTATATGTTTATATACATTTAACATGCATTAGTATATGTATGTTATCCCCATAGTCCTAATTTATCCATCCTCCCACCTTTCATTTTGGCGAACCATTCGTTCGTTTTATAAGTCTGTGAGTGTCTTTTTCTGTGGAAATATGTTCATTGGTAGAAATCTTAGGATAACATGTATAAATGATATCATAGGATATTTGTTATTCCCTTTTGAATAACTTAACCTAATATGATTATTTCTAGGCTCATCTGTAGTCCTGAAAACGGCACTGTTCATTTTTTTCTGAGGCTACTATTCCATTCGGTACGTATACCACTTCTTCTTTGTCCATTTATCTGATGATGGACATTTTGTTTGTATCCATGTCTTAGCTATTGTAAATACTGCTGCAATACACGATTTTCCATCCCGTGTCTTTTTGATTCTGGCTTTCACAAGTGACAGGCCCAATAGTGGGCCTTGCGGATCATATGGTGACTCAATTTTTACCTTTAAACGCACTGCCATTCTGTTCCTATTATTGGCTGTTACCAGTTTACATCCCACTTAGACCGAGAGGTTACACTATTCTCCACAACTTCTTCAACATCTATTGTTTGTTGACTTTTTGCTGATGGTCATTGTGACTGGTGTTAGGTGATACCTTTGTGTAGATTGGATTTGCATGCGTCTAATAATTCCTGATGTTTTGCATTTCTCAGTGTCCTTTTCATTTTTTTTAAGATTGAGCTAAACTTACAACTTCAAATTGCCTTCTTGAAAAATTTACCGCGTTTGGATTTTTATGGCCATTCCCTACCCCAGGACATTTTTTGAGGGCATGAGTCATTTACAGCCCTGCCGTCCTTGTGAATATTAGTGACCATGAGCAGTAGATTTAAAGCTGCTCTTTGAGGAAACGGCCTTAGGGTGGCAGCATTTCTAAGTTGCCAACTCTGCTTGCTAGGGAAACAGAACCTTGCTGCAAGTTGTGCTTTGAGGTTGCAGATTAGAGTGGAATGTGCCAGGACAAACCCCGATAAGTTTTAGCCTCCTTAATTCTTGTTTGTGTCTTTAAGTTGTAGTTTTTATCAGAGCAAATTTGATTGAAAAATGTCTTTTGTTCTAGGTGTACAGAATCTTGTTCATTTACGCATATACATATATCTATTGATCTTTGGGTCCTTTTCCATGTCGGTTATTACAGAGTGTTGAGTAGACCACTCTTGGTATTCCATAGGTCTTTGGGGATTGTATTTTTTATATGTATTAGTATATGTGTGTTAACCCCAATATCCTAATTTATCCATTCTTCACACCATTTCTTTGGCTTAACCATAAGTTGTCTTCTCAGTCTGAGATTGTCTTTCTCTATGGAAATATGTTCATGTTTATGAATTTTCAGATAACATAAGGGATATCATAGGACATTTGTCTTTCGCATTCTGACTTACTTCACGTTGTGTGATTATCTCTAGGCTCATCTGTGGTGCTGCATATGCCATTCTTTTATTTTTTTCGTGACTGATATTCCATTCTGTCCATATACCACTTCTTCTCTGTCCATTCATCTGTTTATGGACCTTCTTTTGGCTTCCATGTCGTGGCTATTTCAATATTGCTGCAGTGCACATTTGCCTGCCTCTGTCTTTCCGATTCTGGTGGTCTTAGGTTATAGGCCCAAAAGGTGCCCTGCCGCATCATATGGTAGCTCAATTTTTACCTTTTAAAGCAGCTGCATTCAGTTTTCGTTAGTGCTGTTACCAATTACATCCCACCAGCAGCTAGAAGGTACACAGTTCTCTAAAACCCCTTCAGCATTTCTAGTTTGTAGACTGTTTGCTGATGGTCATTTGACTGGTGTGAGCTGAAACCTTTTTGGAGGTTGGATTTGTATGTGGCTAATAATTCCTTCTACTGAGCTTTAGGCATGTCCATGTTGTTCTTTTCCTTTTTTTTTTAAAGAGTGAGTACAACTTCCCTCTTCATGTTGACTTCTTGAAAGATTTGTCATGTGTTGAATTTTCTTGCCTATTCCCTACCCCAGGGCATTTTTTGAGGGCAGATGCCATTTACAGCCCTGAGTCCTTGTGACTATTAAGCAACCATTAGCACTGGGTTTAAAGCTGCTGTTGTGGGAAACACCCACTAGGCGCCAGCATCATTACGTTCTCAACTCTTGTTATTAGGGCACCAGAGTCTTCCTGGACGTAGTGTTCCGAGGTTGTAAATTAGAGGGGAATGTGCTGGGACAAGCCCCCAGAAGTTTATGTCTCCTTACTTCTGTTTGTTTTTTAATTTAATTTCTATTTCTTATCGGAGAATATTGGATTAGAGTGTTGTGATTGTCTGGCTGTACAGAATCTGCTCAATGATTCATACATATGTCTGTTCATGTTCGGATTCTGTTACCATGTGTCTTATTACAGAATGTTGAGTAGACCTCGCATGGTATTTGGTAGGTGTTTTGTCATTATATATTTTATATGTATTGGTGATTATATAATTCATAGAGTTTATATGTTATATGTTTATATACATTTAACATACATTAGTATATGTATGTTAGCCCCATAATCCTAATTTATCCATCCTCCCACCTTTCATTTTGGTTAACCATTAGTTTCTTTTATAAGTCTGTGAGTGTCTTTTTCTGTGGAAATATGTCCATTTGTAGCAATCTTAGGATAACAGGTATAAATGATATCATAGGATATTTGTCATTCCCTTTTGACTTACTTAACCTGATATGATTATTTCTAGGCTCATCTGTAGTCCTGAAAACGGCATTTTTCATTTTTTTTCCCGAGGCTACTATTCCATTTAGTCCGTATACCACTTCTTCTTTGTCCATTCATCTGTTTATGGACCTTTTTTTGGCTTCCACGTCTTGGCTATTTCAGTAATGCTGCAGTGCACATTTGCCTGCCTCTGTCTTTCCGATTCTGGTGGTCTTAGGTTACAGGCCCAAAAGGTGCCCTGCCGCGTCATATGGTAGCTCAATTTTTACCTTTTAAAGCAGCTCCATTCAGTTTTCGTTAGTGCTCTTACCACTTTACATCCCACCAGCAGCTACAAGGTACACAGTTCTCTAAAATCCCTTCAGCATTTACAGTTTGTAGACTGTTTGCTGATGGTCATTTGACTGGTGTGAGCTGAAACCTTTTTGGAGGTTGGATTTGCATGTGACTAATAATTCCTTATACTGAGCTTTAGGCATGTGCTTTTTATTCTTTTCCTTTTTTTTTTTAAAGAGTGAGTACAACTTCCCTCTTCATATTGACTTCTTCAAAAACTTGTCAAAGAAAACTTGAATTTTCTTGCCTATTCCCTACCCCAGGGCATTTTTTGAGGGCAGGTGTCATTTACAGCCCTGCAGTCCTTGTGACTATTAAGCAACCATTAGCACTGGGTTTAAAGCTGCTGTTGTGGGAAACAGCCACAAGGCGGCAGCATTATTACGTTCTCACCTCTTGTTACTAGGGCAACAGAGTCTTCCTGGAGGTAGTGTTCCGAGGTTGTAAATTAGAGAGGAGTGTGCTGGGATAAGCCCCCAGAAGTTTATGTCTCCTTACTTATGTTTGTTTTTTAAATTTAATTTCTCTTTCTTATCGGAGTAAATTCGATTAGAGTGTTGTGATTGTCTGGCTGTACAGAATGTGCTCAATGATTCATACATATGTCTGTTCATCTTCGGATCCTGTTACCATGTAATTTTTTACAGAATGTTGAGTAGACCTCCCTTGGTATTTGGCAGGTGTTTCGTGATTATATATTTTATATGTATTGGTGATTATATAATTCATAGAGTTTATATGTTATATGTTTATATACATTTAACATACATTAGTATATGTATGTTATCCCCATAGTCCTAATTTATCCATCCTCCCACCTTTCATTTTGGCGAACCATTCGTTCGTTTTATAAGTCTGTGAGTGTCTTTTTCTGTGGAAATATGTCCATTTGTAGCAATCTTAGGATAACATGTATAAATGATATCATAGGATATTTGTTATTCCCTTTTGAATAACTTAACCTAATATGATTATTTCTAGGCTCATCTGTAGTCCTGAAAACGGCACTGTTCATTTTTTTCTGAGGCTACTATTCCATTCGGTACGTATACCACTTCTTCTTTGTCCATTTATCTGATGATGGACATTTTGTTTGTATCCATGTCTTAGCTATTGTAAATACTGCTGCAATACACGATTTTCCATCCCGTGTCTTTTTGATTCTGGCTTTCACAAGTGACAGGCCCAATAGTGGGCCTTCCGGATCATATGGTGACTCAATTTTTACCTTTAAACGCACTGCCATTCTGTTCCTATTATTGGCTGTTACCAGTTTACATCCCACGTAGACCGAGAGGTTACACTATTCTCCACAACTTCTTCAACATCTATTGTTTGTTGACTTTTTGCTGATGGTCATTGTGACTGGTGTTAGGTGATACCTTTGTGTAGATTGGATTTGCATGCGTCTAATAATTCCTGATGTTTTGCATTTCTCAGTGTCCTTTTCATTTTTTTTAAGATTGAGCTAAACTTACAACTTCAAATTGCCTTCTTGAAAAATTTACCGCGTTTGGATTTTTATGGCCATTCCCTACCCCAGGACATTTTTTGAGGGCATGAGTCATTTACAGCCCTGCCGTCCTTGTGAATATTAGTGACCATGAGCAGTAGATTTAAAGCTGCTCTTTGAGGAAACGGCCTTAGGGTGGCAGCATTTCTAAGTTGCCAACTCTGCTTGCTAGGGAAACAGAACCTTGCTGCAAGTTGTGCTTTGAGGTTGCAGATTAGAGTGGAATGTGCCAGGACAAACCCCGATAAGTTTTAGCCTCCTTAATTCTTGTTTGTGTCTTTAAGTTGTAGTTTTTATCAGAGCAAATTTGATTGAAAAATGTCTTTTGTTCTAGGTGTACAGAATCTTGTTCATTTACACATATATATATATCTATTGATCTTTGGGTCCTTTTCCATGTCGGTTATTACAGAGTGTTGAGTAGACCACTCTTGGTATTCCATAGGTCTTTGGGGATTATATTTTTTATATGTATTAGTATATGTGCGTTAACCCCAATATCCTAATTTATCCATTCCTCACACCATTTCTTTGGCTTAACCATAAGTTGTCTTCTCATTCTGAGATTGTCTTTCTCTATGGAAATATGTTCATTTTTATGAATTTTCAGATAACATAAGGGATATCATAGGACATTTGTCTTTCGCATTCTGACTTACTTCACGTTGTGTGATTATCTCTAGGCTCATCTGTGGTGCTGCATATGCCATTCTTTTATTTTTTTCGTGACTGATATTCCATTCTGTCCATATACCACTTCTTCTCTGTCCATTCATCTGTTTATGGACCTTCTTTTGGCTTCCATGTCGTGGCTATTTCAATATTGCTGCAGTGCACATTTGCCTGCCTCTGTCTTTCCGATTCTGGTGGTCTTAGGTTATAGGCCCAAAAGGTGCCCTGCCGCATCATATGGTAGCTCAATTTTTACCTTTTAAAGCAGCTGCATTCAGTTTTCGTTAGTGCTGTTACCAATTACATCCCACCAGCAGCTAGAAGGTACCCAGTTCTCTAAAACCCCTTCAGCATTTCTAGTTTGTAGACTGTTTGCTGATGGTCATTTGACTGGTGTGAGCTGAAACCTTTTTGGAGGTTGGATTTGTATGTGGCTAATAATTCCTTGTACTGAGCTTTAGGCATGTCCATGTTGTTCTTTTCCTTTTTTTTTTTAAAGTGTGAGTACAACTTCCCTCTTCATGTTGACTTCTTGAAAGATTTGTCATGTGTTGAATTTTCTTGCCTATTCCCTACCCCAGGGCATTTTTTGAGGGCAGATGCCATTTACAGCCCTGAGTCCTTGTGACTATTAAGCAACCATTAGCACTGGGTTTAAAGCTGCTGTTGTGGGAAACAGCCACAAGGCGGCAGCATCATTACGTTCTCACCTCTTGTTATTAGGGCACCAGAGTCTTCCTGGAGGTAGTGTTCCGAGGTTGTAAATTAGAGGGGAATGTGCTGGGACAAGCCCCCAGAAGTTTATGTCTCCTTACTTCTGTTTGTTTTTTAATTTAATTTCTATTTCTTATCGGAGAATATTGGATTAGAGTGTTGTGATTGTCTGGCTGTACAGAATCTGCTCAATGATTCATACATATGTCTGTTCATGTTCGGATTCTGTTACCATGTGTCTTATTACAGAATGTTGAGTAGACCTCGCATGGTATTTGGTAGGTGTTTTGTCATTATATATTTTATATGTATTGGTGATTATATAATTCATAGAGTTTATATGTTATATGTTTATATACATTTAACATACATTAGTATATGTATGTTAGCCCCATAATCCTAATTTATCCATCCTCCCACCTTTCATTTTGGTTAACCATTAGTTTCTTTTATAAGTCTGTGAGTGTCTTTTTCTGTGGAAATATGTCCATTTGTAGCAATCTTAGGATAACAGGTATAAATGATATCATAGGATATTTGTCATTCCCTTTTGACTTACTTAACCTGATATGATTATTTCTAGGCTCATCTGTAGTCCTGAAAACGGCATTTTTCATTTTTTTTCCCGAGGCTACTATTCCATTTAGTCCGTATACCACTTCTTCTTTGTCCATTCATCTGTTTATGGACCTTTTTTTGGCTTCCACGTCTTGGCTATTTCAGTAATGCTGCAGTGCACATTTGCCTGCCTCTGTCTTTCCGATTCTGGTGGTCTTAGGTTACAGGCCCAAAAGGTGCCCTGCCGCGTCATATGGTAGCTCAATTTTTACCTTTTAAAGCAGCTCCATTCAGTTTTCGTTAGTGCTCTTACCACTTTACATCCCACCAGCAGCTACAAGGTACACAGTTCTCTAAAATCCCTTCAGCATTTACAGTTTGTAGACTGTTTGCTGATGGTCATTTGACTGGTGTGAGCTGAAACCTTTTTGGAGGTTGGATTTGCATGTGACTAATAATTCCTTATACTGAGCTTTAGGCATGTGCTTTTTATTCTTTTCCTTTTTTTTTTTAAAGAGTGAGTACAACTTCCCTCTTCATATTGACTTCTTCAAAAACTTGTCAAAGAAAACTTGAATTTTCTTGCCTATTCCCTACCCCAGGGCATTTTTTGAGGGCAGGTGTCATTTACAGCCCTGCAGTCCTTGTGACTATTAAGCAACCATTAGCACTGGGTTTAAAGCTGCTGTTGTGGGAAACAGCCACAAGGCGGCAGCATTATTACGTTCTCACCTCTTGTTACTAGGGCAACAGAGTCTTCCTGGAGGTAGTGTTCCGAGGTTGTAAATTAGAGAGGAGTGTGCTGGGATAAGCCCCCAGAAGTTTATGTCTCCTTACTTATGTTTGTTTTTTAAATTTAATTTCTCTTTCTTATCGGAGTAAATTCGATTAGAGTGTTGTGATTGTCTGGCTGTACAGAATGTGCTCAATGATTCATACATATGTCTGTTCATCTTCGGATCCTGTTACCATGTAATTTTTTACAGAATGTTGAGTAGACCTCCCTTGGTATTTGGCAGGTGTTTCGTGATTATATATTTTATATGTATTGGTGATTATATAATTCATAGAGTTTATATGTTATATGTTTATATACATTTAACATACATTAGTATATGTATGTTATCCCCATAGTCCTAATTTATCCATCCTCCCACCTTTCATTTTGGCGAACCATTCGTTCGTTTTATAAGTCTGTGAGTGTCTTTTTCTGTGGAAATATGTCCATTTGTAGCAATCTTAGGATAACATGTATAAATGATATCATAGGATATTTGTTATTCCCTTTTGAATAACTTAACCTAATATGATTATTTCTAGGCTCATCTGTAGTCCTGAAAACGGCACTGTTCATTTTTTTCTGAGGCTACTATTCCATTCGGTACGTATACCACTTCTTCTTTGTCCATTTATCTGATGATGGACATTTTGTTTGTATCCATGTCTTAGCTATTGTAAATACTGCTGCAATACACGATTTTCCATCCCGTGTCTTTTTGATTCTGGCTTTCACAAGTGACAGGCCCAATAGTGGGCCTTCCGGATCATATGGTGACTCAATTTTTACCTTTAAACGCACTGCCATTCTGTTCCTATTATTGGCTGTTACCAGTTTACATCCCACGTAGACCGAGAGGTTACACTATTCTCCACAACTTCTTCAACATCTATTGTTTGTTGACTTTTTGCTGATGGTCATTGTGACTGGTGTTAGGTGATACCTTTGTGTAGATTGGATTTGCATGCGTCTAATAATTCCTGATGTTTTGCATTTCTCAGTGTCCTTTTCATTTTTTTTAAGATTGAGCTAAACTTACAACTTCAAATTGCCTTCTTGAAAAATTTACCGCGTTTGGATTTTTATGGCCATTCCCTACCCCAGGACATTTTTTGAGGGCATGAGTCATTTACAGCCCTGCCGTCCTTGTGAATATTAGTGACCATGAGCAGTAGATTTAAAGCTGCTCTTTGAGGAAACGGCCTTAGGGTGGCAGCATTTCTAAGTTGCCAACTCTGCTTGCTAGGGAAACAGAACCTTGCTGCAAGTTGTGCTTTGAGGTTGCAGATTAGAGTGGAATGTGCCAGGACAAACCCCGATAAGTTTTAGCCTCCTTAATTCTTGTTTGTGTCTTTAAGTTGTAGTTTTTATCAGAGCAAATTTGATTGAAAAATGTCTTTTGTTCTAGGTGTACAGAATCTTGTTCATTTACACATATATATATATCTATTGATCTTTGGGTCCTTTTCCATGTCGGTTATTACAGAGTGTTGAGTAGACCACTCTTGGTATTCCATAGGTCTTTGGGGATTATATTTTTTATATGTATTAGTATATGTGCGTTAACCCCAATATCCTAATTTATCCATTCCTCACACCATTTCTTTGGCTTAACCATAAGTTGTCTTCTCATTCTGAGATTGTCTTTCTCTATGGAAATATGTTCATTTTTATGAATTTTCAGATAACATAAGGGATATCATAGGACATTTGTCTTTCGCATTCTGACTTACTTCACGTTGTGTGATTATCTCTAGGCTCATCTGTGGTGCTGCATATGCCATTCTTTTATTTTTTTCGTGACTGATATTCCATTCTGTCCATATACCACTTCTTCTCTGTCCATTCATCTGTTTATGGACCTTCTTTTGGCTTCCATGTCGTGGCTATTTCAATATTGCTGCAGTGCACATTTGCCTGCCTCTGTCTTTCCGATTCTGGTGGTCTTAGGTTATAGGCCCAAAAGGTGCCCTGCCGCATCATATGGTAGCTCAATTTTTACCTTTTAAAGCAGCTGCATTCAGTTTTCGTTAGTGCTGTTACCAATTACATCCCACCAGCAGCTAGAAGGTACCCAGTTCTCTAAAACCCCTTCAGCATTTCTAGTTTGTAGACTGTTTGCTGATGGTCATTTGACTGGTGTGAGCTGAAACCTTTTTGGAGGTTGGATTTGTATGTGGCTAATAATTCCTTGTACTGAGCTTTAGGCATGTCCATGTTGTTCTTTTCCTTTTTTTTTTTAAAGTGTGAGTACAACTTCCCTCTTCATGTTGACTTCTTGAAAGATTTGTCATGTGTTGAATTTTCTTGCCTATTCCCTACCCCAGGGCATTTTTTGAGGGCAGATGCCATTTACAGCCCTGAGTCCTTGTGACTATTAAGCAACCATTAGCACTGGGTTTAAAGCTGCTGTTGTGGGAAACAGCCACAAGGCGGCAGCATCATTACGTTCTCACCTCTTGTTATTAGGGCACCAGAGTCTTCCTGGAGGTAGTGTTCCGAGGTTGTAAATTAGAGGGGAATGTGCTGGGACAAGCCCCCAGAAGTTTATGTCTCCTTACTTCTGTTTGTTTTTTAATTTAATTTCTATTTCTTATCGGAGAATATTGGATTAGAGTGTTGTGATTGTCTGGCTGTACAGAATCTGCTCAATGATTCATACATATGTCTGTTCATGTTCGGATTCTGTTACCATGTGTCTTATTACAGAATGTTGAGTAGACCTCGCATGGTATTTGGTAGGTGTTTTGTCATTATATATTTTATATGTATTGGTGATTATATAATTCATAGAGTTTATATGTTATATGTTTATATACATTTAACATACATTAGTATATGTATGTTAGCCCCATAATCCTAATTTATCCATCCTCCCACCTTTCATTTTGGTTAACCATTAGTTTCTTTTATAAGTCTGTGAGTGTCTTTTTCTGTGGAAATATGTCCATTTGTAGCAATCTTAGGATAACAGGTATAAATGATATCATAGGATATTTGTCATTCCCTTTTGACTTACTTAACCTGATATGATTATTTCTAGGCTCATCTGTAGTCCTGAAAACGGCATTTTTCATTTTTTTTCCCGAGGCTACTATTCCATTTAGTCTGTATACCACTTCTTCTTTGTCCATTCATCTGTTTATGGACCTTTTTTTGGCTTCCACGTCTTGGCTATTTCAGTAATGCTGCAGTGCACATTTGCCTGCCTCTGTCTTTCCGATTCTGGTGGTCTTAGGTTACAGGCCCAAAAGGTGCCCTGCCGCGTCATATGGTAGCTCAATTTTTACCTTTTAAAGCAGCTCCATTCAGTTTTCGTTAGTGCTCTTACCACTTTACATCCCACCAGCAGCTACAAGGTACACAGTTCTCTAAAATCCCTTCAGCATTTACAGTTTGTAGACTGTTTGCTGATGGTCATTTGACTGGTGTGAGCTGAAACCTTTTTGGAGGTTGGATTTGCATGTGACTAATAATTCCTTATACTGAGCTTTAGGCATGTGCTTTTTATTCTTTTCCTTTTTTTTTTTAAAGAGTGAGTACAACTTCCCTCTTCATATTGACTTCTTCAAAAACTTGTCAAAGAAAACTTGAATTTTCTTGCCTATTCCCTACCCCAGGGCATTTTTTGAGGGCAGGTGTCATTTACAGCCCTGCAGTCCTTGTGACTATTAAGCAACCATTAGCACTGGGTTTAAAGCTGCTGTTGTGGGAAACAGCCACAAGGCGGCAGCATTATTACGTTCTCACCTCTTGTTACTAGGGCAACAGAGTCTTCCTGGAGGTAGTGTTCCGAGGTTGTAAATTAGAGAGGAGTGTGCTGGGATAAGCCCCCAGAAGTTTATGTCTCCTTACTTATGTTTGTTTTTTAAATTTAATTTCTCTTTCTTATCGGAGTAAATTCGATTAGAGTGTTGTGATTGTCTGGCTGTACAGAATGTGCTCAATGATTCATACATATGTCTGTTCATCTTCGGATCCTGTTACCATGTAATTTTTTACAGAATGTTGAGTAGACCTCCCTTGGTATTTGGCAGGTGTTTCGTGATTATATATTTTATATGTATTGGTGATTATATAATTCATAGAGTTTATATGTTATATGTTTATATACATTTAACATACATTAGTATATGTATGTTATCCCCATAGTACTAATTTATCCATCCTCCCACCTTTCATTTTGGCGAACCATTCGTTTGTTTTATAAGTCTGTGAGTGTCTTTTTCTGTGGAAATATGTTCATTGGTAGCAATCTTAGGATAACATGTATAAATGATATCATAGGATATTTGTTATTCCCTTTTGAATAACTTAACCTAATATGATTATTTCTAGGCTCATCTGTAGTCCTGAAAACAGCACTGTTCATTTTTTTCTGAGGCTACTATTCCATTCGGTACGTATACCACTTCTTCTTTGTCCATTTATCTGATGACGGACATTTTGTTTGTATCCATGTCTTAGCTATTGTAAATACTGCTGCAATACACGATTTTCCATCCCGTGTCTTTTTGATTCTGGCTTTCACAAGTGACAGGCCCAATAGTGGGCCTTCCGGATCATATGGTGACTCAATTTTTACCTTTAAACGCACTGCCATTCTGTTCCTATTATTGGCTGTTACCAGTTTACATCCCACGTAGACCGAGAGGTTACACTATTCTCCACAACTTCTTCAACATCTATTGTTTGTTGACTTTTTGCTGATGGTCATTGTGACTGGTGTTAGGTGATACCTTTGTGTAGATTGGATTTGCATGCGTCTAATAATTCCTGATGTTTTGCATTTCTCAGTGTCCTTTTCATTTTTTTTAAGATTGAGCTAAACTTACAACTTCAAATTGCCTTCTTGAAAAATTTACCGCGTTTGGATTTTTATGGCCATTCCCTACACCAGGACATTTTTTGAGGGCATGAGTCATTTACAGCCCTGCCGTCCTTGTGAATATTAGTGACCATGAGCAGTAGATTTAAAGCTGCTCTTTGAGGAAACGGCCTTAGGGTGGCAGCATTTCTAAGTTGCCAACTCTGCTTGCTAGGGAAACAGAACCTTGCTGCAAGTTGTGCTTTGAGGTTGCAGATTAGAGTGGAATGTGCCAGGACAAACCCCGATAAGTTTTAGCCTCCTTAATTCTTGTTTGTGTCTTTAAGTTGTAGTTTTTATCAGAGCAAATTTGATTGAAAAATGTCTTTTGTTCTAGGTGTACAGAATCTTGTTCATTTACACATATACATATATCTATTGATCTTTGGGTCCTTTTCCATGTCGGTTATTACAGAGTGTTGAGTAGACCACTCTTGGTATTCCATAGGTCTTTGGGGATTATATTTTTTATATGTATTAGTATATGTGCGTTAACCCCAATATCCTAATTTATCCATTCCTCACACCATTTCTTTGGCTTAACCATAAGTTGTCTTCTCATTCTGAGATTGTCTTTCTCTATGGAAATATGTTCATTTTTATGAATTTTCAGATAACATAAGGGATATCATAGGACATTTGTCTTTCGCATTCTGACTTACTTCACGTTGTGTGATTATCTCTAGGCTCATCTGTGGTGCTGCATATGCCATTCTTTTATTTTTTTCGTGACTGATATTCCATTCTGTCCATATACCACTTCTTCTCTGTCCATTCATCTGTTTATGGACCTTCTTTTGGCTTCCATGTCGTGGCTATTTCAATATTGCTGCAGTGCACATTTGCCTGCCTCTGTCTTTCCGATTCTGGTGGTCTTAGGTTATAGGCCCAAAAGGTGCCCTGCCGCATCATATGGTAGCTCAATTTTTACCTTTTAAAGCAGCTGCATTCAGTTTTCGTTAGTGCTGTTACCAATTACATCCCACCAGCAGCGAGAAGGTACCCAGTTCTCTAAAACCCCTTCAGCATTTCTAGTTTGTAGACTGTTTGCTGATGGTCATTTGACTGGTGTGAGCTGAAACCTTTTTGGAGGTTGGATTTGTATGTGGCTAATAATTCCTTGTACTGAGCTTTAGGCATGTCCATGTTGTTCTTTTCCTTTTTTTTTTTAAAGTGTGAGTACAACTTCCCTCTTCATGTTGACTTCTTGAAAGATTTGTCATGTGTTGAATTTTCTTGCCTATTCCCTACCCCAGGGCATTTTTTGAGGGCAGATGCCATTTACAGCCCTGAGTCCTTGTGACTATTAAGCAACCATTAGCACTGGGTTTAAAGCTGCTGTTGTGGGAAACACCCACTAGGCGCCAGCATCATTACGTTCTCAACTCTTGTTATTAGGGCACCAGAGTCTTCCTGGACGTAGTGTTCCGAGGTTGTAAATTAGAGGGGAATGTGCTGGGACAAGCCCCCAGAAGTTTATGTCTCCTTACTTCTGTTTGTTTTTTAATTTAATTTCTATTTCTTATCGGAGAATATTGGATTAGAGTGTTGTGATTGTCTGGCTGTACAGAATCTGCTCAATGATTCATACATATGTCTGTTCATGTTCGGATTCTGTTACCATGTGTCTTATTACAGAATGTTGAGTAGACCTCGCATGGTATTTGGTAGGTGTTTTGTCATTATATATTTTATATGTATTGGTGATTATATAATTCATAGAGTTTATATGTTATATGTTTATATACATTTAACATACATTAGTATATGTATGTTAGCCCCATAATCCTAATTTATCCATCCTCCCACCTTTCATTTTGGTTAACCATTAGTTTCTTTTATAAGTCTGTGAGTGTCTTTTTCTGTGGAAATATGTCCATTTGTAGCAATCTTAGGATAACAGGTATAAATGATATCATAGGATATTTGTCATTCCCTTTTGACTTACTTAACCTGATATGATTATTTCTAGGCTCATCTGTAGTCCTGAAAACGGCATTTTTCATTTTTTTTCCCGAGGCTACTATTCCATTTAGTCCGTATACCACTTCTTCTTTGTCCATTCATCTGTTTATGGACCTTTTTTTGGCTTCCACGTCTTGGCTATTTCAGTAATGCTGCAGTGCACATTTGCCTGCCTCTGTCTTTCCGATTCTGGTGGTCTTAGGTTACAGGCCCAAAAGGTGCCCTGCCGCGTCATATGGTAGCTCAATTTTTACCTTTTAAAGCAGCTCCATTCAGTTTTCGTTAGTGCTCTTACCACTTTACATCCCACCAGCAGCTACAAGGTACACAGTTCTCTAAAATCCCTTCAGCATTTACAGTTTGTAGACTGTTTGCTGATGGTCATTTGACTGGTGTGAGCTGAAACCTTTTTGGAGGTTGGATTTGCATGTGACTAATAATTCCTTATACTGAGCTTTAGGCATGTGCTTTTTATTCTTTTCCTTTTTTTTTTTTAAAGAGTGAGTACAACTTCCCTCTTCATATTGACTTCTTCAAAAACTTGTCAAAGAAAACTTGAATTTTCTTGCCTATTCCCTACCCCAGGGCATTTTTTGAGGGCAGGTGTCATTTACAGCCCTGCAGTCCTTGTGACTATTAAGCAACCATTAGCACTGGGTTTAAAGCTGCTGTTGTGGGAAACAGCCACAAGGCGGCAGCATTATTACGTTCTCACCTCTTGTTACTAGGGCAACAGAGTCTTCCTGGAGGTAGTGTTCCGAGGTTGTAAATTAGAGAGGAGTGTGCTGGGATAAGCCCCCAGAAGTTTATGTCTCCTTACTTATGTTTGTTTTTTAAATTTAATTTCTCTTTCTTATCGGAGTAAATTCGATTAGAGTGTTGTGATTGTCTGGCTGTACAGAATGTGCTCAATGATTCATACATATGTCTGTTCATCTTCGGATCCTGTTACCATGTAATTTTTTACAGAATGTTGAGTAGACCTCCCTTGGTATTTGGCAGGTGTTTCGTGATTATATATTTTATATGTATTGGTGATTATATAATTCATAGAGTTTATATGTTATATGTTTATATACATTTAACATACATTAGTATATGTATGTTATCCCCATAGTCCTAATTTATCCATCCTCCCACCTTTCATTTTGGCGAACCATTCGTTTGTTTTATAAGTCTGTGAGTGTCTTTTTCTGTGGAAATATGTTCATTGGTAGCAATCTTAGGATAACATGTATAAATGATATCATAGGATATTTGTTATTCCCTTTTGAATAACTTAACCTAATATGATTATTTCTAGGCTCATCTGTAGTCCTGAAAACAGCACTGTTCATTTTTTTCTGAGGCTACTATTCCATTCGGTACGTATACCACTTCTTCTTTGTCCATTTATCTGATGACGGACATTTTGTTTGTATCCATGTCTTAGCTATTGTAAATACTGCTGCAATACACGATTTTCCATCCCGTGTCTTTTTGATTCTGGCTTTCACAAGTGACAGGCCCAATAGTGGGCCTTCCGGATCATATGGTGACTCAATTTTTACCTTTAAACGCACTGCCATTCTGTTCCTATTATTGGCTGTTACCAGTTTACATCCCACGTAGACCGAGAGGTTACACTATTCTCCACAACTTCTTCAACATCTATTGTTTGTTGACTTTTTGCTGATGGTCATTGTGACTGGTGTTAGGTGATACCTTTGTGTAGATTGGATTTGCATGCGTCTAATAATTCCTGATGTTTTGCATTTCTCAGTGTCCTTTTCATTTTTTTTAAGATTGAGCTAAACTTACAACTTCAAATTGCCTTCTTGAAAAATTTACCGCGTTTGGATTTTTATGGCCATTCCCTACCCCAGGACATTTTTTGAGGGCATGAGTCATTTACAGCCCTGCCGTCCTTGTGAATATTAGTGACCATGAGCAGTAGATTTAAAGCTGCTCTTTGAGGAAACGGCCTTAGGGTGGCAGCATTTCTAAGTTGCCAACTCTGCTTGCTAGGGAAACAGAACCTTGCTGCAAGTTGTGCTTTGAGGTTGCAGATTAGAGTGGAATGTGCCAGGACAAACCCCGATAAGTTTTAGCCTCCTTAATTCTTGTTTGTGTCTTTAAGTTGTAGTTTTTATCAGAGCAAATTTGATTGAAAAATGTCTTTTGTTCTAGGTGTACAGAATCTTGTTCATTTACACATATACATATATCTATTGATCTTTGGGTCCTTTTCCATGTCGGTTATTACAGAGTGTTGAGTAGACCACTCTTGGTATTCCATAGGTCTTTGGGGATTATATTTTTTATATGTATTAGTATATGTGCGTTAACCCCAATATCCTAATTTATCCATTCCTCACACCATTTCTTTGGCTTAACCATAAGTTGTCTTCTCATTCTGAGATTGTCTTTCTCTATGGAAATATGTTCATTTTTATGAATTTTCAGATAACATAAGGGATATCATAGGACATTTGTCTTTCGCATTCTGACTTACTTCACGTTGTGTGATTATCTCTAGGCTCATCTGTGGTGCTGCATATGCCATTCTTTTATTTTTTTCGTGACTGATATTCCATTCTGTCCATATACCACTTCTTCTCTGTCCATTCATCTGTTTATGGACCTTCTTTTGGCTTCCATGTCGTGGCTATTTCAATATTGCTGCAGTGCACATTTGCCTGCCTCTGTCTTTCCGATTCTGGTGGTCTTAGGTTATAGGCCCAAAAGGTGCCCTGCCGCATCATATGGTAGCTCAATTTTTACCTTTTAAAGCAGCTGCATTCAGTTTTCGTTAGTGCTGTTACCAATTACATCCCACCAGCAGCTAGAAGGTACCCAGTTCTCTAAAACCCCTTCAGCATTTCTAGTTTGTAGACTGTTTGCTGATGGTCATTTGACTGGTGTGAGCTGAAACCTTTTTGGAGGTTGGATTTGTATGTGGCTAATAATTCCTTGTACTGAGCTTTAGGCATGTCCATGTTGTTCTTTTCCTTTTTTTTTTTAAAGTGTGAGTACAACTTCCCTCTTCATGTTGACTTCTTGAAAGATTTGTCATGTGTTGAATTTTCTTGCCTATTCCCTACCCCAGGGCATTTTTTGAGGGCAGATGCCATTTACAGCCCTGAGTCCTTGTGACTATTAAGCAACCATTAGCACTGGGTTTAAAGCTGCTGTTGTGGGAAACACCCACTAGGCGGCAGCATCATTACATTCTCAACTCTTGTTATTAGGGCACCAGAGTCTTCCTGGACGTAGTGTTCCGAGGTTGTAAATTAGAGGGGAATGTGCTGGGACAAGCCCCCAGAAGTTTATGTCTCCTTACTTCTGTTTGTTTTTTAATTTAATTTCTATTTCTTATCGGAGAATATTGGATTAGAGTGTTGTGATTGTCTGGCTGTACAGAATCTGCTCAATGATTCATACATATGTCTGTTCATGTTCGGATTCTGTTACCATGTGTCTTATTACAGAATGTTGAGTAGACCTCGCATGGTATTTGGTAGGTGTTTTGTCATTATATATTTTATATGTATTGGTGATTATATAATTCATAGAGTTTATATGTTATATGTTTATATACATTTAACATACATTAGTATATGTATGTTAGCCCCATAATCCTAATTTATCCATCCTCCCACCTTTCATTTTGGTTAACCATTAGTTTCTTTTATAAGTCTGTGAGTGTCTTTTTCTGTGGAAATATGTCCATTTGTAGCAATCTTAGGATAACAGGTATAAATGATATCATAGGATATTTGTCATTCCCTTTTGACTTACTTAACCTGATATGATTATTTCTAGGCTCATCTGTAGTCCTGAAAACGGCATTTTTCATTTTTTTTCCCGAGGCTACTATTCCATTTAGTCCGTATACCACTTCTTCTTTGTCCATTCATCTGTTTATGGACCTTTTTTTGGCTTCCACGTCTTGGCTATTTCAGTAATGCTGCAGTGCACATTTGCCTGCCTCTGTCTTTCCGATTCTGGTGGTCTTAGGTTACAGGCCCAAAAGGTGCCCTGCCGCGTCATATGGTAGCTCAATTTTTACCTTTTAAAGCAGCTCCATTCAGTTTTCGTTAGTGCTCTTACCACTTTACATCCCACCAGCAGCTACAAGGTACACAGTTCTCTAAAATCCCTTCAGCATTTACAGTTTGTAGACTGTTTGCTGATGGTCATTTGACTGGTGTGAGCTGAAACCTTTTTGGAGGTTGGATTTGCATGTGACTAATAATTCCTTATACTGAGCTTTAGGCATGTGCTTTTTATTCTTTTCCTTTTTTTTTTTAAAGAGTGAGTACAACTTCCCTCTTCATATTGACTTCTTCAAAAACTTGTCAAAGAAAACTTGAATTTTCTTGCCTATTCCCTACCCCAGGGCATTTTTTGAGGGCAGGTGTCATTTACAGCCCTGCAGTCCTTGTGACTCTTAAGCAACCATTAGCACTGGGTTTAAAGCTGCTGTTGTGGGAAACAGCCACAAGGCGGCAGCATTATTACGTTCTCACCTCTTGTTACTAGGGCAACAGAGTCTTCCTGGAGGTAGTGTTCCGAGGTTGTAAATTAGAGAGGAGTGTGCTGGGATAAGCCCCCAGAAGTTTATGTCTCCTTACTTATGTTTGTTTTTTAAATTTAATTTCTCTTTCTTATCGGAGTAAATTCGATTAGAGTGTTGTGATTGTCTGGCTGTACAGAATGTGCTCAATGATTCATACATATGTCTGTTCATCTTCGGATCCTGTTACCATGTAATTTTTTACAGAATGTTGAGTAGACCTCCCTTGGTATTTGGCAGGTGTTTCGTGATTATATATTTTATATGTATTGGTGATTATATAATTCATAGAGTTTATATGTTATATGTTTATATACATTTAACATACATTAGTATATGTATGTTATCCCCATAGTCCTAATTTATCCATCCTCCCACCTTTCATTTTGGCGAACCATTCGTTCGTTTTATAAGTCTGTGAGTGTCTTTTTCTGTGGAAATATGTCCATTTGTAGCAATCTTAGGATAACATGTATAAATGATATCATAGGATATTTGTTATTCCCTTTTGAATAACTTAACCTAATATGATTATTTCTAGGCTCATCTGTAGTCCTGAAAACGGCACTGTTCATTTTTTTCTGAGGCTACTATTCCATTCGGTACGTATACCACTTCTTCTTTGTCCATTTATCTGATGATGGACATTTTGTTTGTATCCATGTCTTAGCTATTGTAAATACTGCTGCAATACACGATTTTCCATCCCGTGTCTTTTTGATTCTGGCTTTCACAAGTGACAGGCCCAATAGTGGGCCTTCCGGATCATATGGTGACTCAATTTTTACCTTTAAACGCACTGCCATTCTGTTCCTATTATTGGCTGTTACCAGTTTACATCCCACGTAGACCGAGAGGTTACACTATTCTCCACAACTTCTTCAACATCTATTGTTTGTTGACTTTTTGCTGATGGTCATTGTGACTGGTGTTAGGTGATACCTTTGTGTAGATTGGATTTGCATGCGTCTAATAATTCCTGATGTTTTGCATTTCTCAGTGTCCTTTTCATTTTTTTTAAGATTGAGCTAAACTTACAACTTCAAATTGCCTTCTTGAAAAATTTACCGCGTTTGGATTTTTATGGCCATTCCCTACCCCAGGACATTTTTTGAGGGCATGAGTCATTTACAGCCCTGCCGTCCTTGTGAATATTAGTGACCATGAGCAGTAGATTTAAAGCTGCTCTTTGAGGAAACGGCCTTAGGGTGGCAGCATTTCTAAGTTGCCAACTCTGCTTGCTAGGGAAACAGAACCTTGCTGCAAGTTGTGCTTTGAGGTTGCAGATTAGAGTGGAATGTGCCAGGACAAACCCCGATAAGTTTTAGCCTCCTTAATTCTTGTTTGTGTCTTTAAGTTGTAGTTTTTATCAGAGCAAATTTGATTGAAAAATGTCTTTTGTTCTAGGTGTACAGAATCTTGTTCATTTACACATATACATATATCTATTGATCTTTGGGTCCTTTTCCATGTCGGTTATTACAGAGTGTTGAGTAGACCACTCTTGGTATTCCATAGGTCTTTGGGGATTATATTTTTTATATGTATTAGTATATGTGCGTTAACCCCAATATCCTAATTTATCCATTCCTCACACCATTTCTTTGGCTTAACCATAAGTTGTCTTCTCATTCTGAGATTGTCTTTCTCTATGGAAATATGTTCATTTTTATGAATTTTCAGATAACATAAGGGATATCATAGGACATTTGTCTTTCGCATTCTGACTTACTTCACGTTGTGTGATTATCTCTAGGCTCATCTGTGGTGCTGCATATGCCATTCTTTTATTTTTTTCGTGACTGATATTCCATTCTGTCCATATACCACTTCTTCTCTGTCCATTCATCTGTTTATGGACCTTCTTTTGGCTTCCATGTCGTGGCTATTTCAATATTGCTGCAGTGCACATTTGCCTGCCTCTGTCTTTCCGATTCTGGTGGTCTTAGGTTATAGGCCCAAAAGGTGCCCTGCCGCATCATATGGTAGCTCAATTTTTACCTTTTAAAGCAGCTGCATTCAGTTTTCGTTAGTGCTGTTACCAATTACATCCCACCAGCAGCTAGAAGGTACACAGTTCTCTAAAACCCCTTCAGCATTTCTAGTTTGTAGACTGTTTGCTGATGGTCATTTGACTGGTGTGAGCTGAAACCTTTTTGGAGGTTGGATTTGTATGTGGCTAATAATTCCTTGTACTGAGCTTTAGGCATGTCCATGTTGTTCTTTTCCTTTTTTTTTTAAAGTGTGAGTACAACTTCCCTCTTCATGTTGACTTCTTGAAAGATTTGTCATGTGTTGAATTTTCTTGCCTATTCCCTACCCCAGGGCATTTTTTGAGGGCAGATGCCATTTACAGCCCTGAGTCCTTGTGACTATTAAGCAACCATTAGCACTGGGTTTAAAGCTGCTGTTGTGGGAAACACCCACTAGGCGGCAGCATCATTACGTTCTCAACTCTTGTTATTAGGGCACCAGAGTCTTCCTGGACGTAGTGTTCCGAGGTTGTAAATTAGAGGGGAATGTGCTGGGACAAGCCCCCAGAAGTTTATGTCTCCTTACTTCTGTTTGTTTTTTAATTTAATTTCTATTTCTTATCGGAGAATATTGGATTAGAGTGTTGTGATTGTCTGGCTGTACAGAATCTGCTCAATGATTCATACATATGTCTGTTCATGTTCGGATTCTGTTACCATGTGTCTTATTACAGAATGTTGAGTAGACCTCGCATGGTATTTGGTAGGTGTTTTGTCATTATATATTTTATATGTATTGGTGATTATATAATTCATAGAGTTTATATGTTATATGTTTATATACATTTAACATACATTAGTATATGTATGTTAGCCCCATAATCCTAATTTATCCATCCTCCCACCTTTCATTTTGGTTAACCATTAGTTTCTTTTATAAGTCTGTGAGTGTCTTTTTCTGTGGAAATATGTCCATTTGTAGCAATCTTAGGATAACAGGTATAAATGATATCATAGGATATTTGTCATTCCCTTTTGACTTACTTAACCTGATATGATTATTTCTAGGCTCATCTGTAGTCCTGAAAACGGCATTTTTCATTTTTTTTCCCGAGGCTACTATTCCATTTAGTCCGTATACCACTTCTTCTTTGTCCATTCATCTGTTTATGGACCTTTTTTTGGCTTCCACGTCTTGGCTATTTCAGTAATGCTGCAGTGCACATTTGCCTGCCTCTGTCTTTCCGATTCTGGTGGTCTTAGGTTACAGGCCCAAAAGGTGCCCTGCCGCGTCATATGGTAGCTCAATTTTTACCTTTTAAAGCAGCTCCATTCAGTTTTCGTTAGTGCTCTTACCACTTTACATCCCACCAGCAGCTACAAGGTACACAGTTCTCTAAAATCCCTTCAGCATTTACAGTTTGTAGACTGTTTGCTGATGGTCATTTGACTGGTGTGAGCTGAAACCTTTTTGGAGGTTGGATTTGCATGTGACTAATAATTCCTTATACTGAGCTTTAGGCATGTGCTTTTTATTCTTTTCCTTTTTTTTTTTAAAGAGTGAGTACAACTTCCCTCTTCATATTGACTTCTTCAAAAACTTGTCAAAGAAAACTTGAATTTTCTTGCCTATTCCCTACCCCAGGGCATTTTTTGAGGGCAGGTGTCATTTACAGCCCTGCAGTCCTTGTGACTATTAAGCAACCATTAGCACTGGGTTTAAAGCTGCTGTTGTGGGAAACAGCCACAAGGCGGCAGCATTATTACGTTCTCACCTCTTGTTACTAGGGCAACAGAGTCTTCCTGGAGGTAGTGTTCCGAGGTTGTAAATTAGAGAGGAGTGTGCTGGGATAAGCCCCCAGAAGTTTATGTCTCCTTACTTATGTTTGTTTTTTAAATTTAATTTCTCTTTCTTATCGGAGTAAATTCGATTAGAGTGTTGTGATTGTCTGGCTGTACAGAATGTGCTCAATGATTCATACATATGTCTGTTCATCTTCGGATCCTGTTACCATGTAATTTTTTACAGAATGTTGAGTAGACCTCCCTTGGTATTTGGCAGGTGTTTCGTGATTATATATTTTATATGTATTGGTGATTATATAATTCATAGAGTTTATATGTTATATGTTTATATACATTTAACATACATTAGTATATGTATGTTATCCCCATAGTCCTAATTTATCCATCCTCCCACCTTTCATTTTGGCGAACCATTCGTTCGTTTTATAAGTCTGTGAGTGTCTTTTTCTGTGGAAATATGTCCATTTGTAGCAATCTTAGGATAACATGTATAAATGATATCATAGGATATTTGTTATTCCCTTTTGAATAACTTAACCTAATATGATTATTTCTAGGCTCATCTGTAGTCCTGAAAACGGCACTGTTCATTTTTTTCTGAGGCTACTATTCCATTCGGTACGTATACCACTTCTTCTTTGTCCATTTATCTGATGATGGACATTTTGTTTGTATCCATGTCTTAGCTATTGTAAATACTGCTGCAATACACGATTTTCCATCCCGTGTCTTTTTGATTCTGGCTTTCACAAGTGACAGGCCCAATAGTGGGCCTTCCGGATCATATGGTGACTCAATTTTTACCTTTAAACGCACTGCCATTCTGTTCCTATTATTGGCTGTTACCAGTTTACATCCCACGTAGACCGAGAGGTTACACTATTCTCCACAACTTCTTCAACATCTATTGTTTGTTGACTTTTTGCTGATGGTCATTGTGACTGGTGTTAGGTGATACCTTTGTGTAGATTGGATTTGCATGCGTCTAATAATTCCTGATGTTTTGCATTTCTCAGTGTCCTTTTCATTTTTTTTAAGATTGAGCTAAACTTACAACTTCAAATTGCCTTCTTGAAAAATTTACCGCGTTTGGATTTTTATGGCCATTCCCTACCCCAGGACATTTTTTGAGGGCATGAGTCATTTACAGCCCTGCCGTCCTTGTGAATATTAGTGACCATGAGCAGTAGATTTAAAGCTGCTCTTTGAGGAAACGGCCTTAGGGTGGCAGCATTTCTAAGTTGCCAACTCTGCTTGCTAGGGAAACAGAACCTTGCTGCAAGTTGTGCTTTGAGGTTGCAGATTAGAGTGGAATGTGCCAGGACAAACCCCGATAAGTTTTAGCCTCCTTAATTCTTGTTTGTGTCTTTAAGTTGTAGTTTTTATCAGAGCAAATTTGATTGAAAAATGTCTTTTGTTCTAGGTGTACAGAATCTTGTTCATTTACACATATACATATATCTATTGATCTTTGGGTCCTTTTCCATGTCGGTTATTACAGAGTGTTGAGTAGACCACTCTTGGTATTCCATAGGTCTTTGGGGATTATATTTTTTATATGTATTAGTATATGTGCGTTAACCCCAATATCCTAATTTATCCATTCCTCACACCATTTCTTTGGCTTAACCATAAGTTGTCTTCTCATTCTGAGATTGTCTTTCTCTATGGAAATATGTTCATTTTTATGAATTTTCAGATAACGTAAGGGATATCATAGGACATTTGTCTTTCGCATTCTGACTTACTTCACGTTGTGTGATTATCTCTAGGCTCATCTGTGGTGCTGCATATGCCATTCTTTTATTTTTTTCGTGACTGATATTCCATTCTGTCCATATACCACTTCTTCTCTGTCCATTCATCTGTTTATGGACCTTCTTTTGGCTTCCATGTCGTGGCTATTTCAATATTGCTGCAGTGCACATTTGCCTGCCTCTGTCTTTCCGATTCTGGTGGTCTTAGGTTATAGGCCCAAAAGGTGCCCTGCCGCATCATATGGTAGCTCAATTTTTACCTTTTAAAGCAGCTGCATTCAGTTTTTGTTAGTGCTGTTACCAATTACATCCCACCAGCAGCTAGAAGGTACCCAGTTCTCTAAAACCCCTTCAGCATTTCTAGTTTGTAGACTGTTTGCTGATGGTCATTTGACTGGTGTGAGCTGAAACCTTTTTGGAGGTTGGATTTGTATGTGGCTAATAATTCCTTGTACTGAGCTTTAGGCATGTCCATGTTGTTCTTTTCCTTTTTTTTTTAAAGTGTGAGTACAACTTCCCTCTTCATGTTGACTTCTTGAAAGATTTGTCATGTGTTGAATTTTCTTGCCTATTCCCTACCCCAGGGCATTTTTTGAGGGCAGATGCCATTTACAGCCCTGAGTCCTTGTGACTATTAAGCAACCATTAGCACTGGGTTTAAAGCTGCTGTTGTGGGAAACACCCACTAGGCGCCAGCATCATTACGTTCTCAACTCTTGTTATTAGGGCACCAGAGTCTTCCTGGACGTAGTGTTCCGAGGTTGTAAATTAGAGGGGAATGTGCTGGGACAAGCCCCCAGAAGTTTATGTCTCCTTACTTCTGTTTGTTTTTTAATTTAATTTCTATTTCTTATCGGAGAATATTGGATTAGAGTGTTGTGATTGTCTGGCTGTACAGAATCTGCTCAATGATTCATACATATGTCTGTTCATGTTCGGATTCTGTTACCATGTGTCTTATTACAGAATGTTGAGTAGACCTCGCATGGTATTTGGTAGGTGTTTTGTCATTATATATTTTATATGTATTGGTGATTATATAATTCATAGAGTTTATATGTTATATGTTTATATACATTTAACATACATTAGTATATGTATGTTAGCCCCATAATCCTAATTTATCCATCCTCCCACCTTTCATTTTGGTTAACCATTAGTTTCTTTTATAAGTCTGTGAGTGTCTTTTTCTGTGGAAATATGTCCATTTGTAGCAATCTTAGGATAACAGGTATAAATGATATCATAGGATATTTGTCATTCCCTTTTGACTTACTTAACCTGATATGATTATTTCTAGGCTCATCTGTAGTCCTGAAAACGGCATTTTTCATTTTTTTTCCCGAGGCTACTATTCCATTTAGTCCGTATACCACTTCTTCTTTGTCCATTCATCTGTTTATGGACCTTTTTTTGGCTTCCACGTCTTGGCTATTTCAGTAATGCTGCAGTGCACATTTGCCTGCCTCTGTCTTTCCGATTCTGGTGGTCTTAGGTTACAGGCCCAAAAGGTGCCCTGCCGCGTCATATGGTAGCTCAATTTTTACCTTTTAAAGCAGCTCCATTCAGTTTTCGTTAGTGCTCTTACCACTTTACATCCCACCAGCAGCTACAAGGTACACAGTTCTCTAAAATCCCTTCAGCATTTACAGTTTGTAGACTGTTTGCTGATGGTCATTTGACTGGTGTGAGCTGAAACCTTTTTGGAGGTTGGATTTGCATGTGACTAATAATTCCTTATACTGAGCTTTAGGCATGTGCTTTTTATTCTTTTCCTTTTTTTTTTTAAAGAGTGAGTACAACTTCCCTCTTCATATTGACTTCTTCAAAAACTTGTCAAAGAAAACTTGAATTTTCTTGCCTATTCCCTACCCCAGGGCATTTTTTGAGGGCAGGTGTCATTTACAGCCCTGCAGTCCTTGTGACTATTAAGCAACCATTAGCACTGGGTTTAAAGCTGCTGTTGTGGGAAACAGCCACAAGGCGGCAGCATTATTACGTTCTCACCTCTTGTTACTAGGGCAACAGAGTCTTCCTGGAGGTAGTGTTCCGAGGTTGTAAATTAGAGAGGAGTGTGCTGGGATAAGCCCCCAGAAGTTTATGTCTCCTTACTTATGTTTGTTTTTTAAATTTAATTTCTCTTTCTTATCGGAGTAAATTCGATTAGAGTGTTGTGATTGTCTGGCTGTACAGAATGTGCTCAATGATTCATACATATGTCTGTTCATCTTCGGATCCTGTTACCATGTAATTTTTTACAGAATGTTGAGTAGACCTCCCTTGGTATTTGGCAGGTGTTTCGTGATTATATATTTTATATGTATTGGTGATTATATAATTCATAGAGTTTATATGTTATATGTTTATATACATTTAACATACATTAGTATATGTATGTTATCCCCATAGTCCTAATTTATCCATCCTCCCACCTTTCATTTTGGCGAACCATTCGTTCGTTTTATAAGTCTGTGAGTGTCTTTTTCTGTGGAAATATGTCCATTTGTAGCAATCTTAGGATAACATGTATAAATGATATCATAGGATATTTGTTATTCCCTTTTGAATAACTTAACCTAATATGATTATTTCTAGGCTCATCTGTAGTCCTGAAAACGGCACTGTTCATTTTTTTCTGAGGCTACTATTCCATTCGGTACGTATACCACTTCTTCTTTGTCCATTTATCTGATGATGGACATTTTGTTTGTATCCATGTCTTAGCTATTGTAAATACTGCTGCAATACACGATTTTCCATCCCGTGTCTTTTTGATTCTGGCTTTCACAAGTGACAGGCCCAATAGTGGGCCTTCCGGATCATATGGTGACTCAATTTTTACCTTTAAACGCACTGCCATTCTGTTCCTATTATTGGCTGTTACCAGTTTACATCCCACGTAGACCGAGAGGTTACACTATTCTCCACAACTTCTTCAACATCTATTGTTTGTTGACTTTTTGCTGATGGTCATTGTGACTGGTGTTAGGTGATACCTTTGTGTAGATTGGATTTGCATGCGTCTAATAATTCCTGATGTTTTGCATTTCTCAGTGTCCTTTTCATTTTTTTTAAGATTGAGCTAAACTTACAACTTCAAATTGCCTTCTTGAAAAATTTACCGCGTTTGGATTTTTATGGCCATTCCCTACCCCAGGACATTTTTTGAGGGCATGAGTCATTTACAGCCCTGCCGTCCTTGTGAATATTAGTGACCATGAGCAGTAGATTTAAAGCTGCTCTTTGAGGAAACGGCCTTAGGGTGGCAGCATTTCTAAGTTGCCAACTCTGCTTGCTAGGGAAACAGAACCTTGCTGCAAGTTGTGCTTTGAGGTTGCAGATTAGAGTGGAATGTGCCAGGACAAACCCCGATAAGTTTTAGCCTCCTTAATTCTTGTTTGTGTCTTTAAGTTGTAGTTTTTATCAGAGCAAATTTGATTGAAAAATGTCTTTTGTTCTAGGTGTACAGAATCTTGTTCATTTACACATATACATATATCTATTGATCTTTGGGTCCTTTTCCATGTCGGTTATTACAGAGTGTTGAGTAGACCACTCTTGGTATTCCATAGGTCTTTGGGGATTATATTTTTTATATGTATTAGTATATGTGCGTTAACCCCAATATCCTAATTTATCCATTCCTCACACCATTTCTTTGGCTTAACCATAAGTTGTCTTCTCATTCTGAGATTGTCTTTCTCTATGGAAATATGTTCATTTTTATGAATTTTCAGATAACGTAAGGGATATCATAGGACATTTGTCTTTCGCATTCTGACTTACTTCACGTTGTGTGATTATCTCTAGGCTCATCTGTGGTGCTGCATATGCCATTCTTTTATTTTTTTCGTGACTGATATTCCATTCTGTCCATATACCACTTCTTCTCTGTCCATTCATCTGTTTATGGACCTTCTTTTGGCTTCCATGTCGTGGCTATTTCAATATTGCTGCAGTGCACATTTGCCTGCCTCTGTCTTTCCGATTCTGGTGGTCTTCGGTTATAGGCCCAAAAGGTGCCCTGCCGCATCATATGGTAGCTCAATTTTTACCTTTTAAAGCAGCTGCATTCAGTTTTTGTTAGTGCTGTTACCAATTACATCCCACCAGCAGCTAGAAGGTACCCAGTTCTCTAAAACCCCTTCAGCATTTCTAGTTTGTAGACTGTTTGCTGATGGTCATTTGACTGGTGTGAGCTGAAACCTTTTTGGAGGTTGGATTTGTATGTGGCTAATAATTCCTTGTACTGAGCTTTAGGCATGTCCATGTTGTTCTTTTCCTTTTTTTTTTAAAGTGTGAGTACAACTTCCCTCTTCATGTTGACTTCTTGAAAGATTTGTCATGTGTTGAATTTTCTTGCCTATTCCCTACCCCAGGGCATTTTTTGAGGGCAGATGCCATTTACAGCCCTGAGTCCTTGTGACTATTAAGCAACCATTAGCACTGGGTTTAAAGCTGCTGTTGTGGGAAACACCCACTAGGCGCCAGCATCATTACGTTCTCAACTCTTGTTATTAGGGCACCAGAGTCTTCCTGGACGTAGTGTTCCGAGGTTGTAAATTAGAGGGGAATGTGCTGGGACAAGCCCCCAGAAGTTTATGTCTCCTTACTTCTGTTTGTTTTTTAATTTAATTTCTATTTCTTATCGGAGAATATTGGATTAGAGTGTTGTGATTGTCTGGCTGTACAGAATCTGCTCAATGATTCATACATATGTCTGTTCATGTTCGGATTCTGTTACCATGTGTCTTATTACAGAATGTTGAGTAGACCTCGCATGGTATTTGGTAGGTGTTTTGTCATTATATATTTTATATGTATTGGTGATTATATAATTCATAGAGTTTATATGTTATATGTTTATATACATTTAACATACATTAGTATATGTATGTTAGCCCCATAATCCTAATTTATCCATCCTCCCACCTTTCATTTTGGTTAACCATTAGTTTCTTTTATAAGTCTGTGAGTGTCTTTTTCTGTGGAAATATGTCCATTTGTAGCAATCTTAGGATAACAGGTATAAATGATATCATAGGATATTTGTCATTCCCTTTTGACTTACTTAACCTGATATGATTATTTCTAGGCTCATCTGTAGTCCTGAAAACGGCATTTTTCATTTTTTTTCCCGAGGCTACTATTCCATTTAGTCCGTATACCACTTCTTCTTTGTCCATTCATCTGTTTATGGACCTTTTTTTGGCTTCCACGTCTTGGCTATTTCAGTAATGCTGCAGTGCACATTTGCCTGCCTCTGTCTTTCCGATTCTGGTGGTCTTAGGTTACAGGCCCAAAAGGTGCCCTGCCGCGTCATATGGTAGCTCAATTTTTACCTTTTAAAGCAGCTCCATTCAGTTTTCGTTAGTGCTCTTACCACTTTACATCCCACCAGCAGCTACAAGGTACACAGTTCTCTAAAATCCCTTCAGCATTTACAGTTTGTAGACTGTTTGCTGATGGTCATTTGACTGGTGTGAGCTGAAACCTTTTTGGAGGTTGGATTTGCATGTGACTAATAATTCCTTATACTGAGCTTTAGGCATGTGCTTTTTATTCTTTTCCTTTTTTTTTTTAAAGAGTGAGTACAACTTCCCTCTTCATATTGACTTCTTCAAAAACTTGTCAAAGAAAACTTGAATTTTCTTGCCTATTCCCTACCCCAGGGCATTTTTTGAGGGCAGGTGTCATTTACAGCCCTGCAGTCCTTGTGACTATTAAGCAACCATTAGCACTGGGTTTAAAGCTGCTGTTGTGGGAAACAGCCACAAGGCGGCAGCATTATTACGTTCTCACCTCTTGTTACTAGGGCAACAGAGTCTTCCTGGAGGTAGTGTTCCGAGGTTGTAAATTAGAGAGGAGTGTGCTGGGATAAGCCCCCAGAAGTTTATGTCTCCTTACTTATGTTTGTTTTTTAAATTTAATTTCTCTTTCTTATCGGAGTAAATTCGATTAGAGTGTTGTGATTGTCTGGCTGTACAGAATGTGCTCAATGATTCATACATATGTCTGTTCATCTTCGGATCCTGTTACCATGTAATTTTTTACAGAATGTTGAGTAGACCTCCCTTGGTATTTGGCAGGTGTTTCGTGATTATATATTTTATATGTATTGGTGATTATATAATTCATAGAGTTTATATGTTATATGTTTATATACATTTAACATACATTAGTATATGTATGTTATCCCCATAGTCCTAATTTATCCATCCTCCCACCTTTCATTTTGGCGAACCATTCGTTCGTTTTATAAGTCTGTGAGTGTCTTTTTCTGTGGAAATATGTCCATTTGTAGCAATCTTAGGATAACATGTATAAATGATATCATAGGATATTTGTTATTCCCTTTTGAATAACTTAACCTAATATGATTATTTCTAGGCTCATCTGTAGTCCTGAAAACGGCACTGTTCATTTTTTTCTGAGGCTACTATTCCATTCGGTACGTATACCACTTCTTCTTTGTCCATTTATCTGATGATGGACATTTTGTTTGTATCCATGTCTTAGCTATTGTAAATACTGCTGCAATACACGATTTTCCATCCCGTGTCTTTTTGATTCTGGCTTTCACAAGTGACAGGCCCAATAGTGGGCCTTCCGGATCATATGGTGACTCAATTTTTACCTTTAAACGCACTGCCATTCTGTTCCTATTATTGGCTGTTACCAGTTTACATCCCACGTAGACCGAGAGGTTACACTATTCTCCACAACTTCTTCAACATCTATTGTTTGTTGACTTTTTGCTGATGGTCATTGTGACTGGTGTTAGGTGATACCTTTGTGTAGATTGGATTTGCATGCGTCTAATAATTCCTGATGTTTTGCATTTCTCAGTGTCCTTTTCATTTTTTTTAAGATTGAGCTAAACTTACAACTTCAAATTGCCTTCTTGAAAAATTTACCGCGTTTGGATTTTTATGGCCATTCCCTACCCCAGGACATTTTTTGAGGGCATGAGTCATTTACAGCCCTGCCGTCCTTGTGAATATTAGTGACCATGAGCAGTAGATTTAAAGCTGCTCTTTGAGGAAACGGCCTTAGGGTGGCAGCATTTCTAAGTTGCCAACTCTGCTTGCTAGGGAAACAGAACCTTGCTGCAAGTTGTGCTTTGAGGTTGCAGATTAGAGTGGAATGTGCCAGGACAAACCCCGATAAGTTTTAGCCTCCTTAATTCTTGTTTGTGTCTTTAAGTTGTAGTTTTTATCAGAGCAAATTTGATTGAAAAATGTCTTTTGTTCTAGGTGTACAGAATCTTGTTCATTTACACATATACATATATCTATTGATCTTTGGGTCCTTTTCCATGTCGGTTATTACAGAGTGTTGAGTAGACCACTCTTGGTATTCCATAGGTCTTTGGGGATTATATTTTTTATATGTATTAGTATATGTGCGTTAACCCCAATATCCTAATTTATCCATTCCTCACACCATTTCTTTGGCTTAACCATAAGTTGTCTTCTCATTCTGAGATTGTCTTTCTCTATGGAAATATGTTCATTTTTATGAATTTTCAGATAACATAAGGGATATCATAGGACATTTGTCTTTCGCATTCTGACTTACTTCACGTTGTGTGATTATCTCTAGGCTCATCTGTGGTGCTGCATATGCCATTCTTTTATTTTTTTCGTGACTGATATTCCATTCTGTCCATATACCACTTCTTCTCTGTCCATTCATCTGTTTATGGACCTTCTTTTGGCTTCCATGTCGTGGCTATTTCAATATTGCTGCAGTGCACATTTGCCTGCCTCTGTCTTTCCGATTCTGGTGGTCTTAGGTTATAGGCCCAAAAGGTGCCCTGCCGCATCATATGGTAGCTCAATTTTTACCTTTTAAAGCAGCTGCATTCAGTTTTCGTTAGTGCTGTTACCAATTACATCCCACCAGCAGCTAGAAGGTACACAGTTCTCTAAAACCCCTTCAGCATTTCTAGTTTGTAGACTGTTTGCTGATGGTCATTTGACTGGTGTGAGCTGAAACCTTTTTGGAGGTTGGATTTGTATGTGGCTAATAATTCCTTGTACTGAGCTTTAGGCATGTCCATGTTGTTCTTTTCCTTTTTTTTTTAAAGTGTGAGTACAACTTCCCTCTTCATGTTGACTTCTTGAAAGATTTGTCATGTGTTGAATTTTCTTGCCTATTCCCTACCCCAGGGCATTTTTTGAGGGCAGATGCCATTTACAGCCCTGAGTCCTTGTGACTATTAAGCAACCATTAGCACTGGGTTTAAAGCTGCTGTTGTGGGAAACACCCACTAGGCGGCAGCATCATTACGTTCTCAACTCTTGTTATTAGGGCACCAGAGTCTTCCTGGACGTAGTGTTCCGAGGTTGTAAATTAGAGGGGAATGTGCTGGGACAAGCCCCCAGAAGTTTATGTCTCCTTACTTCTGTTTGTTTTTTAATTTAATTTCTATTTCTTATCGGAGAATATTGGATTAGAGTGTTGTGATTGTCTGGCTGTACAGAATCTGCTCAATGATTCATACATATGTCTGTTCATGTTCGGATTCTGTTACCATGTGTCTTATTACAGAATGTTGAGTAGACCTCGCATGGTATTTGGTAGGTGTTTTGTCATTATATATTTTATATGTATTGGTGATTATATAATTCATAGAGTTTATATGTTATATGTTTATATACATTTAACATACATTAGTATATGTATGTTAGCCCCATAATCCTAATTTATCCATCCTCCCACCTTTCATTTTGGTTAACCATTAGTTTCTTTTATAAGTCTGTGAGTGTCTTTTTCTGTGGAAATATGTCCATTTGTAGCAATCTTAGGATAACAGGTATAAATGATATCATAGGATATTTGTCATTCCCTTTTGACTTACTTAACCTGATATGATTATTTCTAGGCTCATCTGTAGTCCTGAAAACGGCATTTTTCATTTTTTTTCCCGAGGCTACTATTCCATTTAGTCCGTATACCACTTCTTCTTTGTCCATTCATCTGTTTATGGACCTTTTTTTGGCTTCCACGTCTTGGCTATTTCAGTAATGCTGCAGTGCACATTTGCCTGCCTCTGTCTTTCCGATTCTGGTGGTCTTAGGTTACAGGCCCAAAAGGTGCCCTGCCGCGTCATATGGTAGCTCAATTTTTACCTTTTAAAGCAGCTCCATTCAGTTTTCGTTAGTGCTCTTACCACTTTACATCCCACCAGCAGCTACAAGGTACACAGTTCTCTAAAATCCCTTCAGCATTTACAGTTTGTAGACTGTTTGCTGATGGTCATTTGACTGGTGTGAGCTGAAACCTTTTTGGAGGTTGGATTTGCATGTGACTAATAATTCCTTATACTGAGCTTTAGGCATGTGCTTTTTATTCTTTTCCTTTTTTTTTTTAAAGAGTGAGTACAACTTCCCTCTTCATATTGACTTCTTCAAAAACTTGTCAAAGAAAACTTGAATTTTCTTGCCTATTCCCTACCCCAGGGCATTTTTTGAGGGCAGGTGTCATTTACAGCCCTGCAGTCCTTGTGACTATTAAGCAACCATTAGCACTGGGTTTAAAGCTGCTGTTGTGGGAAACAGCCACAAGGCGGCAGCATTATTACGTTCTCACCTCTTGTTACTAGGGCAACAGAGTCTTCCTGGAGGTAGTGTTCCGAGGTTGTAAATTAGAGAGGAGTGTGCTGGGATAAGCCCCCAGAAGTTTATGTCTCCTTACTTATGTTTGTTTTTTAAATTTAATTTCTCTTTCTTATCGGAGTAAATTCGATTAGAGTGTTGTGATTGTCTGGCTGTACAGAATGTGCTCAATGATTCATACATATGTCTGTTCATCTTCGGATCCTGTTACCATGTAATTTTTTACAGAATGTTGAGTAGACCTCCCTTGGTATTTGGCAGGTGTTTCGTGATTATATATTTTATATGTATTGGTGATTATATAATTCATAGAGTTTATATGTTATATGTTTATATACATTTAACATACATTAGTATATGTATGTTATCCCCATAGTCCTAATTTATCCATCCTCCCACCTTTCATTTTGGCGAACCATTCGTTCGTTTTATAAGTCTGTGAGTGTCTTTTTCTGTGGAAATATGTCCATTTGTAGCAATCTTAGGATAACATGTATAAATGATATCATAGGATATTTGTTATTCCCTTTTGAATAACTTAACCTAATATGATTATTTCTAGGCTCATCTGTAGTCCTGAAAACGGCACTGTTCATTTTTTTCTGAGGCTACTATTCCATTCGGTACGTATACCACTTCTTCTTTGTCCATTTATCTGATGATGGACATTTTGTTTGTATCCATGTCTTAGCTATTGTAAATACTGCTGCAATACACGATTTTCCATCCCGTGTCTTTTTGATTCTGGCTTTCACAAGTGACAGGCCCAATAGTGGGCCTTCCGGATCATATGGTGACTCAATTTTTACCTTTAAACGCACTGCCATTCTGTTCCTATTATTGGCTGTTACCAGTTTACATCCCACGTAGACCGAGAGGTTACACTATTCTCCACAACTTCTTCAACATCTATTGTTTGTTGACTTTTTGCTGATGGTCATTGTGACTGGTGTTAGGTGATACCTTTGTGTAGATTGGATTTGCATGCGTCTAATAATTCCTGATGTTTTGCATTTCTCAGTGTCCTTTTCATTTTTTTTAAGATTGAGCTAAACTTACAACTTCAAATTGCCTTCTTGAAAAATTTACCGCGTTTGGATTTTTATGGCCATTCCCTACCCCAGGACATTTTTTGAGGGCATGAGTCATTTACAGCCCTGCCGTCCTTGTGAATATTAGTGACCATGAGCAGTAGATTTAAAGCTGCTCTTTGAGGAAACGGCCTTAGGGTGGCAGCATTTCTAAGTTGCCAACTCTGCTTGCTAGGGAAACAGAACCTTGCTGCAAGTTGTGCTTTGAGGTTGCAGATTAGAGTGGAATGTGCCAGGACAAACCCCGATAAGTTTTAGCCTCCTTAATTCTTGTTTGTGTCTTTAAGTTGTAGTTTTTATCAGAGCAAATTTGATTGAAAAATGTCTTTTGTTCTAGGTGTACAGAATCTTGTTCATTTACACATATACATATATCTATTGATCTTTGGGTCCTTTTCCATGTCGGTTATTACAGAGTGTTGAGTAGACCACTCTTGGTATTCCATAGGTCTTTGGGGATTATATTTTTTATATGTATTAGTATATGTGCGTTAACCCCAATATCCTAATTTATCCATTCCTCACACCATTTCTTTGGCTTAACCATAAGTTGTCTTCTCATTCTGAGATTGTCTTTCTCTATGGAAATATGTTCATTTTTATGAATTTTCAGATAACATAAGGGATATCATAGGACATTTGTCTTTCGCATTCTGACTTACTTCACGTTGTGTGATTATCTCTAGGCTCATCTGTGGTGCTGCATATGCCATTCTTTTATTTTTTTCGTGACTGATATTCCATTCTGTCCATATACCACTTCTTCTCTGTCCATTCATCTGTTTATGGACCTTCTTTTGGCTTCCATGTCGTGGCTATTTCAATATTGCTGCAGTGCACATTTGCCTGCCTCTGTCTTTCCGATTCTGGTGGTCTTAGGTTATAGGCCCAAAAGGTGCCCTGCCGCATCATATGGTAGCTCAATTTTTACCTTTTAAAGCAGCTGCATTCAGTTTTCGTTAGTGCTGTTACCAATTACATCCCACCAGCAGCTAGAAGGTACCCAGTTCTCTAAAACCCCTTCAGCATTTCTAGTTTGTAGACTGTTTGCTGATGGTCATTTGACTGGTGTGAGCTGAAACCTTTTTGGAGGTTGGATTTGTATGTGGCTAATAATTCCTTGTACTGAGCTTTAGGCATGTCCATGTTGTTCTTTTCCTTTTTTTTTTTAAAGTGTGAGTACAACTTCCCTCTTCATGTTGACTTCTTGAAAGATTTGTCATGTGTTGAATTTTCTTGCCTATTCCCTACCCCAGGGCATTTTTTGAGGGCAGATGCCATTTACAGCCCTGAGTCCTTGTGACTATTAAGCAACCATTAGCACTGGGTTTAAAGCTGCTGTTGTGGGAAACACCCACTAGGCGGCAGCATCATTACGTTCTCAACTCTTGTTATTAGGGCACCAGAGTCTTCCTGGACGTAGTGTTCCGAGGTTGTAAATTAGAGGGGAATGTGCTGGGACAAGCCCCCAGAAGTTTATGTCTCCTTACTTCTGTTTGTTTTTTAATTTAATTTCTATTTCTTATCGGAGAATATTGGATTAGAGTGTTGTGATTGTCTGGCTGTACAGAATCTGCTCAATGATTCATACATATGTCTGTTCATGTTCGGATTCTGTTACCATGTGTCTTATTACAGAATGTTGAGTAGACCTCGCATGGTATTTGGTAGGTGTTTTGTCATTATATATTTTATATGTATTGGTGATTATATAATTCATAGAGTTTATATGTTATATGTTTATATACATTTAACATACATTAGTATATGTATGTTAGCCCCATAATCCTAATTTATCCATCCTCCCACCTTTCATTTTGGTTAACCATTAGTTTCTTTTATAAGTCTGTGAGTGTCTTTTTCTGTGGAAATATGTCCATTTGTAGCAATCTTAGGATAACAGGTATAAATGATATCATAGGATATTTGTCATTCCCTTTTGACTTACTTAACCTGATATGATTATTTCTAGGCTCATCTGTAGTCCTGAAAACGGCATTTTTCATTTTTTTTCCCGAGGCTACTATTCCATTTAGTCCGTATACCACTTCTTCTTTGTCCATTCATCTGTTTATGGACCTTTTTTTGGCTTCCACGTCTTGGCTATTTCAGTAATGCTGCAGTGCACATTTGCCTGCCTCTGTCTTTCCGATTCTGGTGGTCTTAGGTTACAGGCCCAAAAGGTGCCCTGCCGCGTCATATGGTAGCTCAATTTTTACCTTTTAAAGCAGCTCCATTCAGTTTTCGTTAGTGCTCTTACCACTTTACATCCCACCAGCAGCTACAAGGTACACAGTTCTCTAAAATCCCTTCAGCATTTACAGTTTGTAGACTGTTTGCTGATGGTCATTTGACTGGTGTGAGCTGAAACCTTTTTGGAGGTTGGATTTGCATGTGACTAATAATTCCTTATACTGAGCTTTAGGCATGTGCTTTTTATTCTTTTCCTTTTTTTTTTAAAGAGTGAGTACAACTTCCCTCTTCATATTGACTTCTTCAAAAACTTGTCAAAGAAAACTTGAATTTTCTTGCCTATTCCCTACCCCAGGGCATTTTTTGAGGGCAGGTGTCATTTACAGCCCTGCAGTCCTTGTGACTATTAAGCAACCATTAGCACTGGGTTTAAAGCTGCTGTTGTGGGAAACAGCCACAAGGCGGCAGCATTATTACGTTCTCACCTCTTGTTACTAGGGCAACAGAGTCTTCCTGGAGGTAGTGTTCCGAGGTTGTAAATTAGAGAGGAGTGTGCTGGGATAAGCCCCCAGAAGTTTATGTCTCCTTACTTATGTTTGTTTTTTAAATTTAATTTCTCTTTCTTATCGGAGTAAATTCGATTAGAGTGTTGTGATTGTCTGGCTGTACAGAATGTGCTCAATGATTCATACATATGTCTGTTCATCTTCGGATCCTGTTACCATGTAATTTTTTACAGAATGTTGAGTAGACCTCCCTTGGTATTTGGCAGGTGTTTCGTGATTATATATTTTATATGTATTGGTGATTATATAATTCATAGAGTTTATATGTTATATGTTTATATACATTTAACATACATTAGTATATGTATGTTATCCCCATAGTCCTAATTTATCCATCCTCCCACCTTTCATTTTGGCGAACCATTCGTTTGTTTTATAAGTCTGTGAGTGTCTTTTTCTGTGGAAATATGTTCATTGGTAGCAATCTTAGGATAACATGTATAAATGATATCATAGGATATTTGTTATTCCCTTTTGAATAACTTAACCTAATATGATTATTTCTAGGCTCATCTGTAGTCCTGAAAACAGCACTGTTCATTTTTTTCTGAGGCTACTATTCCATTCGGTACGTATACCACTTCTTCTTTGTCCATTTATCTGATGACGGACATTTTGTTTGTATCCATGTCTTAGCTATTGTAAATACTGCCTCAATACACGATTTTCCATCCCGTGTCTTTTTGATTCTGGCTTTCACAAGTGACAGGCCCAATAGTGGGCCTTCCGGATCATATGGTGACTCAATTTTTACCTTTAAACGCACTGCCATTCTGTTCCTATTATTGGCTGTTACCAGTTTACATCCCATGTAGACCGAGAGGTTACACTATTCTCCACAACTTCTTCAACATCTATTGTTTGTTGACTTTTTGCTGATGGTCATTGTGACTGGTGTTAGGTGATACCTTTGTGTAGATTGGATTTGCATGCGTCTAATAATTCCTGATGTTTTGCATTTCTCAGTGTCCTTTTCATTTTTTTTAAGATTGAGCTAAACTTACAACTTCAAATTGCCTTCTTGAAAAATTTACCGCGTTTGGATTTTTATGGCCATTCCCTACACCAGGACATTTTTTGAGGGCATGAGTCATTTACAGCCCTGCCGTCCTTGTGAATATTAGTGACCATGAGCAGTAGATTTAAAGCTGCTCTTTGAGGAAACGGCCTTAGGGTGGCAGCATTTCTAAGTTGCCAACTCTGCTTGCTAGGGAAACAGAACCTTGCTGCAAGTTGTGCTTTGAGGTTGCAGATTAGAGTGGAATGTGCCAGGACAAACCCCGATAAGTTTTAGCCTCCTTAATTCTTGTTTGTGTCTTTAAGTTGTAGTTTTTATCAGAGCAAATTTGATTGAAAAATGTCTTTTGTTCTAGGTGTACAGAATCTTGTTCATTTACACATATACATATATCTATTGATCTTTGGGTCCTTTTCCATGTCGGTTATTACAGAGTGTTGAGTAGACCACTCTTGGTATTCCATAGGTCTTTGGGGATTATATTTTTTATATGTATTAGTATATGTGCGTTAACCCCAATATCCTAATTTATCCATTCCTCACACCATTTCTTTGGCTTAACCATAAGTTGTCTTCTCATTCTGAGATTGTCTTTCTCTATGGAAATATGTTCATTTTTATGAATTTTCAGATAACATAAGGGATATCATAGGACATTTGTCTTTCGCATTCTGACTTACTTCACGTTGTGTGATTATCTCTAGGCTCATCTGTGGTGCTGCATATGCCATTCTTTTATTTTTTTCGTGACTGATATTCCATTCTGTCCATATACCACTTCTTCTCTGTCCATTCATCTGTTTATGGACCTTCTTTTGGCTTCCATGTCGTGGCTATTTCAATATTGCTGCAGTGCACATTTGCCTGCCTCTGTCTTTCCGATTCTGGTGGTCTTAGGTTATAGGCCCAAAAGGTGCCCTGCCGCATCATATGGTAGCTCAATTTTTACCTTTTAAAGCAGCTGCATTCAGTTTTCGTTAGTGCTCTTACCAATTACATCCCACCAGCAGCTAGAAGGTACACAGTTCTCTAAAACCCCTTCAGCATTTCTAGTTTGTAGACTGTTTGCTGATGGTCATTTGACTGGTGTGAGCTGAAACCTTTTTGGAGGTTGGATTTGTATGTGGCTAATAATTCCTTGTACTGAGCTTTAGGCATGTCCATGTTGTTCTTTTCCTTTTTTTTTTAAAGTGTGAGTACAACTTCCCTCTTCATGTTGACTTCTTGAAAGATTTGTCATGTGTTGAATTTTCTTGCCTATTCCCTACCCCAGGGCATTTTTTGAGGGCAGATGCCATTTACAGCCCTGAGTCCTTGTGACTATTAAGCAACCATTAGCACTGGGTTTAAAGCTGCTGTTGTGGGAAACACCCACTAGGCGGCAGCATCATTACGTTCTCAACTCTTGTTATTAGGGCACCAGAGTCTTCCTGGACGTAGTGTTCCGAGGTTGTAAATTAGAGGGGAATGTGCTGGGACAAGCCCCCAGAAGTTTATGTCTCCTTACTTCTGTTTGTTTTTTAATTTAATTTCTATTTCTTATCGGAGAATATTGGATTAGAGTGTTGTGATTGTCTGGCTGTACAGAATCTGCTCAATGATTCATACATATGTCTGTTCATGTTCGGATTCTGTTACCATGTGTCTTATTACAGAATGTTGAGTAGACCTCGCATGGTATTTGGTAGGTGTTTTGTCATTATATATTTTATATGTATTGGTGATTATATAATTCATAGAGTTTATATGTTATATGTTTATATACATTTAACATACATTAGTATATGTATGTTAGCCCCATAATCCTAATTTATCCATCCTCCCACCTTTCATTTTGGTTAACCATTAGTTTCTTTTATAAGTCTGTGAGTGTCTTTTTCTGTGGAAATATGTCCATTTGTAGCAATCTTAGGATAACAGGTATAAATGATATCATAGGATATTTGTCATTCCCTTTTGACTTACTTAACCTGATATGATTATTTCTAGGCTCATCTGTAGTCCTGAAAACGGCATTTTTCATTTTTTTTCCCGAGGCTACTATTCCATTTAGTCCGTATACCACTTCTTCTTTGTCCATTCATCTGTTTATGGACCTTTTTTTGGCTTCCACGTCTTGGCTATTTCAGTAATGCTGCAGTGCACATTTGCCTGCCTCTGTCTTTCCGATTCTGGTGGTCTTAGGTTACAGGCCCAAAAGGTGCCCTGCCGCGTCATATGGTAGCTCAATTTTTACCTTTTAAAGCAGCTCCATTCAGTTTTCGTTAGTGCTCTTACCACTTTACATCCCACCAGCAGCTACAAGGTACACAGTTCTCTAAAATCCCTTCAGCATTTACAGTTTGTAGACTGTTTGCTGATGGTCATTTGACTGGTGTGAGCTGAAACCTTTTTGGAGGTTGGATTTGCATGTGACTAATAATTCCTTATACTGAGCTTTAGGCATGTGCTTTTTATTCTTTTCCTTTTTTTTTTTAAAGAGTGAGTACAACTTCCCTCTTCATATTGACTTCTTCAAAAACTTGTCAAAGAAAACTTGAATTTTCTTGCCTATTCCCTACCCCAGGGCATTTTTTGAGGGCAGGTGTCATTTACAGCCCTGCAGTCCTTGTGACTATTAAGCAACCATTAGCACTGGGTTTAAAGCTGCTGTTGTGGGAAACAGCCACAAGGCGGCAGCATTATTACGTTCTCACCTCTTGTTACTAGGGCAACAGAGTCTTCCTGGAGGTAGTGTTCCGAGGTTGTAAATTAGAGAGGAGTGTGCTGGGATAAGCCCCCAGAAGTTTATGTCTCCTTACTTATGTTTGTTTTTTAAATTTAATTTCTCTTTCTTATCGGAGTAAATTCGATTAGAGTGTTGTGATTGTCTGGCTGTACAGAATGTGCTCAATGATTCATACATATGTCTGTTCATCTTCGGATCCTGTTACCATGTAATTTTTTACAGAATGTTGAGTAGACCTCCCTTGGTATTTGGCAGGTGTTTCGTGATTATATATTTTATATGTATTGGTGATTATATAATTCATAGAGTTTATATGTTATATGTTTATATACATTTAACATACATTAGTATATGTATGTTATCCCCATAGTCCTAATTTATCCATCCTCCCACCTTTCATTTTGGTGAACCATTCGTTCGTTTTATAAGTCTGTGAGTGTCTTTTTCTGTGGAAATATGTCCATTTGTAGCAATCTTAGGATAACATGTATAAATGATATCATAGGATATTTGTTATTCCCTTTTGAATAACTTAACCTAATATGATTATTTCTAGGCTCATCTGTAGTCCTGAAAACGGCACTGTTCATTTTTTTCTGAGGCTACTATTCCATTCGGTACGTATACCACTTCTTCTTTGTCCATTTATCTGATGATGGACATTTTGTTTGTATCCATGTCTTAGCTATTGTAAATACTGCTGCAATACACGATTTTCCATCCCGTGTCTTTTTGATTCTGGCTTTCACAAGTGACAGGCCCAATAGTGGGCCTTCCGGATCATATGGTGACTCAATTTTTACCTTTAAACGCACTGCCATTCTGTTCCTATTATTGGCTGTTACCAGTTTACATCCCACGTAGACCGAGAGGTTACACTATTCTCCACAACTTCTTCAACATCTATTGTTTGTTGACTTTTTGCTGATGGTCATTGTGACTGGTGTTAGGTGATACCTTTGTGTAGATTGGATTTGCATGCGTCTAATAATTCCTGATGTTTTGCATTTCTCAGTGTCCTTTTCATTTTTTTTAAGATTGAGCTAAACTTACAACTTCAAATTGCCTTCTTGAAAAATTTACCGCGTTTGGATTTTTATGGCCATTCCCTACCCCAGGACATTTTTTGAGGGCATGAGTCATTTACAGCCCTGCCGTCCTTGTGAATATTAGTGACCATGAGCAGTAGATTTAAAGCTGCTCTTTGAGGAAACGGCCTTAGGGTGGCAGCATTTCTAAGTTGCCAACTCTGCTTGCTAGGGAAACAGAACCTTGCTGCAAGTTGTGCTTTGAGGTTGCAGATTAGAGTGGAATGTGCCAGGACAAACCCCGATAAGTTTTAGCCTCCTTAATTCTTGTTTGTGTCTTTAAGTTGTAGTTTTTATCAGAGCAAATTTGATTGAAAAATGTCTTTTGTTCTAGGTGTACAGAATCTTGTTCATTTACACATATACATATATCTATTGATCTTTGGGTCCTTTTCCATGTCGGTTATTACAGAGTGTTGAGTAGACCACTCTTGGTATTCCATAGGTCTTTGGGGATTATATTTTTTATATGTATTAGTATATGTGCGTTAACCCCAATATCCTAATTTATCCATTCCTCACACCATTTCTTTGGCTTAACCATAAGTTGTCTTCTCATTCTGAGATTGTCTTTCTCTATGGAAATATGTTCATTTTTATGAATTTTCAGATAACGTAAGGGATATCATAGGACATTTGTCTTTCGCATTCTGACTTACTTCACGTTGTGTGATTATCTCTAGGCTCATCTGTGGTGCTGCATATGCCATTCTTTTATTTTTTTCGTGACTGATATTCCATTCTGTCCATATACCACTTCTTCTCTGTCCATTCATCTGTTTATGGACCTTCTTTTGGCTTCCATGTCGTGGCTATTTCAATATTGCTGCAGTGCACATTTGCCTGCCTCTGTCTTTCCGATTCTGGTGGTCTTAGGTTATAGGCCCAAAAGGTGCCCTGCCGCATCATATGGTAGCTCAATTTTTACCTTTTAAAGCAGCTGCATTCAGTTTTTGTTAGTGCTGTTACCAATTACATCCCACCAGCAGCTAGAAGGTACCCAGTTCTCTAAAACCCCTTCAGCATTTCTAGTTTGTAGACTGTTTGCTGATGGTCATTTGACTGGTGTGAGCTGAAACCTTTTTGGAGGTTGGATTTGTATGTGGCTAATAATTCCTTGTACTGAGCTTTAGGCATGTCCATGTTGTTCTTTTCCTTTTTTTTTTAAAGTGTGAGTACAACTTCCCTCTTCATGTTGACTTCTTGAAAGATTTGTCATGTGTTGAATTTTCTTGCCTATTCCCTACCCCAGGGCATTTTTTGAGGGCAGATGCCATTTACAGCCCTGAGTCCTTGTGACTATTAAGCAACCATTAGCACTGGGTTTAAAGCTGCTGTTGTGGGAAACACCCACTAGGCGGCAGCATCATTACGTTCTCAACTCTTGTTATTAGGGCACCAGAGTCTTCCTGGACGTAGTGTTCCGAGGTTGTAAATTAGAGGGGAATGTGCTGGGACAAGCCCCCAGAAGTTTATGTCTCCTTACTTCTGTTTGTTTTTTAATTTAATTTCTATTTCTTATCGGAGAATATTGGATTAGAGTGTTGTGATTGTCTGGCTGTACAGAATCTGCTCAATGATTCATACATATGTCTGTTCATGTTCGGATTCTGTTACCATGTGTCTTATTACAGAATGTTGAGTAGACCTCGCATGGTATTTGGTAGGTGTTTTGTCATTATATATTTTATATGTATTGGTGATTATATAATTCATAGAGTTTATATGTTATATGTTTATATACATTTAACATACATTAGTATATGTATGTTAGCCCCATAATCCTAATTTATCCATCCTCCCACCTTTCATTTTGGTTAACCATTAGTTTCTTTTATAAGTCTGTGAGTGTCTTTTTCTGTGGAAATATGTCCATTTGTAGCAATCTTAGGATAACAGGTATAAATGATATCATAGGATATTTGTCATTCCCTTTTGACTTACTTAACCTGATATGATTATTTCTAGGCTCATCTGTAGTCCTGAAAACGGCATTTTTCATTTTTTTTCCCGAGGCTACTATTCCATTTAGTCCGTATACCACTTCTTCTTTGTCCATTCATCTGTTTATGGACCTTTTTTTGGCTTCCACGTCTTGGCTATTTCAGTAATGCTGCAGTGCACATTTGCCTGCCTCTGTCTTTCCGATTCTGGTGGTCTTAGGTTACAGGCCCAAAAGGTGCCCTGCCGCGTCATATGGTAGCTCAATTTTTACCTTTTAAAGCAGCTCCATTCAGTTTTCGTTAGTGCTCTTACCACTTTACATCCCACCAGCAGCTACAAGGTACACAGTTCTCTAAAATCCCTTCAGCATTTACAGTTTGTAGACTGTTTGCTGATGGTCATTTGACTGGTGTGAGCTGAAACCTTTTTGGAGGTTGGATTTGCATGTGACTAATAATTCCTTATACTGAGCTTTAGGCATGTGCTTTTTATTCTTTTCCTTTTTTTTTTTAAAGAGTGAGTACAACTTCCCTCTTCATATTGACTTCTTCAAAAACTTGTCAAAGAAAACTTGAATTTTCTTGCCTATTCCCTACCCCAGGGCATTTTTTGAGGGCAGGTGTCATTTACAGCCCTGCAGTCCTTGTGACTATTAAGCAACCATTAGCACTGGGTTTAAAGCTGCTGTTGTGGGAAACAGCCACAAGGCGGCAGCATTATTACGTTCTCACCTCTTGTTACTAGGGCAACAGAGTCTTCCTGGAGGTAGTGTTCCGAGGTTGTAAATTAGAGAGGAGTGTGCTGGGATAAGCCCCCAGAAGTTTATGTCTCCTTACTTATGTTTGTTTTTTAAATTTAATTTCTCTTTCTTATCGGAGTAAATTCGATTAGAGTGTTGTGATTGTCTGGCTGTACAGAATGTGCTCAATGATTCATACATATGTCTGTTCATCTTCGGATCCTGTTACCATGTAATTTTTTACAGAATGTTGAGTAGACCTCCCTTGGTATTTGGCAGGTGTTTCGTGATTATATATTTTATATGTATTGGTGATTATATAATTCATAGAGTTTATATGTTATATGTTTATATACATTTAACATACATTAGTATATGTATGTTATCCCCATAGTCCTAATTTATCCATCCTCCCACCTTTCATTTTGGCGAACCATTCGTTCGTTTTATAAGTCTGTGAGTGTCTTTTTCTGTGGAAATATGTCCATTTGTAGCAATCTTAGGATAACATGTATAAATGATATCATAGGATATTTGTTATTCCCTTTTGAATAACTTAACCTAATATGATTATTTCTAGGCTCATCTGTAGTCCTGAAAACGGCACTGTTCATTTTTTTCTGAGGCTACTATTCCATTCGGTACGTATACCACTTCTTCTTTGTCCATTTATCTGATGATGGACATTTTGTTTGTATCCATGTCTTAGCTATTGTAAATACTGCTGCAATACACGATTTTCCATCCCGTGTCTTTTTGATTCTGGCTTTCACAAGTGACAGGCCCAATAGTGGGCCTTCCGGATCATATGGTGACTCAATTTTTACCTTTAAACGCACTGCCATTCTGTTCCTATTATTGGCTGTTACCAGTTTACATCCCACGTAGACCGAGAGGTTACACTATTCTCCACAACTTCTTCAACATCTATTGTTTGTTGACTTTTTGCTGATGGTCATTGTGACTGGTGTTAGGTGATACCTTTGTGTAGATTGGATTTGCATGCGTCTAATAATTCCTGATGTTTTGCATTTCTCAGTGTCCTTTTCATTTTTTTTAAGATTGAGCTAAACTTACAACTTCAAATTGCCTTCTTGAAAAATTTACCGCGTTTGGATTTTTATGGCCATTCCCTACCCCAGGACATTTTTTGAGGGCATGAGTCATTTACAGCCCTGCCGTCCTTGTGAATATTAGTGACCATGAGCAGTAGATTTAAAGCTGCTCTTTGAGGAAACGGCCTTAGGGTGGCAGCATTTCTAAGTTGCCAACTCTGCTTGCTAGGGAAACAGAACCTTGCTGCAAGTTGTGCTTTGAGGTTGCAGATTAGAGTGGAATGTGCCAGGACAAACCCCGATAAGTTTTAGCCTCCTTAATTCTTGTTTGTGTCTTTAAGTTGTAGTTTTTATCAGAGCAAATTTGATTGAAAAATGTCTTTTGTTCTAGGTGTACAGAATCTTGTTCATTTACACATATACATATATCTATTGATCTTTGGGTCCTTTTCCATGTCGGTTATTACAGAGTGTTGAGTAGACCACTCTTGGTATTCCATAGGTCTTTGGGGATTATATTTTTTATATGTATTAGTATATGTGCGTTAACCCCAATATCCTAATTTATCCATTCCTCACACCATTTCTTTGGCTTAACCATAAGTTGTCTTCTCATTCTGAGATTGTCTTTCTCTATGGAAATATGTTCATTTTTATGAATTTTCAGATAACATAAGGGATATCATAGGACATTTGTCTTTCGCATTCTGACTTACTTCACGTTGTGTGATTATCTCTAGGCTCATCTGTGGTGCTGCATATGCCATTCTTTTATTTTTTTCGTGACTGATATTCCATTCTGTCCATATACCACTTCTTCTCTGTCCATTCATCTGTTTATGGACCTTCTTTTGGCTTCCATGTCGTGGCTATTTCAATATTGCTGCAGTGCACATTTGCCTGCCTCTGTCTTTCCGATTCTGGTGGTCTTAGGTTATAGGCCCAAAAGGTGCCCTGCCGCATCATATGGTAGCTCAATTTTTACCTTTTAAAGCAGCTGCATTCAGTTTTCGTTAGTGCTGTTACCAATTACATCCCACCAGCAGCTAGAAGGTACACAGTTCTCTAAAACCCCTTCAGCATTTCTAGTTTGTAGACTGTTTGCTGATGGTCATTTGACTGGTGTGAGCTGAAACCTTTTTGGAGGTTGGATTTGTATGTGGCTAATAATTCCTTGTACTGAGCTTTAGGCATGTCCATGTTGTTCTTTTCCTTTTTTTTTTAAAGTGTGAGTACAACTTCCCTCTTCATGTTGACTTCTTGAAAGATTTGTCATGTGTTGAATTTTCTTGCCTATTCCCTACCCCAGGGCATTTTTTGAGGGCAGATGCCATTTACAGCCCTGAGTCCTTGTGACTATTAAGCAACCATTAGCACTGGGTTTAAAGCTGCTGTTGTGGGAAACACCCACTAGGCGGCAGCATCATTACGTTCTCAACTCTTGTTATTAGGGCACCAGAGTCTTCCTGGACGTAGTGTTCCGAGGTTGTAAATTAGAGGGGAATGTGCTGGGACAAGCCCCCAGAAGTTTATGTCTCCTTACTTCTGTTTGTTTTTTAATTTAATTTCTATTTCTTATCGGAGAATATTGGATTAGAGTGTTGTGATTGTCTGGCTGTACAGAATCTGCTCAATGATTCATACATATGTCTGTTCATGTTCGGATTCTGTTACCATGTGTCTTATTACAGAATGTTGAGTAGACCTCGCATGGTATTTGGTAGGTGTTTTGTCATTATATATTTTATATGTATTGGTGATTATATAATTCATAGAGTTTATATGTTATATGTTTATATACATTTAACATACATTAGTATATGTATGTTAGCCCCATAATCCTAATTTATCCATCCTCCCACCTTTCATTTTGGTTAACCATTAGTTTCTTTTATAAGTCTGTGAGTGTCTTTTTCTGTGGAAATATGTCCATTTGTAGCAATCTTAGGATAACAGGTATAAATGATATCATAGGATATTTGTCATTCCCTTTTGACTTACTTAACCTGATATGATTATTTCTAGGCTCATCTGTAGTCCTGAAAACGGCATTTTTCATTTTTTTTCCCGAGGCTACTATTCCATTTAGTCCGTATACCACTTCTTCTTTGTCCATTCATCTGTTTATGGACCTTTTTTTGGCTTCCACGTCTTGGCTATTTCAGTAATGCTGCAGTGCACATTTGCCTGCCTCTGTCTTTCCGATTCTGGTGGTCTTAGGTTACAGGCCCAAAAGGTGCCCTGCCGCGTCATATGGTAGCTCAATTTTTACCTTTTAAAGCAGCTCCATTCAGTTTTCGTTAGTGCTCTTACCACTTTACATCCCACCAGCAGCTACAAGGTACACAGTTCTCTAAAATCCCTTCAGCATTTACAGTTTGTAGACTGTTTGCTGATGGTCATTTGACTGGTGTGAGCTGAAACCTTTTTGGAGGTTGGATTTGCATGTGACTAATAATTCCTTATACTGAGCTTTAGGCATGTGCTTTTTATTCTTTTCCTTTTTTTTTTTAAAGAGTGAGTACAACTTCCCTCTTCATATTGACTTCTTCAAAAACTTGTCAAAGAAAACTTGAATTTTCTTGCCTATTCCCTACCCCAGGGCATTTTTTGAGGGCAGGTGTCATTTACAGCCCTGCAGTCCTTGTGACTATTAAGCAACCATTAGCACTGGGTTTAAAGCTGCTGTTGTGGGAAACAGCCACAAGGCGGCAGCATTATTACGTTCTCACCTCTTGTTACTAGGGCAACAGAGTCTTCCTGGAGGTAGTGTTCCGAGGTTGTAAATTAGAGAGGAGTGTGCTGGGATAAGCCCCCAGAAGTTTATGTCTCCTTACTTATGTTTGTTTTTTAAATTTAATTTCTCTTTCTTATCGGAGTAAATTCGATTAGAGTGTTGTGATTGTCTGGCTGTACAGAATGTGCTCAATGATTCATACATATGTCTGTTCATCTTCGGATCCTGTTACCATGTAATTTTTTACAGAATGTTGAGTAGACCTCCCTTGGTATTTGGCAGGTGTTTCGTGATTATATATTTTATATGTATTGGTGATTATATAATTCATAGAGTTTATATGTTATATGTTTATATACATTTAACATACATTAGTATATGTATGTTATCCCCATAGTCCTAATTTATCCATCCTCCCACCTTTCATTTTGGCGAACCATTCGTTCGTTTTATAAGTCTGTGAGTGTCTTTTTCTGTGGAAATATGTCCATTTGTAGCAATCTTAGGATAACATGTATAAATGATATCATAGGATATTTGTTATTCCCTTTTGAATAACTTAACCTAATATGATTATTTCTAGGCTCATCTGTAGTCCTGAAAACGGCACTGTTCATTTTTTTCTGAGGCTACTATTCCATTCGGTACGTATACCACTTCTTCTTTGTCCATTTATCTGATGATGGACATTTTGTTTGTATCCATGTCTTAGCTATTGTAAATACTGCTGCAATACACGATTTTCCATCCCGTGTCTTTTTGATTCTGGCTTTCACAAGTGACAGGCCCAATAGTGGGCCTTCCGGATCATATGGTGACTCAATTTTTACCTTTAAACGCACTGCCATTCTGTTCCTATTATTGGCTGTTACCAGTTTACATCCCACGTAGACCGAGAGGTTACACTATTCTCCACAACTTCTTCAACATCTATTGTTTGTTGACTTTTTGCTGATGGTCATTGTGACTGGTGTTAGGTGATACCTTTGTGTAGATTGGATTTGCATGCGTCTAATAATTCCTGATGTTTTGCATTTCTCAGTGTCCTTTTCATTTTTTTTAAGATTGAGCTAAACTTACAACTTCAAATTGCCTTCTTGAAAAATTTACCGCGTTTGGATTTTTATGGCCATTCCCTACCCCAGGACATTTTTTGAGGGCATGAGTCATTTACAGCCCTGCCGTCCTTGTGAATATTAGTGACCATGAGCAGTAGATTTAAAGCTGCTCTTTGAGGAAACGGCCTTAGGGTGGCAGCATTTCTAAGTTGCCAACTCTGCTTGCTAGGGAAACAGAACCTTGCTGCAAGTTGTGCTTTGAGGTTGCAGATTAGAGTGGAATGTGCCAGGACAAACCCCGATAAGTTTTAGCCTCCTTAATTCTTGTTTGTGTCTTTAAGTTGTAGTTTTTATCAGAGCAAATTTGATTGAAAAATGTCTTTTGTTCTAGGTGTACAGAATCTTGTTCATTTACACATATACATATATCTATTGATCTTTGGGTCCTTTTCCATGTCGGTTATTACAGAGTGTTGAGTAGACCACTCTTGGTATTCCATAGGTCTTTGGGGATTATATTTTTTATATGTATTAGTATATGTGCGTTAACCCCAATATCCTAATTTATCCATTCCTCACACCATTTCTTTGGCTTAACCATAAGTTGTCTTCTCATTCTGAGATTGTCTTTCTCTATGGAAATATGTTCATTTTTATGAATTTTCAGATAACATAAGGGATATCATAGGACATTTGTCTTTCGCATTCTGACTTACTTCACGTTGTGTGATTATCTCTAGGCTCATCTGTGGTGCTGCATATGCCATTCTTTTATTTTTTTCGTGACTGATATTCCATTCTGTCCATATACCACTTCTTCTCTGTCCATTCATCTGTTTATGGACCTTCTTTTGGCTTCCATGTCGTGGCTATTTCAATATTGCTGCAGTGCACATTTGCCTGCCTCTGTCTTTCCGATTCTGGTGGTCTTAGGTTATAGGCCCAAAAGGTGCCCTGCCGCATCATATGGTAGCTCAATTTTTACCTTTTAAAGCAGCTGCATTCAGTTTTCGTTAGTGCTGTTACCAATTACATCCCACCAGCAGCTAGAAGGTACCCAGTTCTCTAAAACCCCTTCAGCATTTCTAGTTTGTAGACTGTTTGCTGATGGTCATTTGACTGGTGTGAGCTGAAACCTTTTTGGAGGTTGGATTTGTATGTGGCTAATAATTCCTTGTACTGAGCTTTAGGCATGTCCATGTTGTTCTTTTCCTTTTTTTTTTTAAAGTGTGAGTACAACTTCCCTCTTCATGTTGACTTCTTGAAAGATTTGTCATGTGTTGAATTTTCTTGCCTATTCCCTACCCCAGGGCATTTTTTGAGGGCAGATGCCATTTACAGCCCTGAGTCCTTGTGACTATTAAGCAACCATTAGCACTGGGTTTAAAGCTGCTGTTGTGGGAAACACCCACTAGGCGGCAGCATCATTACGTTCTCAACTCTTGTTATTAGGGCACCAGAGTCTTCCTGGACGTAGTGTTCCGAGGTTGTAAATTAGAGGGGAATGTGCTGGGACAAGCCCCCAGAAGTTTATGTCTCCTTACTTCTGTTTGTTTTTTAATTTAATTTCTATTTCTTATCGGAGAATATTGGATTAGAGTGTTGTGATTGTCTGGCTGTACAGAATCTGCTCAATGATTCATACATATGTCTGTTCATGTTCGGATTCTGTTACCATGTGTCTTATTACAGAATGTTGAGTAGACCTCGCATGGTATTTGGTAGGTGTTTTGTCATTATATATTTTATATGTATTGGTGATTATATAATTCATAGAGTTTATATGTTATATGTTTATATACATTTAACATACATTAGTATATGTATGTTAGCCCCATAATCCTAATTTATCCATCCTCCCACCTTTCATTTTGGTTAACCATTAGTTTCTTTTATAAGTCTGTGAGTGTCTTTTTCTGTGGAAATATGTCCATTTGTAGCAATCTTAGGATAACAGGTATAAATGATATCATAGGATATTTGTCATTCCCTTTTGACTTACTTAACCTGATATGATTATTTCTAGGCTCATCTGTAGTCCTGAAAACGGCATTTTTCATTTTTTTTCCCGAGGCTACTATTCCATTTAGTCCGTATACCACTTCTTCTTTGTCCATTCATCTGTTTATGGACCTTTTTTTGGCTTCCACGTCTTGGCTATTTCAGTAATGCTGCAGTGCACATTTGCCTGCCTCTGTCTTTCCGATTCTGGTGGTCTTAGGTTACAGGCCCAAAAGGTGCCCTGCCGCGTCATATGGTAGCTCAATTTTTACCTTTTAAAGCAGCTCCATTCAGTTTTCGTTAGTGCTCTTACCACTTTACATCCCACCAGCAGCTACAAGGTACACAGTTCTCTAAAATCCCTTCAGCATTTACAGTTTGTAGACTGTTTGCTGATGGTCATTTGACTGGTGTGAGCTGAAACCTTTTTGGAGGTTGGATTTGCATGTGACTAATAATTCCTTATACTGAGCTTTAGGCATGTGCTTTTTATTCTTTTCCTTTTTTTTTTTAAAGAGTGAGTACAACTTCCCTCTTCATATTGACTTCTTCAAAAACTTGTCAAAGAAAACTTGAATTTTCTTGCCTATTCCCTACCCCAGGGCATTTTTTGAGGGCAGGTGTCATTTACAGCCCTGCAGTCCTTGTGACTATTAAGCAACCATTAGCACTGGGTTTAAAGCTGCTGTTGTGGGAAACAGCCACAAGGCGGCAGCATTATTACGTTCTCACCTCTTGTTACTAGGGCAACAGAGTCTTCCTGGAGGTAGTGTTCCGAGGTTGTAAATTAGAGAGGAGTGTGCTGGGATAAGCCCCCAGAAGTTTATGTCTCCTTACTTATGTTTGTTTTTTAAATTTAATTTCTCTTTCTTATCGGAGTAAATTCGATTAGAGTGTTGTGATTGTCTGGCTGTACAGAATGTGCTCAATGATTCATACATATGTCTGTTCATCTTCGGATCCTGTTACCATGTAATTTTTTACAGAATGTTGAGTAGACCTCCCTTGGTATTTGGCAGGTGTTTCGTGATTATATATTTTATATGTATTGGTGATTATATAATTCATAGAGTTTATATGTTATATGTTTATATACATTTAACATACATTAGTATATGTATGTTATCCCCATAGTCCTAATTTATCCATCCTCCCACCTTTCATTTTGGCGAACCATTCGTTTGTTTTATAAGTCTGTGAGTGTCTTTTTCTGTGGAAATATGTTCATTGGTAGCAATCTTAGGATAACATGTATAAATGATATCATAGGATATTTGTTATTCCCTTTTGAATAACTTAACCTAATATGATTATTTCTAGGCTCATCTGTAGTCCTGAAAACAGCACTGTTCATTTTTTTCTGAGGCTACTATTCCATTCGGTACGTATACCACTTCTTCTTTGTCCATTTATCTGATGACGGACATTTTGTTTGTATCCATGTCTTAGCTATTGTAAATACTGCCTCAATACACGATTTTCCATCCCGTGTCTTTTTGATTCTGGCTTTCACAAGTGACAGGCCCAATAGTGGGCCTTCCGGATCATATGGTGACTCAATTTTTACCTTTAAACGCACTGCCATTCTGTTCCTATTATTGGCTGTTACCAGTTTACATCCCATGTAGACCGAGAGGTTACACTATTCTCCACAACTTCTTCAACATCTATTGTTTGTTGACTTTTTGCTGATGGTCATTGTGACTGGTGTTAGGTGATACCTTTGTGTAGATTGGATTTGCATGCATCTAATAATTCCTGATGTTTTGCATTTCTCAGTGTCCTTTTCATTTTTTTTAAGATTGAGCTAAACTTACAACTTCAAATTGCCTTCTTGAAAAATTTACCGCGTTTGGATTTTTATGGCCATTCCCTACACCAGGACATTTTTTGAGGGCATGAGTCATTTACAGCCCTGCCGTCCTTGTGAATATTAGTGACCATGAGCAGTAGATTTAAAGCTGCTCTTTGAGGAAACGGCCTTAGGGTGGCAGCATTTCTAAGTTGCCAACTCTGCTTGCTAGGGAAACAGAACCTTGCTGCAAGTTGTGCTTTGAGGTTGCAGATTAGAGTGGAATGTGCCAGGACAAACCCCGATAAGTTTTAGCCTCCTTAATTCTTGTTTGTGTCTTTAAGTTGTAGTTTTTATCAGAGCAAATTTGATTGAAAAATGTCTTTTGTTCTAGGTGTACAGAATCTTGTTCATTTACACATATACATATATCTATTGATCTTTGGGTCCTTTTCCATGTCGGTTATTACAGAGTGTTGAGTAGACCACTCTTGGTATTCCATAGGTCTTTGGGGATTATATTTTTTATATGTATTAGTATATGTGCGTTAACCCCAATATCCTAATTTATCCATTCCTCACACCATTTCTTTGGCTTAACCATAAGTTGTCTTCTCATTCTGAGATTGTCTTTCTCTATGGAAATATGTTCATTTTTATGAATTTTCAGATAACATAAGGGATATCATAGGACATTTGTCTTTCGCATTCTGACTTACTTCACGTTGTGTGATTATCTCTAGGCTCATCTGTGGTGCTGCATATGCCATTCTTTTATTTTTTTCGTGACTGATATTCCATTCTGTCCATATACCACTTCTTCTCTGTCCATTCATCTGTTTATGGACCTTCTTTTGGCTTCCATGTCGTGGCTATTTCAATATTGCTGCAGTGCACATTTGCCTGCCTCTGTCTTTCCGATTCTGGTGGTCTTAGGTTATAGGCCCAAAAGGTGCCCTGCCGCATCATATGGTAGCTCAATTTTTACCTTTTAAAGCAGCTGCATTCAGTTTTCGTTAGTGCTGTTACCAATTACATCCCACCAGCAGCTAGAAGGTACCCAGTTCTCTAAAACCCCTTCAGCATTTCTAGTTTGTAGACTGTTTGCTGATGGTCATTTGACTGGTGTGAGCTGAAACCTTTTTGGAGGTTGGATTTGTATGTGGCTAATAATTCCTTGTACTGAGCTTTAGGCATGTCCATGTTGTTCTTTTCCTTTTTTTTTTTAAAGTGTGAGTACAACTTCCCTCTTCATGTTGACTTCTTGAAAGATTTGTCATGTGTTGAATTTTCTTGCCTATTCCCTACCCCAGGGCATTTTTTGAGGGCAGATGCCATTTACAGCCCTGAGTCCTTGTGACTATTAAGCAACCATTAGCACTGGGTTTAAAGCTGCTGTTGTGGGAAACAGCCACAAGGCGGCAGCATCATTACGTTCTCACCTCTTGTTATTAGGGCACCAGAGTCTTCCTGGAGGTAGTGTTCCGAGGTTGTAAATTAGAGGGGAATGTGCTGGGACAAGCCCCCAGAAGTTTATGTCTCCTTACTTCTGTTTGTTTTTTAATTTAATTTCTATTTCTTATCGGAGAATATTGGATTAGAGTGTTGTGATTGTCTGGCTGTACAGAATCTGCTCAATGATTCATACATATGTCTGTTCATGTTCGGATTCTGTTACCATGTGTCTTATTACAGAATGTTGAGTAGACCTCGCATGGTATTTGGTAGGTGTTTTGTCATTATATATTTTATATGTATTGGTGATTATATAATTCATAGAGTTTATATGTTATATGTTTATATACATTTAACATACATTAGTATATGTATGTTAGCCCCATAATCCTAATTTATCCATCCTCCCACCTTTCATTTTGGTTAACCATTAGTTTCTTTTATAAGTCTGTGAGTGTCTTTTTCTGTGGAAATATGTCCATTTGTAGCAATCTTAGGATAACAGGTATAAATGATATCATAGGATATTTGTCATTCCCTTTTGACTTACTTAACCTGATATGATTATTTCTAGGCTCATCTGTAGTCCTGAAAACGGCATTTTTCATTTTTTTTCCCGAGGCTACTATTCCATTTAGTCCGTATACCACTTCTTCTTTGTCCATTCATCTGTTTATGGACCTTTTTTTGGCTTCCACGTCTTGGCTATTTCAGTAATGCTGCAGTGCACATTTGCCTGCCTCTGTCTTTCCGATTCTGGTGGTCTTAGGTTACAGGCCCAAAAGGTGCCCTGCCGCGTCATATGGTAGCTCAATTTTTACCTTTTAAAGCAGCTCCATTCAGTTTTCGTTAGTGCTCTTACCACTTTACATCCCACCAGCAGCTACAAGGTACACAGTTCTCTAAAATCCCTTCAGCATTTACAGTTTGTAGACTGTTTGCTGATGGTCATTTGACTGGTGTGAGCTGAAACCTTTTTGGAGGTTGGATTTGCATGTGACTAATAATTCCTTATACTGAGCTTTAGGCATGTGCTTTTTATTCTTTTCCTTTTTTTTTTTAAAGAGTGAGTACAACTTCCCTCTTCATATTGACTTCTTCAAAAACTTGTCAAAGAAAACTTGAATTTTCTTGCCTATTCCCTACCCCAGGGCATTTTTTGAGGGCAGGTGTCATTTACAGCCCTGCAGTCCTTGTGACTATTAAGCAACCATTAGCACTGGGTTTAAAGCTGCTGTTGTGGGAAACAGCCACAAGGCGGCAGCATTATTACGTTCTCACCTCTTGTTACTAGGGCAACAGAGTCTTCCTGGAGGTAGTGTTCCGAGGTTGTAAATTAGAGAGGAGTGTGCTGGGATAAGCCCCCAGAAGTTTATGTCTCCTTACTTATGTTTGTTTTTTAAATTTAATTTCTCTTTCTTATCGGAGTAAATTCGATTAGAGTGTTGTGATTGTCTGGCTGTACAGAATGTGCTCAATGATTCATACATATGTCTGTTCATCTTCGGATCCTGTTACCATGTAATTTTTTACAGAATGTTGAGTAGACCTCCCTTGGTATTTGGCAGGTGTTTCGTGATTATATATTTTATATGTATTGGTGATTATATAATTCATAGAGTTTATATGTTATATGTTTATATACATTTAACATACATTAGTATATGTATGTTATCCCCATAGTCCTAATTTATCCATCCTCCCACCTTTCATTTTGGCGAACAATTCGTTTGTTTTATAAGTCTGTGAGTGTCTTTTTCTGTGGAAATATGTTCATTGGTAGCAATCTTAGGATAACATGTATAAATGATATCATAGGATATTTGTTATTCCCTTTTGAATAACTTAACCTAATATGATTATTTCTAGGCTCATCTGTAGTCCTGAAAACAGCACTGTTCATTTTTTTCTGAGGCTACTATTCCATTCGGTACGTATACCACTTCTTCTTTGTCCATTTATCTGATGACGGACATTTTGTTTGTATCCATGTCTTAGCTATTGTAAATACTGCTGCAATACACGATTTTCCATCCCGTGTCTTTTTGATTCTGGCTTTCACAAGTGACAGGCCCAATAGTGGGCCTTCCGGATCATATGGTGACTCAATTTTTACCTTTAAACGCACTGCCATTCTGTTCCTATTATTGGCTGTTACCAGTTTACATCCCACTTAGACCGAGAGGTTACACTATGCTTCACAACTTCTTCAACATCTATTGTTTGTTGACTTTTTGCTGATGGTCATTGTGACTGGTGTTAGGTGATACCTTTGTGTAGATTGGATTTGCATGCGTCTATTAATTCCTGATGTTTTGCATTTCTCAGTGTCCTTTTCATTTTTTTTAAGATTGAGCTAAACTTACAACTTCAAATTGCCTTCTTGAAAAATTTACCGCGTTTGGATTTTTATGGCCATTCCCTACCCCAGGACATTTTTTAAGGGCATGAGTCATTTACAGCCCTGCCGTCCTTGTGAATATTAGTGACCATTAGCAGTAGATTTAAAGCTGCTCTTTGAGGAAACGGCCTTAGGGTGGCAGCATTTCTAAGTTGCCAACTCTGCTTGCTAGGGAAACAGAACCTTGCTGCAAGTTGTGCTTTGAGGTTGCAGATTAGAGTGGAATGTGCCAGGACAAACCCCCATAAGTTTTAACCTCCTTAATTCTTGTTTGTGTCTTTAAGTTGTAGTTTTTATCAGAGCAAATTTGATTGAAAAATGTCTTTTGTTCTAGGTGTACAGAATCTTGTTCATTTACACATATACATATATCTATTGATCTTTGGGTCCTTTTCCATGTCGGTTATTACAGAGTGTTGAGTAGACCACTCTTGGTATTCCATAGGTCTTTAGGGATTATATTTTTATATGTATTAGTATATGTGTGTTAACCCCAATATCCTAATTTATCCATTCCTCACACCATTTCTTTGGCTTAACCATAAGTTGTCTTCTCATTCTGAGATTGTCTTTCTCTATGGAAATATGTTCATTTTTATGAATTTTCAGATAACATAAGGGATATCATAGGACATTTGTCTTTCGCATTCTGACTTACTTCACGTTGTGTGATTATCTCTAGGCTCATCTGTGGTGCTGCATATGCCATTCTTTTATTTTTTTCGTGACTGATATTCCATTCTGTCCATATACCACTTCTTCTCTGTCCATTCATCTGTTTATGGACCTTCTTTTGGCTTCCATGTCGTGGCTATTTCAATATTGCTGCAGTGCACATTTGCCTGCCTCTGTCTTTCCGATTCTGGTGGTCTTAGGTTATAGGCCCAAAAGGTGCCCTGCCGCATCATATGGTAGCTCAATTTTTACCTTTTAAAGCAGCTGCATTCAGTTTTCGTTAGTGCTGTTACCAATTACATCCCACCAGCAGCTAGAAGGTACACAGTTCTCTAAAACCCCTTCAGCATTTCTAGTTTGTAGACTGTTTGCTGATGGTCATTTGACTGGTGTGAGCTGAAACCTTTTTGGAGGTTGGATTTGTATGTGGCTAATAATTCCTTGTACTGAGCTTTAGGCATGTCCATGTTGTTCTTTTCCTTTTTTTTTTAAAGTGTGAGTACAACTTCCCTCTTCATGTTGACTTCTTGAAAGATTTGTCATGTGTTGAATTTTCTTGCCTATTCCCTACCCCAGGGCATTTTTTGAGGGCAGATGCCATTTACAGCCCTGAGTCCTTGTGACTATTAAGCAACCATTAGCACTGGGTTTAAAGCTGCTGTTGTGGGAAACACCCACTAGGCGGCAGCATCATTACGTTCTCAACTCTTGTTATTAGGGCACCAGAGTCTCCCTGGACGTAGTGTTCCGAGTTTGTAAATTAGAGGAGAATGTGCTGGGACAAGCCCCCAGAAGTTTATGTCTCCTTAGTAATGTTTGTTTTTTAAATTTAATTTATATTTCTTATCGGAGAATATTGGATTAGAGTGTTGTGATTGTCTGGCTGTACAGAATCTGCTCAATGATTCATACATATGTCTGTTCATGTTCGGATTCTGTTACCATGTGTCTTATTACAGAATGTTGAGTAGACCTCGCATGGTATTTGGTAGGTGTTTTGTCATTATATATTTTATATGTATTGGTGATTATATAATTCATAGAGTTTATATGTTATATGTTTATATACATTTAACATACATTAGTATATGTATGTTAGCCCCATAATCCTAATTTATCCATCCTCCCACCTTTCATTTTGGTTAACCATTAGTTTCTTTTATAAGTCTGTGAGTGTCTTTTTCTGTGGAAATATGTCCATTTGTAGCAATCTTAGGATAACAGGTATAAATGATATCATAGGATATTTGTCATTCCCTTTTGACTTACTTAACCTGATATGATTATTTCTAGGCTCATCTGTAGTCCTGAAAACGGCATTTTTCATTTTTTTTCCCGAGGCTACTATTCCATTTAGTCCGTATACCACTTCTTCTTTGTCCATTCATCTGTTTATGGACCTTTTTTTGGCTTCCACGTCTTGGCTATTTCAGTAATGCTGCAGTGCACATTTGCCTGCCTCTGTCTTTCCGATTCTGGTGGTCTTAGGTTACAGGCCCAAAAGGTGCCCTGCCGCGTCATATGGTAGCTCAATTTTTACCTTTTAAAGCAGCTCCATTCAGTTTTCGTTAGTGCTCTTACCACTTTACATCCCACCAGCAGCTACAAGGTACACAGTTCTCTAAAATCCCTTCAGCATTTACAGTTTGTAGACTGTTTGCTGATGGTCATTTGACTGGTGTGAGCTGAAACCTTTTTGGAGGTTGGATTTGCATGTGACTAATAATTCCTTATACTGAGCTTTAGGCATGTGCTTTTTATTCTTTTCCTTTTTTTTTTTAAAGAGTGAGTACAACTTCCCTCTTCATATTGACTTCTTCAAAAACTTGTCAAAGAAAACTTGAATTTTCTTGCCTATTCCCTACCCCAGGGCATTTTTTGAGGGCAGGTGTCATTTACAGCCCTGCAGTCCTTGTGACTATTAAGCAACCATTAGCACTGGGTTTAAAGCTGCTGTTGTGGGAAACAGCCACAAGGCGGCAGCATTATTACGTTCTCACCTCTTGTTACTAGGGCAACAGAGTCTTCCTGGAGGTAGTGTTCCGAGGTTGTAAATTAGAGAGGAGTGTGCTGGGATAAGCCCCCAGAAGTTTATGTCTCCTTACTTATGTTTGTTTTTTAAATTTAATTTCTCTTTCTTATCGGAGTAAATTCGATTAGAGTGTTGTGATTGTCTGGCTGTACAGAATGTGCTCAATGATTCATACATATGTCTGTTCATCTTCGGATCCTGTTACCATGTAATTTTTTACAGAATGTTGAGTAGACCTCCCTTGGTATTTGGCAGGTGTTTCGTGATTATATATTTTATATGTATTGGTGATTATATAATTCATAGAGTTTATATGTTATATGTTTATATACATTTAACATACATTAGTATATGTATGTTATCCCCATAGTACTAATTTATCCATCCTCCCACCTTTCATTTTGGCGAACCATTCGTTTGTTTTATAAGTCTGTGAGTGTCTTTTTCTGTGGAAATATGTTCATTGGTAGCAATCTTAGGATAACATGTATAAATGATATCATAGGATATTTGTTATTCCCTTTTGAATAACTTAACCTAATATGATTATTTCTAGGCTCATCTGTAGTCCTGAAAACAGCACTGTTCATTTTTTTCTGAGGCTACTATTCCATTCGGTACGTATACCACTTCTTCTTTGTCCATTTATCTGATGACGGACATTTTGTTTGTATCCATGTCTTAGCTATTGTAAATACTGCCTCAATACACGATTTTCCATCCCGTGTCTTTTTGATTCTGGCTTTCACAAGTGACAGGCCCAATAGTGGGCCTTCCGGATCATATGGTGACTCAATTTTTACCTTTAAACGCACTGCCATTCTGTTCCTATTATTGGCTGTTACCAGTTTACATCCCATGTAGACCGAGAGGTTACACTATTCTCCACAACTTCTTCAACATCTATTGTTTGTTGACTTTTTGCTGATGGTCATTGTGACTGGTGTTAGGTGATACCTTTGTGTAGATTGGATTTGCATGCGTCTAATAATTCCTGATGTTTTGCATTTCTCAGTGTCCTTTTCATTTTTTTTAAGATTGAGCTAAACTTACAACTTCAAATTGCCTTCTTGAAAAATTTACCGCGTTTGGATTTTTATGGCCATTCCCTACACCAGGACATTTTTTGAGGGCATGAGTCATTTACAGCCCTGCCGTCCTTGTGAATATTAGTGACCATGAGCAGTAGATTTAAAGCTGCTCTTTGAGGAAACGGCCTTAGGGTGGCAGCATTTCTAAGTTGCCAACTCTGCTTGCTAGGGAAACAGAACCTTGCTGCAAGTTGTGCTTTGAGGTTGCAGATTAGAGTGGAATGTGCCAGGACAAACCCCGATAAGTTTTAGCCTCCTTAATTCTTGTTTGTGTCTTTAAGTTGTAGTTTTTATCAGAGCAAATTTGATTGAAAAATGTCTTTTGTTCTAGGTGTACAGAATCTTGTTCATTTACACATATACATATATCTATTGATCTTTGGGTCCTTTTCCATGTCGGTTATTACAGAGTGTTGAGTAGACCACTCTTGGTATTCCATAGGTCTTTGGGGATTATATTTTTTATATGTATTAGTATATGTGCGTTAACCCCAATATCCTAATTTATCCATTCCTCACACCATTTCTTTGGCTTAACCATAAGTTGTCTTCTCATTCTGAGATTGTCTTTCTCTATGGAAATATGTTCATTTTTATGAATTTTCAGATAACATAAGGGATATCATAGGACATTTGTCTTTCGCATTCTGACTTACTTCACGTTGTGTGATTATCTCTAGGCTCATCTGTGGTGCTGCATATGCCATTCTTTTATTTTTTTCGTGACTGATATTCCATTCTGTCCATATACCACTTCTTCTCTGTCCATTCATCTGTTTATGGACCTTCTTTTGGCTTCCATGTCGTGGCTATTTCAATATTGCTGCAGTGCACATTTGCCTGCCTCTGTCTTTCCGATTCTGGTGGTCTTAGGTTATAGGCCCAAAAGGTGCCCTGCCGCATCATATGGTAGCTCAATTTTTACCTTTTAAAGCAGCTGCATTCAGTTTTCGTTAGTGCTGTTACCAATTACATCCCACCAGCAGCTAGAAGGTACCCAGTTCTCTAAAACCCCTTCAGCATTTCTAGTTTGTAGACTGTTTGCTGATGGTCATTTGACTGGTGTGAGCTGAAACCTTTTTGGAGGTTGGATTTGTATGTGGCTAATAATTCCTTGTACTGAGCTTTAGGCATGTCCATGTTGTTCTTTTCCTTTTTTTTTTTAAAGTGTGAGTACAACTTCCCTCTTCATGTTGACTTCTTGAAAGATTTGTCATGTGTTGAATTTTCTTGCCTATTCCCTACCCCAGGGCATTTTTTGAGGGCAGATGCCATTTACAGCCCTGAGTCCTTGTGACTATTAAGCAACCATTAGCACTGGGTTTAAAGCTGCTGTTGTGGGAAACACCCACTAGGCGGCAGCATCATTACGTTCTCAACTCTTGTTATTAGGGCACCAGAGTCTTCCTGGACGTAGTGTTCCGAGGTTGTAAATTAGAGGGGAATGTGCTGGGACAAGCCCCCAGAAGTTTATGTCTCCTTACTTCTGTTTGTTTTTTAATTTAATTTCTATTTCTTATCGGAGAATATTGGATTAGAGTGTTGTGATTGTCTGGCTGTACAGAATCTGCTCAATGATTCATACATATGTCTGTTCATGTTCGGATTCTGTTACCATGTGTCTTATTACAGAATGTTGAGTAGACCTCGCATGGTATTTGGTAGGTGTTTTGTCATTATATATTTTATATGTATTGGTGATTATATAATTCATAGAGTTTATATGTTATATGTTTATATACATTTAACATACATTAGTATATGTATGTTAGCCCCATAATCCTAATTTATCCATCCTCCCACCTTTCATTTTGGTTAACCATTAGTTTCTTTTATAAGTCTGTGAGTGTCTTTTTCTGTGGAAATATGTCCATTTGTAGCAATCTTAGGATAACAGGTATAAATGATATCATAGGATATTTGTCATTCCCTTTTGACTTACTTAACCTGATATGATTATTTCTAGGCTCATCTGTAGTCCTGAAAACGGCATTTTTCATTTTTTTTCCCGAGGCTACTATTCCATTTAGTCCGTATACCACTTCTTCTTTGTCCATTCATCTGTTTATGGACCTTTTTTTGGCTTCCACGTCTTGGCTATTTCAGTAATGCTGCAGTGCACATTTGCCTGCCTCTGTCTTTCCGATTCTGGTGGTCTTAGGTTACAGGCCCAAAAGGTGCCCTGCCGCGTCATATGGTAGCTCAATTTTTACCTTTTAAAGCAGCTCCATTCAGTTTTCGTTAGTGCTCTTACCACTTTACATCCCACCAGCAGCTACAAGGTACACAGTTCTCTAAAATCCCTTCAGCATTTACAGTTTGTAGACTGTTTGCTGATGGTCATTTGACTGGTGTGAGCTGAAACCTTTTTGGAGGTTGGATTTGCATGTGACTAATAATTCCTTATACTGAGCTTTAGGCATGTGCTTTTTATTCTTTTCCTTTTTTTTTTTAAAGAGTGAGTACAACTTCCCTCTTCATATTGACTTCTTCAAAAACTTGTCAAAGAAAACTTGAATTTTCTTGCCTATTCCCTACCCCAGGGCATTTTTTGAGGGCAGGTGTCATTTACAGCCCTGCAGTCCTTGTGACTCTTAAGCAACCATTAGCACTGGGTTTAAAGCTGCTGTTGTGGGAAACAGCCACAAGGCGGCAGCATTATTACGTTCTCACCTCTTGTTACTAGGGCAACAGAGTCTTCCTGGAGGTAGTGTTCCGAGGTTGTAAATTAGAGAGGAGTGTGCTGGGATAAGCCCCCAGAAGTTTATGTCTCCTTACTTATGTTTGTTTTTTAAATTTAATTTCTCTTTCTTATCGGAGTAAATTCGATTAGAGTGTTGTGATTGTCTGGCTGTACAGAATGTGCTCAATGATTCATACATATGTCTGTTCATCTTCGGATCCTGTTACCATGTAATTTTTTACAGAATGTTGAGTAGACCTCCCTTGGTATTTGGCAGGTGTTTCGTGATTATATATTTTATATGTATTGGTGATTATATAATTCATAGAGTTTATATGTTATATGTTTATATACATTTAACATACATTAGTATATGTATGTTATCCCCATAGTCCTAATTTATCCATCCTCCCACCTTTCATTTTGGCGAACAATTCGTTTGTTTTATAAGTCTGTGAGTGTCTTTTTCTGTGGAAATATGTTCATTGGTAGCAATCTTAGGATAACATGTATAAATGATATCATAGGATATTTGTTATTCCCTTTTGAATAACTTAACCTAATATGATTATTTCTAGGCTCATCTGTAGTCCTGAAAACAGCACTGTTCATTTTTTTCTGAGGCTACTATTCCATTCGGTACGTATACCACTTCTTCTTTGTCCATTTATCTGATGACGGACATTTTGTTTGTATCCATGTCTTAGCTATTGTAAATACTGCTGCAATACACGATTTTCCATCCCGTGTCTTTTTGATTCTGGCTTTCACAAGTGACAGGCCCAATAGTGGGCCTTCCGGATCATATGGTGACTCAATTTTTACCTTTAATCGCACTGCCATTCTGTTCATATTATTGGCTGTTACCAGTTTACATCCCACTAAGACCGAGAGGTTACACTATGCTTCACAACTTCTTCAACATCTATTGTTTGTTGACTTTTTGCTGATGGTCATTGTGACTGGTGTTAGGTGATACCTTTGTGTAGATTGGATTTGCATGCGTCTATTAATTCCTGATGTTTTGCATTTCTCAGTGTCCTTTTCATTTTTTTTAAGATTGAGCTAAACTTACAACTTCAAATTGCCTTCTTGAAAAATTTACCGCGTTTGGATTTTTATGGCCATTCCCTACCCCAGGACATTTTTTGAGGGCATGAGTCATTTACAGCCCTGCCGTCCTTGTGAATATTAGTGACCATTAGCAGTAGATTTAAAGCTGCTCTTTGAGGAAACGGCCTTAGGGTGGCAGCATTTCTAAGTTGCCAACTCTGCTTGCTAGGGAAACAGAACCTTGCTGCAAGTTGTGCTTTGAGGTTGCAGATTAGAGTGGAATGTGCCAGGACAAACCCCCATAAGTTTTAACCTCCTTAATTCTTGTTTGTGTCTTTAAGTTGTAGTTTTTATCAGAGCAAATTTGATTGAAAAATGTCTTTTGTTCTAGGTGTACAGAATCTTGTTCATTTACACATATACATATATCTATTGATCTTTGGGTCCTTTTCCATGTCGGTTATTACAGAGTGTTGAGTAGACCACTCTTGGTATTCCATAGGTCTTTACGGATTATATTTTTATATGTATTAGTATATGTGTGTTAACCCCAATATCCTAATTTATCCATTCCTCACACCATTTCTTTGGCTTAACCATAAGTTGTCTTCTCATTCTGAGATTGTCTTTCTCTATGGAAATATGTTCATTTTTATGAATTTTCAGATAACGTAAGGGATATCATAGGACATTTGTCTTTCGCATTCTGACTTACTTCACGTTGTGTGATTATCTCTAGGCTCATCTGTGGTGCTGCATATGCCATTCTTTTATTTTTTTCGTGACTGATATTCCATTCTGTCCATATACCACTTCTTCTCTGTCCATTCATCTGTTTATGGACCTTCTTTTGGCTTCCATGTCGTGGCTATTTCAATATTGCTGCAGTGCACATTTGCCTGCCTCTGTCTTTCCGATTCTGGTGGTCTTAGGTTATAGGCCCAAAAGGTGCCCTGCCGCATCATATGGTAGCTCAATTTTTACCTTTTAAAGCAGCTGCATTCAGTTTTCGTTAGTGCTGTTACCAATTACATCCCACCAGCAGCTAGAAGGTACCCAGTTCTCTAAAACCCCTTCAGCATTTCTAGTTTGTAGACTGTTTGCTGATGGTCATTTGACTGGTGTGAGCTGAAACCTTTTTGGAGGTTGGATTTGTATGTGGCTAATAATTCCTTGTACTGAGCTTTAGGCATGTCCATGTTGTTCTTTTCCTTTTTTTTTTTAAAGTGTGAGTACAACTTCCCTCTTCATGTTGACTTCTTGAAAGATTTGTCATGTGTTGAATTTTCTTGCCTATTCCCTACCCCAGGGCATTTTTTGAGGGCAGATGCCATTTACAGCCCTGAGTCCTTGTGACTATTAAGCAACCATTAGCACTGGGTTTAAAGCTGCTGTTGTGGGAAACACCCACTAGGCGGCAGCATCATTACGTTCTCAACTCTTGTTATTAGGGCACCAGAGTCTCCCTGGACGTAGTGTTCCGAGTTTGTAAATTAGAGGGGAATGTGCTGGGACAAGCCCCCAGAAGTTTATGTCTCCTTACTTCTGTTTGTTTTTTAAATTTAATTTATATTTCTTATCGGAGAATATTGGATTAGAGTGTTGTGATTGTCTGGCTGTACAGAATCTGCTCAATGATTCATACATATGTCTGTTCATGTTCGGATTCTGTTACCATGTGTCTTATTACAGAATGTTGAGTAGACCTCGCATGGTATTTGGTAGGTGTTTTGTCATTATATATTTTATATGTATTGGTGATTATATAATTCATAGAGTTTATATGTTATATGTTTATATACATTTAACATACATTAGTATATGTATGTTAGCCCCATAATCCTAATTTATCCATCCTCCCACCTTTCATTTTGGTTAACCATTAGTTTCTTTTATAAGTCTGTGAGTGTCTTTTTCTGTGGAAATATGTCCATTTGTAGCAATCTTAGGATAACAGGTATAAATGATATCATAGGATATTTGTCATTCCCTTTTGACTTACTTAACCTGATATGATTATTCCTAGGCTCATCTGTAGTCCTGAAAACGGCACTGTTCATTTTTTTCTGAGGCTACTATTCCATTCGGTACGTATACCACTTCTTCTTTGTCCATTTATCTGATGATGGACATTTTGTTTGTATCCATGTCTTAGCTATTGTAAATACTGCTGCAATACACGATTTTCCATCCCGTGTCTTTTTGATTCTGGCTTTCACAAGTGACAGGCCCAATAGTGGGCCTTCCGGATCATATGGTGACTCAATTTTTACCTTTAAACGCACTGCCATTCTGTTCCTATTATTGGCTGTTACCAGTTTACATCCCACTTAGACCGAGAGGTTACACTATTCTCCACAACTTCTTCAACATCTATTGTTTGTTGACTTTTTGCTGATGGTCATTGTGACTGGTGTTAGGTGATACCTTTGTGTAGATTGGATTTGCATGCGTCTAATAATTCCTGATGTTTTGCATTTCTCAGTGTCCTTTTCATTTTTTTTAAGATTGAGCTAAACTTACAACTTCAAATTGCCTTCTTGAAAAATTTACCGCGTTTGGATTTTTATGGCCATTCCCTACCCCAGGACATTTTTTGAGGGCATGAGTCATTTACAGCCCTGCCGTCCTTGTGAATATTAGTGACCATGAGCAGTAGATTTAAAGCTGCTCTTTGAGGAAACGGCCTTAGGGTGGCAGCATTTCTAAGTTGCCAACTCTGCTTGCTAGGGAAACAGAACCTTGCTGCAAGTTGTGCTTTGAGGTTGCAGATTAGAGTGGAATGTGCCAGGACAAACCCCGATAAGTTTTAGCCTCCTTAATTCTTGTTTGTGTCTTTAAGTTGTAGTTTTTATCAGAGCAAATTTGATTGAAAAATGTCTTTTGTTCTAGGTGTACAGAATCTTGTTCATTTACACATATACATATAAATATTGATCTTTGGGTCCTTTTCCATGTCGGTTATTACAGAGTGTTGAGTAGACCACTCTTGGTATTCAATAGGTCTTTGGGGATTATATTTTTTATATGTATTAGTATATGTGTGTTAACCCCAATATCCTAATTTATCCATTCCTCACACCATTTCTTTGGCTTAACCGTAAGTTGTCTTCTCATTCTGAGATTGTCTTTCTCTATGGAAATATGTTCATTTTTATGAATTTTCAGATAACATAAGGGATATCATAGGACATTTGTCTTTCGCATTCTGACTTACTTCACGTTGTGTGATTATCTCTAGGCTCATCTGTGGTGCTGCATATGCCATTCTTTTATTTTTTTCGTGACTGATATTCCATTCTGTCCATATACCACTTCTTCTCTGTCCATTCATCTGTTTATGGACCTTCTTTTGGCTTCCATGTCATGGCTATTTCAATATTGCTGCAGTGCACATTTGCCTGCCTCTGTCTTTCCGATTCTGGTGGTCTTAGGTTATAGGCCCAAAAGGTGCCCTGCCGCATCATATCGTAGCTCAATTTTTACCTTTTAAAGCAGCTCCATTCAGTTTTCGTTAGTGCTGTTACCAATTACATCCCACCAGCAGCTAGAAGGTACACAGTTCTCTAAAACCCCTTCAGCATTTCTAGTTTGTAGACTGTTTGCTGATGGTCATTTGACTGGTGTGAGCTGAAACCTTTTTGGAGGTTGGATTTGTATGTGGCTAATAATTCCTTGTACTGAGCTTTAGGCATGTCCATGTTGTTCTTTTCCTTTTTTTTTTAAAGTGTGAGTACAACTTCCCTCTTCATGTTGACTTCTTGAAAGATTTGTCATGTGTTGAATTTTCTTGCCTATTCCCTACCCCAGGGCATTTTTTGAGGGCAGATGCCATTTACAGCCCTGAGTCCTTGTGACTATTAAGCAACCATTAGCACTGGGTTTAAAGCTGCTGTTGTGGGAAACACCCACTAGGCGGCAGCATCATTACGTTCTCAACTCTTGTTATTAGGGCACCAGAGTCTTCCTGGACGTAGTGTTCCGAGGTTGTAAATTAGAGGGGAATGTGCTGGGACAAGCCCCCAGAAGTTTATGTCTCCTTACTTCTGTTTGTTTTTTAATTTAATTTCTATTTCTTATCGGAGAATATTGGATTAGAGTGTTGTGATTGTCTGGCTGTACAGAATCTGCTCAATGATTCATACATATGTCTGTTCATGTTCGGATTCTGTTACCATGTGTCTTATTACAGAATGTTGAGTAGACCTCGCATGGTATTTGGTAGGTGTTTAGTCATTATATATTTTATATGTATTGGTGATTATATAATTCATAGAGTTTATATGTTATATGTTTATATACATTTAACATACATTAGTATATGTATGTTAGCCCCATAATCCTAATGTATCCATCCTCCCACCTTTCATTTTGGTTAACCATTAGTTTCTTTTATAAGTCTGTGAGTGTCTTTTTCTGTGGAAATATGTCCATTTGTAGCAATCTTAGGATAACAGGTATAAATGATATCATAGGATATTTGTCATTCCCTTTTGAATAACTTAACCTAATATGATTATTTCTAGGCTCATCTGTAGTCCTGAAAACGGCACTGTTCATTTTTTTCTGAGGCTACTATTCCATTCGGTACGTATACCACTTCTTCTTTGTCCATTTATCTGATGATGGACATTTTGTTTGTATCCATGTCTTAGCTATTGTAAATACTGCTGCAATACACGATTTTCCATCCCGTGTCTTTTTGATTCTGGCTTTCACAAGTGACAGGCCCAATAGTGGGCCTTCCGGATCATATGGTGACTCAATTTTTACCTTTAAACGCACTGCCATTCTGTTCCTATTATTGGCTGTTACCAGTTTACATCCCACTTAGACCGAGAGGTTACTCTATTCTCCACAACTTCTTCAACATCTATTGTTTGTTGACTTTTTGCTGATGGTCATTGTGACTGGTGTTAGGTGATACCTTTGTGTAGATTGGATTTGCATGCGTCTAATAATTCCTGATGTTTTGCATTTCTCAGTGTCCTTTTCATTTTTTTTAAGATTGAGCTAAACTTACAACTTCAAATTGCCTTCTTGAAAAATTTACCGCGTTTGGATTTTTATGGCCATTCCCTACCCCAGGACATTTTTTGAGGGCATGAGTCATTTACAGCCCTGCCGTCCTTGTGAATATTAGTGACCATGAGCAGTAGATTTAAAGCTGCTCTTTGAGGAAACGGCCTTAGGGTGGCAGCATTTCTAAGTTGCCAACTCTGCTTGCTAGGGAAACAGAACTTTGCTGCAAGTTGTGCTTTGAGGTTGCAGATTAGAGTGGAATGTGCCAGGACAAACCCCGATAAGTTTTAGCCTCCTTAATTCTTGTTTGTGTCTTTAAGTTGTAGTTTTTATCAGAGCAAATTTGATTGAAAAATGTCTTTTGTTCTAGGTGTACAGAATCTTGTTCATTTACACATATACATATATCTATTGATCTTTGGGTCCTTTTCCATGTCGGTTATTACAGAGTGTTGAGTAGACCACTCTTGGTATTCCATAGGTCTTTGGGGATTATATTTTTTATATGTATTAGTATATGTGCGTTAACCCCAATATCCTAATTTATCCATTCCTCACACCATTTCTTTGGCTTAACCATAAGTTGTCTTCTCATTCTGAGATTGTCTTTCTCTATGGAAATATGTTCATTTTTATGAATTTTCAGATAACATAAGGGATATCATAGGACATTTGTCTTTCGCATTCTGACTTACTTCACGTTGTGTGATTATCTCTAGGCTCATCTGTGGTGCTGCATATGCCATTCTTTTATTTTTTTCGTGACTGATATTCCATTCTGTCCATATACCACTTCTTCTCTGTCCATTCATCTGTTTATGGACCTTCTTTTGGCTTCCATGTCGTGGCTATTTCAATATTGCTGCAGTGCACATTTGCCTGCCTCTGTCTTTCCGATTCTGGTGGTCTTAGGTTATAGGCCCAAAAGGTGCCCTGCCGCATCATATGGTAGCTCAATTTTTACCTTTTAAAGCAGCTGCATTCAGTTTTCGTTAGTGCTGTTACCAATTACATCCCACCAGCAGCTAGAAGGTACCCAGTTCTCTAAAACCCCTTCAGCATTTCTAGTTTGTAGACTGTTTGCTGATGGTCATTTGACTGGTGTGAGCTGAAACCTTTTTGGAGGTTGGATTTGTATGTGGCTAATAATTCCTTGTACTGAGCTTTAGGCATGTCCATGTTGTTCTTTTCCTTTTTTTTTTAAAGTGTGAGTACAACTTCCCTCTTCATGTTGACTTCTTGAAAGATTTGTCATGTGTTGAATTTTCTTTCCTATTCCCTACCCCAGGGCATTTTTTGAGGGCAGATGCCATTTACAGCCCTGAGTCCTTGTGACTATTAAGCAACCATTAGCACTGGGTTTAAAGCTGCTGTTGTGGGAAACACCCACTAGGCGCCAGCATCATTACGTTCTCAACTCTTGTTATTAGGGCACCAGAGTCTTCCTGGACGTAGTGTTCCGAGGTTGTAAATTAGAGAGGAATGTGCTGGGACAAGCCCCCAGAAGTTTATGTCTCCTTACTTCTGTTTGTTTTTTAATTTAATTTCTATTTCTTATCGGAGAATATTGGGTTAGAGTGTTGTGATTGTCTGGCTGTACAGAATCTGCTCAATGATTCATACATATGTCTGTTCATGTTCGGATTCTGTTACCATGTGTCTTATTACAGAATGTTGAGTAGACCTCGCATGGTATTTGGTAGGTGTTTAGTGATTATATATTTTATATGTATTGGTGATTATATAATTCATAGAGTTTATATGTTATATGTTTATATACATTTAACATACATTAGTATATGTATGTTAGCCCCATAATCCTAATTTATCCATCCTCCCACCTTTCATTTTGGTTAACCATTAGTTTCTTTTATAAGTCTGTGAGTGTCTTTTTCTGTGGAAATATGTCCATTGGTAGCAATCTTAGGATAACATGTATAAATGATATCATAGGATATTTGTCATTCCCTTTTGAATAACTTAACCTAATATGATTATTTCTAGGCTCATCTGTAGTCCTGAAAACGGCACTGTTCATTTTTTTCTGAGGCTACTATTCCATTCGGTACGTATACCACTTCTTCTTTGTCCATTTATCTGATGATGGACATTTTGTTTGTATCCATGTCTTAGCTATTGTAAATACTGCTGCAATACACGATTTTCCATCCCGTGTCTTTTTGATTCTGGCTTTCACAAGTGACAGGCCCAATAGTGGGCCTTCCGGATCATATGGTGACTCAATTTTTACCTTTAAACGCACTGCCATTCTGTTCCTATTATTGGCTGTTACCAGTTTACATCCCACTTAGACCGAGAGGTTACACTATTCTCCACAACTTCTTCAACATCTATTGTTTGTTGACTTTTTGCTGATGGTCATTGTGACTGGTGTTAGGTGATACCTTTGTGTAGATTGGATTTGCATGCGTCTAATAATTCCTGATGTTTTGCATTTCTCAGTGTCCTTTTCATTTTTTTTAAGATTGAGCTAAACTTACAACTTCAAATTGCCTTCTTGAAAAATTTACCGCGTTTGGATTTTTATGGCCATTCCCTACCCCAGGACATTTTTTGAGGGCATGAGTCATTTACAGCCCTGCCGTCCTTGTGAATATTAGTGACCATGAGCAGTAGATTTAAAGCTGCTCTTTGAGGAAACGGCCTTAGGGTGGCAGCATTTCTAAGTTGCCAACTCTGCTTGCTAGGGAAACAGAACCTTGCTGCAAGTTGTGCTTTGAGGTTGCAGATTAGAGTGGAATGTGCCAGGACAAACCCCGATAAGTTTTAGCCTCCTTAATTCTTGTTTGTGTCTTTAAGTTGTAGTTTTTATCAGAGCAAATTTGATTGAAAAATGTCTTTTGTTCTAGGTGTACAGAATCTTGTTCATTTACGCATATACATATATCTATTGATCTTTGGGTCCTTTTCCATGTCGGTTATTACAGAGTGTTGAGTAGACCACTCTTGGTATTCCATAGGTCTTTGGGGATTGTATTTTTTATATGTATTAGTATATGTGTGTTAACCCCAATATCCTAATTTATCCATTCTTCACACCATTTCTTTGGCTTAACCATAAGTTGTCTTCTCAGTCTGAGATTGTCTTTCTCTATGGAAATATGTTCATGTTTATGAATTTTCAGATAACATAAGGGATATCATAGGACATTTGTCTTTCGCATTCTGACTTACTTCACGTTGTGTGATTATCTCTAGGCTCATCTGTGGTGCTGCATATGCCATTCTTTTATTTTTTTCGTGACTGATATTCCATTCTGTCCATATACCACTTCTTCTCTGTCCATTCATCTGTTTATGGACCTTCTTTTGGCTTCCATGTCGTGGCTATTTCAATATTGCTGCAGTGCACATTTGCCTGCCTCTGTCTTTCCGATTCTGGTGGTCTTCGGTTATAGGCCCAAAAGGTGCCCTGCCGCATCATATGGTAGCTCAATTTTTACCTTTTAAAGCAGCTGCATTCAGTTTTCGTTAGTGCTGTTACCAATTACATCCCACCAGCAGCTAGAAGGTACACAGTTCTCTAAAACCCCTTCAGCATTTCTAGTTTGTAGACTGTTTGCTGATGGTCATTTGACTGGTGTGAGCTGAAACCTTTTTGGAGGTTGGATTTGTATGTGGCTAATAATTCCTTCTACTGAGCTTTAGGCATGTCCATGTTGTTCTTTTCCTTTTTTTTTTAAAGAGTGAGTACAACTTCCCTCTTCATGTTGACTTCTTGAAAGATTTGTCATGTGTTGAATTTTCTTGCCTATTCCCTACCCCAGGGCATTTTTTGAGGGCAGATGCCATTTACAGCCCTGAGTCCTTGTGACTATTAAGCAACCATTAGCACTGGGTTTAAAGCTGCTGTTGTGGGAAACACCCACTAGGCGCCAGCATCATTACGTTCTCAACTCTTGTTATTAGGGCACCAGAGTCTTCCTGGACGTAGTGTTCCGAGGTTGTAAATTAGAGGGGAATGTGCTGGGACAAGCCCCCAGAAGTTTATGTCTCCTTACTTCTGTTTGTTTTTTAATTTAATTTCTATTTCTTATCGGAGAATATTGGATTAGAGTGTTGTGATTGTCTGGCTGTACAGAATCTGCTCAATGATTCATACATATGTCTGTTCATGTTCGGATTCTGTTACCATGTGTCTTATTACAGAATGTTGAGTAGACCTCGCATGGTATTTGGTAGGTGTTTTGTCATTATATATTTTATATGTATTGGTGATTATATAATTCATAGAGTTTATATGTTATATGTTTATATACATTTAACATACATTAGTATATGTATGTTAGCCCCATAATCCTAATTTATCCATCCTCCCACCTTTCATTTTGGTTAACCATTAGTTTCTTTTATAAGTCTGTGAGTGTCTTTCTCTGTGGAAATATGTCCATTTGTAGCAATCTTAGGATAACAGGTATAAATGATATCATAGGATATTTGTCATTCCCTTTTGACTTACTTAACCTGATATGATTATTTCTAGGCTCATCTGTAGTCCTGAAAACGGCATTTTTCATTTTTTTTCCCGAGGCTACTATTCCATTTAGTCCGTATACCACTTCTTCTTTGTCCATTCATCTGTTTATGGACCTTTTTTTGGCTTCCACGTCTTGGCTATTTCAGTAATGCTGCAGTGCACATTTGCCTGCCTCTGTCTTTCCGATTCTGGTGGTCTTAGGTTACAGGCCCAAAAGGTGCCCTGCCGCGTCATATGGTAGCTCAATTTTTACCTTTTAAAGCAGCTCCATTCAGTTTTCGTTAGTGCTCTTACCACTTTACATCCCACCAGCAGCTACAAGGTACACAGTTCTCTAAAATCCCTTCAGCATTTACAGTTTGTAGACTGTTTGCTGATGGTCATTTGACTGGTGTGAGCTGAAACCTTTTTGGAGGTTGGATTTGCATGTGACTAATAATTCCTTATACTGAGCTTTAGGCATGTGCTTTTTATTCTTTTCCTTTTTTTTTTTAAAGAGTGAGTACAACTTCCCTCTTCATATTGACTTCTTCAAAAACTTGTCAAAGAAAACTTGAATTTTCTTGCCTATTCCCTACCCCAGGGCATTTTTTGAGGGCAGGTGTCATTTACAGCCCTGCAGTCCTTGTGACTATTAAGCAACCATTAGCACTGGGTTTAAAGCTGCTGTTGTGGGAAACAGCCACAAGGCGGCAGCATTATTACGTTCTCACCTCTTGTTACTAGGGCAACAGAGTCTTCCTGGAGGTAGTGTTCCGAGGTTGTAAATTAGAGAGGAGTGTGCTGGGATAAGCCCCCAGAAGTTTATGTCTCCTTACTTATGTTTGTTTTTTAAATTTAATTTCTCTTTCTTATCGGAGTAAATTCGATTAGAGTGTTGTGATTGTCTGGCTGTACAGAATGTGCTCAATGATTCATACATATGTCTGTTCATCTTCGGATCCTGTTACCATGTAATTTTTTACAGAATGTTGAGTAGACCTCCCTTGGTATTTGGCAGGTGTTTCGTGATTATATATTTTATATGTATTGGTGATTATATAATTCATAGAGTTTATATGTTATATGTTTATATACATTTAACATACATTAGTATATGTATGTTATCCCCATAGTCCTAATTTATCCATCCTCCCACCTTTCATTTTGGCGAACCATTCGTTCGTTTTATAAGTCTGTGAGTGTCTTTTTCTGTGGAAATATGTCCATTTGTAGCAATCTTAGGATAACATGTATAAATGATATCATAGGATATTTGTTATTCCCTTTTGAATAACTTAACCTAATATGATTATTTCTAGGCTCATCTGTAGTCCTGAAAACGGCACTGTTCATTTTTTTCTGAGGCTACTATTCCATTCGGTACGTATACCACTTCTTCTTTGTCCATTTATCTGATGATGGACATTTTGTTTGTATCCATGTCTTAGCTATTGTAAATACTGCTGCAATACACGATTTTCCATCCCGTGTCTTTTTGATTCTGGCTTTCACAAGTGACAGGCCCAATAGTGGGCCTTCCGGATCATATGGTGACTCAATTTTTACCTTTAAACGCACTGCCATTCTGTTCCTATTATTGGCTGTTACCAGTTTACATCCCACGTAGACCGAGAGGTTACACTATTCTCCACAACTTCTTCAACATCTATTGTTTGTTGACTTTTTGCTGATGGTCATTGTGACTGGTGTTAGGTGATACCTTTGTGTAGATTGGATTTGCATGCGTCTAATAATTCCTGATGTTTTGCATTTCTCAGTGTCCTTTTCATTTTTTTTAAGATTGAGCTAAACTTACAACTTCAAATTGCCTTCTTGAAAAATTTACCGCGTTTGGATTTTTATGGCCATTCCCTACCCCAGGACATTTTTTGAGGGCATGAGTCATTTACAGCCCTGCCGTCCTTGTGAATATTAGTGACCATGAGCAGTAGATTTAAAGCTGCTCTTTGAGGAAACGGCCTTAGGGTGGCAGCATTTCTAAGTTGCCAACTCTGCTTGCTAGGGAAACAGAACCTTGCTGCAAGTTGTGCTTTGAGGTTGCAGATTAGAGTGGAATGTGCCAGGACAAACCCCGATAAGTTTTAGCCTCCTTAATTCTTGTTTGTGTCTTTAAGTTGTAGTTTTTATCAGAGCAAATTTGATTGAAAAATGTCTTTTGTTCTAGGTGTACAGAATCTTGTTCATTTACACATATACATATATCTATTGATCTTTGGGTCCTTTTCCATGTCGGTTATTACAGAGTGTTGAGTAGACCACTCTTGGTATTCCATAGGTCTTTGGGGATTATATTTTTTATATGTATTAGTATATGTGCGTTAACCCCAATATCCTAATTTATCCATTCCTCACACCATTTCTTTGGCTTAACCATAAGTTGTCTTCTCATTCTGAGATTGTCTTTCTCTATGGAAATATGTTCATTTTTATGAATTTTCAGATAACATAAGGGATATCATAGGACATTTGTCTTTCGCATTCTGACTTACTTCACGTTGTGTGATTATCTCTAGGCTCATCTGTGGTGCTGCATATGCCATTCTTTTATTTTTTTCGTGACTGATATTCCATTCTGTCCATATACCACTTCTTCTCTGTCCATTCATCTGTTTATGGACCTTCTTTTGGCTTCCATGTCGTGGCTATTTCAATATTGCTGCAGTGCACATTTGCCTGCCTCTGTCTTTCCGATTCTGGTGGTCTTAGGTTATAGGCCCAAAAGGTGCCCTGCCGCATCATATGGTAGCTCAATTTTTACCTTTTAAAGCAGCTGCATTCAGTTTTCGTTAGTGCTGTTACCAATTACATCCCACCAGCAGCTAGAAGGTACCCAGTTCTCTAAAACCCCTTCAGCATTTCTAGTTTGTAGACTGTTTGCTGATGGTCATTTGACTGGTGTGAGCTGAAACCTTTTTGGAGGTTGGATTTGTATGTGGCTAATAATTCCTTGTACTGAGCTTTAGGCATGTCCATGTTGTTCTTTTCCTTTTTTTTTTTAAAGTGTGAGTACAACTTCCCTCTTCATGTTGACTTCTTGAAAGATTTGTCATGTGTTGAATTTTCTTGCCTATTCCCTACCCCAGGGCATTTTTTGAGGGCAGATGCCATTTACAGCCCTGAGTCCTTGTGACTATTAAGCAACCATTGGCACTGGGTTTAAAGCTGCTGTTGTGGGAAACACCCACTAGGCGCCAGCATCATTACGTTCTCAACTCTTGTTATTAGGGCACCAGAGTCTTCCTGGACGTAGTGTTCCGAGGTTGTAAATTAGAGGGGAATGTGCTGGGACAAGCCCCCAGAAGTTTATGTCTCCTTACTTCTGTTTGTTTTTTAATTTAATTTCTATTTCTTATCGGAGAATATTGGATTAGAGTGTTGTGATTGTCTGGCTGTACAGAATCTGCTCAATGATTCATACATATGTCTGTTCATGTTCGGATTCTGTTACCATGTGTCTTATTACAGAATGTTGAGTAGACCTCGCATGGTATTTGGTAGGTGTTTTGTCATTATATATTTTATATGTATTGGTGATTATATAATTCATAGAGTTTATATGTTATATGTTTATATACATTTAACATACATTAGTATATGTATGTTAGCCCCATAATCCTAATTTATCCATCCTCCCACCTTTCATTTTGGTTAACCATTAGTTTCTTTTATAAGTCTGTGAGTGTCTTTTTCTGTGGAAATATGTCCATTTGTAGCAATCTTAGGATAACAGGTATAAATGATATCATAGGATATTTGTCATTCCCTTTTGACTTACTTAACCTGATATGATTATTTCTAGGCTCATCTGTAGTCCTGAAAACGGCATTTTTCATTTTTTTTCCCGAGGCTACTATTCCATTTAGTCCGTATACCACTTCTTCTTTGTCCATTCATCTGTTTATGGACCTTTTTTTGGCTTCCACGTCTTGGCTATTTCAGTAATGCTGCAGTGCACATTTGCCTGCCTCTGTCTTTCCGATTCTGGTGGTCTTAGGTTACAGGCCCAAAAGGTGCCCTGTCGCGTCATATGGTAGCTCAATTTTTACCTTTTAAAGCAGCTCCATTCAGTTTTCGTTAGTGCTCTTACCACTTTACATCCCACCAGCAGCTACAAGGTACACAGTTCTCTAAAATCCCTTCAGCATTTACAGTTTGTAGACTGTTTGCTGATGGTCATTTGACTGGTGTGAGCTGAAACCTTTTTGGAGGTTGGATTTGCATGTGACTAATAATTCCTTATACTGAGCTTTAGGCATGTGCTTTTTATTCTTTTCCTTTTTTTTTTTAAAGAGTGAGTACAACTTCCCTCTTCATATTGACTTCTTCAAAAACTTGTCAAAGAAAACTTGAATTTTCTTGCCTATTCCCTACCCCAGGGCATTTTTTGAGGGCAGGTGTCATTTACAGCCCTGCAGTCCTTGTGACTATTAAGCAACCATTAGCACTGGGTTTAAAGCTGCTGTTGTGGGAAACAGCCACAAGGCGGCAGCATTATTACGTTCTCACCTCTTGTTACTAGGGCAACAGAGTCTTCCTGGAGGTAGTGTTCCGAGGTTGTAAATTAGAGAGGAGTGTGCTGGGATAAGCCCCCAGAAGTTTATGTCTCCTTACTTATGTTTGTTTTTTAAATTTAATTTCTCTTTCTTATCGGAGTAAATTCGATTAGAGTGTTGTGATTGTCTGGCTGTACAGAATGTGCTCAATGATTCATACATATGTCTGTTCATCTTCGGATCCTGTTACCATGTAATTTTTTACAGAATGTTGAGTAGACCTCCCTTGGTATTTGGCAGGTGTTTCGTGATTATATATTTTATATGTATTGGTGATTATATAATTCATAGAGTTTATATGTTATATGTTTATATACATTTAACATACATTAGTATATGTATGTTATCCCCATAGTCCTAATTTATCCATCCTCCCACCTTTCATTTTGGCGAACCATTCGTTCGTTTTATAAGTCTGTGAGTGTCTTTTTCTGTGGAAATATGTCCATTTGTAGCAATCTTAGGATAACATGTATAAATGATATCATAGGATATTTGTTATTCCCTTTTGAATAACTTAACCTAATATGATTATTTCTAGGCTCATCTGTAGTCCTGAAAACGGCACTGTTCATTTTTTTCTGAGGCTACTATTCCATTCGGTACGTATACCACTTCTTCTTTGTCCATTTATCTGATGATGGACATTTTGTTTGTATCCATGTCTTAGCTATTGTAAATACTGCTGCAATACACGATTTTCCATCCCGTGTCTTTTTGATTCTGGCTTTCACAAGTGACAGGCCCAATAGTGGGCCTTCCGGATCATATGGTGACTCAATTTTTACCTTTAAACGCACTGCCATTCTGTTCCTATTATTGGCTGTTACCAGTTTACATCCCACGTAGACCGAGAGGTTACACTATTCTCCACAACTTCTTCAACATCTATTGTTTGTTGACTTTTTGCTGATGGTCATTGTGACTGGTGTTAGGTGATACCTTTGTGTAGATTGGATTTGCATGCGTCTAATAATTCCTGATGTTTTGCATTTCTCAGTGTCCTTTTCATTTTTTTTAAGATTGAGCTAAACTTACAACTTCAAATTGCCTTCTTGAAAAATTTACCGCGTTTGGATTTTTATGGCCATTCCCTACCCCAGGACATTTTTTGAGGGCATGAGTCATTTACAGCCCTGCCGTCCTTGTGAATATTAGTGACCATGAGCAGTAGATTTAAAGCTGCTCTTTGAGGAAACGGCCTTAGGGTGGCAGCATTTCTAAGTTGCCAACTCTGCTTGCTAGGGAAACAGAACCTTGCTGCAAGTTGTGCTTTGAGGTTGCAGATTAGAGTGGAATGTGCCAGGACAAACCCCGATAAGTTTTAGCCTCCTTAATTCTTGTTTGTGTCTTTAAGTTGTAGTTTTTATCAGAGCAAATTTGATTGAAAAATGTCTTTTGTTCTAGGTGTACAGAATCTTGTTCATTTACACATATACATATATCTATTGATCTTTGGGTCCTTTTCCATGTCGGTTATTACAGAGTGTTGAGTAGACCACTCTTGGTATTCCATAGGTCTTTGGGGATTATATTTTTTATATGTATTAGTATATGTGCGTTAACCCCAATATCCTAATTTATCCATTCCTCACACCATTTCTTTGGCTTAACCATAAGTTGTCTTCTCATTCTGAGATTGTCTTTCTCTATGGAAATATGTTCATTTTTATGAATTTTCAGATAACATAAGGGATATCATAGGACATTTGTCTTTCGCATTCTGACTTACTTCACGTTGTGTGATTATCTCTAGGCTCATCTGTGGTGCTGCATATGCCATTCTTTTATTTTTTTCGTGACTGATATTCCATTCTGTCCATATACCACTTCTTCTCTGTCCATTCATCTGTTTATGGACCTTCTTTTGGCTTCCATGTCGTGGCTATTTCAATATTGCTGCAGTGCACATTTGCCTGCCTCTGTCTTTCCGATTCTGGTGGTCTTAGGTTATAGGCCCAAAAGGTGCCCTGCCGCATCATATGGTAGCTCAATTTTTACCTTTTAAAGCAGCTGCATTCAGTTTTCGTTAGTGCTGTTACCAATTACATCCCACCAGCAGCTAGAAGGTACCCAGTTCTCTAAAACCCCTTCAGCATTTCTAGTTTGTAGACTGTTTGCTGATGGTCATTTGACTGGTGTGAGCTGAAACCTTTCTGGAGGTTGGATTTGTATGTGGCTAATAATTCCTTGTACTGAGCTTTAGGCATGTCCATGTTGTTCTTTTCCTTTTTTTTTTTAAAGTGTGAGTACAACTTCCCTCTTCATGTTGACTTCTTGAAAGATTTGTCATGTGTTGAATTTTCTTGCCTATTCCCTACCCCAGGGCATTTTTTGAGGGCAGATGCCATTTACAGCCCTGAGTCCTTGTGACTATTAAGCAACCATTGGCACTGGGTTTAAAGCTGCTGTTGTGGGAAACACCCACTAGGCGCCAGCATCATTACGTTCTCAACTCTTGTTATTAGGGCACCAGAGTCTTCCTGGACGTAGTGTTCCGAGGTTGTAAATTAGAGGGGAATGTGCTGGGACAAGCCCCCAGAAGTTTATGTCTCCTTACTTCTGTTTGTTTTTTAATTTAATTTCTATTTCTTATCGGAGAATATTGGATTAGAGTGTTGTGATTGTCTGGCTGTACAGAATCTGCTCAATGATTCATACATATGTCTGTTCATGTTCGGATTCTGTTACCATGTGTCTTATTACAGAATGTTGAGTAGACCTCGCATGGTATTTGGTAGGTGTTTTGTCATTATATATTTTATATGTATTGGTGATTATATAATTCATAGAGTTTATATGTTATATGTTTATATACATTTAACATACATTAGTATATGTATGTTAGCCCCATAATCCTAATTTATCCATCCTCCCACCTTTCATTTTGGTTAACCATTAGTTTCTTTTATAAGTCTGTGAGTGTCTTTTTCTGTGGAAATATGTCCATTTGTAGCAATCTTAGGATAACAGGTATAAATGATATCATAGGATATTTGTCATTCCCTTTTGACTTACTTAACCTGATATGATTATTTCTAGGCTCATCTGTAGTCCTGAAAACGGCATTTTTCATTTTTTTTCCCGAGGCTACTATTCCATTTAGTCCGTATACCACTTCTTCTTTGTCCATTCATCTGTTTATGGACCTTTTTTTGGCTTCCACGTCTTGGCTATTTCAGTAATGCTGCAGTGCACATTTGCCTGCCTCTGTCTTTCCGATTCTGGTGGTCTTAGGTTACAGGCCCAAAAGGTGCCCTGTCGCGTCATATGGTAGCTCAATTTTTACCTTTTAAAGCAGCTCCATTCAGTTTTCGTTAGTGCTCTTACCACTTTACATCCCACCAGCAGCTACAAGGTACACAGTTCTCTAAAATCCCTTCAGCATTTACAGTTTGTAGACTGTTTGCTGATGGTCATTTGACTGGTGTGAGCTGAAACCTTTTTGGAGGTTGGATTTGCATGTGACTAATAATTCCTTATACTGAGCTTTAGGCATGTGCTTTTTATTCTTTTCCTTTTTTTTTTTAAAGAGTGAGTACAACTTCCCTCTTCATATTGACTTCTTCAAAAACTTGTCAAAGAAAACTTGAATTTTCTTGCCTATTCCCTACCCCAGGGCATTTTTTGAGGGCAGGTGTCATTTACAGCCCTGCAGTCCTTGTGACTATTAAGCAACCATTAGCACTGGGTTTAAAGCTGCTGTTGTGGGAAACAGCCACAAGGCGGCAGCATTATTATGTTCTCACCTCTTGTTACTAGGGCAACAGAGTCTTCCTGGAGGTAGTGTTCCGAGGTTGTAAATTAGAGAGGAGTGTGCTGGGATAAGCCCCCAGAAGTTTATGTCTCCTTACTTATGTTTGTTTTTTAAATTTAATTTCTCTTTCTTATCGGAGTAAATTCGATTAGAGTGTTGTGATTGTCTGGCTGTACAGAATGTGCTCAATGATTCATACATATGTCTGTTCATCTTCGGATCCTGTTACCATGTAATTTTTTACAGAATGTTGAGTAGACCTCCCTTGGTATTTGGCAGGTGTTTCGTGATTATATATTTTATATGTATTGGTGATTATATAATTCATAGAGTTTATATGTTATATGTTTATATACATTTAACATACATTAGTATATGTATGTTATCCCCATAGTACTAATTTATCCATCCTCCCACCTTTCATTTTGGCGAACCATTCGTTCGTTTTATAAGTCTGTGAGTGTCTTTTTCTGTGGAAATATGTCCATTTGTAGCAATCTTAGGATAACATGTATAAATGATATCATAGGATATTTGTTATTCCCTTTTGAATAACTTAACCTAATATGATTATTTCTAGGCTCATCTGTAGTCCTGAAAACGGCACTGTTCATTTTTTTCTGAGGCTACTATTCCATTCGGTACGTATACCACTTCTTCTTTGTCCATTTATCTGATGATGGACATTTTGTTTGTATCCATGTCTTAGCTATTGTAAATACTGCTGCAATACACGATTTTCCATCCCGTGTCTTTTTGATTCTGGCTTTCACAAGTGACAGGCCCAATAGTGGGCCTTGCGGATCATATGGTGACTCAATTTTTACCTTTAAACGCACTGCCATTCTGTTCCTATTATTGGCTGTTACCAGTTTACATCCCACGTAGACCGAGAGGTTACACTATTCTCCACAACTTCTTCAACATCTATTGTTTGTTGACTTTTTGCTGATGGTCATTGTGACTGGTGTTAGGTGATACCTTTGTGTAGATTGGATTTGCATGCGTCTAATAATTCCTGATGTTTTGCATTTCTCAGTGTCCTTTTCATTTTTTTTAAGATTGAGCTAAACTTACAACTTCAAATTGCCTTCTTGAAAAATTTACCGCGTTTGGATTTTTATGGCCATTCCCTACCCCAGGACATTTTTTGAGGGCATGAGTCATTTACAGCCCTGCCGTCCTTGTGAATATTAGTGACCATGAGCAGTAGATTTAAAGCTGCTCTTTGAGGAAACGGCCTTAGGGTGGCAGCATTTCTAAGTTGCCAACTCTGCTTGCTAGGGAAACAGAACCTTGCTGCAAGTTGTGCTTTGAGGTTGCAGATTAGAGTGGAATGTGCCAGGACAAACCCCGATAAGTTTTAGCCTCCTTAATTCTTGTTTGTGTCTTTAAGTTGTAGTTTTTATCAGAGCAAATTTGATTGAAAAATGTCTTTTGTTCTAGGTGTACAGAATCTTGTTCATTTACACATATACATATATCTATTGATCTTTGGGTCCTTTTCCATGTCGGTTATTACAGAGTGTTGAGTAGACCACTCTTGGTATTCCATAGGTCTTTGGGGATTATATTTTTTATATGTATTAGTATATGTGCGTTAACCCCAATATCCTAATTTATCCATTCCTCACACCATTTCTTTGGCTTAACCATAAGTTGTCTTCTCATTCTGAGATTGTCTTTCTCTATGGAAATATGTTCATTTTTATGAATTTTCAGATAACATAAGGGATATCATAGGACATTTGTCTTTCTCATTCTGACTTACTTCACGTTGTGTGATTATCTCTAGGCTCATCTGTGGTGCTGCATATGCCATTCTTTTATTTTTTTCGTGACTGATATTCCATTCTGTCCATATACCACTTCTTCTCTGTCCATTTATCTGTTTATGGACCTTCTTTTGGCTTCCATGTCGTGGCTATTTCAATATTGCTGCAGTGCACATTTGCCTGCCTCTGTCTTTCCGATTCTGGTGGTCTTAGGTTATAGGCCCAAAAGGTGCCCTGCCGCATCATATGGTAGCTCAATTTTTACCTTTTAAAGCAGCTGCATTCAGTTTTCATTAGTGCTGTTACCAATTACATCCCACCAGCAGCTAGAAGGTACCCAGTTCTCTAAAACCCCTTCAGCATTTCTAGTTTGTAGACTGTTTGCTGATGGTCATTTGACTGGTGTGAGCTGAAACCTTTTTGGAGGTTGGATTTGTATGTGGCTAATAATTCCTTGTACTGAGCTTTAGGCATGTCCATGTTGTTCTTTTCCTTTTTTTTTTTAAAGTGTGAGTACAACTTCCCTCTTCATGTTGACTTCTTGAAAGATTTGTCATGTGTTGAATTTTCTTGCCTATTCCCTACCCCAGGGCATTTTTTGAGGGCAGATGCCATTTACAGCCCTGAGTCCTTGTGACTATTAAGCAACCATTAGCACTGGGTTTAAAGCTGCTGTTGTGGGAAACACCCACTAGGCGCCAGCATCATTACGTTCTCAACTCTTGTTATTAGGGCACCAGAGTCTTCCTGGACGTAGTGTTCCGAGGTTGTAAATTAGAGAGGAATGTGCTGGGACAAGCCCCCAGAAGTTTATGTCTCCTTACTTCTGTTTGTTTTTTAATTTAATTTCTATTTCTTATCGGAGAATATTGGGTTAGAGTGTTGTGATTGTCTGGCTGTACAGAATCTGCTCAATGATTCATACATATGTCTGTTCATGTTCGGATTCTGTTACCATGTGTCTTATTACAGAATGTTGAGTAGACCTCGCATGGTATTTGGTAGGTGTTTAGTGATTATATATTTTATATGTATTGGTGATTATATAATTCATAGAGTTTATATGTTATATGTTTATATACATTTAACATACATTAGTATATGTATGTTAGCCCCATAATCCTAATTTATCCATCCTCCCACCTTTCATTTTGGTTAACCATTAGTTTCTTTTATAAGTCTGTGAGTGTCTTTTTCTGTGGAAATATGTCCATTGGTAGCAATCTTAGGATAACATGTATAAATGATATCATAGGATATTTGTCATTCCCTTTTGAATAACTTAACCTAATATGATTATTTCTAGGCTCATCTGTAGTCCTGAAAACGGCACTGTTCATTTTTTTCTGAGGCTACTATTCCATTCGGTACGTATACCACTTCTTCTTTGTCCATTTATCTGATGATGGACATTTTGTTTGTATCCATGTCTTAGCTATTGTAAATACTGCTGCAATACACGATTTTCCATCCCGTGTCTTTTTGATTCTGGCTTTCACAAGTGACAGGCCCAATAGTGGGCCTTCCGGATCATATGGTGACTCAATTTTTACCTTTAAACGCACTGCCATTCTGTTCCTATTATTGGCTGTTACCAGTTTACATCCCACTTAGACCGAGAGGTTACACTATTCTCCACAACTTCTTCAACATCTATTGTTTGTTGACTTTTTGCTGATGGTCATTGTGACTGGTGTTAGGTGATACCTTTGTGTAGATTGGATTTGCATGCGTCTAATAATTCCTGATGTTTTGCATTTCTCAGTGTCCTTTTCATTTTTTTTAAGATTGAGCTAAACTTACAACTTCAAATTGCCTTCTTGAAAAATTTACCGCGTTTGGATTTTTATGGCCATTCCCTACCCCAGGACATTTTTTGAGGGCATGAGTCATTTACAGCCCTGCCGTCCTTGTGAATATTAGTGACCATGAGCAGTAGATTTAAAGCTGCTCTTTGAGGAAACGGCCTTAGGGTGGCAGCATTTCTAAGTTGCCAACTCTGCTTGCTAGGGAAACAGAACCTTGCTGCAAGTTGTGCTTTGAGGTTGCAGATTAGAGTGGAATGTGCCAGGACAAACCCCGATAAGTTTTAGCCTCCTTAATTCTTGTTTGTGTCTTTAAGTTGTAGTTTTTATCAGAGCAAATTTGATTGAAAAATGTCTTTTGTTCTAGGTGTACAGAATCTTGTTCATTTACGCATATACATATATCTATTGATCTTTGGGTCCTTTTCCATGTCGGTTATTACAGAGTGTTGAGTAGACCACTCTTGGTATTCCATAGGTCTTTGGGGATTGTATTTTTTATATGTATTAGTATATGTGTGTTAACCCCAATATCCTAATTTATCCATTCTTCACACCATTTCTTTGGCTTAACCATAAGTTGTCTTCTCAGTCTGAGATTGTCTTTCTCTATGGAAATATGTTCATGTTTATGAATTTTCAGATAACATAAGGGATATCATAGGACATTTGTCTTTCGCATTCTGACTTACTTCACGTTGTGTGATTATCTCTAGGCTCATCTGTGGTGCTGCATATGCCATTCTTTTATTTTTTTCGTGACTGATATTCCATTCTGTCCATATACCACTTCTTCTCTGTCCATTCATCTGTTTATGGACCTTCTTTTGGCTTCCATGTCGTGGCTATTTCAATATTGCTGCAGTGCACATTTGCCTGCCTCTGTCTTTCCGATTCTGGTGGTCTTCGGTTATAGGCCCAAAAGGTGCCCTGCCGCATCATATGGTAGCTCAATTTTTACCTTTTAAAGCAGCTGCATTCAGTTTTCGTTAGTGCTGTTACCAATTACATCCCACCAGCAGCTAGAAGGTACACAGTTCTCTAAAACCCCTTCAGCATTTCTAGTTTGTAGACTGTTTGCTGATGGTCATTTGACTGGTGTGAGCTGAAACCTTTTTGGAGGTTGGATTTGTATGTGGCTAATAATTCCTTCTACTGAGCTTTAGGCATGTCCATGTTGTTCTTTTCCTTTTTTTTTTAAAGAGTGAGTACAACTTCCCTCTTCATGTTGACTTCTTGAAAGATTTGTCATGTGTTGAATTTTCTTGCCTATTCCCTACCCCAGGGCATTTTTTGAGGGCAGATGCCATTTACAGCCCTGAGTCCTTGTGACTATTAAGCAACCATTAGCACTGGGTTTAAAGCTGCTGTTGTGGGAAACACCCACTAGGCGCCAGCATCATTACGTTCTCAACTCTTGTTATTAGGGCACCAGAGTCTTCCTGGACGTAGTGTTCCGAGGTTGTAAATTAGAGGGGAATGTGCTGGGACAAGCCCCCAGAAGTTTATGTCTCCTTACTTCTGTTTGTTTTTTAATTTAATTTCTATTTCTTATCGGAGAATATTGGATTAGAGTGTTGTGATTGTCTGGCTGTACAGAATCTGCTCAATGATTCATACATATGTCTGTTCATGTTCGGATTCTGTTACCATGTGTCTTATTACAGAATGTTGAGTAGACCTCGCATGGTATTTGGTAGGTGTTTTGTCATTATATATTTTATATGTATTGGTGATTATATAATTCATAGAGTTTATATGTTATATGTTTATATACATTTAACATACATTAGTATATGTATGTTAGCCCCATAATCCTAATTTATCCATCCTCCCACCTTTCATTTTGGTTAACCATTAGTTTCTTTTATAAGTCTGTGAGTGTCTTTCTCTGTGGAAATATGTCCATTTGTAGCAATCTTAGGATAACAGGTATAAATGATATCATAGGATATTTGTCATTCCCTTTTGACTTACTTAACCTGATATGATTATTTCTAGGCTCATCTGTAGTCCTGAAAACGGCATTTTTCATTTTTTTTCCCGAGGCTACTATTCCATTTAGTCCGTATACCACTTCTTCTTTGTCCATTCATCTGTTTATGGACCTTTTTTTGGCTTCCACGTCTTGGCTATTTCAGTAATGCTGCAGTGCACATTTGCCTGCCTCTGTCTTTCCGATTCTGGTGGTCTTAGGTTACAGGCCCAAAAGGTGCCCTGCCGCGTCATATGGTAGCTCAATTTTTACCTTTTAAAGCAGCTCCATTCAGTTTTCGTTAGTGCTCTTACCACTTTACATCCCACCAGCAGCTACAAGGTACACAGTTCTCTAAAATCCCTTCAGCATTTACAGTTTGTAGACTGTTTGCTGATGGTCATTTGACTGGTGTGAGCTGAAACCTTTTTGGAGGTTGGATTTGCATGTGACTAATAATTCCTTATACTGAGCTTTAGGCATGTGCTTTTTATTCTTTTCCTTTTTTTTTTTAAAGAGTGAGTACAACTTCCCTCTTCATATTGACTTCTTCAAAAACTTGTCAAAGAAAACTTGAATTTTCTTGCCTATTCCCTACCCCAGGGCATTTTTTGAGGGCAGGTGTCATTTACAGCCCTGCAGTCCTTGTGACTATTAAGCAACCATTAGCACTGGGTTTAAAGCTGCTGTTGTGGGAAACAGCCACAAGGCGGCAGCATTATTACGTTCTCACCTCTTGTTACTAGGGCAACAGAGTCTTCCTGGAGGTAGTGTTCCGAGGTTGTAAATTAGAGAGGAGTGTGCTGGGATAAGCCCCCAGAAGTTTATGTCTCCTTACTTATGTTTGTTTTTTAAATTTAATTTCTCTTTCTTATCGGAGTAAATTCGATTAGAGTGTTGTGATTGTCTGGCTGTACAGAATGTGCTCAATGATTCATACATATGTCTGTTCATCTTCGGATCCTGTTACCATGTAATTTTTTACAGAATGTTGAGTAGACCTCCCTTGGTATTTGGCAGGTGTTTCGTGATTATATATTTTATATGTATTGGTGATTATATAATTCATAGAGTTTATATGTTATATGTTTATATACATTTAACATACATTAGTATATGTATGTTATCCCCATAGTCCTAATTTATCCATCCTCCCACCTTTCATTTTGGCGAACCATTCGTTCGTTTTATAAGTCTGTGAGTGTCTTTTTCTGTGGAAATATGTCCATTTGTAGCAATCTTAGGATAACATGTATAAATGATATCATAGGATATTTGTTATTCCCTTTTGAATAACTTAACCTAATATGATTATTTCTAGGCTCATCTGTAGTCCTGAAAACGGCACTGTTCATTTTTTTCTGAGGCTACTATTCCATTCGGTACGTATACCACTTCTTCTTTGTCCATTTATCTGATGATGGACATTTTGTTTGTATCCATGTCTTAGCTATTGTAAATACTGCTGCAATACACGATTTTCCATCCCGTGTCTTTTTGATTCTGGCTTTCACAAGTGACAGGCCCAATAGTGGGCCTTCCGGATCATATGGTGACTCAATTTTTACCTTTAAACGCACTGCCATTCTGTTCCTATTATTGGCTGTTACCAGTTTACATCCCACGTAGACCGAGAGGTTACACTATTCTCCACAACTTCTTCAACATCTATTGTTTGTTGACTTTTTGCTGATGGTCATTGTGACTGGTGTTAGGTGATACCTTTGTGTAGATTGGATTTGCATGCGTCTAATAATTCCTGATGTTTTGCATTTCTCAGTGTCCTTTTCATTTTTTTTAAGATTGAGCTAAACTTACAACTTCAAATTGCCTTCTTGAAAAATTTACCGCGTTTGGATTTTTATGGCCATTCCCTACCCCAGGACATTTTTTGAGGGCATGAGTCATTTACAGCCCTGCCGTCCTTGTGAATATTAGTGACCATGAGCAGTAGATTTAAAGCTGCTCTTTGAGGAAACGGCCTTAGGGTGGCAGCATTTCTAAGTTGCCAACTCTGCTTGCTAGGGAAACAGAACCTTGCTGCAAGTTGTGCTTTGAGGTTGCAGATTAGAGTGGAATGTGCCAGGACAAACCCCGATAAGTTTTAGCCTCCTTAATTCTTGTTTGTGTCTTTAAGTTGTAGTTTTTATCAGAGCAAATTTGATTGAAAAATGTCTTTTGTTCTAGGTGTACAGAATCTTGTTCATTTACACATATACATATATCTATTGATCTTTGGGTCCTTTTCCATGTCGGTTATTACAGAGTGTTGAGTAGACCACTCTTGGTATTCCATAGGTCTTTGGGGATTATATTTTTTATATGTATTAGTATATGTGCGTTAACCCCAATATCCTAATTTATCCATTCCTCACACCATTTCTTTGGCTTAACCATAAGTTGTCTTCTCATTCTGAGATTGTCTTTCTCTATGGAAATATGTTCATTTTTATGAATTTTCAGATAACGTAAGGGATATCATAGGACATTTGTCTTTCGCATTCTGACTTACTTCACGTTGTGTGATTATCTCTAGGCTCATCTGTGGTGCTGCATATGCCATTCTTTTATTTTTTTCGTGACTGATATTCCATTCTGTCCATATACCACTTCTTCTCTGTCCATTCATCTGTTTATGGACCTTCTTTTGGCTTCCATGTCGTGGCTATTTCAATATTGCTGCAGTGCACATTTGCCTGCCTCTGTCTTTCCGATTCTGGTGGTCTTAGGTTATAGGCCCAAAAGGTGCCCTGCCGCATCATATGGTAGCTCAATTTTTACCTTTTAAAGCAGCTGCATTCAGTTTTTGTTAGTGCTGTTACCAATTACATCCCACCAGCAGCTAGAAGGTACCCAGTTCTCTAAAACCCCTTCAGCATTTCTAGTTTGTAGACTGTTTGCTGATGGTCATTTGACTGGTGTGAGCTGAAACCTTTTTGGAGGTTGGATTTGTATGTGGCTAATAATTCCTTGTACTGAGCTTTAGGCATGTCCATGTTGTTCTTTTCCTTTTTTTTTTAAAGTGTGAGTACAACTTCCCTCTTCATGTTGACTTCTTGAAAGATTTGTCATGTGTTGAATTTTCTTGCCTATTCCCTACCCCAGGGCATTTTTTGAGGGCAGATGCCATTTACAGCCCTGAGTCCTTGTGACTATTAAGCAACCATTAGCACTGGGTTTAAAGCTGCTGTTGTGGGAAACACCCACTAGGCGCCAGCATCATTACGTTCTCAACTCTTGTTATTAGGGCACCAGAGTCTTCCTGGACGTAGTGTTCCGAGGTTGTAAATTAGAGGGGAATGTGCTGGGACAAGCCCCCAGAAGTTTATGTCTCCTTACTTCTGTTTGTTTTTTAATTTAATTTCTATTTCTTATCGGAGAATATTGGATTAGAGTGTTGTGATTGTCTGGCTGTACAGAATCTGCTCAATGATTCATACATATGTCTGTTCATGTTCGGATTCTGTTACCATGTGTCTTATTACAGAATGTTGAGTAGACCTCGCATGGTATTTGGTAGGTGTTTTGTCATTATATATTTTATATGTATTGGTGATTATATAATTCATAGAGTTTATATGTTATATGTTTATATACATTTAACATACATTAGTATATGTATGTTAGCCCCATAATCCTAATTTATCCATCCTCCCACCTTTCATTTTGGTTAACCATTAGTTTCTTTTATAAGTCTGTGAGTGTCTTTTTCTGTGGAAATATGTCCATTTGTAGCAATCTTAGGATAACAGGTATAAATGATATCATAGGATATTTGTCATTCCCTTTTGACTTACTTAACCTGATATGATTATTTCTAGGCTCATCTGTAGTCCTGAAAACGGCATTTTTCATTTTTTTTCCCGAGGCTACTATTCCATTTAGTCCGTATACCACTTCTTCTTTGTCCATTCATCTGTTTATGGACCTTTTTTTGGCTTCCACGTCTTGGCTATTTCAGTAATGCTGCAGTGCACATTTGCCTGCCTCTGTCTTTCCGATTCTGGTGGTCTTAGGTTACAGGCCCAAAAGGTGCCCTGCCGCGTCATATGGTAGCTCAATTTTTACCTTTTAAAGCAGCTCCATTCAGTTTTCGTTAGTGCTCTTACCACTTTACATCCCACCAGCAGCTACAAGGTACACAGTTCTCTAAAATCCCTTCAGCATTTACAGTTTGTAGACTGTTTGCTGATGGTCATTTGACTGGTGTGAGCTGAAACCTTTTTGGAGGTTGGATTTGCATGTGACTAATAATTCCTTATACTGAGCTTTAGGCATGTGCTTTTTATTCTTTTCCTTTTTTTTTTTAAAGAGTGAGTACAACTTCCCTCTTCATATTGACTTCTTCAAAAACTTGTCAAAGAAAACTTGAATTTTCTTGCCTATTCCCTACCCCAGGGCATTTTTTGAGGGCAGGTGTCATTTACAGCCCTGCAGTCCTTGTGACTATTAAGCAACCATTAGCACTGGGTTTAAAGCTGCTGTTGTGGGAAACAGCCACAAGGCGGCAGCATTATTACGTTCTCACCTCTTGTTACTAGGGCAACAGAGTCTTCCTGGAGGTAGTGTTCCGAGGTTGTAAATTAGAGAGGAGTGTGCTGGGATAAGCCCCCAGAAGTTTATGTCTCCTTACTTATGTTTGTTTTTTAAATTTAATTTCTCTTTCTTATCGGAGTAAATTCGATTAGAGTGTTGTGATTGTCTGGCTGTACAGAATGTGCTCAATGATTCATACATATGTCTGTTCATCTTCGGATCCTGTTACCATGTAATTTTTTACAGAATGTTGAGTAGACCTCCCTTGGTATTTGGCAGGTGTTTCGTGATTATATATTTTATATGTATTGGTGATTATATAATTCATAGAGTTTATATGTTATATGTTTATATACATTTAACATACATTAGTATATGTATGTTATCCCCATAGTCCTAATTTATCCATCCTCCCACCTTTCATTTTGGCGAACCATTCGTTCGTTTTATAAGTCTGTGAGTGTCTTTTTCTGTGGAAATATGTCCATTTGTAGCAATCTTAGGATAACATGTATAAATGATATCATAGGATATTTGTTATTCCCTTTTGAATAACTTAACCTAATATGATTATTTCTAGGCTCATCTGTAGTCCTGAAAACGGCACTGTTCATTTTTTTCTGAGGCTACTATTCCATTCGGTACGTATACCACTTCTTCTTTGTCCATTTATCTGATGATGGACATTTTGTTTGTATCCATGTCTTAGCTATTGTAAATACTGCTGCAATACACGATTTTCCATCCCGTGTCTTTTTGATTCTGGCTTTCACAAGTGACAGGCCCAATAGTGGGCCTTCCGGATCATATGGTGACTCAATTTTTACCTTTAAACGCACTGCCATTCTGTTCCTATTATTGGCTGTTACCAGTTTACATCCCACGTAGACCGAGAGGTTACACTATTCTCCACAACTTCTTCAACATCTATTGTTTGTTGACTTTTTGCTGATGGTCATTGTGACTGGTGTTAGGTGATACCTTTGTGTAGATTGGATTTGCATGCGTCTAATAATTCCTGATGTTTTGCATTTCTCAGTGTCCTTTTCATTTTTTTTAAGATTGAGCTAAACTTACAACTTCAAATTGCCTTCTTGAAAAATTTACCGCGTTTGGATTTTTATGGCCATTCCCTACCCCAGGACATTTTTTGAGGGCATGAGTCATTTACAGCCCTGCCGTCCTTGTGAATATTAGTGACCATGAGCAGTAGATTTAAAGCTGCTCTTTGAGGAAACGGCCTTAGGGTGGCAGCATTTCTAAGTTGCCAACTCTGCTTGCTAGGGAAACAGAACCTTGCTGCAAGTTGTGCTTTGAGGTTGCAGATTAGAGTGGAATGTGCCAGGACAAACCCCGATAAGTTTTAGCCTCCTTAATTCTTGTTTGTGTCTTTAAGTTGTAGTTTTTATCAGAGCAAATTTGATTGAAAAATGTCTTTTGTTCTAGGTGTACAGAATCTTGTTCATTTACACATATACATATATCTATTGATCTTTGGGTCCTTTTCCATGTCGGTTATTACAGAGTGTTGAGTAGACCACTCTTGGTATTCCATAGGTCTTTGGGGATTATATTTTTTATATGTATTAGTATATGTGCGTTAACCCCAATATCCTAATTTATCCATTCCTCACACCATTTCTTTGGCTTAACCATAAGTTGTCTTCTCATTCTGAGATTGTCTTTCTCTATGGAAATATGTTCATTTTTATGAATTTTCAGATAACGTAAGGGATATCATAGGACATTTGTCTTTCGCATTCTGACTTACTTCACGTTGTGTGATTATCTCTAGGCTCATCTGTGGTGCTGCATATGCCATTCTTTTATTTTTTTCGTGACTGATATTCCATTCTGTCCATATACCACTTCTTCTCTGTCCATTCATCTGTTTATGGACCTTCTTTTGGCTTCCATGTCGTGGCTATTTCAATATTGCTGCAGTGCACATTTGCCTGCCTCTGTCTTTCCGATTCTGGTGGTCTTAGGTTATAGGCCCAAAAGGTGCCCTGCCGCATCATATGGTAGCTCAATTTTTACCTTTTAAAGCAGCTGCATTCAGTTTTTGTTAGTGCTGTTACCAATTACATCCCACCAGCAGCTAGAAGGTACCCAGTTCTCTAAAACCCCTTCAGCATTTCTAGTTTGTAGACTGTTTGCTGATGGTCATTTGACTGGTGTGAGCTGAAACCTTTTTGGAGGTTGGATTTGTATGTGGCTAATAATTCCTTGTACTGAGCTTTAGGCATGTCCATGTTGTTCTTTTCCTTTTTTTTTTAAAGTGTGAGTACAACTTCCCTCTTCATGTTGACTTCTTGAAAGATTTGTCATGTGTTGAATTTTCTTGCCTATTCCCTACCCCAGGGCATTTTTTGAGGGCAGATGCCATTTACAGCCCTGAGTCCTTGTGACTATTAAGCAACCATTAGCACTGGGTTTAAAGCTGCTGTTGTGGGAAACACCCACTAGGCGCCAGCATCATTACGTTCTCAACTCTTGTTATTAGGGCACCAGAGTCTTCCTGGACGTAGTGTTCCGAGGTTGTAAATTAGAGGGGAATGTGCTGGGACAAGCCCCCAGAAGTTTATGTCTCCTTACTTCTGTTTGTTTTTTAATTTAATTTCTATTTCTTATCGGAGAATATTGGATTAGAGTGTTGTGATTGTCTGGCTGTACAGAATCTGCTCAATGATTCATACATATGTCTGTTCATGTTCGGATTCTGTTACCATGTGTCTTATTACAGAATGTTGAGTAGACCTCGCATGGTATTTGGTAGGTGTTTTGTCATTATATATTTTATATGTATTGGTGATTATATAATTCATAGAGTTTATATGTTATATGTTTATATACATTTAACATACATTAGTATATGTATGTTAGCCCCATAATCCTAATTTATCCATCCTCCCACCTTTCATTTTGGTTAACCATTAGTTTCTTTTATAAGTCTGTGAGTGTCTTTTTCTGTGGAAATATGTCCATTTGTAGCAATCTTAGGATAACAGGTATAAATGATATCATAGGATATTTGTCATTCCCTTTTGACTTACTTAACCTGATATGATTATTTCTAGGCTCATCTGTAGTCCTGAAAACGGCATTTTTCATTTTTTTTCCCGAGGCTACTATTCCATTTAGTCCGTATACCACTTCTTCTTTGTCCATTCATCTGTTTATGGACCTTTTTTTGGCTTCCACGTCTTGGCTATTTCAGTAATGCTGCAGTGCACATTTGCCTGCCTCTGTCTTTCCGATTCTGGTGGTCTTAGGTTACAGGCCCAAAAGGTGCCCTGCCGCGTCATATGGTAGCTCAATTTTTACCTTTTAAAGCAGCTCCATTCAGTTTTCGTTAGTGCTCTTACCACTTTACATCCCACCAGCAGCTACAAGGTACACAGTTCTCTAAAATCCCTTCAGCATTTACAGTTTGTAGACTGTTTGCTGATGGTCATTTGACTGGTGTGAGCTGAAACCTTTTTGGAGGTTGGATTTGCATGTGACTAATAATTCCTTATACTGAGCTTTAGGCATGTGCTTTTTATTCTTTTCCTTTTTTTTTTTAAAGAGTGAGTACAACTTCCCTCTTCATATTGACTTCTTCAAAAACTTGTCAAAGAAAACTTGAATTTTCTTGCCTATTCCCTACCCCAGGGCATTTTTTGAGGGCAGGTGTCATTTACAGCCCTGCAGTCCTTGTGACTATTAAGCAACCATTAGCACTGGGTTTAAAGCTGCTGTTGTGGGAAACAGCCACAAGGCGGCAGCATTATTACGTTCTCACCTCTTGTTACTAGGGCAACAGAGTCTTCCTGGAGGTAGTGTTCCGAGGTTGTAAATTAGAGAGGAGTGTGCTGGGATAAGCCCCCAGAAGTTTATGTCTCCTTACTTATGTTTGTTTTTTAAATTTAATTTCTCTTTCTTATCGGAGTAAATTCGATTAGAGTGTTGTGATTGTCTGGCTGTACAGAATGTGCTCAATGATTCATACATATGTCTGTTCATCTTCGGATCCTGTTACCATGTAATTTTTTACAGAATGTTGAGTAGACCTCCCTTGGTATTTGGCAGGTGTTTCGTGATTATATATTTTATATGTATTGGTGATTATATAATTCATAGAGTTTATATGTTATATGTTTATATACATTTAACATACATTAGTATATGTATGTTATCCCCATAGTCCTAATTTATCCATCCTCCCACCTTTCATTTTGGCGAACCATTCGTTCGTTTTATAAGTCTGTGAGTGTCTTTTTCTGTGGAAATATGTCCATTTGTAGCAATCTTAGGATAACATGTATAAATGATATCATAGGATATTTGTTATTCCCTTTTGAATAACTTAACCTAATATGATTATTTCTAGGCTCATCTGTAGTCCTGAAAACGGCACTGTTCATTTTTTTCTGAGGCTACTATTCCATTCGGTACGTATACCACTTCTTCTTTGTCCATTTATCTGATGATGGACATTTTGTTTGTATCCATGTCTTAGCTATTGTAAATACTGCTGCAATACACGATTTTCCATCCCGTGTCTTTTTGATTCTGGCTTTCACAAGTGACAGGCCCAATAGTGGGCCTTCCGGATCATATGGTGACTCAATTTTTACCTTTAAACGCACTGCCATTCTGTTCCTATTATTGGCTGTTACCAGTTTACATCCCACGTAGACCGAGAGGTTACACTATTCTCCACAACTTCTTCAACATCTATTGTTTGTTGACTTTTTGCTGATGGTCATTGTGACTGGTGTTAGGTGATACCTTTGTGTAGATTGGATTTGCATGCGTCTAATAATTCCTGATGTTTTGCATTTCTCAGTGTCCTTTTCATTTTTTTTAAGATTGAGCTAAACTTACAACTTCAAATTGCCTTCTTGAAAAATTTACCGCGTTTGGATTTTTATGGCCATTCCCTACCCCAGGACATTTTTTGAGGGCATGAGTCATTTACAGCCCTGCCGTCCTTGTGAATATTAGTGACCATGAGCAGTAGATTTAAAGCTGCTCTTTGAGGAAACGGCCTTAGGGTGGCAGCATTTCTAAGTTGCCAACTCTGCTTGCTAGGGAAACAGAACCTTGCTGCAAGTTGTGCTTTGAGGTTGCAGATTAGAGTGGAATGTGCCAGGACAAACCCCGATAAGTTTTAGCCTCCTTAATTCTTGTTTGTGTCTTTAAGTTGTAGTTTTTATCAGAGCAAATTTGATTGAAAAATGTCTTTTGTTCTAGGTGTACAGAATCTTGTTCATTTACACATATACATATATCTATTGATCTTTGGGTCCTTTTCCATGTCGGTTATTACAGAGTGTTGAGTAGACCACTCTTGGTATTCCATAGGTCTTTGGGGATTATATTTTTTATATGTATTAGTATATGTGCGTTAACCCCAATATCCTAATTTATCCATTCCTCACACCATTTCTTTGGCTTAACCATAAGTTGTCTTCTCATTCTGAGATTGTCTTTCTCTATGGAAATATGTTCATTTTTATGAATTTTCAGATAACATAAGGGATATCATAGGACATTTGTCTTTCGCATTCTGACTTACTTCACGTTGTGTGATTATCTCTAGGCTCATCTGTGGTGCTGCATATGCCATTCTTTTATTTTTTTCGTGACTGATATTCCATTCTGTCCATATACCACTTCTTCTCTGTCCATTCATCTGTTTATGGACCTTCTTTTGGCTTCCATGTCGTGGCTATTTCAATATTGCTGCAGTGCACATTTGCCTGCCTCTGTCTTTCCGATTCTGGTGGTCTTAGGTTATAGGCCCAAAAGGTGCCCTGCCGCATCATATGGTAGCTCAATTTTTACCTTTTAAAGCAGCTGCATTCAGTTTTCGTTAGTGCTGTTACCAATTACATCCCACCAGCAGCTAGAAGGTACACAGTTCTCTAAAACCCCTTCAGCATTTCTAGTTTGTAGACTGTTTGCTGATGGTCATTTGACTGGTGTGAGCTGAAACCTTTTTGGAGGTTGGATTTGTATGTGGCTAATAATTCCTTGTACTGAGCTTTAGGCATGTCCATGTTGTTCTTTTCCTTTTTTTTTTAAAGTGTGAGTACAACTTCCCTCTTCATGTTGACTTCTTGAAAGATTTGTCATGTGTTGAATTTTCTTGCCTATTCCCTACCCCAGGGCATTTTTTGAGGGCAGATGCCATTTACAGCCCTGAGTCCTTGTGACTATTAAGCAACCATTAGCACTGGGTTTAAAGCTGCTGTTGTGGGAAACACCCACTAGGCGGCAGCATCATTACGTTCTCAACTCTTGTTATTAGGGCACCAGAGTCTTCCTGGACGTAGTGTTCCGAGGTTGTAAATTAGAGGGGAATGTGCTGGGACAAGCCCCCAGAAGTTTATGTCTCCTTACTTCTGTTTGTTTTTTAATTTAATTTCTATTTCTTATCGGAGAATATTGGATTAGAGTGTTGTGATTGTCTGGCTGTACAGAATCTGCTCAATGATTCATACATATGTCTGTTCATGTTCGGATTCTGTTACCATGTGTCTTATTACAGAATGTTGAGTAGACCTCGCATGGTATTTGGTAGGTGTTTTGTCATTATATATTTTATATGTATTGGTGATTATATAATTCATAGAGTTTATATGTTATATGTTTATATACATTTAACATACATTAGTATATGTATGTTAGCCCCATAATCCTAATTTATCCATCCTCCCACCTTTCATTTTGGTTAACCATTAGTTTCTTTTATAAGTCTGTGAGTGTCTTTTTCTGTGGAAATATGTCCATTTGTAGCAATCTTAGGATAACAGGTATAAATGATATCATAGGATATTTGTCATTCCCTTTTGACTTACTTAACCTGATATGATTATTTCTAGGCTCATCTGTAGTCCTGAAAACGGCATTTTTCATTTTTTTTCCCGAGGCTACTATTCCATTTAGTCCGTATACCACTTCTTCTTTGTCCATTCATCTGTTTATGGACCTTTTTTTGGCTTCCACGTCTTGGCTATTTCAGTAATGCTGCAGTGCACATTTGCCTGCCTCTGTCTTTCCGATTCTGGTGGTCTTAGGTTACAGGCCCAAAAGGTGCCCTGCCGCGTCATATGGTAGCTCAATTTTTACCTTTTAAAGCAGCTCCATTCAGTTTTCGTTAGTGCTCTTACCACTTTACATCCCACCAGCAGCTACAAGGTACACAGTTCTCTAAAATCCCTTCAGCATTTACAGTTTGTAGACTGTTTGCTGATGGTCATTTGACTGGTGTGAGCTGAAACCTTTTTGGAGGTTGGATTTGCATGTGACTAATAATTCCTTATACTGAGCTTTAGGCATGTGCTTTTTATTCTTTTCCTTTTTTTTTTTAAAGAGTGAGTACAACTTCCCTCTTCATATTGACTTCTTCAAAAACTTGTCAAAGAAAACTTGAATTTTCTTGCCTATTCCCTACCCCAGGGCATTTTTTGAGGGCAGGTGTCATTTACAGCCCTGCAGTCCTTGTGACTATTAAGCAACCATTAGCACTGGGTTTAAAGCTGCTGTTGTGGGAAACAGCCACAAGGCGGCAGCATTATTACGTTCTCACCTCTTGTTACTAGGGCAACAGAGTCTTCCTGGAGGTAGTGTTCCGAGGTTGTAAATTAGAGAGGAGTGTGCTGGGATAAGCCCCCAGAAGTTTATGTCTCCTTACTTATGTTTGTTTTTTAAATTTAATTTCTCTTTCTTATCGGAGTAAATTCGATTAGAGTGTTGTGATTGTCTGGCTGTACAGAATGTGCTCAATGATTCATACATATGTCTGTTCATCTTCGGATCCTGTTACCATGTAATTTTTTACAGAATGTTGAGTAGACCTCCCTTGGTATTTGGCAGGTGTTTCGTGATTATATATTTTATATGTATTGGTGATTATATAATTCATAGAGTTTATATGTTATATGTTTATATACATTTAACATACATTAGTATATGTATGTTATCCCCATAGTCCTAATTTATCCATCCTCCCACCTTTCATTTTGGCGAACCATTCGTTCGTTTTATAAGTCTGTGAGTGTCTTTTTCTGTGGAAATATGTCCATTTGTAGCAATCTTAGGATAACATGTATAAATGATATCATAGGATATTTGTTATTCCCTTTTGAATAACTTAACCTAATATGATTATTTCTAGGCTCATCTGTAGTCCTGAAAACGGCACTGTTCATTTTTTTCTGAGGCTACTATTCCATTCGGTACGTATACCACTTCTTCTTTGTCCATTTATCTGATGATGGACATTTTGTTTGTATCCATGTCTTAGCTATTGTAAATACTGCTGCAATACACGATTTTCCATCCCGTGTCTTTTTGATTCTGGCTTTCACAAGTGACAGGCCCAATAGTGGGCCTTCCGGATCATATGGTGACTCAATTTTTACCTTTAAACGCACTGCCATTCTGTTCCTATTATTGGCTGTTACCAGTTTACATCCCACGTAGACCGAGAGGTTACACTATTCTCCACAACTTCTTCAACATCTATTGTTTGTTGACTTTTTGCTGATGGTCATTGTGACTGGTGTTAGGTGATACCTTTGTGTAGATTGGATTTGCATGCGTCTAATAATTCCTGATGTTTTGCATTTCTCAGTGTCCTTTTCATTTTTTTTAAGATTGAGCTAAACTTACAACTTCAAATTGCCTTCTTGAAAAATTTACCGCGTTTGGATTTTTATGGCCATTCCCTACCCCAGGACATTTTTTGAGGGCATGAGTCATTTACAGCCCTGCCGTCCTTGTGAATATTAGTGACCATGAGCAGTAGATTTAAAGCTGCTCTTTGAGGAAACGGCCTTAGGGTGGCAGCATTTCTAAGTTGCCAACTCTGCTTGCTAGGGAAACAGAACCTTGCTGCAAGTTGTGCTTTGAGGTTGCAGATTAGAGTGGAATGTGCCAGGACAAACCCCGATAAGTTTTAGCCTCCTTAATTCTTGTTTGTGTCTTTAAGTTGTAGTTTTTATCAGAGCAAATTTGATTGAAAAATGTCTTTTGTTCTAGGTGTACAGAATCTTGTTCATTTACACATATACATATATCTATTGATCTTTGGGTCCTTTTCCATGTCGGTTATTACAGAGTGTTGAGTAGACCACTCTTGGTATTCCATAGGTCTTTGGGGATTATATTTTTTATATGTATTAGTATATGTGCGTTAACCCCAATATCCTAATTTATCCATTCCTCACACCATTTCTTTGGCTTAACCATAAGTTGTCTTCTCATTCTGAGATTGTCTTTCTCTATGGAAATATGTTCATTTTTATGAATTTTCAGATAACATAAGGGATATCATAGGACATTTGTCTTTCGCATTCTGACTTACTTCACGTTGTGTGATTATCTCTAGGCTCATCTGTGGTGCTGCATATGCCATTCTTTTATTTTTTTCGTGACTGATATTCCATTCTGTCCATATACCACTTCTTCTCTGTCCATTCATCTGTTTATGGACCTTCTTTTGGCTTCCATGTCGTGGCTATTTCAATATTGCTGCAGTGCACATTTGCCTGCCTCTGTCTTTCCGATTCTGGTGGTCTTAGGTTATAGGCCCAAAAGGTGCCCTGCCGCATCATATGGTAGCTCAATTTTTACCTTTTAAAGCAGCTGCATTCAGTTTTCGTTAGTGCTGTTACCAATTACATCCCACCAGCAGCTAGAAGGTACCCAGTTCTCTAAAACCCCTTCAGCATTTCTAGTTTGTAGACTGTTTGCTGATGGTCATTTGACTGGTGTGAGCTGAAACCTTTTTGGAGGTTGGATTTGTATGTGGCTAATAATTCCTTGTACTGAGCTTTAGGCATGTCCATGTTGTTCTTTTCCTTTTTTTTTTTAAAGTGTGAGTACAACTTCCCTCTTCATGTTGACTTCTTGAAAGATTTGTCATGTGTTGAATTTTCTTGCCTATTCCCTACCCCAGGGCATTTTTTGAGGGCAGATGCCATTTACAGCCCTGAGTCCTTGTGACTATTAAGCAACCATTAGCACTGGGTTTAAAGCTGCTGTTGTGGGAAACACCCACTAGGCGGCAGCATCATTACGTTCTCAACTCTTGTTATTAGGGCACCAGAGTCTTCCTGGACGTAGTGTTCCGAGGTTGTAAATTAGAGGGGAATGTGCTGGGACAAGCCCCCAGAAGTTTATGTCTCCTTACTTCTGTTTGTTTTTTAATTTAATTTCTATTTCTTATCGGAGAATATTGGATTAGAGTGTTGTGATTGTCTGGCTGTACAGAATCTGCTCAATGATTCATACATATGTCTGTTCATGTTCGGATTCTGTTACCATGTGTCTTATTACAGAATGTTGAGTAGACCTCGCATGGTATTTGGTAGGTGTTTTGTCATTATATATTTTATATGTATTGGTGATTATATAATTCATAGAGTTTATATGTTATATGTTTATATACATTTAACATACATTAGTATATGTATGTTAGCCCCATAATCCTAATTTATCCATCCTCCCACCTTTCATTTTGGTTAACCATTAGTTTCTTTTATAAGTCTGTGAGTGTCTTTTTCTGTGGAAATATGTCCATTTGTAGCAATCTTAGGATAACAGGTATAAATGATATCATAGGATATTTGTCATTCCCTTTTGACTTACTTAACCTGATATGATTATTTCTAGGCTCATCTGTAGTCCTGAAAACGGCATTTTTCATTTTTTTTCCCGAGGCTACTATTCCATTTAGTCCGTATACCACTTCTTCTTTGTCCATTCATCTGTTTATGGACCTTTTTTTGGCTTCCACGTCTTGGCTATTTCAGTAATGCTGCAGTGCACATTTGCCTGCCTCTGTCTTTCCGATTCTGGTGGTCTTAGGTTACAGGCCCAAAAGGTGCCCTGCCGCGTCATATGGTAGCTCAATTTTTACCTTTTAAAGCAGCTCCATTCAGTTTTCGTTAGTGCTCTTACCACTTTACATCCCACCAGCAGCTACAAGGTACACAGTTCTCTAAAATCCCTTCAGCATTTACAGTTTGTAGACTGTTTGCTGATGGTCATTTGACTGGTGTGAGCTGAAACCTTTTTGGAGGTTGGATTTGCATGTGACTAATAATTCCTTATACTGAGCTTTAGGCATGTGCTTTTTATTCTTTTCCTTTTTTTTTTAAAGAGTGAGTACAACTTCCCTCTTCATATTGACTTCTTCAAAAACTTGTCAAAGAAAACTTGAATTTTCTTGCCTATTCCCTACCCCAGGGCATTTTTTGAGGGCAGGTGTCATTTACAGCCCTGCAGTCCTTGTGACTATTAAGCAACCATTAGCACTGGGTTTAAAGCTGCTGTTGTGGGAAACAGCCACAAGGCGGCAGCATTATTACGTTCTCACCTCTTGTTACTAGGGCAACAGAGTCTTCCTGGAGGTAGTGTTCCGAGGTTGTAAATTAGAGAGGAGTGTGCTGGGATAAGCCCCCAGAAGTTTATGTCTCCTTACTTATGTTTGTTTTTTAAATTTAATTTCTCTTTCTTATCGGAGTAAATTCGATTAGAGTGTTGTGATTGTCTGGCTGTACAGAATGTGCTCAATGATTCATACATATGTCTGTTCATCTTCGGATCCTGTTACCATGTAATTTTTTACAGAATGTTGAGTAGACCTCCCTTGGTATTTGGCAGGTGTTTCGTGATTATATATTTTATATGTATTGGTGATTATATAATTCATAGAGTTTATATGTTATATGTTTATATACATTTAACATACATTAGTATATGTATGTTATCCCCATAGTCCTAATTTATCCATCCTCCCACCTTTCATTTTGGCGAACCATTCGTTTGTTTTATAAGTCTGTGAGTGTCTTTTTCTGTGGAAATATGTTCATTGGTAGCAATCTTAGGATAACATGTATAAATGATATCATAGGATATTTGTTATTCCCTTTTGAATAACTTAACCTAATATGATTATTTCTAGGCTCATCTGTAGTCCTGAAAACAGCACTGTTCATTTTTTTCTGAGGCTACTATTCCATTCGGTACGTATACCACTTCTTCTTTGTCCATTTATCTGATGACGGACATTTTGTTTGTATCCATGTCTTAGCTATTGTAAATACTGCCTCAATACACGATTTTCCATCCCGTGTCTTTTTGATTCTGGCTTTCACAAGTGACAGGCCCAATAGTGGGCCTTCCGGATCATATGGTGACTCAATTTTTACCTTTAAACGCACTGCCATTCTGTTCCTATTATTGGCTGTTACCAGTTTACATCCCATGTAGACCGAGAGGTTACACTATTCTCCACAACTTCTTCAACATCTATTGTTTGTTGACTTTTTGCTGATGGTCATTGTGACTGGTGTTAGGTGATACCTTTGTGTAGATTGGATTTGCATGCGTCTAATAATTCCTGATGTTTTGCATTTCTCAGTGTCCTTTTCATTTTTTTTAAGATTGAGCTAAACTTACAACTTCAAATTGCCTTCTTGAAAAATTTACCGCGTTTGGATTTTTATGGCCATTCCCTACACCAGGACATTTTTTGAGGGCATGAGTCATTTACAGCCCTGCCGTCCTTGTGAATATTAGTGACCATGAGCAGTAGATTTAAAGCTGCTCTTTGAGGAAACGGCCTTAGGGTGGCAGCATTTCTAAGTTGCCAACTCTGCTTGCTAGGGAAACAGAACCTTGCTGCAAGTTGTGCTTTGAGGTTGCAGATTAGAGTGGAATGTGCCAGGACAAACCCCGATAAGTTTTAGCCTCCTTAATTCTTGTTTGTGTCTTTAAGTTGTAGTTTTTATCAGAGCAAATTTGATTGAAAAATGTCTTTTGTTCTAGGTGTACAGAATCTTGTTCATTTACACATATACATATATCTATTGATCTTTGGGTCCTTTTCCATGTCGGTTATTACAGAGTGTTGAGTAGACCACTCTTGGTATTCCATAGGTCTTTGGGGATTATATTTTTTATATGTATTAGTATATGTGCGTTAACCCCAATATCCTAATTTATCCATTCCTCACACCATTTCTTTGGCTTAACCATAAGTTGTCTTCTCATTCTGAGATTGTCTTTCTCTATGGAAATATGTTCATTTTTATGAATTTTCAGATAACATAAGGGATATCATAGGACATTTGTCTTTCGCATTCTGACTTACTTCACGTTGTGTGATTATCTCTAGGCTCATCTGTGGTGCTGCATATGCCATTCTTTTATTTTTTTCGTGACTGATATTCCATTCTGTCCATATACCACTTCTTCTCTGTCCATTCATCTGTTTATGGACCTTCTTTTGGCTTCCATGTCGTGGCTATTTCAATATTGCTGCAGTGCACATTTGCCTGCCTCTGTCTTTCCGATTCTGGTGGTCTTAGGTTATAGGCCCAAAAGGTGCCCTGCCGCATCATATGGTAGCTCAATTTTTACCTTTTAAAGCAGCTGCATTCAGTTTTCGTTAGTGCTGTTACCAATTACATCCCACCAGCAGCTAGAAGGTACACAGTTCTCTAAAACCCCTTCAGCATTTCTAGTTTGTAGACTGTTTGCTGATGGTCATTTGACTGGTGTGAGCTGAAACCTTTTTGGAGGTTGGATTTGTATGTGGCTAATAATTCCTTGTACTGAGCTTTAGGCATGTCCATGTTGTTCTTTTCCTTTTTTTTTTAAAGTGTGAGTACAACTTCCCTCTTCATGTTGACTTCTTGAAAGATTTGTCATGTGTTGAATTTTCTTGCCTATTCCCTACCCCAGGGCATTTTTTGAGGGCAGATGCCATTTACAGCCCTGAGTCCTTGTGACTATTAAGCAACCATTAGCACTGGGTTTAAAGCTGCTGTTGTGGGAAACACCCACTAGGCGGCAGCATCATTACGTTCTCAACTCTTGTTATTAGGGCACCAGAGTCTTCCTGGACGTAGTGTTCCGAGGTTGTAAATTAGAGGGGAATGTGCTGGGACAAGCCCCCAGAAGTTTATGTCTCCTTACTTCTGTTTGTTTTTTAATTTAATTTCTATTTCTTATCGGAGAATATTGGATTAGAGTGTTGTGATTGTCTGGCTGTACAGAATCTGCTCAATGATTCATACATATGTCTGTTCATGTTCGGATTCTGTTACCATGTGTCTTATTACAGAATGTTGAGTAGACCTCGCATGGTATTTGGTAGGTGTTTTGTCATTATATATTTTATATGTATTGGTGATTATATAATTCATAGAGTTTATATGTTATATGTTTATATACATTTAACATACATTAGTATATGTATGTTAGCCCCATAATCCTAATTTATCCATCCTCCCACCTTTCATTTTGGTTAACCATTAGTTTCTTTTATAAGTCTGTGAGTGTCTTTTTCTGTGGAAATATGTCCATTTGTAGCAATCTTAGGATAACAGGTATAAATGATATCATAGGATATTTGTCATTCCCTTTTGACTTACTTAACCTGATATGATTATTTCTAGGCTCATCTGTAGTCCTGAAAACGGCATTTTTCATTTTTTTTCCCGAGGCTACTATTCCATTTAGTCCGTATACCACTTCTTCTTTGTCCATTCATCTGTTTATGGACCTTTTTTTGGCTTCCACGTCTTGGCTATTTCAGTAATGCTGCAGTGCACATTTGCCTGCCTCTGTCTTTCCGATTCTGGTGGTCTTAGGTTACAGGCCCAAAAGGTGCCCTGCCGCGTCATATGGTAGCTCAATTTTTACCTTTTAAAGCAGCTCCATTCAGTTTTCGTTAGTGCTCTTACCACTTTACATCCCACCAGCAGCTACAAGGTACACAGTTCTCTAAAATCCCTTCAGCATTTACAGTTTGTAGACTGTTTGCTGATGGTCATTTGACTGGTGTGAGCTGAAACCTTTTTGGAGGTTGGATTTGCATGTGACTAATAATTCCTTATACTGAGCTTTAGGCATGTGCTTTTTATTCTTTTCCTTTTTTTTTTTAAAGAGTGAGTACAACTTCCCTCTTCATATTGACTTCTTCAAAAACTTGTCAAAGAAAACTTGAATTTTCTTGCCTATTCCCTACCCCAGGGCATTTTTTGAGGGCAGGTGTCATTTACAGCCCTGCAGTCCTTGTGACTATTAAGCAACCATTAGCACTGGGTTTAAAGCTGCTGTTGTGGGAAACAGCCACAAGGCGGCAGCATTATTACGTTCTCACCTCTTGTTACTAGGGCAACAGAGTCTTCCTGGAGGTAGTGTTCCGAGGTTGTAAATTAGAGAGGAGTGTGCTGGGATAAGCCCCCAGAAGTTTATGTCTCCTTACTTATGTTTGTTTTTTAAATTTAATTTCTCTTTCTTATCGGAGTAAATTCGATTAGAGTGTTGTGATTGTCTGGCTGTACAGAATGTGCTCAATGATTCATACATATGTCTGTTCATCTTCGGATCCTGTTACCATGTAATTTTTTACAGAATGTTGAGTAGACCTCCCTTGGTATTTGGCAGGTGTTTCGTGATTATATATTTTATATGTATTGGTGATTATATAATTCATAGAGTTTATATGTTATATGTTTATATACATTTAACATACATTAGTATATGTATGTTATCCCCATAGTCCTAATTTATCCATCCTCCCACCTTTCATTTTGGCGAACCATTCGTTCGTTTTATAAGTCTGTGAGTGTCTTTTTCTGTGGAAATATGTCCATTTGTAGCAATCTTAGGATAACATGTATAAATGATATCATAGGATATTTGTTATTCCCTTTTGAATAACTTAACCTAATATGATTATTTCTAGGCTCATCTGTAGTCCTGAAAACGGCACTGTTCATTTTTTTCTGAGGCTACTATTCCATTCGGTACGTATACCACTTCTTCTTTGTCCATTTATCTGATGATGGACATTTTGTTTGTATCCATGTCTTAGCTATTGTAAATACTGCTGCAATACACGATTTTCCATCCCGTGTCTTTTTGATTCTGGCTTTCACAAGTGACAGGCCCAATAGTGGGCCTTCCGGATCATATGGTGACTCAATTTTTACCTTTAAACGCACTGCCATTCTGTTCCTATTATTGGCTGTTACCAGTTTACATCCCACGTAGACCGAGAGGTTACACTATTCTCCACAACTTCTTCAACATCTATTGTTTGTTGACTTTTTGCTGATGGTCATTGTGACTGGTGTTAGGTGATACCTTTGTGTAGATTGGATTTGCATGCGTCTAATAATTCCTGATGTTTTGCATTTCTCAGTGTCCTTTTCATTTTTTTTAAGATTGAGCTAAACTTACAACTTCAAATTGCCTTCTTGAAAAATTTACCGCGTTTGGATTTTTATGGCCATTCCCTACCCCAGGACATTTTTTGAGGGCATGAGTCATTTACAGCCCTGCCGTCCTTGTGAATATTAGTGACCATGAGCAGTAGATTTAAAGCTGCTCTTTGAGGAAACGGCCTTAGGGTGGCAGCATTTCTAAGTTGCCAACTCTGCTTGCTAGGGAAACAGAACCTTGCTGCAAGTTGTGCTTTGAGGTTGCAGATTAGAGTGGAATGTGCCAGGACAAACCCCGATAAGTTTTAGCCTCCTTAATTCTTGTTTGTGTCTTTAAGTTGTAGTTTTTATCAGAGCAAATTTGATTGAAAAATGTCTTTTGTTCTAGGTGTACAGAATCTTGTTCATTTACACATATACATATATCTATTGATCTTTGGGTCCTTTTCCATGTCGGTTATTACAGAGTGTTGAGTAGACCACTCTTGGTATTCCATAGGTCTTTGGGGATTATATTTTTTATATGTATTAGTATATGTGCGTTAACCCCAATATCCTAATTTATCCATTCCTCACACCATTTCTTTGGCTTAACCATAAGTTGTCTTCTCATTCTGAGATTGTCTTTCTCTATGGAAATATGTTCATTTTTATGAATTTTCAGATAACGTAAGGGATATCATAGGACATTTGTCTTTCGCATTCTGACTTACTTCACGTTGTGTGATTATCTCTAGGCTCATCTGTGGTGCTGCATATGCCATTCTTTTATTTTTTTCGTGACTGATATTCCATTCTGTCCATATACCACTTCTTCTCTGTCCATTCATCTGTTTATGGACCTTCTTTTGGCTTCCATGTCGTGGCTATTTCAATATTGCTGCAGTGCACATTTGCCTGCCTCTGTCTTTCCGATTCTGGTGGTCTTAGGTTATAGGCCCAAAAGGTGCCCTGCCGCATCATATGGTAGCTCAATTTTTACCTTTTAAAGCAGCTGCATTCAGTTTTTGTTAGTGCTGTTACCAATTACATCCCACCAGCAGCTAGAAGGTACCCAGTTCTCTAAAACCCCTTCAGCATTTCTAGTTTGTAGACTGTTTGCTGATGGTCATTTGACTGGTGTGAGCTGAAACCTTTTTGGAGGTTGGATTTGTATGTGGCTAATAATTCCTTGTACTGAGCTTTAGGCATGTCCATGTTGTTCTTTTCCTTTTTTTTTTAAAGTGTGAGTACAACTTCCCTCTTCATGTTGACTTCTTGAAAGATTTGTCATGTGTTGAATTTTCTTGCCTATTCCCTACCCCAGGGCATTTTTTGAGGGCAGATGCCATTTACAGCCCTGAGTCCTTGTGACTATTAAGCAACCATTAGCACTGGGTTTAAAGCTGCTGTTGTGGGAAACACCCACTAGGCGCCAGCATCATTACGTTCTCAACTCTTGTTATTAGGGCACCAGAGTCTTCCTGGACGTAGTGTTCCGAGGTTGTAAATTAGAGGGGAATGTGCTGGCACAAGCCCCCAGAAGTTTATGTCTCCTTACTTCTGTTTGTTTTTTAATTTAATTTCTATTTCTTATCGGAGAATATTGGATTAGAGTGTTGTGATTGTCTGGCTGTACAGAATCTGCTCAATGATTCATACATATGTCTGTTCATGTTCGGATTCTGTTACCATGTGTCTTATTACAGAATGTTGAGTAGACCTCGCATGGTATTTGGTAGGTGTTTTGTCATTATATATTTTATATGTATTGGTGATTATATAATTCATAGAGTTTATATGTTATATGTTTATATACATTTAACATACATTAGTATATGTATGTTAGCCCCATAATCCTAATTTATCCATCCTCCCACCTTTCATTTTGGTTAACCATTAGTTTCTTTTATAAGTCTGTGAGTGTCTTTTTCTGTGGAAATATGTCCATTTGTAGCAATCTTAGGATAACAGGTATAAATGATATCATAGGATATTTGTCATTCCCTTTTGACTTACTTAACCTGATATGATTATTTCTAGGCTCATCTGTAGTCCTGAAAACGGCATTTTTCATTTTTTTTCCCGAGGCTACTATTCCATTTAGTCCGTATACCACTTCTTCTTTGTCCATTCATCTGTTTATGGACCTTTTTTTGGCTTCCACGTCTTGGCTATTTCAGTAATGCTGCAGTGCACATTTGCCTGCCTCTGTCTTTCCGATTCTGGTGGTCTTAGGTTACAGGCCCAAAAGGTGCCCTGCCGCGTCATATGGTAGCTCAATTTTTACCTTTTAAAGCAGCTCCATTCAGTTTTCGTTAGTGCTCTTACCACTTTACATCCCACCAGCAGCTACAAGGTACACAGTTCTCTAAAATCCCTTCAGCATTTACAGTTTGTAGACTGTTTGCTGATGGTCATTTGACTGGTGTGAGCTGAAACCTTTTTGGAGGTTGGATTTGCATGTGACTAATAATTCCTTATACTGAGCTTTAGGCATGTGCTTTTTATTCTTTTCCTTTTTTTTTTTAAAGAGTGAGTACAACTTCCCTCTTCATATTGACTTCTTCAAAAACTTGTCAAAGAAAACTTGAATTTTCTTGCCTATTCCCTACCCCAGGGCATTTTTTGAGGGCAGGTGTCATTTACAGCCCTGCAGTCCTTGTGACTATTAAGCAACCATTAGCACTGGGTTTAAAGCTGCTGTTGTGGGAAACAGCCACAAGGCGGCAGCATTATTACGTTCTCACCTCTTGTTACTAGGGCAACAGAGTCTTCCTGGAGGTAGTGTTCCGAGGTTGTAAATTAGAGAGGAGTGTGCTGGGATAAGCCCCCAGAAGTTTATGTCTCCTTACTTATGTTTGTTTTTTAAATTTAATTTCTCTTTCTTATCGGAGTAAATTCGATTAGAGTGTTGTGATTGTCTGGCTGTACAGAATGTGCTCAATGATTCATACATATGTCTGTTCATCTTCGGATCCTGTTACCATGTAATTTTTTACAGAATGTTGAGTAGACCTCCCTTGGTATTTGGCAGGTGTTTCGTGATTATATATTTTATATGTATTGGTGATTATATAATTCATAGAGTTTATATGTTATATGTTTATATACATTTAACATACATTAGTATATGTATGTTATCCCCATAGTCCTAATTTATCCATCCTCCCACCTTTCATTTTGGCGAACCATTCGTTCGTTTTATAAGTCTGTGAGTGTCTTTTTCTGTGGAAATATGTCCATTTGTAGCAATCTTAGGATAACATGTATAAATGATATCATAGGATATTTGTTATTCCCTTTTGAATAACTTAACCTAATATGATTATTTCTAGGCTCATCTGTAGTCCTGAAAACGGCACTGTTCATTTTTTTCTGAGGCTACTATTCCATTCGGTACGTATACCACTTCTTCTTTGTCCATTTATCTGATGATGGACATTTTGTTTGTATCCATGTCTTAGCTATTGTAAATACTGCTGCAATACACGATTTTCCATCCCGTGTCTTTTTGATTCTGGCTTTCACAAGTGACAGGCCCAATAGTGGGCCTTCCGGATCATATGGTGACTCAATTTTTACCTTTAAACGCACTGCCATTCTGTTCCTATTATTGGCTGTTACCAGTTTACATCCCACGTAGACCGAGAGGTTACACTATTCTCCACAACTTCTTCAACATCTATTGTTTGTTGACTTTTTGCTGATGGTCATTGTGACTGGTGTTAGGTGATACCTTTGTGTAGATTGGATTTGCATGCGTCTAATAATTCCTGATGTTTTGCATTTCTCAGTGTCCTTTTCATTTTTTTTAAGATTGAGCTAAACTTACAACTTCAAATTGCCTTCTTGAAAAATTTACCGCGTTTGGATTTTTATGGCCATTCCCTACCCCAGGACATTTTTTGAGGGCATGAGTCATTTACAGCCCTGCCGTCCTTGTGAATATTAGTGACCATGAGCAGTAGATTTAAAGCTGCTCTTTGAGGAAACGGCCTTAGGGTGGCAGCATTTCTAAGTTGCCAACTCTGCTTGCTAGGGAAACAGAACCTTGCTGCAAGTTGTGCTTTGAGGTTGCAGATTAGAGTGGAATGTGCCAGGACAAACCCCGATAAGTTTTAGCCTCCTTAATTCTTGTTTGTGTCTTTAAGTTGTAGTTTTTATCAGAGCAAATTTGATTGAAAAATGTCTTTTGTTCTAGGTGTACAGAATCTTGTTCATTTACACATATACATATATCTATTGATCTTTGGGTCCTTTTCCATGTCGGTTATTACAGAGTGTTGAGTAGACCACTCTTGGTATTCCATAGGTCTTTGGGGATTATATTTTTTATATGTATTAGTATATGTGCGTTAACCCCAATATCCTAATTTATCCATTCCTCACACCATTTCTTTGGCTTAACCATAAGTTGTCTTCTCATTCTGAGATTGTCTTTCTCTATGGAAATATGTTCATTTTTATGAATTTTCAGATAACGTAAGGGATATCATAGGACATTTGTCTTTCGCATTCTGACTTACTTCACGTTGTGTGATTATCTCTAGGCTCATCTGTGGTGCTGCATATGCCATTCTTTTATTTTTTTCGTGACTGATATTCCATTCTGTCCATATACCACTTCTTCTCTGTCCATTCATCTGTTTATGGACCTTCTTTTGGCTTCCATGTCGTGGCTATTTCAATATTGCTGCAGTGCACATTTGCCTGCCTCTGTCTTTCCGATTCTGGTGGTCTTAGGTTATAGGCCCAAAAGGTGCCCTGCCGCATCATATGGTAGCTCAATTTTTACCTTTTAAAGCAGCTGCATTCAGTTTTTGTTAGTGCTGTTACCAATTACATCCCACCAGCAGCTAGAAGGTACCCAGTTCTCTAAAACCCCTTCAGCATTTCTAGTTTGTAGACTGTTTGCTGATGGTCATTTGACTGGTGTGAGCTGAAACCTTTTTGGAGGTTGGATTTGTATGTGGCTAATAATTCCTTGTACTGAGCTTTAGGCATGTCCATGTTGTTCTTTTCCTTTTTTTTTTAAAGTGTGAGTACAACTTCCCTCTTCATGTTGACTTCTTGAAAGATTTGTCATGTGTTGAATTTTCTTGCCTATTCCCTACCCCAGGGCATTTTTTGAGGGCAGATGCCATTTACAGCCCTGAGTCCTTGTGACTATTAAGCAACCATTAGCACTGGGTTTAAAGCTGCTGTTGTGGGAAACACCCACTAGGCGCCAGCATCATTACGTTCTCAACTCTTGTTATTAGGGCACCAGAGTCTTCCTGGACGTAGTGTTCCGAGGTTGTAAATTAGAGGGGAATGTGCTGGCACAAGCCCCCAGAAGTTTATGTCTCCTTACTTCTGTTTGTTTTTTAATTTAATTTCTATTTCTTATCGGAGAATATTGGATTAGAGTGTTGTGATTGTCTGGCTGTACAGAATCTGCTCAATGATTCATACATATGTCTGTTCATGTTCGGATTCTGTTACCATGTGTCTTATTACAGAATGTTGAGTAGACCTCGCATGGTATTTGGTAGGTGTTTTGTCATTATATATTTTATATGTATTGGTGATTATATAATTCATAGAGTTTATATGTTATATGTTTATATACATTTAACATACATTAGTATATGTATGTTAGCCCCATAATCCTAATTTATCCATCCTCCCACCTTTCATTTTGGTTAACCATTAGTTTCTTTTATAAGTCTGTGAGTGTCTTTTTCTGTGGAAATATGTCCATTTGTAGCAATCTTAGGATAACAGGTATAAATGATATCATAGGATATTTGTCATTCCCTTTTGACTTACTTAACCTGATATGATTATTTCTAGGCTCATCTGTAGTCCTGAAAACGGCATTTTTCATTTTTTTTCCCGAGGCTACTATTCCATTTAGTCCGTATACCACTTCTTCTTTGTCCATTCATCTGTTTATGGACCTTTTTTTGGCTTCCACGTCTTGGCTATTTCAGTAATGCTGCAGTGCACATTTGCCTGCCTCTGTCTTTCCGATTCTGGTGGTCTTAGGTTACAGGCCCAAAAGGTGCCCTGCCGCGTCATATGGTAGCTCAATTTTTACCTTTTAAAGCAGCTCCATTCAGTTTTCGTTAGTGCTCTTACCACTTTACATCCCACCAGCAGCTACAAGGTACACAGTTCTCTAAAATCCCTTCAGCATTTACAGTTTGTAGACTGTTTGCTGATGGTCATTTGACTGGTGTGAGCTGAAACCTTTTTGGAGGTTGGATTTGCATGTGACTAATAATTCCTTATACTGAGCTTTAGGCATGTGCTTTTTATTCTTTTCCTTTTTTTTTTTAAAGAGTGAGTACAACTTCCCTCTTCATATTGACTTCTTCAAAAACTTGTCAAAGAAAACTTGAATTTTCTTGCCTATTCCCTACCCCAGGGCATTTTTTGAGGGCAGGTGTCATTTACAGCCCTGCAGTCCTTGTGACTATTAAGCAACCATTAGCACTGGGTTTAAAGCTGCTGTTGTGGGAAACAGCCACAAGGCGGCAGCATTATTACGTTCTCACCTCTTGTTACTAGGGCAACAGAGTCTTCCTGGAGGTAGTGTTCCGAGGTTGTAAATTAGAGAGGAGTGTGCTGGGATAAGCCCCCAGAAGTTTATGTCTCCTTACTTATGTTTGTTTTTTAAATTTAATTTCTCTTTCTTATCGGAGTAAATTCGATTAGAGTGTTGTGATTGTCTGGCTGTACAGAATGTGCTCAATGATTCATACATATGTCTGTTCATCTTCGGATCCTGTTACCATGTAATTTTTTACAGAATGTTGAGTAGACCTCCCTTGGTATTTGGCAGGTGTTTCGTGATTATATATTTTATATGTATTGGTGATTATATAATTCATAGAGTTTATATGTTATATGTTTATATACATTTAACATACATTAGTATATGTATGTTATCCCCATAGTCCTAATTTATCCATCCTCCCACCTTTCATTTTGGCGAACCATTCGTTCGTTTTATAAGTCTGTGAGTGTCTTTTTCTGTGGAAATATGTCCATTTGTAGCAATCTTAGGATAACATGTATAAATGATATCATAGGATATTTGTTATTCCCTTTTGAATAACTTAACCTAATATGATTATTTCTAGGCTCATCTGTAGTCCTGAAAACGGCACTGTTCATTTTTTTCTGAGGCTACTATTCCATTCGGTACGTATACCACTTCTTCTTTGTCCATTTATCTGATGATGGACATTTTGTTTGTATCCATGTCTTAGCTATTGTAAATACTGCTGCAATACACGATTTTCCATCCCGTGTCTTTTTGATTCTGGCTTTCACAAGTGACAGGCCCAATAGTGGGCCTTCCGGATCATATGGTGACTCAATTTTTACCTTTAAACGCACTGCCATTCTGTTCCTATTATTGGCTGTTACCAGTTTACATCCCACGTAGACCGAGAGGTTACACTATTCTCCACAACTTCTTCAACATCTATTGTTTGTTGACTTTTTGCTGATGGTCATTGTGACTGGTGTTAGGTGATACCTTTGTGTAGATTGGATTTGCATGCGTCTAATAATTCCTGATGTTTTGCATTTCTCAGTGTCCTTTTCATTTTTTTTAAGATTGAGCTAAACTTACAACTTCAAATTGCCTTCTTGAAAAATTTACCGCGTTTGGATTTTTATGGCCATTCCCTACCCCAGGACATTTTTTGAGGGCATGAGTCATTTACAGCCCTGCCGTCCTTGTGAATATTAGTGACCATGAGCAGTAGATTTAAAGCTGCTCTTTGAGGAAACGGCCTTAGGGTGGCAGCATTTCTAAGTTGCCAACTCTGCTTGCTAGGGAAACAGAACCTTGCTGCAAGTTGTGCTTTGAGGTTGCAGATTAGAGTGGAATGTGCCAGGACAAACCCCGATAAGTTTTAGCCTCCTTAATTCTTGTTTGTGTCTTTAAGTTGTAGTTTTTATCAGAGCAAATTTGATTGAAAAATGTCTTTTGTTCTAGGTGTACAGAATCTTGTTCATTTACACATATACATATATCTATTGATCTTTGGGTCCTTTTCCATGTCGGTTATTACAGAGTGTTGAGTAGACCACTCTTGGTATTCCATAGGTCTTTGGGGATTATATTTTTTATATGTATTAGTATATGTGCGTTAACCCCAATATCCTAATTTATCCATTCCTCACACCATTTCTTTGGCTTAACCATAAGTTGTCTTCTCATTCTGAGATTGTCTTTCTCTATGGAAATATGTTCATTTTTATGAATTTTCAGATAACATAAGGGATATCATAGGACATTTGTCTTTCGCATTCTGACTTACTTCACGTTGTGTGATTATCTCTAGGCTCATCTGTGGTGCTGCATATGCCATTCTTTTATTTTTTTCGTGACTGATATTCCATTCTGTCCATATACCACTTCTTCTCTGTCCATTCATCTGTTTATGGACCTTCTTTTGGCTTCCATGTCGTGGCTATTTCAATATTGCTGCAGTGCACATTTGCCTGCCTCTGTCTTTCCGATTCTGGTGGTCTTAGGTTATAGGCCCAAAAGGTGCCCTGCCGCATCATATGGTAGCTCAATTTTTACCTTTTAAAGCAGCTGCATTCAGTTTTCGTTAGTGCTGTTACCAATTACATCCCACCAGCAGCTAGAAGGTACCCAGTTCTCTAAAACCCCTTCAGCATTTCTAGTTTGTAGACTGTTTGCTGATGGTCATTTGACTGGTGTGAGCTGAAACCTTTTTGGAGGTTGGATTTGTATGTGGCTAATAATTCCTTGTACTGAGCTTTAGGCATGTCCATGTTGTTCTTTTCCTTTTTTTTTTTAAAGTGTGAGTACAACTTCCCTCTTCATGTTGACTTCTTGAAAGATTTGTCATGTGTTGAATTTTCTTGCCTATTCCCTACCCCAGGGCATTTTTTGAGGGCAGATGCCATTTACAGCCCTGAGTCCTTGTGACTATTAAGCAACCATTAGCACTGGGTTTAAAGCTGCTGTTGTGGGAAACACCCACTAGGCGGCAGCATCATTACGTTCTCAACTCTTGTTATTAGGGCACCAGAGTCTTCCTGGACGTAGTGTTCCGAGGTTGTAAATTAGAGGGGAATGTGCTGGGACAAGCCCCCAGAAGTTTATGTCTCCTTACTTCTGTTTGTTTTTTAATTTAATTTCTATTTCTTATCGGAGAATATTGGATTAGAGTGTTGTGATTGTCTGGCTGTACAGAATCTGCTCAATGATTCATACATATGTCTGTTCATGTTCGGATTCTGTTACCATGTGTCTTATTACAGAATGTTGAGTAGACCTCGCATGGTATTTGGTAGGTGTTTTGTCATTATATATTTTATATGTATTGGTGATTATATAATTCATAGAGTTTATATGTTATATGTTTATATACATTTAACATACATTAGTATATGTATGTTAGCCCCATAATCCTAATTTATCCATCCTCCCACCTTTCATTTTGGTTAACCATTAGTTTCTTTTATAAGTCTGTGAGTGTCTTTTTCTGTGGAAATATGTCCATTTGTAGCAATCTTAGGATAACAGGTATAAATGATATCATAGGATATTTGTCATTCCCTTTTGACTTTCTTAACCTGATATGATTATTTCTAGGCTCATCTGTAGTCCTGAAAACGGCATTTTTCATTTTTTTTCCCGAGGCTACTATTCCATTTAGTCCGTATACCACTTCTTCTTTGTCCATTCATCTGTTTATGGACCTTTTTTTGGCTTCCACGTCTTGGCTATTTCAGTAATGCTGCAGTGCACATTTGCCTGCCTCTGTCTTTCCGATTCTGGTGGTCTTAGGTTACAGGCCCAAAAGGTGCCCTGCCGCGTCATATGGTAGCTCAATTTTTACCTTTTAAAGCAGCTCCATTCAGTTTTCGTTAGTGCTCTTACCACTTTACATCCCACCAGCAGCTACAAGGTACACAGTTCTCTAAAATCCCTTCAGCATTTACAGTTTGTAGACTGTTTGCTGATGGTCATTTGACTGGTGTGAGCTGAAACCTTTTTGGAGGTTGGATTTGCATGTGACTAATAATTCCTTATACTGAGCTTTAGGCATGTGCTTTTTATTCTTTTCCTTTTTTTTTTTAAAGAGTGAGTACAACTTCCCTCTTCATATTGACTTCTTCAAAAACTTGTCAAAGAAAACTTGAATTTTCTTGCCTATTCCCTACCCCAGGGCATTTTTTGAGGGCAGGTGTCATTTACAGCCCTGCAGTCCTTGTGACTATTAAGCAACCATTAGCACTGGGTTTAAAGCTGCTGTTGTGGGAAACAGCCACAAGGCGGCAGCATTATTACGTTCTCACCTCTTGTTACTAGGGCAACAGAGTCTTCCTGGAGGTAGTGTTCCGAGGTTGTAAATTAGAGAGGAGTGTGCTGGGATAAGCCCCCAGAAGTTTATGTCTCCTTACTTATGTTTGTTTTTTAAATTTAATTTCTCTTTCTTATCGGAGTAAATTCGATTAGAGTGTTGTGATTGTCTGGCTGTACAGAATGTGCTCAATGATTCATACATATGTCTGTTCATCTTCGGATCCTGTTACCATGTAATTTTTTACAGAATGTTGAGTAGACCTCCCTTGGTATTTGGCAGGTGTTTCGTGATTATATATTTTATATGTATTGGTGATTATATAATTCATAGAGTTTATATGTTATATGTTTATATACATTTAACATACATTAGTATATGTATGTTATCCCCATAGTCCTAATTTATCCATCCTCCCACCTTTCATTTTGGCGAACCATTCGTTCGTTTTATAAGTCTGTGAGTGTCTTTTTCTGTGGAAATATGTCCATTTGTAGCAATCTTAGGATAACATGTATAAATGATATCATAGGATATTTGTTATTCCCTTTTGAATAACTTAACCTAATATGATTATTTCTAGGCTCATCTGTAGTCCTGAAAACGGCACTGTTCATTTTTTTCTGAGGCTACTATTCCATTCGGTACGTATACCACTTCTTCTTTGTCCATTTATCTGATGATGGACATTTTGTTTGTATCCATGTCTTAGCTATTGTAAATACTGCTGCAATACACGATTTTCCATCCCGTGTCTTTTTGATTCTGGCTTTCACAAGTGACAGGCCCAATAGTGGGCCTTCCGGATCATATGGTGACTCAATTTTTACCTTTAAACGCACTGCCATTCTGTTCCTATTATTGGCTGTTACCAGTTTACATCCCACGTAGACCGAGAGGTTACACTATTCTCCACAACTTCTTCAACATCTATTGTTTGTTGACTTTTTGCTGATGGTCATTGTGACTGGTGTTAGGTGATACCTTTGTGTAGATTGGATTTGCATGCGTCTAATAATTCCTGATGTTTTGCATTTCTCAGTGTCCTTTTCATTTTTTTTAAGATTGAGCTAAACTTACAACTTCAAATTGCCTTCTTGAAAAATTTACCGCGTTTGGATTTTTATGGCCATTCCCTACCCCAGGACATTTTTTGAGGGCATGAGTCATTTACAGCCCTGCCGTCCTTGTGAATATTAGTGACCATGAGCAGTAGATTTAAAGCTGCTCTTTGAGGAAACGGCCTTAGGGTGGCAGCATTTCTAAGTTGCCAACTCTGCTTGCTAGGGAAACAGAACCTTGCTGCAAGTTGTGCTTTGAGGTTGCAGATTAGAGTGGAATGTGCCAGGACAAACCCCGATAAGTTTTAGCCTCCTTAATTCTTGTTTGTGTCTTTAAGTTGTAGTTTTTATCAGAGCAAATTTGATTGAAAAATGTCTTTTGTTCTAGGTGTACAGAATCTTGTTCATTTACACATATACATATATCTATTGATCTTTGGGTCCTTTTCCATGTCGGTTATTACAGAGTGTTGAGTAGACCACTCTTGGTATTCCATAGGTCTTTGGGGATTATATTTTTTATATGTATTAGTATATGTGCGTTAACCCCAATATCCTAATTTATCCATTCCTCACACCATTTCTTTGGCTTAACCATAAGTTGTCTTCTCATTCTGAGATTGTCTTTCTCTATGGAAATATGTTCATTTTTATGAATTTTCAGATAACATAAGGGATATCATAGGACATTTGTCTTTCGCATTCTGACTTACTTCACGTTGTGTGATTATCTCTAGGCTCATCTGTGGTGCTGCATATGCCATTCTTTTATTTTTTTCGTGACTGATATTCCATTCTGTCCATATACCACTTCTTCTCTGTCCATTCATCTGTTTATGGACCTTCTTTTGGCTTCCATGTCGTGGCTATTTCAATATTGCTGCAGTGCACATTTGCCTGCCTCTGTCTTTCCGATTCTGGTGGTCTTAGGTTATAGGCCCAAAAGGTGCCCTGCCGCATCATATGGTAGCTCAATTTTTACCTTTTAAAGCAGCTGCATTCAGTTTTCGTTAGTGCTGTTACCAATTACATCCCACCAGCAGCTAGAAGGTACCCAGTTCTCTAAAACCCCTTCAGCATTTCTAGTTTGTAGACTGTTTGCTGATGGTCATTTGACTGGTGTGAGCTGAAACCTTTTTGGAGGTTGGATTTGTATGTGGCTAATAATTCCTTGTACTGAGCTTTAGGCATGTCCATGTTGTTCTTTTCCTTTTTTTTTTTAAAGTGTGAGTACAACTTCCCTCTTCATGTTGACTTCTTGAAAGATTTGTCATGTGTTGAATTTTCTTGCCTATTCCCTACCCCAGGGCATTTTTTGAGGGCAGATGCCATTTACAGCCCTGAGTCCTTGTGACTATTAAGCAACCATTAGCACTGGGTTTAAAGCTGCTGTTGTGGGAAACACCCACTAGGCGGCAGCATCATTACGTTCTCAACTCTTGTTATTAGGGCACCAGAGTCTTCCTGGACGTAGTGTTCCGAGGTTGTAAATTAGAGGGGAATGTGCTGGGACAAGCCCCCAGAAGTTTATGTCTCCTTACTTCTGTTTGTTTTTTAATTTAATTTCTATTTCTTATCGGAGAATATTGGATTAGAGTGTTGTGATTGTCTGGCTGTACAGAATCTGCTCAATGATTCATACATATGTCTGTTCATGTTCGGATTCTGTTACCATGTGTCTTATTACAGAATGTTGAGTAGACCTCGCATGGTATTTGGTAGGTGTTTTGTCATTATATATTTTATATGTATTGGTGATTATATAATTCATAGAGTTTATATGTTATATGTTTATATACATTTAACATACATTAGTATATGTATGTTAGCCCCATAATCCTAATTTATCCATCCTCCCACCTTTCATTTTGGTTAACCATTAGTTTCTTTTATAAGTCTGTGAGTGTCTTTTTCTGTGGAAATATGTCCATTTGTAGCAATCTTAGGATAACAGGTATAAATGATATCATAGGATATTTGTCATTCCCTTTTGACTTTCTTAACCTGATATGATTATTTCTAGGCTCATCTGTAGTCCTGAAAACGGCATTTTTCATTTTTTTTCCCGAGGCTACTATTCCATTTAGTCCGTATACCACTTCTTCTTTGTCCATTCATCTGTTTATGGACCTTTTTTTGGCTTCCACGTCTTGGCTATTTCAGTAATGCTGCAGTGCACATTTGCCTGCCTCTGTCTTTCCGATTCTGGTGGTCTTAGGTTACAGGCCCAAAAGGTGCCCTGCCGCGTCATATGGTAGCTCAATTTTTACCTTTTAAAGCAGCTCCATTCAGTTTTCGTTAGTGCTCTTACCACTTTACATCCCACCAGCAGCTACAAGGTACACAGTTCTCTAAAATCCCTTCAGCATTTACAGTTTGTAGACTGTTTGCTGATGGTCATTTGACTGGTGTGAGCTGAAACCTTTTTGGAGGTTGGATTTGCATGTGACTAATAATTCCTTATACTGAGCTTTAGGCATGTGCTTTTTATTCTTTTCCTTTTTTTTTTTAAAGAGTGAGTACAACTTCCCTCTTCATATTGACTTCTTCAAAAACTTGTCAAAGAAAACTTGAATTTTCTTGCCTATTCCCTACCCCAGGGCATTTTTTGAGGGCAGGTGTCATTTACAGCCCTGCAGTCCTTGTGACTATTAAGCAACCATTAGCACTGGGTTTAAAGCTGCTGTTGTGGGAAACAGCCACAAGGCGGCAGCATTATTACGTTCTCACCTCTTGTTACTAGGGCAACAGAGTCTTCCTGGAGGTAGTGTTCCGAGGTTGTAAATTAGAGAGGAGTGTGCTGGGATAAGCCCCCAGAAGTTTATGTCTCCTTACTTATGTTTGTTTTTTAAATTTAATTTCTCTTTCTTATCGGAGTAAATTCGATTAGAGTGTTGTGATTGTCTGGCTGTACAGAATGTGCTCAATGATTCATACATATGTCTGTTCATCTTCGGATCCTGTTACCATGTAATTTTTTACAGAATGTTGAGTAGACCTCCCTTGGTATTTGGCAGGTGTTTCGTGATTATATATTTTATATGTATTGGTGATTATATAATTCATAGAGTTTATATGTTATATGTTTATATACATTTAACATACATTAGTATATGTATGTTATCCCCATAGTCCTAATTTATCCATCCTCCCACCTTTCATTTTGGCGAACCATTCGTTTGTTTTATAAGTCTGTGAGTGTCTTTTTCTGTGGAAATATGTTCATTGGTAGCAATCTTAGGATAACATGTATAAATGATATCATAGGATATTTGTTATTCCCTTTTGAATAACTTAACCTAATATGATTATTTCTAGGCTCATCTGTAGTCCTGAAAACAGCACTGTTCATTTTTTTCTGAGGCTACTATTCCATTCGGTACGTATACCACTTCTTCTTTGTCCATTTATCTGATGACGGACATTTTGTTTGTATCCATGTCTTAGCTATTGTAAATACTGCCTCAATACACGATTTTCCATCCCGTGTCTTTTTGATTCTGGCTTTCACAAGTGACAGGCCCAATAGTGGGCCTTCCGGATCATATGGTGACTCAATTTTTACCTTTAAACGCACTGCCATTCTGTTCCTATTATTGGCTGTTACCAGTTTACATCCCATGTAGACCGAGAGGTTACACTATTCTCCACAACTTCTTCAACATCTATTGTTTGTTGACTTTTTGCTGATGGTCATTGTGACTGGTGTTAGGTGATACCTTTGTGTAGATTGGATTTGCATGCATCTAATAATTCCTGATGTTTTGCATTTCTCAGTGTCCTTTTCATTTTTTTTAAGATTGAGCTAAACTTACAACTTCAAATTGCCTTCTTGAAAAATTTACCGCGTTTGGATTTTTATGGCCATTCCCTACCCCAGGACATTTTTTGAGGGCATGAGTCATTTACAGCCCTGCCGTCCTTGTGAATATTAGTGACCATGAGCAGTAGATTTAAAGCTGCTCTTTGAGGAAACGGCCTTAGGGTGGCAGCATTTCTAAGTTGCCAACTCTGCTTGCTAGGGAAACAGAACCTTGCTGCAAGTTGTGCTTTGAGGTTGCAGATTAGAGTGGAATGTGCCAGGACAAACCCCGATAAGTTTTAGCCTCCTTAATTCTTGTTTGTGTCTTTAAGTTGTAGTTTTTATCAGAGCAAATTTGATTGAAAAATGTCTTTTGTTCTAGGTGTACAGAATCTTGTTCATTTACACATATACATATATCTATTGATCTTTGGGTCCTTTTCCATGTCGGTTATTACAGAGTGTTGAGTAGACCACTCTTGGTATTCCATAGGTCTTTGGGGATTATATTTTTTATATGTATTAGTATATGTGCGTTAACCCCAATATCCTAATTTATCCATTCCTCACACCATTTCTTTGGCTTAACCATAAGTTGTCTTCTCATTCTGAGATTGTCTTTCTCTATGGAAATATGTTCATTTTTATGAATTTTCAGATAACATAAGGGATATCATAGGACATTTGTCTTTCGCATTCTGACTTACTTCACGTTGTGTGATTATCTCTAGGCTCATCTGTGGTGCTGCATATGCCATTCTTTTATTTTTTTCGTGACTGATATTCCATTCTGTCCATATACCACTTCTTCTCTGTCCATTCATCTGTTTATGGACCTTCTTTTGGCTTCCATGTCGTGGCTATTTCAATATTGCTGCAGTGCACATTTGCCTGCCTCTGTCTTTCCGATTCTGGTGGTCTTAGGTTATAGGCCCAAAAGGTGCCCTGCCGCATCATATGGTAGCTCAATTTTTACCTTTTAAAGCAGCTGCATTCAGTTTTCGTTAGTGCTGTTACCAATTACATCCCACCAGCAGCTAGAAGGTACCCAGTTCTCTAAAACCCCTTCAGCATTTCTAGTTTGTAGACTGTTTGCTGATGGTCATTTGACTGGTGTGAGCTGAAACCTTTTTGGAGGTTGGATTTGTATGTGGCTAATAATTCCTTGTACTGAGCTTTAGGCATGTCCATGTTGTTCTTTTCCTTTTTTTTTTTAAAGTGTGAGTACAACTTCCCTCTTCATGTTGACTTCTTGAAAGATTTGTCATGTGTTGAATTTTCTTGCCTATTCCCTACCCCAGGGCATTTTTTGAGGGCAGATGCCATTTACAGCCCTGAGTCCTTGTGACTATTAAGCAACCATTAGCACTGGGTTTAAAGCTGCTGTTGTGGGAAACAGCCACAAGGCGGCAGCATCATTACGTTCTCACCTCTTGTTATTAGGGCACCAGAGTCTTCCTGGAGGTAGTGTTCCGAGGTTGTAAATTAGAGGGGAATGTGCTGGGACAAGCCCCCAGAAGTTTATGTCTCCTTACTTCTGTTTGTTTTTTAATTTAATTTCTATTTCTTATCGGAGAATATTGGATTAGAGTGTTGTGATTGTCTGGCTGTACAGAATCTGCTCAATGATTCATACATATGTCTGTTCATGTTCGGATTCTGTTACCATGTGTCTTATTACAGAATGTTGAGTAGACCTCGCATGGTATTTGGTAGGTGTTTTGTCATTATATATTTTATATGTATTGGTGATTATATAATTCATAGAGTTTATATGTTATATGTTTATATACATTTAACATACATTAGTATATGTATGTTAGCCCCATAATCCTAATTTATCCATCCTCCCACCTTTCATTTTGGTTAACCATTAGTTTCTTTTATAAGTCTGTGAGTGTCTTTTTCTGTGGAAATATGTCCATTTGTAGCAATCTTAGGATAACAGGTATAAATGATATCATAGGATATTTGTCATTCCCTTTTGACTTACTTAACCTGATATGATTATTTCTAGGCTCATCTGTAGTCCTGAAAACGGCATTTTTCATTTTTTTTCCCGAGGCTACTATTCCATTTAGTCCGTATACCACTTCTTCTTTGTCCATTCATCTGTTTATGGACCTTTTTTTGGCTTCCACGTCTTGGCTATTTCAGTAATGCTGCAGTGCACATTTGCCTGCCTCTGTCTTTCCGATTCTGGTGGTCTTAGGTTACAGGCCCAAAAGGTGCCCTGCCGCGTCATATGGTAGCTCAATTTTTACCTTTTAAAGCAGCTCCATTCAGTTTTCGTTAGTGCTCTTACCACTTTACATCCCACCAGCAGCTACAAGGTACACAGTTCTCTAAAATCCCTTCAGCATTTACAGTTTGTAGACTGTTTGCTGATGGTCATTTGACTGGTGTGAGCTGAAACCTTTTTGGAGGTTGGATTTGCATGTGACTAATAATTCCTTATACTGAGCTTTAGGCATGTGCTTTTTATTCTTTTCCTTTTTTTTTTTTAAAGAGTGAGTACAACTTCCCTCTTCATATTGACTTCTTCAAAAACTTGTCAAAGAAAACTTGAATTTTCTTGCCTATTCCCTACCCCAGGGCATTTTTTGAGGGCAGGTGTCATTTACAGCCCTGCAGTCCTTGTGACTATTAAGCAACCATTAGCACTGGGTTTAAAGCTGCTGTTGTGGGAAACAGCCACAAGGCGGCAGCATTATTACGTTCTCACCTCTTGTTACTAGGGCAACAGAGTCTTCCTGGAGGTAGTGTTCCGAGGTTGTAAATTAGAGAGGAGTGTGCTGGGATAAGCCCCCAGAAGTTTATGTCTCCTTACTTATGTTTGTTTTTTAAATTTAATTTCTCTTTCTTATCGGAGTAAATTCGATTAGAGTGTTGTGATTGTCTGGCTGTACAGAATGTGCTCAATGATTCATACATATGTCTGTTCATCTTCGGATCCTGTTACCATGTAATTTTTTACAGAATGTTGAGTAGACCTCCCTTGGTATTTGGCAGGTGTTTCGTGATTATATATTTTATATGTATTGGTGATTATATAATTCATAGAGTTTATATGTTATATGTTTATATACATTTAACATACATTAGTATATGTATGTTATCCCCATAGTCCTAATTTATCCATCCTCCCACCTTTCATTTTGGCGAACAATTCGTTTGTTTTATAAGTCTGTGAGTGTCTTTTTCTGTGGAAATATGTTCATTGGTAGCAATCTTAGGATAACATGTATAAATGATATCATAGGATATTTGTTATTCCCTTTTGAATAACTTAACCTAATATGATTATTTCTAGGCTCATCTGTAGTCCTGAAAACAGCACTGTTCATTTTTTTCTGAGGCTACTATTCCATTCGGTACGTATACCACTTCTTCTTTGTCCATTTATCTGATGACGGACATTTTGTTTGTATCCATGTCTTAGCTATTGTAAATACTGCTGCAATACACGATTTTCCATCCCGTGTCTTTTTGATTCTGGCTTTCACAAGTGACAGGCCCAATAGTGGGCCTTCCGGATCATATGGTGACTCAATTTTTACCTTTAAACGCACTGCCATTCTGTTCCTATTATTGGCTGTTACCAGTTTACATCCCACTTAGACCGAGAGGTTACACTATGCTTCACAACTTCTTCAACATCTATTGTTTGTTGACTTTTTGCTGATGGTCATTGTGACTGGTGTTAGGTGATACCTTTGTGTAGATTGGATTTGCATGCGTCTATTAATTCCTGATGTTTTGCATTTCTCAGTGTCCTTTTCATTTTTTTTAAGATTGAGCTAAACTTACAACTTCAAATTGCCTTCTTGAAAAATTTACCGCGTTTGGATTTTTATGGCCATTCCCTACCCCAGGACATTTTTTAAGGGCATGAGTCATTTACAGCCCTGCCGTCCTTGTGAATATTAGTGACCATTAGCAGTAGATTTAAAGCTGCTCTTTGAGGAAACGGCCTTAGGGTGGCAGCATTTCTAAGTTGCCAACTCTGCTTGCTAGGGAAACAGAACCTTGCTGCAAGTTGTGCTTTGAGGTTGCAGATTAGAGTGGAATGTGCCAGGACAAACCCCCATAAGTTTTAACCTCCTTAATTCTTGTTTGTGTCTTTAAGTTGTAGTTTTTATCAGAGCAAATTTGATTGAAAAATGTCTTTTGTTCTAGGTGTACAGAATCTTGTTCATTTACACATATACATATATCTATTGATCTTTGGGTCCTTTTCCATGTCGGTTATTACAGAGTGTTGAGTAGACCACTCTTGGTATTCCATAGGTCTTTAGGGATTATATTTTTATATGTATTAGTATATGTGTGTTAACCCCAATATCCTAATTTATCCATTCCTCACACCATTTCTTTGGCTTAACCATAAGTTGTCTTCTCATTCTGAGATTGTCTTTCTCTATGGAAATATGTTCATTTTTATGAATTTTCAGATAACATAAGGGATATCATAGGACATTTGTCTTTCGCATTCTGACTTACTTCACGTTGTGTGATTATCTCTAGGCTCATCTGTGGTGCTGCATATGCCATTCTTTTATTTTTTTCGTGACTGATATTCCATTCTGTCCATATACCACTTCTTCTCTGTCCATTCATCTGTTTATGGACCTTCTTTTGGCTTCCATGTCGTGGCTATTTCAATATTGCTGCAGTGCACATTTGCCTGCCTCTGTCTTTCCGATTCTGGTGGTCTTAGGTTATAGGCCCAAAAGGTGCCCTGCCGCATCATATGGTAGCTCAATTTTTACCTTTTAAAGCAGCTGCATTCAGTTTTCGTTAGTGCTGTTACCAATTACATCCCACCAGCAGCTAGAAGGTACACAGTTCTCTAAAACCCCTTCAGCATTTCTAGTTTGTAGACTGTTTGCTGATGGTCATTTGACTGGTGTGAGCTGAAACCTTTTTGGAGGTTGGATTTGTATGTGGCTAATAATTCCTTGTACTGAGCTTTAGGCATGTCCATGTTGTTCTTTTCCTTTTTTTTTTAAAGTGTGAGTACAACTTCCCTCTTCATGTTGACTTCTTGAAAGATTTGTCATGTGTTGAATTTTCTTGCCTATTCCCTACCCCAGGGCATTTTTTGAGGGCAGATGCCATTTACAGCCCTGAGTCCTTGTGACTATTAAGCAACCATTAGCACTGGGTTTAAAGCTGCTGTTGTGGGAAACACCCACTAGGCGGCAGCATCATTACGTTCTCAACTCTTGTTATTAGGGCACCAGAGTCTCCCTGGACGTAGTGTTCCGAGTTTGTAAATTAGAGGAGAATGTGCTGGGACAAGCCCCCAGAAGTTTATGTCTCCTTAGTAATGTTTGTTTTTTAAATTTAATTTATATTTCTTATCGGAGAATATTGGATTAGAGTGTTGTGATTGTCTGGCTGTACAGAATCTGCTCAATGATTCATACATATGTCTGTTCATGTTCGGATTCTGTTACCATGTGTCTTATTACAGAATGTTGAGTAGACCTCGCATGGTATTTGGTAGGTGTTTTGTCATTATATATTTTATATGTATTGGTGATTATATAATTCATAGAGTTTATATGTTATATGTTTATATACATTTAACATACATTAGTATATGTATGTTAGCCCCATAATCCTAATTTATCCATCCTCCCACCTTTCATTTTGGTTAACCATTAGTTTCTTTTATAAGTCTGTGAGTGTCTTTTTCTGTGGAAATATGTCCATTTGTAGCAATCTTAGGATAACAGGTATAAATGATATCATAGGATATTTGTCATTCCCTTTTGACTTACTTAACCTGATATGATTATTTCTAGGCTCATCTGTAGTCCTGAAAACGGCATTTTTCATTTTTTTTCCCGAGGCTACTATTCCATTTAGTCCGTATACCACTTCTTCTTTGTCCATTCATCTGTTTATGGACCTTTTTTTGGCTTCCACGTCTTGGCTATTTCAGTAATGCTGCAGTGCACATTTGCCTGCCTCTGTCTTTCCGATTCTGGTGGTCTTAGGTTACAGGCCCAAAAGGTGCCCTGCCGCGTCATATGGTAGCTCAATTTTTACCTTTTAAAGCAGCTCCATTCAGTTTTCGTTAGTGCTCTTACCACTTTACATCCCACCAGCAGCTACAAGGTACACAGTTCTCTAAAATCCCTTCAGCATTTACAGTTTGTAGACTGTTTGCTGATGGTCATTTGACTGGTGTGAGCTGAAACCTTTTTGGAGGTTGGATTTGCATGTGACTAATAATTCCTTATACTGAGCTTTAGGCATGTGCTTTTTATTCTTTTCCTTTTTTTTTTTAAAGAGTGAGTACAACTTCCCTCTTCATATTGACTTCTTCAAAAACTTGTCAAAGAAAACTTGAATTTTCTTGCCTATTCCCTACCCCAGGGCATTTTTTGAGGGCAGGTGTCATTTACAGCCCTGCAGTCCTTGTGACTATTAAGCAACCATTAGCACTGGGTTTAAAGCTGCTGTTGTGGGAAACAGCCACAAGGCGGCAGCATTATTACGTTCTCACCTCTTGTTACTAGGGCAACAGAGTCTTCCTGGAGGTAGTGTTCCGAGGTTGTAAATTAGAGAGGAGTGTGCTGGGATAAGCCCCCAGAAGTTTATGTCTCCTTACTTATGTTTGTTTTTTAAATTTAATTTCTCTTTCTTATCGGAGTAAATTCGATTAGAGTGTTGTGATTGTCTGGCTGTACAGAATGTGCTCAATGATTCATACATATGTCTGTTCATCTTCGGATCCTGTTACCATGTAATTTTTTACAGAATGTTGAGTAGACCTCCCTTGGTATTTGGCAGGTGTTTCGTGATTATATATTTTATATGTATTGGTGATTATATAATTCATAGAGTTTATATGTTATATGTTTATATACATTTAACATACATTAGTATATGTATGTTATCCCCATAGTACTAATTTATCCATCCTCCCACCTTTCATTTTGGCGAACCATTCGTTTGTTTTATAAGTCTGTGAGTGTCTTTTTCTGTGGAAATATGTTCATTGGTAGCAATCTTAGGATAACATGTATAAATGATATCATAGGATATTTGTTATTCCCTTTTGAATAACTTAACCTAATATGATTATTTCTAGGCTCATCTGTAGTCCTGAAAACAGCACTGTTCATTTTTTTCTGAGGCTACTATTCCATTCGGTACGTATACCACTTCTTCTTTGTCCATTTATCTGATGACGGACATTTTGTTTGTATCCATGTCTTAGCTATTGTAAATACTGCCTCAATACACGATTTTCCATCCCGTGTCTTTTTGATTCTGGCTTTCACAAGTGACAGGCCCAATAGTGGGCCTTCCGGATCATATGGTGACTCAATTTTTACCTTTAAACGCACTGCCATTCTGTTCCTATTATTGGCTGTTACCAGTTTACATCCCATGTAGACCGAGAGGTTACACTATTCTCCACAACTTCTTCAACATCTATTGTTTGTTGACTTTTTGCTGATGGTCATTGTGACTGGTGTTAGGTGATACCTTTGTGTAGATTGGATTTGCATGCGTCTAATAATTCCTGATGTTTTGCATTTCTCAGTGTCCTTTTCATTTTTTTTAAGATTGAGCTAAACTTACAACTTCAAATTGCCTTCTTGAAAAATTTACCGCGTTTGGATTTTTATGGCCATTCCCTACACCAGGACATTTTTTGAGGGCATGAGTCATTTACAGCCCTGCCGTCCTTGTGAATATTAGTGACCATGAGCAGTAGATTTAAAGCTGCTCTTTGAGGAAACGGCCTTAGGGTGGCAGCATTTCTAAGTTGCCAACTCTGCTTGCTAGGGAAACAGAACCTTGCTGCAAGTTGTGCTTTGAGGTTGCAGATTAGAGTGGAATGTGCCAGGACAAACCCCGATAAGTTTTAGCCTCCTTAATTCTTGTTTGTGTCTTTAAGTTGTAGTTTTTATCAGAGCAAATTTGATTGAAAAATGTCTTTTGTTCTAGGTGTACAGAATCTTGTTCATTTACACATATACATATATCTATTGATCTTTGGGTCCTTTTCCATGTCGGTTATTACAGAGTGTTGAGTAGACCACTCTTGGTATTCCATAGGTCTTTGGGGATTATATTTTTTATATGTATTAGTATATGTGCGTTAACCCCAATATCCTAATTTATCCATTCCTCACACCATTTCTTTGGCTTAACCATAAGTTGTCTTCTCATTCTGAGATTGTCTTTCTCTATGGAAATATGTTCATTTTTATGAATTTTCAGATAACATAAGGGATATCATAGGACATTTGTCTTTCGCATTCTGACTTACTTCACGTTGTGTGATTATCTCTAGGCTCATCTGTGGTGCTGCATATGCCATTCTTTTATTTTTTTCGTGACTGATATTCCATTCTGTCCATATACCACTTCTTCTCTGTCCATTCATCTGTTTATGGACCTTCTTTTGGCTTCCATGTCGTGGCTATTTCAATATTGCTGCAGTGCACATTTGCCTGCCTCTGTCTTTCCGATTCTGGTGGTCTTAGGTTATAGGCCCAAAAGGTGCCCTGCCGCATCATATGGTAGCTCAATTTTTACCTTTTAAAGCAGCTGCATTCAGTTTTCGTTAGTGCTGTTACCAATTACATCCCACCAGCAGCTAGAAGGTACCCAGTTCTCTAAAACCCCTTCAGCATTTCTAGTTTGTAGACTGTTTGCTGATGGTCATTTGACTGGTGTGAGCTGAAACCTTTTTGGAGGTTGGATTTGTATGTGGCTAATAATTCCTTGTACTGAGCTTTAGGCATGTCCATGTTGTTCTTTTCCTTTTTTTTTTTAAAGTGTGAGTACAACTTCCCTCTTCATGTTGACTTCTTGAAAGATTTGTCATGTGTTGAATTTTCTTGCCTATTCCCTACCCCAGGGCATTTTTTGAGGGCAGATGCCATTTACAGCCCTGAGTCCTTGTGACTATTAAGCAACCATTAGCACTGGGTTTAAAGCTGCTGTTGTGGGAAACACCCACTAGGCGGCAGCATCATTACGTTCTCAACTCTTGTTATTAGGGCACCAGAGTCTTCCTGGACGTAGTGTTCCGAGGTTGTAAATTAGAGGGGAATGTGCTGGGACAAGCCCCCAGAAGTTTATGTCTCCTTACTTCTGTTTGTTTTTTAATTTAATTTCTATTTCTTATCGGAGAATATTGGATTAGAGTGTTGTGATTGTCTGGCTGTACAGAATCTGCTCAATGATTCATACATATGTCTGTTCATGTTCGGATTCTGTTACCATGTGTCTTATTACAGAATGTTGAGTAGACCTCGCATGGTATTTGGTAGGTGTTTTGTCATTATATATTTTATATGTATTGGTGATTATATAATTCATAGAGTTTATATGTTATATGTTTATATACATTTAACATACATTAGTATATGTATGTTAGCCCCATAATCCTAATTTATCCATCCTCCCACCTTTCATTTTGGTTAACCATTAGTTTCTTTTATAAGTCTGTGAGTGTCTTTTTCTGTGGAAATATGTCCATTTGTAGCAATCTTAGGATAACAGGTATAAATGATATCATAGGATATTTGTCATTCCCTTTTGACTTACTTAACCTGATATGATTATTTCTAGGCTCATCTGTAGTCCTGAAAACGGCATTTTTCATTTTTTTTCCCGAGGCTACTATTCCATTTAGTCCGTATACCACTTCTTCTTTGTCCATTCATCTGTTTATGGACCTTTTTTTGGCTTCCACGTCTTGGCTATTTCAGTAATGCTGCAGTGCACATTTGCCTGCCTCTGTCTTTCCGATTCTGGTGGTCTTAGGTTACAGGCCCAAAAGGTGCCCTGCCGCGTCATATGGTAGCTCAATTTTTACCTTTTAAAGCAGCTCCATTCAGTTTTCGTTAGTGCTCTTACCACTTTACATCCCACCAGCAGCTACAAGGTACACAGTTCTCTAAAATCCCTTCAGCATTTACAGTTTGTAGACTGTTTGCTGATGGTCATTTGACTGGTGTGAGCTGAAACCTTTTTGGAGGTTGGATTTGCATGTGACTAATAATTCCTTATACTGAGCTTTAGGCATGTGCTTTTTATTCTTTTCCTTTTTTTTTTTAAAGAGTGAGTACAACTTCCCTCTTCATATTGACTTCTTCAAAAACTTGTCAAAGAAAACTTGAATTTTCTTGCCTATTCCCTACCCCAGGGCATTTTTTGAGGGCAGGTGTCATTTACAGCCCTGCAGTCCTTGTGACTCTTAAGCAACCATTAGCACTGGGTTTAAAGCTGCTGTTGTGGGAAACAGCCACAAGGCGGCAGCATTATTACGTTCTCACCTCTTGTTACTAGGGCAACAGAGTCTTCCTGGAGGTAGTGTTCCGAGGTTGTAAATTAGAGAGGAGTGTGCTGGGATAAGCCCCCAGAAGTTTATGTCTCCTTACTTATGTTTGTTTTTTAAATTTAATTTCTCTTTCTTATCGGAGTAAATTCGATTAGAGTGTTGTGATTGTCTGGCTGTACAGAATGTGCTCAATGATTCATACATATGTCTGTTCATCTTCGGATCCTGTTACCATGTAATTTTTTACAGAATGTTGAGTAGACCTCCCTTGGTATTTGGCAGGTGTTTCGTGATTATATATTTTATATGTATTGGTGATTATATAATTCATAGAGTTTATATGTTATATGTTTATATACATTTAACATACATTAGTATATGTATGTTATCCCCATAGTCCTAATTTATCCATCCTCCCACCTTTCATTTTGGCGAACAATTCGTTTGTTTTATAAGTCTGTGAGTGTCTTTTTCTGTGGAAATATGTTCATTGGTAGCAATCTTAGGATAACATGTATAAATGATATCATAGGATATTTGTTATTCCCTTTTGAATAACTTAACCTAATATGATTATTTCTAGGCTCATCTGTAGTCCTGAAAACAGCACTGTTCATTTTTTTCTGAGGCTACTATTCCATTCGGTACGTATACCACTTCTTCTTTGTCCATTTATCTGATGACGGACATTTTGTTTGTATCCATGTCTTAGCTATTGTAAATACTGCTGCAATACACGATTTTCCATCCCGTGTCTTTTTGATTCTGGCTTTCACAAGTGACAGGCCCAATAGTGGGCCTTCCGGATCATATGGTGACTCAATTTTTACCTTTAATCGCACTGCCATTCTGTTCATATTATTGGCTGTTACCAGTTTACATCCCACTAAGACCGAGAGGTTACACTATGCTTCACAACTTCTTCAACATCTATTGTTTGTTGACTTTTTGCTGATGGTCATTGTGACTGGTGTTAGGTGATACCTTTGTGTAGATTGGATTTGCATGCGTCTATTAATTCCTGATGTTTTGCATTTCTCAGTGTCCTTTTCATTTTTTTTAAGATTGAGCTAAACTTACAACTTCAAATTGCCTTCTTGAAAAATTTACCGCGTTTGGATTTTTATGGCCATTCCCTACCCCAGGACATTTTTTGAGGGCATGAGTCATTTACAGCCCTGCCGTCCTTGTGAATATTAGTGACCATTAGCAGTAGATTTAAAGCTGCTCTTTGAGGAAACGGCCTTAGGGTGGCAGCATTTCTAAGTTGCCAACTCTGCTTGCTAGGGAAACAGAACCTTGCTGCAAGTTGTGCTTTGAGGTTGCAGATTAGAGTGGAATGTGCCAGGACAAACCCCCATAAGTTTTAACCTCCTTAATTCTTGTTTGTGTCTTTAAGTTGTAGTTTTTATCAGAGCAAATTTGATTGAAAAATGTCTTTTGTTCTAGGTGTACAGAATCTTGTTCATTTACACATATACATATATCTATTGATCTTTGGGTCCTTTTCCATGTCGGTTATTACAGAGTGTTGAGTAGACCACTCTTGGTATTCCATAGGTCTTTACGGATTATATTTTTATATGTATTAGTATATGTGTGTTAACCCCAATATCCTAATTTATCCATTCCTCACACCATTTCTTTGGCTTAACCATAAGTTGTCTTCTCATTCTGAGATTGTCTTTCTCTATGGAAATATGTTCATTTTTATGAATTTTCAGATAACGTAAGGGATATCATAGGACATTTGTCTTTCGCATTCTGACTTACTTCACGTTGTGTGATTATCTCTAGGCTCATCTGTGGTGCTGCATATGCCATTCTTTTATTTTTTTCGTGACTGATATTCCATTCTGTCCATATACCACTTCTTCTCTGTCCATTCATCTGTTTATGGACCTTCTTTTGGCTTCCATGTCGTGGCTATTTCAATATTGCTGCAGTGCACATTTGCCTGCCTCTGTCTTTCCGATTCTGGTGGTCTTAGGTTATAGGCCCAAAAGGTGCCCTGCCGCATCATATGGTAGCTCAATTTTTACCTTTTAAAGCAGCTGCATTCAGTTTTCGTTAGTGCTGTTACCAATTACATCCCACCAGCAGCTAGAAGGTACCCAGTTCTCTAAAACCCCTTCAGCATTTCTAGTTTGTAGACTGTTTGCTGATGGTCATTTGACTGGTGTGAGCTGAAACCTTTTTGGAGGTTGGATTTGTATGTGGCTAATAATTCCTTGTACTGAGCTTTAGGCATGTCCATGTTGTTCTTTTCCTTTTTTTTTTTAAAGTGTGAGTACAACTTCCCTCTTCATGTTGACTTCTTGAAAGATTTGTCATGTGTTGAATTTTCTTGCCTATTCCCTACCCCAGGGCATTTTTTGAGGGCAGATGCCATTTACAGCCCTGAGTCCTTGTGACTATTAAGCAACCATTAGCACTGGGTTTAAAGCTGCTGTTGTGGGAAACACCCACTAGGCGGCAGCATCATTACGTTCTCAACTCTTGTTATTAGGGCACCAGAGTCTCCCTGGACGTAGTGTTCCGAGTTTGTAAATTAGAGGGGAATGTGCTGGGACAAGCCCCCAGAAGTTTATGTCTCCTTACTTCTGTTTGTTTTTTAAATTTAATTTATATTTCTTATCGGAGAATATTGGATTAGAGTGTTGTGATTGTCTGGCTGTACAGAATCTGCTCAATGATTCATACATATGTCTGTTCATGTTCGGATTCTGTTACCATGTGTCTTATTACAGAATGTTGAGTAGACCTCGCATGGTATTTGGTAGGTGTTTTGTCATTATATATTTTATATGTATTGGTGATTATATAATTCATAGAGTTTATATGTTATATGTTTATATACATTTAACATACATTAGTATATGTATGTTAGCCCCATAATCCTAATTTATCCATCCTCCCACCTTTCATTTTGGTTAACCATTAGTTTCTTTTATAAGTCTGTGAGTGTCTTTTTCTGTGGAAATATGTCCATTTGTAGCAATCTTAGGATAACAGGTATAAATGATATCATAGGATATTTGTCATTCCCTTTTGACTTACTTAACCTGATATGATTATTCCTAGGCTCATCTGTAGTCCTGAAAACGGCACTGTTCATTTTTTTCTGAGGCTACTATTCCATTCGGTACGTATACCACTTCTTCTTTGTCCATTTATCTGATGATGGACATTTTGTTTGTATCCATGTCTTAGCTATTGTAAATACTGCTGCAATACACGATTTTCCATCCCGTGTCTTTTTGATTCTGGCTTTCACAAGTGACAGGCCCAATAGTGGGCCTTCCGGATCATATGGTGACTCAATTTTTACCTTTAAACGCACTGCCATTCTGTTCCTATTATTGGCTGTTACCAGTTTACATCCCACTTAGACCGAGAGGTTACACTATTCTCCACAACTTCTTCAACATCTATTGTTTGTTGACTTTTTGCTGATGGTCATTGTGACTGGTGTTAGGTGATACCTTTGTGTAGATTGGATTTGCATGCGTCTAATAATTCCTGATGTTTTGCATTTCTCAGTGTCCTTTTCATTTTTTTTAAGATTGAGCTAAACTTACAACTTCAAATTGCCTTCTTGAAAAATTTACCGCGTTTGGATTTTTATGGCCATTCCCTACCCCAGGACATTTTTTGAGGGCATGAGTCATTTACAGCCCTGCCGTCCTTGTGAATATTAGTGACCATGAGCAGTAGATTTAAAGCTGCTCTTTGAGGAAACGGCCTTAGGGTGGCAGCATTTCTAAGTTGCCAACTCTGCTTGCTAGGGAAACAGAACCTTGCTGCAAGTTGTGCTTTGAGGTTGCAGATTAGAGTGGAATGTGCCAGGACAAACCCCGATAAGTTTTAGCCTCCTTAATTCTTGTTTGTGTCTTTAAGTTGTAGTTTTTATCAGAGCAAATTTGATTGAAAAATGTCTTTTGTTCTAGGTGTACAGAATCTTGTTCATTTACACATATACATATAAATATTGATCTTTGGGTCCTTTTCCATGTCGGTTATTACAGAGTGTTGAGTAGACCACTCTTGGTATTCAATAGGTCTTTGGGGATTATATTTTTTATATGTATTAGTATATGTGTGTTAACCCCAATATCCTAATTTATCCATTCCTCACACCATTTCTTTGGCTTAACCGTAAGTTGTCTTCTCATTCTGAGATTGTCTTTCTCTATGGAAATATGTTCATTTTTATGAATTTTCAGATAACATAAGGGATATCATAGGACATTTGTCTTTCGCATTCTGACTTACTTCACGTTGTGTGATTATCTCTAGGCTCATCTGTGGTGCTGCATATGCCATTCTTTTATTTTTTTCGTGACTGATATTCCATTCTGTCCATATACCACTTCTTCTCTGTCCATTCATCTGTTTATGGACCTTCTTTTGGCTTCCATGTCGTGGCTATTTCAATATTGCTGCAGTGCACATTTGCCTGCCTCTGTCTTTCCGATTCTGGTGGTCTTAGGTTATAGGCCCAAAAGGTGCCCTGCCGCATCATATCGTAGCTCAATTTTTACCTTTTAAAGCAGCTCCATTCAGTTTTCGTTAGTGCTGTTCCCAATTACATCCCACCAGCAGCTAGAAGGTACACAGTTCTCTAAAACCCCTTCAGCATTTCTAGTTTGTAGACTGTTTGCTGATGGTCATTTGACTGGTGTGAGCTGAAACCTTTTTGGAGGTTGGATTTGTATGTGGCTAATAATTCCTTGTACTGAGCTTTAGGCATGTCCATGTTGTTCTTTTCCTTTTTTTTTTAAAGTGTGAGTACAACTTCCCTCTTCATGTTGACTTCTTGAAAGATTTGTCATGTGTTGAATTTTCTTGCCTATTCCCTACCCCAGGGCATTTTTTGAGGGCAGATGCCATTTACAGCCCTGAGTCCTTGTGACTATTAAGCAACCATTAGCACTGGGTTTAAAGCTGCTGTTGTGGGAAACACCCACTAGGCGGCAGCATCATTACGTTCTCAACTCTTGTTATTAGGGCACCAGAGTCTTCCTGGACGTAGTGTTCCGAGGTTGTAAATTAGAGGGGAATGTGCTGGGACAAGCCCCCAGAAGTTTATGTCTCCTTACTTCTGTTTGTTTTTTAATTTAATTTCTATTTCTTATCGGAGAATATTGGATTAGAGTGTTGTGATTGTCTGGCTGTACAGAATCTGCTCAATGATTCATACATATGTCTGTTCATGTTCGGATTCTGTTACCATGTGTCTTATTACAGAATGTTGAGTAGACCTCGCATGGTATTTGGTAGGTGTTTAGTCATTATATATTTTATATGTATTGGTGATTATATAATTCATAGAGTTTATATGTTATATGTTTATATACATTTAACATACATTAGTATATGTATGTTAGCCCCATAATCCTAATGTATCCATCCTCCCACCTTTCATTTTGGTTAACCATTAGTTTCTTTTATAAGTCTGTGAGTGTCTTTTTCTGTGGAAATATGTCCATTTGTAGCAATCTTAGGATAACAGGTATAAATGATATCATAGGATATTTGTCATTCCCTTTTGAATAACTTAACCTAATATGATTATTTCTAGGCTCATCTGTAGTCCTGAAAACGGCACTGTTCATTTTTTTCTGAGGCTACTATTCCATTCGGTACGTATACCACTTCTTCTTTGTCCATTTATCTGATGATGGACATTTTGTTTGTATCCATGTCTTAGCTATTGTAAATACTGCTGCAATACACGATTTTCCATCCCGTGTCTTTTTGATTCTGGCTTTCACAAGTGACAGGCCCAATAGTGGGCCTTCCGGATCATATGGTGACTCAATTTTTACCTTTAAACGCACTGCCATTCTGTTCCTATTATTGGCTGTTACCAGTTTACATCCCACTTAGACCGAGAGGTTACTCTATTCTCCACAACTTCTTCAACATCTATTGTTTGTTGACTTTTTGCTGATGGTCATTGTGACTGGTGTTAGGTGATACCTTTGTGTAGATTGGATTTGCATGCGTCTAATAATTCCTGATGTTTTGCATTTCTCAGTGTCCTTTTCATTTTTTTTAAGATTGAGCTAAACTTACAACTTCAAATTGCCTTCTTGAAAAATTTACCGCGTTTGGATTTTTATGGCCATTCCCTACCCCAGGACATTTTTTGAGGGCATGAGTCATTTACAGCCCTGCCGTCCTTGTGAATATTAGTGACCATGAGCAGTAGATTTAAAGCTGCTCTTTGAGGAAACGGCCTTAGGGTGGCAGCATTTCTAAGTTGCCAACTCTGCTTGCTAGGGAAACAGAACTTTGCTGCAAGTTGTGCTTTGAGGTTGCAGATTAGAGTGGAATGTGCCAGGACAAACCCCGATAAGTTTTAGCCTCCTTAATTCTTGTTTGTGTCTTTAAGTTGTAGTTTTTATCAGAGCAAATTTGATTGAAAAATGTCTTTTGTTCTAGGTGTACAGAATCTTGTTCATTTACACATATACATATATCTATTGATCTTTGGGTCCTTTTCCATGTCGGTTATTACAGAGTGTTGAGTAGACCACTCTTGGTATTCCATAGGTCTTTGGGGATTATATTTTTTATATGTATTAGTATATGTGCGTTAACCCCAATATCCTAATTTATCCATTCCTCACACCATTTCTTTGGCTTAACCATAAGTTGTCTTCTCATTCTGAGATTGTCTTTCTCTATGGAAATATGTTCATTTTTATGAATTTTCAGATAACATAAGGGATATCATAGGACATTTGTCTTTCGCATTCTGACTTACTTCACGTTGTGTGATTATCTCTAGGCTCATCTGTGGTGCTGCATATGCCATTCTTTTATTTTTTTCGTGACTGATATTCCATTCTGTCCATATACCACTTCTTCTCTGTCCATTCATCTGTTTATGGACCTTCTTTTGGCTTCCATGTCGTGGCTATTTCAATATTGCTGCAGTGCACATTTGCCTGCCTCTGTCTTTCCGATTCTGGTGGTCTTAGGTTATAGGCCCAAAAGGTGCCCTGCCGCATCATATGGTAGCTCAATTTTTACCTTTTAAAGCAGCTGCATTCAGTTTTCGTTAGTGCTGTTACCAATTACATCCCACCAGCAGCTAGAAGGTACCCAGTTCTCTAAAACCCCTTCAGCATTTCTAGTTTGTAGACTGTTTGCTGATGGTCATTTGACTGGTGTGAGCTGAAACCTTTTTGGAGGTTGGATTTGTATGTGGCTAATAATTCCTTGTACTGAGCTTTAGGCATGTCCATGTTGTTCTTTTCCTTTTTTTTTTAAAGTGTGAGTACAACTTCCCTCTTCATGTTGACTTCTTGAAAGATTTGTCATGTGTTGAATTTTCTTTCCTATTCCCTACCCCAGGGCATTTTTTGAGGGCAGATGCCATTTACAGCCCTGAGTCCTTGTGACTATTAAGCAACCATTAGCACTGGGTTTAAAGCTGCTGTTGTGGGAAACACCCACTAGGCGCCAGCATCATTACGTTCTCAACTCTTGTTATTAGGGCACCAGAGTCTTCCTGGACGTAGTGTTCCGAGGTTGTAAATTAGAGAGGAATGTGCTGGGACAAGCCCCCAGAAGTTTATGTCTCCTTACTTCTGTTTGTTTTTTAATTTAATTTCTATTTCTTATCGGAGAATATTGGGTTAGAGTGTTGTGATTGTCTGGCTGTACAGAATCTGCTCAATGATTCATACATATGTCTGTTCATGTTCGGATTCTGTTACCATGTGTCTTATTACAGAATGTTGAGTAGACCTCGCATGGTATTTGGTAGGTGTTTAGTGATTATATATTTTATATGTATTGGTGATTATATAATTCATAGAGTTTATATGTTATATGTTTATATACATTTAACATACATTAGTATATGTATGTTAGCCCCATAATCCTAATTTATCCATCCTCCCACCTTTCATTTTGGTTAACCATTAGTTTCTTTTATAAGTCTGTGAGTGTCTTTTTCTGTGGAAATATGTCCATTGGTAGCAATCTTAGGATAACATGTATAAATGATATCATAGGATATTTGTCATTCCCTTTTGAATAACTTAACCTAATATGATTATTTCTAGGCTCATCTGTAGTCCTGAAAACGGCACTGTTCATTTTTTTCTGAGGCTACTATTCCATTCGGTACGTATACCACTTCTTCTTTGTCCATTTATCTGATGATGGACATTTTGTTTGTATCCATGTCTTAGCTATTGTAAATACTGCTGCAATACACGATTTTCCATCCCGTGTCTTTTTGATTCTGGCTTTCACAAGTGACAGGCCCAATAGTGGGCCTTCCGGATCATATGGTGACTCAATTTTTACCTTTAAACGCACTGCCATTCTGTTCCTATTATTGGCTGTTACCAGTTTACATCCCACTTAGACCGAGAGGTTACACTATTCTCCACAACTTCTTCAACATCTATTGTTTGTTGACTTTTTGCTGATGGTCATTGTGACTGGTGTTAGGTGATACCTTTGTGTAGATTGGATTTGCATGCGTCTAATAATTCCTGATGTTTTGCATTTCTCAGTGTCCTTTTCATTTTTTTTAAGATTGAGCTAAACTTACAACTTCAAATTGCCTTCTTGAAAAATTTACCGCGTTTGGATTTTTATGGCCATTCCCTACCCCAGGACATTTTTTGAGGGCATGAGTCATTTACAGCCCTGCCGTCCTTGTGAATATTAGTGACCATGAGCAGTAGATTTAAAGCTGCTCTTTGAGGAAACGGCCTTAGGGTGGCAGCATTTCTAAGTTGCCAACTCTGCTTGCTAGGGAAACAGAACCTTGCTGCAAGTTGTGCTTTGAGGTTGCAGATTAGAGTGGAATGTGCCAGGACAAACCCCGATAAGTTTTAGCCTCCTTAATTCTTGTTTGTGTCTTTAAGTTGTAGTTTTTATCAGAGCAAATTTGATTGAAAAATGTCTTTTGTTCTAGGTGTACAGAATCTTGTTCATTTACGCATATACATATATCTATTGATCTTTGGGTCCTTTTCCATGTCGGTTATTACAGAGTGTTGAGTAGACCACTCTTGGTATTCCATAGGTCTTTGGGGATTGTATTTTTTATATGTATTAGTATATGTGTGTTAACCCCAATATCCTAATTTATCCATTCTTCACACCATTTCTTTGGCTTAACCATAAGTTGTCTTCTCAGTCTGAGATTGTCTTTCTCTATGGAAATATGTTCATGTTTATGAATTTTCAGATAACATAAGGGATATCATAGGACATTTGTCTTTCGCATTCTGACTTACTTCACGTTGTGTGATTATCTCTAGGCTCATCTGTGGTGCTGCATATGCCATTCTTTTATTTTTTTCGTGACTGATATTCCATTCTGTCCATATACCACTTCTTCTCTGTCCATTCATCTGTTTATGGACCTTCTTTTGGCTTCCATGTCGTGGCTATTTCAATATTGCTGCAGTGCACATTTGCCTGCCTCTGTCTTTCCGATTCTGGTGGTCTTCGGTTATAGGCCCAAAAGGTGCCCTGCCGCATCATATGGTAGCTCAATTTTTACCTTTTAAAGCAGCTGCATTCAGTTTTCGTTAGTGCTGTTACCAATTACATCCCACCAGCAGCTAGAAGGTACACAGTTCTCTAAAACCCCTTCAGCATTTCTAGTTTGTAGACTGTTTGCTGATGGTCATTTGACTGGTGTGAGCTGAAACCTTTTTGGAGGTTGGATTTGTATGTGGCTAATAATTCCTTCTACTGAGCTTTAGGCATGTCCATGTTGTTCTTTTCCTTTTTTTTTAAAGAGTGAGTACAACTTCCCTCTTCATGTTGACTTCTTGAAAGATTTGTCATGTGTTGAATTTTCTTGCCTATTCCCTACCCCAGGGCATTTTTTGAGGGCAGATGCCATTTACAGCCCTGAGTCCTTGTGACTATTAAGCAACCATTAGCACTGGGTTTAAAGCTGCTGTTGTGGGAAACACCCACTAGGCGCCAGCATCATTACGTTCTCAACTCTTGTTATTAGGGCACCAGAGTCTTCCTGGACGTAGTGTTCCGAGGTTGTAAATTAGAGGGGAATGTGCTGGGACAAGCCCCCAGAAGTTTATGTCTCCTTACTTCTGTTTGTTTTTTAATTTAATTTCTATTTCTTATCGGAGAATATTGGATTAGAGTGTTGTGATTGTCTGGCTGTACAGAATCTGCTCAATGATTCATACATATGTCTGTTCATGTTCGGATTCTGTTACCATGTGTCTTATTACAGAATGTTGAGTAGACCTCGCATGGTATTTGGTAGGTGTTTTGTCATTATATATTTTATATGTATTGGTGATTATATAATTCATAGAGTTTATATGTTATATGTTTATATACATTTAACATACATTAGTATATGTATGTTAGCCCCATAATCCTAATTTATCCATCCTCCCACCTTTCATTTTGGTTAACCATTAGTTTCTTTTATAAGTCTGTGAGTGTCTTTCTCTGTGGAAATATGTCCATTTGTAGCAATCTTAGGATAACAGGTATAAATGATATCATAGGATATTTGTCATTCCCTTTTGACTTACTTAACCTGATATGATTATTTCTAGGCTCATCTGTAGTCCTGAAAACGGCATTTTTCATTTTTTTTCCCGAGGCTACTATTCCATTTAGTCCGTATACCACTTCTTCTTTGTCCATTCATCTGTTTATGGACCTTTTTTTGGCTTCCACGTCTTGGCTATTTCAGTAATGCTGCAGTGCACATTTGCCTGCCTCTGTCTTTCCGATTCTGGTGGTCTTAGGTTACAGGCCCAAAAGGTGCCCTGCCGCGTCATATGGTAGCTCAATTTTTACCTTTTAAAGCAGCTCCATTCAGTTTTCGTTAGTGCTCTTACCACTTTACATCCCACCAGCAGCTACAAGGTACACAGTTCTCTAAAATCCCTTCAGCATTTACAGTTTGTAGACTGTTTGCTGATGGTCATTTGACTGGTGTGAGCTGAAACCTTTTTGGAGGTTGGATTTGCATGTGACTAATAATTCCTTATACTGAGCTTTAGGCATGTGCTTTTTATTCTTTTCCTTTTTTTTTTTAAAGAGTGAGTACAACTTCCCTCTTCATATTGACTTCTTCAAAAACTTGTCAAAGAAAACTTGAATTTTCTTGCCTATTCCCTACCCCAGGGCATTTTTTGAGGGCAGGTGTCATTTACAGCCCTGCAGTCCTTGTGACTATTAAGCAACCATTAGCACTGGGTTTAAAGCTGCTGTTGTGGGAAACAGCCACAAGGCGGCAGCATTATTACGTTCTCACCTCTTGTTACTAGGGCAACAGAGTCTTCCTGGAGGTAGTGTTCCGAGGTTGTAAATTAGAGAGGAGTGTGCTGGGATAAGCCCCCAGAAGTTTATGTCTCCTTACTTATGTTTGTTTTTTAAATTTAATTTCTCTTTCTTATCGGAGTAAATTCGATTAGAGTGTTGTGATTGTCTGGCTGTACAGAATGTGCTCAATGATTCATACATATGTCTGTTCATCTTCGGATCCTGTTACCATGTAATTTTTTACAGAATGTTGAGTAGACCTCCCTTGGTATTTGGCAGGTGTTTCGTGATTATATATTTTATATGTATTGGTGATTATATAATTCATAGAGTTTATATGTTATATGTTTATATACATTTAACATACATTAGTATATGTATGTTATCCCCATAGTCCTAATTTATCCATCCTCCCACCTTTCATTTTGGCGAACCATTCGTTCGTTTTATAAGTCTGTGAGTGTCTTTTTCTGTGGAAATATGTCCATTTGTAGCAATCTTAGGATAACATGTATAAATGATATCATAGGATATTTGTTATTCCCTTTTGAATAACTTAACCTAATATGATTATTTCTAGGCTCATCTGTAGTCCTGAAAACGGCACTGTTCATTTTTTTCTGAGGCTACTATTCCATTCGGTACGTATACCACTTCTTCTTTGTCCATTTATCTGATGATGGACATTTTGTTTGTATCCATGTCTTAGCTATTGTAAATACTGCTGCAATACACGATTTTCCATCCCGTGTCTTTTTGATTCTGGCTTTCACAAGTGACAGGCCCAATAGTGGGCCTTCCGGATCATATGGTGACTCAATTTTTACCTTTAAACGCACTGCCATTCTGTTCCTATTATTGGCTGTTACCAGTTTACATCCCACGTAGACCGAGAGGTTACACTATTCTCCACAACTCCTTCAACATCTATTGTTTGTTGACTTTTTGCTGATGGTCATTGTGACTGGTGTTAGGTGATACCTTTGTGTAGATTGGATTTGCATGCGTCTAATAATTCCTGATGTTTTGCATTTCTCAGTGTCCTTTTCATTTTTTTTAAGATTGAGCTAAACTTACAACTTCAAATTGCCTTCTTGAAAAATTTACCGCGTTTGGATTTTTATGGCCATTCCCTACCCCAGGACATTTTTTGAGGGCATGAGTCATTTACAGCCCTGCCGTCCTTGTGAATATTAGTGACCATGAGCAGTAGATTTAAAGCTGCTCTTTGAGGAAACGGCCTTAGGGTGGCAGCATTTCTAAGTTGCCAACTCTGCTTGCTAGGGAAACAGAACCTTGCTGCAAGTTGTGCTTTGAGGTTGCAGATTAGAGTGGAATGTGCCAGGACAAACCCCGATAAGTTTTAGCCTCCTTAATTCTTGTTTGTGTCTTTAAGTTGTAGTTTTTATCAGAGCAAATTTGATTGAAAAATGTCTTTTGTTCTAGGTGTACAGAATCTTGTTCATTTACACATATACATATATCTATTGATCTTTGGGTCCTTTTCCATGTCGGTTATTACAGAGTGTTGAGTAGACCACTCTTGGTATTCCATAGGTCTTTGGGGATTATATTTTTTATATGTATTAGTATATGTGCGTTAACCCCAATATCCTAATTTATCCATTCCTCACACCATTTCTTTGGCTTAACCATAAGTTGTCTTCTCATTCTGAGATTGTCTTTCTCTATGGAAATATGTTCATTTTTATGAATTTTCAGATAACATAAGGGATATCATAGGACATTTGTCTTTCGCATTCTGACTTACTTCACGTTGTGTGATTATCTCTAGGCTCATCTGTGGTGCTGCATATGCCATTCTTTTATTTTTTTCGTGACTGATATTCCATTCTGTCCATATACCACTTCTTCTCTGTCCATTCATCTGTTTATGGACCTTCTTTTGGCTTCCATGTCGTGGCTATTTCAATATTGCTGCAGTGCACATTTGCCTGCCTCTGTCTTTCCGATTCTGGTGGTCTTAGGTTATAGGCCCAAAAGGTGCCCTGCCGCATCATATGGTAGCTCAATTTTTACCTTTTAAAGCAGCTGCATTCAGTTTTCGTTAGTGCTGTTACCAATTACATCCCACCAGCAGCTAGAAGGTACCCAGTTCTCTAAAACCCCTTCAGCATTTCTAGTTTGTAGACTGTTTGCTGATGGTCATTTGACTGGTGTGAGCTGAAACCTTTTTGGAGGTTGGATTTGTATGTGGCTAATAATTCCTTGTACTGAGCTTTAGGCATGTCCATGTTGTTCTTTTCCTTTTTTTTTTTAAAGTGTGAGTACAACTTCCCTCTTCATGTTGACTTCTTGAAAGATTTGTCATGTGTTGAATTTTCTTGCCTATTCCCTACCCCAGGGCATTTTTTGAGGGCAGATGCCATTTACAGCCCTGAGTCCTTGTGACTATTAAGCAACCATTGGCACTGGGTTTAAAGCTGCTGTTGTGGGAAACACCCACTAGGCGCCAGCATCATTACGTTCTCAACTCTTGTTATTAGGGCACCAGAGTCTTCCTGGACGTAGTGTTCCGAGGTTGTAAATTAGAGGGGAATGTGCTGGGACAAGCCCCCAGAAGTTTATGTCTCCTTACTTCTGTTTGTTTTTTAATTTAATTTCTATTTCTTATCGGAGAATATTGGATTAGAGTGTTGTGATTGTCTGGCTGTACAGAATCTGCTCAATGATTCATACATATGTCTGTTCATGTTCGGATTCTGTTACCATGTGTCTTATTACAGAATGTTGAGTAGACCTCGCATGGTATTTGGTAGGTGTTTTGTCATTATATATTTTATATGTATTGGTGATTATATAATTCATAGAGTTTATATGTTATATGTTTATATACATTTAACATACATTAGTATATGTATGTTAGCCCCATAATCCTAATTTATCCATCCTCCCACCTTTCATTTTGGTTAACCATTAGTTTCTTTTATAAGTCTGTGAGTGTCTTTTTCTGTGGAAATATGTCCATTTGTAGCAATCTTAGGATAACAGGTATAAATGATATCATAGGATATTTGTCATTCCCTTTTGACTTACTTAACCTGATATGATTATTTCTAGGCTCATCTGTAGTCCTGAAAACGGCATTTTTCATTTTTTTTCCCGAGGCTACTATTCCATTTAGTCCGTATACCACTTCTTCTTTGTCCATTCATCTGTTTATGGACCTTTTTTTGGCTTCCACGTCTTGGCTATTTCAGTAATGCTGCAGTGCACATTTGCCTGCCTCTGTCTTTCCGATTCTGGTGGTCTTAGGTTACAGGCCCAAAAGGTGCCCTGTCGCGTCATATGGTAGCTCAATTTTTACCTTTTAAAGCAGCTCCATTCAGTTTTCGTTAGTGCTCTTACCACTTTACATCCCACCAGCAGCTACAAGGTACACAGTTCTCTAAAATCCCTTCAGCATTTACAGTTTGTAGACTGTTTGCTGATGGTCATTTGACTGGTGTGAGCTGAAACCTTTTTGGAGGTTGGATTTGCATGTGACTAATAATTCCTTATACTGAGCTTTAGGCATGTGCTTTTTATTCTTTTCCTTTTTTTTTTTAAAGAGTGAGTACAACTTCCCTCTTCATATTGACTTCTTCAAAAACTTGTCAAAGAAAACTTGAATTTTCTTGCCTATTCCCTACCCCAGGGCATTTTTTGAGGGCAGGTGTCATTTACAGCCCTGCAGTCCTTGTGACTATTAAGCAACCATTAGCACTGGGTTTAAAGCTGCTGTTGTGGGAAACAGCCACAAGGCGGCAGCATTATTACGTTCTCACCTCTTGTTACTAGGGCAACAGAGTCTTCCTGGAGGTAGTGTTCCGAGGTTGTAAATTAGAGAGGAGTGTGCTGGGATAAGCCCCCAGAAGTTTATGTCTCCTTACTTATGTTTGTTTTTTAAATTTAATTTCTCTTTCTTATCGGAGTAAATTCGATTAGAGTGTTGTGATTGTCTGGCTGTACAGAATGTGCTCAATGATTCATACATATGTCTGTTCATCTTCGGATCCTGTTACCATGTAATTTTTTACAGAATGTTGAGTAGACCTCCCTTGGTATTTGGCAGGTGTTTCGTGATTATATATTTTATATGTATTGGTGATTATATAATTCATAGAGTTTATATGTTATATGTTTATATACATTTAACATACATTAGTATATGTATGTTATCCCCATAGTCCTAATTTATCCATCCTCCCACCTTTCATTTTGGCGAACCATTCGTTCGTTTTATAAGTCTGTGAGTGTCTTTTTCTGTGGAAATATGTCCATTTGTAGCAATCTTAGGATAACATGTATAAATGATATCATAGGATATTTGTTATTCCCTTTTGAATAACTTAACCTAATATGATTATTTCTAGGCTCATCTGTAGTCCTGAAAACGGCACTGTTCATTTTTTTCTGAGGCTACTATTCCATTCGGTACGTATACCACTTCTTCTTTGTCCATTTATCTGATGATGGACATTTTGTTTGTATCCATGTCTTAGCTATTGTAAATACTGCTGCAATACACGATTTTCCATCCCGTGTCTTTTTGATTCTGGCTTTCACAAGTGACAGGCCCAATAGTGGGCCTTCCGGATCATATGGTGACTCAATTTTTACCTTTAAACGCACTGCCATTCTGTTCCTATTATTGGCTGTTACCAGTTTACATCCCACGTAGACCGAGAGGTTACACTATTCTCCACAACTTCTTCAACATCTATTGTTTGTTGACTTTTTGCTGATGGTCATTGTGACTGGTGTTAGGTGATACCTTTGTGTAGATTGGATTTGCATGCGTCTAATAATTCCTGATGTTTTGCATTTCTCAGTGTCCTTTTCATTTTTTTTAAGATTGAGCTAAACTTACAACTTCAAATTGCCTTCTTGAAAAATTTACCGCGTTTGGATTTTTATGGCCATTCCCTACCCCAGGACATTTTTTGAGGGCATGAGTCATTTACAGCCCTGCCGTCCTTGTGAATATTAGTGACCATGAGCAGTAGATTTAAAGCTGCTCTTTGAGGAAACGGCCTTAGGGTGGCAGCATTTCTAAGTTGCCAACTCTGCTTGCTAGGGAAACAGAACCTTGCTGCAAGTTGTGCTTTGAGGTTGCAGATTAGAGTGGAATGTGCCAGGACAAACCCCGATAAGTTTTAGCCTCCTTAATTCTTGTTTGTGTCTTTAAGTTGTAGTTTTTATCAGAGCAAATTTGATTGAAAAATGTCTTTTGTTCTAGGTGTACAGAATCTTGTTCATTTACACATATACATATATCTATTGATCTTTGGGTCCTTTTCCATGTCGGTTATTACAGAGTGTTGAGTAGACCACTCTTGGTATTCCATAGGTCTTTGGGGATTATATTTTTTATATGTATTAGTATATGTGCGTTAACCCCAATATCCTAATTTATCCATTCCTCACACCATTTCTTTGGCTTAACCATAAGTTGTCTTCTCATTCTGAGATTGTCTTTCTCTATGGAAATATGTTCATTTTTATGAATTTTCAGATAACATAAGGGATATCATAGGACATTTGTCTTTCGCATTCTGACTTACTTCACGTTGTGTGATTATCTCTAGGCTCATCTGTGGTGCTGCATATGCCATTCTTTTATTTTTTTCGTGACTGATATTCCATTCTGTCCATATACCACTTCTTCTCTGTCCATTCATCTGTTTATGGACCTTCTTTTGGCTTCCATGTCGTGGCTATTTCAATATTGCTGCAGTGCACATTTGCCTGCCTCTGTCTTTCCGATTCTGGTGGTCTTAGGTTATAGGCCCAAAAGGTGCCCTGCCGCATCATATGGTAGCTCAATTTTTACCTTTTAAAGCAGCTGCATTCAGTTTTCGTTAGTGCTGTTACCAATTACATCCCACCAGCAGCTAGAAGGTACCCAGTTCTCTAAAACCCCTTCAGCATTTCTAGTTTGTAGACTGTTTGCTGATGGTCATTTGACTGGTGTGAGCTGAAACCTTTTTGGAGGTTGGATTTGTATGTGGCTAATAATTCCTTGTACTGAGCTTTAGGCATGTCCATGTTGTTCTTTTCCTTTTTTTTTTTAAAGTGTGAGTACAACTTCCCTCTTCATGTTGACTTCTTGAAAGATTTGTCATGTGTTGAATTTTCTTGCCTATTCCCTACCCCAGGGCATTTTTTGAGGGCAGATGCCATTTACAGCCCTGAGTCCTTGTGACTATTAAGCAACCATTGGCACTGGGTTTAAAGCTGCTGTTGTGGGAAACACCCACTAGGCGCCAGCATCATTACGTTCTCAACTCTTGTTATTAGGGCACCAGAGTCTTCCTGGACGTAGTGTTCCGAGGTTGTAAATTAGAGGGGAATGTGCTGGGACAAGCCCCCAGAAGTTTATGTCTCCTTACTTCTGTTTGTTTTTTAATTTAATTTCTATTTCTTATCGGAGAATATTGGATTAGAGTGTTGTGATTGTCTGGCTGTACAGAATCTGCTCAATGATTCATACATATGTCTGTTCATGTTCGGATTCTGTTACCATGTGTCTTATTACAGAATGTTGAGTAGACCTCGCATGGTATTTGGTAGGTGTTTTGTCATTATATATTTTATATGTATTGGTGATTATATAATTCATAGAGTTTATATGTTATATGTTTATATACATTTAACATACATTAGTATATGTATGTTAGCCCCATAATCCTAATTTATCCATCCTCCCACCTTTCATTTTGGTTAACCATTAGTTTCTTTTATAAGTCTGTGAGTGTCTTTTTCTGTGGAAATATGTCCATTTGTAGCAATCTTAGGATAACAGGTATAAATGATATCATAGGATATTTGTCATTCCCTTTTGACTTACTTAACCTGATATGATTATTTCTAGGCTCATCTGTAGTCCTGAAAACGGCATTTTTCATTTTTTTTCCCGAGGCTACTATTCCATTTAGTCCGTATACCACTTCTTCTTTGTCCATTCATCTGTTTATGGACCTTTTTTTGGCTTCCACGTCTTGGCTATTTCAGTAATGCTGCAGTGCACATTTGCCTGCCTCTGTCTTTCCGATTCTGGTGGTCTTAGGTTACAGGCCCAAAAGGTGCCCTGTCGCGTCATATGGTAGCTCAATTTTTACCTTTTAAAGCAGCTCCATTCAGTTTTCGTTAGTGCTCTTACCACTTTACATCCCACCAGCAGCTACAAGGTACACAGTTCTCTAAAATCCCTTCAGCATTTACAGTTTGTAGACTGTTTGCTGATGGTCATTTGACTGGTGTGAGCTGAAACCTTTTTGGAGGTTGGATTTGCATGTGACTAATAATTCCTTATACTGAGCTTTAGGCATGTGCTTTTTATTCTTTTCCTTTTTTTTTTTAAAGAGTGAGTACAACTTCCCTCTTCATATTGACTTCTTCAAAAACTTGTCAAAGAAAACTTGAATTTTCTTGCCTATTCCCTACCCCAGGGCATTTTTTGAGGGCAGGTGTCATTTACAGCCCTGCAGTCCTTGTGACTATTAAGCAACCATTAGCACTGGGTTTAAAGCTGCTGTTGTGGGAAACAGCCACAAGGCGGCAGCATTATTACGTTCTCACCTCTTGTTACTAGGGCAACAGAGTCTTCCTGGAGGTAGTGTTCCGAGGTTGTAAATTAGAGAGGAGTGTGCTGGGATAAGCCCCCAGAAGTTTATGTCTCCTTACTTATGTTTGTTTTTTAAATTTAATTTCTCTTTCTTATCGGAGTAAATTCGATTAGAGTGTTGTGATTGTCTGGCTGTACAGAATGTGCTCAATGATTCATACATATGTCTGTTCATCTTCGGATCCTGTTACCATGTAATTTTTTACAGAATGTTGAGTAGACCTCCCTTGGTATTTGGCAGGTGTTTCGTGATTATATATTTTATATGTATTGGTGATTATATAATTCATAGAGTTTATATGTTATATGTTTATATACATTTAACATACATTAGTATATGTATGTTATCCCCATAGTACTAATTTATCCATCCTCCCACCTTTCATTTTGGCGAACCATTCGTTCGTTTTATAAGTCTGTGAGTGTCTTTTTCTGTGGAAATATGTCCATTTGTAGCAATCTTAGGATAACATGTATAAATGATATCATAGGATATTTGTTATTCCCTTTTGAATAACTTAACCTAATATGATTATTTCTAGGCTCATCTGTAGTCCTGAAAACGGCACTGTTCATTTTTTTCTGAGGCTACTATTCCATTCGGTACGTATACCACTTCTTCTTTGTCCATTTATCTGATGATGGACATTTTGTTTGTATCCATGTCTTAGCTATTGTAAATACTGCTGCAATACACGATTTTCCATCCCGTGTCTTTTTGATTCTGGCTTTCACAAGTGACAGGCCCAATAGTGGGCCTTGCGGATCATATGGTGACTCAATTTTTACCTTTAAACGCACTGCCATTCTGTTCCTATTATTGGCTGTTACCAGTTTACATCCCACGTAGACCGAGAGGTTACACTATTCTCCACAACTTCTTCAACATCTATTGTTTGTTGACTTTTTGCTGATGGTCATTGTGACTGGTGTTAGGTGATACCTTTGTGTAGATTGGATTTGCATGCGTCTAATAATTCCTGATGTTTTGCATTTCTCAGTGTCCTTTTCATTTTTTTTAAGATTGAGCTAAACTTACAACTTCAAATTGCCTTCTTGAAAAATTTACCGCGTTTGGATTTTTATGGCCATTCCCTACCCCAGGACATTTTTTGAGGGCATGAGTCATTTACAGCCCTGCCGTCCTTGTGAATATTAGTGACCATGAGCAGTAGATTTAAAGCTGCTCTTTGAGGAAACGGCCTTAGGGTGGCAGCATTTCTAAGTTGCCAACTCTGCTTGCTAGGGAAACAGAACCTTGCTGCAAGTTGTGCTTTGAGGTTGCAGATTAGAGTGGAATGTGCCAGGACAAACCCCGATAAGTTTTAGCCTCCTTAATTCTTGTTTGTGTCTTTAAGTTGTAGTTTTTATCAGAGCAAATTTGATTGAAAAATGTCTTTTGTTCTAGGTGTACAGAATCTTGTTCATTTACACATATACATATATCTATTGATCTTTGGGTCCTTTTCCATGTCGGTTATTACAGAGTGTTGAGTAGACCACTCTTGGTATTCCATAGGTCTTTGGGGATTATATTTTTTATATGTATTAGTATATGTGCGTTAACCCCAATATCCTAATTTATCCATTCCTCACACCATTTCTTTGGCTTAACCATAAGTTGTCTTCTCATTCTGAGATTGTCTTTCTCTATGGAAATATGTTCATTTTTATGAATTTTCAGATAACATAAGGGATATCATAGGACATTTGTCTTTCTCATTCTGACTTACTTCACGTTGTGTGATTATCTCTAGGCTCATCTGTGGTGCTGCATATGCCATTCTTTTATTTTTTTCGTGACTGATATTCCATTCTGTCCATATACCACTTCTTCTCTGTCCATTTATCTGTTTATGGACCTTCTTTTGGCTTCCATGTCGTGGCTATTTCAATATTGCTGCAGTGCACATTTGCCTGCCTCTGTCTTTCCGATTCTGGTGGTCTTAGGTTATAGGCCCAAAAGGTGCCCTGCCGCATCATATGGTAGCTCAATTTTTACCTTTTAAAGCAGCTGCATTCAGTTTTCATTAGTGCTGTTACCAATTACATCCCACCAGCAGCTAGAAGGTACCCAGTTCTCTAAAACCCCTTCAGCATTTCTAGTTTGTAGACTGTTTGCTGATGGTCATTTGACTGGTGTGAGCTGAAACCTTTTTGGAGGTTGGATTTGTATGTGGCTAATAATTCCTTGTACTGAGCTTTAGGCATGTCCATGTTGTTCTTTTCCTTTTTTTTTTTAAAGTGTGAGTACAACTTCCCTCTTCATGTTGACTTCTTGAAAGATTTGTCATGTGTTGAATTTTCTTGCCTATTCCCTACCCCAGGGCATTTTTTGAGGGCAGATGCCATTTACAGCCCTGAGTCCTTGTGACTATTAAGCAACCATTAGCACTGGGTTTAAAGCTGCTGTTGTGGGAAACACCCACTAGGCGCCAGCATCATTACGTTCTCAACTCTTGTTATTAGGGCACCAGAGTCTTCCTGGACGTAGTGTTCCGAGGTTGTAAATTAGAGGGGAATGTGCTGGGACAAGCCCCCAGAAGTTTATGTCTCCTTACTTCTGTTTGTTTTTTAATTTAATTTCTATTTCTTATCGGAGAATATTGGATTAGAGTGTTGTGATTGTCTGGCTGTACAGAATCTGCTCAATGATTCATACATATGTCTGTTCATGTTCGGATTCTGTTACCATGTGTCTTATTACAGAATGTTGAGTAGACCTCGCATGGTATTTGGTAGGTGTTTTGTCATTATATATTTTATATGTATTGGTGATTATATAATTCATAGAGTTTATATGTTATATGTTTATATACATTTAACATACATTAGTATATGTATGTTAGCCCCATAATCCTAATTTATCCATCCTCCCACCTTTCATTTTGGTTAACCATTAGTTTCTTTTATAAGTCTGTGAGTGTCTTTTTCTGTGGAAATATGTCCATTTGTAGCAATCTTAGGATAACAGGTATAAATGATATCATAGGATATTTGTCATTCCCTTTTGACTTACTTAACCTGATATGATTATTTCTAGGCTCATCTGTAGTCCTGAAAACGGCATTTTTCATTTTTTTTCCCGAGGCTACTATTCCATTTAGTCCGTATACCACTTCTTCTTTGTCCATTCATCTGTTTATGGACCTTTTTTTGGCTTCCACGTCTTGGCTATTTCAGTAATGCTGCAGTGCACATTTGCCTGCCTCTGTCTTTCCGATTCTGGTGGTCTTAGGTTACAGGCCCAAAAGGTGCCCTGCCGCGTCATATGGTAGCTCAATTTTTACCTTTTAAAGCAGCTCCATTCAGTTTTCGTTAGTGCTCTTACCACTTTACATCCCACCAGCAGCTACAAGGTACACAGTTCTCTAAAATCCCTTCAGCATTTACAGTTTGTAGACTGTTTGCTGATGGTCATTTGACTGGTGTGAGCTGAAACCTTTTTGGAGGTTGGATTTGCATGTGACTAATAATTCCTTATACTGAGCTTTAGGCATGTGCTTTTTATTCTTTTCCTTTTTTTTTTAAAGAGTGAGTACAACTTCCCTCTTCATATTGACTTCTTCAAAAACTTGTCAAAGAAAACTTGAATTTTCTTGCCTATTCCCTACCCCAGGGCATTTTTTGAGGGCAGGTGTCATTTACAGCCCTGCAGTCCTTGTGACTATTAAGCAACCATTAGCACTGGGTTTAAAGCTGCTGTTGTGGGAAACAGCCACAAGGCGGCAGCATTATTACGTTCTCACCTCTTGTTACTAGGGCAACAGAGTCTTCCTGGAGGTAGTGTTCCGAGGTTGTAAATTAGAGAGGAGTGTGCTGGGATAAGCCCCCAGAAGTTTATGTCTCCTTACTTATGTTTGTTTTTTAAATTTAATTTCTCTTTCTTATCGGAGTAAATTCGATTAGAGTGTTGTGATTGTCTGGCTGTACAGAATGTGCTCAATGATTCATACATATGTCTGTTCATCTTCGGATCCTGTTACCATGTAATTTTTTACAGAATGTTGAGTAGACCTCCCTTGGTATTTGGCAGGTGTTTCGTGATTATATATTTTATATGTATTGGTGATTATATAATTCATAGAGTTTATATGTTATATGTTTATATACATTTAACATACATTAGTATATGTATGTTATCCCCATAGTACTAATTTATCCATCCTCCCACCTTTCATTTTGGCGAACCATTCGTTTGTTTTATAAGTCTGTGAGTGTCTTTTTCTGTGGAAATATGTTCATTGGTAGCAATCTTAGGATAACATGTATAAATGATATCATAGGATATTTGTTATTCCCTTTTGAATAACTTAACCTAATATGATTATTTCTAGGCTCATCTGTAGTCCTGAAAACAGCACTGTTCATTTTTTTCTGAGGCTACTATTCCATTCGGTACGTATACCACTTCTTCTTTGTCCATTTATCTGATGACGGACATTTTGTTTGTATCCATGTCTTAGCTATTGTAAATACTGCTGCAATACACGATTTTCCATCCCGTGTCTTTTTGATTCTGGCTTTCACAAGTGACAGGCCCAATAGTGGGCCTTCCGGATCATATGGTGACTCAATTTTTACCTTTAAACGCACTGCCATTCTGTTCCTATTATTGGCTGTTACCAGTTTACATCCCACGTAGACCGAGAGGTTACACTATTCTCCACAACTTCTTCAACATCTATTGTTTGTTGACTTTTTGCTGATGGTCATTGTGACTGGTGTTAGGTGATACCTTTGTGTAGATTGGATTTGCATGCGTCTAATAATTCCTGATGTTTTGCATTTCTCAGTGTCCTTTTCATTTTTTTTAAGATTGAGCTAAACTTACAACTTCAAATTGCCTTCTTGAAAAATTTACCGCGTTTGGATTTTTATGGCCATTCCCTACCCCAGGACATTTTTTGAGGGCATGAGTCATTTACAGCCCTGCCGTCCTTGTGAATATTAGTGACCATGAGCAGTAGATTTAAAGCTGCTCTTTGAGGAAACGGCCTTAGGGTGGCAGCATTTCTAAGTTGCCAACTCTGCTTGCTAGGGAAACAGAACCTTGCTGCAAGTTGTGCTTTGAGGTTGCAGATTAGAGTGGAATGTGCCAGGACAAACCCCGATAAGTTTTAGCCTCCTTAATTCTTGTTTGTGTCTTTAAGTTGTAGTTTTTATCAGAGCAAATTTGATTGAAAAATGTCTTTTGTTCTAGGTGTACAGAATCTTGTTCATTTACACATATACATATATCTATTGATCTTTGGGTCCTTTTCCATGTCGGTTATTACAGAGTGTTGAGTAGACCACTCTTGGTATTCCATAGGTCTTTGGGGATTATATTTTTTATATGTATTAGTATATGTGCGTTAACCCCAATATCCTAATTTATCCATTCCTCACACCATTTCTTTGGCTTAACCATAAGTTGTCTTCTCATTCTGAGATTGTCTTTCTCTATGGAAATATGTTCATTTTTATGAATTTTCAGATAACATAAGGGATATCATAGGACATTTGTCTTTCTCATTCTGACTTACTTCACGTTGTGTGATTATCTCTAGGCTCATCTGTGGTGCTGCATATGCCATTCTTTTATTTTTTTCGTGACTGATATTCCATTCTGTCCATATACCACTTCTTCTCTGTCCATTTATCTGTTTATGGACCTTCTTTTGGCTTCCATGTCGTGGCTATTTCAATATTGCTGCAGTGCACATTTGCCTGCCTCTGTCTTTCCGATTCTGGTGGTCTTAGGTTATAGGCCCAAAAGGTGCCCTGCCGCATCATATGGTAGCTCAATTTTTACCTTTTAAAGCAGCTGCATTCAGTTTTCGTTAGTGCTGTTACCAATTACATCCCACCAGCAGCTAGAAGGTACCCAGTTCTCTAAAACCCCTTCAGCATTTCTAGTTTGTAGACTGTTTGCTGATGGTCATTTGACTGGTGTGAGCTGAAACCTTTTTGGAGGTTGGATTTGTATGTGGCTAATAATTCCTTGTACTGAGCTTTAGGCATGTCCATGTTGTTCTTTTCCTTTTTTTTTTTAAAGTGTGAGTACAACTTCCCTCTTCATGTTGACTTCTTGAAAGATTTGTCATGTGTTGAATTTTCTTGCCTATTCCCTACCCCAGGGCATTTTTTGAGGGCAGATGCCATTTACAGCCCTGAGTCCTTGTGACTATTAAGCAACCATTAGCACTGGGTTTAAAGCTGCTGTTGTGGGAAACACCCACTAGGCGGCAGCATCATTACGTTCTCAACTCTTGTTATTAGGGCACCAGAGTCTTCCTGGACGTAGTGTTCCGAGGTTGTAAATTAGAGGGGAATGTGCTGGGACAAGCCCCCAGAAGTTTATGTCTCCTTACTTCTGTTTGTTTTTTAATTTAATTTCTATTTCTTATCGGAGAATATTGGATTAGAGTGTTGTGATTGTCTGGCTGTACAGAATCTGCTCAATGATTCATACATATGTCTGTTCATGTTCGGATTCTGTTACCATGTGTCTTATTACAGAATGTTGAGTAGACCTCGCATGGTATTTGGTAGGTGTTTTGTCATTATATATTTTATATGTATTGGTGATTATATAATTCATAGAGTTTATATGTTATATGTTTATATACATTTAACATACATTAGTATATGTATGTTAGCCCCATAATCCTAATTTATCCATCCTCCCACCTTTCATTTTGGTTAACCATTAGTTTCTTTTATAAGTCTGTGAGTGTCTTTTTCTGTGGAAATATGTCCATTTGTAGCAATCTTAGGATAACAGGTATAAATGATATCATAGGATATTTGTCATTCCCTTTTGACTTACTTAACCTGATATGATTATTTCTAGGCTCATCTGTAGTCCTGAAAACGGCATTTTTCATTTTTTTTCCCGAGGCTACTATTCCATTTAGTCCGTATACCACTTCTTCTTTGTCCATTCATCTGTTTATGGACCTTTTTTTGGCTTCCACGTCTTGGCTATTTCAGTAATGCTGCAGTGCACATTTGCCTGCCTCTGTCTTTCCGATTCTGGTGGTCTTAGGTTACAGGCCCAAAAGGTGCCCTGCCGCGTCATATGGTAGCTCAATTTTTACCTTTTAAAGCAGCTCCATTCAGTTTTCGTTAGTGCTCTTACCACTTTACATCCCACCAGCAGCTACAAGGTACACAGTTCTCTAAAATCCCTTCAGCATTTACAGTTTGTAGACTGTTTGCTGATGGTCATTTGACTGGTGTGAGCTGAAACCTTTTTGGAGGTTGGATTTGCATGTGACTAATAATTCCTTATACTGAGCTTTAGGCATGTGCTTTTTATTCTTTTCCTTTTTTTTTTTAAAGAGTGAGTACAACTTCCCTCTTCATATTGCCGTCTTCAAAAATTTGTCATGTGTTGAATTTTCTTGCCTATTCCCTACCCCAGGGCATTTTTTGTGGGCAGCTGTCATTTACAGCCCTGCAGTCCTTGTGACTATTAAGCAACCATTAGCACTGGGTTTAAAGCTGCTGTTGTGGGAAACAGCCACAAGGCGGCAGCATTATTACGTTCTCACCTCTTGTTACTAGGGCAACAGAGTCTTCCTGGAGGTAGTGTTCCGAGGTTGTAAATTAGAGAGGAGTGTGCTGGGATAAGCCCCCAGAAGTTTATGTCTCCTTACTTATGTTTGTTTTTTAAATTTAATTTCTCTTTCTTATCGGAGTAAATTCGATTAGAGTGTTGTGATTGTCTGGCTGTACAGAATGTGCTCAATGATTCATACATATGTCTGTTCATCTTCGGATCCTGTTACCATGTAATTTTTTACAGAATGTTGAGTAGACCTCCCTTGGTATTTGGCAGGTGTTTCGTGATTATATATTTTATATGTATTGGTGATTATATAATTCATAGAGTTTATATGTTATATGTTTATATACATTTAACATACATTAGTATATGTATGTTATCCCCATAGTCCTAATTTATCCATCCTCCCACCTTTCATTTTGGCGAACCATTCGTTCGTTTTATAAGTCTGTGAGTGTCTTTTTCTGTGGAAATATGTCCATTTGTAGCAATCTTAGGATAACATGTATAAATGATATCATAGGATATTTGTTATTCCCTTTTGAATAACTTAACCTAATATGATTATTTCTAGGCTCATCTGTAGTCCTGAAAACGGCACTGTTCATTTTTTTCTGAGGCTACTATTCCATTCGGTACGTATACCACTTCTTCTTTGTCCATTTATCTGATGATGGACATTTTGTTTGTATCCATGTCTTAGCTATTGTAAATACTGCTGCAATACACGATTTTCCATCCCGTGTCTTTTTGATTCTGGCTTTCACAAGTGACAGGCCCAATAGTGGGCCTTCCGGATCATATGGTGACTCAATTTTTACCTTTAAACGCACTGCCATTCTGTTCCTATTATTGGCTGTTACCAGTTTACATCCCACGTAGACCGAGAGGTTACACTATTCTCCACAACTTCTTCAACATCTATTGTTTGTTGACTTTTTGCTGATGGTCATTGTGACTGGTGTTAGGTGATACCTTTGTGTAGATTGGATTTGCATGCGTCTAATAATTCCTGATGTTTTGCATTTCTCAGTGTCCTTTTCATTTTTTTAAGATTGAGCTAAACTTACAACTTCAAATTGCCTTCTTGAAAAATTTACCGCGTTTGGATTTTTATGGCCATTCCCTACCCCAGGACATTTTTTGAGGGCATGAGTCATTTACAGCCCTGCCGTCCTTGTGAATATTAGTGACCATGAGCAGTAGATTTAAAGCTGCTCTTTGAGGAAACGGCCTTAGGGTGGCAGCATTTCTAAGTTGCCAACTCTGCTTGCTAGGGAAACAGAACCTTGCTGCAAGTTGTGCTTTGAGGTTGCAGATTAGAGTGGAATGTGCCAGGACAAACCCCGATAAGTTTTAGCCTCCTTAATTCTTGTTTGTGTCTTTAAGTTGTAGTTTTTATCAGAGCAAATTTGATTGAAAAATGTCTTTTGTTCTAGGTGTACAGAATCTTGTTCATTTACACATATACATATATCTATTGATCTTTGGGTCCTTTTCCATGTCGGTTATTACAGAGTGTTGAGTAGACCACTCTTGGTATTCCATAGGTCTTTGGGGATTATATTTTTTATATGTATTAGTATATGTGCGTTAACCCCAATATCCTAATTTATCCATTCCTCACACCATTTCTTTGGCTTAACCATAAGTTGTCTTCTCATTCTGAGATTGTCTTTCTCTATGGAAATATGTTCATTTTTATGAATTTTCAGATAACATAAGGGATATCATAGGACATTTGTCTTTCTCATTCTGACTTACTTCACGTTGTGTGATTATCTCTAGGCTCATCTGTGGTGCTGCATATGCCATTCTTTTATTTTTTTCGTGACTGATATTCCATTCTGTCCATATACCACTTCTTCTCTGTCCATTTATCTGTTTATGGACCTTCTTTTGGCTTCCATGTCGTGGCTATTTCAATATTGCTGCAGTGCACATTTGCCTGCCTCTGTCTTTCCGATTCTGGTGGTCTTAGGTTATAGGCCCAAAAGGTGCCCTGCCGCATCATATGGTAGCTCAATTTTTACCTTTTAAAGCAGCTGCATTCAGTTTTCGTTAGTGCTGTTACCAATTACATCCCACCAGCAGCTAGAAGGTACCCAGTTCTCTAAAACCCCTTCAGCATTTCTAGTTTGTAGACTGTTTGCTGATGGTCATTTGACTGGTGTGAGCTGAAACCTTTTTGGAGGTTGGATTTGTATGTGGCTAATAATTCCTTGTACTGAGCTTTAGGCATGTCCATGTTGTTCTTTTCCTTTTTTTTTTTAAAGTGTGAGTACAACTTCCCTCTTCATGTTGACTTCTTGAAAGATTTGTCATGTGTTGAATTTTCTTGCCTATTCCCTACCCCAGGGCATTTTTTGAGGGCAGATGCCATTTACAGCCCTGAGTCCTTGTGACTATTAAGCAACCATTAGCACTGGGTTTAAAGCTGCTGTTGTGGGAAACACCCACTAGGCGCCAGCATCATTACGTTCTCAACTCTTGTTATTAGGGCACCAGAGTCTTCCTGGACGTAGTGTTCCGAGGTTGTAAATTAGAGGGGAATGTGCTGGGACAAGCCCCCAGAAGTTTATGTCTCCTTACTTCTGTTTGTTTTTTAATTTAATTTCTATTTCTTATCGGAGAATATTGGATTAGAGTGTTGTGATTGTCTGGCTGTACAGAATCTGCTCAATGATTCATACATATGTCTGTTCATGTTCGGATTCTGTTACCATGTGTCTTATTACAGAATGTTGAGTAGACCTCGCATGGTATTTGGTAGGTGTTTTGTCATTATATATTTTATATGTATTGGTGATTATATAATTCATAGAGTTTATATGTTATATGTTTATATACATTTAACATACATTAGTATATGTATGTTAGCCCCATAATCCTAATTTATCCATCCTCCCACCTTTCATTTTGGTTAACCATTAGTTTCTTTTATAAGTCTGTGAGTGTCTTTCTCTGTGGAAATATGTCCATTTGTAGCAATCTTAGGATAACAGGTATAAATGATATCATAGGATATCTGTCATTCCCTTTTGACTTACTTAACCTGATATGATTATTTCTAGGCTCATCTGTAGTCCTGAAAACGGCATTTTTCATTTTTTTTCCCGAGGCTACTATTCCATTTAGTCCGTATACCACTTCTTCTTTGTCCATTCATCTGTTTATGGACCTTTTTTTGGCTTCCACGTCTTGGCTATTTCAGTAATGCTGCAGTGCACATTTGCCTGCCTCTGTCTTTCCGATTCTGGTGGTCTTAGGTTACAGGCCCAAAAGGTGCCCTGCCGCGTCATATGGTAGCTCAATTTTTACCTTTTAAAGCAGCTCCATTCAGTTTTCGTTAGTGCTCTTACCACTTTACATCCCACCAGCAGCTACAAGGTACACAGTTCTCTAAAATCCCTTCAGCATTTACAGTTTGTAGACTGTTTGCTGATGGTCATTTGACTGGTGTGAGCTGAAACCTTTTTGGAGGTTGGATTTGCATGTGACTAATAATTCCTTATACTGAGCTTTAGGCATGTGCTTTTTATTCTTTTCCTTTTTTTTTTTAAAGAGTGAGTACAACTTCCCTCTTCATATTGACTTCTTCAAAAACTTGTCAAAGAAAACTTGAATTTTCTTGCCTATTCCCTACCCCAGGGCATTTTTTGAGGGCAGGTGTCATTTACAGCCCTGCAGCCCTTGTGACTATTAACCAACCATTAGCACTGGGTTTAAAGCTGCTGTTGTGGGAAACAGCCACAAGGCGGCAGCATTATTACGTTCTCACCTCTTGTTACTAGGGCAACAGAGTCTTCCTGGAGGTAGTGTTCCGAGGTTGTAAATTAGAGAGGAGTGTGCTGGGATAAGCCCCCAGAAGTTTATGTCTCCTTACTTATGTTTGTTTTTTAAATTTAATTTCTCTTTCTTATCGGAGTAAATTCGATTAGAGTGTTGTGATTGTCTGGCTGTACAGAATGTGCTCAATGATTCATACATATGTCTGTTCATCTTCGGATCCTGTTACCATGTAATTTTTTACAGAATGTTGAGTAGACCTCCCTTGGTATTTGGCAGGTGTTTCGTGATTATATATTTTATATGTATTGGTGATTATATAATTCATAGAGTTTATATGTTATATGTTTATATACATTTAACATACATTAGTATATGTATGTTATCCCCATAGTACTAATTTATCCATCCTCCCACCTTTCATTTTGGCGAACCATTCGTTTGTTTTATAAGTCTGTGAGTGTCTTTTTCTGTGGAAATATGTTCATTGGTAGCAATCTTAGGATAACATGTATAAATGATATCATAGGATATTTGTTATTCCCTTTTGAATAACTTAACCTAATATGATTATTTCTAGGCTCATCTGTAGTCCTGAAAACAGCACTGTTCATTTTTTTCTGAGGCTACTATTCCATTCGGTACGTATACCACTTCTTCTTTGTCCATTTATCTGATGACGGACATTTTGTTTGTATCCATGTCTTAGCTATTGTAAATACTGCTGCAATACACGATTTTCCATCCCGTGTCTTTTTGATTCTGGCTTTCACAAGTGACAGGCCCAATAGTGGGCCTTCCGGATCATATGGTGACTCAATTTTTACCTTTAAACGCACTGCCATTCTGTTCCTATTATTGGCTGTTACCAGTTTACATCCCACGTAGACCGAGAGGTTACACTATTCTCCACAACTTCTTCAACATCTATTGTTTGTTGACTTTTTGCTGATGGTCATTGTGACTGGTGTTAGGTGATACCTTTGTGTAGATTGGATTTGCATGCGTCTAATAATTCCTGATGTTTTGCATTTCTCAGTGTCCTTTTCATTTTTTTTAAGATTGAGCTAAACTTACAACTTCAAATTGCCTTCTTGAAAAATTTACCGCGTTTGGATTTTTATGGCCATTCCCTACCCCAGGACATTTTTTGAGGGCATGAGTCATTTACAGCCCTGCCGTCCTTGTGAATATTAGTGACCATGAGCAGTAGATTTAAAGCTGCTCTTTGAGGAAACGGCCTTAGGGTGGCAGCATTTCTAAGTTGCCAACTCTGCTTGCTAGGGAAACAGAACCTTGCTGCAAGTTGTGCTTTGAGGTTGCAGATTAGAGTGGAATGTGCCAGGACAAACCCCGATAAGTTTTAGCCTCCTTAATTCTTGTTTGTGTCTTTAAGTTGTAGTTTTTATCAGAGCAAATTTGATTGAAAAATGTCTTTTGTTCTAGGTGTACAGAATCTTGTTCATTTACACATATACATATATCTATTGATCTTTGGGTCCTTTTCCATGTCGGTTATTACAGAGTGTTGAGTAGACCACTCTTGGTATTCCATAGGTCTTTGGGGATTATATTTTTTATATGTATTAGTATATGTGTGTTAACCCCAATATCCTAATTTATCCATTCCTCACACCATTTCTTTGGCTTAACCATAAGTTGTCTTCTCATTCTGAGATTGTCTTTCTCTATGGAAATATGTTCATTTTTATGAATTTTCAGATAACATAAGGGATATCATAGGACATTTGTCTTTCGCATTCTGACTTACTTCACGTTGTGTGATTATCTCTAGGCTCATCTGTGGTGCTGCATATGCCATTCTTTTATTTTTTTCGTGACTGATATTCCATTCTGTCCATATACCACTTCTTCTCTGTCCATTCATCTGTTTATGGACCTTCTTTTGGCTTCCATGTCGTGGCTATTTCAATATTGCTGCAGTGCACATTTGCCTGCCTCTGTCTTTCCGATTCTGGTGGTCTTAGGTTATAGGCCCAAAAGGTGCCCTGCCGCATCATATGGTAGCTCAATTTTTACCTTTTAAAGCAGCTGCATTCAGTTTTCGTTAGTGCTGTTACCAATTACATCCCACCAGCAGCTAGAAGGTACCCAGTTCTCTAAAACCCCTTCAGCATTTCTAGTTTGTAGACTGTTTGCTGATGGTCATTTGACTGGTGTGAGCTGAAACCTTTTTGGAGGTTGGATTTGTATGTGGCTAATAATTCCTTGTACTGAGCTTTAGGCATGTCCATGTTGTTCTTTTCCTTTTTTTTTTTAAAGTGTGAGTACAACTTCCCTCTTCATGTTGACTTCTTGAAAGATTTGTCATGTGTTGAATTTTCTTGCCTATTCCCTACCCCAGGGCATTTTTTGAGGGCAGATGCCATTTACAGCCCTGAGTCCTTGTGACTATTAAGCAACCATTAGCACTGGGTTTAAAGCTGCTGTTGTGGGAAACACCCACTAGGCGCCAGCATCATTACGTTCTCAACTCTTGTTATTAGGGCACCAGAGTCTTCCTGGACGTAGTGTTCCGAGGTTGTAAATTAGAGGGGAATGTGCTGGGACAAGCCCCCAGAAGTTTATGTCTCCTTACTTCTGTTTGTTTTTTAATTTAATTTCTATTTCTTATCGGAGAATATTGGATTAGAGTGTTGTGATTGTCTGGCTGTACAGAATCTGCTCAATGATTCATACATATGTCTGTTCATGTTCGGATTCTGTTACCATGTGTCTTATTACAGAATGTTGAGTAGACCTCGCATGGTATTTGGTAGGTGTTTTGTCATTATATATTTTATATGTATTGGTGATTATATAATTCATAGAGTTTATATGTTATATGTTTATATACATTTAACATACATTAGTATATGTATGTTAGCCCCATAATCCTAATTTATCCATCCTCCCACCTTTCATTTTGGTTAACCATTAGTTTCTTTTATAAGTCTGTGAGTGTCTTTTTCTGTGGAAATATGTCCATTTGTAGCAATCTTAGGATAACAGGTATAAATGATATCATAGGATATTTGTCATTCCCTTTTGACTTACTTAACCTGATATGATTATTTCTAGGCTCATCTGTAGTCCTGAAAACGGCATTTTTCATTTTTTTTCCCGAGGCTACTATTCCATTTAGTCCGTATACCACTTCTTCTTTGTCCATTCATCTGTTTATGGACCTTTTTTTGGCTTCCACGTCTTGGCTATTTCAGTAATGCTGCAGTGCACATTTGCCTGCCTCTGTCTTTCCGATTCTGGTGGTCTTAGGTTACAGGCCCAAAAGGTGCCCTGCCGCGTCATATGGTAGCTCAATTTTTACCTTTTAAAGCAGCTCCATTCAGTTTTCGTTAGTGCTCTTACCACTTTACATCCCACCAGCAGCTACAAGGTACACAGTTCTCTAAAATCCCTTCAGCATTTACAGTTTGTAGACTGTTTGCTGATGGTCATTTGACTGGTGTGAGCTGAAACCTTTTTGGAGGTTGGATTTGCATGTGACTAATAATTCCTTATACTGAGCTTTAGGCATGTGCTTTTTATTCTTTTCCTTTTTTTTTTTAAAGAGTGAGTACAACTTCCCTCTTCATATTGACTTCTTCAAAAACTTGTCAAAGAAAACTTGAATTTTCTTGCCTATTCCCTACCCCAGGGCATTTTTTGAGGGCAGGTGTCATTTACAGCCCTGCAGTCCTTGTGACTATTAAGCAACCATTAGCACTGGGTTTAAAGCTGCTGTTGTGGGAAACAGCCACAAGGCGGCAGCATTATTACGTTCTCACCTCTTGTTACTAGGGCAACAGAGTCTTCCTGGAGGTAGTGTTCCGAGGTTGTAAATTAGAGAGGAGTGTGCTGGGATAAGCCCCCAGAAGTTTATGTCTCCTTACTTATGTTTGTTTTTTAAATTTAATTTCTCTTTCTTATCGGAGTAAATTCGATTAGAGTGTTGTGATTGTCTGGCTGTACAGAATGTGCTCAATGATTCATACATATGTCTGTTCATCTTCGGATCCTGTTACCATGTAATTTTTTACAGAATGTTGAGTAGACCTCCCTTGGTATTTGGCAGGTGTTTCGTGATTATATATTTTATATGTATTGGTGATTATATAATTCATAGAGTTTATATGTTATATGTTTATATACATTTAACATACATTAGTATATGTATGTTATCCCCATAGTACTAATTTATCCATCCTCCCACCTTTCATTTTGGCGAACCATTCGTTTGTTTTATAAGTCTGTGAGTGTCTTTTTCTGTGGAAATATGTTCATTGGTAGCAATCTTAGGATAACATGTATAAATGATATCATAGGATATTTGTTATTCCCTTTTGAATAACTTAACCTAATATGATTATTTCTAGGCTCATCTGTAGTCCTGAAAACAGCACTGTTCATTTTTTTCTGAGGCTACTATTCCATTCGGTACGTATACCACTTCTTCTTTGTCCATTTATCTGATGACGGACATTTTGTTTGTATCCATGTCTTAGCTATTGTAAATACTGCTGCAATACACGATTTTCCATCCCGTGTCTTTTTGATTCTGGCTTTCACAAGTGACAGGCCCAATAGTGGGCCTTCCGGATCATATGGTGACTCAATTTTTACCTTTAAACGCACTGCCATTCTGTTCCTATTATTGGCTGTTACCAGTTTACATCCCACGTAGACCGAGAGGTTACACTATTCTCCACAACTTCTTCAACATCTATTGTTTGTTGACTTTTTGCTGATGGTCATTGTGACTGGTGTTAGGTGATACCTTTGTGTAGATTGGATTTGCATGCGTCTAATAATTCCTGATGTTTTGCATTTCTCAGTGTCCTTTTCATTTTTTTTAAGATTGAGCTAAACTTACAACTTCAAATTGCCTTCTTGAAAAATTTACCGCGTTTGGATTTTTATGGCCATTCCCTACCCCAGGACATTTTTTGAGGGCATGAGTCATTTACAGCCCTGCCGTCCTTGTGAATATTAGTGACCATGAGCAGTAGATTTAAAGCTGCTCTTTGAGGAAACGGCCTTAGGGTGGCAGCATTTCTAAGTTGCCAACTCTGCTTGCTAGGGAAACAGAACCTTGCTGCAAGTTGTGCTTTGAGGTTGCAGATTAGAGTGGAATGTGCCAGGACAAACCCCGATAAGTTTTAGCCTCCTTAATTCTTGTTTGTGTCTTTAAGTTGTAGTTTTTATCAGAGCAAATTTGATTGAAAAATGTCTTTTGTTCTAGGTGTACAGAATCTTGTTCATTTACACATATACATATATCTATTGATCTTTGGGTCCTTTTCCATGTCGGTTATTACAGAGTGTTGAGTAGACCACTCTTGGTATTCCATAGGTCTTTGGGGATTATATTTTTTATATGTATTAGTATATGTGCGTTAACCCCAATATCCTAATTTATCCATTCCTCACACCATTTCTTTGGCTTAACCATAAGTTGTCTTCTCATTCTGAGATTGTCTTTCTCTATGGAAATATGTTCATTTTTATGAATTTTCAGATAACATAAGGGATATCATAGGACATTTGTCTTTCGCATTCTGACTTACTTCACGTTGTGTGATTATCTCTAGGCTCATCTGTGGTGCTGCATATGCCATTCTTTTATTTTTTTCATGACTGATATTCCATTCTGTCCATATACCACTTCTTCTCTGTCCATTCATCTGTTTATGGACCTTCTTTTGGCTTCCATGTCGTGGCTATTTCAATATTGCTGCAGTGCACATTTGCCTGCCTCTGTCTTTCCGATTCTGGTGGTCTTAGGTTATAGGCCCAAAAGGTGCCCTGCCGCATCATATGGTAGCTCAATTTTTACCTTTTAAAGCAGCTGCATTCAGTTTTCGTTAGTGCTGTTACCAATTACATCCCACCAGCAGCTAGAAGGTACCCAGTTCTCTAAAACCCCTTCAGCATTTCTAGTTTGTAGACTGTTTGCTGATGGTCATTTGACTGGTGTGAGCTGAAACCTTTTTGGAGGTTGGATTTGTATGTGGCTAATAATTCCTTGTACTGAGCTTTAGGCATGTCCATGTTGTTCTTTTCCTTTTTTTTTTTAAAGTGTGAGTACAACTTCCCTCTTCATGTTGACTTCTTGAAAGATTTGTCATGTGTTGAATTTTCTTGCCTATTCCCTACCCCAGGGCATTTTTTGAGGGCAGATGCCATTTACAGCCCTGAGTCCTTGTGACTATTAAGCAACCATTAGCACTGGGTTTAAAGCTGCTGTTGTGGGAAACACCCACTAGGCGCCAGCATCATTACGTTCTCAACTCTTGTTATTAGGGCACCAGAGTCTTCCTGGACGTAGTGTTCCGAGGTTGTAAATTAGAGGGGAATGTGCTGGGACAAGCCCCCAGAAGTTTATGTCTCCTTACTTCTGTTTGTTTTTTAATTTAATTTCTATTTCTTATCGGAGAATATTGGATTAGAGTGTTGTGATTGTCTGGCTGTACAGAATCTGCTCAATGATTCATACATATGTCTGTTCATGTTCGGATTCTGTTACCATGTGTCTTATTACAGAATGTTGAGTAGACCTCGCATGGTATTTGGTAGGTGTTTTGTCATTATATATTTTATATGTATTGGTGATTATATAATTCATAGAGTTTATATGTTATATGTTTATATACATTTAACATACATTAGTATATGTATGTTAGCCCCATAATCCTAATTTATCCATCCTCCCACCTTTCATTTTGGTTAACCATTAGTTTCTTTTATAAGTCTGTGAGTGTCTTTTTCTGTGGAAATATGTCCATTTGTAGCAATCTTAGGATAACAGGTATAAATGATATCATAGGATATTTGTCATTCCCTTTTGACTTACTTAACCTGATATGATTATTTCTAGGCTCATCTGTAGTCCTGAAAACGGCATTTTTCATTTTTTTTCCCGAGGCTACTATTCCATTTAGTCCGTATACCACTTCTTCTTTGTCCATTCATCTGTTTATGGACCTTTTTTTGGCTTCCACGTCTTGGCTATTTCAGTAATGCTGCAGTGCACATTTGCCTGCCTCTGTCTTTCCGATTCTGGTGGTCTTAGGTTACAGGCCCAAAAGGTGCCCTGCCGCGTCATATGGTAGCTCAATTTTTACCTTTTAAAGCAGCTCCATTCAGTTTTCGTTAGTGCTCTTACCACTTTACATCCCACCAGCAGCTACAAGGTACACAGTTCTCTAAAATCCCTTCAGCATTTACAGTTTGTAGACTGTTTGCTGATGGTCATTTGACTGGTGTGAGCTGAAACCTTTTTGGAGGTTGGATTTGCATGTGACTAATAATTCCTTATACTGAGCTTTAGGCATGTGCTTTTTATTCTTTTCCTTTTTTTTTTTAAAGAGTGAGTACAACTTCCCTCTTCATATTGACTTCTTCAAAAACTTGTCAAAGAAAACTTGAATTTTCTTGCCTATTCCCTACCCCAGGGCATTTTTTGAGGGCAGGTGTCATTTACAGCCCTGCAGTCCTTGTGACTATTAAGCAACCATTAGCACTGGGTTTAAAGCTGCTGTTGTGGGAAACAGCCACAAGGCGGCAGCATTATTACGTTCTCACCTCTTGTTACTAGGGCAACAGAGTCTTCCTGGAGGTAGTGTTCCGAGGTTGTAAATTAGAGAGGAGTGTGCTGGGATAAGCCCCCAGAAGTTTATGTCTCCTTACTTATGTTTGTTTTTTAAATTTAATTTCTCTTTCTTATCGGAGTAAATTCGATTAGAGTGTTGTGATTGTCTGGCTGTACAGAATGTGCTCAATGATTCATACATATGTCTGTTCATCTTCGGATCCTGTTACCATGTAATTTTTTACAGAATGTTGAGTAGACCTCCCTTGGTATTTGGCAGGTGTTTCGTGATTATATATTTTATATGTATTGGTGATTATATAATTCATAGAGTTTATATGTTATATGTTTATATACATTTAACATACATTAGTATATGTATGTTATCCCCATAGTACTAATTTATCCATCCTCCCACCTTTCATTTTGGCGAACCATTCGTTTGTTTTATAAGTCTGTGAGTGTCTTTTTCTGTGGAAATATGTTCATTGGTAGCAATCTTAGGATAACATGTATAAATGATATCATAGGATATTTGTTATTCCCTTTTGAATAACTTAACCTAATATGATTATTTCTAGGCTCATCTGTAGTCCTGAAAACAGCACTGTTCATTTTTTTCTGAGGCTACTATTCCATTCGGTACGTATACCACTTCTTCTTTGTCCATTTATCTGATGACGGACATTTTGTTTGTATCCATGTCTTAGCTATTGTAAATACTGCTGCAATACACGATTTTCCATCCCGTGTCTTTTTGATTCTGGCTTTCACAAGTGACAGGCCCAATAGTGGGCCTTCCGGATCATATGGTGACTCAATTTTTACCTTTAAACGCACTGCCATTCTGTTCCTATTATTGGCTGTTACCAGTTTACATCCCACGTAGACCGAGAGGTTACACTATTCTCCACAACTTCTTCAACATCTATTGTTTGTTGACTTTTTGCTGATGGTCATTGTGACTGGTGTTAGGTGATACCTTTGTGTAGATTGGATTTGCATGCGTCTAATAATTCCTGATGTTTTGCATTTCTCAGTGTCCTTTTCATTTTTTTTAAGATTGAGCTAAACTTACAACTTCAAATTGCCTTCTTGAAAAATTTACCGCGTTTGGATTTTTATGGCCATTCCCTACCCCAGGACATTTTTTGAGGGCATGAGTCATTTACAGCCCTGCCGTCCTTGTGAATATTAGTGACCATGAGCAGTAGATTTAAAGCTGCTCTTTGAGGAAACGGCCTTAGGGTGGCAGCATTTCTAAGTTGCCAACTCTGCTTGCTAGGGAAACAGAACCTTGCTGCAAGTTGTGCTTTGAGGTTGCAGATTAGAGTGGAATGTGCCAGGACAAACCCCGATAAGTTTTAGCCTCCTTAATTCTTGTTTGTGTCTTTAAGTTGTAGTTTTTATCAGAGCAAATTTGATTGAAAAATGTCTTTTGTTCTAGGTGTACAGAATCTTGTTCATTTACACATATACATATATCTATTGATCTTTGGGTCCTTTTCCATGTCGGTTATTACAGAGTGTTGAGTAGACCACTCTTGGTATTCCATAGGTCTTTGGGGATTATATTTTTTATATGTATTAGTATATGTGCGTTAACCCCAATATCCTAATTTATCCATTCCTCACACCATTTCTTTGGCTTAACCATAAGTTGTCTTCTCATTCTGAGATTGTCTTTCTCTATGGAAATATGTTCATTTTTATGAATTTTCAGATAACATAAGGGATATCATAGGACATTTGTCTTTCGCATTCTGACTTACTTCACGTTGTGTGATTATCTCTAGGCTCATCTGTGGTGCTGCATATGCCATTCTTTTATTTTTTTCATGACTGATATTCCATTCTGTCCATATACCACTTCTTCTCTGTCCATTCATCTGTTTATGGACCTTCTTTTGGCTTCCATGTCGTGGCTATTTCAATATTGCTGCAGTGCACATTTGCCTGCCTCTGTCTTTCCGATTCTGGTGGTCTTAGGTTATAGGCCCAAAAGGTGCCCTGCCGCATCATATGGTAGCTCAATTTTTACCTTTTAAAGCAGCTGCATTCAGTTTTCGTTAGTGCTGTTACCAATTACATCCCACCAGCAGCTAGAAGGTACCCAGTTCTCTAAAACCCCTTCAGCATTTCTAGTTTGTAGACTGTTTGCTGATGGTCATTTGACTGGTGTGAGCTGAAACCTTTTTGGAGGTTGGATTTGTATGTGGCTAATAATTCCTTGTACTGAGCTTTAGGCATGTCCATGTTGTTCTTTTCCTTTTTTTTTTTAAAGTGTGAGTACAACTTCCCTCTTCATGTTGACTTCTTGAAAGATTTGTCATGTGTTGAATTTTCTTGCCTATTCCCTACCCCAGGGCATTTTTTGAGGGCAGATGCCATTTACAGCCCTGAGTCCTTGTGACTATTAAGCAACCATTAGCACTGGGTTTAAAGCTGCTGTTGTGGGAAACACCCACTAGGCGCCAGCATCATTACGTTCTCAACTCTTGTTATTAGGGCACCAGAGTCTTCCTGGACGTAGTGTTCCGAGGTTGTAAATTAGAGGGGAATGTGCTGGGACAAGCCCCCAGAAGTTTATGTCTCCTTACTTCTGTTTGTTTTTTAATTTAATTTCTATTTCTTATCGGAGAATATTGGATTAGAGTGTTGTGATTGTCTGGCTGTACAGAATCTGCTCAATGATTCATACATATGTCTGTTCATGTTCGGATTCTGTTACCATGTGTCTTATTACAGAATGTTGAGTAGACCTCGCATGGTATTTGGTAGGTGTTTTGTCATTATATATTTTATATGTATTGGTGATTATATAATTCATAGAGTTTATATGTTATATGTTTATATACATTTAACATACATTAGTATATGTATGTTAGCCCCATAATCCTAATTTATCCATCCTCCCACCTTTCATTTTGGTTAACCATTAGTTTCTTTTATAAGTCTGTGAGTGTCTTTTTCTGTGGAAATATGTCCATTTGTAGCAATCTTAGGATAACAGGTATAAATGATATCATAGGATATTTGTCATTCCCTTTTGACTTACTTAACCTGATATGATTATTTCTAGGCTCATCTGTAGTCCTGAAAACGGCATTTTTCATTTTTTTTCCCGAGGCTACTATTCCATTTAGTCCGTATACCACTTCTTCTTTGTCCATTCATCTGTTTATGGACCTTTTTTTGGCTTCCACGTCTTGGCTATTTCAGTAATGCTGCAGTGCACATTTGCCTGCCTCTGTCTTTCCGATTCTGGTGGTCTTAGGTTACAGGCCCAAAAGGTGCCCTGCCGCGTCATATGGTAGCTCAATTTTTACCTTTTAAAGCAGCTCCATTCAGTTTTCGTTAGTGCTCTTACCACTTTACATCCCACCAGCAGCTACAAGGTACACAGTTCTCTAAAATCCCTTCAGCATTTACAGTTTGTAGACTGTTTGCTGATGGTCATTTGACTGGTGTGAGCTGAAACCTTTTTGGAGGTTGGATTTGCATGTGACTAATAATTCCTTATACTGAGCTTTAGGCATGTGCTTTTTATTCTTTTCCTTTTTTTTTTTAAAGAGTGAGTACAACTTCCCTCTTCATATTGACTTCTTCAAAAACTTGTCAAAGAAAACTTGAATTTTCTTGCCTATTCCCTACCCCAGGGCATTTTTTGAGGGCAGGTGTCATTTACAGCCCTGCAGTCCTTGTGACTATTAAGCAACCATTAGCACTGGGTTTAAAGCTGCTGTTGTGGGAAACAGCCACAAGGCGGCAGCATTATTACGTTCTCACCTCTTGTTACTAGGGCAACAGAGTCTTCCTGGAGGTAGTGTTCCGAGGTTGTAAATTAGAGAGGAGTGTGCTGGGATAAGCCCCCAGAAGTTTATGTCTCCTTACTTATGTTTGTTTTTTAAATTTAATTTCTCTTTCTTATCGGAGTAAATTCGATTAGAGTGTTGTGATTGTCTGGCTGTACAGAATGTGCTCAATGATTCATACATATGTCTGTTCATCTTCGGATCCTGTTACCATGTAATTTTTTACAGAATGTTGAGTAGACCTCCCTTGGTATTTGGCAGGTGTTTCGTGATTATATATTTTATATGTATTGGTGATTATATAATTCATAGAGTTTATATGTTATATGTTTATATACATTTAACATACATTAGTATATGTATGTTATCCCCATAGTACTAATTTATCCATCCTCCCACCTTTCATTTTGGCGAACCATTCGTTTGTTTTATAAGTCTGTGAGTGTCTTTTTCTGTGGAAATATGTTCATTGGTAGCAATCTTAGGATAACATGTATAAATGATATCATAGGATATTTGTTATTCCCTTTTGAATAACTTAACCTAATATGATTATTTCTAGGCTCATCTGTAGTCCTGAAAACAGCACTGTTCATTTTTTTCTGAGGCTACTATTCCATTCGGTACGTATACCACTTCTTCTTTGTCCATTTATCTGATGACGGACATTTTGTTTGTATCCATGTCTTAGCTATTGTAAATACTGCTGCAATACACGATTTTCCATCCCGTGTCTTTTTGATTCTGGCTTTCACAAGTGACAGGCCCAATAGTGGGCCTTCCGGATCATATGGTGACTCAATTTTTACCTTTAAACGCACTGCCATTCTGTTCCTATTATTGGCTGTTACCAGTTTACATCCCACGTAGACCGAGAGGTTACACTATTCTCCACAACTTCTTCAACATCTATTGTTTGTTGACTTTTTGCTGATGGTCATTGTGACTGGTGTTAGGTGATACCTTTGTGTAGATTGGATTTGCATGCGTCTAATAATTCCTGATGTTTTGCATTTCTCAGTGTCCTTTTCATTTTTTTTAAGATTGAGCTAAACTTACAACTTCAAATTGCCTTCTTGAAAAATTTACCGCGTTTGGATTTTTATGGCCATTCCCTACCCCAGGACATTTTTTGAGGGCATGAGTCATTTACAGCCCTGCCGTCCTTGTGAATATTAGTGACCATGAGCAGTAGATTTAAAGCTGCTCTTTGAGGAAACGGCCTTAGGGTGGCAGCATTTCTAAGTTGCCAACTCTGCTTGCTAGGGAAACAGAACCTTGCTGCAAGTTGTGCTTTGAGGTTGCAGATTAGAGTGGAATGTGCCAGGACAAACCCCGATAAGTTTTAGCCTCCTTAATTCTTGTTTGTGTCTTTAAGTTGTAGTTTTTATCAGAGCAAATTTGATTGAAAAATGTCTTTTGTTCTAGGTGTACAGAATCTTGTTCATTTACACATATACATATATCTATTGATCTTTGGGTCCTTTTCCATGTCGGTTATTACAGAGTGTTGAGTAGACCACTCTTGGTATTCCATAGGTCTTTGGGGATTATATTTTTTATATGTATTAGTATATGTGCGTTAACCCCAATATCCTAATTTATCCATTCCTCACACCATTTCTTTGGCTTAACCATAAGTTGTCTTCTCATTCTGAGATTGTCTTTCTCTATGGAAATATGTTCATTTTTATGAATTTTCAGATAACATAAGGGATATCATAGGACATTTGTCTTTCGCATTCTGACTTACTTCACGTTGTGTGATTATCTCTAGGCTCATCTGTGGTGCTGCATATGCCATTCTTTTATTTTTTTCGTGACTGATATTCCATTCTGTCCATATACCACTTCTTCTCTGTCCATTCATCTGTTTATGGACCTTCTTTTGGCTTCCATGTCGTGGCTATTTCAATATTGCTGCAGTGCACATTTGCCTGCCTCTGTCTTTCCGATTCTGGTGGTCTTAGGTTATAGGCCCAAAAGGTGCCCTGCCGCATCATATGGTAGCTCAATTTTTACCTTTTAAAGCAGCTGCATTCAGTTTTCGTTAGTGCTGTTACCAATTACATCCCACCAGCAGCTAGAAGGTACCCAGTTCTCTAAAACCCCTTCAGCATTTCTAGTTTGTAGACTGTTTGCTGATGGTCATTTGACTGGTGTGAGCTGAAACCTTTTTGGAGGTTGGATTTGTATGTGGCTAATAATTCCTTGTACTGAGCTTTAGGCATGTCCATGTTGTTCTTTTCCTTTTTTTTTTTAAAGTGTGAGTACAACTTCCCTCTTCATGTTGACTTCTTGAAAGATTTGTCATGTGTTGAATTTTCTTGCCTATTCCCTACCCCAGGGCATTTTTTGAGGGCAGATGCCATTTACAGCCCTGAGTCCTTGTGACTATTAAGCAACCATTAGCACTGGGTTTAAAGCTGCTGTTGTGGGAAACACCCACTAGGCGGCAGCATCATTACATTCTCAACTCTTGTTATTAGGGCACCAGAGTCTTCCTGGACGTAGTGTTCCGAGGTTGTAAATTAGAGGGGAATGTGCTGGGACAAGCCCCCAGAAGTTTATGTCTCCTTACTTCTGTTTGTTTTTTAATTTAATTTCTATTTCTTATCGGAGAATATTGGATTAGAGTGTTGTGATTGTCTGGCTGTACAGAATCTGCTCAATGATTCATACATATGTCTGTTCATGTTCGGATTCTGTTACCATGTGTCTTATTACAGAATGTTGAGTAGACCTCGCATGGTATTTGGTAGGTGTTTTGTCATTATATATTTTATATGTATTGGTGATTATATAATTCATAGAGTTTATATGTTATATGTTTATATACATTTAACATACATTAGTATATGTATGTTAGCCCCATAATCCTAATTTATCCATCCTCCCACCTTTCATTTTGGTTAACCATTAGTTTCTTTTATAAGTCTGTGAGTGTCTTTTTCTGTGGAAATATGTCCATTTGTAGCAATCTTAGGATAACAGGTATAAATGATATCATAGGATATTTGTCATTCCCTTTTGACTTACTTAACCTGATATGATTATTTCTAGGCTCATCTGTAGTCCTGAAAACGGCATTTTTCATTTTTTTTCCCGAGGCTACTATTCCATTTAGTCCGTATACCACTTCTTCTTTGTCCATTCATCTGTTTATGGACCTTTTTTTGGCTTCCACGTCTTGGCTATTTCAGTAATGCTGCAGTGCACATTTGCCTGCCTCTGTCTTTCCGATTCTGGTGGTCTTAGGTTACAGGCCCAAAAGGTGCCCTGCCACGTCATATGGTAGCTCAATTTTTACCTTTTAAAGCAGCTCCATTCAGTTTTCGTTAGTGCTCTTACCACTTTACATCCCACCAGCAGCTACAAGGTACACAGTTCTCTAAAATCCCTTCAGCATTTACAGTTTGTAGACTGTTTGCTGATGGTCATTTGACTGGTGTGAGCTGAAACCTTTTTGGAGGTTGGATTTGCATGTGACTAATAATTCCTTATACTGAGCTTTAGGCATGTGCTTTTTATTCTTTTCCTTTTTTTTTTTAAAGAGTGAGTACAACTTCCCTCTTCATATTGACTTCTTCAAAAACTTGTCAAAGAAAACTTGAATTTTCTTGCCTATTCCCTACCCCAGGGCATTTTTTGAGGGCAGGTGTCATTTACAGCCCTGCAGTCCTTGTGACTCTTAAGCAACCATTAGCACTGGGTTTAAAGCTGCTGTTGTGGGAAACAGCCACAAGGCGGCAGCATTATTACGTTCTCACCTCTTGTTACTAGGGCAACAGAGTCTTCCTGGAGGTAGTGTTCCGAGGTTGTAAATTAGAGAGGAGTGTGCTGGGATAAGCCCCCAGAAGTTTATGTCTCCTTACTTATGTTTGTTTTTTAAATTTAATTTCTCTTTCTTATCGGAGTAAATTCGATTAGAGTGTTGTGATTGTCTGGCTGTACAGAATGTGCTCAATGATTCATACATATGTCTGTTCATCTTCGGATCCTGTTACCATGTAATTTTTTACAGAATGTTGAGTAGACCTCCCTTGGTATTTGGCAGGTGTTTCGTGATTATATATTTTATATGTATTGGTGATTATATAATTCATAGAGTTTATATGTTATATGTTTATATACATTTAACATACATTAGTATATGTATGTTATCCCCATAGTCCTAATTTATCCATCCTCCCACCTTTCATTTTGGCGAACAATTCGTTTGTTTTATAAGTCTGTGAGTGTCTTTTTCTGTGGAAATATGTTCATTGGTAGCAATCTTAGGATAACATGTATAAATGATATCATAGGATATTTGTTATTCCCTTTTGAATAACTTAACCTAATATGATTATTTCTAGGCTCATCTGTAGTCCTGAAAACAGCACTGTTCATTTTTTTCTGAGGCTACTATTCCATTCGGTACGTATACCACTTCTTCTTTGTCCATTTATCTGATGACGGACATTTTGTTTGTATCCATGTCTTAGCTATTGTAAATACTGCTGCAATACACGATTTTCCATCCCGTGTCTTTTTGATTCTGGCTTTCACAAGTGACAGGCCCAATAGTGGGCCTTCCGGATCATATGGTGACTCAATTTTTACCTTTAATCGCACTGCCATTCTGTTCATATTATTGGCTGTTACCAGTTTACATCCCACTTAGACCGAGAGGTTACACTATGCTTCACAACTTCTTCAACATCTATTGTTTGTTGACTTTTTGCTGATGGTCATTGTGACTGGTGTTAGGTGATACCTTTGTGTAGATTGGATTTGCATGCGTCTATTAATTCCTGATGTTTTGCATTTCTCAGTGTCCTTTTCATTTTTTTTAAGATTGAGCTAAACTTACAACTTCAAATTGCCTTCTTGAAAAATTTACCGCGTTTGGATTTTTATGGCCATTCCCTACCCCAGGACATTTTTTGAGGGCATGAGTCATTTACAGCCCTGCCGTCCTTGTGAATATTAGTGACCATTAGCAGTAGATTTAAAGCTGCTCTTTGAGGAAACGGCCTTAGGGTGGCAGCATTTCTAAGTTGCCAACTCTGCTTGCTAGGGAAACAGAACCTTGCTGCAAGTTGTGCTTTGAGGTTGCAGATTAGAGTGGAATGTGCCAGGACAAACCCCCATAAGTTTTAACCTCCTTAATTCTTGTTTGTGTCTTTAAGTTGTAGTTTTTATCAGAGCAAATTTGATTGAAAAATGTCTTTTGTTCTAGGTGTACAGAATCTTGTTCATTTACACATATACATATATCTATTGATCTTTGGGTCCTTTTCCATGTCGGTTATTACAGAGTGTTGAGTAGACCACTCTTGGTATTCCATAGGTCTTTAGGGATTATATTTTTATATGTATTAGTATATGTGTGTTAACCCCAATATCCTAATTTATCCATTCCTCACACCATTTCTTTGGCTTAACCATAAGTTGTCTTCTCATTCTGAGATTGTCTTTCTCTATGGAAATATGTTCATTTTTATGAATTTTCAGATAACGTAAGGGATATCATAGGACATTTGTCTTTCGCATTCTGACTTACTTCACGTTGTGTGATTATCTCTAGGCTCATCTGTGGTGCTGCATATGCCATTCTTTTATTTTTTTCGTGACTGATATTCCATTCTGTCCATATACCACTTCTTCTCTGTCCATTCATCTGTTTATGGACCTTCTTTTGGCTTCCATGTCGTGGCTATTTCAATATTGCTGCAGTGCACATTTGCCTGCCTCTGTCTTTCCGATTCTGGTGGTCTTAGGTTATAGGCCCAAAAGGTGCCCTGCCGCATCATATGGTAGCTCAATTTTTACCTTTTAAAGCAGCTGCATTCAGTTTTCGTTAGTGCTGTTACCAATTACATCCCACCAGCAGCTAGAAGGTACCCAGTTCTCTAAAACCCCTTCAGCATTTCTAGTTTGTAGACTGTTTGCTGATGGTCATTTGACTGGTGTGAGCTGAAACCTTTTTGGAGGTTGGATTTGTATGTGGCTAATAATTCCTTGTACTGAGCTTTAGGCATGTCCATGTTGTTCTTTTCCTTTTTTTTTTTAAAGTGTGAGTACAACTTCCCTCTTCATGTTGACTTCTTGAAAGATTTGTCATGTGTTGAATTTTCTTGCCTATTCCCTACCCCAGGGCATTTTTTGAGGGCAGATGCCATTTACAGCCCTGAGTCCTTGTGACTATTAAGCAACCATTAGCACTGGGTTTAAAGCTGCTGTTGTGGGAAACACCCACTAGGCGGCAGCATCATTACGTTCTCAACTCTTGTTATTAGGGCACCAGAGTCTCCCTGGACGTAGTGTTCCGAGTTTGTAAATTAGAGGAGAATGTGCTGGGACAAGCCCCCAGAAGTTTATGTCTCCTTAGTAATGTTTGTTTTTTAAATTTAATTTATATTTCTTATCGGAGAATATTGGATTAGAGTGTTGTGATTGTCTGGCTGTACAGAATCTGCTCAATGATTCATACATATGTCTGTTCATGTTCGGATTCTGTTACCATGTGTCTTATTACAGAATGTTGAGTAGACCTCGCATGGTATTTGGTAGGTGTTTTGTCATTATATATTTTATATGTATTGGTGATTATATAATTCATAGAGTTTATATGTTATATGTTTATATACATTTAACATACATTAGTATATGTATGTTAGCCCCATAATCCTAATTTATCCATCCTCCCACCTTTCATTTTGGTTAACCATTAGTTTCTTTTATAAGTCTGTGAGTGTCTTTTTCTGTGGAAATATGTCCATTTGTAGCAATCTTAGGATAACAGGTATAAATGATATCATAGGATATTTGTCATTCCCTTTTGACTTACTTAACCTGATATGATTATTTCTAGGCTCATCTGTAGTCCTGAAAACGGCATTTTTCATTTTTTTTCCCGAGGCTACTATTCCATTTAGTCCGTATACCACTTCTTCTTTGTCCATTCATCTGTTTATGGACCTTTTTTTGGCTTCCACGTCTTGGCTATTTCAGTAATGCTGCAGTGCACATTTGCCTGCCTCTGTCTTTCCGATTCTGGTGGTCTTAGGTTACAGGCCCAAAAGGTGCCCTGCCGCGTCATATGGTAGCTCAATTTTTACCTTTTAAAGCAGCTCCATTCAGTTTTCGTTAGTGCTCTTACCACTTTACATCCCACCAGCAGCTACAAGGTACACAGTTCTCTAAAATCCCTTCAGCATTTACAGTTTGTAGACTGTTTGCTGATGGTCATTTGACTGGTGTGAGCTGAAACCTTTTTGGAGGTTGGATTTGCATGTGACTAATAATTCCTTATACTGAGCTTTAGGCATGTGCTTTTTATTCTTTTCCTTTTTTTTTTTAAAGAGTGAGTACAACTTCCCTCTTCATATTGACTTCTTCAAAAACTTGTCAAAGAAAACTTGAATTTTCTTGCCTATTCCCTACCCCAGGGCATTTTTTGAGGGCAGGTGTCATTTACAGCCCTGCAGTCCTTGTGACTATTAAGCAACCATTAGCACTGGGTTTAAAGCTGCTGTTGTGGGAAACAGCCACAAGGCGGCAGCATTATTACGTTCTCACCTCTTGTTACTAGGGCAACAGAGTCTTCCTGGAGGTAGTGTTCCGAGGTTGTAAATTAGAGAGGAGTGTGCTGGGATAAGCCCCCAGAAGTTTATGTCTCCTTACTTATGTTTGTTTTTTAAATTTAATTTCTCTTTCTTATCGGAGTAAATTCGATTAGAGTGTTGTGATTGTCTGGCTGTACAGAATGTGCTCAATGATTCATACATATGTCTGTTCATCTTCGGATCCTGTTACCATGTAATTTTTTACAGAATGTTGAGTAGACCTCCCTTGGTATTTGGCAGGTGTTTCGTGATTATATATTTTATATGTATTGGTGATTATATAATTCATAGAGTTTATATGTTATATGTTTATATACATTTAACATACATTAGTATATGTATGTTATCCCCATAGTCCTAATTTATCCATCCTCCCACCTTTCATTTTGGCGAACCATTCGTTCGTTTTATAAGTCTGTGAGTGTCTTTTTCTGTGGAAATATGTTCATTGGTAGAAATCTTAGGATAACATGTATAAATGATATCATAGGATATTTGTCATTCCCTTTTGACTTACTTAACCTGATATGATTATTTCTAGGCTCATCTGTAGTCCTGAAAACGGCATTTTTCATTTTTTTTCCCGAGGCTACTATTCCATTTAGTCCGTATACCACTTCTTCTTTGTCCATTCATCTGTTTATGGACCTTTTTTTGGCTTCCACGTCTTGGCTATTTCAGTAATGCTGCAGTGCACATTTGCCTGCCTCTGTCTTTCCGATTCTGGTGGTCTTAGGTTACAGGCCCAAAAGGTGCCCTGCCGCGTCATATGGTAGCTCAATTTTTACCTTTTAAAGCAGCTCCATTCAGTTTTCGTTAGTGCTCTTACCACTTTACATCCCACCAGCAGCTACAAGGTACACAGTTCTCTAAAATCCCTTCAGCATTTACAGTTTGTAGACTGTTTGCTGATGGTCATTTGACTGGTGTGAGCTGAAACCTTTTTGGAGGTTGGATTTGCATGTGACTAATAATTCCTTATACTGAGCTTTAGGCATGTGCTTTTTATTCTTTTCCTTTTTTTTTTAAAGAGTGAGTACAACTTCCCTCTTCATATTGACTTCTTCAAAAACTTGTCAAAGAAAACTTGAATTTTCTTGCCTATTCCCTACCCCAGGGCATTTTTTGAGGGCAGGTGTCATTTACAGCCCTGCAGTCCTTGTGACTATTAAGCAACCATTAGCACTGGGTTTAAAGCTGCTGTTGTGGGAAACAGCCACAAGGCGGCAGCATTATTACGTTCTCACCTCTTGTTACTAGGGCAACAGAGTCTTCCTGGAGGTAGTGTTCCGAGGTTGTAAATTAGAGAGGAGTGTCCTGGGATAAGCCCCCAGAAGTTTATGTCTCCTTACTTATGTTTGTTTTTTAAATTTAATTTCTCTTTCTTATCGGAGTAAATTCGATTAGAGTGTTGTGATTGTCTGGCTGTACAGAATGTGCTCAATGATTCATACATATGTCTGTTCATCTTCGGATCCTGTTACCATGTAATTTTTTACAGAATGTTGAGTAGACCTCCCTTGGTATTTGGCAGGTGTTTCGTGATTATATATTTTATATGTATTGGTGATTATATAATTCATAGAGTTTATATGTTATATGTTTATATACATTTAACATACATTAGTATATGTATGTTATCCCCATAGTCCTAATTTATCCATCCTCCCACCTTTCATTTTGGCGAACCATTCGTTCGTTTTATAAGTCTGTGAGTGTCTTTTTCTGTGGAAATATGTTCATTGGTAGAAATCTTAGGATAACATGTATAAATGATATCATAGGATATTTGTTATTCCCTTTTGAATAACTTAACCTAATATGATTATTTCTAGGCTCATCTGTAGTCCTGAAAACGGCACTGTTCATTTTTTTCTGAGGCTACTATTCCATTCGGTACGTATACCACTTCTTCTTTGTCCATTTATCTGATGATGGACATTTTGTTTGTATCCATGTCTTAGCTATTGTAAATACTGCTGCAATACACGATTTTCCATCCCGTGTCTTTTTGATTCTGGCTTTCACAAGTGACAGGCCCAATAGTGGGCCTTGCGGATCATATGGTGACTCAATTTTTACCTTTAAACGCACTGCCATTCTGTTCCTATTATTGGCTGTTACCAGTTTACATCCCACTTAGACCGAGAGGTTACACTATTCTCCACAACTTCTTCAACATCTATTGTTTGTTGACTTTTTGCTGATGGTCATTGTGACTGGTGTTAGGTGATACCTTTGTGTAGATTGGATTTGCATGCGTCTAATAATTCCTGATGTTTTGCATTTCTCAGTGTCCTTTTCATTTTTTTTAAGATTGAGCTAAACTTACAACTTCAAATTGCCTTCTTGAAAAATTTACCGCGTTTGGATTTTTATGGCCATTCCCTACCCCAGGACATTTTTTGAGGGCATGAGTCATTTACAGCCCTGCCGTCCTTGTGAATATTAGTGACCATGAGCAGTAGATTTAAAGCTGCTCTTTGAGGAAACGGCCTTAGGGTGGCAGCATTTCTAAGTTGCCAACTCTGCTTGCTAGGGAAACAGAACCTTGCTGCAAGTTGTGCTTTGAGGTTGCAGATTAGAGTGGAATGTGCCAGGACAAACCCCGATAAGTTTTAGCCTCCTTAATTCTTGTTTGTGTCTTTAAGTTGTAGTTTTTATCAGAGCAAATTTGATTGAAAAATGTCTTTTGTTCTAGGTGTACAGAATCTTGTTCATTTACACATATACATATATCTATTGATCTTTGGGTCCTTTTCCATGTCGGTTATTACAGAGTGTTGAGTAGACCACTCTTGGTATTCCATAGGTCTTTGGGGATTATATTTTTTATATGTATTAGTATATGTGTGTTAACCCCAATATCCTAATTTATCCATTCCTCACACCATTTCTTTGGCTTAACCATAAGTTGTCTTCTCATTCTGAGATTGTCTTTCTCTATGGAAATATGTTCATGTTTATGAATTTTCAGATAACATAAGGGATATCATAGGACATTTGTCTTTCGCATTCTGACTTACTTCACGTTGTGTGATTATCTCTAGGCTCATCTGTGGTGCTGCATATGCCATTCTTTTATTTTTTTCGTGACTGATATTCCATTCTGTCCATATACCACTTCTTCTCTGTCCATTCATCTGTTTATGGACCTTCTTTTGGCTTCCATGTCGTGGCTATTTCAATATTGCTGCAGTGCACATTTGCCTGCCTCTGTCTTTCCGATTCTGGTGGTCTTCGGTTATAGGCCCAAAAGGTGCCCTGCCGCATCATATGGTAGCTCAATTTTTACCTTTTAAAGCAGCTGCATTCAGTTTTCGTTAGTGCTGTTACCAATTACATCCCACCAGCAGCTAGAAGGTACCCAGTTCTCTAAAACCCCTTCAGCATTTCTAGTTTGTAGACTGTTTGCTGATGGTCATTTGACTGGTGTGAGCTGAAACCTTTTTGGAGGTTGGATTTGTATGTGGCTAATAATTCCTTCTACTGAGCTTTAGGCATGTCCATGTTGTTCTTTTCCTTTTTTTTTTAAAGAGTGAGTACAACTTCCCTCTTCATGTTGACTTCTTGAAAGATTTGTCATGTGTTGAATTTTCTTGCCTATTCCCTACCCCAGGGCATTTTTTGAGGGCAGATGCCATTTACAGCCCTGAGTCCTTGTGACTATTAAGCAACCATTAGCACTGGGTTTAAAGCTGCTGTTGTGGGAAACACCCACTAGGCGCCAGCATCATTACGTTCTCAACTCTTGTTATTAGGGCACCAGAGTCTTCCTGGACGTAGTGTTCCGAGGTTGTAAATTAGAGGGGAATGTGCTGGGACAAGCCCCCAGAAGTTTATGTCTCCTTACTTCTGTTTGTTTTTTAATTTAATTTCTATTTCTTATCGGAGAATATTGGATTAGAGTGTTGTGATTGTCTGGCTGTACAGAATCTGCTCAATGATTCATACATATGTCTGTTCATGTTCGGATTCTGTTACCATGTGTCTTATTACAGAATGTTGAGTAGACCTCGCATGGTATTTGGTAGGTGTTTTGTCATTATATATTTTATATGTATTGGTGATTATATAATTCATAGAGTTTATATGTTATATGTTTATATACATTTAACATACATTAGTATATGTATGTTAGCCCCATAATCCTAATTTATCCATCCTCCCACCTTTCATTTTGGTTAACCATTAGTTTCTTTTATAAGTCTGTGAGTGTCTTTTTCTGTGGAAATATGTCCATTTGTAGCAATCTTAGGATAACAGGTATAAATGATATCATAGGATATTTGTCATTCCCTTTTGACTTACTTAACCTGATATGATTATTTCTAGGCTCATCTGTAGTCCTGAAAACGGCATTTTTCATTTTTTTTCCCGAGGCTACTATTCCATTTAGTCCGTATACCACTTCTTCTTTGTCCATTCATCTGTTTATGGACCTTTTTTTGGCTTCCACGTCTTGGCTATTTCAGTAATGCTGCAGTGCACATTTGCCTGCCTCTGTCTTTCCGATTCTGGTGGTCTTAGGTTACAGGCCCAAAAGGTGCCCTGCCGCGTCATATGGTAGCTCAATTTTTACCTTTTAAAGCAGCTCCATTCAGTTTTCGTTAGTGCTCTTACCACTTTACATCCCACCAGCAGCTACAAGGTACACAGTTCTCTAAAATCCCTTCAGCATTTACAGTTTGTAGACTGTTTGCTGATGGTCATTTGACTGGTGTGAGCTGAAACCTTTTTGGAGGTTGGATTTGCATGTGACTAATAATTCCTTATACTGAGCTTTAGGCATGTGCTTTTTATTCTTTTCCTTTTTTTTTTTAAAGAGTGAGTACAACTTCCCTCTTCATATTGACTTCTTCAAAAACTTGTCAAAGAAAACTTGAATTTTCTTGCCTATTCCCTACCCCAGGGCATTTTTTGAGGGCAGGTGTCATTTACAGCCCTGCAGTCCTTGTGACTATTAAGCAACCATTAGCACTGGGTTTAAAGCTGCTGTTGTGGGAAACAGCCACAAGGCGGCAGCATTATTACGTTCTCACCTCTTGTTACTAGGGCAACAGAGTCTTCCTGGAGGTAGTGTTCCGAGGTTGTAAATTAGAGAGGAGTGTGCTGGGATAAGCCCCCAGAAGTTTATGTCTCCTTACTTATGTTTGTTTTTTAAATTTAATTTCTCTTTCTTATCGGAGTAAATTCGATTAGAGTGTTGTGATTGTCTGGCTGTACAGAATGTGCTCAATGATTCATACATATGTCTGTTCATCTTTGGATCCTGTTACCATGTAATTTTTTACAGAATGTTGAGTAGACCTCCCTTGGTATTTGGCAGGTGTTTCGTGATTATATATTTTATATGTATTGGTGATTATATAATTCATAGAGTTTATATGTTATATGTTTATATACATTTAACATACATTAGTATATGTATGTTATCCCCATAGTCCTAATTTATCCATCCTCCCACCTTTCATTTTGGCGAACCATTCGTTCGTTTTATAAGTCTGTGAGTGTCTTTTTCTGTGGAAATATGTTCATTGGTAGAAATCTTAGGATAACATGTATAAATGATATCATAGGATATTTGTCATTCCCTTTTGACTTACTTAACCTGATATGATTATTTCTAGGCTCATCTGTAGTCCTGAAAACGGCATTTTTCATTTTTTTTCCCGAGGCTACTATTCCATTTAGTCCGTATACCACTTCTTCTTTGTCCATTCATCTGTTTATGGACCTTTTTTTGGCTTCCACGTCTTGGCTATTTCAGTAATGCTGCAGTGCACATTTGCCTGCCTCTGTCTTTCCGATTCTGGTGGTCTTAGGTTACAGGCCCAAAAGGTGCCCTGCCGCGTCATATGGTAGCTCAATTTTTACCTTTTAAAGCAGCTCCATTCAGTTTTCGTTAGTGCTCTTACCACTTTACATCCCACCAGCAGCTACAAGGTACACAGTTCTCTAAAATCCCTTCAGCATTTACAGTTTGTAGACTGTTTGCTGATGGTCATTTGACTGGTGTGAGCTGAAACCTTTTTGGAGGTTGGATTTGCATGTGACTAATAATTCCTTATACTGAGCTTTAGGCATGTGCTTTTTATTCTTTTCCTTTTTTTTTTAAAGAGTGAGTACAACTTCCCTCTTCATATTGACTTCTTCAAAAACTTGTCAAAGAAAACTTGAATTTTCTTGCCTATTCCCTACCCCAGGGCATTTTTTGAGGGCAGGTGTCATTTACAGCCCTGCAGTCCTTGTGACTATTAAGCAACCATTAGCACTGGGTTTAAAGCTGCTGTTGTGGGAAACAGCCACAAGGCGGCAGCATTATTACGTTCTCACCTCTTGTTACTAGGGCAACAGAGTCTTCCTGGAGGTAGTGTTCCGAGGTTGTAAATTAGAGAGGAGTGTCCTGGGATAAGCCCCCAGAAGTTTATGTCTCCTTACTTATGTTTGTTTTTTAAATTTAATTTCTCTTTCTTATCGGAGTAAATTCGATTAGAGTGTTGTGATTGTCTGGCTGTACAGAATGTGCTCAATGATTCATACATATGTCTGTTCATCTTCGGATCCTGTTACCATGTAATTTTTTACAGAATGTTGAGTAGACCTCCCTTGGTATTTGGCAGGTGTTTCGTGATTATATATTTTATATGTATTGGTGATTATATAATTCATAGAGTTTATATGTTATATGTTTATATACATTTAACATACATTAGTATATGTATGTTATCCCCATAGTCCTAATTTATCCATCCTCCCACCTTTCATTTTGGCGAACCATTCGTTCGTTTTATAAGTCTGTGAGTGTCTTTTTCTGTGGAAATATGTTCATTGGTAGAAATCTTAGGATAACATGTATAAATGATATCATAGGATATTTGTTATTCCCTTTTGAATAACTTAACCTAATATGATTATTTCTAGGCTCATCTGTAGTCCTGAAAACGGCACTGTTCATTTTTTTCTGAGGCTACTATTCCATTCGGTACGTATACCACTTCTTCTTTGTCCATTTATCTGATGATGGACATTTTGTTTGTATCCATGTCTTAGCTATTGTAAATACTGCTGCAATACACGATTTTCCATCCCGTGTCTTTTTGATTCTGGCTTTCACAAGTGACAGGCCCAATAGTGGGCCTTCCGGATCATATGGTGACTCAATTTTTACCTTTAAACGCACTGCCATTCTGTTCCTATTATTGGCTGTTACCAGTTTACATCCCACTTAGACCGAGAGGTTACACTATTCTCCACAACTTCTTCAACATCTATTGTTTGTTGACTTTTTGCTGATGGTCATTGTGACTGGTGTTAGGTGATACCTTTGTGTAGATTGGATTTGCATGCGTCTAATAATTCCTGATGTTTTGCATTTCTCAGTGTCCTTTTCATTTTTTTTAAGATTGAGCTAAACTTACAACTTCAAATTGCCTTCTTGAAAAATTTACCGCGTTTGGATTTTTATGGCCATTCCCTACCCCAGGACATTTTTTGAGGGCATGAGTCATTTACAGCCCTGCCGTCCTTGTGAATATTAGTGACCATGAGCAGTAGATTTAAAGCTGCTCTTTGAGGAAACGGCCTTAGGGTGGCAGCATTTCTAAGTTGCCAACTCTGCTTGCTAGGGAAACAGAACCTTGCTGCAAGTTGTGCTTTGAGGTTGCAGATTAGAGTGGAATGTGCCAGGACAAACCCCGATAAGTTTTAGCCTCCTTAATTCTTGTTTGTGTCTTTAAGTTGTAGTTTTTATCAGAGCAAATTTGATTGAAAAATGTCTTTTGTTCTAGGTGTACAGAATCTTGTTCATTTACACATATACATATATCTATTGATCTTTGGGTCCTTTTCCATGTCGGTTATTACAGAGTGTTGAGTAGACCACTCTTGGTATTCCATAGGTCTTTGGGGATTATATTTTTTATATGTATTAGTATATGTGTGTTAACCCCAATATCCTAATTTATCCATTCCTCACACCATTTCTTTGGCTTAACCATAAGTTGTCTTCTCATTCTGAGATTGTCTTTCTCTATGGAAATATGTTCATGTTTATGAATTTTCAGATAACATAAGGGATATCATAGGACATTTGTCTTTCGCATTCTGACTTACTTCACGTTGTGTGATTATCTCTAGGCTCATCTGTGGTGCTGCATATGCCATTCTTTTATTTTTTTCGTGACTGATATTCCATTCTGTCCATATACCACTTCTTCTCTGTCCATTCATCTGTTTATGGACCTTCTTTTGGCTTCCATGTCGTGGCTATTTCAATATTGCTGCAGTGCACATTTGCCTGCCTCTGTCTTTCCGATTCTGGTGGTCTTCGGTTATAGGCCCAAAAGGTGCCCTGCCGCATCATATGGTAGCTCAATTTTTACCTTTTAAAGCAGCTGCATTCAGTTTTCGTTAGTGCTGTTACCAATTACATCCCACCAGCAGCTAGAAGGTACACAGTTCTCTAAAACCCCTTCAGCATTTCTAGTTTGTAGACTGTTTGCTGATGGTCATTTGACTGGTGTGAGCTGAAACCTTTTTGGAGGTTGGATTTGTATGTGGCTAATAATTCCTTCTACTGAGCTTTAGGCATGTCCATGTTGTTCTTTTCCTTTTTTTTTTAAAGAGTGAGTACAACTTCCCTCTTCATGTTGACTTCTTGAAAGATTTGTCATGTGTTGAATTTTCTTGCCTATTCCCTACCCCAGGGCATTTTTTGAGGGCAGATGCCATTTACAGCCCTGAGTCCTTGTGACTATTAAGCAACCATTAGCACTGGGTTTAAAGCTGCTGTTGTGGGAAACACCCACTAGGCGCCAGCATCATTACGTTCTCAACTCTTGTTATTAGGGCACCAGAGTCTTCCTGGACGTAGTGTTCCGAGGTTGTAAATTAGAGGGGAATGTGCTGGGACAAGCCCCCAGAAGTTTATGTCTCCTTACTTCTGTTTGTTTTTTAATTTAATTTCTATTTCTTATCGGAGAATATTGGATTAGAGTGTTGTGATTGTCTGGCTGTACAGAATCTGCTCAATGATTCATACATATGTCTGTTCATGTTCGGATTCTGTTACCATGTGTCTTATTACAGAATGTTGAGTAGACCTCGCATGGTATTTGGTAGGTGTTTTGTCATTATATATTTTATATGTATTGGTGATTATATAATTCATAGAGTTTATATGTTATATGTTTATATACATTTAACATACATTAGTATATGTATGTTAGCCCCATAATCCTAATTTATCCATCCTCCCACCTTTCATTTTGGTTAACCATTAGTTTCTTTTATAAGTCTGTGAGTGTCTTTTTCTGTGGAAATATGTCCATTTGTAGCAATCTTAGGATAACAGGTATAAATGATATCATAGGATATTTGTCATTCCCTTTTGACTTACTTAACCTGATATGATTATTTCTAGGCTCATCTGTAGTCCTGAAAACGGCATTTTTCATTTTTTTTCCCGAGGCTACTATTCCATTTAGTCCGTATACCACTTCTTCTTTGTCCATTCATCTGTTTATGGACCTGTTTTTTGGCTTCCACGTCTTGGCTATTTCAGTAATGCTGCAGTGCACATTTGCCTGCCTCTGTCTTTCCGATTCTGGTGGTCTTAGGTTACAGGCCCAAAAGGTGCCCTGCCGCGTCATATGGTAGCTCAATTTTTACCTTTTAAAGCAGCTCCATTCAGTTTTCGTTAGTGCTCTTACCACTTTACATCCCACCAGCAGCTACAAGGTACACAGTTCTCTAAAATCCCTTCAGCATTTACAGTTTGTAGACTGTTTGCTGATGGTCATTTGACTGGTGTGAGCTGAAACCTTTTTGGAGGTTGGATTTGCATGTGACTAATAATTCCTTATACTGAGCTTTAGGCATGTGCTTTTTATTCTTTTCCTTTTTTTTTTTAAAGAGTGAGTACAACTTCCCTCTTCATATTGACTTCTTCAAAAACTTGTCAAAGAAAACTTGAATTTTCTTGCCTATTCCCTACCCCAGGGCATTTTTTGAGGGCAGGTGTCATTTACAGCCCTGCAGTCCTTGTGACTATTAAGCAACCATTAGCACTGGGTTTAAAGCTGCTGTTGTGGGAAACAGCCACAAGGCGGCAGCATTATTACGTTCTCACCTCTTGTTACTAGGGCAACAGAGTCTTCCTGGAGGTAGTGTTCCGAGGTTGTAAATTAGAGAGGAGTGTGCTGGGATAAGCCCCCAGAAGTTTATGTCTCCTTACTTATGTTTGTTTTTTAAATTTAATTTCTCTTTCTTATCGGAGTAAATTCGATTAGAGTGTTGTGATTGTCTGGCTGTACAGAATGTGCTCAATGATTCATACATATGTCTGTTCATCTTCGGATCCTGTTACCATGTAATTTTTTACAGAATGTTGAGTAGACCTCCCTTGGTATTTGGCAGGTGTTTCGTGATTATATATTTTATATGTATTGTTGATTATATAATTCATAGAGTTTATATGTTATATGTTTATATACATTTAACATACATTAGTATATGTATGTTATCCCCATAGTCCTAATTTATCCATCCTCCCACCTTTCATTTTGGCGAACCATTCGTTCGTTTTATAAGTCTGTGAGTGTCTTTTTCTGTGGAAATATGTCCATTTGTAGCAATCTTAGGATAACATGTATAAATGATATCATAGGATATTTGTTATTCCCTTTTGAATAACTTAACCTAATATGATTATTTCTAGGCTCATCTGTAGTCCTGAAAACGGCACTGTTCATTTTTTTCTGAGGCTACTATTCCATTCGGTACGTATACCACTTCTTCTTTGTCCATTTATCTGATGATGGACATTTTGTTTGTATCCATGTCTTAGCTATTGTAAATACTGCTGCAATACACGATTTTCCATCCCGTGTCTTTTTGATTCTGGCTTTCACAAGTGACAGGCCCAATAGTGGGCCTTCCGGATCATATGGTGACTCAATTTTTACCTTTAAACGCACTGCCATTCTGTTCCTATTATTGGCTGTTACCAGTTTACATCCCACGTAGACCGAGAGGTTACACTATTCTCCACAACTTCTTCAACATCTATTGTTTGTTGACTTTTTGCTGATGGTCATTGTGACTGGTGTTAGGTGATACCTTTGTGTAGATTGGATTTGCATGCGTCTAATAATTCCTGATGTTTTGCATTTCTCAGTGTCCTTTTCATATTTTTAAGATTGAGCTAAACTTACAACTTCAAATTGCCTTCTTGAAAAATTTACCGCGTTTGGATTTTTATGGCCATTCCCTACCCCAGGACATTTTTTGAGGGCATGAGTCATTTACAGCCCTGCCGTCCTTGTGAATATTAGTGACCATGAGCAGTAGATTTAAAGCTGCTCTTTGAGGAAACGGCCTTAGGGTGGCAGCATTTCTAAGTTGCCAACTCTGCTTGCTAGGGAAACAGAACCTTGCTGCAAGTTGTGCTTTGAGGTTGCAGATTAGAGTGGAATGTGCCAGGACAAACCCCGATAAGTTTTAGCCTCCTTAATTCTTGTTTGTGTCTTTAAGTTGTAGTTTTTATCAGAGCAAATTTGATTGAAAAATGTCTTTTGTTCTAGGTGTACAGAATCTTGTTCATTTACACATATACATATATCTATTGATCTTTGGGTCCTTTTCCATGTCGGTTATTACAGAGTGTTGAGTAGACCACTCTTGGTATTCCATAGGTCTTTGGGGATTATATTTTTTATATGTATTAGTATATGTGCGTTAACCCCAATATCCTAATTTATCCATTCCTCACACCATTTCTTTGGCTTAACCATAAGTTGTCTTCTCATTCTGAGATTGTCTTTCTCTATGGAAATATGTTCATTTTTATGAATTTTCAGATAACATAAGGGATATCATAGGACATTTGTCTTTCGCATTCTGACTTACTTCACGTTGTGTGATTATCTCTAGGCTCATCTGTGGTGCTGCATATGCCATTCTTTTATTTTTTTCGTGACTGATATTCCATTCTGTCCATATACCACTTCTTCTCTGTCCATTCATCTGTTTATGGACCTTCTTTTGGCTTCCATGTCGTGGCTATTTCAATATTGCTGCAGTGCACATTTGCCTGCCTCTGTCTTTCCGATTCTGGTGGTCTTAGGTTATAGGCCCAAAAGGTGCCCTGCCGCATCATATGGTAGCTCAATTTTTACCTTTTAAAGCAGCTGCATTCAGTTTTCGTTAGTGCTGTTACCAATTACATCCCACCAGCAGCTAGAAGGTACCCAGTTCTCTAAAACCCCTTCAGCATTTCTAGTTTGTAGACTGTTTGCTGATGGTCATTTGACTGGTGTGAGCTGAAACCTTTTTGGAGGTTGGATTTGTATGTGGCTAATAATTCCTTGTACTGAGCTTTAGGCATGTCCATGTTGTTCTTTTCCTTTTTTTTTTAAAGTGTGAGTACAACTTCCCTCTTCATGTTGACTTCTTGAAAGATTTGTCATGTGTTGAATTTTCTTGCCTATTCCCTACCCCAGGGCATTTTTTGAGGGCAGATGCCATTTACAGCCCTGAGTCCTTGTGACTATTAAGCAACCATTAGCACTGGGTTTAAAGCTGCTGTTGTGGGAAACACCCACTAGGCGGCAGCATCATTACGTTCTCAACTCTTGTTATTAGGGCACCAGAGTCTTCCTGGACGTAGTGTTCCGAGGTTGTAAATTAGAGGGGAATGTGCTGGGACAAGCCCCCAGAAGTTTATGTCTCCTTACTTCTGTTTGTTTTTTAATTTAATTTCTATTTCTTATCAGAGAATATTGGATTAGAGTGTTGTGATTGTCTGGCTGTACAGAATCTGCTCAATGATTCATACATATGTCTGTTCATGTTCGGATTCTGTTACCATGTGTCTTATTACAGAATGTTGAGTAGACCTCGCATGGTATTTGGTAGGTGTTTTGTCATTATATATTTTATATGTATTGGTGATTATATAATTCATAGAGTTTATATGTTATATGTTTATATACATTTAACATACATTAGTATATGTATGTTAGCCCCATAATCCTAATTTATCCATCCTCCCACCTTTCATTTTGGTTAACCATTAGTTTCTTTTATAAGTCTGTGAGTGTCTTTTTCTGTGGAAATATGTCCATTTGTAGCAATCTTAGGATAACAGGTATAAATGATATCATAGGATATTTGTCATTCCCTTTTGACTTACTTAACCTGATATGATTATTTCTAGGCTCATCTGTAGTCCTGAAAACGGCATTTTTCATTTTTTTTCCCGAGGCTACTATTCCATTTAGTCCGTATACCACTTCTTCTTTGTCCATTCATCTGTTTATGGACCTGTTTTTTGGCTTCCACGTCTTGGCTATTTCAGTAATGCTGCAGTGCACATTTGCCTGCCTCTGTCTTTCCGATTCTGGTGGTCTTAGGTTACAGGCCCAAAAGGTGCCCTGCCGCGTCATATGGTAGCTCAATTTTTACCTTTTAAAGCAGCTCCATTCAGTTTTCGTTAGTGCTCTTACCACTTTACATCCCACCAGCAGCTACAAGGTACACAGTTCTCTAAAATCCCTTCAGCATTTACAGTTTGTAGACTGTTTGCTGATGGTCATTTGACTGGTGTGAGCTGAAACCTTTTTGGAGGTTGGATTTGCATGTGACTAATAATTCCTTATACTGAGCTTTAGGCATGTGCTTTTTATTCTTTTCCTTTTTTTTTTTAAAGAGTGAGTACAACTTCCCTCTTCATATTGACTTCTTCAAAAACTTGTCAAAGAAAACTTGAATTTTCTTGCCTATTCCCTACCCCAGGGCATTTTTTGAGGGCAGGTGTCATTTACAGCCCTGCAGTCCTTGTGACTATTAAGCAACCATTAGCACTGGGTTTAAAGCTGCTGTTGTGGGAAACAGCCACAAGGCGGCAGCATTATTACGTTCTCACCTCTTGTTACTAGGGCAACAGAGTCTTCCTGGAGGTAGTGTTCCGAGGTTGTAAATTAGAGAGGAGTGTGCTGGGATAAGCCCCCAGAAGTTTATGTCTCCTTACTTATGTTTGTTTTTTAAATTTAATTTCTCTTTCTTATCGGAGTAAATTCGATTAGAGTGTTGTGATTGTCTGGCTGTACAGAATGTGCTCAATGATTCATACATATGTCTGTTCATCTTCGGATCCTGTTACCATGTAATTTTTTACAGAATGTTGAGTAGACCTCCCTTGGTATTTGGCAGGTGTTTCGTGATTATATATTTTATATGTATTGGTGATTATATAATTCATAGAGTTTATATGTTATATGTTTATATACATTTAACATACATTAGTATATGTATGTTATCCCCATAGTCCTAATTTATCCATCCTCCCACCTTTCATTTTGGCGAACCATTCGTTCGTTTTATAAGTCTGTGAGTGTCTTTTTCTGTGGAAATATGTCCATTTGTAGCAATCTTAGGATAACATGTATAAATGATATCATAGGATATTTGTTATTCCCTTTTGAATAACTTAACCTAATATGATTATTTCTAGGCTCATCTGTAGTCCTGAAAACGGCACTGTTCATTTTTTTCTGAGGCTACTATTCCATTCGGTACGTATACCACTTCTTCTTTGTCCATTTATCTGATGATGGACATTTTGTTTGTATCCATGTCTTAGCTATTGTAAATACTGCTGCAATACACGATTTTCCATCCCGTGTCTTTTTGATTCTGGCTTTCACAAGTGACAGGCCCAATAGTGGGCCTTCCGGATCATATGGTGACTCAATTTTTACCTTTAAACGCACTGCCATTCTGTTCCTATTATTGGCTGTTACCAGTTTACATCCCACGTAGACCGAGAGGTTACACTATTCTCCACAACTTCTTCAACATCTATTGTTTGTTGACTTTTTGCTGATGGTCATTGTGACTGGTGTTAGGTGATACCTTTGTGTAGATTGGATTTGCATGCGTCTAATAATTCCTGATGTTTTGCATTTCTCAGTGTCCTTTTCATTTTTTTTAAGATTGAGCTAAACTTACAACTTCAAATTGCCTTCTTGAAAAATTTACCGCGTTTGGATTTTTATGGCCATTCCCTACCCCAGGACATTTTTTGAGGGCATGAGTCATTTACAGCCCTGCCGTCCTTGTGAATATTAGTGACCATGAGCAGTAGATTTAAAGCTGCTCTTTGAGGAAACGGCCTTAGGGTGGCAGCATTTCTAAGTTGCCAACTCTGCTTGCTAGGGAAACAGAACCTTGCTGCAAGTTGTGCTTTGAGGTTGCAGATTAGAGTGGAATGTGCCAGGACAAACCCCGATAAGTTTTAGCCTCCTTAATTCTTGTTTGTGTCTTTAAGTTGTAGTTTTTATCAGAGCAAATTTGATTGAAAAATGTCTTTTGTTCTAGGTGTACAGAATCTTGTTCATTTACACATATACATATATCTATTGATCTTTGGGTCCTTTTCCATGTCGGTTATTACAGAGTGTTGAGTAGACCACTCTTGGTATTCCATAGGTCTTTGGGGATTATATTTTTTATATGTATTAGTATATGTGCGTTAACCCCAATATCCTAATTTATCCATTCCTCACACCATTTCTTTGGCTTAACCATAAGTTGTCTTCTCATTCTGAGATTGTCTTTCTCTATGGAAATATGTTCATGTTTATGAATTTTCAGATAACATAAGGGATATCATAGGACATTTGTCTTTCGCATTCTGACTTACTTCACGTTGTGTGATAATCTCTAGGCTCATCTGTGGTGCTGCATATGCCATTCTTTTATTTTTTTCGTGACTGATATTCCATTCTGTCCATATACCACTTCTTCTCTGTCCATTCATCTGTTTATGGACCTTCTTTTGGCTTCCATGTCGTGGCTATTTCAATATTGCTGCAGTGCACATTTGCCTGCCTCTGTCTTTCCGATTCTGGTGGTCTTAGGTTATAGGCCCAAAAGGTGCCCTGCCGCATCATATGGTAGCTCAATTTTTACCTTTTAAAGCAGCTGCATTCAGTTTTCGTTAGTGCTGTTACCAATTACATCCCACCAGCAGCTAGAAGGTACCCAGTTCTCTAAAACCCCTTCAGCATTTCTAGTTTGTAGACTGTTTGCTGATGGTCATTTGACTGGTGTGAGCTGAAACCTTTTTGGAGGTTGGATTTGTATGTGGCTAATAATTCCTTGTACTGAGCTTTAGGCATGTCCATGTTGTTCTTTTCCTTTTTTTTTTTAAAGTGTGAGTACAACTTCCCTCTTCATGTTGACTTCTTGAAAGATTTGTCATGTGTTGAATTTTCTTGCCTATTCCCTACCCCAGGGCATTTTTTGAGGGCAGATGCCATTTACAGCCCTGAGTCCTTGTGACTATTAAGCAACCATTAGCACTGGGTTTAAAGCTGCTGTTGTGGGAAACACCCACTAGGCGGCAGCATCATTACGTTCTCAACTCTTGTTATTAGGGCACCAGAGTCTCCCTGGACGTAGTGTTCCGAGTTTGTAAATTAGAGGGGAATGTGCTGGGACAAGCCCCCAGAAGTTTATGTCTCCTTACTTCTGTTTGTTTTTTAAATTTAATTTATATTTCTTATCGGAGAATATTGGATTAGAGTGTTGTGATTGTCTGGCTGTACAGAATCTGCTCAATGATTCATACATATGTCTGTTCATGTTCGGATTCTGTTACCATGTGTCTTATTACAGAATGTTGAGTAGACCTCGCATGGTATTTGGTAGGTGTTTTGTCATTATATATTTTATATGTATTGGTGATTATATAATTCATAGAGTTTATATGTTATATGTTTATATACATTTAACATACATTAGTATATGTATGTTAGCCCCATAATCCTAATTTATCCATCCTCCCACCTTTCATTTTGGTTAACCATTAGTTTCTTTTATAAGTCTGTGAGTGTCTTTTTCTGTGGAAATATGTCCATTTGTAGCAATCTTAGGATAACAGGTATAAATGATATCATAGGATATTTGTCATTCCCTTTTGACTTACTTAACCTGATATGATTATTTCTAGGCTCATCTGTAGTCCTGAAAACGGCATTTTTCATTTTTTTTCCCGAGGCTACTATTCCATTTAGTCCGTATACCACTTCTTCTTTGTCCATTCATCTGTTTATGGACCTTTTTTTGGCTTCCACGTCTTGGCTATTTCAGTAATGCTGCAGTGCACATTTGCCTGCCTCTGTCTTTCCGATTCTGGTGGTCTTAGGTTACAGGCCCAAAAGGTGCCCTGCCGCGTCATATGGTAGCTCAATTTTTACCTTTTAAAGCAGCTCCATTCAGTTTTCGTTAGTGCTCTTACCACTTTACATCCCACCAGCAGCTACAAGGTACACAGTTCTCTAAAATCCCTTCAGCATTTACAGTTTGTAGACTGTTTGCTGATGGTCATTTGACTGGTGTGAGCTGAAACCTTTTTGGAGGTTGGATTTGCATGTGACTAATAATTCCTTATACTGAGCTTTAGGCATGTGCTTTTTATTCTTTTCCTTTTTTTTTTTAAAGAGTGAGTACAACTTCCCTCTTCATATTGACTTCTTCAAAAACTTGTCAAAGAAAACTTGAATTTTCTTGCCTATTCCCTACCCCAGGGCATTTTTTGAGGGCAGGTGTCATTTACAGCCCTGCAGTCCTTGTGACTATTAAGCAACCATTAGCACTGGGTTTAAAGCTGCTGTTGTGGGAAACAGCCACAAGGCGGCAGCATTATTACGTTCTCACCTCTTGTTACTAGGGCAACAGAGTCTTCCTGGAGGTAGTGTTCCGAGGTTGTAAATTAGAGAGGAGTGTGCTGGGATAAGCCCCCAGAAGTTTATGTCTCCTTACTTATGTTTGTTTTTTAAATTTAATTTCTCTTTCTTATCGGAGTAAATTCGATTAGAGTGTTGTGATTGTCTGGCTGTACAGAATGTGCTCAATGATTCATACATATGTCTGTTCATCTTCGGATCCTGTTACCATGTAATTTTTTACAGAATGTTGAGTAGACCTCCCTTGGTATTTGGCAGGTGTTTCGTGATTATATATTTTATATGTATTGGTGATTATATAATTCATAGAGTTTATATGTTATATGTTTATATACATTTAACATACATTAGTATATGTATGTTATCCCCATAGTCCTAATTTATCCATCCTCCCACCTTTCATTTTGGCGAACCATTCGTTCGTTTTATAAGTCTGTGAGTGTCTTTTTCTGTGGAAATATGTTCATTGGTAGAAATCTTAGGATAACATGTATAAATGATATCATAGGATATTTGTCATTCCCTTTTGACTTACTTAACCTGATATGATTATTTCTAGGCTCATCTGTAGTCCTGAAAACGGCATTTTTCATTTTTTTTCCCGAGGCTACTATTCCATTTAGTCCGTATACCACTTCTTCTTTGTCCATTCATCTGTTTATGGACCTTTTTTTGGCTTCCACGTCTTGGCTATTTCAGTAATGCTGCAGTGCACATTTGCCTGCCTCTGTCTTTCCGATTCTGGTGGTCTTAGGTTACAGGCCCAAAAGGTGCCCTGCCGCGTCATATGGTAGCTCAATTTTTACCTTTTAAAGCAGCTCCATTCAGTTTTCGTTAGTGCTCTTACCACTTTACATCCCACCAGCAGCTACAAGGTACACAGTTCTCTAAAATCCCTTCAGCATTTACAGTTGGTAGACTGTTTGCTGATGGTCATTTGACTGGTGTGAGCTGAAACCTTTTTGGAGGTTGGATTTGCATGTGACTAATAATTCCTTATACTGAGCTTTAGGCATGTGCTTTTTATTCTTTTCCTTTTTTTTTTAAAGAGTGAGTACAACTTCCCTCTTCATATTGACTTCTTCAAAAACTTGTCAAAGAAAACTTGAATTTTCTTGCCTATTCCCTACCCCAGGGCATTTTTTGAGGGCAGGTGTCATTTACAGCCCTGCAGTCCTTGTGACTATTAAGCAACCATTAGCACTGGGTTTAAAGCTGCTGTTGTGGGAAACAGCCACAAGGCGGCAGCATTATTACGTTCTCACCTCTTGTTACTAGGGCAACAGAGTCTTCCTGGAGGTAGTGTTCCGAGGTTGTAAATTAGAGAGGAGTGTCCTGGGATAAGCCCCCAGAAGTTTATGTCTCCTTACTTATGTTTGTTTTTTAAATTTAATTTCTCTTTCTTATCGGAGTAAATTCGATTAGAGTGTTGTGATTGTCTGGCTGTACAGAATGTGCTCAATGATTCATACATATGTCTGTTCATCTTCGGATCCTGTTACCATGTAATTTTTTACAGAATGTTGAGTAGACCTCCCTTGGTATTTGGCAGGTGTTTCGTGATTATATATTTTATATGTATTGGTGATTATATAATTCATAGAGTTTATATGTTATATGTTTATATACATTTAACATACATTAGTATATGTATGTTATCCCCATAGTCCTAATTTATCCATCCTCCCACCTTTCATTTTGGCGAACCATTCGTTCGTTTTATAAGTCTGTGAGTGTCTTTTTCTGTGGAAATATGTTCATTGGTAGAAATCTTAGGATAACATGTATAAATGATATCATAGGATATTTGTTATTCCCTTTTGAATAACTTAACCTAATATGATTATTTCTAGGCTCATCTGTAGTCCTGAAAACGGCACTGTTCATTTTTTTCTGAGGCTACTATTCCATTCGGTACGTATACCACTTCTTCTTTGTCCATTTATCTGATGATGGACATTTTGTTTGTATCCATGTCTTAGCTATTGTAAATACTGCTGCAATACACGATTTTCCATCCCGTGTCTTTTTGATTCTGGCTTTCACAAGTGACAGGCCCAATAGTGGGCCTTCCGGATCATATGGTGACTCAATTTTTACCTTTAAACGCACTGCCATTCTGTTCCTATTATTGGCTGTTACCAGTTTACATCCCACTTAGACCGAGAGGTTACACTATTCTCCACAACTTCTTCAACATCTATTGTTTGTTGACTTTTTGCTGATGGTCATTGTGACTGGTGTTAGGTGATACCTTTGTGTAGATTGGATTTGCATGCGTCTAATAATTCCTGATGTTTTGCATTTCTCAGTGTCCTTTTCATTTTTTTTAAGATTGAGCTAAACTTACAACTTCAAATTGCCTTCTTGAAAAATTTACCGCGTTTGGATTTTTATGGCCATTCCCTACCCCAGGACATTTTTTGAGGGCATGAGTCATTTACAGCCCTGCCGTCCTTGTGAATATTAGTGACCATGAGCAGTAGATTTAAAGCTGCTCTTTGAGGAAACGGCCTTAGGGTGGCAGCATTTCTAAGTTGCCAACTCTGCTTGCTAGGGAAACAGAACCTTGCTGCAAGTTGTGCTTTGAGGTTGCAGATTAGAGTGGAATGTGCCAGGACAAACCCCGATAAGTTTTAGCCTCCTTAATTCTTGTTTGTGTCTTTAAGTTGTAGTTTTTATCAGAGCAAATTTGATTGAAAAATGTCTTTTGTTCTAGGTGTACAGAATCTTGTTCATTTACACATATACATATATCTATTGATCTTTGGGTCCTTTTCCATGTCGGTTATTACAGAGTGTTGAGTAGACCACTCTTGGTATTCCATAGGTCTTTGGGGATTATATTTTTTATATGTATTAGTATATGTGTGTTAACCCCAATATCCTAATTTATCCATTCCTCACACCATTTCTTTGGCTTAACCATAAGTTGTCTTCTCATTCTGAGATTGTCTTTCTCTATGGAAATATGTTCATGTTTATGAATTTTCAGATAACATAAGGGATATCATAGGACATTTGTCTTTCGCATTCTGACTTACTTCACGTTGTGTGATTATCTCTAGGCTCATCTGTGGTGCTGCATATGCCATTCTTTTATTTTTTTCGTGACTGATATTCCATTCTGTCCATATACCACTTCTTCTCTGTCCATTCATCTGTTTATGGACCTTCTTTTGGCTTCCATGTCGTGGCTATTTCAATATTGCTGCAGTGCACATTTGCCTGCCTCTGTCTTTCCGATTCTGGTGGTCTTCGGTTATAGGCCCAAAAGGTGCCCTGCCGCATCATATGGTAGCTCAATTTTTACCTTTTAAAGCAGCTGCATTCAGTTTTCGTTAGTGCTGTTACCAATTACATCCCACCAGCAGCTAGAAGGTACCCAGTTCTCTAAAACCCCTTCAGCATTTCTAGTTTGTAGACTGTTTGCTGATGGTCATTTGACTGGTGTGAGCTGAAACCTTTTTGGAGGTTGGATTTGTATGTGGCTAATAATTCCTTCTACTGAGCTTTAGGCATGTCCATGTTGTTCTTTTCCTTTTTTTTTTAAAGAGTGAGTACAACTTCCCTCTTCATGTTGACTTCTTGAAAGATTTGTCATGTGTTGAATTTTCTTGCCTATTCCCTACCCCAGGGCATTTTTTGAGGGCAGATGCCATTTACAGCCCTGAGTCCTTGTGACTATTAAGCAACCATTAGCACTGGGTTTAAAGCTGCTGTTGTGGGAAACACCCACTAGGCGCCAGCATCATTACGTTCTCAACTCTTGTTATTAGGGCACCAGAGTCTTCCTGGACGTAGTGTTCCGAGGTTGTAAATTAGAGGGGAATGTGCTGGGACAAGCCCCCAGAAGTTTATGTCTCCTTACTTCTGTTTGTTTTTTAATTTAATTTCTATTTCTTATCGGAGAATATTGGATTAGAGTGTTGTGATTGTCTGGCTGTACAGAATCTGCTCAATGATTCATACATATGTCTGTTCATGTTCGGATTCTGTTACCATGTGTCTTATTACAGAATGTTGAGTAGACCTCGCATGGTATTTGGTAGGTGTTTTGTCATTATATATTTTATATGTATTGGTGATTATATAATTCATAGAGTTTATATGTTATATGTTTATATACATTTAACATACATTAGTATATGTATGTTAGCCCCATAATCCTAATTTATCCATCCTCCCACCTTTCATTTTGGTTAACCATTAGTTTCTTTTATAAGTCTGTGAGTGTCTTTTTCTGTGGAAATATGTCCATTTGTAGCAATCTTAGGATAACAGGTATAAATGATATCATAGGATATTTGTCATTCCCTTTTGACTTACTTAACCTGATATGATTATTTCTAGGCTCATCTGTAGTCCTGAAAACGGCATTTTTCATTTTTTTTCCCGAGGCTACTATTCCATTTAGTCCGTATACCACTTCTTCTTTGTCCATTTATCTGTTTATGGACCTTTTTTTGGCTTCCACGTCTTGGCTATTTCAGTAATGCTGCAGTGCACATTTGCCTGCCTCTGTCTTTCCGATTCTGGTGGTCTTAGGTTACAGGCCCAAAAGGTGCCCTGCCGCGTCATATGGTAGCTCAATTTTTACCTTTTAAAGCAGCTCCATTCAGTTTTCGTTAGTGCTCTTACCACTTTACATCCCACCAGCAGCTACAAGGTACACAGTTCTCTAAAATCCCTTCAGCATTTACAGTTTGTAGACTGTTTGCTGATGGTCATTTGACTGGTGTGAGCTGAAACCTTTTTGGAGGTTGGATTTGCATGTGACTAATAATTCCTTATACTGAGCTTTAGGCATGTGCTTTTTATTCTTTTCCTTTTTTTTTTTAAAGAGTGAGTACAACTTCCCTCTTCATATTGACTTCTTCAAAAACTTGTCAAAGAAAACTTGAATTTTCTTGCCTATTCCCTACCCCAGGGCATTTTTTGAGGGCAGGTGTCATTTACAGCCCTGCAGTCCTTGTGACTATTAAGCAACCATTAGCACTGGGTTTAAAGCTGCTGTTGTGGGAAACAGCCACAAGGCGGCAGCATTATTACGTTCTCACCTCTTGTTACTAGGGCAACAGAGTCTTCCTGGAGGTAGTGTTCCGAGGTTGTAAATTAGAGAGGAGTGTGCTGGGATAAGCCCCCAGAAGTTTATGTCTCCTTACTTATGTTTGTTTTTTAAATTTAATTTCTCTTTCTTATCGGAGTAAATTCGATTAGAGTGTTGTGATTGTCTGGCTGTACAGAATGTGCTCAATGATTCATACATATGTCTGTTCATCTTCGGATCCTGTTACCATGTAATTTTTTACAGAATGTTGAGTAGACCTCCCTTGGTATTTGGCAGGTGTTTCGTGATTATATATTTTATATGTATTGTTGATTATATAATTCATAGAGTTTATATGTTATATGTTTATATACATTTAACATACATTAGTATATGTATGTTATCCCCATAGTCCTAATTTATCCATCCTCCCACCTTTCATTTTGGCGAACCATTCGTTCGTTTTATAAGTCTGTGAGTGTCTTTTTCTGTGGAAATATGTCCATTTGTAGCAATCTTAGGATAACATGTATAAATGATATCATAGGATATTTGTTATTCCCTTTTGAATAACTTAACCTGATATGATTATTTCTAGGCTCATCTGTAGTCCTGAAAACGGCACTGTTCATTTTTTTCTGAGGCTACTATTCCATTCGGTACGTATACCACTTCTTCTTTGTCCATTTATCTGATGATGGACATTTTGTTTGTATCCATGTCTTAGCTATTGTAAATACTGCTGCAATACACGATTTTCCATCCCGTGTCTTTTTGATTCTGGCTTTCACAAGTGACAGGCCCAATAGTGGGCCTTCCGGATCATATGGTGACTCAATTTTTACCTTTAAACGCACTGCCATTCTGTTCCTATTATTGGCTGTTACCAGTTTACATCCCACGTAGACCGAGAGGTTACACTATTCTCCACAACTTCTTCAACATCTATTGTTTGTTGACTTTTTGCTGATGGTCATTGTGACTGGTGTTAGGTGATACCTTTGTGTAGATTGGATTTGCATGCGTCTAATAATTCCTGATGTTTTGCATTTCTCAGTGTCCTTTTCATTTTTTTTAAGATTGAGCTAAACTTACAACTTCAAATTGCCTTCTTGAAAAATTTACCGCGTTTGGATTTTTATGGCCATTCCCTACCCCAGGACATTTTTTGAGGGCATGAGTCATTTACAGCCCTGCCGTCCTTGTGAATATTAGTGACCATGAGCAGTAGATTTAAAGCTGCTCTTTGAGGAAACGGCCTTAGGGTGGCAGCATTTCTAAGTTGCCAACTCTGCTTGCTAGGGAAACAGAACCTTGCTGCAAGTTGTGCTTTGAGGTTGCAGATTAGAGTGGAATGTGCCAGGACAAACCCCGATAAGTTTTAGCCTCCTTAATTCTTGTTTGTGTCTTTAAGTTGTAGTTTTTATCAGAGCAAATTTGATTGAAAAATGTCTTTTGTTCTAGGTGTACAGAATCTTGTTCATTTACACATATACATATATCTATTGATCTTTGGGTCCTTTTCCATGTCGGTTATTACAGAGTGTTGAGTAGACCACTCTTGGTATTCCATAGGTCTTTGGGGATTATATTTTTTATATGTATTAGTATATGTGCGTTAACCCCAATATCCTAATTTATCCATTCCTCACACCATTTCTTTGGCTTAACCATAAGTTGTCTTCTCATTCTGAGATTGTCTTTCTCTATGGAAATATGTTCATTTTTATGAATTTTCAGATAACATAAGGGATATCATAGGACATTTGTCTTTCGCATTCTGACTTACTTCACGTTGTGTGATTATCTCTAGGCTCATCTGTGGTGCTGCATATGCCATTCTTTTATTTTTTTCGTGACTGATATTCCATTCTGTCCATATACCACTTCTTCTCTGTCCATTCATCTGTTTATGGACCTTCTTTTGGCTTCCATGTCGTGGCTATTTCAATATTGCTGCAGTGCACATTTGCCTGCCTCTGTCTTTCCGATTCTGGTGGTCTTAGGTTATAGGCCCAAAAGGTGCCCTGCCGCATCATATGGTAGCTCAATTTTTACCTTTTAAAGCAGCTGCATTCAGTTTTCGTTAGTGCTGTTACCAATTACATCCCACCAGCAGCTAGAAGGTACCCAGTTCTCTAAAACCCCTTCAGCATTTCTAGTTTGTAGACTGTTTGCTGATGGTCATTTGACTGGTGTGAGCTGAAACCTTTTTGGAGGTTGGATTTGTATGTGGCTAATAATTCCTTGTACTGAGCTTTAGGCATGTCCATGTTGTTCTTTTCCTTTTTTTTTTTAAAGTGTGAGTACAACTTCCCTCTTCATGTTGACTTCTTGAAAGATTTGTCATGTGTTGAATTTTCTTGCCTATTCCCTACCCCAGGGCATTTTTTGAGGGCAGATGCCATTTACAGCCCTGAGTCCTTGTGACTATTAAGCAACCATTAGCACTGGGTTTAAAGCTGCTGTTGTGGGAAACACCCACTAGGCGCCAGCATCATTACGTTCTCAACTCTTGTTATTAGGGCACCAGAGTCTTCCTGGACGTAGTGTTCCGAGGTTGTAAATTAGAGGGGAATGTGCTGGGACAAGCCCCCAGAAGTTTATGTCTCCTTACTTCTGTTTGTTTTTTAATTTAATTTCTATTTCTTATCGGAGAATATTGGATTAGAGTGTTGTGATTGTCTGGCTGTACAGAATCTGCTCAATGATTCATACATATGTCTGTTCATGTTCGGATTCTGTTACCATGTGTCTTATTACAGAATGTTGAGTAGACCTCGCATGGTATTTGGTAGGTGTTTTGTCATTATATATTTTATATGTATTGGTGATTATATAATTCATAGAGTTTATATGTTATATGTTTATATACATTTAACATACATTAGTATATGTATGTTAGCCCCATAATCCTAATTTATCCATCCTCCCACCTTTCATTTTGGTTAACCATTAGTTTCTTTTATAAGTCTGTGAGTGTCTTTTTCTGTGGAAATATGTCCATTTGTAGCAATCTTAGGATAACAGGTATAAATGATATCATAGGATATTTGTCATTCCCTTTTGACTTACTTAACCTGATATGATTATTTCTAGGCTCATCTGTAGTCCTGAAAACGGCATTTTTCATTTTTTTTCCCGAGGCTACTATTCCATTTAGTCCGTATACCACTTCTTCTTTGTCCATTCATCTGTTTATGGACCTTTTTTTGGCTTCCACGTCTTGGCTATTTCAGTAATGCTGCAGTGCACATTTGCCTGCCTCTGTCTTTCCGATTCTGGTGGTCTTAGGTTACAGGCCCAAAAGGTGCCCTGCCGCGTCATATGGTAGCTCAATTTTTACCTTTTAAAGCAGCTCCATTCAGTTTTCGTTAGTGCTCTTACCACTTTACATCCCACCAGCAGCTACAAGGTACACAGTTCTCTAAAATCCCTTCAGCATTTACAGTTTGTAGACTGTTTGCTGATGGTCATTTGACTGGTGTGAGCTGAAACCTTTTTGGAGGTTGGATTTGCATGTGACTAATAATTCCTTATACTGAGCTTTAGGCATGTGCTTTTTATTCTTTTCCTTTTTTTTTTTAAAGAGTGAGTACAACTTCCCTCTTCATATTGACTTCTTCAAAAACTTGTCAAAGAAAACTTGAATTTTCTTGCCTATTCCCTACCCCAGGGCATTTTTTGAGGGCAGGTGTCATTTACAGCCCTGCAGTCCTTGTGACTATTAAGCAACCATTAGCACTGGGTTTAAAGCTGCTGTTGTGGGAAACAGCCACAAGGCGGCAGCATTATTACGTTCTCACCTCTTGTTACTAGGGCAACAGAGTCTTCCTGGAGGTAGTGTTCCGAGGTTGTAAATTAGAGAGGAGTGTGCTGGGATAAGCCCCCAGAAGTTTATGTCTCCTTACTTATGTTTGTTTTTTAAATTTAATTTCTCTTTCTTATCGGAGTAAATTCGATTAGAGTGTTGTGATTGTCTGGCTGTACAGAATGTGCTCAATGATTCATACATATGTCTGTTCATCTTCGGATCCTGTTACCATGTAATTTTTTACAGAATGTTGAGTAGACCTCCCTTGGTATTTGGCAGGTGTTTCGTGATTATATATTTTATATGTATTGGTGATTATATAATTCATAGAGTTTATATGTTATATGTTTATATACATTTAACATACATTAGTATATGTATGTTATCCCCATAGTCCTAATTTATCCATCCTCCCACCTTTCATTTTGGCGAACCATTCGTTCGTTTTATAAGTCTGTGAGTGTCTTTTTCTGTGGAAATATGTCCATTTGTAGCAATCTTAGGATAACATGTATAAATGATATCATAGGATATTTGTTATTCCCTTTTGAATAACTTAACCTAATATGATTATTTCTAGGCTCATCTGTAGTCCTGAAAACGGCACTGTTCATTTTTTTCTGAGGCTACTATTCCATTCGGTACGTATACCACTTCTTCTTTGTCCATTTATCTGATGATGGACATTTTGTTTGTATCCATGTCTTAGCTATTGTAAATACTGCTGCAATACACGATTTTCCATCCCGTGTCTTTTTGATTCTGGCTTTCACAAGTGACAGGCCCAATAGTGGGCCTTCCGGATCATATGGTGACTCAATTTTTACCTTTAAACGCACTGCCATTCTGTTCCTATTATTGGCTGTTACCAGTTTACATCCCACGTAGACCGAGAGGTTACACTATTCTCCACAACTTCTTCAACATCTATTGTTTGTTGACTTTTTGCTGATGGTCATTGTGACTGGTGTTAGGTGATACCTTTGTGTAGATTGGATTTGCATGCGTCTAATAATTCCTGATGTTTTGCATTTCTCAGTGTCCTTTTCATTTTTTTTAAGATTGAGCTAAACTTACAACTTCAAATTGCCTTCTTGAAAAATTTACCGCGTTTGGATTTTTATGGCCATTCCCTACCCCAGGACATTTTTTGAGGGCATGAGTCATTTACAGCCCTGCCGTCCTTGTGAATATTAGTGACCATGAGCAGTAGATTTAAAGCTGCTCTTTGAGGAAACGGCCTTAGGGTGGCAGCATTTCTAAGTTGCCAACTCTGCTTGCTAGGGAAACAGAACCTTGCTGCAAGTTGTGCTTTGAGGTTGCAGATTAGAGTGGAATGTGCCAGGACAAACCCCGATAAGTTTTAGCCTCCTTAATTCTTGTTTGTGTCTTTAAGTTGTAGTTTTTATCAGAGCAAATTTGATTGAAAAATGTCTTTTGTTCTAGGTGTACAGAATCTTGTTCATTTACACATATACATATATCTATTGATCTTTGGGTCCTTTTCCATGTCGGTTATTACAGAGTGTTGAGTAGACCACTCTTGGTATTCCATAGGTCTTTGGGGATTATATTTTTTATATGTATTAGTATATGTGCGTTAACCCCAATATCCTAATTTATCCATTCCTCACACCATTTCTTTGGCTTAACCATAAGTTGTCTTCTCATTCTGAGATTGTCTTTCTCTATGGAAATATGTTCATGTTTATGAATTTTCAGATAACATAAGGGATATCATAGGACATTTGTCTTTCGCATTCTGACTTACTTCACGTTGTGTGATAATCTCTAGGCTCATCTGTGGTGCTGCATATGCCATTCTTTTATTTTTTTCGTGACTGATATTCCATTCTGTCCATATACCACTTCTTCTCTGTCCATTCATCTGTTTATGGACCTTCTTTTGGCTTCCATGTCGTGGCTATTTCAATATTGCTGCAGTGCACATTTGCCTGCCTCTGTCTTTCCGATTCTGGTGGTCTTAGGTTATAGGCCCAAAAGGTGCCCTGCCGCATCATATGGTAGCTCAATTTTTACCTTTTAAAGCAGCTGCATTCAGTTTTCGTTAGTGCTGTTACCAATTACATCCCACCAGCAGCTAGAAGGTACCCAGTTCTCTAAAACCCCTTCAGCATTTCTAGTTTGTAGACTGTTTGCTGATGGTCATTTGACTGGTGTGAGCTGAAACCTTTTTGGAGGTTGGATTTGTATGTGGCTAATAATTCCTTGTACTGAGCTTTAGGCATGTCCATGTTGTTCTTTTCCTTTTTTTTTTTAAAGTGTGAGTACAACTTCCCTCTTCATGTTGACTTCTTGAAAGATTTGTCATGTGTTGAATTTTCTTGCCTATTCCCTACCCCAGGGCATTTTTTGAGGGCAGATGCCATTTACAGCCCTGAGTCCTTGTGACTATTAAGCAACCATTAGCACTGGGTTTAAAGCTGCTGTTGTGGGAAACACCCACTAGGCGGCAGCATCATTACGTTCTCAACTCTTGTTATTAGGGCACCAGAGTCTCCCTGGACGTAGTGTTCCGAGTTTGTAAATTAGAGGGGAATGTGCTGGGACAAGCCCCCAGAAGTTTATGTCTCCTTACTTCTGTTTGTTTTTTAAATTTAATTTATATTTCTTATCGGAGAATATTGGATTAGAGTGTTGTGATTGTCTGGCTGTACAGAATCTGCTCAATGATTCATACATATGTCTGTTCATGTTCGGATTCTGTTACCATGTGTCTTATTACAGAATGTTGAGTAGACCTCGCATGGTATTTGGTAGGTGTTTTGTCATTATATATTTTATATGTATTGGTGATTATATAATTCATAGAGTTTATATGTTATATGTTTATATACATTTAACATACATTAGTATATGTATGTTAGCCCCATAATCCTAATTTATCCATCCTCCCACCTTTCATTTTGGTTAACCATTAGTTTCTTTTATAAGTCTGTGAGTGTCTTTTTCTGTGGAAATATGTCCATTTGTAGCAATCTTAGGATAACAGGTATAAATGATATCATAGGATATTTGTCATTCCCTTTTGACTTACTTAACCTGATATGATTATTTCTAGGCTCATCTGTAGTCCTGAAAACGGCATTTTTCATTTTTTTTCCCGAGGCTACTATTCCATTTAGTCCGTATACCACTTCTTCTTTGTCCATTCATCTGTTTATGGACCTTTTTTTGGCTTCCACGTCTTGGCTATTTCAGTAATGCTGCAGTGCACATTTGCCTGCCTCTGTCTTTCCGATTCTGGTGGTCTTAGGTTACAGGCCCAAAAGGTGCCCTGCCGCGTCATATGGTAGCTCAATTTTTACCTTTTAAAGCAGCTCCATTCAGTTTTCGTTAGTGCTCTTACCACTTTACATCCCACCAGCAGCTACAAGGTACACAGTTCTCTAAAATCCCTTCAGCATTTACAGTTTGTAGACTGTTTGCTGATGGTCATTTGACTGGTGTGAGCTGAAACCTTTTTGGAGGTTGGATTTGCATGTGACTAATAATTCCTTATACTGAGCTTTAGGCATGTGCTTTTTATTCTTTTCCTTTTTTTTTTTAAAGAGTGAGTACAACTTCCCTCTTCATATTGACTTCTTCAAAAACTTGTCAAAGAAAACTTGAATTTTCTTGCCTATTCCCTACCCCAGGGCATTTTTTGAGGGCAGGTGTCATTTACAGCCCTGCAGTCCTTGTGACTATTAAGCAACCATTAGCACTGGGTTTAAAGCTGCTGTTGTGGGAAACAGCCACAAGGCGGCAGCATTATTACGTTCTCACCTCTTGTTACTAGGGCAACAGAGTCTTCCTGGAGGTAGTGTTCCGAGGTTGTAAATTAGAGAGGAGTGTGCTGGGATAAGCCCCCAGAAGTTTATGTCTCCTTACTTATGTTTGTTTTTTAAATTTAATTTCTCTTTCTTATCGGAGTAAATTCGATTAGAGTGTTGTGATTGTCTGGCTGTACAGAATGTGCTCAATGATTCATACATATGTCTGTTCATCTTCGGATCCTGTTACCATGTAATTTTTTACAGAATGTTGAGTAGACCTCCCTTGGTATTTGGCAGGTGTTTCGTGATTATATATTTTATATGTATTGGTGATTATATAATTCATAGAGTTTATATGTTATATGTTTATATACATTTAACATACATTAGTATATGTATGTTATCCCCATAGTCCTAATTTATCCATCCTCCCACCTTTCATTTTGGCGAACCATTCGTTCGTTTTATAAGTCTGTGAGTGTCTTTTTCTGTGGAAATATGTTCATTGGTAGAAATCTTAGGATAACATGTATAAATGATATCATAGGATATTTGTCATTCCCTTTTGACTTACTTAACCTGATATGATTATTTCTAGGCTCATCTGTAGTCCTGAAAACGGCATTTTTCATTTTTTTTCCCGAGGCTACTATTCCATTTAGTCCGTATACCACTTCTTCTTTGTCCATTCATCTGTTTATGGACCTTTTTTTGGCTTCCACGTCTTGGCTATTTCAGTAATGCTGCAGTGCACATTTGCCTGCCTCTGTCTTTCCGATTCTGGTGGTCTTAGGTTACAGGCCCAAAAGGTGCCCTGCCGCGTCATATGGTAGCTCAATTTTTACCTTTTAAAGCAGCTCCATTCAGTTTTCGTTAGTGCTCTTACCACTTTACATCCCACCAGCAGCTACAAGGTACACAGTTCTCTAAAATCCCTTCAGCATTTACAGTTTGTAGACTGTTTGCTGATGGTCATTTGACTGGTGTGAGCTGAAACCTTTTTGGAGGTTGGATTTGCATGTGACTAATAATTCCTTATACTGAGCTTTAGGCATGTGCTTTTTATTCTTTTCCTTTTTTTTTTAAAGAGTGAGTACAACTTCCCTCTTCATATTGACTTCTTCAAAAACTTGTCAAAGAAAACTTGAATTTTCTTGCCTATTCCCTACCCCAGGGCATTTTTTGAGGGCAGGTGTCATTTACAGCCCTGCAGTCCTTGTGACTATTAAGCAACCATTAGCACTGGGTTTAAAGCTGCTGTTGTGGGAAACAGCCACAAGGCGGCAGCATTATTACGTTCTCACCTCTTGTTACTAGGGCAACAGAGTCTTCCTGGAGGTAGTGTTCCGAGGTTGTAAATTAGAGAGGAGTGTCCTGGGATAAGCCCCCAGAAGTTTATGTCTCCTTACTTATGTTTGTTTTTTAAATTTAATTTCTCTTTCTTATCGGAGTAAATTCGATTAGAGTGTTGTGATTGTCTGGCTGTACAGAATGTGCTCAATGATTCATACATATGTCTGTTCATCTTCGGATCCTGTTACCATGTAATTTTTTACAGAATGTTGAGTAGACCTCCCTTGGTATTTGGCAGGTGTTTCGTGATTATATATTTTATATGTATTGGTGATTATATAATTCATAGAGTTTATATGTTATATGTTTATATACATTTAACATACATTAGTATATGTATGTTATCCCCATAGTCCTAATTTATCCATCCTCCCACCTTTCATTTTGGCGAACCATTCGTTCGTTTTATAAGTCTGTGAGTGTCTTTTTCTGTGGAAATATGTTCATTGGTAGAAATCTTAGGATAACATGTATAAATGATATCATAGGATATTTGTTATTCCCTTTTGAATAACTTAACCTAATATGATTATTTCTAGGCTCATCTGTAGTCCTGAAAACGGCACTGTTCATTTTTTTCTGAGGCTACTATTCCATTCGGTACGTATACCACTTCTTCTTTGTCCATTTATCTGATGATGGACATTTTGTTTGTATCCATGTCTTAGCTATTGTAAATACTGCTGCAATACACGATTTTCCATCCCGTGTCTTTTTGATTCTGGCTTTCACAAGTGACAGGCCCAATAGTGGGCCTTGCGGATCATATGGTGACTCAATTTTTACCTTTAAACGCACTGCCATTCTGTTCCTATTATTGGCTGTTACCAGTTTACATCCCACTTAGACCGAGAGGTTACACTATTCTCCACAACTTCTTCAACATCTATTGTTTGTTGACTTTTTGCTGATGGTCATTGTGACTGGTGTTAGGTGATACCTTTGTGTAGATTGGATTTGCATGCGTCTAATAATTCCTGATGTTTTGCATTTCTCAGTGTCCTTTTCATTTTTTTTAAGATTGAGCTAAACTTACAACTTCAAATTGCCTTCTTGAAAAATTTACCGCGTTTGGATTTTTATGGCCATTCCCTACCCCAGGACATTTTTTGAGGGCATGAGTCATTTACAGCCCTGCCGTCCTTGTGAATATTAGTGACCATGAGCAGTAGATTTAAAGCTGCTCTTTGAGGAAACGGCCTTAGGGTGGCAGCATTTCTAAGTTGCCAACTCTGCTTGCTAGGGAAACAGAACCTTGCTGCAAGTTGTGCTTTGAGGTTGCAGATTAGAGTGGAATGTGCCAGGACAAACCCCGATAAGTTTTAGCCTCCTTAATTCTTGTTTGTGTCTTTAAGTTGTAGTTTTTATCAGAGCAAATTTGATTGAAAAATGTCTTTTGTTCTAGGTGTACAGAATCTTGTTCATTTACACATATACATATATCTATTGATCTTTGGGTCCTTTTCCATGTCGGTTATTACAGAGTGTTGAGTAGACCACTCTTGGTATTCCATAGGTCTTTGGGGATTATATTTTTTATATGTATTAGTATATGTGTGTTAACCCCAATATCCTAATTTATCCATTCCTCACACCATTTCTTTGGCTTAACCATAAGTTGTCTTCTCATTCTGAGATTGTCTTTCTCTATGGAAATATGTTCATGTTTATGAATTTTCAGATAACATAAGGGATATCATAGGACATTTGTCTTTCGCATTCTGACTTACTTCACGTTGTGTGATTATCTCTAGGCTCATCTGTGGTGCTGCATATGCCATTCTTTTATTTTTTTCGTGACTGATATTCCATTCTGTCCATATACCACTTCTTCTCTGTCCATTCATCTGTTTATGGACCTTCTTTTGGCTTCCATGTCGTGGCTATTTCAATATTGCTGCAGTGCACATTTGCCTGCCTCTGTCTTTCCGATTCTGGTGGTCTTCGGTTATAGGCCCAAAAGGTGCCCTGCCGCATCATATGGTAGCTCAATTTTTACCTTTTAAAGCAGCTGCATTCAGTTTTCGTTAGTGCTGTTACCAATTACATCCCACCAGCAGCTAGAAGGTACCCAGTTCTCTAAAACCCCTTCAGCATTTCTAGTTTGTAGACTGTTTGCTGATGGTCATTTGACTGGTGTGAGCTGAAACCTTTTTGGAGGTTGGATTTGTATGTGGCTAATAATTCCTTCTACTGAGCTTTAGGCATGTCCATGTTGTTCTTTTCCTTTTTTTTTTAAAGAGTGAGTACAACTTCCCTCTTCATGTTGACTTCTTGAAAGATTTGTCATGTGTTGAATTTTCTTGCCTATTCCCTACCCCAGGGCATTTTTTGAGGGCAGATGCCATTTACAGCCCTGAGTCCTTGTGACTATTAAGCAACCATTAGCACTGGGTTTAAAGCTGCTGTTGTGGGAAACACCCACTAGGCGCCAGCATCATTACGTTCTCAACTCTTGTTATTAGGGCACCAGAGTCTTCCTGGACGTAGTGTTCCGAGGTTGTAAATTAGAGGGGAATGTGCTGGGACAAGCCCCCAGAAGTTTATGTCTCCTTACTTCTGTTTGTTTTTTAATTTAATTTCTATTTCTTATCGGAGAATATTGGATTAGAGTGTTGTGATTGTCTGGCTGTACAGAATCTGCTCAATGATTCATACATATGTCTGTTCATGTTCGGATTCTGTTACCATGTGTCTTATTACAGAATGTTGAGTAGACCTCGCATGGTATTTGGTAGGTGTTTTGTCATTATATATTTTATATGTATTGGTGATTATATAATTCATAGAGTTTATATGTTATATGTTTATATACATTTAACATACATTAGTATATGTATGTTAGCCCCATAATCCTAATTTATCCATCCTCCCACCTTTCATTTTGGTTAACCATTAGTTTCTTTTATAAGTCTGTGAGTGTCTTTTTCTGTGGAAATATGTCCATTTGTAGCAATCTTAGGATAACAGGTATAAATGATATCATAGGATATTTGTCATTCCCTTTTGACTTACTTAACCTGATATGATTATTTCTAGGCTCATCTGTAGTCCTGAAAACGGCATTTTTCATTTTTTTTCCCGAGGCTACTATTCCATTTAGTCCGTATACCACTTCTTCTTTGTCCATTCATCTGTTTATGGACCTTTTTTTGGCTTCCACGTCTTGGCTATTTCAGTAATGCTGCAGTGCACATTTGCCTGCCTCTGTCTTTCCGATTCTGGTGGTCTTAGGTTACAGGCCCAAAAGGTGCCCTGCCGCGTCATATGGTAGCTCAATTTTTACCTTTTAAAGCAGCTCCATTCAGTTTTCGTTAGTGCTCTTACCACTTTACATCCCACCAGCAGCTACAAGGTACACAGTTCTCTAAAATCCCTTCAGCATTTACAGTTTGTAGACTGTTTGCTGATGGTCATTTGACTGGTGTGAGCTGAAACCTTTTTGGAGGTTGGATTTGCATGTGACTAATAATTCCTTATACTGAGCTTTAGGCATGTGCTTTTTATTCTTTTCCTTTTTTTTTTTAAAGAGTGAGTACAACTTCCCTCTTCATATTGACTTCTTCAAAAACTTGTCAAAGAAAACTTGAATTTTCTTGCCTATTCCCTACCCCAGGGCATTTTTTGAGGGCAGGTGTCATTTACAGCCCTGCAGTCCTTGTGACTATTAAGCAACCATTAGCACTGGGTTTAAAGCTGCTGTTGTGGGAAACAGCCACAAGGCGGCAGCATTATTACGTTCTCACCTCTTGTTACTAGGGCAACAGAGTCTTCCTGGAGGTAGTGTTCCGAGGTTGTAAATTAGAGAGGAGTGTGCTGGGATAAGCCCCCAGAAGTTTATGTCTCCTTACTTATGTTTGTTTTTTAAATTTAATTTCTCTTTCTTATCGGAGTAAATTCGATTAGAGTGTTGTGATTGTCTGGCTGTACAGAATGTGCTCAATGATTCATACATATGTCTGTTCATCTTCGGATCCTGTTACCATGTAATTTTTTACAGAATGTTGAGTAGACCTCCCTTGGTATTTGGCAGGTGTTTCGTGATTATATATTTTATATGTATTGGTGATTATATAATTCATAGAGTTTATATGTTATATGTTTATATACATTTAACATACATTAGTATATGTATGTTATCCCCATAGTCCTAATTTATCCATCCTCCCACCTTTCATTTTGGCGAACCATTCGTTCGTTTTATAAGTCTGTGAGTGTCTTTTTCTGTGGAAATATGTTCATTGGTAGAAATCTTAGGATAACATGTATAAATGATATCATAGGATATTTGTCATTCCCTTTTGACTTACTTAACCTGATATGATTATTTCTAGGCTCATCTGTAGTCCTGAAAACGGCATTTTTCATTTTTTTTCCCGAGGCTACTATTCCATTTAGTCCGTATACCACTTCTTCTTTGTCCATTCATCTGTTTATGGACCTTTTTTTGGCTTCCACGTCTTGGCTATTTCAGTAATGCTGCAGTGCACATTTGCCTGCCTCTGTCTTTCCGATTCTGGTGGTCTTAGGTTACAGGCCCAAAAGGTGCCCTGCCGCGTCATATGGTAGCTCAATTTTTACCTTTTAAAGCAGCTCCATTCAGTTTTCGTTAGTGCTCTTACCACTTTACATCCCACCAGCAGCTACAAGGTACACAGTTCTCTAAAATCCCTTCAGCATTTACAGTTTGTAGACTGTTTGCTGATGGTCATTTGACTGGTGTGAGCTGAAACCTTTTTGGAGGTTGGATTTGCATGTGACTAATAATTCCTTATACTGAGCTTTAGGCATGTGCTTTTTATTCTTTTCCTTTTTTTTTTTAAAGAGTGAGTACAACTTCCCTCTTCATATTGACTTCTTCAAAAACTTGTCAAAGAAAACTTGAATTTTCTTGCCTATTCCCTACCCCAGGGCATTTTTTGAGGGCAGGTGTCATTTACAGCCCTGCAGTCCTTGTGACTATTAAGCAACCATTAGCACTGGGTTTAAAGCTGCTGTTGTGGGAAACAGCCACAAGGCGGCAGCATTATTACGTTCTCACCTCTTGTTACTAGGGCAACAGAGTCTTCCTGGAGGTAGTGTTCCGAGGTTGTAAATTAGAGAGGAGTGTGCTGGGATAAGCCCCCAGAAGTTTATGTCTCCTTACTTATGTTTGTTTTTTAAATTTAATTTCTCTTTCTTATCGGAGTAAATTCGATTAGAGTGTTGTGATTGTCTGGCTGTACAGAATGTGCTCAATGATTCATACATATGTCTGTTCATGTTCGGATTCTGTTACCATGTGTCTTATTACAGAATGTTGAGTAGACCTCGCATGGTATTTGGTAGGTGTTTAGTCATTATATATTTTATATGTATTGGTGATTATATAATTCATAGAGTTTATATGTTATATGTTTATATACATTTAACATACATTAGTATATGTATGTTATCCCCATAATCCTAATTTATCCATCCTCCCACCTTTCATTTTGGTTAACCATTAGTTCGTTTTATAAGTCTGTGAGTGTCTTTTTCTGTGGAAATATGTCCATTGGTAGCAATCTTAGGATAACATGTATAAATGATATCATAGGATATTTGTCATTCCCTTTTGAATAACTTAACCTAATATGATTATTTCTAGGCTCATCTGTAGTCCTGAAAACGGCACTGTTCATTTTTTTCTGAGGCTACTATTCCATTCGGTACGTATACCACTTCTTCTTTGTCCATTTATCTGATGATGGACATTTTGTTTGTATCCATGTCTTAGCTATTGTAAATACTGCTGCAATACACGATTTTCCATCCCGTGTCTTTTTGATTCTGGCTTTCACAAGTGACAGGCCCAATAGTGGGCCTTGCGGATCATATGGTGACTCAATTTTTACCTTTAAACGCACTGCCATTCTGTTCCTATTATTGGCTGTTACCAGTTTACATCCCACTTAGACCGAGAGGTTACACTATTCTCCACAACTTCTTCAACATCTATTGTTTGTTGACTTTTTGCTGATGGTCATTGTGACTGGTGTTAGGTGATACCTTTGTGTAGATTGGATTTGCATGCGTCTAATAATTCCTGATGTTTTGCATTTCTCAGTGTCCTTTTCATTTTTTTTAAGATTGAGCTAAACTTACAACTTCAAATTGCCTTCTTGAAAAATTTACCGCGTTTGGATTTTTATGGCCATTCCCTACCCCAGGACATTTTTTGAGGGCATGAGTCATTTACAGCCCTGCCGTCCTTGTGAATATTAGTGACCATGAGCAGTAGATTTAAAGCTGCTCTTTGAGGAAACGGCCTTAGGGTGGCAGCATTTCTAAGTTGCCAACTCTGCTTGCTAGGGAAACAGAACCTTGCTGCAAGTTGTGCTTTGAGGTTGCAGATTAGAGTGGAATGTGCCAGGACAAACCCCGATAAGTTTTAGCCTCCTTAATTCTTGTTTGTGTCTTTAAGTTGTAGTTTTTATCAGAGCAAATTTGATTGAAAAATGTCTTTTGTTCTAGGTGTACAGAATCTTGTTCATTTACACATATACATATATCTATTGATCTTTGGGTCCTTTTCCATGTCGGTTATTACAGAGTGTTGAGTAGACCACTCTTGGTATTCCATAGGTCTTTGGGGATTATATTTTTTATATGTATTAGTATATGTGTGTTAACCCCAATATCCTAATTTATCCATTCCTCACACCATTTCTTTGGCTTAACCATAAGTTGTCTTCTCATTCTGAGATTGTCTTTCTCTATGGAAATATGTTCATGTTTATGAATTTTCAGATAACATAAGGGATATCATAGGACATTTGTCTTTCGCATTCTGACTTACTTCACGTTGTGTGATTATCTCTAGGCTCATCTGTGGTGCTGCATATGCCATTCTTTTATTTTTTTCGTGACTGATATTCCATTCTGTCCATATACCACTTCTTCTCTGTCCATTCATCTGTTTATGGACCTTCTTTTGGCTTCCATGTCGTGGCTATTTCAATATTGCTGCAGTGCACATTTGCCTGCCTCTGTCTTTCCGATTCTGGTGGTCTTTGGTTATAGGCCCAAAAGGTGCCCTGCCGCATCATATGGTAGCTCAATTTTTACCTTTTAAAGCAGCTGCATTCAGTTTTCGTTAGTGCTGTTACCAATTACATCCCACCAGCAGCTAGAAGGTACACAGTTCTCTAAAACCCCTTCAGCATTTCTAGTTTGTAGACTGTTTGCTGATGGTCATTTGACTGGTGTGAGCTGAAACCTTTTTGGAGGTTGGATTTGTATGTGGCTAATAATTCCTTCTACTGAGCTTTAGGCATGTCCATGTTGTTCTTTTCCTTTTTTTTTTAAAGAGTGAGTACAACTTCCCTCTTCATGTTGACTTCTTGAAAGATTTGTCATGTGTTGAATTTTCTTGCCTATTCCCTACCCCAGGGCATTTTTTGAGGGCAGATGCCATTTACAGCCCTGAGTCCTTGTGACTATTAAGCAACCATTAGCACTGGGTTTAAAGCTGCTGTTGTGGGAAACACCCACTAGGCGCCAGCATCATTACGTTCTCAACTCTTGTTATTAGGGCACCAGAGTCTCCCTGGACGTAGTGTTCCGAGTTTGTAAATTAGAGGAGAATGTGCTGGGACAAGCCCCCAGAAGTTTATGTCTCCTTACTTCTGTTTGTTTTTTAATTTAATTTCTATTTCTTATCGGAGAATATTGGATTAGAGTGTTGTGATTGTCTGGCTGTACAGAATCTGCTCAATGATTCATACATATGTCTGTTCATGTTCGGATTCTGTTACCATGTGTCTTATTACAGAATGTTGAGTAGACCTCGCATGGTATTTGGTAGGTGTTTTGTCATTATATATTTTATATGTATTGGTGATTATATAATTCATAGAGTTTATATGTTATATGTTTATATACATTTAACATACATTAGTATATGTATGTTAGCCCCATAATCCTAATTTATCCATCCTCCCACCTTTCATTTTGGTTAACCATTAGTTTCTTTTATAAGTCTGTGAGTGTCTTTTTCTGTGGAAATATGTCCATTTGTAGCAATCTTAGGATAACAGGTATAAATGATATCATAGGATATTTGTCATTCCCTTTTGACTTACTTAACCTGATATGATTATTTCTAGGCTCATCTGTAGTCCTGAAAACGGCATTTTTCATTTTTTTTCCCGAGGCTACTATTCCATTTAGTCCGTATACCACTTCTTCTTTGTCCATTCATCTGTTTATGGACCTTTTTTTGGCTTCCACGTCTTGGCTATTTCAGTAATGCTGCAGTGCACATTTGCCTGCCTCTGTCTTTCCGATTCTGGTGGTCTTAGGTTACAGGCCCAAAAGGTGCCCTGCCGCGTCATATGGTAGCTCAATTTTTACCTTTTAAAGCAGCTCCATTCAGTTTTCGTTAGTGCTCTTACCACTTTACATCCCACCAGCAGCTACAAGGTACACAGTTCTCTAAAATCCCTTCAGCATTTACAGTTTGTAGACTGTTTGCTGATGGTCATTTGACTGGTGTGAGCTGAAACCTTTTTGGAGGTTGGATTTGCATGTGACTAATAATTCCTTATACTGAGCTTTAGGCATGTGCTTTTTATTCTTTTCCTTTTTTTTTTTAAAGAGTGAGTACAACTTCCCTCTTCATATTGACTTCTTCAAAAACTTGTCAAAGAAAACTTGAATTTTCTTGCCTATTCCCTACCCCAGGGCATTTTTTGAGGGCAGGTGTCATTTACAGCCCTGCAGTCCTTGTGACTATTAAGCAACCATTAGCACTGGGTTTAAAGCTGCTGTTGTGGGAAACAGCCACAAGGCGGCAGCATTATTACGTTCTCACCTCTTGTTACTAGGGCAACAGAGTCTTCCTGGAGGTAGTGTTCCGAGGTTGTAAATTAGAGAGGAGTGTGCTGGGATAAGCCCCCAGAAGTTTATGTCTCCTTACTTATGTTTGTTTTTTAAATTTAATTTCTCTTTCTTATCGGAGTAAATTCGATTAGAGTGTTGTGATTGTCTGGCTGTACAGAATGTGCTCAATGATTCATACATATGTCTGTTCATCTTCGGATCCTGTTACCATGTAATTTTTTACAGAATGTTGAGTAGACCTCCCTTGGTATTTGGCAGGTGTTTCGTGATTATATATTTTATATGTATTGGTGATTATATAATTCATAGAGTTTATATGTTATATGTTTATATACATTTAACATACATTAGTATATGTATGTTATCCCCATAGTCCTAATTTATCCATCCTCCCACCTTTCATTTTGGCGAACCATTCGTTCGTTTTATAAGTCTGTGAGTGTCTTTTTCTGTGGAAATATGTCCATTTGTAGCAATCTTAGGATAACATGTATAAATGATATCATAGGATATTTGTTATTCCCTTTTGAATAACTTAACCTAATATGATTATTTCTAGGCTCATCTGTAGTCCTGAAAACGGCACTGTTCATTTTTTTCTGAGGCTACTATTCCATTCGGTACGTATACCACTTCTTCTTTGTCCATTTATCTGATGATGGACATTTTGTTTGTATCCATGTCTTAGCTATTGTAAATACTGCTGCAATACACGATTTTCCATCCCGTGTCTTTTTGATTCTGGCTTTCACAAGTGACAGGCCCAATAGTGGGCCTTCCGGATCATATGGTGACTCAATTTTTACCTTTAAACGCACTGCCATTCTGTTCCTATTATTGGCTGTTACCAGTTTACATCCCACGTAGACCGAGAGGTTACACTATTCTCCACAACTTCTTCAACATCTATTGTTTGTTGACTTTTTGCTGATGGTCATTGTGACTGGTGTTAGGTGATACCTTTGTGTAGATTGGATTTGCATGCGTCTAATAATTCCTGATGTTTTGCATTTCTCAGTGTCCTTTTCATTTTTTTTAAGATTGAGCTAAACTTACAACTTCAAATTGCCTTCTTGAAAAATTTACCGCGTTTGGATTTTTATGGCCATTCCCTACCCCAGGACATTTTTTGAGGGCATGAGTCATTTACAGCCCTGCCGTCCTTGTGAATATTAGTGACCATGAGCAGTAGATTTAAAGCTGCTCTTTGAGGAAACGGCCTTAGGGTGGCAGCATTTCTAAGTTGCCAACTCTGCTTGCTAGGGAAACAGAACCTTGCTGCAAGTTGTGCTTTGAGGTTGCAGATTAGAGTGGAATGTGCCAGGACAAACCCCGATAAGTTTTAGCCTCCTTAATTCTTGTTTGTGTCTTTAAGTTGTAGTTTTTATCAGAGCAAATTTGATTGAAAAATGTCTTTTGTTCTAGGTGTACAGAATCTTGTTCATTTACACATATACATATATCTATTGATCTTTGGGTCCTTTTCCATGTCGGTTATTACAGAGTGTTGAGTAGACCACTCTTGGTATTCCATAGGTCTTTGGGGATTATATTTTTTATATGTATTAGTATATGTGCGTTAACCCCAATATCCTAATTTATCCATTCCTCACACCATTTCTTTGGCTTAACCATAAGTTGTCTTCTCATTCTGAGATTGTCTTTCTCTATGGAAATATGTTCATTTTTATGAATTTTCAGATAACATAAGGGATATCATAGGACATTTGTCTTTCGCATTCTGACTTACTTCACGTTGTGTGATTATCTCTAGGCTCATCTGTGGTGCTGCATATGCCATTCTTTTATTTTTTTCGTGACTGATATTCCATTCTGTCCATATACCACTTCTTCTCTGTCCATTCATCTGTTTATGGACCTTCTTTTGGCTTCCATGTCGTGGCTATTTCAATATTGCTGCAGTGCACATTTGCCTGCCTCTGTCTTTCCGATTCTGGTGGTCTTCGGTTATAGGCCCAAAAGGTGCCCTGCCGCATCATATGGTAGCTCAATTTTTACCTTTTAAAGCAGCTGCATTCAGTTTTCGTTAGTGCTGTTACCAATTACATCCCACCAGCAGCTAGAAGGTACCCAGTTCTCTAAAACCCCTTCAGCATTTCTAGTTTGTAGACTGTTTGCTGATGGTCATTTGACTGGTGTGAGCTGAAACCTTTTTGGAGGTTGGATTTGTATGTGGCTAATAATTCCTTGTACTGAGCTTTAGGCATGTCCATGTTGTTCTTTTCCTTTTTTTTTTTAAAGTGTGAGTACAACTTCCCTCTTCATGTTGACTTCTTGAAAGATTTGTCATGTGTTGAATTTTCTTGCCTATTCCCTACCCCAGGGCATTTTTTGAGGGCAGATGCCATTTACAGCCCTGAGTCCTTGTGACTATTAAGCAACCATTAGCACTGGGTTTAAAGCTGCTGTTGTGGGAAACACCCACTAGGCGGCAGCATCATTACGTTCTCAACTCTTGTTATTAGGGCACCAGAGTCTTCCTGGACGTAGTGTTCCGAGGTTGTAAATTAGAGGGGAATGTGCTGGGACAAGCCCCCAGAAGTTTATGTCTCCTTACTTCTGTTTGTTTTTTAATTTAATTTCTATTTCTTATCGGAGAATATTGGATTAGAGTGTTGTGATTGTCTGGCTGTACAGAATCTGCTCAATGATTCATACATATGTCTGTTCATGTTCGGATTCTGTTACCATGTGTCTTATTACAGAATGTTGAGTAGACCTCGCATGGTATTTGGTAGGTGTTTTGTCATTATATATTTTATATGTATTGGTGATTATATAATTCATAGAGTTTATATGTTATATGTTTATATACATTTAACATACATTAGTATATGTATGTTAGCCCCATAATCCTAATTTATCCATCCTCCCACCTTTCATTTTGGTTAACCATTAGTTTCTTTTATAAGTCTGTGAGTGTCTTTTTCTGTGGAAATATGTCCATTTGTAGCAATCTTAGGATAACAGGTATAAATGATATCATAGGATATTTGTCATTCCCTTTTGACTTACTTAACCTGATATGATTATTTCTAGGCTCATCTGTAGTCCTGAAAACGGCATTTTTCATTTTTTTTCCCGAGGCTACTATTCCATTTAGTCCGTATACCACTTCTTCTTTGTCCATTCATCTGTTTATGGACCTTTTTTTGGCTTCCACGTCTTGGCTATTTCAGTAATGCTGCAGTGCACATTTGCCTGCCTCTGTCTTTCCGATTCTGGTGGTCTTAGGTTACAGGCCCAAAAGGTGCCCTGCCGCGTCATATGGTAGCTCAATTTTTACCTTTTAAAGCAGCTCCATTCAGTTTTCGTTAGTGCTCTTACCACTTTACATCCCACCAGCAGCTACAAGGTACACAGTTCTCTAAAATCCCTTCAGCATTTACAGTTTGTAGACTGTTTGCTGATGGTCATTTGACTGGTGTGAGCTGAAACCTTTTTGGAGGTTGGATTTGCATGTGACTAATAATTCCTTATACTGAGCTTTAGGCATGTGCTTTTTATTCTTTTCCTTTTTTTTTTTAAAGAGTGAGTACAACTTCCCTCTTCATATTGACTTCTTCAAAAACTTGTCAAAGAAAACTTGAATTTTCTTGCCTATTCCCTACCCCAGGGCATTTTTTGAGGGCAGGTGTCATTTACAGCCCTGCAGTCCTTGTGACTATTAAGCAACCATTAGCACTGGGTTTAAAGCTGCTGTTGTGGGAAACAGCCACAAGGCGGCAGCATTATTACGTTCTCACCTCTTGTTACTAGGGCAACAGAGTCTTCCTGGAGGTAGTGTTCCGAGGTTGTAAATTAGAGAGGAGTGTGCTGGGATAAGCCCCCAGAAGTTTATGTCTCCTTACTTATGTTTGTTTTTTAAATTTAATTTCTCTTTCTTATCGGAGTAAATTCGATTAGAGTGTTGTGATTGTCTGGCTGTACAGAATGTGCTCAATGATTCATACATATGTCTGTTCATCTTCGGATCCTGTTACCATGTAATTTTTTACAGAATGTTGAGTAGACCTCCCTTGGTATTTGGCAGGTGTTTCGTGATTATATATTTTATATGTATTGGTGATTATATAATTCATAGAGTTTATATGTTATATGTTTATATACATTTAACATACATTAGTATATGTATGTTATCCCCATAGTCCTAATTTATCCATCCTCCCACCTTTCATTTTGGCGAACCATTCGTTCGTTTTATAAGTCTGTGAGTGTCTTTTTCTGTGGAAATATGTCCATTTGTAGCAATCTTAGGATAACATGTATAAATGATATCATAGGATATTTGTTATTCCCTTTTGAATAACTTAACCTAATATGATTATTTCTAGGCTCATCTGTAGTCCTGAAAACGGCACTGTTCATTTTTTTCTGAGGCTACTATTCCATTCGGTACGTATACCACTTCTTCTTTGTCCATTTATCTGATGATGGACATTTTGTTTGTATCCATGTCTTAGCTATTGTAAATACTGCTGCAATACACGATTTTCCATCCCGTGTCTTTTTGATTCTGGCTTTCACAAGTGACAGGCCCAATAGTGGGCCTTCCGGATCATATGGTGACTCAATTTTTACCTTTAAACGCACTGCCATTCTGTTCCTATTATTGGCTGTTACCAGTTTACATCCCACTTAGACCGAGAGGTTACACTATGCTTCACAACTTCTTCAACATCTATTGTTTGTTGACTTTTTGCTGATGGTCATTGTGACTGGTGTTAGGTGATACCTTTGTGTAGATTGGATTTGCATGCGTCTAATAATTCCTGATGTTTTGCATTTCTCAGTGTCCTTTTCATTTTTTTTAAGATTGAGCTAAACTTACAACTTCAAATTGCCTTCTTGAAAAATTTACCGCGTTTGGATTTTTATGGCCATTCCCTACCCCAGGACATTTTTTGAGGGCATGAGTCATTTACAGCCCTGCCGTCCTTGTGAATATTAGTGACCATGAGCAGTAGATTTAAAGCTGCTCTTTGAGGAAACGGCCTTAGGGTGGCAGCATTTCTAAGTTGCCAACTCTGCTTGCTAGGGAAACAGAACCTTGCTGCAAGTTGTGCTTTGAGGTTGCAGATTAGAGTGGAATGTGCCAGGACAAACCCCGATAAGTTTTAGCCTCCTTAATTCTTGTTTGTGTCTTTAAGTTGTAGTTTTTATCAGAGCAAATTTGATTGAAAAATGTCTTTTGTTCTAGGTGTACAGAATCTTGTTCATTTACACATATACATATATCTATTGATCTTTGGGTCCTTTTCCATGTCGGTTATTACAGAGTGTTGAGTAGACCACTCTTGGTATTCCATAGGTCTTTGGGGATTATATTTTTTATATGTATTAGTATATGTGCGTTAACCCCAATATCCTAATTTATCCATTCCTCACACCATTTCTTTGGCTTAACCATAAGTTGTCTTCTCATTCTGAGATTGTCTTTCTCTATGGAAATATGTTCATTTTTATGAATTTTCAGATAACGTAAGGGATATCATAGGACATTTGTCTTTCGCATTCTGACTTACTTCACGTTGTGTGATTATCTCTAGGCTCATCTGTGGTGCTGCATATGCCATTCTTTTATTTTTTTCGTGACTGATATTCCATTCTGTCCATATACCACTTCTTCTCTGTCCATTCATCTGTTTATGGACCTTCTTTTGGCTTCCATGTCGTGGCTATTTCAATATTGCTGCAGTGCACATTTGCCTGCCTCTGTCTTTCCGATTCTGGTGGTCTTAGGTTATAGGCCCAAAAGGTGCCCTGCCGCATCATATGGTAGCTCAATTTTTACCTTTTAAAGCAGCTGCATTCAGTTTTCGTTAGTGCTGTTACCAATTACATCCCACCAGCAGCTAGAAGGTACCCAGTTCTCTAAAACCCCTTCAGCATTTCTAGTTTGTAGACTGTTTGCTGATGGTCATTTGACTGGTGTGAGCTGAAACCTTTTTGGAGGTTGGATTTGTATGTGGCTAATAATTCCTTGTACTGAGCTTTAGGCATGTCCATGTTGTTCTTTTCCTTTTTTTTTTTAAAGTGTGAGTACAACTTCCCTCTTCATGTTGACTTCTTGAAAGATTTGTCATGTGTTGAATTTTCTTGCCTATTCCCTACCCCAGGGCATTTTTTGAGGGCAGATGCCATTTACAGCCCTGAGTCCTTGTGACTATTAAGCAACCATTAGCACTGGGTTTAAAGCTGCTGTTGTGGGAAACACCCACTAGGCGGCAGCATCATTACGTTCTCAACTCTTGTTATTAGGGCACCAGAGTCTCCCTGGACGTAGTGTTCCGAGTTTGTAAATTAGAGGAGAATGTGCTGGGACAAGCCCCCAGAAGTTTATGTCTCCTTAGTAATGTTTGTTTTTTAAATTTAATATATATTTCTTATCGGAGAATATTGGATTAGAGTGTTGTGATTGTCTGGCTGTACAGAATCTGCTCAATGATTCATACATATGTCTGTTCATGTTCGGATTCTGTTACCATGTGTCTTATTACAGAATGTTGAGTAGACCTCGCATGGTATTTGGTAGGTGTTTTGTCATTATATATTTTATATGTATTGGTGATTATATAATTCATAGAGTTTATATGTTATATGTTTATATACATTTAACATACATTAGTATATGTATGTTAGCCCCATAATCCTAATTTATCCATCCTCCCACCTTTCATTTTGGTTAACCATTAGTTTCTTTTATAAGTCTGTGAGTGTCTTTTTCTGTGGAAATATGTCCATTTGTAGCAATCTTAGGATAACAGGTATAAATGATATCATAGGATATTTGTCATTCCCTTTTGACTTACTTAACCTGATATGATTATTTCTAGGCTCATCTGTAGTCCTGAAAACGGCATTTTTCATTTTTTTTCCCGAGGCTACTATTCCATTTAGTCCGTATACCACTTCTTCTTTGTCCATTCATCTGTTTATGGACCTTTTTTTGGCTTCCACGTCTTGGCTATTTCAGTAATGCTGCAGTGCACATTTGCCTGCCTCTGTCTTTCCGATTCTGGTGGTCTTAGGTTACAGGCCCAAAAGGTGCCCTGCCGCGTCATATGGTAGCTCAATTTTTACCTTTTAAAGCAGCTCCATTCAGTTTTCGTTAGTGCTCTTACCACTTTACATCCCACCAGCAGCTACAAGGTACACAGTTCTCTAAAATCCCTTCAGCATTTACAGTTTGTAGACTGTTTGCTGATGGTCATTTGACTGGTGTGAGCTGAAACCTTTTTGGAGGTTGGATTTGCATGTGACTAATAATTCCTTATACTGAGCTTTAGGCATGTGCTTTTTATTCTTTTCCTTTTTTTTTTTAAAGAGTGAGTACAACTTCCCTCTTCATATTGACTTCTTCAAAAACTTGTCAAAGAAAACTTGAATTTTCTTGCCTATTCCCTACCCCAGGGCATTTTTTGAGGGCAGGTGTCATTTACAGCCCTGCAGTCCTTGTGACTATTAAGCAACCATTAGCACTGGGTTTAAAGCTGCTGTTGTGGGAAACAGCCACAAGGCGGCAGCATTATTACGTTCTCACCTCTTGTTACTAGGGCAACAGAGTCTTCCTGGAGGTAGTGTTCCGAGGTTGTAAATTAGAGAGGAGTGTGCTGGGATAAGCCCCCAGAAGTTTATGTCTCCTTACTTATGTTTGTTTTTTAAATTTAATTTCTCTTTCTTATCGGAGTAAATTCGATTAGAGTGTTGTGATTGTCTGGCTGTACAGAATGTGCTCAATGATTCATACATATGTCTGTTCATCTTCGGATCCTGTTACCATGTAATTTTTTACAGAATGTTGAGTAGACCTCCCTTGGTATTTGGCAGGTGTTTCGTGATTATATATTTTATATGTATTGGTGATTATATAATTCATAGAGTTTATATGTTATATGTTTATATACATTTAACATACATTAGTATATGTATGTTATCCCCATAGTCCTAATTTATCCATCCTCCCACCTTTCATTTTGGCGAACCATTCGTTCGTTTTATAAGTCTGTGAGTGTCTTTTTCTGTGGAAATATGTCCATTTGTAGCAATCTTAGGATAACATGTATAAATGATATCATAGGATATTTGTTATTCCCTTTTGAATAACTTAACCTAATATGATTATTTCTAGGCTCATCTGTAGTCCTGAAAACGGCACTGTTCATTTTTTTCTGAGGCTACTATTCCATTCGGTACGTATACCACTTCTTCTTTGTCCATTTATCTGATGATGGACATTTTGTTTGTATCCATGTCTTAGCTATTGTAAATACTGCTGCAATACACGATTTTCCATCCCGTGTCTTTTTGATTCTGGCTTTCACAAGTGACAGGCCCAATAGTGGGCCTTCCGGATCATATGGTGACTCAATTTTTACCTTTAAACGCACTGCCATTCTGTTCCTATTATTGGCTGTTACCAGTTTACATCCCACGTAGACCGAGAGGTTACACTATTCTCCACAACTTCTTCAACATCTATTGTTTGTTGACTTTTTGCTGATGGTCATTGTGACTGGTGTTAGGTGATACCTTTGTGTAGATTGGATTTGCATGCGTCTAATAATTCCTGATGTTTTGCATTTCTCAGTGTCCTTTTCATTTTTTTTAAGATTGAGCTAAACTTACAACTTCAAATTGCCTTCTTGAAAAATTTACCGCGTTTGGATTTTTATGGCCATTCCCTACCCCAGGACATTTTTTGAGGGCATGAGTCATTTACAGCCCTGCCGTCCTTGTGAATATTAGTGACCATGAGCAGTAGATTTAAAGCTGCTCTTTGAGGAAACGGCCTTAGGGTGGCAGCATTTCTAAGTTGCCAACTCTGCTTGCTAGGGAAACAGAACCTTGCTGCAAGTTGTGCTTTGAGGTTGCAGATTAGAGTGGAATGTGCCAGGACAAACCCCGATAAGTTTTAGCCTCCTTAATTCTTGTTTGTGTCTTTAAGTTGTAGTTTTTATCAGAGCAAATTTGATTGAAAAATGTCTTTTGTTCTAGGTGTACAGAATCTTGTTCATTTACACATATACATATATCTATTGATCTTTGGGTCCTTTTCCATGTCGGTTATTACAGAGTGTTGAGTAGACCACTCTTGGTATTCCATAGGTCTTTGGGGATTATATTTTTTATATGTATTAGTATATGTGCGTTAACCCCAATATCCTAATTTATCCATTCCTCACACCATTTCTTTGGCTTAACCATAAGTTGTCTTCTCATTCTGAGATTGTCTTTCTCTATGGAAATATGTTCATTTTTATGAATTTTCAGATAACATAAGGGATATCATAGGACATTTGTCTTTCGCATTCTGACTTACTTCACGTTGTGTGATTATCTCTAGGCTCATCTGTGGTGCTGCATATGCCATTCTTTTATTTTTTTCGTGACTGATATTCCATTCTGTCCATATACCACTTCTTCTCTGTCCATTCATCTGTTTATGGACCTTCTTTTGGCTTCCATGTCGTGGCTATTTCAATATTGCTGCAGTGCACATTTGCCTGCCTCTGTCTTTCCGATTCTGGTGGTCTTCGGTTATAGGCCCAAAAGGTGCCCTGCCGCATCATATGGTAGCTCAATTTTTACCTTTTAAAGCAGCTGCATTCAGTTTTCGTTAGTGCTGTTACCAATTACATCCCACCAGCAGCTAGAAGGTACCCAGTTCTCTAAAACCCCTTCAGCATTTCTAGTTTGTAGACTGTTTGCTGATGGTCATTTGACTGGTGTGAGCTGAAACCTTTTTGGAGGTTGGATTTGTATGTGGCTAATAATTCCTTGTACTGAGCTTTAGGCATGTCCATGTTGTTCTTTTCCTTTTTTTTTTTAAAGTGTGAGTACAACTTCCCTCTTCATGTTGACTTCTTGAAAGATTTGTCATGTGTTGAATTTTCTTGCCTATTCCCTACCCCAGGGCATTTTTTGAGGGCAGATGCCATTTACAGCCCTGAGTCCTTGTGACTATTAAGCAACCATTAGCACTGGGTTTAAAGCTGCTGTTGTGGGAAACACCCACTAGGCGGCAGCATCATTACGTTCTCAACTCTTGTTATTAGGGCACCAGAGTCTTCCTGGACGTAGTGTTCCGAGGTTGTAAATTAGAGGGGAATGTGCTGGGACAAGCCCCCAGAAGTTTATGTCTCCTTACTTCTGTTTGTTTTTTAATTTAATTTCTATTTCTTATCGGAGAATATTGGATTAGAGTGTTGTGATTGTCTGGCTGTACAGAATCTGCTCAATGATTCATACATATGTCTGTTCATGTTCGGATTCTGTTACCATGTGTCTTATTACAGAATGTTGAGTAGACCTCGCATGGTATTTGGTAGGTGTTTTGTCATTATATATTTTATATGTATTGGTGATTATATAATTCATAGAGTTTATATGTTATATGTTTATATACATTTAACATACATTAGTATATGTATGTTAGCCCCATAATCCTAATTTATCCATCCTCCCACCTTTCATTTTGGTTAACCATTAGTTTCTTTTATAAGTCTGTGAGTGTCTTTTTCTGTGGAAATATGTCCATTTGTAGCAATCTTAGGATAACAGGTATAAATGATATCATAGGATATTTGTCATTCCCTTTTGACTTACTTAACCTGATATGATTATTTCTAGGCTCATCTGTAGTCCTGAAAACGGCATTTTTCATTTTTTTTCCCGAGGCTACTATTCCATTTAGTCCGTATACCACTTCTTCTTTGTCCATTCATCTGTTTATGGACCTTTTTTTGGCTTCCACGTCTTGGCTATTTCAGTAATGCTGCAGTGCACATTTGCCTGCCTCTGTCTTTCCGATTCTGGTGGTCTTAGGTTACAGGCCCAAAAGGTGCCCTGCCGCGTCATATGGTAGCTCAATTTTTACCTTTTAAAGCAGCTCCATTCAGTTTTCGTTAGTGCTCTTACCACTTTACATCCCACCAGCAGCTACAAGGTACACAGTTCTCTAAAATCCCTTCAGCATTTACAGTTTGTAGACTGTTTGCTGATGGTCATTTGACTGGTGTGAGCTGAAACCTTTTTGGAGGTTGGATTTGCATGTGACTAATAATTCCTTATACTGAGCTTTAGGCATGTGCTTTTTATTCTTTTCCTTTTTTTTTTTAAAGAGTGAGTACAACTTCCCTCTTCATATTGACTTCTTCAAAAACTTGTCAAAGAAAACTTGAATTTTCTTGCCTATTCCCTACCCCAGGGCATTTTTTGAGGGCAGGTGTCATTTACAGCCCTGCAGTCCTTGTGACTATTAAGCAACCATTAGCACTGGGTTTAAAGCTGCTGTTGTGGGAAACAGCCACAAGGCGGCAGCATTATTACGTTCTCACCTCTTGTTACTAGGGCAACAGAGTCTTCCTGGAGGTAGTGTTCCGAGGTTGTAAATTAGAGAGGAGTGTGCTGGGATAAGCCCCCAGAAGTTTATGTCTCCTTACTTATGTTTGTTTTTTAAATTTAATTTCTCTTTCTTATCGGAGTAAATTCGATTAGAGTGTTGTGATTGTCTGGCTGTACAGAATGTGCTCAATGATTCATACATATGTCTGTTCATCTTCGGATCCTGTTACCATGTAATTTTTTACAGAATGTTGAGTAGACCTCCCTTGGTATTTGGCAGGTGTTTCGTGATTATATATTTTATATGTATTGGTGATTATATAATTCATAGAGTTTATATGTTATATGTTTATATACATTTAACATACATTAGTATATGTATGTTATCCCCATAGTCCTAATTTATCCATCCTCCCACCTTTCATTTTGGCGAACCATTCGTTCGTTTTATAAGTCTGTGAGTGTCTTTTTCTGTGGAAATATGTCCATTTGTAGCAATCTTAGGATAACATGTATAAATGATATCATAGGATATTTGTTATTCCCTTTTGAATAACTTAACCTAATATGATTATTTCTAGGCTCATCTGTAGTCCTGAAAACGGCACTGTTCATTTTTTTCTGAGGCTACTATTCCATTCGGTACGTATACCACTTCTTCTTTGTCCATTTATCTGATGATGGACATTTTGTTTGTATCCATGTCTTAGCTATTGTAAATACTGCTGCAATACACGATTTTCCATCCCGTGTCTTTTTGATTCTGGCTTTCACAAGTGACAGGCCCAATAGTGGGCCTTCCGGATCATATGGTGACTCAATTTTTACCTTTAAACGCACTGCCATTCTGTTCCTATTATTGGCTGTTACCAGTTTACATCCCACTTAGACCGAGAGGTTACACTATGCTTCACAACTTCTTCAACATCTATTGTTTGTTGACTTTTTGCTGATGGTCATTGTGACTGGTGTTAGGTGATACCTTTGTGTAGATTGGATTTGCATGCGTCTAATAATTCCTGATGTTTTGCATTTCTCAGTGTCCTTTTCATTTTTTTTAAGATTGAGCTAAACTTACAACTTCAAATTGCCTTCTTGAAAAATTTACCGCGTTTGGATTTTTATGGCCATTCCCTACCCCAGGACATTTTTTGAGGGCATGAGTCATTTACAGCCCTGCCGTCCTTGTGAATATTAGTGACCATGAGCAGTAGATTTAAAGCTGCTCTTTGAGGAAACGGCCTTAGGGTGGCAGCATTTCTAAGTTGCCAACTCTGCTTGCTAGGGAAACAGAACCTTGCTGCAAGTTGTGCTTTGAGGTTGCAGATTAGAGTGGAATGTGCCAGGACAAACCCCGATAAGTTTTAGCCTCCTTAATTCTTGTTTGTGTCTTTAAGTTGTAGTTTTTATCAGAGCAAATTTGATTGAAAAATGTCTTTTGTTCTAGGTGTACAGAATCTTGTTCATTTACACATATACATATATCTATTGATCTTTGGGTCCTTTTCCATGTCGGTTATTACAGAGTGTTGAGTAGACCACTCTTGGTATTCCATAGGTCTTTGGGGATTATATTTTTTATATGTATTAGTATATGTGCGTTAACCCCAATATCCTAATTTATCCATTCCTCACACCATTTCTTTGGCTTAACCATAAGTTGTCTTCTCATTCTGAGATTGTCTTTCTCTATGGAAATATGTTCATTTTTATGAATTTTCAGATAACGTAAGGGATATCATAGGACATTTGTCTTTCGCATTCTGACTTACTTCACGTTGTGTGATTATCTCTAGGCTCATCTGTGGTGCTGCATATGCCATTCTTTTATTTTTTTCGTGACTGATATTCCATTCTGTCCATATACCACTTCTTCTCTGTCCATTCATCTGTTTATGGACCTTCTTTTGGCTTCCATGTCGTGGCTATTTCAATATTGCTGCAGTGCACATTTGCCTGCCTCTGTCTTTCCGATTCTGGTGGTCTTAGGTTATAGGCCCAAAAGGTGCCCTGCCGCATCATATGGTAGCTCAATTTTTACCTTTTAAAGCAGCTGCATTCAGTTTTCGTTAGTGCTGTTACCAATTACATCCCACCAGCAGCTAGAAGGTACCCAGTTCTCTAAAACCCCTTCAGCATTTCTAGTTTGTAGACTGTTTGCTGATGGTCATTTGACTGGTGTGAGCTGAAACCTTTTTGGAGGTTGGATTTGTATGTGGCTAATAATTCCTTGTACTGAGCTTTAGGCATGTCCATGTTGTTCTTTTCCTTTTTTTTTTTAAAGTGTGAGTACAACTTCCCTCTTCATGTTGACTTCTTGAAAGATTTGTCATGTGTTGAATTTTCTTGCCTATTCCCTACCCCAGGGCATTTTTTGAGGGCAGATGCCATTTACAGCCCTGAGTCCTTGTGACTATTAAGCAACCATTAGCACTGGGTTTAAAGCTGCTGTTGTGGGAAACACCCACTAGGCGGCAGCATCATTACGTTCTCAACTCTTGTTATTAGGGCACCAGAGTCTCCCTGGACGTAGTGTTCCGAGTTTGTAAATTAGAGGAGAATGTGCTGGGACAAGCCCCCAGAAGTTTATGTCTCCTTAGTAATGTTTGTTTTTTAAATTTAATATATATTTCTTATCGGAGAATATTGGATTAGAGTGTTGTGATTGTCTGGCTGTACAGAATCTGCTCAATGATTCATACATATGTCTGTTCATGTTCGGATTCTGTTACCATGTGTCTTATTACAGAATGTTGAGTAGACCTCGCATGGTATTTGGTAGGTGTTTTGTCATTATATATTTTATATGTATTGGTGATTATATAATTCATAGAGTTTATATGTTATATGTTTATATACATTTAACATACATTAGTATATGTATGTTAGCCCCATAATCCTAATTTATCCATCCTCCCACCTTTCATTTTGGTTAACCATTAGTTCCTTTTATAAGTCTGTGAGTGTCTTTTTCTGTGGAAATATGTCCATTTGTAGCAATCTTAGGATAACAGGTATAAATGATATCATAGGATATTTGTCATTCCCTTTTGACTTACTTAACCTGATATGATTATTTCTAGGCTCATCTGTAGTCCTGAAAACGGCATTTTTCATTTTTTTTCCCGAGGCTACTATTCCATTTAGTCCGTATACCACTTCTTCTTTGTCCATTCATCTGTTTATGGACCTTTTTTTGGCTTCCACGTCTTGGCTATTTCAGTAATGCTGCAGTGCACATTTGCCTGCCTCTGTCTTTCCGATTCTGGTGGTCTTAGGTTACAGGCCCAAAAGGTGCCCTGCCGCGTCATATGGTAGCTCAATTTTTACCTTTTAAAGCAGCTCCATTCAGTTTTCGTTAGTGCTCTTACCACTTTACATCCCACCAGCAGCTACAAGGTACACAGTTCTCTAAAATCCCTTCAGCATTTACAGTTTGTAGACTGTTTGCTGATGGTCATTTGACTGGTGTGAGCTGAAACCTTTTTGGAGGTTGGATTTGCATGTGACTAATAATTCCTTATACTGAGCTTTAGGCATGTGCTTTTTATTCTTTTCCTTTTTTTTTTTAAAGAGTGAGTACAACTTCCCTCTTCATATTGACTTCTTCAAAAACTTGTCAAAGAAAACTTGAATTTTCTTGCCTATTCCCTACCCCAGGGCATTTTTTGAGGGCAGGTGTCATTTACAGCCCTGCAGTCCTTGTGACTATTAAGCAACCATTAGCACTGGGTTTAAAGCTGCTGTTGTGGGAAACAGCCACAAGGCGGCAGCATTATTACGTTCTCACCTCTTGTTACTAGGGCAACAGAGTCTTCCTGGAGGTAGTGTTCCGAGGTTGTAAATTAGAGAGGAGTGTGCTGGGATAAGCCCCCAGAAGTTTATGTCTCCTTACTTATGTTTGTTTTTTAAATTTAATTTCTCTTTCTTATCGGAGTAAATTCGATTAGAGTGTTGTGATTGTCTGGCTGTACAGAATGTGCTCAATGATTCATACATATGTCTGTTCATCTTCGGATCCTGTTACCATGTAATTTTTTACAGAATGTTGAGTAGACCTCCCTTGGTATTTGGCAGGTGTTTCGTGATTATATATTTTATATGTATTGGTGATTATATAATTCATAGAGTTTATATGTTATATGTTTATATACATTTAACATACATTAGTATATGTATGTTATCCCCATAGTCCTAATTTATCCATCCTCCCACCTTTCATTTTGGCGAACCATTCGTTCGTTTTATAAGTCTGTGAGTGTCTTTTTCTGTGGAAATATGTCCATTTGTAGCAATCTTAGGATAACATGTATAAATGATATCATAGGATATTTGTTATTCCCTTTTGAATAACTTAACCTAATATGATTATTTCTAGGCTCATCTGTAGTCCTGAAAACGGCACTGTTCATTTTTTTCTGAGGCTACTATTCCATTCGGTACGTATACCACTTCTTCTTTGTCCATTTATCTGATGATGGACATTTTGTTTGTATCCATGTCTTAGCTATTGTAAATACTGCTGCAATACACGATTTTCCATCCCGTGTCTTTTTGATTCTGGCTTTCACAAGTGACAGGCCCAATAGTGGGCCTTCCGGATCATATGGTGACTCAATTTTTACCTTTAAACGCACTGCCATTCTGTTCCTATTATTGGCTGTTACCAGTTTACATCCCACGTAGACCGAGAGGTTACACTATTCTCCACAACTTCTTCAACATCTATTGTTTGTTGACTTTTTGCTGATGGTCATTGTGACTGGTGTTAGGTGATACCTTTGTGTAGATTGGATTTGCATGCGTCTAATAATTCCTGATGTTTTGCATTTCTCAGTGTCCTTTTCATTTTTTTTAAGATTGAGCTAAACTTACAACTTCAAATTGCCTTCTTGAAAAATTTACCGCGTTTGGATTTTTATGGCCATTCCCTACCCCAGGACATTTTTTGAGGGCATGAGTCATTTACAGCCCTGCCGTCCTTGTGAATATTAGTGACCATGAGCAGTTGATTTAAAGCTGCTCTTTGAGGAAACGGCCTTAGGGTGGCAGCATTTCTAAGTTGCCAACTCTGCTTGCTAGGGAAACAGAACCTTGCTGCAAGTTGTGCTTTGAGGTTGCAGATTAGAGTGGAATGTGCCAGGACAAACCCCGATAAGTTTTAGCCTCCTTAATTCTTGTTTGTGTCTTTAAGTTGTAGTTTTTATCAGAGCAAATTTGATTGAAAAATGTCTTTTGTTCTAGGTGTACAGAATCTTGTTCATTTACACATATACATATATCTATTGATCTTTGGGTCCTTTTCCATGTCGGTTATTACAGAGTGTTGAGTAGACCACTCTTGGTATTCCATAGGTCTTTGGGGATTATATTTTTTATATGTATTAGTATATGTGCGTTAACCCCAATATCCTAATTTATCCATTCCTCACACCATTTCTTTGGCTTAACCATAAGTTGTCTTCTCATTCTGAGATTGTCTTTCTCTATGGAAATATGTTCATGTTTATGAATTTTCAGATAACATAAGGGATATCATAGGACATTTGTCTTTCGCATTCTGACTTACTTCACGTTGTGTGATAATCTCTAGGCTCATCTGTGGTGCTGCATATGCCATTCTTTTATTTTTTTCGTGACTGATATTCCATTCTGTCCATATACCACTTCTTCTCTGTCCATTCATCTGTTTATGGACCTTCTTTTGGCTTCCATGTCGTGGCTATTTCAATATTGCTGCAGTGCACATTTGCCTGCCTCTGTCTTTCCGATTCTGGTGGTCTTAGGTTATAGGCCCAAAAGGTGCCCTGCCGCATCATATGGTAGCTCAATTTTTACCTTTTAAAGCAGCTGCATTCAGTTTTCGTTAGTGCTGTTACCAATTACATCCCACCAGCAGCTAGAAGGTACACAGTTCTCTAAAACCCCTTCAGCATTTCTAGTTTGTAGACTGTTTGCTGATGGTCATTTGACTGGTGTGAGCTGAAACCTTTTTGGAGGTTGGATTTGTATGTGGCTAATAATTCCTTCTACTGAGCTTTAGGCATGTCCATGTTGTTCTTTTCCTTTTTTTTTTTAAAGTGTGAGTACAACTTCCCTCTTCATGTTGACTTCTTGAAAGATTTGTCATGTGTTGAATTTTCTTGCCTATTCCCTACCCCAGGGCATTTTTTGAGGGCAGATGCCATTTACAGCCCTGAGTCCTTGTGACTATTAAGCAACCATTAGCACTGGGTTTAAAGCTGCTGTTGTGGGAAACACCCACTAGGCGGCAGCATCATTACGTTCTCAACTCTTGTTATTAGGGCACCAGAGTCTTCCTGGACGTAGTGTTCCGAGGTTGTAAATTAGAGGGGAATGTGCTGGGACAAGCCCCCAGAAGTTTATGTCTCCTTACTTCTGTTTGTTTTTTAATTTAATTTCTATTTCTTATCGGAGAATATTGGATTAGAGTGTTGTGATTGTCTGGCTGTACAGAATCTGCTCAATGATTCATACATATGTCTGTTCATGTTCGGATTCTGTTACCATGTGTCTTATTACAGAATGTTGAGTAGACCTCGCATGGTATTTGGTAGGTGTTTTGTCATTATATATTTTATATGTATTGGTGATTATATAATTCATAGAGTTTATATGTTATATGTTTATATACATTTAACATACATTAGTATATGTATGTTAGCCCCATAATCCTAATTTATCCATCCTCCCACCTTTCATTTTGGTTAACCATTAGTTCCTTTTATAAGTCTGTGAGTGTCTTTTTCTGTGGAAATATGTCCATTGGTAGAAATCTTAGGATAACAGGTATAAATGATATCATAGGATATTTGTCATTCCCTTTTGACTTACTTAACCTGATATGATTATTTCTAGGCTCATCTGTAGTCCTGAAAACGGCATTTTTCATTTTTTTTCCCGAGGCTACTATTCCATTTAGTCCGTATACCACTTCTTCTTTGTCCATTCATCTGTTTATGGACCTTTTTTTGGCTTCCACGTCTTGGCTATTTCAGTAATGCTGCAGTGCACATTTGCCTGCCTCTGTCTTTCCGATTCTGGTGGTCTTAGGTTACAGGCCCAAAAGGTGCCCTGCCGCGTCATATGGTAGCTCAATTTTTACCTTTTAAAGCAGCTCCATTCAGTTTTCGTTAGTGCTCTTACCACTTTACATCCCACCAGCAGCTACAAGGTACACAGTTCTCTAAAATCCCTTCAGCATTTACAGTTTGTAGACTGTTTGCTGATGGTCATTTGACTGGTGTGAGCTGAAACCTTTTTGGAGGTTGGATTTGCATGTGACTAATAATTCCTTATACTGAGCTTTAGGCATGTGCTTTTTATTCTTTTCCTTTTTTTTTTTAAAGAGTGAGTACAACTTCCCTCTTCATATTGACTTCTTCAAAAACTTGTCAAAGAAAACTTGAATTTTCTTGCCTATTCCCTACCCCAGGGCATTTTTTGAGGGCAGGTGTCATTTACAGCCCTGCAGTCCTTGTGACTCTTAAGCAACCATTAGCACTGGGTTTAAAGCTGCTGTTGTGGGAAACAGCCACAAGGCGGCAGCATTATTACGTTCTCACCTCTTGTTACTAGGGCAACAGAGTCTTCCTGGAGGTAGTGTTCCGAGGTTGTAAATTAGAGAGGAGTGTGCTGGGATAAGCCCCCAGAAGTTTATGTCTCCTTACTTATGTTTGTTTTTTAAATTTAATTTCTCTTTCTTATCGGAGTAAATTCGATTAGAGTGTTGTGATTGTCTGGCTGTACAGAATGTGCTCAATGATTCATACATATGTCTGTTCATGTTCGGATTCTGTTACCATGTGTCTTATTACAGAATGTTGAGTAGACCTCGCATGGTATTTGGTAGGTGTTTAGTGATTATATATTTTATATGTATTGGTGATTATATAATTCATAGAGTTTATATGTTATATGTTTATATACATTTAACATACATTAGTATATGTATGTTAGCCCCATAATCCTAATTTATCCATCCTCCCACCTTTCATTTTGGTTAACCATTAGTTTCTTTTATAAGTCTGTGAGTGTCTTTTTCTGTGGAAATATGTCCATTGGTAGCAATCTTAGGATAACATGTATAAATGATATCATAGGATATTTGTCATTCCCTTTTGAATAACTTAACCTAATATGATTATTTCTAGGCTCATCTGTAGTCCTGAAAACGGCACTGTTCATTTTTTTCTGAGGCTACTATTCCATTCGGTACGTATACCACTTCTTCTTTGTCCATTTATCTGATGATGGACATTTTGTTTGTATCCATGTCTTAGCTATTGTAAATACTGCTGCAATACACGATTTTCCATCCCGTGTCTTTTTGATTCTGGCTTTCACAAGTGACAGGCCCAATAGTGGGCCTTGCGGATCATATGGTGACTCAATTTTTACCTTTAAACGTACTGCCATTCTGTTCCTATTATTGGCTGTTACCAGTTTACATCCCACGTAGACCGAGAGGTTACACTATTCTCCACAACTTCTTCAACATCTATTGTTTGTTGACTTTTTGCTGATGGTCATTGTGACTGGTGTTAGGTGATACCTTTGTGTAGATTGGATTTGCATGCGTCTAATAATTCCTGATGTTTTGCATTTCTCAGTGTCCTTTTCATTTTTTTTAAGATTGAGCTAAACTTACAACTTCAAATTGCCTTCTTGAAAAATTTACCGCGTTTGGATTTTTATGGCCATTCCCTACCCCAGGACATTTTTTGAGGGCATGAGTCATTTACAGCCCTGCCGTCCTTGTGAATATTAGTGACCATGAGCAGTAGATTTAAAGCTGCTCTTTGAGGAAACGGCCTTAGGGTGGCAGCATTTCTAAGTTGCCAACTCTGCTTGCTAGGGAAACAGAACCTTGCTGCAAGTTGTGCTTTGAGGTTGCAGATTAGAGTGGAATGTGCCAGGACAAACCCCGATAAGTTTTAGCCTCCTTAATTCTTGTTTGTGTCTTTAAGTTGTAGTTTTTATCAGAGCAAATTTGATTGAAAAATGTCTTTTGTTCTAGGTGTACAGAATCTTGTTCATTTACACATATACATATATCTATTGATCTTTGGGTCCTTTTCCATGTCGGTTATTACAGAGTGTTGAGTAGACCACTCTTGGTATTCCATAGGTCTTTGGGGATTATATTTTTTATATGTATTAGTATATGTGTGTTAACCCCAATATCCTAATTTATCCATTCCTCACACCATTTCTTTGGCTTAACCATAAGTTGTCTTCTCATTCTGAGATTGTCTTTCTCTATGGAAATATGTTCATGTTTATGAATTTTCAGATAACATAAGGGATATCATAGGACATTTGTCTTTCGCATTCTGACTTACTTCACGTTGTGTGATTATCTCTAGGCTCATCTGTGGTGCTGCATATGCCATTCTTTTATTTTTTTCGTGACTGATATTCCATTCTGTCCATATACCACTTCTTCTCTGTCCATTCATCTGTTTATGGACCTTCTTTTGGCTTCCATGTCGTGGCTATTTCAATATTGCTGCAGTGCACATTTGCCTGCCTCTGTCTTTCCGATTCTGGTGGTCTTCGGTTATAGGCCCAAAAGGTGCCCTGCCGCATCATATGGTAGCTCAATTTTTACCTTTTAAAGCAGCTGCATTCAGTTTTCGTTAGTGCTGTTACCAATTACATCCCACCAGCAGCTAGAAGGTACACAGTTCTCTAAAACCCCTTCAGCATTTCTAGTTTGTAGACTGTTTGCTGATGGTCATTTGACTGGTGTGAGCTGAAACCTTTTTGGAGGTTGGATTTGTATGTGGCTAATAATTCCTTCTACTGAGCTTTAGGCATGTCCATGTTGTTCTTTTCCTTTTTTTTTTAAAGAGTGAGTACAACTTCCCTCTTCATGTTGACTTCTTGAAAGATTTGTCATGTGTTGAATTTTCTTGCCTATTCCCTACCCCAGGGCATTTTTTGAGGGCAGATGCCATTTACAGCCCTGAGTCCTTGTGACTATTAAGCAACCATTAGCACTGGGTTTAAAGCTGCTGTTGTGGGAAACACCCACTAGGCGCCAGCATCATTACGTTCTCAACTCTTGTTATTAGGGCACCAGAGTCTTCCTGGACGTAGTGTTCCGAGGTTGTAAATTAGAGGGGAATGTGCTGGGACAAGCCCCCAGAAGTTTATGTCTCCTTACTTCTGTTTGTTTTTTAATTTAATTTCTATTTCTTATCGGAGAATATTGGATTAGAGTGTTGTGATTGTCTGGCTGTACAGAATCTGCTCAATGATTCATACATATGTCTGTTCATGTTCGGATTCTGTTACCATGTGTCTTATTACAGAATGTTGAGTAGACCTCGCATGGTATTTGGTAGGTGTTTTGTCATTATATATTTTATATGTATTGGTGATTATATAATTCATAGAGTTTATATGTTATATGTTTATATACATTTAACATACATTAGTATATGTATGTTAGCCCCATAATCCTAATTTATCCATCCTCCCACCTTTCATTTTGGTTAACCATTAGTTTCTTTTATAAGTCTGTGAGTGTCTTTTTCTGTGGAAATATGTCCATTTGTAGCAATCTTAGGATAACAGGTATAAATGATATCATAGGATATTTGTCATTCCCTTTTGACTTACTTAACCTGATATGATTATTTCTAGGCTCATCTGTAGTCCTGAAAACGGCATTTTTCATTTTTTTTCCCGAGGCTACTATTCCATTTAGTCCGTATACCACTTCTTCTTTGTCCATTCATCTGTTTATGGACCTTTTTTTGGCTTCCACGTCTTGGCTATTTCAGTAATGCTGCAGTGCACATTTGCCTGCCTCTGTCTTTCCGATTCTGGTGGTCTTAGGTTACAGGCCCAAAAGGTGCCCTGCCGCGTCATATGGTAGCTCAATTTTTACCTTTTAAAGCAGCTCCATTCAGTTTTCGTTAGTGCTCTTACCACTTTACATCCCACCAGCAGCTACAAGGTACACAGTTCTCTAAAATCCCTTCAGCATTTACAGTTTGTAGACTGTTTGCTGATGGTCATTTGACTGGTGTGAGCTGAAACCTTTTTGGAGGTTGGATTTGCATGTGACTAATAATTCCTTATACTGAGCTTTAGGCATGTGCTTTTTATTCTTTTCCTTTTTTTTTTTAAAGAGTGAGTACAACTTCCCTCTTCATATTGACTTCTTCAAAAACTTGTCAAAGAAAACTTGAATTTTCTTGCCTATTCCCTACCCCAGGGCATTTTTTGAGGGCAGGTGTCATTTACAGCCCTGCAGTCCTTGTGACTATTAAGCAACCATTAGCACTGGGTTTAAAGCTGCTGTTGTGGGAAACAGCCACAAGGCGGCAGCATTATTACGTTCTCACCTCTTGTTACTAGGGCAACAGAGTCTTCCTGGAGGTAGTGTTCCGAGGTTGTAAATTAGAGAGGAGTGTGCTGGGATAAGCCCCCAGAAGTTTATGTCTCCTTACTTATGTTTGTTTTTTAAATTTAATTTCTCTTTCTTATCGGAGTAAATTCGATTAGAGTGTTGTGATTGTCTGGCTGTACAGAATGTGCTCAATGATTCATACATATGTCTGTTCATCTTCGGATCCTGTTACCATGTAATTTTTTACAGAATGTTGAGTAGACCTCCCTTGGTATTTGGCAGGTGTTTCGTGATTATATATTTTATATGTATTGGTGATTATATAATTCATAGAGTTTATATGTTATATGTTTATATACATTTAACATACATTAGTATATGTATGTTATCCCCATAGTCCTAATTTATCCATCCTCCCACCTTTCATTTTGGCGAACCATTCGTTCGTTTTATAAGTCTGTGAGTGTCTTTTTCTGTGGAAATATGTCCATTTGTAGCAATCTTAGGATAACATGTATAAATGATATCATAGGATATTTGTTATTCCCTTTTGAATAACTTAACCTAATATGATTATTTCTAGGCTCATCTGTAGTCCTGAAAACGGCACTGTTCATTTTTTTCTGAGGCTACTATTCCATTCGGTACGTATACCACTTCTTCTTTGTCCATTTATCTGATGATGGACATTTTGTTTGTATCCATGTCTTAGCTATTGTAAATACTGCTGCAATACACGATTTTCCATCCCGTGTCTTTTTGATTCTGGCTTTCACAAGTGACAGGCCCAATAGTGGGCCTTCCGGATCATATGGTGACTCAATTTTTACCTTTAAACGCACTGCCATTCTGTTCCTATTATTGGCTGTTACCAGTTTACATCCCACGTAGACCGAGAGGTTACACTATTCTCCACAACTTCTTCAACATCTATTGTTTGTTGACTTTTTGCTGATGGTCATTGTGACTGGTGTTAGGTGATACCTTTGTGTAGATTGGATTTGCATGCGTCTAATAATTCCTGATGTTTTGCATTTCTCAGTGTCCTTTTCATTTTTTTTAAGATTGAGCTAAACTTACAACTTCAAATTGCCTTCTTGAAAAATTTACCGCGTTTGGATTTTTATGGCCATTCCCTACCCCAGGACATTTTTTGAGGGCATGAGTCATTTACAGCCCTGCCGTCCTTGTGAATATTAGTGACCATGAGCAGTAGATTTAAAGCTGCTCTTTGAGGAAACGGCCTTAGGGTGGCAGCATTTCTAAGTTGCCAACTCTGCTTGCTAGGGAAACAGAACCTTGCTGCAAGTTGTGCTTTGAGGTTGCAGATTAGAGTGGAATGTGCCAGGACAAACCCCGATAAGTTTTAGCCTCCTTAATTCTTGTTTGTGTCTTTAAGTTGTAGTTTTTATCAGAGCAAATTTGATTGAAAAATGTCTTTTGTTCTAGGTGTACAGAATCTTGTTCATTTACACATATACATATATCTATTGATCTTTGGGTCCTTTTCCATGTCGGTTATTACAGAGTGTTGAGTAGACCACTCTTGGTATTCCATAGGTCTTTGGGGATTATATTTTTTATATGTATTAGTATATGTGCGTTAACCCCAATATCCTAATTTATCCATTCCTCACACCATTTCTTTGGCTTAACCATAAGTTGTCTTCTCATTCTGAGATTGTCTTTCTCTATGGAAATATGTTCATTTTTATGAATTTTCAGATAACATAAGGGATATCATAGGACATTTGTCTTTCGCATTCTGACTTACTTCACGTTGTGTGATTATCTCTAGGCTCATCTGTGGTGCTGCATATGCCATTCTTTTATTTTTTTCGTGACTGATATTCCATTCTGTCCATATACCACTTCTTCTCTGTCCATTCATCTGTTTATGGACCTTCTTTTGGCTTCCATGTCGTGGCTATTTCAATATTGCTGCAGTGCACATTTGCCTGCCTCTGTCTTTCCGATTCTGGTGGTCTTAGGTTATAGGCCCAAAAGGTGCCCTGCCGCATCATATGGTAGCTCAATTTTTACCTTTTAAAGCAGCTGCATTCAGTTTTCGTTAGTGCTGTTACCAATTACATCCCACCAGCAGCTAGAAGGTACCCAGTTCTCTAAAACCCCTTCAGCATTTCTAGTTTGTAGACTGTTTGCTGATGGTCATTTGACTGGTGTGAGCTGAAACCTTTTTGGAGGTTGGATTTGTATGTGGCTAATAATTCCTTGTACTGAGCTTTAGGCATGTCCATGTTGTTCTTTTCCTTTTTTTTTTTAAAGTGTGAGTACAACTTCCCTCTTCATGTTGACTTCTTGAAAGATTTGTCATGTGTTGAATTTTCTTGCCTATTCCCTACCCCAGGGCATTTTTTGAGGGCAGATGCCATTTACAGCCCTGAGTCCTTGTGACTATTAAGCAACCATTAGCACTGGGTTTAAAGCTGCTGTTGTGGGAAACACCCACTAGGCGCCAGCATCATTACGTTCTCAACTCTTGTTATTAGGGCACCAGAGTCTTCCTGGACGTAGTGTTCCGAGGTTGTAAATTAGAGGGGAATGTGCTGGGACAAGCCCCCAGAAGTTTATGTCTCCTTACTTCTGTTTGTTTTTTAATTTAATTTCTATTTCTTATCGGAGAATATTGGATTAGAGTGTTGTGATTGTCTGGCTGTACAGAATCTGCTCAATGATTCATACATATGTCTGTTCATGTTCGGATTCTGTTACCATGTGTCTTATTACAGAATGTTGAGTAGACCTCGCATGGTATTTGGTAGGTGTTTTGTCATTATATATTTTATATGTATTGGTGATTATATAATTCATAGAGTTTATATGTTATATGTTTATATACATTTAACATACATTAGTATATGTATGTTAGCCCCATAATCCTAATTTATCCATCCTCCCACCTTTCATTTTGGTTAACCATTAGTTTCTTTTATAAGTCTGTGAGTGTCTTTTTCTGTGGAAATATGTCCATTTGTAGCAATCTTAGGATAACAGGTATAAATGATATCATAGGATATTTGTCATTCCCTTTTGACTTACTTAACCTGATATGATTATTTCTAGGCTCATCTGTAGTCCTGAAAACGGCATTTTTCATTTTTTTTCCCGAGGCTACTATTCCATTTAGTCCGTATACCACTTCTTCTTTGTCCATTCATCTGTTTATGGACCTTTTTTTGGCTTCCACGTCTTGGCTATTTCAGTAATGCTGCAGTGCACATTTGCCTGCCTCTGTCTTTCCGATTCTGGTGGTCTTAGGTTACAGGCCCAAAAGGTGCCCTGCCGCGTCATATGGTAGCTCAATTTTTACCTTTTAAAGCAGCTCCATTCAGTTTTCGTTAGTGCTCTTACCACTTTACATCCCACCAGCAGCTACAAGGTACACAGTTCTCTAAAATCCCTTCAGCATTTACAGTTTGTAGACTGTTTGCTGATGGTCATTTGACTGGTGTGAGCTGAAACCTTTTTGGAGGTTGGATTTGCATGTGACTAATAATTCCTTATACTGAGCTTTAGGCATGTGCTTTTTATTCTTTTCCTTTTTTTTTTTAAAGAGTGAGTACAACTTCCCTCTTCATATTGACTTCTTCAAAAACTTGTCAAAGAAAACTTGAATTTTCTTGCCTATTCCCTACCCCAGGGCATTTTTTGAGGGCAGGTGTCATTTACAGCCCTGCAGTCCTTGTGACTATTAAGCAACCATTAGCACTGGGTTTAAAGCTGCTGTTGTGGGAAACAGCCACAAGGCGGCAGCATTATTACGTTCTCACCTCTTGTTACTAGGGCAACAGAGTCTTCCTGGAGGTAGTGTTCCGAGGTTGTAAATTAGAGAGGAGTGTGCTGGGATAAGCCCCCAGAAGTTTATGTCTCCTTACTTATGTTTGTTTTTTAAATTTAATTTCTCTTTCTTATCGGAGTAAATTCGATTAGAGTGTTGTGATTGTCTGGCTGTACAGAATGTGCTCAATGATTCATACATATGTCTGTTCATCTTCGGATCCTGTTACCATGTAATTTTTTACAGAATGTTGAGTAGACCTCCCTTGGTATTTGGCAGGTGTTTCGTGATTATATATTTTATATGTATTGGTGATTATATAATTCATAGAGTTTATATGTTATATGTTTATATACATTTAACATACATTAGTATATGTATGTTATCCCCATAGTCCTAATTTATCCATCCTCCCACCTTTCATTTTGGCGAACCATTCGTTCGTTTTATAAGTCTGTGAGTGTCTTTTTCTGTGGAAATATGTCCATTTGTAGCAATCTTAGGATAACATGTATAAATGATATCATAGGATATTTGTTATTCCCTTTTGAATAACTTAACCTAATATGATTATTTCTAGGCTCATCTGTAGTCCTGAAAACGGCACTGTTCATTTTTTTCTGAGGCTACTATTCCATTCGGTACGTATACCACTTCTTCTTTGTCCATTTATCTGATGATGGACATTTTGTTTGTATCCATGTCTTAGCTATTGTAAATACTGCTGCAATACACGATTTTCCATCCCGTGTCTTTTTGATTCTGGCTTTCACAAGTGACAGGCCCAATAGTGGGCCTTCCGGATCATATGGTGACTCAATTTTTACCTTTAAACGCACTGCCATTCTGTTCCTATTATTGGCTGTTACCAGTTTACATCCCACGTAGACCGAGAGGTTACACTATTCTCCACAACTTCTTCAACATCTATTGTTTGTTGACTTTTTGCTGATGGTCATTGTGACTGGTGTTAGGTGATACCTTTGTGTAGATTGGATTTGCATGCGTCTAATAATTCCTGATGTTTTGCATTTCTCAGTGTCCTTTTCATTTTTTTTAAGATTGAGCTAAACTTACAACTTCAAATTGCCTTCTTGAAAAATTTACCGCGTTTGGATTTTTATGGCCATTCCCTACCCCAGGACATTTTTTGAGGGCATGAGTCATTTACAGCCCTGCCGTCCTTGTGAATATTAGTGACCATGAGCAGTAGATTTAAAGCTGCTCTTTGAGGAAACGGCCTTAGGGTGGCAGCATTTCTAAGTTGCCAACTCTGCTTGCTAGGGAAACAGAACCTTGCTGCAAGTTGTGCTTTGAGGTTGCAGATTAGAGTGGAATGTGCCAGGACAAACCCCGATAAGTTTTAGCCTCCTTAATTCTTGTTTGTGTCTTTAAGTTGTAGTTTTTATCAGAGCAAATTTGATTGAAAAATGTCTTTTGTTCTAGGTGTACAGAATCTTGTTCATTTACACATATACATATATCTATTGATCTTTGGGTCCTTTTCCATGTCGGTTATTACAGAGTGTTGAGTAGACCACTCTTGGTATTCCATAGGTCTTTGGGGATTATATTTTTTATATGTATTAGTATATGTGCGTTAACCCCAATATCCTAATTTATCCATTCCTCACACCATTTCTTTGGCTTAACCATAAGTTGTCTTCTCATTCTGAGATTGTCTTTCTCTATGGAAATATGTTCATGTTTATGAATTTTCAGATAACATAAGGGATATCATAGGACATTTGTCTTTCGCATTCTGACTTACTTCACGTTGTGTGATAATCTCTAGGCTCATCTGTGGTGCTGCATATGCCATTCTTTTATTTTTTTCGTGACTGATATTCCATTCTGTCCATATACCACTTCTTCTCTGTCCATTCATCTGTTTATGGACCTTCTTTTGGCTTCCATGTCGTGGCTATTTCAATATTGCTGCAGTGCACATTTGCCTGCCTCTGTCTTTCCGATTCTGGTGGTCTTAGGTTATAGGCCCAAAAGGTGCCCTGCCGCATCATATGGTAGCTCAATTTTTACCTTTTAAAGCAGCTGCATTCAGTTTTCGTTAGTGCTGTTACCAATTACATCCCACCAGCAGCTAGAAGGTACCCAGTTCTCTAAAACCCCTTCAGCATTTCTAGTTTGTAGACTGTTTGCTGATGGTCATTTGACTGGTGTGAGCTGAAACCTTTTTGGAGGTTGGATTTGTATGTGGCTAATAATTCCTTGTACTGAGCTTTAGGCATGTCCATGTTGTTCTTTTCCTTTTTTTTTTTAAAGTGTGAGTACAACTTCCCTCTTCATGTTGACTTCTTGAAAGATTTGTCATGTGTTGAATTTTCTTGCCTATTCCCTACCCCAGGGCATTTTTTGAGGGCAGATGCCATTTACAGCCCTGAGTCCTTGTGACTATTAAGCAACCATTAGCACTGGGTTTAAAGCTGCTGTTGTGGGAAACACCCACTAGGCGCCAGCATCATTACGTTCTCAACTCTTGTTATTAGGGCACCAGAGTCTCCCTGGACGTAGTGTTCCGAGTTTGTAAATTAGAGGAGAATGTGCTGGGACAAGCCCCCAGAAGTTTATGTCTCCTTAGTAATGTTTGTTTTTTAAATTTAATTTATATTTCTTATCGGAGAATATTGGATTAGAGTGTTGTGATTGTCTGGCTGTACAGAATCTGCTCAATGATTCATACATATGTCTGTTCATGTTCGGATTCTGTTACCATGTGTCTTATTACAGAATGTTGAGTAGACCTCGCATGGTATTTGGTAGGTGTTTTGTCATTATATATTTTATATGTATTGGTGATTATATAATTCATAGAGTTTATATGTTATATGTTTATATACATTTAACATACATTAGTATATGTATGTTAGCCCCATAATCCTAATTTATCCATCCTCCCACCTTTCATTTTGGTTAACCATTAGTTTCTTTTATAAGTCTGTGAGTGTCTTTTTCTGTGGAAATATGTCCATTTGTAGCAATCTTAGGATAACAGGTATAAATGATATCATAGGATATTTGTCATTCCCTTTTGACTTACTTAACCTGATATGATTATTTCTAGGCTCATCTGTAGTCCTGAAAACGGCATTTTTCATTTTTTTTCCCGAGGCTACTATTCCATTTAGTCCGTATACCACTTCTTCTTTGTCCATTCATCTGTTTATGGACCTTTTTTTGGCTTCCACGTCTTGGCTATTTCAGTAATGCTGCAGTGCACATTTGCCTGCCTCTGTCTTTCCGATTCTGGTGGTCTTAGGTTACAGGCCCAAAAGGTGCCCTGCCGCGTCATATGGTAGCTCAATTTTTACCTTTTAAAGCAGCTCCATTCAGTTTTCGTTAGTGCTCTTACCACTTTACATCCCACCAGCAGCTACAAGGTACACAGTTCTCTAAAATCCCTTCAGCATTTACAGTTTGTAGACTGTTTGCTGATGGTCATTTGACTGGTGTGAGCTGAAACCTTTTTGGAGGTTGGATTTGCATGTGACTAATAATTCCTTATACTGAGCTTTAGGCATGTGCTTTTTATTCTTTTCCTTTTTTTTTTTAAAGAGTGAGTACAACTTCCCTCTTCATATTGACTTCTTCAAAAACTTGTCAAAGAAAACTTGAATTTTCTTGCCTATTCCCTACCCCAGGGCATTTTTTGAGGGCAGGTGTCATTTACAGCCCTGCAGTCCTTGTGACTATTAAGCAACCATTAGCACTGGGTTTAAAGCTGCTGTTGTGGGAAACAGCCACAAGGCGGCAGCATTATTACGTTCTCACCTCTTGTTACTAGGGCAACAGAGTCTTCCTGGAGGTAGTGTTCCGAGGTTGTAAATTAGAGAGGAGTGTGCTGGGATAAGCCCCCAGAAGTTTATGTCTCCTTACTTATGTTTGTTTTTTAAATTTAATTTCTCTTTCTTATCGGAGTAAATTCGATTAGAGTGTTGTGATTGTCTGGCTGTACAGAATGTGCTCAATGATTCATACATATGTCTGTTCATCTTCGGATCCTGTTACCATGTAATTTTTTACAGAATGTTGAGTAGACCTCCCTTGGTATTTGGCAGGTGTTTCGTGATTATATATTTTATATGTATTGGTGATTATATAATTCATAGAGTTTATATGTTATATGTTTATATACATTTAACATACATTAGTATATGTATGTTATCCCCATAGTCCTAATTTATCCATCCTCCCACCTTTCATTTTGGCGAACCATTCGTTCGTTTTATAAGTCTGTGAGTGTCTTTTTCTGTGGAAATATGTCCATTTGTAGCAATCTTAGGATAACATGTATAAATGATATCATAGGATATTTGTTATTCCCTTTTGAATAACTTAACCTAATATGATTATTTCTAGGCTCATCTGTAGTCCTGAAAACGGCACTGTTCATTTTTTTCTGAGGCTACTATTCCATTCGGTACGTATACCACTTCTTCTTTGTCCATTTATCTGATGATGGACATTTTGTTTGTATCCATGTCTTAGCTATTGTAAATACTGCTGCAATACACGATTTTCCATCCCGTGTCTTTTTGATTCTGGCTTTCACAAGTGACAGGCCCAATAGTGGGCCTTCCGGATCATATGGTGACTCAATTTTTACCTTTAAACGCACTGCCATTCTGTTCCTATTATTGGCTGTTACCAGTTTACATCCCACGTAGACCGAGAGGTTACACTATTCTCCACAACTTCTTCAACATCTATTGTTTGTTGACTTTTTGCTGATGGTCATTGTGACTGGTGTTAGGTGATACCTTTGTGTAGATTGGATTTGCATGCGTCTAATAATTCCTGATGTTTTGCATTTCTCAGTGTCCTTTTCATTTTTTTTAAGATTGAGCTAAACTTACAACTTCAAATTGCCTTCTTGAAAAATTTACCGCGTTTGGATTTTTATGGCCATTCCCTACCCCAGGACATTTTTTGAGGGCATGAGTCATTTACAGCCCTGCCGTCCTTGTGAATATTAGTGACCATGAGCAGTAGATTTAAAGCTGCTCTTTGAGGAAACGGCCTTAGGGTGGCAGCATTTCTAAGTTGCCAACTCTGCTTGCTAGGGAAACAGAACCTTGCTGCAAGTTGTGCTTTGAGGTTGCAGATTAGAGTGGAATGTGCCAGGACAAACCCCGATAAGTTTTAGCCTCCTTAATTCTTGTTTGTGTCTTTAAGTTGTAGTTTTTATCAGAGCAAATTTGATTGAAAAATGTCTTTTGTTCTAGGTGTACAGAATCTTGTTCATTTACACATATACATATATCTATTGATCTTTGGGTCCTTTTCCATGTCGGTTATTACAGAGTGTTGAGTAGACCACTCTTGGTATTCCATAGGTCTTTGGGGATTATATTTTTTATATGTATTAGTATATGTGCGTTAACCCCAATATCCTAATTTATCCATTCCTCACACCATTTCTTTGGCTTAACCGTAAGTTGTCTTCTCATTCTGAGATTGTCTTTCTCTATGGAAATATGTTCATGTTTATGAATTTTCAGATAACATAAGGGATATCATAGGACATTTGTCTTTCGCATTCTGACTTACTTCACGTTGTGTGATAATCTCTAGGCTCATCTGTGGTGCTGCATATGCCATTCTTTTATTTTTTTCGTGACTGATATTCCATTCTGTCCATATACCACTTCTTCTCTGTCCATTCATCTGTTTATGGACCTTCTTTTGGCTTCCATGTCGTGGCTATTTCAATATTGCTGCAGTGCACATTTGCCTGCCTCTGTCTTTCCGATTCTGGTGGTCTTAGGTTATAGGCCCAAAAGGTGCCCTGCCGCATCATATGGTAGCTCAATTTTTACCTTTTAAAGCAGCTGCATTCAGTTTTCGTTAGTGCTGTTACCAATTACATCCCACCAGCAGCTAGAAGGTACCCAGTTCTCTAAAACCCCTTCAGCATTTCTAGTTTGTAGACTGTTTGCTGATGGTCATTTGACTGGTGTGAGCTGAAACCTTTTTGGAGGTTGGATTTGTATGTGGCTAATAATTCCTTGTACTGAGCTTTAGGCATGTCCATGTTGTTCTTTTCCTTTTTTTTTTTAAAGTGTGAGTACAACTTCCCTCTTCATGTTGACTTCTTGAAAGATTTGTCATGTGTTGAATTTTCTTGCCTATTCCCTACCCCAGGGCATTTTTTGAGGGCAGATGCCATTTACAGCCCTGAGTCCTTGTGACTATTAAGCAACCATTAGCACTGGGTTTAAAGCTGCTGTTGTGGGAAACACCCACTAGGCGCCAGCATCATTACGTTCTCAACTCTTGTTATTAGGGCACCAGAGTCTCCCTGGACGTAGTGTTCCGAGTTTGTAAATTAGAGGAGAATGTGCTGGGACAAGCCCCCAGAAGTTTATGTCTCCTTAGTAATGTTTGTTTTTTAAATTTAATTTATATTTCTTATCGGAGAATATTGGATTAGAGTGTTGTGATTGTCTGGCTGTACAGAATCTGCTCAATGATTCATACATATGTCTGTTCATGTTCGGATTCTGTTACCATGTGTCTTATTACAGAATGTTGAGTAGACCTCGCATGGTATTTGGTAGGTGTTTTGTCATTATATATTTTATATGTATTGGTGATTATATAATTCATAGAGTTTATATGTTATATGTTTATATACATTTAACATACATTAGTATATGTATGTTAGCCCCATAATCCTAATTTATCCATCCTCCCACCTTTCATTTTGGTTAACCATTAGTTTCTTTTATAAGTCTGTGAGTGTCTTTTTCTGTGGAAATATGTCCATTTGTAGCAATCTTAGGATAACAGGTATAAATGATATCATAGGATATTTGTCATTCCCTTTTGACTTACTTAACCTGATATGATTATTTCTAGGCTCATCTGTAGTCCTGAAAACGGCATTTTTCATTTTTTTTCCCGAGGCTACTATTCCATTTAGTCCGTATACCACTTCTTCTTTGTCCATTCATCTGTTTATGGACCTTTTTTTGGCTTCCACGTCTTGGCTATTTCAGTAATGCTGCAGTGCACATTTGCCTGCCTCTGTCTTTCCGATTCTGGTGGTCTTAGGTTACAGGCCCAAAAGGTGCCCTGCCGCGTCATATGGTAGCTCAATTTTTACCTTTTAAAGCAGCTCCATTCAGTTTTCGTTAGTGCTCTTACCACTTTACATCCCACCAGCAGCTACAAGGTACACAGTTCTCTAAAATCCCTTCAGCATTTACAGTTTGTAGACTGTTTGCTGATGGTCATTTGACTGGTGTGAGCTGAAACCTTTTTGGAGGTTGGATTTGCATGTGACTAATAATTCCTTATACTGAGCTTTAGGCATGTGCTTTTTATTCTTTTCCTTTTTTTTTTTAAAGAGTGAGTACAACTTCCCTCTTCATATTGACTTCTTCAAAAACTTGTCAAAGAAAACTTGAATTTTCTTGCCTATTCCCTACCCCAGGGCATTTTTTGAGGGCAGGTGTCATTTACAGCCCTGCAGTCCTTGTGACTATTAAGCAACCATTAGCACTGGGTTTAAAGCTGCTGTTGTGGGAAACAGCCACAAGGCGGCAGCATTATTACGTTCTCACCTCTTGTTACTAGGGCAACAGAGTCTTCCTGGAGGTAGTGTTCCGAGGTTGTAAATTAGAGAGGAGTGTGCTGGGATAAGCCCCCAGAAGTTTATGTCTCCTTACTTATGTTTGTTTTTTAAATTTAATTTCTCTTTCTTATCGGAGTAAATTCGATTAGAGTGTTGTGATTGTCTGGCTGTACAGAATGTGCTCAATGATTCATACATATGTCTGTTCATCTTCGGATCCTGTTACCATGTAATTTTTTACAGAATGTTGAGTAGACCTCCCTTGGTATTTGGCAGGTGTTTCGTGATTATATATTTTATATGTATTGGTGATTATATAATTCATAGAGTTTATATGTTATATGTTTATATACATTTAACATACATTAGTATATGTATGTTATCCCCATAGTCCTAATTTATCCATCCTCCCACCTTTCATTTTGGCGAACCATTCGTTCGTTTTATAAGTCTGTGAGTGTCTTTTTCTGTGGAAATATGTCCATTTGTAGCAATCTTAGGATAACAGGTATAAATGATATCATAGGATATTTGTCATTCCCTTTTGAATAACTTAACCTAATATGATTATTTCTAGGCTCATCTGTAGTCCTGAAAACGGCACTGTTCATTTTTTTCTGAGGCTACTATTCCATTCGGTACGTATACCACTTCTTCTTTGTCCATTTATCTGATGATGGACATTTTGTTTGTATCCATGTCTTAGCTATTGTAAATACTGCTGCAATACACGATTTTCCATCCCGTGTCTTTTTGATTCTGGCTTTCACAAGTGACAGGCCCAATAGTGGGCCTTCCGGATCATATGGTGACTCAATTTTTACCTTTAAACGCACTGCCATTCTGTTCCTATTATTGGCTGTTACCAGTTTACATCCCACGTAGACCGAGAGGTTACACTATTCTCCACAACTTCTTCAACATCTATTGTTTGTTGACTTTTTGCTGATGGTCATTGTGACTGGTGTTAGGTGATACCTTTGTGTAGATTGGATTTGCATGCGTCTAATAATTCCTGATGTTTTGCATTTCTCAGTGTCCTTTTCATTTTTTTTAAGATTGAGCTAAACTTACAACTTCAAATTGCCTTCTTGAAAAATTTACCGCGTTTGGATTTTTATGGCCATTCCCTACCCCAGGACATTTTTTGAGGGCATGAGTCATTTACAGCCCTGCCGTCCTTGTGAATATTAGTGACCATGAGCAGTAGATTTAAAGCTGCTCTTTGAGGAAACGGCCTTAGGGTGGCAGCATTTCTAAGTTGCCAACTCTGCTTGCTAGGGAAACAGAACCTTGCTGCAAGTTGTGCTTTGAGGTTGCAGATTAGAGTGGAATGTGCCAGGACAAACCCCGATAAGTTTTAGCCTCCTTAATTCTTGTTTGTGTCTTTAAGTTGTAGTTTTTATCAGAGCAAATTTGATTGAAAAATGTCTTTTGTTCTAGGTGTACAGAATCTTGTTCATTTACACATATACATATATCTATTGATCTTTGGGTCCTTTTCCATGTCGGTTATTACAGAGTGTTGAGTAGACCACTCTTGGTATTCCATAGGTCTTTGGGGATTATATTTTTTATATGTATTAGTATATGTGCGTTAACCCCAATATCCTAATTTATCCATTCCTCACACCATTTCTTTGGCTTAACCATAAGTTGTCTTCTCATTCTGAGATTGTCTTTCTCTATGGAAATATGTTCATGTTTATGAATTTTCAGATAACATAAGGGATATCATAGGACATTTGTCTTTCGCATTCTGACTTACTTCACGTTGTGTGATAATCTCTAGGCTCATCTGTGGTGCTGCATATGCCATTCTTTTATTTTTTTCGTGACTGATATTCCATTCTGTCCATATACCACTTCTTCTCTGTCCATTCATCTGTTTATGGACCTTCTTTTGGCTTCCATGTCGTGGCTATTTCAATATTGCTGCAGTGCACATTTGCCTGCCTCTGTCTTTCCGATTCTGGTGGTCTTAGGTTATAGGCCCAAAAGGTGCCCTGCCGCATCATATGGTAGCTCAATTTTTACCTTTTAAAGCAGCTGCATTCAGTTTTCGTTAGTGCTGTTACCAATTACATCCCACCAGCAGCTAGAAGGTACCCAGTTCTCTAAAACCCCTTCAGCATTTCTAGTTTGTAGACTGTTTGCTGATGGTCATTTGACTGGTGTGAGCTGAAACCTTTTTGGAGGTTGGATTTGTATGTGGCTAATAATTCCTTGTACTGAGCTTTAGGCATGTCCATGTTGTTCTTTTCCTTTTTTTTTTTAAAGTGTGAGTACAACTTCCCTCTTCATGTTGACTTCTTGAAAGATTTGTCATGTGTTGAATTTTCTTGCCTATTCCCTACCCCAGGGCATTTTTTGAGGGCAGATGCCATTTACAGCCCTGAGTCCTTGTGACTATTAAGCAACCATTAGCACTGGGTTTAAAGCTGCTGTTGTGGGAAACACCCACTAGGCGCCAGCATCATTACGTTCTCAACTCTTGTTATTAGGGCACCAGAGTCTTCCTGGACGTAGTGTTCCGAGGTTGTAAATTAGAGGGGAATGTGCTGGGACAAGCCCCCAGAAGTTTATGTCTCCTTACTTCTGTTTGTTTTTTAATTTAATTTCTATTTCTTATCGGAGAATATTGGATTAGAGTGTTGTGATTGTCTGGCTGTACAGAATCTGCTCAATGATTCATACATATGTCTGTTCATGTTCGGATTCTGTTACCATGTGTCTTATTACAGAATGTTGAGTAGACCTCGCATGGTATTTGGTAGGTGTTTTGTCATTATATATTTTATATGTATTGGTGATTATATAATTCATAGAGTTTATATGTTATATGTTTATATACATTTAACATACATTAGTATATGTATGTTAGCCCCATAATCCTAATTTATCCATCCTCCCACCTTTCATTTTGGTTAACCATTAGTTTCTTTTATAAGTCTGTGAGTGTCTTTTTCTGTGGAAATATGTCCATTTGTAGCAATCTTAGGATAACAGGTATAAATGATATCATAGGATATTTGTCATTCCCTTTTGACTTACTTAACCTGATATGATTATTTCTAGGCTCATCTGTAGTCCTGAAAACGGCATTTTTCATTTTTTTTCCCGAGGCTACTATTCCATTTAGTCCGTATACCACTTCTTCTTTGTCCATTCATCTGTTTATGGACCTTTTTTTGGCTTCCACGTCTTGGCTATTTCAGTAATGCTGCAGTGCACATTTGCCTGCCTCTGTCTTTCCGATTCTGGTGGTCTTAGGTTACAGGCCCAAAAGGTGCCCTGCCGCGTCATATGGTAGCTCAATTTTTACCTTTTAAAGCAGCTCCATTCAGTTTTCGTTAGTGCTCTTACCACTTTACATCCCACCAGCAGCTACAAGGTACACAGTTCTCTAAAATCCCTTCAGCATTTACAGTTTGTAGACTGTTTGCTGATGGTCATTTGACTGGTGTGAGCTGAAACCTTTTTGGAGGTTGGATTTGCATGTGACTAATAATTCCTTATACTGAGCTTTAGGCATGTGCTTTTTATTCTTTTCCTTTTTTTTTTTAAAGAGTGAGTACAACTTCCCTCTTCATATTGACTTCTTCAAAAACTTGTCAAAGAAAACTTGAATTTTCTTGCCTATTCCCTACCCCAGGGCATTTTTTGAGGGCAGGTGTCATTTACAGCCCTGCAGTCCTTGTGACTATTAAGCAACCATTAGCACTGGGTTTAAAGCTGCTGTTGTGGGAAACAGCCACAAGGCGGCAGCATTATTACGTTCTCACCTCTTGTTACTAGGGCAACAGAGTCTTCCTGGAGGTAGTGTTCCGAGGTTGTAAATTAGAGAGGAGTGTGCTGGGATAAGCCCCCAGAAGTTTATGTCTCCTTACTTATGTTTGTTTTTTAAATTTAATTTCTCTTTCTTATCGGAGTAAATTCGATTAGAGTGTTGTGATTGTCTGGCTGTACAGAATGTGCTCAATGATTCATACATATGTCTGTTCATGTTCGGATTCTGTTACCATGTGTCTTATTACAGAATGTTGAGTAGACCTCGCATGGTATTTCGTAGGTGTTTAGTCATTATATATTTTATATGTATTGGTGATTATATAATTCATAGAGTTTATATGTTATATGTTTATATACATTTAACATACATTAGTATATGTATGTTAGCCCCATAATCCTAATTTATCCATCCTCCCACCTTTCATTTTGGTTAACCATTAGTTTCTTTTATAAGTCTGTGAGTGTCTTTTTCTGTGGAAATATGTCCATTTGTAGCAATCTTAGGATAACATGTATAAATGATATCATAGGATATTTGTCATTCCCTTTTGAATAACTTAACCTAATATGATTATTTCTAGGCTCATCTGTAGTCCTGAAAACGGCACTGTTCATTTTTTTCTGAGGCTACTATTCCATTCGGTACGTATACCACTTCTTCTTTGTCCATTTATCTGATGATGGACATTTTGTTTGTATCCATGTCTTAGCTATTGTAAATACTGCTGCAATACACGATTTTCCATCCCGTGTCTTTTTGATTCTGGCTTTCACAAGTGACAGGCCCAATAGTGGGCCTTGCGGATCATATGGTGACTCAATTTTTACCTTTAAACGCACTGCCATTCTGTTCCTATTATTGGCTGTTACCAGTTTACATCCCACTTAGACCGAGAGGTTACACTATTCTCCACAACTTCTTCAACATCTATTGTTTGTTGACTTTTTGCTGATGGTCATTGTGACTGGTGTTAGGTGATACCTTTGTGTAGATTGGATTTGCATGCGTCTAATAATTCCTGATGTTTTGCATTTCTCAGTGTCCTTTTCATTTTTTTTAAGATTGAGCTAAACTTACAACTTCAAATTGCCTTCTTGAAAAATTTACCGCGTTTGGATTTTTATGGCCATTCCCTACCCCAGGACATTTTTTGAGGGCATGAGTCATTTACAGCCCTGCCGTCCTTGTGAATATTAGTGACCATGAGCAGTAGATTTAAAGCTGCTCTTTGAGGAAACGGCCTTAGGGTGGCAGCATTTCTAAGTTGCCAACTCTGCTTGCTAGGGAAACAGAACCTTGCTGCAAGTTGTGCTTTGAGGTTGCAGATTAGAGTGGAATGTGCCAGGACAAACCCCGATAAGTTTTAGCCTCCTTAATTCTTGTTTGTGTCTTTAAGTTGTAGTTTTTATCAGAGCAAATTTGATTGAAAAATGTCTTTTGTTCTAGGTGTACAGAATCTTGTTCATTTACACATATACATATATCTATTGATCTTTGGGTCCTTTTCCATGTCGGTTATTACAGAGTGTTGAGTAGACCACTCTTGGTATTCCATAGGTCTTTGGGGATTGTATTTTTTATATGTATTAGTATATGTGTGTTAACCCCAATATCCTAATTTATCCATTCTTCACACCATTTCTTTGGCTTAACCATAAGTTGTCTTCTCAGTCTGAGATTGTCTTTCTCTATGGAAATATGTTCATGTTTATGAATTTTCAGATAACATAAGGGATATCATAGGACATTTGTCTTTCGCATTCTGACTTACTTCACGTTGTGTGATTATCTCTAGGCTCATCTGTGGTGCTGCATATGCCATTCTTTTATTTTTTTCGTGACTGATATTCCATTCTGTCCATATACCACTTCTTCTCTGTCCATTCATCTGTTTATGGACCTTCTTTTGGCTTCCATGTCGTGGCTATTTCAATATTGCTGCAGTGCACATTTGCCTGCCTCTGTCTTTCCGATTCTGGTGGTCTTCGGTTATAGGCCCAAAAGGTGCCCTGCCGCATCATATGGTAGCTCAATTTTTACCTTTTAAAGCAGCTGCATTCAGTTTTCGTTAGTGCTGTTACCAATTACATCCCACCAGCAGCTAGAAGGTACACAGTTCTCTAAAACCCCTTCAGCATTTCTAGTTTGTAGACTGTTTGCTGATGGTCATTTGACTGGTGTGAGCTGAAACCTTTTTGGAGGTTGGATTTGTATGTGGCTAATAATTCCTTCTACTGAGCTTTAGGCATGTCCATGTTGTTCTTTTCCTTTTTTTTTTAAAGAGTGAGTACAACTTCCCTCTTCATGTTGACTTCTTGAAAGATTTGTCATGTGTTGAATTTTCTTGCCTATTCCCTACCCCAGGGCATTTTTTGAGGGCAGATGCCATTTACAGCCCTGAGTCCTTGTGACTATTAAGCAACCATTAGCACTGGGTTTAAAGCTGCTGTTGTGGGAAACACCCACTAGGCGCCAGCATCATTACGTTCTCAACTCTTGTTATTAGGGCACCAGAGTCTTCCTGGACGTAGTGTTCCGAGGTTGTAAATTAGAGGGGAATGTGCTGGGACAAGCCCCCAGAAGTTTATGTCTCCTTACTTCTGTTTGTTTTTTAATTTAATTTCTATTTCTTATCGGAGAATATTGGATTAGAGTGTTGTGATTGTCTGGCTGTACAGAATCTGCTCAATGATTCATACATATGTCTGTTCATGTTCGGATTCTGTTACCATGTGTCTTATTACAGAATGTTGAGTAGACCTCGCATGGTATTTGGTAGGTGTTTTGTCATTATATATTTTATATGTATTGGTGATTATATAATTCATAGAGTTTATATGTTATATGTTTATATACATTTAACATACATTAGTATATGTATGTTAGCCCCATAATCCTAATTTATCCATCCTCCCACCTTTCATTTTGGTTAACCATTAGTTTCTTTTATAAGTCTGTGAGTGTCTTTCTCTGTGGAAATATGTCCATTTGTAGCAATCTTAGGATAACAGGTATAAATGATATCATAGGATATTTGTCATTCCCTTTTGACTTACTTAACCTGATATGATTATTTCTAGGCTCATCTGTAGTCCTGAAAACGGCATTTTTCATTTTTTTTCCCGAGGCTACTATTCCATTTAGTCCGTATACCACTTCTTCTTTGTCCATTCATCTGTTTATGGACCTTTTTTTGGCTTCCACGTCTTGGCTATTTCAGTAATGCTGCAGTGCACATTTGCCTGCCTCTGTCTTTCCGATTCTGGTGGTCTTAGGTTACAGGCCCAAAAGGTGCCCTGTCGCGTCATATGGTAGCTCAATTTTTACCTTTTAAAGCAGCTCCATTCAGTTTTCGTTAGTGCTCTTACCACTTTACATCCCACCAGCAGCTACAAGGTACACAGTTCTCTAAAATCCCTTCAGCATTTACAGTTTGTAGACTGTTTGCTGATGGTCATTTGACTGGTGTGAGCTGAAACCTTTTTGGAGGTTGGATTTGCATGTGACTAATAATTCCTTATACTGAGCTTTAGGCATGTGCTTTTTATTCTTTTCCTTTTTTTTTTTAAAGAGTGAGTACAACTTCCCTCTTCATATTGACTTCTTCAAAAACTTGTCAAAGAAAACTTGAATTTTCTTGCCTATTCCCTACCCCAGGGCATTTTTTGAGGGCAGGTGTCATTTACAGCCCTGCAGTCCTTGTGACTCTTAAGCAACCATTAGCACTGGGTTTAAAGCTGCTGTTGTGGGAAACAGCCACAAGGCGGCAGCATTATTACGTTCTCACCTCTTGTTACTAGGGCAACAGAGTCTTCCTGGAGGTAGTGTTCCGAGGTTGTAAATTAGAGAGGAGTGTGCTGGGATAAGCCCCCAGAAGTTTATGTCTCCTTACTTATGTTTGTTTTTTAAATTTAATTTCTCTTTCTTATCGGAGTAAATTCGATTAGAGTGTTGTGATTGTCTGGCTGTACAGAATGTGCTCAATGATTCATACATATGTCTGTTCATCTTCGGATCCTGTTACCATGTAATTTTTTACAGAATGTTGAGTAGACCTCCCTTGGTATTTGGCAGGTGTTTCGTGATTATATATTTTATATGTATTGGTGATTATATAATTCATAGAGTTTATATGTTATATGTTTATATACATTTAACATACATTAGTATATGTATGTTATCCCCATAGTCCTAATTTATCCATCCTCCCACCTTTCATTTTGGCGAACCATTCGTTCGTTTTATAAGTCTGTGAGTGTCTTTTTCTGTGGAAATATGTCCATTTGTAGCAATCTTAGGATAACATGTATAAATGATATCATAGGATATTTGTTATTCCCTTTTGAATAACTTAACCTAATATGATTATTTCTAGGCTCATCTGTAGTCCTGAAAACGGCACTGTTCATTTTTTTCTGAGGCTACTATTCCATTCGGTACGTATACCACTTCTTCTTTGTCCATTTATCTGATGATGGACATTTTGTTTGTATCCATGTCTTAGCTATTGTAAATACTGCTGCAATACACGATTTTCCATCCCGTGTCTTTTTGATTCTGGCTTTCACAAGTGACAGGCCCAATAGTGGGCCTTCCGGATCATATGGTGACTCAATTTTTACCTTTAAACGCACTGCCATTCTGTTCCTATTATTGGCTGTTACCAGTTTACATCCCACGTAGACCGAGAGGTTACACTATTCTCCACAACTTCTTCAACATCTATTGTTTGTTGACTTTTTGCTGATGGTCATTGTGACTGGTGTTAGGTGATACCTTTGTGTAGATTGGATTTGCATGCGTCTAATAATTCCTGATGTTTTGCATTTCTCAGTGTCCTTTTCATTTTTTTTAAGATTGAGCTAAACTTACAACTTCAAATTGCCTTCTTGAAAAATTTACCGCGTTTGGATTTTTATGGCCATTCCCTACCCCAGGACATTTTTTGAGGGCATGAGTCATTTACAGCCCTGCCGTCTTTGTGAATATTAGTGACCATGAGCAGTAGATTTAAAGCTGCTCTTTGAGGAAACGGCCTTAGGGTGGCAGCATTTCTAAGTTGCCAACTCTGCTTGCTAGGGAAACAGAACCTTGCTGCAAGTTGTGCTTTGAGGTTGCAGATTAGAGTGGAATGTGCCAGGACAAACCCCGATAAGTTTTAGCCTCCTTAATTCTTGTTTGTGTCTTTAAGTTGTAGTTTTTATCAGAGCAAATTTGATTGAAAAATGTCTTTTGTTCTAGGTGTACAGAATCTTGTTCATTTACACATATACATATATCTATTGATCTTTGGGTCCTTTTCCATGTCGGTTATTACAGAGTGTTGAGTAGACCACTCTTGGTATTCCATAGGTCTTTGGGGATTATATTTTTTATATGTATTAGTATATGTGCGTTAACCCCAATATCCTAATTTATCCATTCCTCACACCATTTCTTTGGCTTAACCATAAGTTGTCTTCTCATTCTGAGATTGTCTTTCTCTATGGAAATATGTTCATTTTTATGAATTTTCAGATAACATAAGGGATATCATAGGACATTTGTCTTTCGCATTCTGACTTACTTCACGTTGTGTGATTATCTCTAGGCTCATCTGTGGTGCTGCATATGCCATTCTTTTATTTTTTTCGTGACTGATATTCCATTCTGTCCATATACCACTTCTTCTCTGTCCATTCATCTGTTTATGGACCTTCTTTTGGCTTCCATGTCGTGGCTATTTCAATATTGCTGCAGTGCACATTTGCCTGCCTCTGTCTTTCCGATTCTGGTGGTCTTAGGTTATAGGCCCAAAAGGTGCCCTGCCGCATCATATGGTAGCTCAATTTTTACCTTTTAAAGCAGCTGCATTCAGTTTTCGTTAGTGCTGTTACCAATTACATCCCACCAGCAGCTAGAAGGTACCCAGTTCTCTAAAACCCCTTCAGCATTTCTAGTTTGTAGACTGTTTGCTGATGGTCATTTGACTGGTGTGAGCTGAAACCTTTTTGGAGGTTGGATTTGTATGTGGCTAATAATTCCTTGTACTGAGCTTTAGGCATGTCCATGTTGTTCTTTTCCTTTTTTTTTTTTAAAGTGTGAGTACAACTTCCCTCTTCATGTTGACTTCTTGAAAGATTTGTCATGTGTTGAATTTTCTTGCCTATTCCCTACCCCAGGGCATTTTTTGAGGGCAGATGCCATTTACAGCCCTGAGTCCTTGTGACTATTAAGCAACCATTAGCACTGGGTTTAAAGCTGCTGTTGTGGGAAACACCCACTAGGCGCCAGCATCATTACGTTCTCAACTCTTGTTATTAGGGCACCAGAGTCTTCCTGGACGTAGTGTTCCGAGGTTGTAAATTAGAGGGGAATGTGCTGGGACAAGCCCCCAGAAGTTTATGTCTCCTTACTTCTGTTTGTTTTTTAATTTAATTTCTATTTCTTATCGGAGAATATTGGATTAGAGTGTTGTGATTGTCTGGCTGTACAGAATCTGCTCAATGATTCATACATATGTCTGTTCATGTTCGGATTCTGTTACCATGTGTCTTATTACAGAATGTTGAGTAGACCTCGCATGGTATTTGGTAGGTGTTTTGTCATTATATATTTTATATGTATTGGTGATTATATAATTCATAGAGTTTATATGTTATATGTTTATATACATTTAACATACATTAGTATATGTATGTTAGCCCCATAATCCTAATTTATCCATCCTCCCACCTTTCATTTTGGTTAACCATTAGTTTCTTTTATAAGTCTGTGAGTGTCTTTTTCTGTGGAAATATGTCCATTTGTAGCAATCTTAGGATAACAGGTATAAATGATATCATAGGATATTTGTCATTCCCTTTTGACTTACTTAACCTGATATGATTATTTCTAGGCTCATCTGTAGTCCTGAAAACGGCATTTTTCATTTTTTTTCCCGAGGCTACTATTCCATTTAGTCCGTATACCACTTCTTCTTTGTCCATTCATCTGTTTATGGACCTTTTTTTGGCTTCCACGTCTTGGCTATTTCAGTAATGCTGCAGTGCACATTTGCCTGCCTCTGTCTTTCCGATTCTGGTGGTCTTAGGTTACAGGCCCAAAAGGTGCCCTGTCGCGTCATATGGTAGCTCAATTTTTACCTTTTAAAGCAGCTCCATTCAGTTTTCGTTAGTGCTCTTACCACTTTACATCCCACCAGCAGCTACAAGGTACACAGTTCTCTAAAATCCCTTCAGCATTTACAGTTTGTAGACTGTTTGCTGATGGTCATTTGACTGGTGTGAGCTGAAACCTTTTTGGAGGTTGGATTTGCATGTGACTAATAATTCCTTATACTGAGCTTTAGGCATGTGCTTTTTATTCTTTTCCTTTTTTTTTTTAAAGAGTGAGTACAACTTCCCTCTTCATATTGACTTCTTCAAAAACTTGTCAAAGAAAACTTGAATTTTCTTGCCTATTCCCTACCCCAGGGCATTTTTTGAGGGCAGGTGTCATTTACAGCCCTGCAGTCCTTGTGACTATTAAGCAACCATTAGCACTGGGTTTAAAGCTGCTGTTGTGGGAAACAGCCACAAGGCGGCAGCATTATTACGTTCTCACCTCTTGTTACTAGGGCAACAGAGTCTTCCTGGAGGTAGTGTTCCGAGGTTGTAAATTAGAGAGGAGTGTGCTGGGATAAGCCCCCAGAAGTTTATGTCTCCTTACTTATGTTTGTTTTTTAAATTTAATTTCTCTTTCTTATCGGAGTAAATTCGATTAGAGTGTTGTGATTGTCTGGCTGTACAGAATGTGCTCAATGATTCATACATATGTCTGTTCATGTTCGGATTCTGTTACCATGTGTCTTATTACAGAATGTTGAGTAGACCTCGCATGGTATTTCGTAGGTGTTTAGTCATTATATATTTTATATGTATTGGTGATTATATAATTCATAGAGTTTATATGTTATATGTTTATATACATTTAACATACATTAGTATATGTATGTTAGCCCCATAATCCTAATTTATCCATCCTCCCACCTTTCATTTTGGTTAACCATTAGTTTCTTTTATAAGTCTGTGAGTGTCTTTTTCTGTGGAAATATGTCCATTTGTAGCAATCTTAGGATAACATGTATAAATGATATCATAGGATATTTGTCATTCCCTTTTGAATAACTTAACCTAATATGATTATTTCTAGGCTCATCTGTAGTCCTGAAAACGGCACTGTTCATTTTTTTCTGAGGCTACTATTCCATTCGGTACGTATACCACTTCTTCTTTGTCCATTTATCTGATGATGGACATTTTGTTTGTATCCATGTCTTAGCTATTGTAAATACTGCTGCAATACACGATTTTCCATCCCGTGTCTTTTTGATTCTGGCTTTCACAAGTGACAGGCCCAATAGTGGGCCTTGCGGATCATATGGTGACTCAATTTTTACCTTTAAACGCACTGCCATTCTGTTCCTATTATTGGCTGTTACCAGTTTACATCCCACTTAGACCGAGAGGTTACACTATTCTCCACAACTTCTTCAACATCTATTGTTTGTTGACTTTTTGCTGATGGTCATTGTGACTGGTGTTAGGTGATACCTTTGTGTAGATTGGATTTGCATGCGTCTAATAATTCCTGATGTTTTGCATTTCTCAGTGTCCTTTTCATTTTTTTTAAGATTGAGCTAAACTTACAACTTCAAATTGCCTTCTTGAAAAATTTACCGCGTTTGGATTTTTATGGCCATTCCCTACCCCAGGACATTTTTTGAGGGCATGAGTCATTTACAGCCCTGCCGTCCTTGTGAATATTAGTGACCATGAGCAGTAGATTTAAAGCTGCTCTTTGAGGAAACGGCCTTAGGGTGGCAGCATTTCTAAGTTGCCAACTCTGCTTGCTAGGGAAACAGAACCTTGCTGCAAGTTGTGCTTTGAGGTTGCAGATTAGAGTGGAATGTGCCAGGACAAACCCCGATAAGTTTTAGCCTCCTTAATTCTTGTTTGTGTCTTTAAGTTGTAGTTTTTATCAGAGCAAATTTGATTGAAAAATGTCTTTTGTTCTAGGTGTACAGAATCTTGTTCATTTACACATATACATATATCTATTGATCTTTGGGTCCTTTTCCATGTCGGTTATTACAGAGTGTTGAGTAGACCACTCTTGGTATTCCATAGGTCTTTGGGGATTGTATTTTTTATATGTATTAGTATATGTGTGTTAACCCCAATATCCTAATTTATCCATTCTTCACACCATTTCTTTGGCTTAACCATAAGTTGTCTTCTCAGTCTGAGATTGTCTTTCTCTATGGAAATATGTTCATGTTTATGAATTTTCAGATAACATAAGGGATATCATAGGACATTTGTCTTTCGCATTCTGACTTACTTCACGTTGTGTGATTATCTCTAGGCTCATCTGTGGTGCTGCATATGCCATTCTTTTATTTTTTTCGTGACTGATATTCCATTCTGTCCATATACCACTTCTTCTCTGTCCATTCATCTGTTTATGGACCTTCTTTTGGCTTCCATGTCGTGGCTATTTCAATATTGCTGCAGTGCACATTTGCCTGCCTCTGTCTTTCCGATTCTGGTGGTCTTAGGTTATAGGCCCAAAAGGTGCCCTGCCGCATCATATGGTAGCTCAATTTTTACCTTTTAAAGCAGCTGCATTCAGTTTTCGTTAGTGCTGTTACCAATTACATCCCACCAGCAGCTAGAAGGTACACAGTTCTCTAAAACCCCTTCAGCATTTCTAGTTTGTAGACTGTTTGCTGATGGTCATTTGACTGGTGTGAGCTGAAACCTTTTTGGAGGTTGGATTTGTATGTGGCTAATAATTCCTTCTACTGAGCTTTAGGCATGTCCATGTTGTTCTTTTCCTTTTTTTTTTAAAGAGTGAGTACAACTTCCCTCTTCATGTTGACTTCTTGAAAGATTTGTCATGTGTTGAATTTTCTTGCCTATTCCCTACCCCAGGGCATTTTTTGAGGGCAGATGCCATTTACAGCCCTGAGTCCTTGTGACTATTAAGCAACCATTAGCACTGGGTTTAAAGCTGCTGTTGTGGGAAACACCCACTAGGCGCCAGCATCATTACGTTCTCAACTCTTGTTATTAGGGCACCAGAGTCTTCCTGGACGTAGTGTTCCGAGGTTGTAAATTAGAGGGGAATGTGCTGGGACAAGCCCCCAGAAGTTTATGTCTCCTTACTTCTGTTTGTTTTTTAATTTAATTTCTATTTCTTATCGGAGAATATTGGATTAGAGTGTTGTGATTGTCTGGCTGTACAGAATCTGCTCAATGATTCATACATATGTCTGTTCATGTTCGGATTCTGTTACCATGTGTCTTATTACAGAATGTTGAGTAGACCTCGCATGGTATTTGGTAGGTGTTTTGTCATTATATATTTTATATGTATTGGTGATTATATAATTCATAGAGTTTATATGTTATATGTTTATATACATTTAACATACATTAGTATATGTATGTTAGCCCCATAATCCTAATTTATCCATCCTCCCACCTTTCATTTTGGTTAACCATTAGTTTCTTTTATAAGTCTGTGAGTGTCTTTCTCTGTGGAAATATGTCCATTTGTAGCAATCTTAGGATAACAGGTATAAATGATATCATAGGATATTTGTCATTCCCTTTTGACTTACTTAACCTGATATGATTATTTCTAGGCTCATCTGTAGTCCTGAAAACGGCATTTTTCATTTTTTTTCCCGAGGCTACTATTCCATTTAGTCCGTATACCACTTCTTCTTTGTCCATTCATCTGTTTATGGACCTTTTTTTGGCTTCCACGTCTTGGCTATTTCAGTAATGCTGCAGTGCACATTTGCCTGCCTCTGTCTTTCCGATTCTGGTGGTCTTAGGTTACAGGCCCAAAAGGTGCCCTGCCGCGTCATATGGTAGCTCAATTTTTACCTTTTAAAGCAGCTCCATTCAGTTTTCGTTAGTGCTCTTACCACTTTACATCCCACCAGCAGCTACAAGGTACACAGTTCTCTAAAATCCCTTCAGCATTTACAGTTTGTAGACTGTTTGCTGATGGTCATTTGACTGGTGTGAGCTGAAACCTTTTTGGAGGTTGGATTTGCATGTGACTAATAATTCCTTATACTGAGCTTTAGGCATGTGCTTTTTATTCTTTTCCTTTTTTTTTTAAAGAGTGAGTACAACTTCCCTCTTCATATTGACTTCTTCAAAAACTTGTCAAAGAAAACTTGAATTTTCTTGCCTATTCCCTACCCAAGGGCATTTTTTGAGGGCAGGTGTCATTTACAGCCCTGCAGTCCTTGTGACTATTAAGCAACCATTAGCACTGGGTTTAAAGCTGCTGTTGTGGGAAACAGCCACAAGGCGGCAGCATTATTACGTTCTCACCTCTTGTTACTAGGGCAACAGAGTCTTCCTGGAGGTAGTGTTCCGAGGTTGTAAATTAGAGAGGAGTGTGCTGGGATAAGCCCCCAGAAGTTTATGTCTCCTTACTTATGTTTGTTTTTTAAATTTAATTTCTCTTTCTTATCGGAGTAAATTCGATTAGAGTGTTGTGATTGTCTGGCTGTACAGAATGTGCTCAATGATTCATACATATGTCTGTTCATCTTCGGATCCTGTTACCATGTAATTTTTTACAGAATGTTGAGTAGACCTCCCTTGCTATTTGGCAGGTGTTTCGTGATTATATATTTTATATGTATTGGTGATTATATAATTCATAGAGTTTATATGTTATATGTTTATATACATTTAACATACATTAGTATATGTATGTTATCCCCATAGTCCTAATTTATCCATCCTCCCACCTTTCATTTTGGCGAACCATTCGTTCGTTTTATAAGTCTGTGAGTGTCTTTTTCTGTGGAAATATGTCCATTTGTAGCAATCTTAGGATAACATGTATAAATGATATCATAGGATATTTGTTATTCCCTTTTGAATAACTTAACCTAATATGATTATTTCTAGGCTCATCTGTAGTCCTGAAAACGGCACTGTTCATTTTTTTCTGAGGCTACTATTCCATTCGGTACGTATACCACTTCTTCTTTGTCCATTTATCTGATGATGGACATTTTGTTTGTATCCATGTCTTAGCTATTGTAAATACTGCTGCAATACACGATTTTCCATCCCGTGTCTTTTTGATTCTGGCTTTCACAAGTGACAGGCCCAATAGTGGGCCTTCCGGATCATATGGTGACTCAATTTTTACCTTTAAACGCACTGCCATTCTGTTCCTATTATTGGCTGTTACCAGTTTACATCCCACGTAGACCGAGAGGTTACACTATTCTCCACAACTTCTTCAACATCTATTGTTTGTTGACTTTTTGCTGATGGTCATTGTGACTGGTGTTAGGTGATACCTTTGTGTAGATTGGATTTGCATGCGTCTAATAATTCCTGATGTTTTGCATTTCTCAGTGTCCTTTTCATTTTTTTTAAGATTGAGCTAAACTTACAACTTCAAATTGCCTTCTTGAAAAATTTACCGCGTTTGGATTTTTATGGCCATTCCCTACCCCAGGACATTTTTTGAGGGCATGAGTCATTTACAGCCCTGCCGTCCTTGTGAATATTAGTGACCATGAGCAGTAGATTTAAAGCTGCTCTTTGAGGAAACGGCCTTAGGGTGGCAGCATTTCTAAGTTGCCAACTCTGCTTGCTAGGGAAACAGAACCTTGCTGCAAGTTGTGCTTTGAGGTTGCAGATTAGAGTGGAATGTGCCAGGACAAACCCCGATAAGTTTTAGCCTCCTTAATTCTTGTTTGTGTCTTTAAGTTGTAGTTTTTATCAGAGCAAATTTGATTGAAAAATGTCTTTTGTTCTAGGTGTACAGAATCTTGTTCATTTACACATATACATATATCTATTGATCTTTGGGTCCTTTTCCATGTCGGTTATTACAGAGTGTTGAGTAGACCACTCTTGGTATTCCATAGGTCTTTGGGGATTATATTTTTTATATGTATTAGTATATGTGCGTTAACCCCAATATCCTAATTTATCCATTCCTCACACCATTTCTTTGGCTTAACCATAAGTTGTCTTCTCATTCTGAGATTGTCTTTCTCTATGGAAATATGTTCATTTTTATGAATTTTCAGATAACATAAGGGATATCATAGGACATTTGTCTTTCGCATTCTGACTTACTTCACGTTGTGTGATTATCTCTAGGCTCATCTGTGGTGCTGCATATGCCATTCTTTTATTTTTTTCGTGACTGATATTCCATTCTGTCCATATACCACTTCTTCTCTGTCCATTCATCTGTTTATGGACCTTCTTTTGGCTTCCATGTCGTGGCTATTTCAATATTGCTGCAGTGCACATTTGCCTGCCTCTGTCTTTCCGATTCTGGTGGTCTTAGGTTATAGGCCCAAAAGGTGCCCTGCCGCATCATATGGTAGCTCAATTTTTACCTTTTAAAGCAGCTGCATTCAGTTTTCGTTAGTGCTGTTACCAATTACATCCCACCAGCAGCTAGAAGGTACCCAGTTCTCTAAAACCCCTTCAGCATTTCTAGTTTGTAGACTGTTTGCTGATGGTCATTTGACTGGTGTGAGCTGAAACCGTTTTGGAGGTTGGATTTGTATGTGGCTAATAATTCCTTGTACTGAGCTTTAGGCATGTCCATGTTGTTCTTTTCCTTTTTTTTTTTAAAGTGTGAGTACAACTTCCCTCTTCATGTTGACTTCTTGAAAGATTTGTCATGTGTTGAATTTTCTTGCCTATTCCCTACCCCAGGGCATTTTTTGAGGGCAGATGCCATTTACAGCCCTGAGTCCTTGTGACTATTAAGCAACCATTAGCACTGGGTTTAAAGCTGCTGTTGTGGGAAACACCCACTAGGCGGCAGCATCATTACGTTCTCAACTCTTGTTATTAGGGCACCAGAGTCTTCCTGGACGTAGTGTTCCGAGGTTGTAAATTAGAGGGGAATGTGCTGGGACAAGCCCCCAGAAGTTTATGTCTCCTTACTTCTGTTTGTTTTTTAATTTAATTTCTATTTCTTATCGGAGAATATTGGATTAGAGTGTTGTGATTGTCTGGCTGTACAGAATCTGCTCAATGATTCATACATATGTCTGTTCATGTTCGGATTCTGTTACCATGTGTCTTATTACAGAATGTTGAGTAGACCTCGCATGGTATTTGGTAGGTGTTTTGTCATTATATATTTTATATGTATTGGTGATTATATAATTCATAGAGTTTATATGTTATATGTTTATATACATTTAACATACATTAGTATATGTATGTTAGCCCCATAATCCTAATTTATCCATCCTCCCACCTTTCATTTTGGTTAACCATTAGTTTCTTTTATAAGTCTGTGAGTGTCTTTTTCTGTGGAAATATGTCCATTTGTAGCAATCTTAGGATAACAGGTATAAATGATATCATAGGATATTTGTCATTCCCTTTTGACTTACTTAACCTGATATGATTATTTCTAGGCTCATCTGTAGTCCTGAAAACGGCATTTTTCATTTTTTTTCCCGAGGCTACTATTCCATTTAGTCCGTATACCACTTCTTCTTTGTCCATTCATCTGTTTATGGACCTTTTTTTGGCTTCCACGTCTTGGCTATTTCAGTAATGCTGCAGTGCACATTTGCCTGCCTCTGTCTTTCCGATTCTGGTGGTCTTAGGTTACAGGCCCAAAAGGTGCCCTGCCGCGTCATATGGTAGCTCAATTTTTACCTTTTAAAGCAGCTCCATTCAGTTTTCGTTAGTGCTCTTACCACTTTACATCCCACCAGCAGCTACAAGGTACACAGTTCTCTAAAATCCCTTCAGCATTTACAGTTTGTAGACTGTTTGCTGATGGTCATTTGACTGGTGTGAGCTGAAACCTTTTTGGAGGTTGGATTTGCATGTGACTAATAATTCCTTATACTGAGCTTTAGGCATGTGCTTTTTATTCTTTTCCTTTTTTTTTTTAAAGAGTGAGTACAACTTCCCTCTTCATATTGACTTCTTCAAAAACTTGTCAAAGAAAACTTGAATTTTCTTGCCTATTCCCTACCCCAGGGCATTTTTTGAGGGCAGGTGTCATTTACAGCCCTGCAGTCCTTGTGACTATTAAGCAACCATTAGCACTGGGTTTAAAGCTGCTGTTGTGGGAAACAGCCACAAGGCGGCAGCATTATTACGTTCTCACCTCTTGTTACTAGGGCAACAGAGTCTTCCTGGAGGTAGTGTTCCGAGGTTGTAAATTAGAGAGGAGTGTGCTGGGATAAGCCCCCAGAAGTTTATGTCTCCTTACTTATGTTTGTTTTTTAAATTTAATTTCTCTTTCTTATCGGAGTAAATTCGATTAGAGTGTTGTGATTGTCTGGCTGTACAGAATGTGCTCAATGATTCATACATATGTCTGTTCATCTTCGGATCCTGTTACCATGTAATTTTTTACAGAATGTTGAGTAGACCTCCCTTGGTATTTGGCAGGTGTTTCGTGATTATATATTTTATATGTATTGGTGATTATATAATTCATAGAGTTTATATGTTATATGTTTATATACATTTAACATACATTAGTATATGTATGTTATCCCCATAGTACTAATTTATCCATCCTCCCACCTTTCATTTTGGCGAACCATTCGTTTGTTTTATAAGTCTGTGAGTGTCTTTTTCTGTGGAAATATGTTCATTGGTAGCAATCTTAGGATAACATGTATAAATGATATCATAGGATATTTGTTATTCCCTTTTGAATAACTTAACCTAATATGATTATTTCTAGGCTCATCTGTAGTCCTGAAAACGGCACTGTTCATTTTTTTCTGAGGCTACTATTCCATTCGGTACGTATACCACTTCTTCTTTGTCCATTTATCTGATGACGGACATTTTGTTTGTATCCATGTCTTAGCTATTGTAAATACTGCTGCAATACACGATTTTCCATCCCGTGTCTTTTTGATTCTGGCTTTCACAAGTGACAGGCCCAATAGTGGGCCTTCTGGATCATATGGTGACTCAATTTTTACCTTTAAACGCACTGCCATTCTGTTCCTATTATTGGCTGTTACCAGTTTACATCCCACGTAGACCGAGAGGTTACACTATTCTCCACAACTTCTTCAACATCTATTGTTTGTTGACTTTTTGCTGATGGTCATTGTGACTGGTGTTAGGTGATACCTTTGTGTAGATTGGATTTGCATGCGTCTAATAATTCCTGATGTTTTGCATTTCTCAGTGTCCTTTTCATTTTTTTTAAGATTGAGCTAAACTTACAACTTCAAATTGCCTTCTTGAAAAATTTACCGCGTTTGGATTTTTATGGCCATTCCCTACCCCAGGACATTTTTTGAGGGCATGAGTCATTTACAGCCCTGCCGTCCTTGTGAATATTAGTGACCATGAGCAGTAGATTTAAAGCTGCTCTTTGAGGAAACGGCCTTAGGGTGGCAGCATTTCTAAGTTGCCAACTCTGCTTGCTAGGGAAACAGAACCTTGCTGCAAGTTGTGCTTTGAGGTTGCAGATTAGAGTGGAATGTGCCAGGACAAACCCCGATAAGTTTTAGCCTCCTTAATTCTTGTTTGTGTCTTTAAGTTGTAGTTTTTATCAGAGCAAATTTGATTGAAAAATGTCTTTTGTTCTAGGTGTACAGAATCTTGTTCATTTACACATATACATATATCTATTGATCTTTGGGTCCTTTTCCATGTCGGTTATTACAGAGTGTTGAGTAGACCACTCTTGGTATTCCATAGGTCTTTGGGGATTATATTTTTTATATGTATTAGTATATGTGCGTTAACCCCAATATCCTAATTTATCCATTCCTCACACCATTTCTTTGGCTTAACCATAAGTTGTCTTCTCATTCTGAGATTGTCTTTCTCTATGGAAATATGTTCATTTTTATGAATTTTCAGATAACATAAGGGATATCATAGGACATTTGTCTTTCGCATTCTGACTTACTTCACGTTGTGTGATTATCTCTAGGCTCATCTGTGGTGCTGCATATGCCATTCTTTTATTTTTTTCGTGACTGATATTCCATTCTGTCCATATACCACTTCTTCTCTGTCCATTCATCTGTTTATGGACCTTCTTTTGGCTTCCATGTCGTGGCTATTTCAATATTGCTGCAGTGCACATTTGCCTGCCTCTGTCTTTCCGATTCTGGTGGTCTTAGGTTATAGGCCCAAAAGGTGCCCTGCCGCATCATATGGTAGCTCAATTTTTACCTTTTAAAGCAGCTGCATTCAGTTTTCGTTAGTGCTGTTACCAATTACATCCCACCAGCAGCTAGAAGGTACCCAGTTCTCTAAAACCCCTTCAGCATTTCTAGTTTGTAGACTGTTTGCTGATGGTCATTTGACTGGTGTGAGCTGAAACCTTTTTGGAGGTTGGATTTGTATGTGGCTAATAATTCCTTGTACTGAGCTTTAGGCATGTCCATGTTGTTCTTTTCCTTTTTTTTTTTAAAGTGTGAGTACAACTTCCCTCTTCATGTTGACTTCTTGAAAGATTTGTCATGTGTTGAATTTTCTTGCCTATTCCCTACCCCAGGGCATTTTTTGAGGGCAGATGCCATTTACAGCCCTGAGTCCTTGTGACTATTAAGCAACCATTAGCACTGGGTTTAAAGCTGCTGTTGTGGGAAACACCCACTAGGCGGCAGCATCATTACGTTCTCAACTCTTGTTATTAGGGCACCAGAGTCTTCCTGGACGTAGTGTTCCGAGGTTGTAAATTAGAGGGGAATGTGCTGGGACAAGCCCCCAGAAGTTTATGTCTCCTTACTTCTGTTTGTTTTTTAATTTAATTTCTATTTCTTATCGGAGAATATTGGATTAGAGTGTTGTGATTGTCTGGCTGTACAGAATCTGCTCAATGATTCATACATATGTCTGTTCATGTTCGGATTCTGTTACCATGTGTCTTATTACAGAATGTTGAGTAGACCTCGCATGGTATTTGGTAGGTGTTTTGTCATTATATATTTTATATGTATTGGTGATTATATAATTCATAGAGTTTATATGTTATATGTTTATATACATTTAACATACATTAGTATATGTATGTTAGCCCCATAATCCTAATTTATCCATCCTCCCACCTTTCATTTTGGTTAACCATTAGTTTCTTTTATAAGTCTGTGAGTGTCTTTTTCTGTGGAAATATGTCCATTTGTAGCAATCTTAGGATAACAGGTATAAATGATATCATAGGATATTTGTCATTCCCTTTTGACTTACTTAACCTGATATGATTATTTCTAGGCTCATCTGTAGTCCTGAAAACGGCATTTTTCATTTTTTTTCTCGAGGCTACTATTCCATTTAGTCCGTATACCACTTCTTCTTTGTCCATTCATCTGTTTATGGACCTTTTTTTGGCTTCCACGTCTTGGCTATTTCAGTAATGCTGCAGTGCACATTTGCCTGCCTCTGTCTTTCCGATTCTGGTGGTCTTAGGTTACAGGCCCAAAAGGTGCCCTGCCGCGTCATATGGTAGCTCAATTTTTACCTTTTAAAGCAGCTCCATTCAGTTTTCGTTAGTGCTCTTACCACTTTACATCCCACCAGCAGCTACAAGGTACACAGTTCTCTAAAATCCCTTCAGCATTTACAGTTTGTAGACTGTTTGCTGATGGTCATTTGACTGGTGTGAGCTGAAACCTTTTTGGAGGTTGGATTTGCATGTGACTAATAATTCCTTATACTGAGCTTTAGGCATGTGCTTTTTATTCTTTTCCTTTTTTTTTTTAAAGAGTGAGTACAACTTCCCTCTTCATATTGACTTCTTCAAAAACTTGTCAAAGAAAACTTGAATTTTCTTGCCTATTCCCTACCCCAGGGCATTTTTTGAGGGCAGGTGTCATTTACAGCCCTGCAGTCCTTGTGACTATTAAGCAACCATTAGCACTGGGTTTAAAGCTGCTGTTGTGGGAAACAGCCACAAGGCGGCAGCATTATTACGTTCTCACCTCTTGTTACTAGGGCAACAGAGTCTTCCTGGAGGTAGTGTTCCGAGGTTGTAAATTAGAGAGGAGTGTGCTGGGATAAGCCCCCAGAAGTTTATGTCTCCTTACTTATGTTTGTTTTTTAAATTTAATTTCTCTTTCTTATCGGAGTAAATTCGATTAGAGTGTTGTGATTGTCTGGCTGTACAGAATGTGCTCAATGATTCATACATATGTCTGTTCATCTTCGGATCCTGTTACCATGTAATTTTTTACAGAATGTTGAGTAGACCTCCCTTGGTATTTGGCAGGTGTTTCGTGATTATATATTTTATATGTATTGGTGATTATATAATTCATAGAGTTTATATGTTATATGTTTATATACATTTAACATACATTAGTATATGTATGTTATCCCCATAGTCCTAATTTATCCATCCTCCCACCTTTCATTTTGGCGAACCATTCGTTCGTTTTATAAGTCTGTGAGTGTCTTTTTCTGTGGAAATATGTTCATTGGTAGAAATCTTAGGATAACATGTATAAATGATATCATAGGATATTTGTTATTCCCTTTTGAATAACTTAACCTAATATGATTATTTCTAGGCTCATCTGTAGTCCTGAAAACGGCACTGTTCATTTTTTTCTGAGGCTACTATTCCATTCGGTACGTATACCACTTCTTCTTTGTCCATTTATCTGATGATGGACATTTTGTTTGTATCCATGTCTTAGCTATTGTAAATACTGCTGCAATACACGATTTTCCATCCCGTGTCTTTTTGATTCTGGCTTTCACAAGTGACAGGCCCAATAGTGGGCCTTCCGGATCATATGGTGACTCAATTTTTACCTTTAAACGCACTGCCATTCTGTTCCTATTATTGGCTGTTACCAGTTTACATCCCACGTAGACCGAGAGGTTACACTATTCTCCACAACTTCTTCAACATCTATTGTTTGTTGACTTTTTGCTGATGGTCATTGTGACTGGTGTTAGGTGATACCTTTGTGTAGATTGGATTTGCATGCGTCTAATAATTCCTGATGTTTTGCATTTCTCAGTGTCCTTTTCATTTTTTTTAAGATTGAGCTAAACTTACAACTTCAAATTGCCTTCTTGAAAAATTTACCGCGTTTGGATTTTTATGGCCATTCCCTACCCCAGGACATTTTTTGAGGGCATGAGTCATTTACAGCCCTGCCGTCCTTGTGAATATTAGTGACCATGAGCAGTAGATTTAAAGCTGCTCTTTGAGGAAACGGCCTTAGGGTGGCAGCATTTCTAAGTTGCCAACTCTGCTTGCTAGGGAAACAGAACCTTGCTGCAAGTTGTGCTTTGAGGTTGCAGATTAGAGTGGAATGTGCCAGGACAAACCCCGATAAGTTTTAGCCTCCTTAATTCTTGTTTGTGTCTTTAAGTTGTAGTTTTTATCAGAGCAAATTTGATTGAAAAATGTCTTTTGTTCTAGGTGTACAGAATCTTGTTCATTTACACATATACATATAAATATTGATCTTTGGGTCCTTTTCCATGTCGGTTATTACAGAGTGTTGAGTAGACCACTCTTGGTATTCAATAGGTCTTTGGGGATTATATTTTTTATATGTATTAGTATATGTGTGTTAACCCCAATATCCTAATTTATCCATTCCTCACACCATTTCTTTGGCTTAACCGTAAGTTGTCTTCTCATTCTGAGATTGTCTTTCTCTATGGAAATATGTTCATTTTTATGAATTTTTAGATAACATAAGGGATATCATAGGACATTTGTCTTTCGCATTCTGACTTACTTCACGTTGTGTGATTATCTCTAGGCTCATCTGTGGTGCTGCATATGCCATTCTTTTATTTTTTTCGTGACTGATATTCCATTCTGTCCATATACCACTTCTTCTCTGTCCATTCATCTGTTTATGGACCTTCTTTTGGCTTCCATGTCGTGGCTATTTCAATATTGCTGCAGTGCACATTTGCCTGCCTCTGTCTTTCCGATTCTGGTGGTCTTAGGTTATAGGCCCAAAAGGTGCCCTGCCGCATCATATCGTAGCTCAATTTTTACCTTTTAAAGCAGCTCCATTCAGTTTTCGTTAGTGCTGTTACCAATTACATCCCACCAGCAGCTAGAAGGTACACAGTTCTCTAAAACCCCTTCAGCATTTCTAGTTTGTAGACTGTTTGCTGATGGTCATTTGACTGGTGTGAGCTGAAACCTTTTTGGAGGTTGGATTTGTATGTGGCTAATAATTCCTTGTACTGAGCTTTAGGCATGTCCATGTTGTTCTTTTCCTTTTTTTTTTAAAGTGTGAGTACAACTTCCCTCTTCATGTTGACTTCTTGAAAGATTTGTCATGTGTTGAATTTTCTTGCCTATTCCCTACCCCAGGGCATTTTTTGAGGGCAGATGCCATTTACAGCCCTGAGTCCTTGTGACTATTAAGCAACCATTAGCACTGGGTTTAAAGCTGCTGTTGTGGGAAACACCCACTAGGCGCCAGCATCATTACGTTCTCAACTCTTGTTATTAGGGCACCAGAGTCTTCCTGGACGTAGTGTTCCGAGGTTGTAAATTAGAGGGGAATGTGCTGGGACAAGCCCCCAGAAGTTTATGTCTCCTTACTTCTGTTTGTTTTTTAATTTAATTTCTATTTCTTATCGGAGAATATTGGATTAGAGTGTTGTGATTGTCTGGCTGTACAGAATCTGCTCAATGATTCATACATATGTCTGTTCATGTTCGGATTCTGTTACCATGTGTCTTATTACAGAATGTTGAGTAGACCTCGCATGGTATTTGGTAGGTGTTTTGTCATTATATATTTTATATGTATTGGTGATTATATAATTCATAGAGTTTATATGTTATATGTTTATATACATTTAACATACATTAGTATATGTATGTTAGCCCCATAATCCTAATTTATCCATCCTCCCACCTTTCATTTTGGTTAACCATTAGTTTCTTTTATAAGTCTGTGAGTGTCTTTTTCTGTGGAAATATGTCCATTTGTAGCAATCTTAGGATAACAGGTATAAATGATATCATAGGATATTTGTCATTCCCTTTTGACTTACTTAACCTGATATGATTATTTCTAGGCTCATCTGTAGTCCTGAAAACGGCATTTTTCATTTTTTTTCCCGAGGCTACTATTCCATTTAGTCCGTATACCACTTCTTCTTTGTCCATTCATCTGTTTATGGACCTTTTTTTGGCTTCCACGTCTTGGCTATTTCAGTAATGCTGCAGTGCACATTTGCCTGCCTCTGTCTTTCCGATTCTGGTGGTCTTAGGTTACAGGCCCAAAAGGTGCCCTGCCGCGTCATATGGTAGCTCAATTTTTACCTTTTAAAGCAGCTCCATTCAGTTTTCGTTAGTGCTCTTACCACTTTACATCCCACCAGCAGCTACAAGGTACACAGTTCTCTAAAATCCCTTCAGCATTTACAGTTTGTAGACTGTTTGCTGATGGTCATTTGACTGGTGTGAGCTGAAACCTTTTTGGAGGTTGGATTTGCATGTGACTAATAATTCCTTATACTGAGCTTTAGGCATGTGCTTTTTATTCTTTTCCTTTTTTTTTTTAAAGAGTGAGTACAACTTCCCTCTTCATATTGACTTCTTCAAAAACTTGTCAAAGAAAACTTGAATTTTCTTGCCTATTCCCTACCCCAGGGCATTTTTTGAGGGCAGGTGTCATTTACAGCCCTGCAGTCCTTGTGACTATTAAGCAACCATTAGCACTGGGTTTAAAGCTGCTGTTGTGGGAAACAGCCACAAGGCGGCAGCATTATTACGTTCTCACCTCTTGTTACTAGGGCAACAGAGTCTTCCTGGAGGTAGTGTTCCGAGGTTGTAAATTAGAGAGGAGTGTGCTGGGATAAGCCCCCAGAAGTTTATGTCTCCTTACTTATGTTTGTTTTTTAAATTTAATTTCTCTTTCTTATCGGAGTAAATTCGATTAGAGTGTTGTGATTGTCTGGCTGTACAGAATGTGCTCAATGATTCATACATATGTCTGTTCATCTTCGGATCCTGTTACCATGTAATTTTTTACAGAATGTTGAGTAGACCTCCCTTGGTATTTGGCAGGTGTTTCGTGATTATATATTTTATATGTATTGGTGATTATATAATTCATAGAGTTTATATGTTATATGTTTATATACATTTAACATACATTAGTATATGTATGTTATCCCCATAGTCCTAATTTATCCATCCTCCCACCTTTCATTTTGGCGAACAATTCGTTTGTTTTATAAGTCTGTGAGTGTCTTTTTCTGTGGAAATATGTTCATTGGTAGCAATCTTAGGATAACATGTATAAATGATATCATAGGATATTTGTTATTCCCTTTTGAATAACTTAACCTAATATGATTATTTCTAGGCTCATCTGTAGTCCTGAAAACAGCACTGTTCATTTTTTTCTGAGGCTACTATTCCATTCGGTACGTATACCACTTCTTCTTTGTCCATTTATCTGATGACGGACATTTTGTTTGTATCCATGTCTTAGCTATTGTAAATACTGCTGCAATACACGATTTTCCATCCCGTGTCTTTTTGATTCTGGCTTTCACAAGTGACAGGCCCAATAGTGGGCCTTCCGGATCATATGGTGACTCAATTTTTACCTTTAATCGCACTGCCATTCTGTTCATATTATTGGCTGTTACCAGTTTACATCCCACTTAGACCGAGAGGTTACACTATGCTTCACAACTTCTTCAACATCTATTGTTTGTTGACTTTTTGCTGATGGTCATTGTGACTGGTGTTAGGTGATACCTTTGTGTAGATTGGATTTGCATGCGTCTATTAATTCCTGATGTTTTGCATTTCTCAGTGTCCTTTTCATTTTTTTTAAGATTGAGCTAAACTTACAACTTCAAATTGCCTTCTTGAAAAATTTACCGCGTTTGGACTTTTATGGCCATTCCCTACCCCAGGACATTTTTTGAGGGCATGAGTCATTTACAGCCCTGCCGTCCTTGTGAATATTAGTGACCATGAGCAGTAGATTTAAAGCTGCTCTTTGAGGAAACGGCCTTAGGGTGGCAGCATTTCTAAGTTGCCAACTCTGCTTGCTAGGGAAACAGAACCTTGCTGCAAGTTGTGCTTTGAGGTTGCAGATTAGAGTGGAATGTGCCAGGACAAACCCCCATAAGTTTTAACCTCCTTAATTCTTGTTTGTGTCTTTAAGTTGTAGTTTTTATCAGAGCAAATTTGATTGAAAAATGTCTTTTGTTCTAGGTGTACAGAATCTTGTTCATTTACACATATACATATATCTATTGATCTTTCGGTCCTTTTCCATGTCGGTTATTACAGAGTGTTGAGTAGACCACTCTTGGTATTCCATAGGTCTTTAGGGATTATATTTTTATATGTATTAGTATATGTGCGTTAACCCCAATATCCTAATTTATCCATTCCTCACACCATTTCTTTGGCTTAACCATAAGTTGTCTTCTCATTCTGAGATTGTCTTTCTCTATGGAAATATGTTCATTTTTATGAATTTTCAGATAACGTAAGGGATATCATAGGACATTTGTCTTTCGCATTCTGACTTACTTCACGTTGTGTGATTATCTCTAGGCTCATCTGTGGTGCTGCATATGCCATTCTTTTATTTTTTTCGTGACTGATATTCCATTCTGTCCATATACCACTTCTTCTCTGTCCATTCATCTGTTTATGGACCTTCTTTTGGCTTCCATGTCGTGGCTATTTCAATATTGCTGCAGTGCACATTTGCCTGCCTCTGTCTTTCCGATTCTGGTGGTCTTAGGTTATAGGCCCAAAAGGTGCCCTGCCGCATCATATGGTAGCTCAATTTTTACCTTTTAAAGCAGCTGCATTCAGTTTTCGTTAGTGCTGTTACCAATTACATCCCACCAGCAGCTAGAAGGTACCCAGTTCTCTAAAACCCCTTCAGCATTTCTAGTTTGTAGACTGTTTGCTGATGGTCATTTGACTGGTGTGAGCTGAAACCGTTTTGGAGGTTGGATTTGTATGTGGCTAATAATTCCTTGTACTGAGCTTTAGGCATGTCCATGTTGTTCTTTTCCTTTTTTTTTTTAAAGTGTGAGTACAACTTCCCTCTTCATGTTGACTTCTTGAAAGATTTGTCATGTGTTGAATTTTCTTGCCTATTCCCTACCCCAGGGCATTTTTTGAGGGCAGATGCCATTTACAGCCCTGAGTCCTTGTGACTATTAAGCAACCATTAGCACTGGGTTTAAAGCTGCTGTTGTGGGAAACACCCACTAGGCGGCAGCATCATTACATTCTCAACTCTTGTTATTAGGGCACCAGAGTCTTCCTGGACGTAGTGTTCCGAGGTTGTAAATTAGAGGGGAATGTGCTGGGACAAGCCCCCAGAAGTTTATGTCTCCTTACTTCTGTTTGTTTTTTAATTTAATTTCTATTTCTTATCGGAGAATATTGGATTAGAGTGTTGTGATTGTCTGGCTGTACAGAATCTGCTCAATGATTCATACATATGTCTGTTCATGTTCGGATTCTGTTACCATGTGTCTTATTACAGAATGTTGAGTAGACCTCGCATGGTATTTGGTAGGTGTTTTGTCATTATATATTTTATATGTATTGGTGATTATATAATTCATAGAGTTTATATGTTATATGTTTATATACATTTAACATACATTAGTATATGTATGTTAGCCCCATAATCCTAATTTATCCATCCTCCCACCTTTCATTTTGGTTAACCATTAGTTTCTTTTATAAGTCTGTGAGTGTCTTTTTCTGTGGAAATATGTCCATTTGTAGCAATCTTAGGATAACAGGTATAAATGATATCATAGGATATTTGTCATTCCCTTTTGACTTACTTAACCTGATATGATTATTTCTAGGCTCATCTGTAGTCCTGAAAACGGCATTTTTCATTTTTTTTCCCGAGGCTACTATTCCATTTAGTCCGTATACCACTTCTTCTTTGTCCATTCATCTGTTTATGGACCTTTTTTTGGCTTCCACGTCTTGGCTATTTCAGTAATGCTGCAGTGCACATTTGCCTGCCTCTGTCTTTCCGATTCTGGTGGTCTTAGGTTACAGGCCCAAAAGGTGCCCTGCCGCGTCATATGGTAGCTCAATTTTTACCTTTTAAAGCAGCTCCATTCAGTTTTCGTTAGTGCTCTTACCACTTTACATCCCACCAGCAGCTACAAGGTACACAGTTCTCTAAAATCCCTTCAGCATTTACAGTTTGTAGACTGTTTGCTGATGGTCATTTGACTGGTGTGAGCTGAAACCTTTTTGGAGGTTGGATTTGCATGTGACTAATAATTCCTTATACTGAGCTTTAGGCATGTGCTTTTTATTCTTTTCCTTTTTTTTTTTAAAGAGTGAGTACAACTTCCCTCTTCATATTGACTTCTTCAAAAACTTGTCAAAGAAAACTTGAATTTTCTTGCCTATTCCCTACCCCAGGGCATTTTTTGAGGGCAGGTGTCATTTACAGCCCTGCAGTCCTTGTGACTCTTAAGCAACCATTAGCACTGGGTTTAAAGCTGCTGTTGTGGGAAACAGCCACAAGGCGGCAGCATTATTACGTTCTCACCTCTTGTTACTAGGGCAACAGAGTCTTCCTGGAGGTAGTGTTCCGAGGTTGTAAATTAGAGAGGAGTGTGCTGGGATAAGCCCCCAGAAGTTTATGTCTCCTTACTTATGTTTGTTTTTTAAATTTAATTTCTCTTTCTTATCGGAGTAAATTCGATTAGAGTGTTGTGATTGTCTGGCTGTACAGAATGTGCTCAATGATTCATACATATGTCTGTTCATCTTCGGATCCTGTTACCATGTAATTTTTTACAGAATGTTGAGTAGACCTCCCTTGGTATTTGGCAGGTGTTTCGTGATTATATATTTTATATGTATTGGTGATTATATAATTCATAGAGTTTATATGTTATATGTTTATATACATTTAACATACATTAGTATATGTATGTTATCCCCATAGTCCTAATTTATCCATCCTCCCACCTTTCATTTTGGCGAACAATTCGTTTGTTTTATAAGTCTGTGAGTGTCTTTTTCTGTGGAAATATGTTCATTGGTAGCAATCTTAGGATAACATGTATAAATGATATCATAGGATATTTGTTATTCCCTTTTGAATAACTTAACCTAATATGATTATTTCTAGGCTCATCTGTAGTCCTGAAAACAGCACTGTTCATTTTTTTCTGAGGCTACTATTCCATTCGGTACGTATACCACTTCTTCTTTGTCCATTTATCTGATGACGGACATTTTGTTTGTATCCATGTCTTAGCTATTGTAAATACTGCTGCAATACACGATTTTCCATCCCGTGTCTTTTTGATTCTGGCTTTCACAAGTGACAGGCCCAATAGTGGGCCTTCCGGATCATATGGTGACTCAATTTTTACCTTTAATCGCACTGCCATTCTGTTCATATTATTGGCTGTTACCAGTTTACATCCCACTTAGACCGAGAGGTTACACTATGCTTCACAACTTCTTCAACATCTATTGTTTGTTGACTTTTTGCTGATGGTCATTGTGACTGGTGTTAGGTGATACCTTTGTGTAGATTGGATTTGCATGCGTCTATTAATTCCTGATGTTTTGCATTTCTCAGTGTCCTTTTCATTTTTTTTAAGATTGAGCTAAACTTACAACTTCAAATTGCCTTCTTGAAAAATTTACCGCGTTTGGACTTTTATGGCCATTCCCTACCCCAGGACATTTTTTGAGGGCATGAGTCATTTACAGCCCTGCCGTCCTTGTGAATATTAGTGACCATTAGCAGTAGATTTAAAGCTGCTCTTTGAGGAAACGGCCTTAGGGTGGCAGCATTTCTAAGTTGCCAACTCTGCTTGCTAGGGAAACAGAACCTTGCTGCAAGTTGTGCTTTGAGGTTGCAGATTAGAGTGGAATGTGCCAGGACAAACCCCCATAAGTTTTAACCTCCTTAATTCTTGTTTGTGTCTTTAAGTTGTAGTTTTTATCAGAGCAAATTTGATTGAAAAATGTCTTTTGTTCTAGGTGTACAGAATCTTGTTCATTTACACATATACATATATCTATTGATCTTTGGGTCCTTTTCCATGTCGGTTATTACAGAGTGTTGAGTAGACCACTCTTGGTATTCCATAGGTCTTTAGGGATTATATTTTTATATGTATTAGTATATGTGTGTTAACCCCAATATCCTAATTTATCCATTCCTCACACCATTTCTTTGGCTTAACCATAAGTTGTCTTCTCATTCTGAGATTGTCTTTCTCTATGGAAATATGTTCATTTTTATGAATTTTCAGATAACGTAAGGGATATCATAGGACATTTGTCTTTCGCATTCTGACTTACTTCACGTTGTGTGATTATCTCTAGGCTCATCTGTGGTGCTGCATATGCCATTCTTTTATTTTTTTCGTGACTGATATTCCATTCTGTCCATATACCACTTCTTCTCTGTCCATTCATCTGTTTATGGACCTTCTTTTGGCTTCCATGTCGTGGCTATTTCAATATTGCTGCAGTGCACATTTGCCTGCCTCTGTCTTTCCGATTCTGGTGGTCTTAGGTTATAGGCCCAAAAGGTGCCCTGCCGCATCATATGGTAGCTCAATTTTTACCTTTTAAAGCAGCTGCATTCAGTTTTCGTTAGTGCTGTTACCAATTACATCCCACCAGCAGCTAGAAGGTACCCAGTTCTCTAAAACCCCTTCAGCATTTCTAGTTTGTAGACTGTTTGCTGATGGTCATTTGACTGGTGTGAGCTGAAACCGTTTTGGAGGTTGGATTTGTATGTGGCTAATAATTCCTTGTACTGAGCTTTAGGCATGTCCATGTTGTTCTTTTCCTTTTTTTTTTTAAAGTGTGAGTACAACTTCCCTCTTCATGTTGACTTCTTGAAAGATTTGTCATGTGTTGAATTTTCTTGCCTATTCCCTACCCCAGGGCATTTTTTGAGGGCAGATGCCATTTACAGCCCTGAGTCCTTGTGACTATTAAGCAACCATTAGCACTGGGTTTAAAGCTGCTGTTGTGGGAAACACCCACTAGGCGGCAGCATCATTACATTCTCAACTCTTGTTATTAGGGCACCAGAGTCTTCCTGGACGTAGTGTTCCGAGGTTGTAAATTAGAGGGGAATGTGCTGGGACAAGCCCCCAGAAGTTTATGTCTCCTTACTTCTGTTTGTTTTTTAATTTAATTTCTATTTCTTATCGGAGAATATTGGATTAGAGTGTTGTGATTGTCTGGCTGTACAGAATCTGCTCAATGATTCATACATATGTCTGTTCATGTTCGGATTCTGTTACCATGTGTCTTATTACAGAATGTTGAGTAGACCTCGCATGGTATTTGGTAGGTGTTTTGTCATTATATATTTTATATGTATTGGTGATTATATAATTCATAGAGTTTATATGTTATATGTTTATATACATTTAACATACATTAGTATATGTATGTTAGCCCCATAATCCTAATTTATCCATCCTCCCACCTTTCATTTTGGTTAACCATTAGTTTCTTTTATAAGTCTGTGAGTGTCTTTTTCTGTGGAAATATGTCCATTTGTAGCAATCTTAGGATAACAGGTATAAATGATATCATAGGATATTTGTCATTCCCTTTTGACTTACTTAACCTGATATGATTATTTCTAGGCTCATCTGTAGTCCTGAAAACGGCATTTTTCATTTTTTTTCCCGAGGCTACTATTCCATTTAGTCCGTATACCACTTCTTCTTTGTCCATTCATCTGTTTATGGACCTTTTTTTGGCTTCCACGTCTTGGCTATTTCAGTAATGCTGCAGTGCACATTTGCCTGCCTCTGTCTTTCCGATTCTGGTGGTCTTAGGTTACAGGCCCAAAAGGTGCCCTGCCGCGTCATATGGTAGCTCAATTTTTACCTTTTAAAGCAGCTCCATTCAGTTTTCGTTAGTGCTCTTACCACTTTACATCCCACCAGCAGCTACAAGGTACACAGTTCTCTAAAATCCCTTCAGCATTTACAGTTTGTAGACTGTTTGCTGATGGTCATTTGACTGGTGTGAGCTGAAACCTTTTTGGAGGTTGGATTTGCATGTGACTAATAATTCCTTATACTGAGCTTTAGGCATGTGCTTTTTATTCTTTTCCTTTTTTTTTTTAAAGAGTGAGTACAACTTCCCTCTTCATATTGACTTCTTCAAAAACTTGTCAAAGAAAACTTGAATTTTCTTGCCTATTCCCTACCCCAGGGCATTTTTTGAGGGCAGGTGTCATTTACAGCCCTGCAGTCCTTGTGACTCTTAAGCAACCATTAGCACTGGGTTTAAAGCTGCTGTTGTGGGAAACAGCCACAAGGCGGCAGCATTATTACGTTCTCACCTCTTGTTACTAGGGCAACAGAGTCTTCCTGGAGGTAGTGTTCCGAGGTTGTAAATTAGAGAGGAGTGTGCTGGGATAAGCCCCCAGAAGTTTATGTCTCCTTACTTATGTTTGTTTTTTAAATTTAATTTCTCTTTCTTATCGGAGTAAATTCGATTAGAGTGTTGTGATTGTCTGGCTGTACAGAATGTGCTCAATGATTCATACATATGTCTGTTCATCTTCGGATCCTGTTACCATGTAATTTTTTACAGAATGTTGAGTAGACCTCCCTTGGTATTTGGCAGGTGTTTCGTGATTATATATTTTATATGTATTGGTGATTATATAATTCATAGAGTTTATATGTTATATGTTTATATACATTTAACATACATTAGTATATGTATGTTATCCCCATAGTCCTAATTTATCCATCCTCCCACCTTTCATTTTGGCGAACAATTCGTTTGTTTTATAAGTCTGTGAGTGTCTTTTTCTGTGGAAATATGTTCATTGGTAGCAATCTTAGGATAACATGTATAAATGATATCATAGGATATTTGTTATTCCCTTTTGAATAACTTAACCTAATATGATTATTTCCAGGCTCATCTGTAGTCCTGAAAACGGCACTGTTCATTTTTTTCTGAGGCTACTATTCCATTCGGTACGTATACCACTTCTTCTTTGTCCATTTATCTGATGACGGACATTTTGTTTGTATCCATGTCTTAGCTATTGTAAATACTGCTGCAATACACGATTTTCCATCCCGTGTCTTTTTGATTCTGGCTTTCACAAGTGACAGGCCCAATAGTGGGCCTTCCGGATCATATGGTGACTCAATTTTTACCTTTAATCGCACTGCCATTCTGTTCATATTATTGGCTGTTACCAGTTTACATCCCACTAAGACCGAGAGGTTACACTATGCTTCACAACTTCTTCAACATCTATTGTTTGTTGACTTTTTGCTGATGGTCATTGTGACTGGTGTTAGGTGATACCTTTGTGTAGATTGGATTTGCATGCGTCTATTAATTCCTGATGTTTTGCATTTCTCAGTGTCCTTTTCATTTTTTTTAAGATTGAGCTAAACTTACAACTTCAAATTGCCTTCTTGAAAAATTTACCGCGTTTGGATTTTTATGGCCATTCCCTACCCCAGGACATTTTTTGAGGGCATGAGTCATTTACAGCCCTGCCGTCCTTGTGAATATTAGTGACCATTAGCAGTAGATTTAAAGCTGCTCTTTGAGGAAACGGCCTTAGGGTGGCAGCATTTCTAAGTTGCCAACTCTGCTTGCTAGGGAAACAGAACTTTGCTGCAAGTTGTGCTTTGAGGTTGCAGATTAGAGTGGAATGTGCCAGGACAAACCCCCATAAGTTTTAACCTCCTTAATTCTTGTTTGTGTCTTTAAGTTGTAGTTTTTATCAGAGCAAATTTGATTGAAAAATGTCTTTTGTTCTAGGTGTACAGAATCTTGTTCATTTACACATATACATATATCTATTGATCTTTGGGTCCTTTTCCATGTCGGTTATTACAGAGTGTTGAGTAGACCACTCTTGGTATTCCATAGGTCTTTACGGATTATATTTTTATATGTATTAGTATATGTGTGTTAACCCCAATATCCTAATTTATCCATTCCTCACACCATTTCTTTGGCTTAACCATAAGTTGTCTTCTCATTCTGAGATTGTCTTTCTCTATGGAAATATGTTCATTTTTATGAATTTTCAGATAACGTAAGGGATATCATAGGACATTTGTCTTTCGCATTCTGACTTACTTCACATTGTGTGATTATCTCTAGGCTCATCTGTGGTGCTGCATATGCCATTCTTTTATTTTTTTCGTGACTGATATTCCATTCTGTCCATATACCACTTCTTCTCTGTCCATTCATCTGTTTATGGACCTTCTTTTGGCTTCCATGTCGTGGCTATTTCAATATTGCTGCAGTGCACATTTGCCTGCCTCTGTCTTTCCGATTCTGGTGGTCTTAGGTTATAGGCCCAAAAGGTGCCCTGCCGCATCATATGGTAGCTCAATTTTTACCTTTTAAAGCAGCTGCATTCAGTTTTCGTTAGTGCTGTTACCAATTACATCCCACCAGCAGCTAGAAGGTACCCAGTTCTCTAAAACCCCTTCAGCATTTCTAGTTTGTAGACTGTTTGCTGATGGTCATTTGACTGGTGTGAGCTGAAACCTTTTTGGAGGTTGGATTTGTATGTGGCTAATAATTCCTTGTACTGAGCTTTAGGCATGTCCATGTTGTTCTTTTCCTTTTTTTTTTTAAAGTGTGAGTACAACTTCCCTCTTCATGTTGACTTCTTGAAAGATTTGTCATGTGTTGAATTTTCTTGCCTATTCCCTACCCCAGGGCATTTTTTGAGGGCAGATGCCATTTACAGCCCTGAGTCCTTGTGACTATTAAGCAACCATTAGCACTGGGTTTAAAGCTGCTGTTGTGGGAAACACCCACTAGGCGGCAGCATCATTACGTTCTCAACTCTTGTTATTAGGGCACCAGAGTCTCCCTGGACGTAGTGTTCCGAGTTTGTAAATTAGAGGAGAATGTGCTGGGACAAGCCCCCAGAAGTTTATGTCTCCTTAGTAATGTTTGTTTTTTAAATTTAATTTATATTTCTTATCGGAGAATATTGGATTAGAGTGTTGTGATTGTCTGGCTGTACAGAATCTGCTCAATGATTCATACATATGTCTGTTCATGTTCGGATTCTGTTACCATGTGTCTTATTACAGAATGTTGAGTAGACCTCGCATGGTATTTGGTAGGTGTTTTGTCATTATATATTTTATATGTATTGGTGATTATATAATTCATAGAGTTTATATGTTATATGTTTATATACATTTAACATACATTAGTATATGTATGTTAGCCCCATAATCCTAATGTATCCATCCTCCCACCTTTCATTTTGGTTAACCATTAGTTTCTTTTATAAGTCTGTGAGTGTCTTTTTCTGTGGAAATATGTCCATTTGTAGCAATCTTAGGATAACAGGTATAAATGATATCATAGGATATTTGTCATTCCCTTTTGACTTACTTAACCTGATATGATTATTCCTAGGCTCATCTGTAGTCCTGAAAACGGCATTTTTCATTTTTTTTCCCGAGGCTACTATTCCATTTAGTCCGTATACCACTTCTTCTTTGTCCATTCATCTGTTTATGGACCTTTTTTTGGCTTCCACGTCTTGGCTATTTCAGTAATGCTGCAGTGCACATTTGCCTGCCTCTGTCTTTCCGATTCTGGTGGTCTTAGGTTACAGGCCCAAAAGGTGCCCTGCCGCGTCATATGGTAGCTCAATTTTTACCTTTTAAAGCAGCTCCATTCAGTTTTCGTTAGTGCTCTTACCACTTTACATCCCACCAGCAGCTACAAGGTACACAGTTCTCTAAAATCCCTTCAGCATTTACAGTTTGTAGACTGTTTGCTGATGGTCATTTGACTGGTGTGAGCTGAAACCTTTTTGGAGGTTGGATTTGCATGTGACTAATAATTCCTTATACTGAGCTTTAGGCATGTGCTTTTTATTCTTTTCCTTTTTTTTTTTAAAGAGTGAGTACAACTTCCCTCTTCATATTGACTTCTTCAAAAACTTGTCAAAGAAAACTTGAATTTTCTTGCCTATTCCCTACCCCAGGGCATTTTTTGAGGGCAGGTGTCATTTACAGCCCTGCAGTCCTTGTGACTATTAAGCAACCATTAGCACTGGGTTTAAAGCTGCTGTTGTGGGAAACAGCCACAAGGCGGCAGCATTATTACGTTCTCACCTCTTGTTACTAGGGCAACAGAGTCTTCCTGGAGGTAGTGTTCCGAGGTTGTAAATTAGAGAGGAGTGTGCTGGGATAAGCCCCCAGAAGTTTATGTCTCCTTACTTATGTTTGTTTTTTAAATTTAATTTCTCTTTCTTATCGGAGTAAATTCGATTAGAGTGTTGTGATTGTCTGGCTGTACAGAATGTGCTCAATGATTCATACATATGTCTGTTCATCTTCGGATCCTGTTACCATGTAATTTTTTACAGAATGTTGAGTAGACCTCCCTTGGTATTTGGCAGGTGTTTCGTGATTATATATTTTATATGTATTGGTGATTATATAATTCATAGAGTTTATATGTTATATGTTTATATACATTTAACATACATTAGTATATGTATGTTATCCCCATAGTCCTAATTTATCCATCCTCCCACCTTTCATTTTGGCGAACCATTCGTTCGTTTTATAAGTCTGTGAGTGTCTTTTTCTGTGGAAATATGTTCATTGGTAGAAATCTTAGGATAACATGTATAAATGATATCATAGGATATTTGTCATTCCCTTTTGACTTACTTAACCTGATATGATTATTTCTAGGCTCATCTGTAGTCCTGAAAACGGCATTTTTCATTTTTTTTCCCGAGGCTACTATTCCATTTAGTCCGTATACCACTTCTTCTTTGTCCATTCATCTGTTTATGGACCTTTTTTTGGCTTCCACGTCTTGGCTATTTCAGTAATGCTGCAGTGCACATTTGCCTGCCTCTGTCTTTCCGATTCTGGTGGTCTTAGGTTACAGGCCCAAAAGGTGCCCTGCCGCGTCATATGGTAGCTCAATTTTTACCTTTTAAAGCAGCTCCATTCAGTTTTCGTTAGTGCTCTTACCACTTTACATCCCACCAGCAGCTACAAGGTACACAGTTCTCTAAAATCCCTTCAGCATTTACAGTTTGTAGACTGTTTGCTGATGGTCATTTGACTGGTGTGAGCTGAAACCTTTTTGGAGGTTGGATTTGCATGTGACTAATAATTCCTTATACTGAGCTTTAGGCATGTGCTTTTTATTCTTTTCCTTTTTTTTTTTAAAGAGTGAGTACAACTTCCCTCTTCATATTGACTTCTTCAAAAACTTGTCAAAGAAAACTTGAATTTTCTTGCCTATTCCCTACCCCAGGGCATTTTTTGAGGGCAGGTGTCATTTACAGCCCTGCAGTCCTTGTGACTATTAAGCAACCATTAGCACTGGGTTTAAAGCTGCTGTTGTGGGAAACAGCCACAAGGCGGCAGCATTATTACGTTCTCACCTCTTGTTACTAGGGCAACAGAGTCTTCCTGGAGGTAGTGTTCCGAGGTTGTAAATTAGAGAGGAGTGTGCTGGGATAAGCCCCCAGAAGTTTATGTCTCCTTACTTATGTTTGTTTTTTAAATTTAATTTCTCTTTCTTATCGGAGTAAATTCGATTAGAGTGTTGTGATTGTCTGGCTGTACAGAATGTGCTCAATGATTCATACATATGTCTGTTCATCTTCGGATCCTGTTACCATGTAATTTTTTACAGAATGTTGAGTAGACCTCCCTTGGTATTTGGCAGGTGTTTCGTGATTATATATTTTATATGTATTGGTGATTATATAATTCATAGAGTTTATATGTTATATGTTTATATACATTTAACATACATTAGTATATGTATGTTATCCCCATAGTCCTAATTTATCCATCCTCCCACCTTTCATTTTGGCGAACCATTCGTTCGTTTTATAAGTCTGTGAGTGTCTTTTTCTGTGGAAATATGTTCATTGGTAGAAATCTTAGGATAACATGTATAAATGATATCATAGGATATTTGTTATTCCCTTTTGAATAACTTAACCTAATATGATTATTTCTAGGCTCATCTGTAGTCCTGAAAACGGCACTGTTCATTTTTTTCTGAGGCTACTATTCCATTCGGTACGTATACCACTTCTTCTTTGTCCATTTATCTGATGATGGACATTTTGTTTGTATCCATGTCTTAGCTATTGTAAATACTGCTGCAATACACGATTTTCCATCCCGTGTCTTTTTGATTCTGGCTTTCACAAGTGACAGGCCCAATAGTGGGCCTTCCGGATCATATGGTGACTCAATTTTTACCTTTAAACGCACTGCCATTCTGTTCCTATTATTGGCTGTTACCAGTTTACATCCCACTTAGACCGAGAGGTTACACTATTCTCCACAACTTCTTCAACATCTATTGTTTGTTGACTTTTTGCTGATGGTCATTGTGACTGGTGTTAGGTGATACCTTTGTGTAGATTGGATTTGCATGCGTCTAATAATTCCTGATGTTTTGCATTTCTCAGTGTCCTTTTCATTTTTTTTAAGATTGAGCTAAACTTACAACTTCAAATTGCCTTCTTGAAAAATTTACCGCGTTTGGATTTTTATGGCCATTCCCTACCCCAGGACATTTTTTGAGGGCATGAGTCATTTACAGCCCTGCCGTCCTTGTGAATATTAGTGACCATGAGCAGTAGATTTAAAGCTGCTCTTTGAGGAAACGGCCTTAGGGTGGCAGCATTTCTAAGTTGCCAACTCTGCTTGCTAGGGAAACAGAACCTTGCTGCAAGTTGTGCTTTGAGGTTGCAGATTAGAGTGGAATGTGCCAGGACAAACCCCGATAAGTTTTAGCCTCCTTAATTCTTGTTTGTGTCTTTAAGTTGTAGTTTTTATCAGAGCAAATTTGATTGAAAAATGTCTTTTGTTCTAGGTGTACAGAATCTTGTTCATTTACACATATACATATATCTATTGATCTTTGGGTCCTTTTCCATGTCGGTTATTACAGAGTGTTGAGTAGACCACTCTTGGTATTCCATAGGTCTTTGGGGATTATATTTTTTATATGTATTAGTATATGTGTGTTAACCCCAATATCCTAATTTATCCATTCCTCACACCATTTCTTTGGCTTAACCATAAGTTGTCTTCTCATTCTGAGATTGTCTTTCTCTATGGAAATATGTTCATGTTTATGAATTTTCAGATAACATAAGGGATATCATAGGACATTTGTCTTTCGCATTCTGACTTACTTCACGTTGTGTGATTATCTCTAGGCTCATCTGTGGTGCTGCATATGCCATTCTTTTATTTTTTTCGTGACTGATATTCCATTCTGTCCATATACCACTTCTTCTCTGTCCATTCATCTGTTTATGGACCTTCTTTTGGCTTCCATGTCGTGGCTATTTCAATATTGCTGCAGTGCACATTTGCCTGCCTCTGTCTTTCCGATTCTGGTGGTCTTAGGTTATAGGCCCAAAAGGTGCCCTGCCGCATCATATGGTAGCTCAATTTTTACCTTTTAAAGCAGCTGCATTCAGTTTTCGTTAGTGCTGTTACCAATTACATCCCACCAGCAGCTAGAAGGTACACAGTTCTCTAAAACCCCTTCAGCATTTCTAGTTTGTAGACTGTTTGCTGATGGTCATTTGACTGGTGTGAGCTGAAACCTTTTTGGAGGTTGGATTTGTATGTGGCTAATAATTCCTTGTACTGAGCTTTAGGCATGTCCATGTTGTTCTTTTCCTTTTTTTTTTAAAGTGTGAGTACAACTTCCCTCTTCATGTTGACTTCTTGAAAGATTTGTCATGTGTTGAATTTTCTTGCCTATTCCCTACCCCAGGGCATTTTTTGAGGGCAGATGCCATTTACAGCCCTGAGTCCTTGTGACTATTAAGCAACCATTAGCACTGGGTTTAAAGCTGCTGTTGTGGGAAACACCCACTAGGCGGCAGCATCATTACGTTCTCAACTCTTGTTATTAGGGCACCAGAGTCTTCCTGGACGTAGTGTTCCGAGGTTGTAAATTAGAGGGGAATGTGCTGGGACAAGCCCCCAGAAGTTTATGTCTCCTTACTTCTGTTTGTTTTTTAATTTAATTTCTATTTCTTATCGGAGAATATTGGATTAGAGTGTTGTGATTGTCTGGCTGTACAGAATCTGCTCAATGATTCATACATATGTCTGTTCATGTTCGGATTCTGTTACCATGTGTCTTATTACAGAATGTTGAGTAGACCTCGCATGGTATTTGGTAGGTGTTTTGTCATTATATATTTTATATGTATTGGTGATTATATAATTCATAGAGTTTATATGTTATATGTTTATATACATTTAACATACATTAGTATATGTATGTTAGCCCCATAATCCTAATTTATCCATCCTCCCACCTTTCATTTTGGTTAACCATTAGTTTCTTTTATAAGTCTGTGAGTGTCTTTTTCTGTGGAAATATGTCCATTTGTAGCAATCTTAGGATAACAGGTATAAATGATATCATAGGATATTTGTCATTCCCTTTTGACTTACTTAACCTGATATGATTATTTCTAGGCTCATCTGTAGTCCTGAAAACGGCATTTTTCATTTTTTTTCCCGAGGCTACTATTCCATTTAGTCCGTATACCACTTCTTCTTTGTCCATTCATCTGTTTATGGACCTTTTTTTGGCTTCCACGTCTTGGCTATTTCAGTAATGCTGCAGTGCACATTTGCCTGCCTCTGTCTTTCCGATTCTGGTGGTCTTAGGTTACAGGCCCAAAAGGTGCCCTGCCGCGTCATATGGTAGCTCAATTTTTACCTTTTAAAGCAGCTCCATTCAGTTTTCGTTAGTGCTCTTACCACTTTACATCCCACCAGCAGCTACAAGGTACACAGTTCTCTAAAATCCCTTCAGCATTTACAGTTTGTAGACTGTTTGCTGATGGTCATTTGACTGGTGTGAGCTGAAACCTTTTTGGAGGTTGGATTTGCATGTGACTAATAATTCCTTATACTGAGCTTTAGGCATGTGCTTTTTATTCTTTTCCTTTTTTTTTTTAAAGAGTGAGTACAACTTCCCTCTTCATATTGACTTCTTCAAAAACTTGTCAAAGAAAACTTGAATTTTCTTGCCTATTCCCTACCCCAGGGCATTTTTTGAGGGCAGGTGTCATTTACAGCCCTGCAGTCCTTGTGACTATTAAGCAACCATTAGCACTGGGTTTAAAGCTGCTGTTGTGGGAAACAGCCACAAGGCGGCAGCATTATTACGTTCTCACCTCTTGTTACTAGGGCAACAGAGTCTTCCTGGAGGTAGTGTTCCGAGGTTGTAAATTAGAGAGGAGTGTGCTGGGATAAGCCCCCAGAAGTTTATGTCTCCTTACTTATGTTTGTTTTTTAAATTTAATTTCTCTTTCTTATCGGAGTAAATTCGATTAGAGTGTTGTGATTGTCTGGCTGTACAGAATGTGCTCAATGATTCATACATATGTCTGTTCATCTTCGGATCCTGTTACCATGTAATTTTTTACAGAATGTTGAGTAGACCTCCCTTGGTATTTGGCAGGTGTTTCGTGATTATATATTTTATATGTATTGGTGATTATATAATTCATAGAGTTTATATGTTATATGTTTATATACATTTAACATACATTAGTATATGTATGTTATCCCCATAGTCCTAATTTATCCATCCTCCCACCTTTCATTTTGGCGAACCATTCGTTCGTTTTATAAGTCTGTGAGTGTCTTGTTCTGTGGAAATATGTTCATTGGTAGAAATCTTAGGATAACATGTATAAATGATATCATAGGATATTTGTTATTCCCTTTTGAATAACTTAACCTAATATGATTATTTCTAGGCTCATCTGTAGTCCTGAAAACGGCACTGTTCATTTTTTTCTGAGGCTACTGTTCCATTCGGTACGTATACCACTTCTTCTTTGTCCATTTATCTGATGATGGACATTTTGTTTGTATCCATGTCTTAGCTATTGTAAATACTGCTGCAATACACGATTTTCCATCCCGTGTCTTTTTGATTCTGGCTTTCACAAGTGACAGGCCCAATAGTGGGCCTTCCGGATCATATGGTGACTCAATTTTTACCTTTAAACGCACTGCCATTCTGTTCCTATTATTGGCTGTTACCAGTTTACATCCCACGTAGACCGAGAGGTTACACTATTCTCCACAACTTCTTCAACATCTATTGTTTGTTGACTTTTTGCTGATGGTCATTGTGACTGGTGTTAGGTGATACCTTTGTGTAGATTGGATTTGCATGCGTCTAATAATTCCTGATGTTTTGCATTTCTCAGTGTCCTTTTCATTTTTTTTAAGATTGAGCTAAACTTACAACTTCAAATTGCCTTCTTGAAAAATTTACCGCGTTTGGATTTTTATGGCCATTCCCTACCCCAGGACATTTTTTGAGGGCATGAGTCATTTACAGCCCTGCCGTCCTTGTGAATATTAGTGACCATGAGCAGTAGATTTAAAGCTGCTCTTTGAGGAAACGGCCTTAGGGTGGCAGCATTTCTAAGTTGCCAACTCTGCTTGCTAGGGAAACAGAACCTTGCTGCAAGTTGTGCTTTGAGGTTGCAGATTAGAGTGGAATGTGCCAGGACAAACCCCGATAAGTTTTAGCCTCCTTAATTCTTGTTTGTGTCTTTAAGTTGTAGTTTTTATCAGAGCAAATTTGATTGAAAAATGTCTTTTGTTCTAGGTGTACAGAATCTTGTTCATTTACACATATACATATAAATATTGATCTTTGGGTCCTTTTCCATGTCGGTTATTACAGAGTGTTGAGTAGACCACTCTTGGTATTCAATAGGTCTTTGGGGATTATATTTTTTATATGTATTAGTATATGTGTGTTAACCCCAATATCCTAATTTATCCATTCCTCACACCATTTCTTTGGCTTAACCGTAAGTTGTCTTCTCATTCTGAGATTGTCTTTCTCTATGGAAATATGTTCATTTTTATGAATTTTCAGATAACATAAGGGATATCATAGGACATTTGTCTTTCGCATTCTGACTTACTTCACGTTGTGTGATTATCTCTAGGCTCATCTGTGGTGCTGCATATGCCATTCTTTTATTTTTTTCGTGACTGATATTCCATTCTGTCCATATACCACTTCTTCTCTGTCCATTCATCTGTTTATGGACCTTCTTTTGGCTTCCATGTCGTGGCTATTTCAATATTGCTGCAGTGCACATTTGCCTGCCTCTGTCTTTCCGATTCTGGTGGTCTTAGGTTATAGGCCCAAAAGGTGCCCTGCCGCATCATATCGTAGCTCAATTTTTACCTTTTAAAGCAGCTCCATTCAGTTTTCGTTAGTGCTGTTACCAATTACATCCCACCAGCAGCTAGAAGGTACACAGTTCTCTAAAACCCCTTCAGCATTTCTAGTTTGTAGACTGTTTGCTGATGGTCATTTGACTGGTGTGAGCTGAAACCTTTTTGGAGGTTGGATTTGTATGTGGCTAATAATTCCTTGTACTGAGCTTTAGGCATGTCCATGTTGTTCTTTTCCTTTTTTTTTTAAAGTGTGAGTACAACTTCCCTCTTCATGTTGACTTCTTGAAAGATTTGTCATGTGTTGAATTTTCTTGCCTATTCCCTACCCCAGGGCATTTTTTGAGGGCAGATGCCATTTACAGCCCTGAGTCCTTGTGACTATTAAGCAACCATTAGCACTGGGTTTAAAGCTGCTGTTGTGGGAAACACCCACTAGGCGGCAGCATCATTACGTTCTCAACTCTTGTTATTAGGGCACCAGAGTCTTCCTGGACGTAGTGTTCCGAGGTTGTAAATTAGAGGGGAATGTGCTGGGACAAGCCCCCAGAAGTTTATGTCTCCTTACTTCTGTTTGTTTTTTAATTTAATTTCTATTTCTTATCGGAGAATATTGGATTAGAGTGTTGTGATTGTCTGGCTGTACAGAATCTGCTCAATGATTCATACATATGTCTGTTCATGTTCGGATTCTGTTACCATGTGTCTTATTACAGAATGTTGAGTAGACCTCGCATGGTATTTGGTAGGTGTTTAGTCATTATATATTTTATATGTATTGGTGATTATATAATTCATAGAGTTTATATGTTATATGTTTATATACATTTAACATACATTAGTATATGTATATTAGCCCCATAATCCTAATGTATCCATCCTCCCACCTTTCATTTTGGTTAACCATTAGTTTCTTTTATAAGTCTGTGAGTGTCTTTTTCTGTGGAAATATGTCCATTTGTAGCAATCTTAGGATAACAGGTATAAATGATATCATAGGATATTTGTCATTCCCTTTTGAATAACTTAACCTAATATGATTATTTCTAGGCTCATCTGTAGTCCTGAAAACGGCACTGTTCATTTTTTTCTGAGGCTACTATTCCATTCGGTACGTATACCACTTCTTCTTTGTCCATTTATCTGATGATGGACATTTTGTTTGTATCCATGTCTTAGCTATTGTAAATACTGCTGCAATACACGATTTTCCATCCCGTGTCTTTTTGATTCTGGCTTTCACAAGTGACAGGCCCAATAGTGGGCCTTCCGGATCATATGGTGACTCAATTTTTACCTTTAAACGCACTGCCATTCTGTTCCTATTATTGGCTGTTACCAGTTTACATCCCACTTAGACCGAGAGGTTACTCTATTCTCCACAACTTCTTCAACATCTATTGTTTGTTGACTTTTTGCTGATGGTCATTGTGACTGGTGTTAGGTGATACCTTTGTGTAGATTGGATTTGCATGCGTCTAATAATTCCTGATGTTTTGCATTTCTCAGTGTCCTTTTCATTTTTTTTAAGATTGAGCTAAACTTACAACTTCAAATTGCCTTCTTGAAAAATTTACCGCGTTTGGATTTTTATGGCCATTCCCTACCCCAGGACATTTTTTGAGGGCATGAGTCATTTACAGCCCTGCCGTCCTTGTGAATATTAGTGACCATGAGCAGTAGATTTAAAGCTGCTCTTTGAGGAAACGGCCTTAGGGTGGCAGCATTTCTAAGTTGCCAACTCTGCTTGCTAGGGAAACAGAACTTTGCTGCAAGTTGTGCTTTGAGGTTGCAGATTAGAGTGGAATGTGCCAGGACAAACCCCGATAAGTTTTAGCCTCCTTAATTCTTGTTTGTGTCTTTAAGTTGTAGTTTTTATCAGAGCAAATTTGATTGAAAAATGTCTTTTGTTCTAGGTGTACAGAATCTTGTTCATTTACACATATACATATATCTATTGATCTTTGGGTCCTTTTCCATGTCGGTTATTACAGAGTGTTGAGTAGACCACTCTTGGTATTCCATAGGTCTTTGGGGATTATATTTTTTATATGTATTAGTATATGTGCGTTAACCCCAATATCCTAATTTATCCATTCCTCACACCATTTCTTTGGCTTAACCATAAGTTGTCTTCTCATTCTGAGATTGTCTTTCTCTATGGAAATATGTTCATTTTTATGAATTTTCAGATAACATAAGGGATATCATAGGACATTTGTCTTTCGCATTCTGACTTACTTCACGTTGTGTGATTATCTCTAGGCTCATCTGTGGTGCTGCATATGCCATTCTTTTATTTTTTTCGTGACTGATATTCCATTCTGTCCATATACCACTTCTTCTCTGTCCATTCATCTGTTTATGGACCTTCTTTTGGCTTCCATGTCGTGGCTATTTCAATATTGCTGCAGTGCACATTTGCCTGCCTCTGTCTTTCTGATTCTGGTGGTCTTAGGTTATAGGCCCAAAAGGTGCCCTGCCGCATCATATGGTAGCTCAATTTTTACCTTTTAAAGCAGCTGCATTCAGTTTTCGTTAGTGCTGTTACCAATTACATCCCACCAGCAGCGAGAAGGTACCCAGTTCTCTAAAACCCCTTCAGCATTTCTAGTTTGTAGACTGTTTGCTGATGGTCATTTGACTGGTGTGAGCTGAAACCTTTTTGGAGGTTGGATTTGTATGTGGCTAATAATTCCTTGTACTGAGCTTTAGGCATGTCCATGTTGTTCTTTTCCTTTTTTTTTTAAAGTGTGAGTACAACTTCCCTCTTCATGTTGACTTCTTGAAAGATTTGTCATGTGTTGAATTTTCTTTCCTATTCCCTACCCCAGGGCATTTTTTGAGGGCAGATGCCATTTACAGCCCTGAGTCCTTGTGACTATTAAGCAACCATTAGCACTGGGTTTAAAGCTGCTGTTGTGGGAAACACCCACTAGGCGCCAGCATCATTACGTTCTCAACTCTTGTTATTAGGGCACCAGAGTCTTCCTGGACGTAGTGTTCCGAGGTTGTAAATTAGAGGGGAATGTGCTGGGACAAGCCCCCAGAAGTTTATGTCTCCTTACTTCTGTTTGTTTTTTAATTTAATTTCTATTTCTTATCGGAGAATATTGGATTAGAGTGTTGTGATTGTCTGGCTGTACAGAATCTGCTCAATGATTCATACATATGTCTGTTCATGTTCGGATTCTGTTACCATGTGTCTTATTACAGAATGTTGAGTAGACCTCGCATGGTATTTGGTAGGTGTTTAGTCATTATATATTTTATATGTATTGGTGATTATATAATTCATAGAGTTTATATGTTATATGTTTATATACATTTAACATACATTAGTATATGTATGTTAGCCCCATAATCCTAATTTATCCATCCTCCCACCTTTCATTTTGGTTAACCATTAGTTTCTTTTATAAGTCTGTGAGTGTCTTTTTCTGTGGAAATATGTCCATTTGTAGCAATCTTAGGATAACAGGTATAAATGATATCATAGGATATTTGTCATTCCCTTTTGAATAACTTAACCTAATATGATTATTTCTAGGCTCATCTGTAGTCCTGAAAACGGCACTGTTCATTTTTTTCTGAGGCTACTATTCCATTCGGTATGTATACCACTTCTTCTTTGTCTATTTATCTGATGATGGACATTTTGTTTGTATCCATGTCTTAGCTATTGTAAATACTGCTGCAATACACGATTTTCCATCCCGTGTCTTTTTGATTCTGGCTTTCGCAAGTGACAGGCCCAATAGTGGGCCTTCCGGATCATATGGTGACTCAATTTTTACCTTTAAAAGCACTGCCATTCTGTTCCTATTATTGGCTGTTACCAGTTTACATCCCACGTAGACCGAGAGGTTACACTATTCTCCACAACTTCTTCAACATCTATTGTTTGTTGACTTTTTGCTGATGGTCATTGTGACTGGTGTTAGGTGATACCTTTGTGTAGATTGGATTTGCATGCGTCTAATAATTCCTGATGTTTTGCATTTCTCAGTGTCCTTTTCATTTTTTTTAAGATTGAGCTAAACTTACAACTTCAAATTGCCTTCTTGAAAAATTTACCGCGTTTGGATTTTTATGGCCATTCCCTACCCCAGGACATTTTTTGAGGGCATGAGTCATTTACAGCCCTGCCGTCCTTGTGAATATTAGTGACCATGAGCAGTAGATTTAAAGCTGCTCTTTGAGGAAACGGCCTTAGGGTGGCAGCATTTCTAAGTTGCCAACTCTGCTTGCTAGGGAAACAGAACCTTGCTGCAAGTTGTGCTTTGAGGTTGCAGATTAGAGTGGAATGTGCCAGGACAAACCCCGATAAGTTTTAGCCTCCTTAATTCTTGTTTGTGTCTTTAAGTTGTAGTTTTTATCAGAGCAAATTTGATTGAAAAATGTCTTTTGTTCTAGGTGTACAGAATCTTGTTCATTTACACATATACATATATCTATTGATCTTTGGGTCCTTTTCCATGTCGGTTATTACAGAGTGTTGAGTAGACCACTCTTGGTATTCCATAGGTCTTTGGGGATTATATTTTTTATATGTATTAGTATATGTGTGTTAACCCCAATATCCTAATTTATCCATTCCTCACACCATTTCTTTGGCTTAACCGTAAGTTGTCTTCTCATTCTGAGATTGTCTTTCTCTATGGAAATATGTTCATTTTTATGAATTTTCAGATAACATAAGGGATATCATAGGACATTTGTCTTTCGCATTCTGACTTACTTCACGTTGTGTGATTATCTCTAGGCTCATCTGTGGTGCTGCATATGCCATTCTTTTATTTTTTTCGTGACTGATATTCCATTCTGTCCATATACCACTTCTTCTCTGTCCATTCATCTGTTTATGGACCTTCTTTTGGCTTCCATGTCGTGGCTATTTCAATATTGCTGCAGTGCACATTTGCCTGCCTCTGTCTTTCCGATTCTGGTGGTCTTAGGTTATAGGCCCAAAAGGTGCCCTGCCGCATCATATCGTAGCTCAATTTTTACCTTTTAAAGCAGCTCCATTCAGTTTTCGTTAGTGCTGTTACCAATTACATCCCACCAGCAGCTAGAAGGTACACAGTTCTCTAAAACCCCTTCAGCATTTCTAGTTTGTAGACTGTTTGCTGATGGTCATTTGACTGGTGTGAGCTGAAACCTTTTTGGAGGTTGGATTTGTATGTGGCTAATAATTCCTTGTACTGAGCTTTAGGCATGTCCATGTTGTTCTTTTCCTTTTTTTTTTAAAGTGTGAGTACAACTTCCCTCTTCATGTTGACTTCTTGAAAGATTTGTCATGTGTTGAATTTTCTTGCCTATTCCCTACCCCAGGGCATTTTTTGAGGGCAGATGCCATTTACAGCCCTGAGTCCTTGTGACTATTAAGCAACCATTAGCACTGGGTTTAAAGCTGCTGTTGTGGGAAACACCCACTAGGCGCCAGCATCATTACGTTCTCAACTCTTGTTATTAGGGCACCAGAGTCTTCCTGGACGTAGTGTTCCGAGGTTGTAAATTAGAGGGGAATGTGCTGGGACAAGCCCCCAGAAGTTTATGTCTCCTTACTTCTGTTTGTTTTTTAATTTAATTTCTATTTCTTATCGGAGAATATTGGATTAGAGTGTTGTGATTGTCTGGCTGTACAGAATCTGCTCAATGATTCATACATATGTCTGTTCATGTTCGGATTCTGTTACCATGTGTCTTATTACAGAATGTTGAGTAGACCTCGCATGGTATTTGGTAGGTGTTTTGTCATTATATATTTTATATGTATTGGTGATTATATAATTCATAGAGTTTATATGTTATATGTTTATATACATTTAACATACATTAGTATATGTATGTTAGCCCCATAATCCTAATTTATCCATCCTCCCACCTTTCATTTTGGTTAACCATTAGTTTCTTTTATAAGTCTGTGAGTGTCTTTTTCTGTGGAAATATGTCCATTTGTAGCAATCTTAGGATAACAGGTATAAATGATATCATAGGATATTTGTCATTCCCTTTTGACTTACTTAACCTGATATGATTATTTCTAGGCTCATCTGTAGTCCTGAAAACGGCATTTTTCATTTTTTTTCCCGAGGCTACTATTCCATTTAGTCCGTATACCACTTCTTCTTTGTCCATTCATCTGTTTATGGACCTTTTTTTGGCTTCCACGTCTTGGCTATTTCAGTAATGCTGCAGTGCACATTTGCCTGCCTCTGTCTTTCCGATTCTGGTGGTCTTAGGTTACAGGCCCAAAAGGTGCCCTGCCGCGTCATATGGTAGCTCAATTTTTACCTTTTAAAGCAGCTCCATTCAGTTTTCGTTAGTGCTCTTACCACTTTACATCCCACCAGCAGCTACAAGGTACACAGTTCTCTAAAATCCCTTCAGCATTTACAGTTTGTAGACTGTTTGCTGATGGTCATTTGACTGGTGTGAGCTGAAACCTTTTTGGAGGTTGGATTTGCATGTGACTAATAATTCCTTATACTGAGCTTTAGGCATGTGCTTTTTATTCTTTTCCTTTTTTTTTTTAAAGAGTGAGTACAACTTCCCTCTTCATATTGACTTCTTCAAAAACTTGTCAAAGAAAACTTGAATTTTCTTGCCTATTCCCTACCCCAGGGCATTTTTTGAGGGCAGGTGTCATTTACAGCCCTGCAGTCCTTGTGACTCTTAAGCAACCATTAGCACTGGGTTTAAAGCTGCTGTTGTGGGAAACAGCCACAAGGCGGCAGCATTATTACGTTCTCACCTCTTGTTACTAGGGCAACAGAGTCTTCCTGGAGGTAGTGTTCCGAGGTTGTAAATTAGAGAGGAGTGTGCTGGGATAAGCCCCCAGAAGTTTATGTCTCCTTACTTATGTTTGTTTTTTAAATTTAATTTCTCTTTCTTATCGGAGTAAATTCGATTAGAGTGTTGTGATTGTCTGGCTGTACAGAATGTGCTCAATGATTCATACATATGTCTGTTCATCTTCGGATCCTGTTACCATGTAATTTTTTACAGAATGTTGAGTAGACCTCCCTTGGTATTTGGCAGGTGTTTCGTGATTATATATTTTATATGTATTGGTGATTATATAATTCATAGAGTTTATATGTTATATGTTTATATACATTTAACATACATTAGTATATGTATGTTATCCCCATAGTCCTAATTTATCCATCCTCCCACCTTTCATTTTGGCGAACCATTCGTTTGTTTTATAAGTCTGTGAGTGTCTTTTTCTGTGGAAATATGTTCATTGGTAGAAATCTTAGGATAACATGTATAAATAATATCATAGGATATTTGTTATTCCCTTTTGAATAACTTAACCTAATATGATTATTTCTAGGCTCATCTGTAGTCCTGAAAACGGCACTGTTCATTTTTTTCTGAGGCTACTATTCCATTCGGTACGTATACCACTTCTTCTTTGTCCATTTATCTGATGATGGACATTTTGTTTGTATCCATGTCTTAGCTATTGTAAATACTGCTGCAATACACGATTTTCCATCCCGTGTCTTTTTGATTCTGGCTTTCACAAGTGACAGGCCCAATAGTGGGCCTTCCGGATCATATGGTGACTCAATTTTTACCTTTAAACGCACTGCCATTCTGTTCCTATTATTGGCTGTTACCAGTTTACATCCCACTTAGACCGAGAGGTTACACTATTCTCCACAACTTCTTCAACATCTATTGTTTGTTGACTTTTTGCTGATGGTCATTGTGACTGGTGTTAGGTGATACCTTTGTGTAGATTGGATTTGCATGCGTCTAATAATTCCTGATGTTTTGCATTTCTCAGTGTCCTTTTCATTTTTTTTAAGATTGAGCTAAACTTACAACTTCAAATTGCCTTCTTGAAAAATTTACCGCGTTTGGATTTTTATGGCCATTCCCTACCCCAGGACATTTTTTGAGGGCATGAGTCATTTACAGCCCTGCCGTCCTTGTGAATATTAGTGACCATGAGCAGTAGATTTAAAGCTGCTCTTTGAGGAAACGGCCTTAGGGTGGCAGCATTTCTAAGTTGCCAACTCTGCTTGCTAGGGAAACAGAACCTTGCTGCAAGTTGTGCTTTGAGGTTGCAGATTAGAGTGGAATGTGCCAGGACAAACCCCGATAAGTTTTAGCCTCCTTAATTCTTGTTTGTGTCTTTAAGTTGTAGTTTTTATCAGAGCAAATTTGATTGAAAAATGTCTTTTGTTCTAGGTGTACAGAATCTTGTTCATTTACACATATACATATAAATATTGATCTTTGGGTCCTTTTCCATGTCGGTTATTACAGAGTGTTGAGTAGACCACTCTTGGTATTCAATAGGTCTTTGGGGATTATATTTTTTATATGTATTAGTATATGTGTGTTAACCCCAATATCCTAATTTATCCATTCCTCACACCATTTCTTTGGCTTAACCGTAAGTTGTCTTCTCATTCTGAGATTGTCTTTCTCTATGGAAATATGTTCATTTTTATGAATTTTCAGATAACATAAGGGATATCATAGGACATTTGTCTTTCGCATTCTGACTTACTTCACGTTGTGTGATTATCTCTAGGCTCATCTGTGGTGCTGCATATGCCATTCTTTTATTTTTTTCGTGACTGATATTCCATTCTGTCCATATACCACTTCTTCTCTGTCCATTCATCTGTTTATGGACCTTCTTTTGGCTTCCATGTCGTGGCTATTTCAATATTGCTGCAGTGCACATTTGCCTGCCTCTGTCTTTCCGATTCTGGTGGTCTTAGGTTATAGGCCCAAAAGGTGCCCTGCCGCATCATATGGTAGCTCAATTTTTACCTTTTAAAGCAGCTGCATTCAGTTTTCGTTAGTGCTGTTACCAATTACATCCCACCAGCAGCTAGAAGGTACACAGTTCTCTAAAACCCCTTCAGCATTTCTAGTTTGTAGACTGTTTGCTGATGGTCATTTGACTGGTGTGAGCTGAAACCTTTTTGGAGGTTGGATTTGTATGTGGCTAATAATTCCTTGTACTGAGCTTTAGGCATGTCCATGTTGTTCTTTTCCTTTTTTTTTTAAAGTGTGAGTACAACTTCCCTCTTCATGTTGACTTCTTGAAAGATTTGTCATGTGTTGAATTTTCTTGCCTATTCCCTACCCCAGGGCATTTTTTGAGGGCAGATGCCATTTACAGCCCTGAGTCCTTGTGACTATTAAGCAACCATTAGCACTGGGTTTAAAGCTGCTGTTGTGGGAAACACCCACTAGGCGGCAGCATCATTACGTTCTCAACTCTTGTTATTAGGGCACCAGAGTCTTCCTGGACGTAGTGTTCCGAGGTTGTAAATTAGAGGGGAATGTGCTGGGACAAGCCCCCAGAAGTTTATGTCTCCTTACTTCTGTTTGTTTTTTAATTTAATTTCTATTTCTTATCGGAGAATATTGGATTAGAGTGTTGTGATTGTCTGGCTGTACAGAATCTGCTCAATGATTCATACATATGTCTGTTCATGTTCGGATTCTGTTACCATGTGTCTTATTACAGAATGTTGAGTAGACCTCGCATGGTATTTGGTAGGTGTTTAGTCATTATATATTTTATATGTATTGGTGATTATATAATTCATAGAGTTTATATGTTATATGTTTATATACATTTAACATACATTAGTATATGTATGTTAGCCCCATAATCCTAATGTATCCATCCTCCCACCTTTCATTTTGGTTAACCATTAGTTTCTTTTATAAGTCTGTGAGTGTCTTTTTCTGTGGAAATATGTCCATTTGTAGCAATCTTAGGATAACAGGTATAAATGATATCATAGGATATTTGTCATTCCCTTTTGAATAACTTAACCTAATATGATTATTTCTAGGCTCATCTGTAGTCCTGAAAACGGCACTGTTCATTTTTTTCTGAGGCTACTATTCCATTCGATACGTATACCACTTCTTCTTTGTCCATTTATCTGATGATGGACATTTTGTTTGTATCCATGTCTTAGCTATTGTAAATACTGCTGCAATACACGATTTTCCATCCCGTGTCTTTTTGATTCTGGCTTTCACAAGTGACAGGCCCAATAGTGGGCCTTCCGGATCATATGGTGACTCAATTTTTACCTTTAAACGCACTGCCATTCTGTTCCTATTATTGGCTGTTACCAGTTTACATCCCACTTAGACCGAGAGGTTACACTATTCTCCACAACTTCTTCAACATCTATTGTTTGTTGACTTTTTGCTGATGGTCATTGTGACTGGTGTTAGGTGATACCTTTGTGTAGATTGGATTTGCATGCGTCTAATAATTCCTGATGTTTTGCATTTCTCAGTGTCCTTTTCATTTTTTTTAAGATTGAGCTAAACTTACAACTTCAAATTGCCTTCTTGAAAAATTTACCGCGTTTGGATTTTTATGGCCATTCCCTACCCCAGGACATTTTTTGAGGGCATGAGTCATTTACAGCCCTGCCGTCCTTGTGAATATTAGTGACCATGAGCAGTAGATTTAAAGCTGCTCTTTGAGGAAACGGCCTTAGGGTGGCAGCATTTCTAAGTTGCCAACTCTGCTTGCTAGGGAAACAGAACTTTGCTGCAAGTTGTGCTTTGAGGTTGCAGATTAGAGTGGAATGTGCCAGGACAAACCCCGATAAGTTTTAGCCTCCTTAATTCTTGTTTGTGTCTTTAAGTTGTAGTTTTTATCAGAGCAAATTTGATTGAAAAATGTCTTTTGTTCTAGGTGTACAGAATCTTGTTCATTTACACATATACATATATCTATTGATCTTTGGGTCCTTTTCCATGTCGGTTATTACAGAGTGTTGAGTAGACCACTCTTGGTATTCCATAGGTCTTTGGGGATTATATTTTTTATATGTATTAGTATATGTGCGTTAACCCCAATATCCTAATTTATCCATTCCTCACACCATTTCTTTGGCTTAACCATAAGTTGTCTTCTCATTCTGAGATTGTCTTTCTCTATGGAAATATGTTCATTTTTATGAATTTTCAGATAACATAAGGGATATCATAGGACATTTGTCTTTCGCATTCTGACTTACTTCACGTTGTGTGATTATCTCTAGGCTCATCTGTGGTGCTGCATATGCCATTCTTTTATTTTTTTCGTGACTGATATTCCATTCTGTCCATATACCACTTCTTCTCTGTCCATTCATCTGTTTATGGACCTTCTTTTGGCTTCCATGTCGTGGCTATTTCAATATTGCTGCAGTGCACATTTGCCTGCCTCTGTCTTTCCGATTCTGGTGGTCTTAGGTTATAGGCCCAAAAGGTGCCCTGCCGCATCATATGGTAGCTCAATTTTTACCTTTTAAAGCAGCTGCATTCAGTTTTCGTTAGTGCTGTTACCAATTACATCCCACCAGCAGCGAGAAGGTACCCAGTTCTCTAAAACCCCTTCAGCATTTCTAGTTTGTAGACTGTTTGCTGATGGTCATTTGACTGGTGTGAGCTGAAACCTTTTTGGAGGTTGGATTTGTATGTGGCTAATAATTCCTTGTACTGAGCTTTAGGCATGTCCATGTTGTTCTTTTCCTTTTTTTTTTAAAGTGTGAGTACAACTTCCCTCTTCATGTTGACTTCTTGAAAGATTTGTCATGTGTTGAATTTTCTTTCCTATTCCCTACCCCAGGGCATTTTTTGAGGGCAGATGCCATTTACAGCCCTGAGTCCTTGTGACTATTAAGCAACCATTAGCACTGGGTTTAAAGCTGCTGTTGTGGGAAACACCCACTAGGCGCCAGCATCATTACGTTCTCAACTCTTGTTATTAGGGCACCAGAGTCTTCCTGGACGTAGTGTTCCGAGGTTGTAAATTAGAGGGGAATGTGCTGGGACAAGCCCCCAGAAGTTTATGTCTCCTTACTTCTGTTTGTTTTTTAATTTAATTTCTATTTCTTATCGGAGAATATTGGATTAGAGTGTTGTGATTGTCTGGCTGTACAGAATCTGCTCAATGATTCATACATATGTCTGTTCATGTTCGGATTCTGTTACCATGTGTCTTATTACAGAATGTTGAGTAGACCTCGCATGGTATTTGGTAGGTGTTTAGTCATTATATATTTTATATGTATTGGTGATTATATAATTCATAGAGTTTATATGTTATATGTTTATATACATTTAACATACATTAGTATATGTATGTTAGCCCCATAATCCTAATTTATCCATCCTCCCACCTTTCATTTTGGTTAACCATTAGTTTCTTTTATAAGTCTGTGAGTGTCTTTTTCTGTGGAAATATGTCCATTTGTAGCAATCTTAGGATAACAGGTATAAATGATATCATAGGATATTTGTCATTCCCTTTTGAATAACTTAACCTAATATGATTATTTCTAGGCTCATCTGTAGTCCTGAAAACGGCACTGTTCATTTTTTTCTGAGGCTACTATTCCATTCGGTATGTATACCACTTCTTCTTTGTCTATTTATCTGATGATGGACATTTTGTTTGTATCCATGTCTTAGCTATTGTAAATACTGCTGCAATACACGATTTTCCATCCCGTGTCTTTTTGATTCTGGCTTTCGCAAGTGACAGGCCCAATAGTGGGCCTTCCGGATCATATGGTGACTCAATTTTTACCTTTAAAAGCACTGCCATTCTGTTCCTATTATTGGCTGTTACCAGTTTACATCCCACGTAGACCGAGAGGTTACACTATTCTCCACAACTTCTTCAACATCTATTGTTTGTTGACTTTTTGCTGATGGTCATTGTGACTGGTGTTAGGTGATACCTTTGTGTAGATTGGATTTGCATGCGTCTAATAATTCCTGATGTTTTGCATTTCTCAGTGTCCTTTTCATTTTTTTTAAGATTGAGCTAAACTTACAACTTCAAATTGCCTTCTTGAAAAATTTACCGCGTTTGGATTTTTATGGCCATTCCCTACCCCAGGACATTTTTTGAGGGCATGAGTCATTTACAGCCCTGCCGTCCTTGTGAATATTAGTGACCATGAGCAGTAGATTTAAAGCTGCTCTTTGAGGAAACGGCCTTAGGGTGGCAGCATTTCTAAGTTGCCAACTCTGCTTGCTAGGGAAACAGAACCTTGCTGCAAGTTGTGCTTTGAGGTTGCAGATTAGAGTGGAATGTGCCAGGACAAACCCCGATAAGTTTTAGCCTCCTTAATTCTTGTTTGTGTCTTTAAGTTGTAGTTTTTATCAGAGCAAATTTGATTGAAAAATGTCTTTTGTTCTAGGTGTACAGAATCTTGTTCATTTACACATATACATATATCTATTGATCTTTGGGTCCTTTTCCATGTCGGTTATTACAGAGTGTTGAGTAGACCACTCTTGGTATTCCATAGGTCTTTGGGGATTATATTTTTTATATGTATTAGTATATGTGTGTTAACCCCAATATCCTAATTTATCCATTCCTCACACCATTTCTTTGGCTTAACCATAAGTTGTCTTCTCATTCTGAGATTGTCTTTCTCTATGGAAATATGTTCATTTTTATGAATTTTCAGATAACATAAGGGATATCATAGGACATTTGTCTTTCGCATTCTGACTTACTTCACGTTGTGTGATTATCTCTAGGCTCATCTGTGGTGCTGCATATGCCATTCTTTTATTTTTTTCGTGACTGATATTCCATTCTGTCCATATACCACTTCTTCTCTGTCCATTCATCTGTTTATGGACCTTCTTTTGGCTTCCATGTCGTGGCTATTTCAATATTGCTGCAGTGCACATTTGCCTGCCTCTGTCTTTCCGATTCTGGTGGTCTTAGGTTATAGGCCCAAAAGGTGCCCTGCCGCATCATATGGTAGCTCAATTTTTACCTTTTAAAGCAGCTGCATTCAGTTTTCGTTAGTGCTGTTACCAATTACATCCCACCAGCAGCTAGAAGGTACCCAGTTCTCTAAAACCCCTTCAGCATTTCTAGTTTGTAGACTGTTTGCTGATGGTCATTTGACTGGTGTGAGCTGAAACCTTTTTGGAGGTTGGATTTGTATGTGGCTAATAATTCCTTGTACTGAGCTTTAGGCATGTCCATGTTGTTCTTTTCCTTTTTTTTTTAAAGTGTGAGTACAACTTCCCTCTTCATGTTGACTTCTTGAAAGATTTGTCATGTGTTGAATTTTCTTGCCTATTCCCTACCCCAGGGCATTTTTTGAGGGCAGATGCCATTTACAGCCCTGAGTCCTTGTGACTATTAAGCAACCATTAGCACTGGGTTTAAAGCTGCTGTTGTGGGAAACACCCACTAGGCGCCAGCATCATTACGTTCTCAACTCTTGTTATTAGGGCACCAGAGTCTTCCTGGACGTAGTGTTCCGAGGTTGTAAATTAGAGGGGAATGTGCTGGGACAAGCCCCCAGAAGTTTATGTCTCCTTACTTCTGTTTGTTTTTTAATTTAATTTCTATTTCTTATCGGAGAATATTGGATTAGAGTGTTGTGATTGTCTGGCTGTACAGAATCTGCTCAATGATTCATACATATGTCTGTTCATGTTCGGATTCTGTTACCATGTGTCTTATTACAGAATGTTGAGTAGACCTCGCATGGTATTTGGTAGGTGTTTAGTCATTATATATTTTATATGTATTGGTGATTATATAATTCATAGAGTTTATATGTTATATGTTTATATACATTTAACATACATTAGTATATGTATGTTAGCCCCATAATCCTAATTTATCCATCCTCCCACCTTTCATTTTGGTTAACCATTAGTTTCTTTTATAAGTCTGTGAGTGTCTTTTTCTGTGGAAATATGTCCATTTGTAGCAATCTTAGGATAACAGGTATAAATGATATCATAGGATATTTGTCATTCCCTTTTGACTTACTTAACCTGATATGATTATTTCTAGGCTCATCTGTAGTCCTGAAAACGGCATTTTTCATTTTTTTTCCCGAGGCTACTATTCCATTTAGTCCGTATACCACTTCTTCTTTGTCCATTCATCTGTTTATGGACCTTTTTTTGGCTTCCACGTCTTGGCTATTTCAGTAATGCTGCAGTGCACATTTGCCTGCCTCTGTCTTTCCGATTCTGGTGGTCTTAGGTTACAGGCCCAAAAGGTGCCCTGCCGCGTCATATGGTAGCTCAATTTTTACCTTTTAAAGCAGCTCCATTCAGTTTTCGTTAGTGCTCTTACCACTTTACATCCCACCAGCAGCTACAAGGTACACAGTTCTCTAAAATCCCTTCAGCATTTACAGTTTGTAGACTGTTTGCTGATGGTCATTTGACTGGTGTGAGCTGAAACCTTTTTGGAGGTTGGATTTGCATGTGACTAATAATTCCTTATACTGAGCTTTAGGCATGTGCTTTTTATTCTTTTCCTTTTTTTTTTAAAGAGTGAGTACAACTTCCCTCTTCATATTGACTTCTTCAAAAACTTGTCAAAGAAAACTTGAATTTTCTTGCCTATTCCCTACCCCAGGGCATTTTTTGAGGGCAGGTGTCATTTACAGCCCTGCAGTCCTTGTGACTATTAAGCAACCATTAGCACTGGGTTTAAAGCTGCTGTTGTGGGAAACAGCCACAAGGCGGCAGCATTATTACGTTCTCACCTCTTGTTACTAGGGCAACAGAGTCTTCCTGGAGGTAGTGTTCCGAGGTTGTAAATTAGAGAGGAGTGTGCTGGGATAAGCCCCCAGAAGTTTATGTCTCCTTACTTATGTTTGTTTTTTAAATTTAATTTCTCTTTCTTATCGGAGTAAATTCGATTAGAGTGTTGTGATTGTCTGGCTGTACAGAATGTGCTCAATGATTCATACATATGTCTGTTCATCTTCGGATCCTGTTACCATGTAATTTTTTACAGAATGTTGAGTAGACCTCCCTTGGTATTTGGCAGGTGTTTCGTGATTATATATTTTATATGTATTGGTGATTATATAATTCATAGAGTTTATATGTTATATGTTTATATACATTTAACATACATTAGTATATGTATGTTATCCCCATAGTCCTAATTTATCCATCCTCCCACCTTTCATTTTGGCGAACCATTCGTTCGTTTTATAAGTCTGTGAGTGTCTTTTTCTGTGGAAATATGTTCATTGGTAGAAATCTTAGGATAACATGTATAAATGATATCATAGGATATTTGTTATTCCCTTTTGAATAACTTAACCTAATATGATTATTTCTAGGCTCATCTGTAGTCCTGAAAACGGCACTGTTCATTTTTTTCTGAGGCTACTATTCCATTCGGTACGTATACCACTTCTTCTTTGTCCATTTATCTGATGATGGACATTTTGTTTGTATCCATGTCTTAGCTATTGTAAATACTGCTGCAATACACGATTTTCCATCCCGTGTCTTTTTGATTCTGGCTTTCACAAGTGACAGGCCCAATAGTGGGCCTTCCGGATCATATGGTGACTCAATTTTTACCTTTAAACGCACTGCCATTCTGTTCCTATTATTGGCTGTTACCAGTTTACATCCCACGTAGACCGAGAGGTTACACTATTCTCCACAACTTCTTCAACATCTATTGTTTGTTGACTTTTTGCTGATGGTCATTGTGACTGGTGTTAGGTGATACCTTTGTGTAGATTGGATTTGCATGCGTCTAATAATTCCTGATGTTTTGCATTTCTCAGTGTCCTTTTCATTTTTTTTAAGATTGAGCTAAACTTACAACTTCAAATTGCCTTCTTGAAAAATTTACCGCGTTTGGATTTTTATGGCCATTCCCTACCCCAGGACATTTTTTGAGGGCATGAGTCATTTACAGCCCTGCCGTCCTTGTGAATATTAGTGACCATGAGCAGTAGATTTAAAGCTGCTCTTTGAGGAAACGGCCTTAGGGTGGCAGCATTTCTAAGTTGCCAACTCTGCTTGCTAGGGAAACAGAACCTTGCTGCAAGTTGTGCTTTGAGGTTGCAGATTAGAGTGGAATGTGCCAGGACAAACCCCGATAAGTTTTAGCCTCCTTAATTCTTGTTTGTGTCTTTAAGTTGTAGTTTTTATCAGAGCAAATTTGATTGAAAAATGTCTTTTGTTCTAGGTGTACAGAATCTTGTTCATTTACACATATACATATAAATATTGATCTTTGGGTCCTTTTCCATGTCGGTTATTACAGAGTGTTGAGTAGACCACTCTTGGTATTCAATAGGTCTTTGGGGATTATATTTTTTATATGTATTAGTATATGTGTGTTAACCCCAATATCCTAATTTATCCATTCCTCACACCATTTCTTTGGCTTAACCGTAAGTTGTCTTCTCATTCTGAGATTGTCTTTCTCTATGGAAATATGTTCATTTTTATGAATTTTCAGATAACATAAGGGATATCATAGGACATTTGTCTTTCGCATTCTGACTTACTTCACGTTGTGTGATTATCTCTAGGCTCATCTGTGGTGCTGCATATGCCATTCTTTTATTTTTTTCGTGACTGATATTCCATTCTGTCCATATACCACTTCTTCTCTGTCCATTCATCTGTTTATGGACCTTCTTTTGGCTTCCATGTCGTGGCTATTTCAATATTGCTGCAGTGCACATTTGCCTGCCTCTGTCTTTCCGATTCTGGTGGTCTTAGGTTATAGGCCCAAAAGGTGCCCTGCCGCATCATATGGTAGCTCAATTTTTACCTTTTAAAGCAGCTGCATTCAGTTTTCGTTAGTGCTGTTACCAATTACATCCCACCAGCAGCTAGAAGGTACACAGTTCTCTAAAACCCCTTCAGCATTTCTAGTTTGTAGACTGTTTGCTGATGGTCATTTGACTGGTGTGAGCTGAAACCTTTTTGGAGGTTGGATTTGTATGTGGCTAATAATTCCTTGTACTGAGCTTTAGGCATGTCCATGTTGTTCTTTTCCTTTTTTTTTTAAAGTGTGAGTACAACTTCCCTCTTCATGTTGACTTCTTGAAAGATTTGTCATGTGTTGAATTTTCTTGCCTATTCCCTACCCCAGGGCATTTTTTGAGGGCAGATGCCATTTACAGCCCTGAGTCCTTGTGACTATTAAGCAACCATTAGCACTGGGTTTAAAGCTGCTGTTGTGGGAAACACCCACTAGGCGGCAGCATCATTACGTTCTCAACTCTTGTTATTAGGGCACCAGAGTCTTCCTGGACGTAGTGTTCCGAGGTTGTAAATTAGAGGGGAATGTGCTGGGACAAGCCCCCAGAAGTTTATGTCTCCTTACTTCTGTTTGTTTTTTAATTTAATTTCTATTTCTTATCGGAGAATATTGGATTAGAGTGTTGTGATTGTCTGGCTGTACAGAATCTGCTCAATGATTCATACATATGTCTGTTCATGTTCGGATTCTGTTACCATGTGTCTTATTACAGAATGTTGAGTAGACCTCGCATGGTATTTGGTAGGTGTTTAGTCATTATATATTTTATATGTATTGGTGATTATATAATTCATAGAGTTTATATGTTATATGTTTATATACATTTAACATACATTAGTATATGTATGTTAGCCCCATAATCCTAATGTATCCATCCTCCCACCTTTCATTTTGGTTAACCATTAGTTTCTTTTATAAGTCTGTGAGTGTCTTTTTCTGTGGAAATATGTCCATTTGTAGCAATCTTAGGATAACAGGTATAAATGATATCATAGGATATTTGTCATTCCCTTTTGAATAACTTAACCTAATATGATTATTTCTAGGCTCATCTGTAGTCCTGAAAACGGCACTGTTCATTTTTTTCTGAGGCTACTATTCCATTCGGTACGTATACCACTTCTTCTTTGTCCATTTATCTGATGATGGACATTTTGTTTGTATCCATGTCTTAGCTATTGTAAATACTGCTGCAATACACGATTTTCCATCCCGTGTCTTTTTGATTCTGGCTTTCACAAGTGACAGGCCCAATAGTGGGCCTTCCGGATCATATGGTGACTCAATTTTTACCTTTAAACGCACTGCCATTCTGTTCCTATTATTGGCTGTTACCAGTTTACATCCCACTTAGACCGAGAGGTTACTCTATTCTCCACAACTTCTTCAACATCTATTGTTTGTTGACTTTTTGCTGATGGTCATTGTGACTGGTGTTAGGTGATACCTTTGTGTAGATTGGATTTGCATGCGTCTAATAATTCCTGATGTTTTGCATTTCTCAGTGTCCTTTTCATTTTTTTTAAGATTGAGCTAAACTTACAACTTCAAATTGCCTTCTTGAAAAATTTACCGCGTTTGGATTTTTATGGCCATTCCCTACCCCAGGACATTTTTTGAGGGCATGAGTCATTTACAGCCCTGCCGTCCTTGTGAATATTAGTGACCATGAGCAGTAGATTTAAAGCTGCTCTTTGAGGAAACGGCCTTAGGGTGGCAGCATTTCTAAGTTGCCAACTCTGCTTGCTAGGGAAACAGAACTTTGCTGCAAGTTGTGCTTTGAGGTTGCAGATTAGAGTGGAATGTGCCAGGACAAACCCCGATAAGTTTTAGCCTCCTTAATTCTTGTTTGTGTCTTTAAGTTGTAGTTTTTATCAGAGCAAATTTGATTGAAAAATGTCTTTTGTTCTAGGTGTACAGAATCTTGTTCATTTACACATATACATATATCTATTGATCTTTGGGTCCTTTTCCATGTCGGTTATTACAGAGTGTTGAGTAGACCACTCTTGGTATTCCATAGGTCTTTGGGGATTATATTTTTTATATGTATTAGTATATGTGCGTTAACCCCAATATCCTAATTTATCCATTCCTCACACCATTTCTTTGGCTTAACCATAAGTTGTCTTCTCATTCTGAGATTGTCTTTCTCTATGGAAATATGTTCATTTTTATGAATTTTCAGATAACATAAGGGATATCATAGGACATTTGTCTTTCGCATTCTGACTTACTTCACGTTGTGTGATTATCTCTAGGCTCATCTGTGGTGCTGCATATGCCATTCTTTTATTTTTTTCGTGACTGATATTCCATTCTGTCCATATACCACTTCTTCTCTGTCCATTCATCTGTTTATGGACCTTCTTTTGGCTTCCATGTCGTGGCTATTTCAATATTGCTGCAGTGCACATTTGCCTGCCTCTGTCTTTCCGATTCTGGTGGTCTTAGGTTATAGGCCCAAAAGGTGCCCTGCCGCATCATATGGTAGCTCAATTTTTACCTTTTAAAGCAGCTGCATTCAGTTTTCGTTAGTGCTGTTACCAATTACATCCCACCAGCAGCGAGAAGGTACCCAGTTCTCTAAAACCCCTTCAGCATTTCTAGTTTGTAGACTGTTTGCTGATGGTCATTTGACTGGTGTGAGCTGAAACCTTTTTGGAGGTTGGATTTGTATGTGGCTAATAATTCCTTGTACTGAGCTTTAGGCATGTCCATGTTGTTCTTTTCCTTTTTTTTTTAAAGTGTGAGTACAACTTCCCTCTTCATGTTGACTTCTTGAAAGATTTGTCATGTGTTGAATTTTCTTTCCTATTCCCTACCCCAGGGCATTTTTTGAGGGCAGATGCCATTTACAGCCCTGAGTCCTTGTGACTATTAAGCAACCATTAGCACTGGGTTTAAAGCTGCTGTTGTGGGAAACACCCACTAGGCGCCAGCATCATTACGTTCTCAACTCTTGTTATTAGGGCACCAGAGTCTTCCTGGACGTAGTGTTCCGAGGTTGTAAATTAGAGGGGAATGTGCTGGGATAAGCCCCCAGAAGTTTATGTCTCCTTACTTCTGTTTGTTTTTTAATTTAATTTCTATTTCTTATCGGAGAATATTGGATTAGAGTGTTGTGATTGTCTGGCTGTACAGAATCTGCTCAATGATTCATACATATGTCTGTTCATGTTCGGATTCTGTTACCATGTGTCTTATTACAGAATGTTGAGTAGACCTCGCATGGTATTTGGTAGGTGTTTAGTCATTATATATTTTATATGTATTGGTGATTATATAATTCATAGAGTTTATATGTTATATGTTTATATACATTTAACATACATTAGTATATGTATGTTAGCCCCATAATCCTAATTTATCCATCCTCCCACCTTTCATTTTGGTTAACCATTAGTTTCTTTTATAAGTCTGTGAGTGTCTTTTTCTGTGGAAATATGTCCATTTGTAGCAATCTTAGGATAACAGGTATAAATGATATCATAGGATATTTGTCATTCCCTTTTGAATAACTTAACCTAATATGATTATTTCTAGGCTCATCTGTAGTCCTGAAAACGGCACTGTTCATTTTTTTCTGAGGCTACTATTCCATTCGGTATGTATACCACTTCTTCTTTGTCTATTTATCTGATGATGGACATTTTGTTTGTATCCATGTCTTAGCTATTGTAAATACTGCTGCAATACACGATTTTCCATCCCGTGTCTTTTTGATTCTGGCTTTCGCAAGTGACAGGCCCAATAGTGGGCCTTCCGGATCATATGGTGACTCAATTTTTACCTTTAAAAGCACTGCCATTCTGTTCCTATTATTGGCTGTTACCAGTTTACATCCCACGTAGACCGAGAGGTTACACTATTCTCCACAACTTCTTCAACATCTATTGTTTGTTGACTTTTTGCTGATGGTCATTGTGACTGGTGTTAGGTGATACCTTTGTGTAGATTGGATTTGCATGCATCTAATAATTCCTGATGTTTTGCATTTCTCAGTGTCCTTTTCATTTTTTTTAAGATTGAGCTAAACTTACAACTTCAAATTGCCTTCTTGAAAAATTTACCGCGTTTGGATTTTTATGGCCATTCCCTACCCCAGGACATTTTTTGAGGGCATGAGTCATTTACAGCCCTGCCGTCCTTGTGAATATTAGTGACCATGAGCAGTAGATTTAAAGCTGCTCTTTGAGGAAACGGCCTTAGGGTGGCAGCATTTCTAAGTTGCCAACTCTGCTTGCTAGGGAAACAGAACCTTGCTGCAAGTTGTGCTTTGAGGTTGCAGATTAGAGTGGAATGTGCCAGGACAAACCCCGATAAGTTTTAGCCTCCTTAATTCTTGTTTGTGTCTTTAAGTTGTAGTTTTTATCAGAGCAAATTTGATTGAAAAATGTCTTTTGTTCTAGGTGTACAGAATCTTGTTCATTTACACATATACATATATCTATTGATCTTTGGGTCCTTTTCCATGTCGGTTATTACAGAGTGTTGAGTAGACCACTCTTGGTATTCCATAGGTCTTTGGGGATTATATTTTTTATATGTATTAGTATATGTGTGTTAACCCCAATATCCTAATTTATCCATTCCTCACACCATTTCTTTGGCTTAACCATAAGTTGTCTTCTCATTCTGAGATTGTCTTTCTCTATGGAAATATGTTCATTTTTATGAATTTTCAGATAACATAAGGGATATCATAGGACATTTGTCTTTCGCATTCTGACTTACTTCACGTTGTGTGATTATCTCTAGGCTCATCTGTGGTGCTGCATATGCCATTCTTTTATTTTTTTCGTGACTGATATTCCATTCTGTCCATATACCACTTCTTCTCTGTCCATTCATCTGTTTATGGACCTTCTTTTGGCTTCCATGTCGTGGCTATTTCAATATTGCTGCAGTGCACATTTGCCTGCCTCTGTCTTTCCGATTCTGGTGGTCTTAGGTTATAGGCCCAAAAGGTGCCCTGCCGCATCATATGGTAGCTCAATTTTTACCTTTTAAAGCAGCTGCATTCAGTTTTCGTTAGTGCTGTTACCAATTACATCCCACCAGCAGCTAGAAGGTACCCAGTTCTCTAAAACCCCTTCAGCATTTCTAGTTTGTAGACTGTTTGCTGATGGTCATTTGACTGGTGTGAGCTGAAACCTTTTTGGAGGTTGGATTTGTATGTGGCTAATAATTCCTTGTACTGAGCTTTAGGCATGTCCATGTTGTTCTTTTCCTTTTTTTTTTTAAAGTGTGAGTACAACTTCCCTCTTCATGTTGACTTCTTGAAAGATTTGTCATGTGTTGAATTTTCTTGCCTATTCCCTACCCCAGGGCATTTTTTGAGGGCAGATGCCATTTACAGCCCTGAGTCCTTGTGACTATTAAGCAACCATTAGCACTGGGTTTAAAGCTGCTGTTGTGGGAAACACCCACTAGGCGCCAGCATCATTACGTTCTCAACTCTTGTTATTAGGGCACCAGAGTCTTCCTGGACGTAGTGTTCCGAGGTTGTAAATTAGAGGGGAATGTGCTGGGACAAGCCCCCAGAAGTTTATGTCTCCTTACTTCTGTTTGTTTTTTAATTTAATTTCTATTTCTTATCGGAGAATATTGGATTAGAGTGTTGTGATTGTCTGGCTGTACAGAATCTGCTCAATGATTCATACATATGTCTGTTCATGTTCGGATTCTGTTACCATGTGTCTTATTACAGAATGTTGAGTAGACCTCGCATGGTATTTGGTAGGTGTTTAGTCATTATATATTTTATATGTATTGGTGATTATATAATTCATAGAGTTTATATGTTATATGTTTATATACATTTAACATACATTAGTATATGTATGTTAGCCCCATAATCCTAATTTATCCATCCTCCCACCTTTCATTTTGGTTAACCATTAGTTTCTTTTATAAGTCTGTGAGTGTCTTTTTCTGTGGAAATATGTCCATTTGTAGCAATCTTAGGATAACAGGTATAAATGATATCATAGGATATTTGTCATTCCCTTTTGACTTACTTAACCTGATATGATTATTTCTAGGCTCATCTGTAGTCCTGAAAACGGCATTTTTCATTTTTTTTCCCGAGGCTACTATTCCATTTAGTCCGTATACCACTTCTTCTTTGTCCATTCATCTGTTTATGGACCTTTTTTTGGCTTCCACGTCTTGGCTATTTCAGTAATGCTGCAGTGCACATTTGCCTGCCTCTGTCTTTCCGATTCTGGTGGTCTTAGGTTACAGGCCCAAAAGGTGCCCTGCCGCGTCATATGGTAGCTCAATTTTTACCTTTTAAAGCAGCTCCATTCAGTTTTCGTTAGTGCTCTTACCACTTTACATCCCACCAGCAGCTACAAGGTACACAGTTCTCTAAAATCCCTTCAGCATTTACAGTTTGTAGACTGTTTGCTGATGGTCATTTGACTGGTGTGAGCTGAAACCTTTTTGGAGGTTGGATTTGCATGTGACTAATAATTCCTTATACTGAGCTTTAGGCATGTGCTTTTTATTCTTTTCCTTTTTTTTTTAAAGAGTGAGTACAACTTCCCTCTTCATATTGACTTCTTCAAAAACTTGTCAAAGAAAACTTGAATTTTCTTGCCTATTCCCTACCCCAGGGCATTTTTTGAGGGCAGGTGTCATTTACAGCCCTGCAGTCCTTGTGACTATTAAGCAACCATTAGCACTGGGTTTAAAGCTGCTGTTGTGGGAAACAGCCACAAGGCGGCAGCATTATTACGTTCTCACCTCTTGTTACTAGGGCAACAGAGTCTTCCTGGAGGTAGTGTTCCGAGGTTGTAAATTAGAGAGGAGTGTGCTGGGATAAGCCCCCAGAAGTTTATGTCTCCTTACTTATGTTTGTTTTTTAAATTTAATTTCTCTTTCTTATCGGAGTAAATTCGATTAGAGTGTTGTGATTGTCTGGCTGTACAGAATGTGCTCAATGATTCATACATATGTCTGTTCATCTTCGGATCCTGTTACCATGTAATTTTTTACAGAATGTTGAGTAGACCTCCCTTGCTATTTGGCAGGTGTTTCGTGATTATATATTTTATATGTATTGGTGATTATATAATTCATAGAGTTTATATGTTATATGTTTATATACATTTAACATACATTAGTATATGTATGTTATCCCCATAGTCCTAATTTATCCATCCTCCCACCTTTCATTTTGGCGAACCATTCGTTCGTTTTATAAGTCTGTGAGTGTCTTTTTCTGTGGAAATATGTCCATTTGTAGCAATCTTAGGATAACATGTATAAATGATATCATAGGATATTTGTTATTCCCTTTTGAATAACTTAACCTAATATGATTATTTCTAGGCTCATCTGTAGTCCTGAAAACGGCACTGTTCATTTTTTTCTGAGGCTACTATTCCATTCGGTACGTATACCACTTCTTCTTTGTCCATTTATCTGATGATGGACATTTTGTTTGTATCCATGTCTTAGCTATTGTAAATACTGCTGCAATACACGATTTTCCATCCCGTGTCTTTTTGATTCTGGCTTTCACAAGTGACAGGCCCAATAGTGGGCCTTCCGGATCATATGGTGACTCAATTTTTACCTTTAAACGCACTGCCATTCTGTTCCTATTATTGGCTGTTACCAGTTTACATCCCACGTAGACCGAGAGGTTACACTATTCTCCACAACTTCTTCAACATCTATTGTTTGTTGACTTTTTGCTGATGGTCATTGTGACTGGTGTTAGGTGATACCTTTGTGTAGATTGGATTTGCATGCGTCTAATAATTCCTGATGTTTTGCATTTCTCAGTGTCCTTTTCATTTTTTTTAAGATTGAGCTAAACTTACAACTTCAAATTGCCTTCTTGAAAAATTTACCGCGTTTGGATTTTTATGGCCATTCCCTACCCCAGGACATTTTTTGAGGGCATGAGTCATTTACAGCCCTGCCGTCCTTGTGAATATTAGTGACCATGAGCAGTAGATTTAAAGCTGCTCTTTGAGGAAACGGCCTTAGGGTGGCAGCATTTCTAAGTTGCCAACTCTGCTTGCTAGGGAAACAGAACCTTGCTGCAAGTTGTGCTTTGAGGTTGCAGATTAGAGTGGAATGTGCCAGGACAAACCCCGATAAGTTTTAGCCTCCTTAATTCTTGTTTGTGTCTTTAAGTTGTAGTTTTTATCAGAGCAAATTTGATTGAAAAATGTCTTTTGTTCTAGGTGTACAGAATCTTGTTCATTTACACATATACATATAAATATTGATCTTTGGGTCCTTTTCCATGTCGGTTATTACAGAGTGTTGAGTAGACCACTCTTGGTATTCAATAGGTCTTTGGGGATTATATTTTTTATATGTATTAGTATATGTGTGTTAACCCCAATATCCTAATTTATCCATTCCTCACACCATTTCTTTGGCTTAACCGTAAGTTGTCTTCTCATTCTGAGATTGTCTTTCTCTATGGAAATATGTTCATTTTTATGAATTTTCAGATAACATAAGGGATATCATAGGACATTTGTCTTTCGCATTCTGACTTACTTCACGTTGTGTGATTATCTCTAGGCTCATCTGTGGTGCTGCATATGCCATTCTTTTATTTTTTTCGTGACTGATATTCCATTCTGTCCATATACCACTTCTTCTCTGTCCATTCATCTGTTTATGGACCTTCTTTTGGCTTCCATGTCGTGGCTATTTCAATATTGCTGCAGTGCACATTTGCCTGCCTCTGTCTTTCCGATTCTGGTGGTCTTAGGTTATAGGCCCAAAAGGTGCCCTGCCGCATCATATCGTAGCTCAATTTTTACCTTTTAAAGCAGCTGCATTCAGTTTTCGTTAGTGCTGTTACCAATTACATCCCACCAGCAGCTAGAAGGTACACAGTTCTCTAAAACCCCTTCAGCATTTCTAGTTTGTAGACTGTTTGCTGATGGTCATTTGACTGGTGTGAGCTGAAACCTTTTTGGAGGTTGGATTTGTATGTGGCTAATAATTCCTTGTACTGAGCTTTAGGCATGTCCATGTTGTTCTTTTCCTTTTTTTTTTAAAGTGTGAGTACAACTTCCCTCTTCATGTTGACTTCTTGAAAGATTTGTCATGTGTTGAATTTTCTTGCCTATTCCCTACCCCAGGGCATTTTTTGAGGGCAGATGCCATTTACAGCCCTGAGTCCTTGTGACTATTAAGCAACCATTAGCACTGGGTTTAAAGCTGCTGTTGTGGGAAACACCCACTAGGCGGCAGCATCATTACGTTCTCAACTCTTGTTATTAGGGCACCAGAGTCTTCCTGGACGTAGTGTTCCGAGGCTGTAAATTAGAGGGGAATGTGCTGGGACAAGCCCCCAGAAGTTTATGTCTCCTTACTTCTGTTTGTTTTTTAATTTAATTTCTATTTCTTATCGGAGAATATTGGATTAGAGTGTTGTGATTGTCTGGCTGTACAGAATCTGCTCAATGATTCATACATATGTCTGTTCATGTTCGGATTCTGTTACCATGTGTCTTATTACAGAATGTTGAGTAGACCTCGCATGGTATTTGGTAGGTGTTTAGTCATTATATATTTTATATGTATTGGTGATTATATAATTCATAGAGTTTATATGTTATATGTTTATATACATTTAACATACATTAGTATATGTATGTTAGCCCCATAATCCTAATGTATCCATCCTCCCACCTTTCATTTTGGTTAACCATTAGTTTCTTTTATAAGTCTGTGAGTGTCTTTTTCTGTGGAAATATGTCCATTTGTAGCAATCTTAGGATAACAGGTATAAATGATATCATAGGATATTTGTCATTCCCTTTTGAATAACTTAACCTAATATGATTATTTCTAGGCTCATCTGTAGTCCTGAAAACGGCACTGTTCATTTTTTTCTGAGGCTACTATTCCATTCGGTACGTATACCACTTCTTCTTTGTCCATTTATCTGATGATGGACATTTTGTTTGTATCCATGTCTTAGCTATTGTAAATACTGCTGCAATACACGATTTTCCATCCCGTGTCTTTTTGATTCTGGCTTTCACAAGTGACAGGCCCAATAGTGGGCCTTCCGGATCATATGGTGACTCAATTTTTACCTTTAAACGCACTGCCATTCTGTTCCTATTATTGGCTGTTACCAGTTTACATCCCACTTAGACCGAGAGGTTACTCTATTCTCCACAACTTCTTCAACATCTATTGTTTGTTGACTTTTTGCTGATGGTCATTGTGACTGGTGTTAGGTGATACCTTTGTGTAGATTGGATTTGCATGCGTCTAATAATTCCTGATGTTTTGCATTTCTCAGTGTCCTTTTCATTTTTTTTAAGATTGAGCTAAACTTACAACTTCAAATTGCCTTCTTGAAAAATTTACCGCGTTTGGATTTTTATGGCCATTCCCTACCCCAGGACATTTTTTGAGGGCATGAGTCATTTACAGCCCTGCCGTCCTTGTGAATATTAGTGACCATGAGCAGTAGATTTAAAGCTGCTCTTTGAGGAAACGGCCTTAGGGTGGCAGCATTTCTAAGTTGCCAACTCTGCTTGCTAGGGAAACAGAACTTTGCTGCAAGTTGTGCTTTGAGGTTGCAGATTAGAGTGGAATGTGCCAGGACAAACCCCGATAAGTTTTAGCCTCCTTAATTCTTGTTTGTGTCTTTAAGTTGTAGTTTTTATCAGAGCAAATTTGATTGAAAAATGTCTTTTGTTCTAGGTGTACAGAATCTTGTTCATTTACACATATACATATATCTATTGATCTTTGGGTCCTTTTCCATGTCGGTTATTACAGAGTGTTGAGTAGACCACTCTTGGTATTCCATAGGTCTTTGGGGATTATATTTTTTATATGTATTAGTATATGTGCGTTAACCCCAATATCCTAATTTATCCATTCCTCACACCATTTCTTTGGCTTAACCATAAGTTGTCTTCTCATTCTGAGATTGTCTTTCTCTATGGAAATATGTTCATTTTTATGAATTTTCAGATAACATAAGGGATATCATAGGACATTTGTCTTTCGCATTCTGACTTACTTCACGTTGTGTGATTATCTCTAGGCTCATCTGTGGTGCTGCATATGCCATTCTTTTATTTTTTTCGTGACTGATATTCCATTCTGTCCATATACCACTTCTTCTCTGTCCATTCATCTGTTTATGGACCTTCTTTTGGCTTCCATGTCGTGGCTATTTCAATATTGCTGCAGTGCACATTTGCCTGCCTCTGTCTTTCCGATTCTGGTGGTCTTAGGTTATAGGCCCAAAAGGTGCCCTGCCGCATCATATGGTAGCTCAATTTTTACCTTTTAAAGCAGCTGCATTCAGTTTTCGTTAGTGCTGTTACCAATTACATCCCACCAGCAGCGAGAAGGTACCCAGTTCTCTAAAACCCCTTCAGCATTTCTAGTTTGTAGACTGTTTGCTGATGGTCATTTGACTGGTGTGAGCTGAAACCTTTTTGGAGGTTGGATTTGTATGTGGCTAATAATTCCTTGTACTGAGCTTTAGGCATGTCCATGTTGTTCTTTTCCTTTTTTTTTTAAAGTGTGAGTACAACTTCCCTCTTCATGTTGACTTCTTGAAAGATTTGTCATGTGTTGAATTTTCTTTCCTATTCCCTACCCCAGGGCATTTTTTGAGGGCAGATGCCATTTACAGCCCTGAGTCCTTGTGACTATTAAGCAACCATTAGCACTGGGTTTAAAGCTGCTGTTGTGGGAAACACCCACTAGGCGCCAGCATCATTACGTTCTCAACTCTTGTTATTAGGGCACCAGAGTCTTCCTGGACGTAGTGTTCCGAGGTTGTAAATTAGAGGGGAATGTGCTGGGACAAGCCCCCAGAAGTTTATGTCTCCTTACTTCTGTTTGTTTTTTAATTTAATTTCTATTTCTTATCGGAGAATATTGGATTAGAGTGTTGTGATTGTCTGGCTGTACAGAATCTGCTCAATGATTCATACATATGTCTGTTCATGTTCGGATTCTGTTACCATGTGTCTTATTACAGAATGTTGAGTAGACCTCGCATGGTATTTGGTAGGTGTTTAGTCATTATATATTTTATATGTATTGGTGATTATATAATTCATAGAGTTTATATGTTATATGTTTATATACATTTAACATACATTAGTATATGTATGTTAGCCCCATAATCCTAATTTATCCATCCTCCCACCTTTCATTTTGGTTAACCATTAGTTTCTTTTATAAGTCTGTGAGTGTCTTTTTCTGTGGAAATATGTCCATTTGTAGCAATCTTAGGATAACAGGTATAAATGATATCATAGGATATTTGTCATTCCCTTTTGAATAACTTAACCTAATATGATTATTTCTAGGCTCATCTGTAGTCCTGAAAACGGCACTGTTCATTTTTTTCTGAGGCTACTATTCCATTCGGTATGTATACCACTTCTTCTTTGTCTATTTATCTGATGATGGACATTTTGTTTGTATCCATGTCTTAGCTATTGTAAATACTGCTGCAATACACGATTTTCCATCCCGTGTCTTTTTGATTCTGGCTTTCGCAAGTGACAGGCCCAATAGTGGGCCTTCCGGATCATATGGTGACTCAATTTTTACCTTTAAAAGCACTGCCATTCTGTTCCTATTATTGGCTGTTACCAGTTTACATCCCACGTAGACCGAGAGGTTACACTATTCTCCACAACTTCTTCAACATCTATTGTTTGTTGACTTTTTGCTGATGGTCATTGTGACTGGTGTTAGGTGATACCTTTGTGTAGATTGGATTTGCATGCGTCTAATAATTCCTGATGTTTTGCATTTCTCAGTGTCCTTTTCATTTTTTTTAAGATTGAGCTAAACTTACAACTTCAAATTGCCTTCTTGAAAAATTTACCGCGTTTGGATTTTTATGGCCATTCCCTACCCCAGGACATTTTTTGAGGGCATGAGTCATTTACAGCCCTGCCGTCCTTGTGAATATTAGTGACCATGAGCAGTAGATTTAAAGCTGCTCTTTGAGGAAACGGCCTTAGGGTGGCAGCATTTCTAAGTTGCCAACTCTGCTTGCTAGGGAAACAGAACCTTGCTGCAAGTTGTGCTTTGAGGTTGCAGATTAGAGTGGAATGTGCCAGGACAAACCCCGATAAGTTTTAGCCTCCTTAATTCTTGTTTGTGTCTTTAAGTTGTAGTTTTTATCAGAGCAAATTTGATTGAAAAATGTCTTTTGTTCTAGGTGTACAGAATCTTGTTCATTTACACATATACATATATCTATTGATCTTTGGGTCCTTTTCCATGTCGGTTATTACAGAGTGTTGAGTAGACCACTCTTGGTATTCCATAGGTCTTTGGGGATTATATTTTTTATATGTATTAGTATATGTGTGTTAACCCCAATATCCTAATTTATCCATTCCTCACACCATTTCTTTGGCTTAACCATAAGTTGTCTTCTCATTCTGAGATTGTCTTTCTCTATGGAAATATGTTCATTTTTATGAATTTTCAGATAACATAAGGGATATCATAGGACATTTGTCTTTCGCATTCTGACTTACTTCACGTTGTGTGATTATCTCTAGGCTCATCTGTGGTGCTGCATATGCCATTCTTTTATTTTTTTCGTGACTGATATTCCATTCTGTCCATATACCACTTCTTCTCTGTCCATTCATCTGTTTATGGACCTTCTTTTGGCTTCCATGTCGTGGCTATTTCAATATTGCTGCAGTGCACATTTGCCTGCCTCTGTCTTTCCGATTCTGGTGGTCTTAGGTTATAGGCCCAAAAGGTGCCCTGCCGCATCATATGGTAGCTCAATTTTTACCTTTTAAAGCAGCTGCATTCAGTTTTCGTTAGTGCTGTTACCAATTACATCCCACCAGCAGCTAGAAGGTACCCAGTTCTCTAAAACCCCTTCAGCATTTCTAGTTTGTAGACTGTTTGCTGATGGTCATTTGACTGGTGTGAGCTGAAACCTTTTTGGAGGTTGGATTTGTATGTGGCTAATAATTCCTTGTACTGAGCTTTAGGCATGTCCATGTTGTTCTTTTCCTTTTTTTTTTTAAAGTGTGAGTACAACTTCCCTCTTCATGTTGACTTCTTGAAAGATTTGTCATGTGTTGAATTTTCTTTCCTATTCCCTACCCCAGGGCATTTTTTGAGGGCAGATGCCATTTACAGCCCTGAGTCCTTGTGACTATTAAGCAACCATTAGCACTGGGTTTAAAGCTGCTGTTGTGGGAAACACCCACTAGGCGCCAGCATCATTACGTTCTCAACTCTTGTTATTAGGGCACCAGAGTCTTCCTGGACGTAGTGTTCCGAGGTTGTAAATTAGAGGGGAATGTGCTGGGACAAGCCCCCAGAAGTTTATGTCTCCTTACTTCTGTTTGTTTTTTAATTTAATTTCTATTTCTTATCGGAGAATATTGGATTAGAGTGTTGTGATTGTCTGGCTGTACAGAATCTGCTCAATGATTCATACATATGTCTGTTCATGTTCGGATTCTGTTACCATGTGTCTTATTACAGAATGTTGAGTAGACCTCGCATGGTATTTGGTAGGTGTTTTGTCATTATATATTTTATATGTATTGGTGATTATATAATTCATAGAGTTTATATGTTATATGTTTATATACATTTAACATACATTAGTATATGTATGTTAGCCCCATAATCCTAATTTATCCATCCTCCCACCTTTCATTTTGGTTAACCATTAGTTTCTTTTATAAGTCTGTGAGTGTCTTTTTCTGTGGAAATATGTCCATTTGTAGCAATCTTAGGATAACAGGTATAAATGATATCATAGGATATTTGTCATTCCCTTTTGACTTACTTAACCTGATATGATTATTTCTAGGCTCATCTGTAGTCCTGAAAACGGCATTTTTCATTTTTTTTCCCGAGGCTACTATTCCATTTAGTCCGTATACCACTTCTTCTTTGTCCATTCATCTGTTTATGGACCTTTTTTTGGCTTCCACGTCTTGGCTATTTCAGTAATGCTGCAGTGCACATTTGCCTGCCTCTGTCTTTCCGATTCTGGTGGTCTTAGGTTACAGGCCCAAAAGGTGCCCTGCCGCGTCATATGGTAGCTCAATTTTTACCTTTTAAAGCAGCTCCATTCAGTTTTCGTTAGTGCTCTTACCACTTTACATCCCACCAGCAGCTACAAGGTACACAGTTCTCTAAAATCCCTTCAGCATTTACAGTTTGTAGACTGTTTGCTGATGGTCATTTGACTGGTGTGAGCTGAAACCTTTTTGGAGGTTGGATTTGCATGTGACTAATAATTCCTTATACTGAGCTTTAGGCATGTGCTTTTTATTCTTTTCCTTTTTTTTTTAAAGAGTGAGTACAACTTCCCTCTTCATATTGACTTCTTCAAAAACTTGTCAAAGAAAACTTGAATTTTCTTGCCTATTCCCTACCCCAGGGCATTTTTTGAGGGCAGGTGTCATTTACAGCCCTGCAGTCCTTGTGACTATTAAGCAACCATTAGCACTGGGTTTAAAGCTGCTGTTGTGGGAAACAGCCACAAGGCGGCAGCATTATTACGTTCTCACCTCTTGTTACTAGGGCAACAGAGTCTTCCTGGAGGTAGTGTTCCGAGGTTGTAAATTAGAGAGGAGTGTGCTGGGATAAGCCCCCAGAAGTTTATGTCTCCTTACTTATGTTTGTTTTTTAAATTTAATTTCTCTTTCTTATCGGAGTAAATTCGATTAGAGTGTTGTGATTGTCTGGCTGTACAGAATGTGCTCAATGATTCATACATATGTCTGTTCATCTTCGGATCCTGTTACCATGTAATTTTTTACAGAATGTTGAGTAGACCTCCCTTGGTATTTGGCAGGTGTTTCGTGATTATATATTTTATATGTATTGGTGATTATATAATTCATAGAGTTTATATGTTATATGTTTATATACATTTAACATACATTAGTATATGTATGTTATCCCCATAGTCCTAATTTATCCATCCTCCCACCTTTCATTTTGGCGAACCATTCGTTCGTTTTATAAGTCTGTGAGTGTCTTTTTCTGTGGAAATATGTTCATTGGTAGAAATCTTAGGATAACATGTATAAATGATATCATAGGATATTTGTTATTCCCTTTTGAATAACTTAACCTAATATGATTATTTCTAGGCTCATCTGTAGTCCTGAAAACGGCACTGTTCATTTTTTTCTGAGGCTACTATTCCATTCGGTACGTATACCACTTCTTCTTTGTCCATTTATCTGATGATGGACATTTTGTTTGTATCCATGTCTTAGCTATTGTAAATACTGCTGCAATACACGATTTTCCATCCCGTGTCTTTTTGATTCTGGCTTTCGCAAGTGACAGGCCCAATAGTGGGCCTTCCGGATCATATGGTGACTCAATTTTTACCTTTAAAAGCACTGCCATTCTGTTCCTATTATTGGCTGTTACCAGTTTACATCCCACGTAGACCGAGAGGTTACACTATTCTCCACAACTTCTTCAACATCTATTGTTTGTTGACTTTTTGCTGATGGTCATTGTGACTGGTGTTAGGTGATACCTTTGTGTAGATTGGATTTGCATGCGTCTAATAATTCCTGATGTTTTGCATTTCTCAGTGTCCTTTTCATTTTTTTTAAGATTGAGCTAAACTTACAACTTCAAATTGCCTTCTTGAAAAATTTACCGCGTTTGGATTTTTATGGCCATTCCCTACCCCAGGACATTTTTTGAGGGCATGAGTCATTTACAGCCCTGCCGTCCTTGTGAATATTAGTGACCATGAGCAGTAGATTTAAAGCTGCTCTTTGAGGAAACGGCCTTAGGGTGGCAGCATTTCTAAGTTGCCAACTCTGCTTGCTAGGGAAACAGAACCTTGCTGCAAGTTGTGCTTTGAGGTTGCAGATTAGAGTGGAATGTGCCAGGACAAACCCCGATAAGTTTTAGCCTCCTTAATTCTTGTTTGTGTCTTTAAGTTGTAGTTTTTATCAGAGCAAATTTGATTGAAAAATGTCTTTTGTTCTAGGTGTACAGAATCTTGTTCATTTACACATATACATATATCTATTGATCTTTGGGTCCTTTTCCATGTCGGTTATTACAGAGTGTTGAGTAGACCACTCTTGGTATTCCATAGGTCTTTGGGGATTATATTTTTTATATGTATTAGTATATGTGTGTTAACCCCAATATCCTAATTTATCCATTCCTCACACCATTTCTTTGGCTTAACCATAAGTTGTCTTCTCATTCTGAGATTGTCTTTCTCTATGGAAATATGTTCATTTTTATGAATTTTCAGATAACATAAGGGATATCATAGGACATTTGTCTTTCGCATTCTGACTTACTTCACGTTGTGTGATTATCTCTAGGCTCATCTGTGGTGCTGCATATGCCATTCTTTTATTTTTTTCGTGACTGATATTCCATTCTGTCCATATACCACTTCTTCTCTGTCCATTCATCTGTTTATGGACCTTCTTTTGGCTTCCATGTCGTGGCTATTTCAATATTGCTGCAGTGCACATTTGCCTGCCTCTGTCTTTCCGATTCTGGTGGTCTTAGGTTATAGGCCCAAAAGGTGCCCTGCCGCATCATATGGTAGCTCAATTTTTACCTTTTAAAGCAGCTGCATTCAGTTTTCGTTAGTGCTGTTACCAATTACATCCCACCAGCAGCTAGAAGGTACCCAGTTCTCTAAAACCCCTTCAGCATTTCTAGTTTGTAGACTGTTTGCTGATGGTCATTTGACTGGTGTGAGCTGAAACCTTTTTGGAGGTTGGATTTGTATGTGGCTAATAATTCCTTGTACTGAGCTTTAGGCATGTCCATGTTGTTCTTTTCCTTTTTTTTTTTAAAGTGTGAGTACAACTTCCCTCTTCATGTTGACTTCTTGAAAGATTTGTCATGTGTTGAATTTTCTTGCCTATTCCCTACCCCAGGGCATTTTTTGAGGGCAGATGCCATTTACAGCCCTGAGTCCTTGTGACTATTAAGCAACCATTAGCACTGGGTTTAAAGCTGCTGTTGTGGGAAACACCCACTAGGCGCCAGCATCATTACGTTCTCAACTCTTGTTATTAGGGCACCAGAGTCTTCCTGGACGTAGTGTTCCGAGGTTGTAAATTAGAGGGGAATGTGCTGGGACAAGCCCCCAGAAGTTTATGTCTCCTTACTTCTGTTTGTTTTTTAATTTAATTTCTATTTCTTATCGGAGAATATTGGATTAGAGTGTTGTGATTGTCTGGCTGTACAGAATCTGCTCAATGATTCATACATATGTCTGTTCATGTTCGGATTCTGTTACCATGTGTCTTATTACAGAATGTTGAGTAGACCTCGCATGGTATTTGGTAGGTGTTTTGTCATTATATATTTTATATGTATTGGTGATTATATAATTCATAGAGTTTATATGTTATATGTTTATATACATTTAACATACATTAGTATATGTATGTTAGCCCCATAATCCTAATTTATCCATCCTCCCACCTTTCATTTTGGTTAACCATTAGTTTCTTTTATAAGTCTGTGAGTGTCTTTTTCTGTGGAAATATGTCCATTTGTAGCAATCTTAGGATAACAGGTATAAATGATATCATAGGATATTTGTCATTCCCTTTTGACTTACTTAACCTGATATGATTATTTCTAGGCTCATCTGTAGTCCTGAAAACGGCATTTTTCATTTTTTTTCCCGAGGCTACTATTCCATTTAGTCCGTATACCACTTCTTCTTTGTCCATTCATCTGTTTATGGACCTTTTTTTGGCTTCCACGTCTTGGCTATTTCAGTAATGCTGCAGTGCACATTTGCCTGCCTCTGTCTTTCCGATTCTGGTGGTCTTAGGTTACAGGCCCAAAAGGTGCCCTGCCGCGTCATATGGTAGCTCAATTTTTACCTTTTAAAGCAGCTCCATTCAGTTTTCGTTAGTGCTCTTACCACTTTACATCCCACCAGCAGCTACAAGGTACACAGTTCTCTAAAATCCCTTCAGCATTTACAGTTTGTAGACTGTTTGCTGATGGTCATTTGACTGGTGTGAGCTGAAACCTTTTTGGAGGTTGGATTTGCATGTGACTAATAATTCCTTATACTGAGCTTTAGGCATGTGCTTTTTATTCTTTTCCTTTTTTTTTTAAAGAGTGAGTACAACTTCCCTCTTCATATTGACTTCTTCAAAAACTTGTCAAAGAAAACTTGAATTTTCTTGCCTATTCCCTACCCCAGGGCATTTTTTGAGGGCAGGTGTCATTTACAGCCCTGCAGTCCTTGTGACTATTAAGCAACCATTAGCACTGGGTTTAAAGCTGCTGTTGTGGGAAACAGCCACAAGGCGGCAGCATTATTACGTTCTCACCTCTTGTTACTAGGGCAACAGAGTCTTCCTGGAGGTAGTGTTCCGAGGTTGTAAATTAGAGAGGAGTGTGCTGGGATAAGCCCCCAGAAGTTTATGTCTCCTTACTTATGTTTGTTTTTTAAATTTAATTTCTCTTTCTTATCGGAGTAAATTCGATTAGAGTGTTGTGATTGTCTGGCTGTACAGAATGTGCTCAATGATTCATACATATGTCTGTTCATCTTCGGATCCTGTTACCATGTAATTTTTTACAGAATGTTGAGTAGACCTCCCTTGGTATTTGGCAGGTGTTTCGTGATTATATATTTTATATGTATTGGTGATTATATAATTCATAGAGTTTATATGTTATATGTTTATATACATTTAACATACATTAGTATATGTATGTTATCCCCATAGTCCTAATTTATCCATCCTCCCACCTTTCATTTTGGCGAACCATTCGTTCGTTTTATAAGTCTGTGAGTGTCTTTTTCTGTGGAAATATGTTCATTGGTAGAAATCTTAGGATAACATGTATAAATGATATCATAGGATATTTGTTATTCCCTTTTGAATAACTTAACCTAATATGATTATTTCTAGGCTCATCTGTAGTCCTGAAAACGGCACTGTTCATTTTTTTCTGAGGCTACTATTCCATTCGGTACGTATACCACTTCTTCTTTGTCCATTTATCTGATGATGGACATTTTGTTTGTATCCATGTCTTAGCTATTGTAAATACTGCTGCAATACACGATTTTCCATCCCGTGTCTTTTTGATTCTGGCTTTCACAAGTGACAGGCCCAATAGTGGGCCTTCCGGATCATATGGTGACTCAATTTTTACCTTTAAACGCACTGCCATTCTGTTCCTATTATTGGCTGTTACCAGTTTACATCCCACGTAGACCGAGAGGTTACACTATTCTCCACAACTTCTTCAACATCTATTGTTTGTTGACTTTTTGCTGATGGTCATTGTGACTGGTGTTAGGTGATACCTTTGTGTAGATTGGATTTGCATGCGTCTAATAATTCCTGATGTTTTGCATTTCTCAGTGTCCTTTTCATTTTTTTTAAGATTGAGCTAAACTTACAACTTCAAATTGCCTTCTTGAAAAATTTACCGCGTTTGGATTTTTATGGCCATTCCCTACCCCAGGACATTTTTTGAGGGCATGAGTCATTTACAGCCCTGCCGTCCTTGTGAATATTAGTGACCATGAGCAGTAGATTTAAAGCTGCTCTTTGAGGAAACGGCCTTAGGGTGGCAGCATTTCTAAGTTGCCAACTCTGCTTGCTAGGGAAACAGAACCTTGCTGCAAGTTGTGCTTTGAGGTTGCAGATTAGAGTGGAATGTGCCAGGACAAACCCCGATAAGTTTTAGCCTCCTTAATTCTTGTTTGTGTCTTTAAGTTGTAGTTTTTATCAGAGCAAATTTGATTGAAAAATGTCTTTTGTTCTAGGTGTACAGAATCTTGTTCATTTACACATATACATATAAATATTGATCTTTGGGTCCTTTTCCATGTCGGTTATTACAGAGTGTTGAGTAGACCACTCTTGGTATTCAATAGGTCTTTGGGGATTATATTTTTTATATGTATTAGTATATGTGTGTTAACCCCAATATCCTAATTTATCCATTCCTCACACCATTTCTTTGGCTTAACCGTAAGTTGTCTTCTCATTCTGAGATTGTCTTTCTCTATGGAAATATGTTCATTTTTATGAATTTTCAGATAACATAAGGGATATCATAGGACATTTGTCTTTCGCATTCTGACTTACTTCACGTTGTGTGATTATCTCTAGGCTCATCTGTGGTGCTGCATATGCCATTCTTTTATTTTTTTCGTGACTGATATTCCATTCTGTCCATATACCACTTCTTCTCTGTCCATTCATCTGTTTATGGACCTTCTTTTGGCTTCCATGTCGTGGCTATTTCAATATTGCTGCAGTGCACATTTGCCTGCCTCTGTCTTTCCGATTCTGGTGGTCTTAGGTTATAGGCCCAAAAGGTGCCCTGCCGCATCATATGGTAGCTCAATTTTTACCTTTTAAAGCAGCTGCATTCAGTTTTCGTTAGTGCTGTTACCAATTACATCCCACCAGCAGCTAGAAGGTACACAGTTCTCTAAAACCCCTTCAGCATTTCTAGTTTGTAGACTGTTTGCTGATGGTCATTTGACTGGTGTGAGCTGAAACCTTTTTGGAGGTTGGATTTGTATGTGGCTAATAATTCCTTGTACTGAGCTTTAGGCATGTCCATGTTGTTCTTTTCCTTTTTTTTTTAAAGTGTGAGTACAACTTCCCTCTTCATGTTGACTTCTTGAAAGATTTGTCATGTGTTGAATTTTCTTGCCTATTCCCTACCCCAGGGCATTTTTTGAGGGCAGATGCCATTTACAGCCCTGAGTCCTTGTGACTCTTAAGCAACCATTAGCACTGGGTTTAAAGCTGCTGTTGTGGGAAACACCCACTAGGCGCCAGCATCATTACGTTCTCAACTCTTGTTATTAGGGCACCAGAGTCTTCCTGGACGTAGTGTTCCGAGGTTGTAAATTAGAGGGGAATGTGCTGGGACAAGCCCCCAGAAGTTTATGTCTCCTTACTTCTGTTTGTTTTTTAATTTAATTTCTATTTCTTATCGGAGAATATTGGATTAGAGTGTTGTGATTGTCTGGCTGTACAGAATCTGCTCAATGATTCATACATATGTCTGTTCATGTTCGGATTCTGTTACCATGTGTCTTATTACAGAATGTTGAGTAGACCTCGCATGGTATTTGGTAGGTGTTTAGTCATTATATATTTTATATGTATTGGTGATTATATAATTCATAGAGTTTATATGTTATATGTTTATATACATTTAACATACATTAGTATATGTATGTTAGCCCCATAATCCTAATGTATCCATCCTCCCACCTTTCATTTTGGTTAACCATTAGTTTCTTTTATAAGTCTGTGAGTGTCTTTTTCTGTGGAAATATGTCCATTTGTAGCAATCTTAGGATAACAGGTATAAATGATATCATAGGATATTTGTCATTCCCTTTTGAATAACTTAACCTAATATGATTATTTCTAGGCTCATCTGTAGTCCTGAAAACGGCACTGTTCATTTTTTTCTGAGGCTACTATTCCATTCGGTACGTATACCACTTCTTCTTTGTCCATTTATCTGATGATGGACATTTTGTTTGTATCCATGTCTTAGCTATTGTAAATACTGCTGCAATACACGATTTTCCATCCCGTGTCTTTTTGATTCTGGCTTTCACAAGTGACAGGCCCAATAGTGGGCCTTCCGGATCATATGGTGACTCAATTTTTACCTTTAAACGCACTGCCATTCTGTTCCTATTATTGGCTGTTACCAGTTTACATCCCACTTAGACCGAGAGGTTACTCTATTCTCCACAACTTCTTCAACATCTATTGTTTGTTGACTTTTTGCTGATGGTCATTGTGACTGGTGTTAGGTGATACCTTTGTGTAGATTGGATTTGCATGCGTCTAATAATTCCTGATGTTTTGCATTTCTCAGTGTCCTTTTCATTTTTTTTAAGATTGAGCTAAACTTACAACTTCAAATTGCCTTCTTGAAAAATTTACCGCGTTTGGATTTTTATGGCCATTCCCTACCCCAGGACATTTTTTGAGGGCATGAGTCATTTACAGCCCTGCCGTCCTTGTGAATATTAGTGACCATGAGCAGTAGATTTAAAGCTGCTCTTTGAGGAAACGGCCTTAGGGTGGCAGCATTTCTAAGTTGCCAACTCTGCTTGCTAGGGAAACAGAACTTTGCTGCAAGTTGTGCTTTGAGGTTGCAGATTAGAGTGGAATGTGCCAGGACAAACCCCGATAAGTTTTAGCCTCCTTAATTCTTGTTTGTGTCTTTAAGTTGTAGTTTTTATCAGAGCAAATTTGATTGAAAAATGTCTTTTGTTCTAGGTGTACAGAATCTTGTTCATTTACACATATACATATATCTATTGATCTTTGGGTCCTTTTCCATGTCGGTTATTACAGAGTGTTGAGTAGACCACTCTTGGTATTCCATAGGTCTTTGGGGATTATATTTTTTATATGTATTAGTATATGTGCGTTAACCCCAATATCCTAATTTATCCATTCCTCACACCATTTCTTTGGCTTAACCATAAGTTGTCTTCTCATTCTGAGATTGTCTTTCTCTATGGAAATATGTTCATTTTTATGAATTTTCAGATAACATAAGGGATATCATAGGACATTTGTCTCTCGCATTCTGACTTACTTCACGTTGTGTGATTATCTCTAGGCTCATCTGTGGTGCTGCATATGCCATTCTTTTATTTTTTTCGTGACTGATATTCCATTCTGTCCATATACCACTTCTTCTCTGTCCATTCATCTGTTTATGGACCTTCTTTTGGCTTCCATGTCGTGGCTATTTCAATATTGCTGCAGTGCACATTTGCCTGCCTCTGTCTTTCCGATTCTGGTGGTCTTAGGTTATAGGCCCAAAAGGTGCCCTGCCGCATCATATGGTAGCTCAATTTTTACCTTTTAAAGCAGCTGCATTCAGTTTTCGTTAGTGCTGTTACCAATTACATCCCACCAGCAGCGAGAAGGTACCCAGTTCTCTAAAACCCCTTCAGCATTTCTAGTTTGTAGACTGTTTGCTGATGGTCATTTGACTGGTGTGAGCTGAAACCTTTTTGGAGGTTGGATTTGTATGTGGCTAATAATTCCTTGTACTGAGCTTTAGGCATGTCCATGTTGTTCTTTTCCTTTTTTTTTTAAAGTGTGAGTACAACTTCCCTCTTCATGTTGACTTCTTGAAAGATTTGTCATGTGTTGAATTTTCTTTCCTATTCCCTACCCCAGGGCATTTTTTGAGGGCAGATGCCATTTACAGCCCTGAGTCCTTGTGACTATTAAGCAACCATTAGCACTGGGTTTAAAGCTGCTGTTGTGGGAAACACCCACTAGGCGCCAGCATCATTACGTTCTCAACTCTTGTTATTAGGGCACCAGAGTCTTCCTGGACGTAGTGTTCCGAGGTTGTAAATTAGAGGGGAATGTGCTGGGACAAGCCCCCAGAAGTTTATGTCTCCTTACTTCTGTTTGTTTTTTAATTTAATTTCTATTTCTTATCGGAGAATATTGGATTAGAGTGTTGTGATTGTCTGGCTGTACAGAATCTGCTCAATGATTCATACATATGTCTGTTCATGTTCGGATTCTGTTACCATGTGTCTTATTACAGAATGTTGAGTAGACCTCGCATGGTATTTGGTAGGTGTTTAGTCATTATATATTTTATATGTATTGGTGATTATATAATTCATAGAGTTTATATGTTATATGTTTATATACATTTAACATACATTAGTATATGTATGTTAGCCCCATAATCCTAATTTATCCATCCTCCCACCTTTCATTTTGGTTAACCATTAGTTTCTTTTATAAGTCTGTGAGTGTCTTTTTCTGTGGAAATATGTCCATTTGTAGCAATCTTAGGATAACAGGTATAAATGATATCATAGGATATTTGTCATTCCCTTTTGAATAACTTAACCTAATATGATTATTTCTAGGCTCATCTGTAGTCCTGAAAACGGCACTGTTCATTTTTTTCTGAGGCTACTATTCCATTCGGTACGTATACCACTTCTTCTTTGTCCATTTATCTGATGATGGACATTTTGTTTGTATCCATGTCTTAGCTATTGTAAATACTGCTGCAATACACGATTTTCCATCCCGTGTCTTTTTGATTCTGGCTTTCACAAGTGACAGGCCCAATAGTGGGCCTTCCGGATCATATGGTGACTCAATTTTTACCTTTAAACGCACTGCCATTCTGTTCCTATTATTGGCTGTTACCAGTTTACATCCCACTTAGACCGAGAGGTTACTCTATTCTCCACAACTTCTTCAACATCTATTGTTTGTTGACTTTTTGCTGATGGTCATTGTGACTGGTGTTAGGTGATACCTTTGTGTAGATTGGATTTGCATGCGTCTAATAATTCCTGATGTTTTGCATTTCTCAGTGTCCTTTTCATTTTTTTTAAGATTGAGCTAAACTTACAACTTCAAATTGCCTTCTTGAAAAATTTACCGCGTTTGGATTTTTATGGCCATTCCCTACCCCAGGACATTTTTTGAGGGCATGAGTCATTTACAGCCCTGCCGTCCTTGTGAATATTAGTGACCATGAGCAGTAGATTTAAAGCTGCTCTTTGAGGAAACGGCCTTAGGGTGGCAGCATTTCTAAGTTGCCAACTCTGCTTGCTAGGGAAACAGAACTTTGCTGCAAGTTGTGCTTTGAGGTTGCAGATTAGAGTGGAATGTGCCAGGACAAACCCCGATAAGTTTTAGCCTCCTTAATTCTTGTTTGTGTCTTTAAGTTGTAGTTTTTATCAGAGCAAATTTGATTGAAAAATGTCTTTTGTTCTAGGTGTACAGAATCTTGTTCATTTACACATATACATATATCTATTGATCTTTGGGTCCTTTTCCATGTCGGTTATTACAGAGTGTTGAGTAGACCACTCTTGGTATTCCATAGGTCTTTGGGGATTATATTTTTTATATGTATTAGTATATGTGCGTTAACCCCAATATCCTAATTTATCCATTCCTCACACCATTTCTTTGGCTTAACCATAAGTTGTCTTCTCATTCTGAGATTGTCTTTCTCTATGGAAATATGTTCATTTTTATGAATTTTCAGATAACATAAGGGATATCATAGGACATTTGTCTCTCGCATTCTGACTTACTTCACGTTGTGTGATTATCTCTAGGCTCATCTGTGGTGCTGCATATGCCATTCTTTTATTTTTTTCGTGACTGATATTCCATTCTGTCCATATACCACTTCTTCTCTGTCCATTCATCTGTTTATGGACCTTCTTTTGGCTTCCATGTCGTGGCTATTTCAATATTGCTGCAGTGCACATTTGCCTGCCTCTGTCTTTCCGATTCTGGTGGTCTTAGGTTATAGGCCCAAAAGGTGCCCTGCCGCATCATATGGTAGCTCAATTTTTACCTTTTAAAGCAGCTGCATTCAGTTTTCGTTAGTGCTGTTACCAATTACATCCCACCAGCAGCGAGAAGGTACCCAGTTCTCTAAAACCCCTTCAGCATTTCTAGTTTGTAGACTGTTTGCTGATGGTCATTTGACTGGTGTGAGCTGAAACCTTTTTGGAGGTTGGATTTGTATGTGGCTAATAATTCCTTGTACTGAGCTTTAGGCATGTCCATGTTGTTCTTTTCCTTTTTTTTTTAAAGTGTGAGTACAACTTCCCTCTTCATGTTGACTTCTTGAAAGATTTGTCATGTGTTGAATTTTCTTTCCTATTCCCTACCCCAGGGCATTTTTTGAGGGCAGATGCCATTTACAGCCCTGAGTCCTTGTGACTATTAAGCAACCATTAGCACTGGGTTTAAAGCTGCTGTTGTGGGAAACACCCACTAGGCGCCAGCATCATTACGTTCTCAACTCTTGTTATTAGGGCACCAGAGTCTTCCTGGACGTAGTGTTCCGAGGTTGTAAATTAGAGGGGAATGTGCTGGGACAAGCCCCCAGAAGTTTATGTCTCCTTACTTCTGTTTGTTTTTTAATTTAATTTCTATTTCTTATCGGAGAATATTGGATTAGAGTGTTGTGATTGTCTGGCTGTACAGAATCTGCTCAATGATTCATACATATGTCTGTTCATGTTCGGATTCTGTTACCATGTGTCTTATTACAGAATGTTGAGTAGACCTCGCATGGTATTTGGTAGGTGTTTAGTCATTATATATTTTATATGTATTGGTGATTATATAATTCATAGAGTTTATATGTTATATGTTTATATACATTTAACATACATTAGTATATGTATGTTAGCCCCATAATCCTAATTTATCCATCCTCCCACCTTTCATTTTGGTTAACCATTAGTTTCTTTTATAAGTCTGTGAGTGTCTTTTTCTGTGGAAATATGTCCATTTGTAGCAATCTTAGGATAACAGGTATAAATGATATCATAGGATATTTGTCATTCCCTTTTGAATAACTTAACCTAATATGATTATTTCTAGGCTCATCTGTAGTCCTGAAAACGGCACTGTTCATTTTTTTCTGAGGCTACTATTCCATTCGGTATGTATACCACTTCTTCTTTGTCTATTTATCTGATGATGGACATTTTGTTTGTATCCATGTCTTAGCTATTGTAAATACTGCTGCAATACACGATTTTCCATCCCGTGTCTTTTTGATTCTGGCTTTCGCAAGTGACAGGCCCAATAGTGGGCCTTCCGGATCATATGGTGACTCAATTTTTACCTTTAAAAGCACTGCCATTCTGTTCCTATTATTGGCTGTTACCAGTTTACATCCCACGTAGACCGAGAGGTTACACTATTCTCCACAACTTCTTCAACATCTATTGTTTGTTGACTTTTTGCTGATGGTCATTGTGACTGGTGTTAGGTGATACCTTTGTGTAGATTGGATTTGCATGCGTCTAATAATTCCTGATGTTTTGCATTTCTCAGAGTCCTTTTCATTTTTTTTAAGATTGAGCTAAACTTACAACTTCAAATTGCCTTCTTGAAAAATTTACCGCGTTTGGATTTTTATGGCCATTCCCTACCCCAGGACATTTTTTGAGGGCATGAGTCATTTACAGCCCTGCCGTCCTTGTGAATATTAGTGACCATGAGCAGTAGATTTAAAGCTGCTCTTTGAGGAAACGGCCTTAGGGTGGCAGCATTTCTAAGTTGCCAACTCTGCTTGCTAGGGAAACAGAACCTTGCTGCAAGTTGTGCTTTGAGGTTGCAGATTAGAGTGGAATGTGCCAGGACAAACCCCGATAAGTTTTAGCCTCCTTAATTCTTGTTTGTGTCTTTAAGTTGTAGTTTTTATCAGAGCAAATTTGATTGAAAAATGTCTTTTGTTCTAGGTGTACAGAATCTTGTTCATTTACACATATACATATATCTATTGATCTTTGGGTCCTTTTCCATGTCGGTTATTACAGAGTGTTGAGTAGACCACTCTTGGTATTCCATAGGTCTTTGGGGATTATATTTTTTATATGTATTAGTATATGTGTGTTAACCCCAATATCCTAATTTATCCATTCCTCACACCATTTCTTTGGCTTAACCGTAAGTTGTCTTCTCATTCTGAGATTGTCTTTCTCTATGGAAATATGTTCATTTTTATGAATTTTCAGATAACATAAGGGATATCATAGGACATTTGTCTTTCGCATTCTGACTTACTTCACGTTGTGTGATTATCTCTAGGCTCATCTGTGGTGCTGCATATGCCATTCTTTTATTTTTTTCGTGACTGATATTCCATTCTGTCCATATACCACTTCTTCTCTGTCCATTCATCTGTTTATGGACCTTCTTTTGGCTTCCATGTCGTGGCTATTTCAATATTGCTGCAGTGCACATTTGCCTGCCTCTGTCTTTCCGATTCTGGTGGTCTTAGGTTATAGGCCCAAAAGGTGCCCTGCCGCATCATATCGTAGCTCAATTTTTACCTTTTAAAGCAGCTCCATTCAGTTTTCGTTAGTGCTGTTACCAATTACATCCCACCAGCAGCTAGAAGGTACACAGTTCTCTAAAACCCCTTCAGCATTTCTAGTTTGTAGACTGTTTGCTGATGGTCATTTGACTGGTGTGAGCTGAAACCTTTTTGGAGGTTGGATTTGTATGTGGCTAATAATTCCTTGTACTGAGCTTTAGGCATGTCCATGTTGTTCTTTTCCTTTTTTTTTTTAAAGTGTGAGTACAACTTCCCTCTTCATGTTGACTTCTTGAAAGATTTGTCATGTGTTGAATTTTCTTGCCTATTCCCTACCCCAGGGCATTTTTTGAGGGCAGATGCCATTTACAGCCCTGAGTCCTTGTGACTATTAAGCAACCATTAGCACTGGGTTTAAAGCTGCTGTTGTGGGAAACACCCACTAGGCGGCAGCATCATTACGTTCTCAACTCTTGTTATTAGGGCACCAGAGTCTTCCTGGACGTAGTGTTCCGAGGTTGTAAATTAGAGGGGAATGTGCTGGGACAAGCCCCCAGAAGTTTATGTCTCCTTACTTCTGTTTGTTTTTTAATTTAATTTCTATTTCTTATCGGAGAATATTGGATTAGAGTGTTGTGATTGTCTGGCTGTACAGAATCTGCTCAATGATTCATACATATGTCTGTTCATGTTCGGATTCTGTTACCATGTGTCTTATTACAGAATGTTGAGTAGACCTCGCATGGTATTTGGTAGGTGTTTAGTCATTATATATTTTATATGTATTGGTGATTATATAATTCATAGAGTTTATATGTTATATGTTTATATACATTTAACATACATTAGTATATGTATGTTAGCCCCATAATCCTAATGTATCCATCCTCCCACCTTTCATTTTGGTTAACCATTAGTTTCTTTTATAAGTCTGTGAGTGTCTTTTTCTGTGGAAATATGTCCATTTGTAGCAATCTTAGGATAACAGGTATAAATGATATCATAGGATATTTGTCATTCCCTTTTGAATAACTTAACCTAATATGATTATTTCTAGGCTCATCTGTAGTCCTGAAAACGGCACTGTTCATTTTTTTCTGAGGCTACTATTCCATTCGGTACGTATACCACTTCTTCTTTGTCCATTTATCTGATGATGGACATTTTGTTTGTATCCATGTCTTAGCTATTGTAAATACTGCTGCAATACACGATTTTCCATCCCGTGTCTTTTTGATTCTGGCTTTCACAAGTGACAGGCCCAATAGTGGGCCTTCCGGATCATATGGTGACTCAATTTTTACCTTTAAACGCACTGCCATTCTGTTCCTATTATTGGCTGTTACCAGTTTACATCCCACTTAGACCGAGAGGTTACTCTATTCTCCACAACTTCTTCAACATCTATTGTTTGTTGACTTTTTGCTGATGGTCATTGTGTCTGGTGTTAGGTGATACCTTTGTGTAGATTGGATTTGCATGCGTCTAATAATTCCTGATGTTTTGCATTTCTCAGTGTCCTTTTCATTTTTTTTAAGATTGAGCTAAACTTACAACTTCAAATTGCCTTCTTGAAAAATTTACCGCGTTTGGATTTTTATGGCCATTCCCTACCCCAGGACATTTTTTGAGGGCATGAGTCATTTACAGCCCTGCCGTCCTTGTGAATATTAGTGACCATGAGCAGTAGATTTAAAGCTGCTCTTTGAGGAAACGGCCTTAGGGTGGCAGCATTTCTAAGTTGCCAACTCTGCTTGCTAGGGAAACAGAACTTTGCTGCAAGTTGTGCTTTGAGGTTGCAGATTAGAGTGGAATGTGCCAGGACAAACCCCGATAAGTTTTAGCCTCCTTAATTCTTGTTTGTGTCTTTAAGTTGTAGTTTTTATCAGAGCAAATTTGATTGAAAAATGTCTTTTGTTCTAGGTGTACAGAATCTTGTTCATTTACACATATACATATATCTATTGATCTTTGGGTCCTTTTCCATGTCGGTTATTACAGAGTGTTGAGTAGACCACTCTTGGTATTCCATAGGTCTTTGGGGATTATATTTTTTATATGTATTAGTATATGTGCGTTAACCCCAATATCCTAATTTATCCATTCCTCACACCATTTCTTTGGCTTAACCATAAGTTGTCTTCTCATTCTGAGATTGTCTTTCTCTATGGAAATATGTTCATTTTTATGAATTTTCAGATAACATAAGGGATATCATAGGACATTTGTCTTTCGCATTCTGACTTACTTCACGTTGTGTGATTATCTCTAGGCTCATCTGTGGTGCTGCATATGCCATTCTTTTATTTTTTTCGTGACTGATATTCCATTCTGTCCATATACCACTTCTTCTCTGTCCATTCATCTGTTTATGGACCTTCTTTTGGCTTCCATGTCGTGGCTATTTCAATATTGCTGCAGTGCACATTTGCCTGCCTCTGTCTTTCCGATTCTGGTGGTCTTAGGTTATAGGCCCAAAAGGTGCCCTGCCGCATCATATGGTAGCTCAATTTTTACCTTTTAAAGCAGCTGCATTCAGTTTTCGTTAGTGCTGTTACCAATTACATCCCACCAGCAGCGAGAAGGTACCCAGTTCTCTAAAACCCCTTCAGCATTTCTAGTTTGTAGACTGTTTGCTGATGGTCATTTGACTGGTGTGAGCTGAAACCTTTTTGGAGGTTGGATTTGTATGTGGCTAATAATTCCTTGTACTGAGCTTTAGGCATGTCCATGTTGTTCTTTTCCTTTTTTTTTTAAAGTGTGAGTACAACTTCCCTCTTCATGTTGACTTCTTGAAAGATTTGTCATGTGTTGAATTTTCTTTCCTATTCCCTACCCCAGGGCATTTTTTGAGGGCAGATGCCATTTACAGCCCTGAGTCCTTGTGACTATTAAGCAACCATTAGCACTGGGTTTAAAGCTGCTGTTGTGGGAAACACCCACTAGGCGCCAGCATCATTACGTTCTCAACTCTTGTTATTAGGGCACCAGAGTCTTCCTGGACGTAGTGTTCCGAGGTTGTAAATTAGAGGGGAATGTGCTGGGACAAGCCCCCAGAAGTTTATGTCTCCTTACTTCTGTTTGTTTTTTAATTTAATTTCTATTTCTTATCGGAGAATATTGGATTAGAGTGTTGTGATTGTCTGGCTGTACAGAATCTGCTCAATGATTCATACATATGTCTGTTCATGTTCGGATTCTGTTACCATGTGTCTTATTACAGAATGTTGAGTAGACCTCGCATGGTATTTGGTAGGTGTTTAGTCATTATATATTTTATATGTATTGGTGATTATATAATTCATAGAGTTTATATGTTATATGTTTATATACATTTAACATACATTAGTATATGTATGTTAGCCCCATAATCCTAATTTATCCATCCTCCCACCTTTCATTTTGGTTAACCATTAGTTTCTTTTATAAGTCTGTGAGTGTCTTTTTCTGTGGAAATATGTCCATTTGTAGCAATCTTAGGATAACAGGTATAAATGATATCATAGGATATTTGTCATTCCCTTTTGAATAACTTAACCTAATATGATTATTTCTAGGCTCATCTGTAGTCCTGAAAACGGCACTGTTCATTTTTTTCTGAGGCTACTATTCCATTCGGTATGTATACCACTTCTTCTTTGTCTATTTATCTGATGATGGACATTTTGTTTGTATCCATGTCTTAGCTATTGTAAATACTGCTGCAATACACGATTTTCCATCCCGTGTCTTTTTGATTCTGGCTTTCGCAAGTGACAGGCCCAATAGTGGGCCTTCCGGATCATATGGTGACTCAATTTTTACCTTTAAAAGCACTGCCATTCTGTTCCTATTATTGGCTGTTACCAGTTTACATCCCACGTAGACCGAGAGGTTACACTATTCTCCACAACTTCTTCAACATCTATTGTTTGTTGACTTTTTGCTGATGGTCATTGTGACTGGTGTTAGGTGATACCTTTGTGTAGATTGGATTTGCATGCGTCTAATAATTCCTGATGTTTTGCATTTCTCAGTGTCCTTTTCATTTTTTTTAAGATTGAGCTAAACTTACAACTTCAAATTGCCTTCTTGAAAAATTTACCGCGTTTGGATTTTTATGGCCATTCCCTACCCCAGGACATTTTTTGAGGGCATGAGTCATTTACAGCCCTGCCGTCCTTGTGAATATTAGTGACCATGAGCAGTAGATTTAAAGCTGCTCTTTGAGGAAACGGCCTTAGGGTGGCAGCATTTCTAAGTTGCCAACTCTGCTTGCTAGGGAAACAGAACCTTGCTGCAAGTTGTGCTTTGAGGTTGCAGATTAGAGTGGAATGTGCCAGGACAAACCCCGATAAGTTTTAGCCTCCTTAATTCTTGTTTGTGTCTTTAAGTTGTAGTTTTTATCAGAGCAAATTTGATTGAAAAATGTCTTTTGTTCTAGGTGTACAGAATCTTGTTCATTTACACATATACATATATCTATTGATCTTTGGGTCCTTTTCCATGTCGGTTATTACAGAGTGTTGAGTAGACCACTCTTGGTATTCCATAGGTCTTTGGGGATTATATTTTTTATATGTATTAGTATATGTGTGTTAACCCCAATATCCTAATTTATCCATTCCTCACACCATTTCTTTGGCTTAACCATAAGTTGTCTTCTCATTCTGAGATTGTCTTTCTCTATGGAAATATGTTCATTTTTATGAATTTTCAGATAACATAAGGGATATCATAGGACATTTGTCTTTCGCATTCTGACTTACTTCACGTTGTGTGATTATCTCTAGGCTCATCTGTGGTGCTGCATATGCCATTCTTTTATTTTTTTCGTGACTGATATTCCATTCTGTCCATATACCACTTCTTCTCTGTCCATTCATCTGTTTATGGACCTTCTTTTGGCTTCCATGTCGTGGCTATTTCAATATTGCTGCAGTGCACATTTGCCTGCCTCTGTCTTTCCGATTCTGGTGGTCTTAGGTTATAGGCCCAAAAGGTGCCCTGCCGCATCATATGGTAGCTCAATTTTTACCTTTTAAAGCAGCTCCATTCAGTTTTCGTTAGTGCTGTTACCAATTACATCCCACCAGCAGCTAGAAGGTACCCAGTTCTCTAAAACCCCTTCAGCATTTCTAGTTTGTAGACTGTTTGCTGATGGTCATTTGACTGGTGTGAGCTGAAACCTTTTTGGAGGTTGGATTTGTATGTGGCTAATAATTCCTTGTACTGAGCTTTAGGCATGTCCATGTTGTTCTTTTCCTTTTTTTTTTTAAAGTGTGAGTACAACTTCCCTCTTCATGTTGACTTCTTGAAAGATTTGTCATGTGTTGAATTTTCTTGCCTATTCCCTACCCCAGGGCATTTTTTGAGGGCAGATGCCATTTACAGCCCTGAGTCCTTGTGACTATTAAGCAACCATTAGCACTGGGTTTAAAGCTGCTGTTGTGGGAAACACCCACTAGGCGCCAGCATCATTACGTTCTCAACTCTTGTTATTAGGGCACCAGAGTCTTCCTGGACGTAGTGTTCCGAGGTTGTAAATTAGAGGGGAATGTGCTGGGACAAGCCCCCAGAAGTTTATGTCTCCTTACTTCTGTTTGTTTTTTAATTTAATTTCTATTTCTTATCGGAGAATATTGGATTAGAGTGTTGTGATTGTCTGGCTGTACAGAATCTGCTCAATGATTCATACATATGTCTGTTCATGTTCGGATTCTGTTACCATGTGTCTTATTACAGAATGTTGAGTAGACCTCGCATGGTATTTGGTAGGTGTTTAGTCATTATATATTTTATATGTATTGGTGATTATATAATTCATAGAGTTTATATGTTATATGTTTATATACATTTAACATACATTAGTATATGTATGTTAGCCCCATAATCCTAATTTATCCATCCTCCCACCTTTCATTTTGGTTAACCATTAGTTTCTTTTATAAGTCTGTGAGTGTCTTTTTCTGTGGAAATATGTCCATTTGTAGCAATCTTAGGATAACAGGTATAAATGATATCATAGGATATTTGTCATTCCCTTTTGACTTACTTAACCTGATATGATTATTTCTAGGCTCATCTGTAGTCCTGAAAACGGCATTTTTCATTTTTTTTCCCGAGGCTACTATTCCATTTAGTCCGTATACCACTTCTTCTTTGTCCATTCATCTGTTTATGGACCTTTTTTTGGCTTCCACGTCTTGGCTATTTCAGTAATGCTGCAGTGCACATTTGCCTGCCTCTGTCTTTCCGATTCTGGTGGTCTTAGGTTACAGGCCCAAAAGGTGCCCTGCCGCGTCATATGGTAGCTCAATTTTTACCTTTTAAAGCAGCTCCATTCAGTTTTCGTTAGTGCTCTTACCACTTTACATCCCACCAGCAGCTACAAGGTACACAGTTCTCTAAAATCCCTTCAGCATTTACAGTTTGTAGACTGTTTGCTGATGGTCATTTGACTGGTGTGAGCTGAAACCTTTTTGGAGGTTGGATTTGCATGTGACTAATAATTCCTTATACTGAGCTTTAGGCATGTGCTTTTTATTCTTTTCCTTTTTTTTTTAAAGAGTGAGTACAACTTCCCTCTTCATATTGACTTCTTCAAAAACTTGTCAAAGAAAACTTGAATTTTCTTGCCTATTCCCTACCCCAGGGCATTTTTTGAGGGCAGGTGTCATTTACAGCCCTGCAGTCCTTGTGACTATTAAGCAACCATTAGCACTGGGTTTAAAGCTGCTGTTGTGGGAAACAGCCACAAGGCGGCAGCATTATTACGTTCTCACCTCTTGTTACTAGGGCAACAGAGTCTTCCTGGAGGTAGTGTTCCGAGGTTGTAAATTAGAGAGGAGTGTGCTGGGATAAGCCCCCAGAAGTTTATGTCTCCTTACTTATGTTTGTTTTTTAAATTTAATTTCTCTTTCTTATCGGAGTAAATTCGATTAGAGTGTTGTGATTGTCTGGCTGTACAGAATGTGCTCAATGATTCATACATATGTCTGTTCATCTTCGGATCCTGTTACCATGTAATTTTTTACAGAATGTTGAGTAGACCTCCCTTGGTATTTGGCAGGTGTTTCGTGATTATATATTTTATATGTATTGGTGATTATATAATTCATAGAGTTTATATGTTATATGTTTATATACATTTAACATACATTAGTATATGTATGTTATCCCCATAGTCCTAATTTATCCATCCTCCCACCTTTCATTTTGGCGAACCATTCGTTCGTTTTATAAGTCTGTGAGTGTCTTTTTCTGTGGAAATATGTTCATTGGTAGAAATCTTAGGATAACATGTATAAATGATATCATAGGATATTTGTTATTCCCTTTTGAATAACTTAACCTAATATGATTATTTCTAGGCTCATCTGTAGTCCTGAAAACGGCACTGTTCATTTTTTTCTGAGGCTACTATTCCATTCGGTACGTATACCACTTCTTCTTTGTCCATTTATCTGATGATGGACATTTTGTTTGTATCCATGTCTTAGCTATTGTAAATACTGCTGCAATACACGATTTTCCATCCCGTGTCTTTTTGATTCTGGCTTTCACAAGTGACAGGCCCAATAGTGGGCCTTCCGGATCATATGGTGACTCAATTTTTACCTTTAAACGCACTGCCATTCTGTTCCTATTATTGGCTGTTACCAGTTTACATCCCACGTAGACCGAGAGGTTACACTATTCTCCACAACTTCTTCAACATCTATTGTTTGTTGACTTTTTGCTGATGGTCATTGTGACTGGTGTTAGGTGATACCTTTGTGTAGATTGGATTTGCATGCGTCTAATAATTCCTGATGTTTTGCATTTCTCAGTGTCCTTTTCATTTTTTTTAAGATTGAGCTAAACTTACAACTTCAAATTGCCTTCTTGAAAAATTTACCGCGTTTGGATTTTTATGGCCATTCCCTACCCCAGGACATTTTTTGAGGGCATGAGTCATTTACAGCCCTGCCGTCCTTGTGAATATTAGTGACCATGAGCAGTAGATTTAAAGCTGCTCTTTGAGGAAATGGCCTTAGGGTGGCAGCATTTCTAAGTTGCCAACTCTGCTTGCTAGGGAAACAGAACCTTGCTGCAAGTTGTGCTTTGAGGTTGCAGATTAGAGTGGAATGTGCCAGGACAAACCCCGATAAGTTTTAGCCTCCTTAATTCTTGTTTGTGTCTTTAAGTTGTAGTTTTTATCAGAGCAAATTTGATTGAAAAATGTCTTTTGTTCTAGGTGTACAGAATCTTGTTCATTTACACATATACATATAAATATTGATCTTTGGGTCCTTTTCCATGTCGGTTATTACAGAGTGTTGAGTAGACCACTCTTGGTATTCAATAGGTCTTTGGGGATTATATTTTTTATATGTATTAGTATATGTGTGTTAACCCCAATATCCTAATTTATCCATTCCTCACACCATTTCTTTGGCTTAACCGTAAGTTGTCTTCTCATTCTGAGATTGTCTTTCTCTATGGAAATATGTTCATTTTTATGAATTTTCAGATAACATAAGGGATATCATAGGACATTTGTCTTTCGCATTCTGACTTACTTCACGTTGTGTGATTATCTCTAGGCTCATCTGTGGTGCTGCATATGCCATTCTTTTATTTTTTTCGTGACTGATATTCCATTCTGTCCATATACCACTTCTTCTCTGTCCATTCATCTGTTTATGGACCTTCTTTTGGCTTCCATGTCGTGGCTATTTCAATATTGCTGCAGTGCACATTTGCCTGCCTCTGTCTTTCCGATTCTGGTGGTCTTAGGTTATAGGCCCAAAAGGTGCCCTGCCGCATCATATCGTAGCTCAATTTTTACCTTTTAAAGCAGCTCCATTCAGTTTTCGTTAGTGCTGTTACCCATTACATCCCACCAGCAGCTAGAAGGTACACAGTTCTCTAAAACCCCTTCAGCATTTCTAGTTTGTAGACTGTTTGCTGATGGTCATTTGACTGGTGTGAGCTGAAACCTTTTTGGAGGTTGGATTTGTATGTGGCTAATAATTCCTTGTACTGAGCTTTAGGCATGTCCATGTTGTTCTTTTCCTTTTTTTTTTAAAGTGTGAGTACAACTTCCCTCTTCATGTTGACTTCTTGAAAGATTTGTCATGTGTTGAATTTTCTTGCCTATTCCCTACCCCAGGGCATTTTTTGAGGGCAGATGCCATTTACAGCCCTGAGTCCTTGTGACTATTAAGCAACCATTAGCACTGGGTTTAAAGCTGCTGTTGTGGGAAACACCCACTAGGCGGCAGCATCATTACGTTCTCAACTCTTGTTATTAGGGCACCAGAGTCTTCCTGGACGTAGTGTTCCGAGGTTGTAAATTAGAGGGGAATGTGCTGGGACAAGCCCCCAGAAGTTTATGTCTCCTTACTTCTGTTTGTTTTTTAATTTAATTTCTATTTCTTATCGGAGAATATTGGATTAGAGTGTTGTGATTGTCTGGCTGTACAGAATCTGCTCAATGATTCATACATATGTCTGTTCATGTTCGGATTCTGTTACCATGTGTCTTATTACAGAATGTTGAGTAGACCTCGCATGGTATTTGGTAGGTGTTTAGTCATTATATATTTTATATGTATTGGTGATTATATAATTCATAGAGTTTATATGTTATATGTTTATATACATTTAACATACATTAGTATATGTATGTTAGCCCCATAATCCTAATGTATCCATCCTCCCACCTTTCATTTTGGTTAACCATTAGTTTCTTTTATAAGTCTGTGAGTGTCTTTTTCTGTGGAAATATGTCCATTTGTAGCAATCTTAGGATAACAGGTATAAATGATATCATAGGATATTTGTCATTCCCTTTTGAATAACTTAACCTAATATGATTATTTCTAGGCTCATCTGTAGTCCTGAAAACGGCACTGTTCATTTTTTTCTGAGGCTACTATTCCATTCGGTACGTATACCACTTCTTCTTTGTCCATTTATCTGATGATGGACATTTTGTTTGTATCCATGTCTTAGCTATTGTAAATACTGCTGCAATACACGATTTTCCATCCCGTGTCTTTTTGATTCTGGCTTTCACAAGTGACAGGCCCAATAGTGGGCCTTCCGGATCATATGGTGACTCAATTTTTACCTTTAAACGCACTGCCATTCTGTTCCTATTATTGGCTGTTACCAGTTTACATCCCACTTAGACCGAGAGGTTACTCTATTCTCCACAACTTCTTCAACATCTATTGTTTGTTGACTTTTTGCTGATGGTCATTGTGACTGGTGTTAGGTGATACCTTTGTGTAGATTGGATTTGCATGCGTCTAATAATTCCTGATGTTTTGCATTTCTCAGTGTCCTTTTCATTTTTTTTAAGATTGAGCTAAACTTACAACTTCAAATTGCCTTCTTGAAAAATTTACCGCGTTTGGATTTTTATGGCCATTCCCTACCCCAGGACATTTTTTGAGGGCATGAGTCATTTACAGCCCTGCCGTCCTTGTGAATATTAGTGACCATGAGCAGTAGATTTAAAGCTGCTCTTTGAGGAAACGGCCTTAGGGTGGCAGCATTTCTAAGTTGCCAACTCTGCTTGCTAGGGAAACAGAACTTTGCTGCAAGTTGTGCTTTGAGGTTGCAGATTAGAGTGGAATGTGCCAGGACAAACCCCGATAAGTTTTAGCCTCCTTAATTCTTGTTTGTGTCTTTAAGTTGTAGTTTTTATCAGAGCAAATTTGATTGAAAAATGTCTTTTGTTCTAGGTGTACAGAATCTTGTTCATTTACACATATACATATATCTATTGATCTTTGGGTCCTTTTCCATGTCGGTTATTACAGAGTGTTGAGTAGACCACTCTTGGTATTCCATAGGTCTTTGGGGATTATATTTTTTATATGTATTAGTATATGTGCGTTAACCCCAATATCCTAATTTATCCATTCCTCACACCATTTCTTTGGCTTAACCATAAGTTGTCTTCTCATTCTGAGATTGTCTTTCTCTATGGAAATATGTTCATTTTTATGAATTTTCAGATAACATAAGGGATATCATAGGACATTTGTCTTTCGCATTCTGACTTACTTCACGTTGTGTGATTATCTCTAGGCTCATCTGTGGTGCTGCATATGCCATTCTTTTATTTTTTTCGTGACTGATATTCCATTCTGTCCATATACCACTTCTTCTCTGTCCATTCATCTGTTTATGGACCTTCTTTTGGCTTCCATGTCGTGGCTATTTCAATATTGCTGCAGTGCACATTTGCCTGCCTCTGTCTTTCCGATTCTGGTGGTCTTAGGTTATAGGCCCAAAAGGTGCCCTGCCGCATCATATGGTAGCTCAATTTTTACCTTTTAAAGCAGCTGCATTCAGTTTTCGTTAGTGCTGTTACCAATTACATCCCACCAGCAGCGAGAAGGTACCCAGTTCTCTAAAACCCCTTCAGCATTTCTAGTTTGTAGACTGTTTGCTGATGGTCATTTGACTGGTGTGAGCTGAAACCTTTTTGGAGGTTGGATTTGTATGTGGCTAATAATTCCTTGTACTGAGCTTTAGGCATGTCCATGTTGTTCTTTTCCTTTTTTTTTTAAAGTGTGAGTACAACTTCCCTCTTCATGTTGACTTCTTGAAAGATTTGTCATGTGTTGAATTTTCTTTCCTATTCCCTACCCCAGGGCATTTTTTGAGGGCAGATGCCATTTACAGCCCTGAGTCCTTGTGACTATTAAGCAACCATTAGCACTGGGTTTAAAGCTGCTGTTGTGGGAAACACCCACTAGGCGCCAGCATCATTACGTTCTCAACTCTTGTTATTAGGGCACCAGAGTCTTCCTGGACGTAGTGTTCCGAGGTTGTAAATTAGAGGGGAATGTGCTGGGACAAGCCCCCAGAAGTTTATGTCTCCTTACTTCTGTTTGTTTTTTAATTTAATTTCTATTTCTTATCGGAGAATATTGGATTAGAGTGTTGTGATTGTCTGGCTGTACAGAATCTGCTCAATGATTCATACATATGTCTGTTCATGTTCGGATTCTGTTACCATGTGTCTTATTACAGAATGTTGAGTAGACCTCGCATGGTATTTGGTAGGTGTTTAGTCATTATATATTTTATATGTATTGGTGATTATATAATTCATAGAGTTTATATGTTATATGTTTATATACATTTAACATACATTAGTATATGTATGTTAGCCCCATAATCCTAATTTATCCATCCTCCCACCTTTCATTTTGGTTAACCATTAGTTTCTTTTATAAGTCTGTGAGTGTCTTTTTCTGTGGAAATATGTCCATTTGTAGCAATCTTAGGATAACAGGTATAAATGATATCATAGGATATTTGTCATTCCCTTTTGAATAACTTAACCTAATATGATTATTTCTAGGCTCATCTGTAGTCCTGAAAACGGCACTGTTCATTTTTTTCTGAGGCTACTATTCCATTCGGTATGTATACCACTTCTTCTTTGTCTATTTATCTGATGATGGACATTTTGTTTGTATCCATGTCTTAGCTATTGTAAATACTGCTGCAATACACGATTTTCCATCCCGTGTCTTTTTGATTCTGGCTTTCGCAAGTGACAGGCCCAATAGTGGGCCTTCCGGATCATATGGTGACTCAATTTTTACCTTTAAAAGCACTGCCATTCTGTTCCTATTATTGGCTGTTACCAGTTTACATCCCACGTAGACCGAGAGGTTACACTATTCTCCACAACTTCTTCAACATCTATTGTTTGTTGACTTTTTGCTGATGGTCATTGTGACTGGTGTTAGGTGATACCTTTGTGTAGATTGGATTTGCATGCGTCTAATAATTCCTGATGTTTTGCATTTCTCAGTGTCCTTTTCATTTTTTTTAAGATTGAGCTAAACTTACAACTTCAAATTGCCTTCTTGAAAAATTTACCGCGTTTGGATTTTTATGGCCATTCCCTACCCCAGGACATTTTTTGAGGGCATGAGTCATTTACAGCCCTGCCGTCCTTGTGAATATTAGTGACCATGAGCAGTAGATTTAAAGCTGCTCTTTGAGGAAACGGCCTTAGGGTGGCAGCATTTCTAAGTTGCCAACTCTGCTTGCTAGGGAAACAGAACCTTGCTGCAAGTTGTGCTTTGAGGTTGCAGATTAGAGTGGAATGTGCCAGGACAAACCCCGATAAGTTTTAGCCTCCTTAATTCTTGTTTGTGTCTTTAAGTTGTAGTTTTTATCAGAGCAAATTTGATTGAAAAATGTCTTTTGTTCTAGGTGTACAGAATCTTGTTCATTTACACATATACATATATCTATTGATCTTTGGGTCCTTTTCCATGTCGGTTATTACAGAGTGTTGAGTAGACCACTCTTGGTATTCCATAGGTCTTTGGGGATTATATTTTTTATATGTATTAGTATATGTGTGTTAACCCCAATATCCTAATTTATCCATTCCTCACACCATTTCTTTGGCTTAACCATAAGTTGTCTTCTCATTCTGAGATTGTCTTTCTCTATGGAAATATGTTCATTTTTATGAATTTTCAGATAACATAAGGGATATCATAGGACATTTGTCTTTCGCATTCTGACTTACTTCACGTTGTGTGATTATCTCTAGGCTCATCTGTGGTGCTGCATATGCCATTCTTTTATTTTTTTCGTGACTGATATTCCATTCTGTCCATATACCACTTCTTCTCTGTCCATTCATCTGTTTATGGACCTTCTTTTGGCTTCCATGTCGTGGCTATTTCAATATTGCTGCAGTGCACATTTGCCTGCCTCTGTCTTTCCGATTCTGGTGGTCTTAGGTTATAGGCCCAAAAGGTGCCCTGCCGCATCATATGGTAGCTCAATTTTTACCTTTTAAAGCAGCTGCATTCAGTTTTCGTTAGTGCTGTTACCAATTACATCCCACCAGCAGCTAGAAGGTACCCAGTTCTCTAAAACCCCTTCAGCATTTCTAGTTTGTAGACTGTTTGCTGATGGTCATTTGACTGGTGTGAGCTGAAACCTTTTTGGAGGTTGGATTTGTATGTGGCTAATAATTCCTTGTACTGAGCTTTAGGCATGTCCATGTTGTTCTTTTCCTTTTTTTTTTTAAAGTGTGAGTACAACTTCCCTCTTCATGTTGACTTCTTGAAAGATTTGTCATGTGTTGAATTTTCTTGCCTATTCCCTACCCCAGGGCATTTTTTGAGGGCAGATGCCATTTACAGCCCTGAGTCCTTGTGACTATTAAGCAACCATTAGCACTGGGTTTAAAGCTGCTGTTGTGGGAAACACCCACTAGGCGCCAGCATCATTACGTTCTCAACTCTTGTTATTAGGGCACCAGAGTCTTCCTGGACGTAGTGTTCCGAGGTTGTAAATTAGAGGGGAATGTGCTGGGACAAGCCCCCAGAAGTTTATGTCTCCTTACTTCTGTTTGTTTTTTAATTTAATTTCTATTTCTTATCGGAGAATATTGGATTAGAGTGTTGTGATTGTCTGGCTGTACAGAATCTGCTCAATGATTCATACATATGTCTGTTCATGTTCGGATTCTGTTACCATGTGTCTTATTACAGAATGTTGAGTAGACCTCGCATGGTATTTGGTAGGTGTTTAGTCATTATATATTTTATATGTATTGGTGATTATATAATTCATAGAGTTTATATGTTATATGTTTATATACATTTAACATACATTAGTATATGTATGTTAGCCCCATAATCCTAATTTATCCATCCTCCCACCTTTCATTTTGGTTAACCATTAGTTTCTTTTATAAGTCTGTGAGTGTCTTTTTCTGTGGAAATATGTCCATTTGTAGCAATCTTAGGATAACAGGTATAAATGATATCATAGGATATTTGTCATTCCCTTTTGACTTACTTAACCTGATATGATTATTTCTAGGCTCATCTGTAGTCCTGAAAACGGCATTTTTCATTTTTTTTCCCGAGGCTACTATTCCATTTAGTCCGTATACCACTTCTTCTTTGTCCATTCATCTGTTTATGGACCTTTTTTTGGCTTCCACGTCTTGGCTATTTCAGTAATGCTGCAGTGCACATTTGCCTGCCTCTGTCTTTCCGATTCTGGTGGTCTTAGGTTACAGGCCCAAAAGGTGCCCTGCCGCGTCATATGGTAGCTCAATTTTTACCTTTTAAAGCAGCTCCATTCAGTTTTCGTTAGTGCTCTTACCACTTTACATCCCACCAGCAGCTACAAGGTACACAGTTCTCTAAAATCCCTTCAGCATTTACAGTTTGTAGACTGTTTGCTGATGGTCATTTGACTGGTGTGAGCTGAAACCTTTTTGGAGGTTGGATTTGCATGTGACTAATAATTCCTTATACTGAGCTTTAGGCATGTGCTTTTTATTCTTTTCCTTTTTTTTTTAAAGAGTGAGTACAACTTCCCTCTTCATATTGACTTCTTCAAAAACTTGTCAAAGAAAACTTGAATTTTCTTGCCTATTCCCTACCCCAGGGCATTTTTTGAGGGCAGGTGTCATTTACAGCCCTGCAGTCCTTGTGACTATTAAGCAACCATTAGCACTGGGTTTAAAGCTGCTGTTGTGGGAAACAGCCACAAGGCGGCAGCATTATTACGTTCTCACCTCTTGTTACTAGGGCAACAGAGTCTTCCTGGAGGTAGTGTTCTGAGGTTGTAAATTAGAGAGGAGTGTGCTGGGATAAGCCCCCAGAAGTTTATGTCTCCTTACTTATGTTTGTTTTTTAAATTTAATTTCTCTTTCTTATCGGAGTAAATTCGATTAGAGTGTTGTGATTGTCTGGCTGTACAGAATGTGCTCAATGATTCATACATATGTCTGTTCATCTTCGGATCCTGTTACCATGTAATTTTTTACAGAATGTTGAGTAGACCTCCCTTGGTATTTGGCAGGTGTTTCGTGATTATATATTTTATATGTATTGGTGATTATATAATTCATAGAGTTTATATGTTATATGTTTATATACATTTAACATACATTAGTATATGTATGTTATCCCCATAGTCCTAATTTATCCATCCTCCCACCTTTCATTTTGGCGAACCATTCGTTCGTTTTATAAGTCTGTGAGTGTCTTTTTCTGTGGAAATATGTTCATTGGTAGAAATCTTAGGATAACATGTATAAATGATATCATAGGATATTTGTTATTCCCTTTTGAATAACTTAACCTAATATGATTATTTCTAGGCTCATCTGTAGTCCTGAAAACGGCACTGTTCATTTTTTTCTGAGGCTACTATTCCATTCGGTACGTATACCACTTCTTCTTTGTCCATTTATCTGATGATGGACATTTTGTTTGTATCCATGTCTTAGCTATTGTAAATACTGCTGCAATACACGATTTTCCATCCCGTGTCTTTTTGATTCTGGCTTTCACAAGTGACAGGCCCAATAGTGGGCCTTCCGGATCATATGGTGACTCAATTTTTACCTTTAAACGCACTGCCATTCTGTTCCTATTATTGGCTGTTACCAGTTTACATCCCACGTAGACCGAGAGGTTACACTATTCTCCACAACTTCTTCAACATCTATTGTTTGTTGACTTTTTGCTGATGGTCATTGTGACTGGTGTTAGGTGATACCTTTGTGTAGATTGGATTTGCATGCGTCTAATAATTCCTGATGTTTTGCATTTCTCAGTGTCCTTTTCATTTTTTTTAAGATTGAGCTAAACTTACAACTTCAAATTGCCTTCTTGAAAAATTTACCGCGTTTGGATTTTTATGGCCATTCCCTACCCCAGGACATTTTTTGAGGGCATGAGTCATTTACAGCCCTGCCGTCCTTGTGAATATTAGTGACCATGAGCAGTAGATTTAAAGCTGCTCTTTGAGGAAACGGCCTTAGGGTGGCAGCATTTCTAAGTTGCCAACTCTGCTTGCTAGGGAAACAGAACCTTGCTGCAAGTTGTGCTTTGAGGTTGCAGATTAGAGTGGAATGTGCCAGGACAAACCCCGATAAGTTTTAGCCTCCTTAATTCTTGTTTGTGTCTTTAAGTTGTAGTTTTTATCAGAGCAAATTTGATTGAAAAATGTCTTTTGTTCTAGGTGTACAGAATCTTGTTCATTTACACATATACATATAAATATTGATCTTTGGGTCCTTTTCCATGTCGGTTATTACAGAGTGTTGAGTAGACCACTCTTGGTATTCAATAGGTCTTTGGGGATTATATTTTTTATATGTATTAGTATATGTGTGTTAACCCCAATATCCTAATTTATCCATTCCTCACACCATTTCTTTGGCTTAACCGTAAGTTGTCTTCTCATTCTGAGATTGTCTTTCTCTATGGAAATATGTTCATTTTTATGAATTTTCAGATAACATAAGGGATATCATAGGACATTTGTCTTTCGCATTCTGACTTACTTCACGTTGTGTGATTATCTCTAGGCTCATCTGTGGTGCTGCATATGCCATTCTTTTATTTTTTTCGTGACTGATATTCCATTCTGTCCATATACCACTTCTTCTCTGTCCATTCATCTGTTTATGGACCTTCTTTTGGCTTCCATGTCGTGGCTATTTCAATATTGCTGCAGTGCACATTTGCCTGCCTCTGTCTTTCCGATTCTGGTGGTCTTAGGTTATAGGCCCAAAAGGTGCCCTGCCGCATCATATCGTAGCTCAATTTTTACCTTTTAAAGCAGCTCCATTCAGTTTTCGTTAGTGCTGTTACCCATTACATCCCACCAGCAGCTAGAAGGTACACAGTTCTCTAAAACCCCTTCAGCATTTCTAGTTTGTAGACTGTTTGCTGATGGTCATTTGACTGGTGTGAGCTGAAACCTTTTTGGAGGTTGGATTTGTATGTGGCTAATAATTCCTTGTACTGAGCTTTAGGCATGTCCATGTTGTTCTTTTCCTTTTTTTTTTAAAGTGTGAGTACAACTTCCCTCTTCATGTTGACTTCTTGAAAGATTTGTCATGTGTTGAATTTTCTTGCCTATTCCCTACCCCAGGGCATTTTTTGAGGGCAGATGCCATTTACAGCCCTGAGTCCTTGTGACTATTAAGCAACCATTAGCACTGGGTTTAAAGCTGCTGTTGTGGGAAACACCCACTAGGCGCCAGCATCATTACGTTCTCAACTCTTGTTATTAGGGCACCAGAGTCTTCCTGGACGTAGTGTTCCGAGGTTGTAAATTAGAGGGGAATGTGCTGGGACAAGCCCCCAGAAGTTTATGTCTCCTTACTTCTGTTTGTTTTTTAATTTAATTTCTATTTCTTATCGGAGAATATTGGATTAGAGTGTTGTGATTGTCTGGCTGTACAGAATCTGCTCAATGATTCATACATATGTCTGTTCATGTTCGGATTCTGTTACCATGTGTCTTATTACAGAATGTTGAGTAGACCTCGCATGGTATTTGGTAGGTGTTTAGTCATTATATATTTTATATGTATTGGTGATTATATAATTCATAGAGTTTATATGTTATATGTTTATATACATTTAACATACATTAGTATATGTATGTTAGCCCCATAATCCTAATGTATCCATCCTCCCACCTTTCATTTTGGTTAACCATTAGTTTCTTTTATAAGTCTGTGAGTGTCTTTTTCTGTGGAAATATGTCCATTTGTAGCAATCTTAGGATAACAGGTATAAATGATATCATAGGATATTTGTCATTCCCTTTTGAATAACTTAACCTAATATGATTATTTCTAGGCTCATCTGTAGTCCTGAAAACGGCACTGTTCATTTTTTTCTGAGGCTACTATTCCATTCGGTACGTATACCACTTCTTCTTTGTCCATTTATCTGATGATGGACATTTTGTTTGTATCCATGTCTTAGCTATTGTAAATACTGCTGCAATACACGATTTTCCATCCCGTGTCTTTTTGATTCTGGCTTTCACAAGTGACAGGCCCAATAGTGGGCCTTCCGGATCATATGGTGACTCAATTTTTACCTTTAAACGCACTGCCATTCTGTTCCTATTATTGGCTGTTACCAGTTTACATCCCACTTAGACCGAGAGGTTACTCTATTCTCCACAACTTCTTCAACATCTATTGTTTGTTGACTTTTTGCTGATGGTCATTGTGACTGGTGTTAGGTGATACCTTTGTGTAGATTGGATTTGCATGCGTCTAATAATTCCTGATGTTTTGCATTTCTCAGTGTCCTTTTCATTTTTTTTAAGATTGAGCTAAACTTACAACTTCAAATTGCCTTCTTGAAAAATTTACCGCGTTTGGATTTTTATGGCCATTCCCTACCCCAGGACATTTTTTGAGGGCATGAGTCATTTACAGCCCTGCCGTCCTTGTGAATATTAGTGACCATGAGCAGTAGATTTAAAGCTGCTCTTTGAGGAAACGGCCTTAGGGTGGCAGCATTTCTAAGTTGCCAACTCTGCTTGCTAGGGAAACAGAACTTTGCTGCAAGTTGTGCTTTGAGGTTGCAGATTAGAGTGGAATGTGCCAGGACAAACCCCGATAAGTTTTAGCCTCCTTAATTCTTGTTTGTGTCTTTAAGTTGTAGTTTTTATCAGAGCAAATTTGATTGAAAAATGTCTTTTGTTCTAGGTGTACAGAATCTTGTTCATTTACACATATACATATATCTATTGATCTTTGGGTCCTTTTCCATGTCGGTTATTACAGAGTGTTGAGTAGACCACTCTTGGTATTCCATAGGTCTTTGGGGATTATATTTTTTATATGTATTAGTATATGTGCGTTAACCCCAATATCCTAATTTATCCATTCCTCACACCATTTCTTTGGCTTAACCATAAGTTGTCTTCTCATTCTGAGATTGTCTTTCTCTATGGAAATATGTTCATTTTTATGAATTTTCAGATAACATAAGGGATATCATAGGACATTTGTCTTTCGCATTCTGACTTACTTCACGTTGTGTGATTATCTCTAGGCTCATCTGTGGTGCTGCATATGCCATTCTTTTATTTTTTTCGTGACTGATATTCCATTCTGTCCATATACCACTTCTTCTCTGTCCATTCATCTGTTTATGGACCTTCTTTTGGCTTCCATGTCGTGGCTATTTCAATATTGCTGCAGTGCACATTTGCCTGCCTCTGTCTTTCCGATTCTGGTGGTCTTAGGTTATAGGCCCAAAAGGTGCCCTGCCGCATCATATGGTAGCTCAATTTTTACCTTTTAAAGCAGCTGCATTCAGTTTTCGTTAGTGCTGTTACCAATTACATCCCACCAGCAGCGAGAAGGTACCCAGTTCTCTAAAACCCCTTCAGCATTTCTAGTTTGTAGACTGTTTGCTGATGGTCATTTGACTGGTGTGAGCTGAAACCTTTTTGGAGGTTGGATTTGTATGTGGCTAATAATTCCTTGTACTGAGCTTTAGGCATGTCCATGTTGTTCTTTTCCTTTTTTTTTTAAAGTGTGAGTACAACTTCCCTCTTCATGTTGACTTCTTGAAAGATTTGTCATGTGTTGAATTTTCTTTCCTATTCCCTACCCCAGGGCATTTTTTGAGGGCAGATGCCATTTACAGCCCTGAGTCCTTGTGACTATTAAGCAACCATTAGCACTGGGTTTAAAGCTGCTGTTGTGGGAAACACCCACTAGGCGCCAGCATCATTACGTTCTCAACTCTTGTTATTAGGGCACCAGAGTCTTCCTGGACGTAGTGTTCCGAGGTTGTAAATTAGAGGGGAATGTGCTGGGACAAGCCCCCAGAAGTTTATGTCTCCTTACTTCTGTTTGTTTTTTAATTTAATTTCTATTTCTTATCGGAGAATATTGGATTAGAGTGTTGTGATTGTCTGGCTGTACAGAATCTGCTCAATGATTCATACATATGTCTGTTCATGTTCGGATTCTGTTACCATGTGTCTTATTACAGAATGTTGAGTAGACCTCGCATGGTATTTGGTAGGTGTTTAGTCATTATATATTTTATATGTATTGGTGATTATATAATTCATAGAGTTTATATGTTATATGTTTATATACATTTAACATACATTAGTATATGTATGTTAGCCCCATAATCCTAATTTATCCATCCTCCCACCTTTCATTTTGGTTAACCATTAGTTTCTTTTATAAGTCTGTGAGTGTCTTTTTCTGTGGAAATATGTCCATTTGTAGCAATCTTAGGATAACAGGTATAAATGATATCATAGGATATTTGTCATTCCCTTTTGAATAACTTAACCTAATATGATTATTTCTAGGCTCATCTGTAGTCCTGAAAACGGCACTGTTCATTTTTTTCTGAGGCTACTATTCCATTCGGTACGTATACCACTTCTTCTTTGTCCATTTATCTGATGATGGACATTTTGTTTGTATCCATGTCTTAGCTATTGTAAATACTGCTGCAATACACGATTTTCCATCCCGTGTCTTTTTGATTCTGGCTTTCACAAGTGACAGGCCCAATAGTGGGCCTTCCGGATCATATGGTGACTCAATTTTTACCTTTAAACGCACTGCCATTCTGTTCCTATTATTGGCTGTTACCAGTTTACATCCCACTTAGACCGAGAGGTTACTCTATTCTCCACAACTTCTTCAACATCTATTGTTTGTTGACTTTTTGCTGATGGTCATTGTGACTGGTGTTAGGTGATACCTTTGTGTAGATTGGATTTGCATGCGTCTAATAATTCCTGATGTTTTGCATTTCTCAGTGTCCTTTTCATTTTTTTTAAGATTGAGCTAAACTTACAACTTCAAATTGCCTTCTTGAAAAATTTACCGCGTTTGGATTTTTATGGCCATTCCCTACCCCAGGACATTTTTTGAGGGCATGAGTCATTTACAGCCCTGCCGTCCTTGTGAATATTAGTGACCATGAGCAGTAGATTTAAAGCTGCTCTTTGAGGAAACGGCCTTAGGGTGGCAGCATTTCTAAGTTGCCAACTCTGCTTGCTAGGGAAACAGAACTTTGCTGCAAGTTGTGCTTTGAGGTTGCAGATTAGAGTGGAATGTGCCAGGACAAACCCCGATAAGTTTTAGCCTCCTTAATTCTTGTTTGTGTCTTTAAGTTGTAGTTTTTATCAGAGCAAATTTGATTGAAAAATGTCTTTTGTTCTAGGTGTACAGAATCTTGTTCATTTACACATATACATATATCTATTGATCTTTGGGTCCTTTTCCATGTCGGTTATTACAGAGTGTTGAGTAGACCACTCTTGGTATTCCATAGGTCTTTGGGGATTATATTTTTTATATGTATTAGTATATGTGCGTTAACCCCAATATCCTAATTTATCCATTCCTCACACCATTTCTTTGGCTTAACCATAAGTTGTCTTCTCATTCTGAGATTGTCTTTCTCTATGGAAATATGTTCATTTTTATGAATTTTCAGATAACATAAGGGATATCATAGGACATTTGTCTTTCGCATTCTGACTTACTTCACGTTGTGTGATTATCTCTAGGCTCATCTGTGGTGCTGCATATGCCATTCTTTTATTTTTTTCGTGACTGATATTCCATTCTGTCCATATACCACTTCTTCTCTGTCCATTCATCTGTTTATGGACCTTCTTTTGGCTTCCATGTCGTGGCTATTTCAATATTGCTGCAGTGCACATTTGCCTGCCTCTGTCTTTCCGATTCTGGTGGTCTTAGGTTATAGGCCCAAAAGGTGCCCTGCCGCATCATATGGTAGCTCAATTTTTACCTTTTAAAGCAGCTGCATTCAGTTTTCGTTAGTGCTGTTACCAATTACATCCCACCAGCAGCGAGAAGGTACCCAGTTCTCTAAAACCCCTTCAGCATTTCTAGTTTGTAGACTGTTTGCTGATGGTCATTTGACTGGTGTGAGCTGAAACCTTTTTGGAGGTTGGATTTGTATGTGGCTAATAATTCCTTGTACTGAGCTTTAGGCATGTCCATGTTGTTCTTTTCCTTTTTTTTTTAAAGTGTGAGTACAACTTCCCTCTTCATGTTGACTTCTTGAAAGATTTGTCATGTGTTGAATTTTCTTTCCTATTCCCTACCCCAGGGCATTTTTTGAGGGCAGATGCCATTTACAGCCCTGAGTCCTTGTGACTATTAAGCAACCATTAGCACTGGGTTTAAAGCTGCTGTTGTGGGAAACACCCACTAGGCGCCAGCATCATTACGTTCTCAACTCTTGTTATTAGGGCACCAGAGTCTTCCTGGACGTAGTGTTCCGAGGTTGTAAATTAGAGGGGAATGTGCTGGGACAAGCCCCCAGAAGTTTATGTCTCCTTACTTCTGTTTGTTTTTTAATTTAATTTCTATTTCTTATCGGAGAATATTGGATTAGAGTGTTGTGATTGTCTGGCTGTACAGAATCTGCTCAATGATTCATACATATGTCTGTTCATGTTCGGATTCTGTTACCATGTGTCTTATTACAGAATGTTGAGTAGACCTCGCATGGTATTTGGTAGGTGTTTAGTCATTATATATTTTATATGTATTGGTGATTATATAATTCATAGAGTTTATATGTTATATGTTTATATACATTTAACATACATTAGTATATGTATGTTAGCCCCATAATCCTAATTTATCCATCCTCCCACCTTTCATTTTGGTTAACCATTAGTTTCTTTTATAAGTCTGTGAGTGTCTTTTTCTGTGGAAATATGTCCATTTGTAGCAATCTTAGGATAACAGGTATAAATGATATCATAGGATATTTGTCATTCCCTTTTGAATAACTTAACCTAATATGATTATTTCTAGGCTCATCTGTAGTCCTGAAAACGGCACTGTTCATTTTTTTCTGAGGCTACTATTCCATTCGGTATGTATACCACTTCTTCTTTGTCTATTTATCTGATGATGGACATTTTGTTTGTATCCATGTCTTAGCTATTGTAAATACTGCTGCAATACACGATTTTCCATCCCGTGTCTTTTTGATTCTGGCTTTCGCAAGTGACAGGCCCAATAGTGGGCCTTCCGGATCATATGGTGACTCAATTTTTACCTTTAAAAGCACTGCCATTCTGTTCCTATTATTGGCTGTTACCAGTTTACATCCCACGTAGACCGAGAGGTTACACTATTCTCCACAACTTCTTCAACATCTATTGTTTGTTGACTTTTTGCTGATGGTCATTGTGACTGGTGTTAGGTGATACCTTTGTGTAGATTGGATTTGCTTGCGTCTAATAATTCCTGATGTTTTGCATTTCTCAGTGTCCTTTTCATTTTTTTTAAGATTGAGCTAAACTTACAACTTCAAATTGCCTTCTTGAAAAATTTACCGCGTTTGGATTTTTATGGCCATTCCCTACCCCAGGACATTTTTTGAGGGCATGAGTCATTTACAGCCCTGCCGTCCTTGTGAATATTAGTGACCATGAGCAGTAGATTTAAAGCTGCTCTTTGAGGAAACGGCCTTAGGGTGGCAGCATTTCTAAGTTGCCAACTCTGCTTGCTAGGGAAACAGAACCTTGCTGCAAGTTGTGCTTTGAGGTTGCAGATTAGAGTGGAATGTGCCAGGACAAACCCCGATAAGTTTTAGCCTCCTTAATTCTTGTTTGTGTCTTTAAGTTGTAGTTTTTATCAGAGCAAATTTGATTGAAAAATGTCTTTTGTTCTAGGTGTACAGAATCTTGTTCATTTACACATATACATATATCTATTGATCTTTGGGTCCTTTTCCATGTCGGTTATTACAGAGTGTTGAGTAGACCACTCTTGGTATTCCATAGGTCTTTGGGGATTATATTTTTTATATGTATTAGTATATGTGTGTTAACCCCAATATCCTAATTTATCCATTCCTCACACCATTTCTTTGGCTTAACCATAAGTTGTCTTCTCATTCTGAGATTGTCTTTCTCTATGGAAATATGTTCATTTTTATGAATTTTCAGATAACATAAGGGATATCATAGGACATTTGTCTTTCGCATTCTGACTTACTTCACGTTGTGTGATTATCTCTAGGCTCATCTGTGGTGCTGCATATGCCATTCTTTTATTTTTTTCGTGACTGATATTCCATTCTGTCCATATACCACTTCTTCTCTGTCCATTCATCTGTTTATGGACCTTCTTTTGGCTTCCATGTCGTGGCTATTTCAATATTGCTGCAGTGCACATTTGCCTGCCTCTGTCTTTCCGATTCTGGTGGTCTTAGGTTATAGGCCCAAAAGGTGCCCTGCCGCATCATATGGTAGCTCAATTTTTACCTTTTAAAGCAGCTGCATTCAGTTTTCGTTAGTGCTGTTACCAATTACATCCCACCAGCAGCTAGAAGGTACCCAGTTCTCTAAAACCCCTTCAGCATTTCTAGTTTGTAGACTGTTTGCTGATGGTCATTTGACTGGTGTGAGCTGAAACCTTTTTGGAGGTTGGATTTGTATGTGGCTAATAATTCCTTGTACTGAGCTTTAGGCATGTCCATGTTGTTCTTTTCCTTTTTTTTTTTAAAGTGTGAGTACAACTTCCCTCTTCATGTTGACTTCTTGAAAGATTTGTCATGTGTTGAATTTTCTTGCCTATTCCCTACCCCAGGGCATTTTTTGAGGGCAGATGCCATTTACAGCCCTGAGTCCTTGTGACTATTAAGCAACCATTAGCACTGGGTTTAAAGCTGCTGTTGTGGGAAACACCCACTAGGCGCCAGCATCATTACGTTCTCAACTCTTGTTATTAGGGCACCAGAGTCTTCCTGGACGTAGTGTTCCGAGGTTGTAAATTAGAGGGGAATGTGCTGGGACAAGCCCCCAGAAGTTTATGTCTCCTTACTTCTGTTTGTTTTTTAATTTAATTTCTATTTCTTATCGGAGAATATTGGATTAGAGTGTTGTGATTGTCTGGCTGTACAGAATCTGCTCAATGATTCATACATATGTCTGTTCATGTTCGGATTCTGTTACCATGTGTCTTATTACAGAATGTTGAGTAGACCTCGCATGGTATTTGGTAGGTGTTTAGTCATTATATATTTTATATGTATTGGTGATTATATAATTCATAGAGTTTATATGTTATATGTTTATATACATTTAACATACATTAGTATATGTATGTTAGCCCCATAATCCTAATTTATCCATCCTCCCACCTTTCATTTTGGTTAACCATTAGTTTCTTTTATAAGTCTGTGAGTGTCTTTTTCTGTGGAAATATGTCCATTTGTAGCAATCTTAGGATAACAGGTATAAATGATATCATAGGATATTTGTCATTCCCTTTTGACTTACTTAACCTGATATGATTATTTCTAGGCTCATCTGTAGTCCTGAAAACGGCATTTTTCATTTTTTTTCCCGAGGCTACTATTCCATTTAGTCCGTATACCACTTCTTCTTTGTCCATTCATCTGTTTATGGACCTTTTTTTGGCTTCCACGTCTTGGCTATTTCAGTAATGCTGCAGTGCACATTTGCCTGCCTCTGTCTTTCCGATTCTGGTGGTCTTAGGTTACAGGCCCAAAAGGTGCCCTGCCGCGTCATATGGTAGCTCAATTTTTACCTTTTAAAGCAGCTCCATTCAGTTTTCGTTAGTGCTCTTACCACTTTACATCCCACCAGCAGCTACAAGGTACACAGTTCTCTAAAATCCCTTCAGCATTTACAGTTTGTAGACTGTTTGCTGATGGTCATTTGACTGGTGTGAGCTGAAACCTTTTTGGAGGTTGGATTTGCATGTGACTAATAATTCCTTATACTGAGCTTTAGGCATGTGCTTTTTATTCTTTTCCTTTTTTTTTTAAAGAGTGAGTACAACTTCCCTCTTCATATTGACTTCTTCAAAAACTTGTCAAAGAAAACTTGAATTTTCTTGCCTATTCCCTACCCCAGGGCATTTTTTGAGGGCAGGTGTCATTTACAGCCCTGCAGTCCTTGTGACTATTAAGCAACCATTAGCACTGGGTTTAAAGCTGCTGTTGTGGGAAACAGCCACAAGGCGGCAGCATTATTACGTTCTCACCTCTTGTTACTAGGGCAACAGAGTCTTCCTGGAGGTAGTGTTCCGAGGTTGTAAATTAGAGAGGAGTGTGCTGGGATAAGCCCCCAGAAGTTTATGTCTCCTTACTTATGTTTGTTTTTTAAATTTAATTTCTCTTTCTTATCGGAGTAAATTCGATTAGAGTGTTGTGATTGTCTGGCTGTACAGAATGTGCTCAATGATTCATACATATGTCTGTTCATCTTCGGATCCTGTTACCATGTAATTTTTTACAGAATGTTGAGTAGACCTCCCTTGGTATTTGGCAGGTGTTTCGTGATTATATATTTTATATGTATTGGTGATTATATAATTCATAGAGTTTATATGTTATATGTTTATATACATTTAACATACATTAGTATATGTATGTTATCCCCATAGTCCTAATTTATCCATCCTCCCACCTTTCATTTTGGCGAACCATTCGTTCGTTTTATAAGTCTGTGAGTGTCTTTTTCTGTGGAAATATGTTCATTGGTAGAAATCTTAGGATAACATGTATAAATGATATCATAGGATATTTGTTATTCCCTTTTGAATAACTTAACCTAATATGATTATTTCTAGGCTCATCTGTAGTCCTGAAAACGGCACTGTTCATTTTTTTCTGAGGCTACTATTCCATTCGGTACGTATACCACTTCTTCTTTGTCCATTTATCTGATGATGGACATTTTGTTTGTATCCATGTCTTAGCTATTGTAAATACTGCTGCAATACACGATTTTCCATCCCGTGTCTTTTTGATTCTGGCTTTCACAAGTGACAGGCCCAATAGTGGGCCTTCCGGATCATATGGTGACTCAATTTTTACCTTTAAACGCACTGCCATTCTGTTCCTATTATTGGCTGTTACCAGTTTACATCCCACGTAGACCGAGAGGTTACACTATTCTCCACAACTTCTTCAACATCTATTGTTTGTTGACTTTTTGCTGATGGTCATTGTGACTGGTGTTAGGTGATACCTTTGTGTAGATTGGATTTGCATGCGTCTAATAATTCCTGATGTTTTGCATTTCTCAGTGTCCTTTTCATTTTTTTTAAGATTGAGCTAAACTTACAACTTCAAATTGCCTTCTTGAAAAATTTACCGCGTTTGGATTTTTATGGCCATTCCCTACCCCAGGACATTTTTTGAGGGCATGAGTCATTTACAGCCCTGCCGTCCTTGTGAATATTAGTGACCATGAGCAGTAGATTTAAAGCTGCTCTTTGAGGAAACGGCCTTAGGGTGGCAGCATTTCTAAGTTGCCAACTCTGCTTGCTAGGGAAACAGAACCTTGCTGCAAGTTGTGCTTTGAGGTTGCAGATTAGAGTGGAATGTGCCAGGACAAACCCCGATAAGTTTTAGCCTCCTTAATTCTTGTTTGTGTCTTTAAGTTGTAGTTTTTATCAGAGCAAATTTGATTGAAAAATGTCTTTTGTTCTAGGTGTACAGAATCTTGTTCATTTACACATATACATATAAATATTGATCTTTGGGTCCTTTTCCATGTCGGTTATTACAGAGTGTTGAGTAGACCACTCTTGGTATTCAATAGGTCTTTGGGGATTATATTTTTTATATGTATTAGTATATGTGTGTTAACCCCAATATCCTAATTTATCCATTCCTCACACCATTTCTTTGGCTTAACCGTAAGTTGTCTTCTCATTCTGAGATTGTCTTTCTCTATGGAAATATGTTCATTTTTATGAATTTTCAGATAACATAAGGGATATCATAGGACATTTGTCTTTCGCATTCTGACTTACTTCACGTTGTGTGATTATCTCTAGGCTCATCTGTGGTGCTGCATATGCCATTCTTTTATTTTTTTCGTGACTGATATTCCATTCTGTCCATATACCACTTCTTCTCTGTCCATTCATCTGTTTATGGACCTTCTTTTGGCTTCCATGTCGTGGCTATTTCAATATTGCTGCAGTGCACATTTGCCTGCCTCTGTCTTTCCGATTCTGGTGGTCTTAGGTTATAGGCCCAAAAGGTGCCCTGCCGCATCATATCGTAGCTCAATTTTTACCTTTTAAAGCAGCTCCATTCAGTTTTCGTTAGTGCTGTTACCCATTACATCCCACCAGCAGCTAGAAGGTACACAGTTCTCTAAAACCCCTTCAGCATTTCTAGTTTGTAGACTGTTTGCTGATGGTCATTTGACTGGTGTGAGCTGAAACCTTTTTGGAGGTTGGATTTGTATGTGGCTAATAATTCCTTGTACTGAGCTTTAGGCATGTCCATGTTGTTCTTTTCCTTTTTTTTTTAAAGTGTGAGTACAACTTCCCTCTTCATGTTGACTTCTTGAAAGATTTGTCATGTGTTGAATTTTCTTGCCTATTCCCTACCCCAGGGCATTTTTTGAGGGCAGATGCCATTTACAGCCCTGAGTCCTTGTGACTATTAAGCAACCATTAGCACTGGGTTTAAAGCTGCTGTTGTGGGAAACACCCACTAGGCGCCAGCATCATTACGTTCTCAACTCTTGTTATTAGGGCACCAGAGTCTTCCTGGATGTAGTGTTCCGAGGTTGTAAATTAGAGGGGAATGTGCTGGGACAAGCCCCCAGAAGTTTATGTCTCCTTACTTCTGTTTGTTTTTTAATTTAATTTCTATTTCTTATCGGAGAATATTGGATTAGAGTGTTGTGATTGTCTGGCTGTACAGAATCTGCTCAATGATTCATACATATGTCTGTTCATGTTCGGATTCTGTTACCATGTGTCTTATTACAGAATGTTGAGTAGACCTCGCATGGTATTTGGTAGGTGTTTAGTCATTATATATTTTATATGTATTGGTGATTATATAATTCATAGAGTTTATATGTTATATGTTTATATACATTTAACATACATTAGTATATGTATGTTAGCCCCATAATCCTAATGTATCCATCCTCCCACCTTTCATTTTGGTTAACCATTAGTTTCTTTTATAAGTCTGTGAGTGTCTTTTTCTGTGGAAATATGTCCATTTGTAGCAATCTTAGGATAACAGGTATAAATGATATCATAGGATATTTGTCATTCCCTTTTGAATAACTTAACCTAATATGATTATTTCTAGGCTCATCTGTAGTCCTGAAAACGGCACTGTTCATTTTTTTCTGAGGCTACTATTCCATTCGGTACGTATACCACTTCTTCTTTGTCCATTTATCTGATGATGGACATTTTGTTTGTATCCATGTCTTAGCTATTGTAAATACTGCTGCAATACACGATTTTCCATCCCGTGTCTTTTTGATTCTGGCTTTCACAAGTGACAGGCCCAATAGTGGGCCTTCCGGATCATATGGTGACTCAATTTTTACCTTTAAACGCACTGCCATTCTGTTCCTATTATTGGCTGTTACCAGTTTACATCCCACTTAGACCGAGAGGTTACTCTATTCTCCACAACTTCTTCAACATCTATTGTTTGTTGACTTTTTGCTGATGGTCATTGTGACTGGTGTTAGGTGATACCTTTGTGTAGATTGGATTTGCATGCGTCTAATAATTCCTGATGTTTTGCATTTCTCAGTGTCCTTTTCATTTTTTTTAAGATTGAGCTAAACTTACAACTTCAAATTGCCTTCTTGAAAAATTTACCGCGTTTGGATTTTTATGGCCATTCCCTACCCCAGGACATTTTTTGAGGGCATGAGTCATTTACAGCCCTGCCGTCCTTGTGAATATTAGTGACCATGAGCAGTAGATTTAAAGCTGCTCTTTGAGGAAACGGCCTTAGGGTGGCAGCATTTCTAAGTTGCCAACTCTGCTTGCTAGGGAAACAGAACTTTGCTGCAAGTTGTGCTTTGAGGTTGCAGATTAGAGTGGAATGTGCCAGGACAAACCCCGATAAGTTTTAGCCTCCTTAATTCTTGTTTGTGTCTTTAAGTTGTAGTTTTTATCAGAGCAAATTTGATTGAAAAATGTCTTTTGTTCTAGGTGTACAGAATCTTGTTCATTTACACATATACATATATCTATTGATCTTTGGGTCCTTTTCCATGTCGGTTATTACAGAGTGTTGAGTAGACCACTCTTGGTATTCCATAGGTCTTTGGGGATTATATTTTTTATATGTATTAGTATATGTGCGTTAACCCCAATATCCTAATTTATCCATTCCTCACACCATTTCTTTGGCTTAACCATAAGTTGTCTTCTCATTCTGAGATTGTCTTTCTCTATGGAAATATGTTCATTTTTATGAATTTTCAGATAACATAAGGGATATCATAGGACATTTGTCTTTCGCATTCTGACTTACTTCACGTTGTGTGATTATCTCTAGGCTCATCTGTGGTGCTGCATATGCCATTCTTTTATTTTTTTCGTGACTGATATTCCATTCTGTCCATATACCACTTCTTCTCTGTCCATTCATCTGTTTATGGACCTTCTTTTGGCTTCCATGTCGTGGCTATTTCAATATTGCTGCAGTGCACATTTGCCTGCCTCTGTCTTTCCGATTCTGGTGGTCTTAGGTTATAGGCCCAAAAGGTGCCCTGCCGCATCATATGGTAGCTCAATTTTTACCTTTTAAAGCAGCTGCATTCAGTTTTCGTTAGTGCTGTTACCAATTACATCCCACCAGCAGCGAGAAGGTACCCAGTTCTCTAAAACCCCTTCAGCATTTCTAGTTTGTAGACTGTTTGCTGATGGTCATTTGACTGGTGTGAGCTGAAACCTTTTTGGAGGTTGGATTTGTATGTGGCTAATAATTCCTTGTACTGAGCTTTAGGCATGTCCATGTTGTTCTTTTCCTTTTTTTTTTAAAGTGTGAGTACAACTTCCCTCTTCATGTTGACTTCTTGAAAGATTTGTCATGTGTTGAATTTTCTTTCCTATTCCCTACCCCAGGGCATTTTTTGAGGGCAGATGCCATTTACAGCCCTGAGTCCTTGTGACTATTAAGCAACCATTAGCACTGGGTTTAAAGCTGCTGTTGTGGGAAACACCCACTAGGCGCCAGCATCATTACGTTCTCAACTCTTGTTATTAGGGCACCAGAGTCTTCCTGGACGTAGTGTTCCGAGGTTGTAAATTAGAGGGGAATGTGCTGGGACAAGCCCCCAGAAGTTTATGTCTCCTTACTTCTGTTTGTTTTTTAATTTAATTTCTATTTCTTATCGGAGAATATTGGATTAGAGTGTTGTGATTGTCTGGCTGTACAGAATCTGCTCAATGATTCATACATATGTCTGTTCATGTTCGGATTCTGTTACCATGTGTCTTATTACAGAATGTTGAGTAGACCTCGCATGGTATTTGGTAGGTGTTTAGTCATTATATATTTTATATGTATTGGTGATTATATAATTCATAGAGTTTATATGTTATATGTTTATATACATTTAACATACATTAGTATATGTATGTTAGCCCCATAATCCTAATTTATCCATCCTCCCACCTTTCATTTTGGTTAACCATTAGTTTCTTTTATAAGTCTGTGAGTGTCTTTTTCTGTGGAAATATGTCCATTTGTAGCAATCTTAGGATAACAGGTATAAATGATATCATAGGATATTTGTCATTCCCTTTTGAATAACTTAACCTAATATGATTATTTCTAGGCTCATCTGTAGTCCTGAAAACGGCACTGTTCATTTTTTTCTGAGGCTACTATTCCATTCGGTATGTATACCACTTCTTCTTTGTCTATTTATCTGATGATGGACATTTTGTTTGTATCCATGTCTTAGCTATTGTAAATACTGCTGCAATACACGATTTTCCATCCCGTGTCTTTTTGATTCTGGCTTTCGCAAGTGACAGGCCCAATAGTGGGCCTTCCGGATCATATGGTGACTCAATTTTTACCTTTAAAAGCACTGCCATTCTGTTCCTATTATTGGCTGTTACCAGTTTACATCCCACGTAGACCGAGAGGTTACACTATTCTCCACAACTTCTTCAACATCTATTGTTTGTTGACTTTTTGCTGATGGTCATTGTGACTGGTGTTAGGTGATACCTTTGTGTAGATTGGATTTGCTTGCGTCTAATAATTCCTGATGTTTTGCATTTCTCAGTGTCCTTTTCATTTTTTTTAAGATTGAGCTAAACTTACAACTTCAAATTGCCTTCTTGAAAAATTTACCGCGTTTGGATTTTTATGGCCATTCCCTACCCCAGGACATTTTTTGAGGGCATGAGTCATTTACAGCCCTGCCGTCCTTGTGAATATTAGTGACCATGAGCAGTAGATTTAAAGCTGCTCTTTGAGGAAACGGCCTTAGGGTGGCAGCATTTCTAAGTTGCCAACTCTGCTTGCTAGGGAAACAGAACCTTGCTGCAAGTTGTGCTTTGAGGTTGCAGATTAGAGTGGAATGTGCCAGGACAAACCCCGATAAGTTTTAGCCTCCTTAATTCTTGTTTGTGTCTTTAAGTTGTAGTTTTTATCAGAGCAAATTTGATTGAAAAATGTCTTTTGTTCTAGGTGTACAGAATCTTGTTCATTTACACATATACATATATCTATTGATCTTTGGGTCCTTTTCCATGTCGGTTATTACAGAGTGTTGAGTAGACCACTCTTGGTATTCCATAGGTCTTTGGGGATTATATTTTTTATATGTATTAGTATATGTGTGTTAACCCCAATATCCTAATTTATCCATTCCTCACACCATTTCTTTGGCTTAACCATAAGTTGTCTTCTCATTCTGAGATTGTCTTTCTCTATGGAAATATGTTCATTTTTATGAATTTTCAGATAACATAAGGGATATCATAGGACATTTGTCTTTCGCATTCTGACTTACTTCACGTTGTGTGATTATCTCTAGGCTCATCTGTGGTGCTGCATATGCCATTCTTTTATTTTTTTCGTGACTGATATTCCATTCTGTCCATATACCACTTCTTCTCTGTCCATTCATCTGTTTATGGACCTTCTTTTGGCTTCCATGTCGTGGCTATTTCAATATTGCTGCAGTGCACATTTGCCTGCCTCTGTCTTTCCGATTCTGGTGGTCTTAGGTTATAGGCCCAAAAGGTGCCCTGCCGCATCATATGGTAGCTCAATTTTTACCTTTTAAAGCAGCTGCATTCAGTTTTCGTTAGTGCTGTTACCAATTACATCCCACCAGCAGCTAGAAGGTACCCAGTTCTCTAAAACCCCTTCAGCATTTCTAGTTTGTAGACTGTTTGCTGATGGTCATTTGACTGGTGTGAGCTGAAACCTTTTTGGAGGTTGGATTTGTATGTGGCTAATAATTCCTTGTACTGAGCTTTAGGCATGTCCATGTTGTTCTTTTCCTTTTTTTTTTTAAAGTGTGAGTACAACTTCCCTCTTCATGTTGACTTCTTGAAAGATTTGTCATGTGTTGAATTTTCTTGCCTATTCCCTACCCCAGGGCATTTTTTGAGGGCAGATGCCATTTACAGCCCTGAGTCCTTGTGACTATTAAGCAACCATTAGCACTGGGTTTAAAGCTGCTGTTGTGGGAAACACCCACTAGGCGCCAGCATCATTACGTTCTCAACTCTTGTTATTAGGGCACCAGAGTCTTCCTGGACGTAGTGTTCCGAGGTTGTAAATTAGAGGGGAATGTGCTGGGACAAGCCCCCAGAAGTTTATGTCTCCTTACTTCTGTTTGTTTTTTAATTTAATTTCTATTTCTTATCGGAGAATATTGGATTAGAGTGTTGTGATTGTCTGGCTGTACAGAATCTGCTCAATGATTCATACATATGTCTGTTCATGTTCGGATTCTGTTACCATGTGTCTTATTACAGAATGTTGAGTAGACCTCGCATGGTATTTGGTAGGTGTTTAGTCATTATATATTTTATATGTATTGGTGATTATATAATTCATAGAGTTTATATGTTATATGTTTATATACATTTAACATACATTAGTATATGTATGTTAGCCCCATAATCCTAATTTATCCATCCTCCCACCTTTCATTTTGGTTAACCATTAGTTTCTTTTATAAGTCTGTGAGTGTCTTTTTCTGTGGAAATATGTCCATTTGTAGCAATCTTAGGATAACAGGTATAAATGATATCATAGGATATTTGTCATTCCCTTTTGACTTACTTAACCTGATATGATTATTTCTAGGCTCATCTGTAGTCCTGAAAACGGCATTTTTCATTTTTTTTCCCGAGGCTACTATTCCATTTAGTCCGTATACCACTTCTTCTTTGTCCATTCATCTGTTTATGGACCTTTTTTTGGCTTCCACGTCTTGGCTATTTCAGTAATGCTGCAGTGCACATTTGCCTGCCTCTGTCTTTCCGATTCTGGTGGTCTTAGGTTACAGGCCCAAAAGGTGCCCTGCCGCGTCATATGGTAGCTCAATTTTTACCTTTTAAAGCAGCTCCATTCAGTTTTCGTTAGTGCTCTTACCACTTTACATCCCACCAGCAGCTACAAGGTACACAGTTCTCTAAAATCCCTTCAGCATTTACAGTTTGTAGACTGTTTGCTGATGGTCATTTGACTGGTGTGAGCTGAAACCTTTTTGGAGGTTGGATTTGCATGTGACTAATAATTCCTTATACTGAGCTTTAGGCATGTGCTTTTTATTCTTTTCCTTTTTTTTTTAAAGAGTGAGTACAACTTCCCTCTTCATATTGACTTCTTCAAAAACTTGTCAAAGAAAACTTGAATTTTCTTGCCTATTCCCTACCCCAGGGCATTTTTTGAGGGCAGGTGTCATTTACAGCCCTGCAGTCCTTGTGACTATTAAGCAACCATTAGCACTGGGTTTAAAGCTGCTGTTGTGGGAAACAGCCACAAGGCGGCAGCATTATTACGTTCTCACCTCTTGTTACTAGGGCAACAGAGTCTTCCTGGAGGTAGTGTTCCGAGGTTGTAAATTAGAGAGGAGTGTGCTGGGATAAGCCCCCAGAAGTTTATGTCTCCTTACTTATGTTTGTTTTTTAAATTTAATTTCTCTTTCTTATCGGAGTAAATTCGATTAGAGTGTTGTGATTGTCTGGCTGTACAGAATGTGCTCAATGATTCATACATATGTCTGTTCATCTTCGGATCCTGTTACCATGTAATTTTTTACAGAATGTTGAGTAGACCTCCCTTGGTATTTGGCAGGTGTTTCGTGATTATATATTTTATATGTATTGGTGATTATATAATTCATAGAGTTTATATGTTATATGTTTATATACATTTAACATACATTAGTATATGTATGTTATCCCCATAGTCCTAATTTATCCATCCTCCCACCTTTCATTTTGGCGAACCATTCGTTCGTTTTATAAGTCTGTGAGTGTCTTTTTCTGTGGAAATATGTTCATTGGTAGAAATCTTAGGATAACATGTATAAATGATATCATAGGATATTTGTTATTCCCTTTTGAATAACTTAACCTAATATGATTATTTCTAGGCTCATCTGTAGTCCTGAAAACGGCACTGTTCATTTTTTTCTGAGGCTACTATTCCATTCGGTACGTATACCACTTCTTCTTTGTCCATTTATCTGATGATGGACATTTTGTTTGTATCCATGTCTTAGCTATTGTAAATACTGCTGCAATACACGATTTTCCATCCCGTGTCTTTTTGATTCTGGCTTTCACAAGTGACAGGCCCAATAGTGGGCCTTCCGGATCATATGGTGACTCAATTTTTACCTTTAAACGCACTGCCATTCTGTTCCTATTATTGGCTGTTACCAGTTTACATCCCACGTAGACCGAGAGGTTACACTATTCTCCACAACTTCTTCAACATCTATTGTTTGTTGACTTTTTGCTGATGGTCATTGTGACTGGTGTTAGGTGATACCTTTGTGTAGATTGGATTTGCATGCGTCTAATAATTCCTGATGTTTTGCATTTCTCAGTGTCCTTTTCATTTTTTTTAAGATTGAGCTAAACTTACAACTTCAAATTGCCTTCTTGAAAAATTTACCGCGTTTGGATTTTTATGGCCATTCCCTACACCAGGACATTTTTTGAGGGCATGAGTCATTTACAGCCCTGCCGTCCTTGTGAATATTAGTGACCATGAGCAGTAGATTTAAAGCTGCTCTTTGAGGAAACGGCCTTAGGGTGGCAGCATTTCTAAGTTGCCAACTCTGCTTGCTAGGGAAACAGAACCTTGCTGCAAGTTGTGCTTTGAGGTTGCAGATTAGAGTGGAATGTGCCAGGACAAACCCCGATAAGTTTTAGCCTCCTTAATTCTTGTTTGTGTCTTTAAGTTGTAGTTTTTATCACAGCAAATTTGATTGAAAAATGTCTTTTGTTCTAGGTGTACAGAATCTTGTTCATTTACACATATACATATATCTATTGATCTTTGGGTCCTTTTCCATGTCGGTTATTACAGAGTGTTGAGTAGACCACTCTTGGTATTCCATAGGTCTTTGGGGATTATATTTTTTATATGTATTAGTATATGTGCGTTAACCCCAATATCCTAATTTATCCATTCCTCACACCATTTCTTTGGCTTAACCGTAAGTTGTCTTCTCATTCTGAGATTGTCTTTCTCTATGGAAATATGTTCATTTTTATGAATTTTCAGATAACATAAGGGATATCATAGGACATTTGTCTTTCGCATTCTGACTTACTTCACGTTGTGTGATTATCTCTAGGCTCATCTGTGGTGCTGCATATGCCATTCTTTTATTTTTTTCGTGACTGATATTCCATTCTGTCCATATACCACTTCTTCTCTGTCCATTCATCTGTTTATGGACCTTCTTTTGGCTTCCATGTCGTGGCTATTTCAATATTGCTGCAGTGCACATTTGCCTGCCTCTGTCTTTCCGATTCTGGTGGTCTTAGGTTATAGGCCCAAAAGGTGCCCTGCCGCATCATATGGTAGCTCAATTTTTACCTTTTAAAGCAGCTGCATTCAGTTTTCATTAGTGCTGTTACCAATTACATCCCACCAGCAGCTAGAAGGTACCCAGTTCTCTAAAACCCCTTCAGCATTTCTAGTTTGTAGACTGTTTGCTGATGGTCATTTGACTGGTGTGAGCTGAAACCTTTTTGGAGGTTGGATTTGTATGTGGCTAATAATTCCTTGTACTGAGCTTTAGGCATGTCCATGTTGTTCTTTTCCTTTTTTTTTTTAAAGTGTGAGTACAACTTCCCTCTTCATGTTGACTTCTTGAAAGATTTGTCATGTGTTGAATTTTCTTGCCTATTCCCTACCCCAGGGCATTTTTTGAGGGCAGATGCCATTTACAGCCCTGAGTCCTTGTGACTATTAAGCAACCATTAGCACTGGGTTTAAAGCTGCTGTTGTGGGAAACACCCACTAGGCGGCAGCATCATTACATTCTCAACTCTTGTTATTAGGGCACCAGAGTCTTCCTGGACGTAGTGTTCCGAGGTTGTAAATTAGAGGGGAATGTGCTGGGACAAGCCCCCAGAAGTTTATGTCTCCTTACTTCTGTTTGTTTTTTAATTTAATTTCTATTTCTTATCGGAGAATATTGGATTAGAGTGTTGTGATTGTCTGGCTGTACAGAATCTGCTCAATGATTCATACATATGTCTGTTCATGTTCGGATTCTGTTACCATGTGTCTTATTACAGAATGTTGAGTAGACCTCGCATGGTATTTGGTAGGTGTTTAGTCATTATATATTTTATATGTATTGGTGATTATATAATTCATAGAGTTTATATGTTATATGTTTATATACATTTAACATACATTAGTATATGTATGTTAGCCCCATAATCCTAATTTATCCATCCTCCCACCTTTCATTTTGGTTAACCATTAGTTTCTTTTATAAGTCTGTGAGTGTCTTTTTCTGTGGAAATATGTCCATTTGTAGCAATCTTAGGATAACAGGTATAAATGATATCATAGGATATTTGTCATTCCCTTTTGACTTACTTAACCTGATATGATTATTTCTAGGCTCATCTGTAGTCCTGAAAACGGCATTTTTCATTTTTTTTCCCGAGGCTACTATTCCATTTAGTCCGTATACCACTTCTTCTTTGTCCATTCATCTGTTTATGGACCTTTTTTTGGCTTCCACGTCTTGGCTATTTCAGTAATGCTGCAGTGCACATTTGCCTGCCTCTGTCTTTCCGATTCTGGTGGTCTTAGGTTACAGGCCCAAAAGGTGCCCTGCCGCGTCATATGGTAGCTCAATTTTTACCTTTTAAAGCAGCTCCATTCAGTTTTCGTTAGTGCTCTTACCACTTTACATCCCACCAGCAGCTACAAGGTACACAGTTCTCTAAAATCCCTTCAGCATTTACAGTTTGTAGACTGTTTGCTGATGGTCATTTGACTGGTGTGAGCTGAAACCTTTTTGGAGGTTGGATTTGCATGTGACTAATAATTCCTTATACTGAGCTTTAGGCATGTGCTTTTTATTCTTTTCCTTTTTTTTTTTAAAGAGTGAGTACAACTTCCCTCTTCATATTGACTTCTTCAAAAACTTGTCAAAGAAAACTTGAATTTTCTTGCCTATTCCCTACCCCAGGGCATTTTTTGAGGGCAGGTGTCATTTACAGCCCTGCAGTCCTTGTGACTATTAAGCAACCATTAGCACTGGGTTTAAAGCTGCTGTTGTGGGAAACAGCCACAAGGCGGCAGCATTATTACGTTCTCACCTCTTGTTACTAGGGCAACAGAGTCTTCCTGGAGGTAGTGTTCCGAGGTTGTAAATTAGAGAGGAGTGTGCTGGGATAAGCCCCCAGAAGTTTATGTCTCCTTACTTATGTTTGTTTTTTAAATTTAATTTCTCTTTCTTATCGGAGTAAATTCGATTAGAGTGTTGTGATTGTCTGGCTGTACAGAATGTGCTCAATGATTCATACATATGTCTGTTCATCTTCGGATCCTGTTACCATGTAATTTTTTACAGAATGTTGAGTAGACCTCCCTTGGTATTTGGCAGGTGTTTCGTGATTATATATTTTATATGTATTGGTGATTATATAATTCATAGAGTTTATATGTTATATGTTTATATACATTTAACATACATTAGTATATGTATGTTATCCCCATAGTCCTAATTTATCCATCCTCCCACCTTTCATTTTGGCGAACCATTCGTTCGTTTTATAAGTCTGTGAGTGTCTTTTTCTGTGGAAATATGTTCATTGGTAGAAATCTTAGGATAACATGTATAAATGATATCATAGGATATTTGTTATTCCCTTTTGAATAACTTAACCTAATATGAGTATTTCTAGGCTCATCTGTAGTCCTGAAAACGGCACTGTTCATTTTTTTCTGAGGCTACTATTCCATTCGGTACGTATACCACTTCTTCTTTGTCCATTTATCTGATGATGGACATTTTGTTTGTATCCATGTCTTAGCTATTGTAAATACTGCTGCAATACACGATTTTCCATCCCGTGTCTTTTTGATTCTGGCTTTCACAAGTGACAGGCCCAATAGTGGGCCTTCCGGATCATATGGTGACTCAATTTTTACCTTTAAACGCACTGCCATTCTGTTCCTATTATTGGCTGTTACCAGTTTACATCCCACGTAGACCGAGAGGTTACACTATTCTCCACAACTTCTTCAACATCTATTGTTTGTTGACTTTTTGCTGATGGTCATTGTGACTGGTGTTAGGTGATACCTTTGTGTAGATTGGATTTGCATGCGTCTAATAATTCCTGATGTTTTGCATTTCTCAGTGTCCTTTTCATTTTTTTTAAGATTGAGCTAAACTTACAACTTCAAATTGCCTTCTTGAAAAATTTACCGCGTTTGGATTTTTATGGCCATTCCCTACACCAGGACATTTTTTGAGGGCATGAGTCATTTACAGCCCTGCCGTCCTTGTGAATATTAGTGACCATGAGCAGTAGATTTAAAGCTGCTCTTTGAGGAAACGGCCTTAGGGTGGCAGCATTTCTAAGTTGCCAACTCTGCTTGCTAGGGAAACAGAACCTTGCTGCAAGTTGTGCTTTGAGGTTGCAGATTAGAGTGGAATGTGCCAGGACAAACCCCGATAAGTTTTAGCCTCCTTAATTCTTGTTTGTGTCTTTAAGTTGTAGTTTTTATCAGAGCAAATTTGATTGAAAAATGTCTTTTGTTCTAGGTGTACAGAATCTTGTTCATTTACACATATACATATATCTATTGATCTTTGGGTCCTTTTCCATGTCGGTTATTACAGAGTGTTGAGTAGACCACTCTTGGTATTCCATAGGTCTTTGGGGGTTATATTTTTTATATGTATTAGTATATGTGCGTTAACCCCAATATCCTAATTTATCCATTCCTCACACCATTTCTTTGGCTTAACCGTAAGTTGTCTTCTCATTCTGAGATTGTCTTTCTCTATGGAAATATGTTCATGTTTATGAATTTTCAGATAACATAAGGGATATCATAGGACATTTGTCTTTCGCATTCTGACTTACTTCACGTTGTGTGATTATCTCTAGGCTCATCTGTGGTGCTGCATATGCCATTCTTTTATTTTTTTCGTGACTGATATTCCATTCTGTCCATATACCACTTCTTCTCTGTCCATTCATCTGTTTATGGACCTTCTTTTGGCTTCCATGTCGTGGCTATTTCAATATTGCTGCAGTGCACATTTGCCTGCCTCTGTCTTTCCGATTCTGGTGGTCTTAGGTTATAGGCCCAAAAGGTGCCCTGCCGCATCATATGGTAGCTCAATTTTTACCTTTTAAAGCAGCTGCATTCAGTTTTCGTTAGTGCTGTTACCAATTACATCCCACCAGCAGCTAGAAGGTACCCAGTTCTCTAAAACCCCTTCAGCATTTCTAGTTTGTAGACTGTTTGCTGATGGTCATTTGACTGGTGTGAGCTGAAACCTTTTTGGAGGTTGGATTTGTATGTGGCTAATAATTCCTTGTACTGAGCTTTAGGCATGTCCATGTTGTTCTTTTCCTTTTTTTTTTTAAAGTGTGAGTACAACTTCCCTCTTCATGTTGACTTCTTGAAAGATTTGTCATGTGTTGAATTTTCTTGCCTATTCCCTACCCCAGGGCATTTTTTGAGGGCAGATGCCATTTACAGCCCTGAGTCCTTGTGACTATTAAGCAACCATTAGCACTGGGTTTAAAGCTGCTGTTGTGGGAAACACCCACTAGGCGCCAGCATCATTACGTTCTCAACTCTTGTTATTAGGGCACCAGAGTCTTCCTGGACGTAGTGTTCCGAGGTTGTAAATTAGAGGGGAATGTGCTGGGACAAGCCCCCAGAAGTTTATGTCTCCTTACTTCTGTTTGTTTTTTAATTTAATTTCTATTTCTTATCGGAGAATATTGGATTAGAGTGTTGTGATTGTCTGGCTGTACAGAATCTGCTCAATGATTCATACATATGTCTGTTCATGTTCGGATTCTGTTACCATGTGTCTTATTACAGAATGTTGAGTAGACCTCGCATGGTATTTGGTAGGTGTTTTGTCATTATATATTTTATATGTATTGGTGATTATATAATTCATAGAGTTTATATGTTATATGTTTATATACATTTAACATACATTAGTATATGTATGTTAGCCCCATAATCCTAATTTATCCATCCTCCCACCTTTCATTTTGGTTAACCATTAGTTTCTTTTATAAGTCTGTGAGTGTCTTTTTCTGTGGAAATATGTCCATTTGTAGCAATCTTAGGATAACAGGTATAAATGATATCATAGGATATTTGTCATTCCCTTTTGACTTACTTAACCTGATATGATTATTTCTAGGCTCATCTGTAGTCCTGAAAACGGCATTTTTCATTTTTTTTCCCGAGGCTACTATTCCATTTAGTCCGTATACCACTTCTTCTTTGTCCATTCATCTGTTTATGGACCTTTTTTTGGCTTCCACGTCTTGGCTATTTCAGTAATGCTGCAGTGCACATTTGCCTGCCTCTGTCTTTCCGATTCTGGTGGTCTTAGGTTACAGGCCCAAAAGGTGCCCTGCCGCGTCATATGGTAGCTCAATTTTTACCTTTTAAAGCAGCTCCATTCAGTTTTCGTTAGTGCTCTTACCACTTTACATCCCACCAGCAGCTACAAGGTACACAGTTCTCTAAAATCCCTTCAGCATTTACAGTTTGTAGACTGTTTGCTGATGGTCATTTGACTGGTGTGAGCTGAAACCTTTTTGGAGGTTGGATTTGCATGTGACTAATAATTCCTTATACTGAGCTTTAGGCATGTGCTTTTTATTCTTTTCCTTTTTTTTTTTAAAGAGTGAGTACAACTTCCCTCTTCATATTGACTTCTTCAAAAACTTGTCAAAGAAAACTTGAATTTTCTTGCCTATTCCCTACCCCAGGGCATTTTTTGAGGGCAGGTGTCATTTACAGCCCTGCAGTCCTTGTGACTATTAAGCAACCATTAGCACTGGGTTTAAAGCTGCTGTTGTGGGAAACAGCCACAAGGCGGCAGCATTATTACGTTCTCACCTCTTGTTACTAGGGCAACAGAGTCTTCCTGGAGGTAGTGTTCCGAGGTTGTAAATTAGAGAGGAGTGTGCTGGGATAAGCCCCCAGAAGTTTATGTCTCCTTACTTATGTTTGTTTTTTAAATTTAATTTCTCTTTCTTATCGGAGTAAATTCGATTAGAGTGTTGTGATTGTCTGGCTGTACAGAATGTGCTCAATGATTCATACATATGTCTGTTCATCTTCGGATCCTGTTACCATGTAATTTTTTACAGAATGTTGAGTAGACCTCCCTTGGTATTTGGCAGGTGTTTCGTGATTATATATTTTATATGTATTGGTGATTATATAATTCATAGAGTTTATATGTTATATGTTTATATACATTTAACATACATTAGTATATGTATGTTATCCCCATAGTCCTAATTTATCCATCCTCCCACCTTTCATTTTGGCGAACCATTCGTTCGTTTTATAAGTCTGTGAGTGTCTTTTTCTGTGGAAATATGTTCATTGGTAGAAATCTTAGGATAACATGTATAAATGATATCATAGGATATTTGTTATTCCCTTTTGAATAACTTAACCTAATATGATTATTTCTAGGCTCATCTGTAGTCCTGAAAACGGCACTGTTCATTTTTTTCTGAGGCTACTATTCCATTCGGTACGTATACCACTTCTTCTTTGTCCATTTATCTGATGATGGACATTTTGTTTGTATCCATGTCTTAGCTATTGTAAATACTGCTGCAATACACGATTTTCCATCCCGTGTCTTTTTGATTCTGGCTTTCACAAGTGACAGGCCCAATAGTGGGCCTTCCGGATCATATGGTGACTCAATTTTTACCTTTAAACGCACTGCCATTCTGTTCCTATTATTGGCTGTTACCAGTTTACATCCCACGTAGACCGAGAGGTTACACTATTCTCCACAACTTCTTCAACATCTATTGTTTGTTGACTTTTTGCTGATGGTCATTGTGACTGGTGTTAGGTGATACCTTTGTGTAGATTGGATTTGCATGCGTCTAATAATTCCTGATGTTTTGCATTTCTCAGTGTCCTTTTCATTTTTTTTAAGATTGAGCTAAACTTACAACTTCAAATTGCCTTCTTGAAAAATTTACCGCGTTTGGATTTTTATGGCCATTCCCTACCCCAGGACATTTTTTGAGGGCATGAGTCATTTACAGCCCTGCCGTCCTTGTGAATATTAGTGACCATGAGCAGTAGATTTAAAGCTGCTCTTTGAGGAAACGGCCTTAGGGTGGCAGCATTTCTAAGTTGCCAACTCTGCTTGCTAGGGAAACAGAACCTTGCTGCAAGTTGTGCTTTGAGGTTGCAGATTAGAGTGGAATGTGCCAGGACAAACCCCGATAAGTTTTAGCCTCCTTAATTCTTGTTTGTGTCTTTAAGTTGTAGTTTTTATCAGAGCAAATTTGATTGAAAAATGTCTTTTGTTCTAGGTGTACAGAATCTTGTTCATTTACACATATACATATATCTATTGATCTTTGGGTCCTTTTCCATGTCGGTTATTACAGAGTGTTGAGTAGACCACTCTTGGTATTCCATAGGTCTTTGGGGATTATATTTTTTATATGTATTAGTATATGTGCATTAACCCCAATATCCTAATTTATCCATTCCTCACACCATTTCTTTGGCTTAACCATAAGTTGTCTTCTCATTCTGAGATTGTCTTTCTCTATGGAAATATGTTCATGTTTATGAATTTTCAGATAACATAAGGGATATCATAGGACATTTGTCTTTCGCATTCTGACTTACTTCACGTTGTGTGATAATCTCTAGGCTCATCTGTGGTGCTGCATATGCCATTCTTTTATTTTTTTCGTGACTGATATTCCATTCTGTCCATATACCACTTCTTCTCTGTCCATTCATCTGTTTATGGACCTTCTTTTGGCTTCCATGTCGTGGCTATTTCAATATTGCTGCAGTGCACATTTGCCTGCCTCTGTCTTTCCGATTCTGGTGGTCTTAGGTTATAGGCCCAAAAGGTGCCCTGCCGCATCATATGGTAGCTCAATTTTTACCTTTTAAAGCAGCTGCATTCAGTTTTCGTTAGTGCTGTTACCAATTACATCCCACCAGCAGCGAGAAGGTACCCAGTTCTCTAAAACCCCTTCAGCATTTCTAGTTTGTAGACTGTTTGCTGATGGTCATTTGACTGGTGTGAGCTGAAACCTTTTTGGAGGTTGGATTTGTATGTGGCTAATAATTCCTTGTACTGAGCTTTAGGCATGTCCATGTTGTTCTTTTCCTTTTTTTTTTTAAAGTGTGAGTACAACTTCCCTCTTCATGTTGACTTCTTGAAAGATTTGTCATGTGTTGAATTTTCTTGCCTATTCCCTACCCCAGGGCATTTTTTGAGGGCAGATGCCATTTACAGCCCTGAGTCCTTGTGACTATTAAGCAACCATTAGCACTGGGTTTAAAGCTGCTGTTGTGGGAAACACCCACTAGGCGCCAGCATCATTACGTTCTCAACTCTTGTTATTAGGGCACCAGAGTCTTCCTGGACGTAGTGTTCCGAGGTTGTAAATTAGAGGGGAATGTGCTGGGACAAGCCCCCAGAAGTTTATGTCTCCTTACTTCTGTTTGTTTTTTAATTTAATTTCTATTTCTTATCGGAGAATATTGGATTAGAGTGTTGTGATTGTCTGGCTGTACAGAATCTGCTCAATGATTCATACATATGTCTGTTCATGTTCGGATTCTGTTACCATGTGTCTTATTACAGAATGTTGAGTAGACCTCGCATGGTATTTGGTAGGTGTTTAGTCATTATATATTTTATATGTATTGGTGATTATATAATTCATAGAGTTTATATGTTATATGTTTATATACATTTAACATACATTAGTATATGTATGTTAGCCCCATAATCCTAATTTATCCATCCTCCCACCTTTCATTTTGGTTAACCATTAGTTTCTTTTATAAGTCTGTGAGTGTCTTTTTCTGTGGAAATATGTCCATTTGTAGCAATCTTAGGATAACAGGTATAAATGATATCATAGGATATTTGTCATTCCCTTTTGACTTACTTAACCTGATATGATTATTTCTAGGCTCATCTGTAGTCCTGAAAACGGCATTTTTCATTTTTTTTCCCGAGGCTACTATTCCATTTAGTCCGTATACCACTTCTTCTTTGTCCATTCATCTGTTTATGGACCTTTTTTTGGCTTCCACGTCTTGGCTATTTCAGTAATGCTGCAGTGCACATTTGCCTGCCTCTGTCTTTCCGATTCTGGTGGTCTTAGGTTACAGGCCCAAAAGGTGCCCTGCCGCGTCATATGGTAGCTCAATTTTTACCTTTTAAAGCAGCTCCATTCAGTTTTCGTTAGTGCTCTTACCACTTTACATCCCACCAGCAGCTACAAGGTACACAGTTCTCTAAAATCCCTTCAGCATTTACAGTTTGTAGACTGTTTGCTGATGGTCATTTGACTGGTGTGAGCTGAAACCTTTTTGGAGGTTGGATTTGCATGTGACTAATAATTCCTTATACTGAGCTTTAGGCATGTGCTTTTTATTCTTTTCCTTTTTTTTTTTAAAGAGTGAGTACAACTTCCCTCTTCATATTGACTTCTTCAAAAACTTGTCAAAGAAAACTTGAATTTTCTTGCCTATTCCCTACCCCAGGGCATTTTTTGAGGGCAGGTGTCATTTACAGCCCTGCAGTCCTTGTGACTATTAAGCAACCATTAGCACTGGGTTTAAAGCTGCTGTTGTGGGAAACAGCCACAAGGCGGCAGCATTATTACGTTCTCACCTCTTGTTACTAGGGCAACAGAGTCTTCCTGGAGGTAGTGTTCCGAGGTTGTAAATTAGAGAGGAGTGTGCTGGGATAAGCCCCCAGAAGTTTATGTCTCCTTACTTATGTTTGTTTTTTAAATTTAATTTCTCTTTCTTATCGGAGTAAATTCGATTAGAGTGTTGTGATTGTCTGGCTGTACAGAATGTGCTCAATGATTCATACATATGTCTGTTCATCTTCGGATCCTGTTACCATGTAATTTTTTACAGAATGTTGAGTAGACCTCCCTTGGTATTTGGCAGGTGTTTCGTGATTATATATTTTATATGTATTGGTGATTATATAATTCATAGAGTTTATATGTTATATGTTTATATACATTTAACATACATTAGTATATGTATGTTATCCCCATAGTCCTAATTTATCCATCCTCCCACCTTTCATTTTGGCGAACCATTCGTTCGTTTTATAAGTCTGTGAGTGTCTTTTTCTGTGGAAATATGTCCATTTGTAGCAATCTTAGGATAACATGTATAAATGATATCATAGGATATTTGTTATTCCCTTTTGAATAACTTAACCTAATATGATTATTTCTAGGCTCATCTGTAGTCCTGAAAACGGCACTGTTCATTTTTTTCTGAGGCTACTATTCCATTCGGTACGTATACCACTTCTTCTTTGTCCATTTATCTGATGATGGACATTTTGTTTGTATCCATGTCTTAGCTATTGTAAATACTGCTGCAATACACGATTTTCCATCCCGTGTCTTTTTGATTCTGGCTTTCACAAGTGACAGGCCCAATAGTGGGCCTTCCGGATCATATGGTGACTCAATTTTTACCTTTAAACGCACTGCCATTCTGTTCCTATTATTGGCTGTTACCAGTTTACATCCCACGTAGACCGAGAGGTTACACTATTCTCCACAACTTCTTCAACATCTATTGTTTGTTGACTTTTTGCTGATGGTCATTGTGACTGGTGTTAGGTGATACCTTTGTGTAGATTGGATTTGCATGCGTCTAATAATTCCTGATGTTTTGCATTTCTCAGTGTCCTTTTCATTTTTTTTAAGATTGAGCTAAACTTACAACTTCAAATTGCCTTCTTGAAAAATTTACCGCGTTTGGATTTTTATGGCCATTCCCTACCCCAGGACATTTTTTGAGGGCATGAGTCATTTACAGCCCTGCCGTCCTTGTGAATATTAGTGACCATGAGCAGTAGATTTAAAGCTGCTCTTTGAGGAAACGGCCTTAGGGTGGCAGCATTTCTAAGTTGCCAACTCTGCTTGCTAGGGAAACAGAACCTTGCTGCAAGTTGTGCTTTGAGGTTGCAGATTAGAGTGGAATGTGCCAGGACAAACCCCGATAAGTTTTAGCCTCCTTAATTCTTGTTTGTGTCTTTAAGTTGTAGTTTTTATCAGAGCAAATTTGATTGAAAAATGTCTTTTGTTCTAGGTGTACAGAATCTTGTTCATTTACACATATACATATATCTATTGATCTTTGGGTCCTTTTCCATGTCGGTTATTACAGAGTGTTGAGTAGACCACTCTTGGTATTCCATAGGTCTTTGGGGATTATATTTTTTATATGTATTAGTATATGTGCGTTAACCCCAATATCCTAATTTATCCATTCCTCACACCATTTCTTTGGCTTAACCATAAGTTGTCTTCTCATTCTGAGATTGTCTTTCTCTATGGAAATATGTTCATGTTTATGAATTTTCAGATAACATAAGGGATATCATAGGACATTTGTCTTTCGCATTCTGACTTACTTCACGTTGTGTGATAATCTCTAGGCTCATCTGTGGTGCTGCATATGCCATTCTTTTATTTTTTTCGTGACTGATATTCCATTCTGTCCATATACCACTTCTTCTCTGTCCATTCATCTGTTTATGGACCTTCTTTTGGCTTCCATGTCGTGGCTATTTCAATATTGCTGCAGTGCACATTTGCCTGCCTCTGTCTTTCCGATTCTGGTGGTCTTAGGTTATAGGCCCAAAAGGTGCCCTGCCGCATCATATGGTAGCTCAATTTTTACCTTTTAAAGCAGCTGCATTCAGTTTTCGTTAGTGCTGTTACCAATTACATCCCACCAGCAGCTAGAAGGTACCCAGTTCTCTAAAACCCCTTCAGCATTTCTAGTTTGTAGACTGTTTGCTGATGGTCATTTGACTGGTGTGAGCTGAAACCTTTTTGGAGGTTGGATTTGTATGTGGCTAATAATTCCTTGTACTGAGCTTTAGGCATGTCCATGTTGTTCTTTTCCTTTTTTTTTTAAAGTGTGAGTACAACTTCCCTCTTCATGTTGACTTCTTGAAAGATTTGTCATGTGTTGAATTTTCTTGCCTATTCCCTACCCCAGGGCATTTTTTGAGGGCAGATGCCATTTACAGCCCTGAGTCCTTGTGACTATTAAGCAACCATTAGCACTGGGTTTAAAGCTGCTGTTGTGGGAAACACCCACTAGGCGGCAGCATCATTACGTTCTCAACTCTTGTTATTAGGGCACCAGAGTCTCCCTGGACGTAGTGTTCCGAGTTTGTAAATTAGAGGAGAATGTGCTGGGACAAGCCCCCAGAAGTTTATGTCTCCTTAGTAATGTTTGTTTTTTAAATTTAATTTATATTTCTTATCGGAGAATATTGGATTAGAGTGTTGTGATTGTCTGGCTGTACAGAATCTGCTCAATGATTCATACATATGTCTGTTCATGTTCGGATTCTGTTACCATGTGTCTTATTACAGAATGTTGAGTAGACCTCGCATGGTATTTGGTAGGTGTTTTGTCATTATATATTTTATATGTATTGGTGATTATATAATTCATAGAGTTTATATGTTATATGTTTATATACATTTAACATACATTAGTATATGTATGTTAGCCCCATAATCCTAATTTATCCATCCTCCCACCTTTCATTTTGGTTAACCATTAGTTTCTTTTATAAGTCTGTGAGTGTCTTTTTCTGTGGAAATATGTCCATTTGTAGCAATCTTAGGATAACAGGTATAAATGATATCATAGGATATTTGTCATTCCCTTTTGACTTACTTAACCTGATATGATTATTTCTAGGCTCATCTGTAGTCCTGAAAACGGCATTTTTCATTTTTTTTCCCGAGGCTACTATTCCATTTAGTCCGTATACCACTTCTTCTATGTCCATTCATCTGTTTATGGACCTTTTTTTGGCTTCCACGTCTTGGCTATTTCAGTAATGCTGCAGTGCACATTTGCCTGCCTCTGTCTTTCCGATTCTGGTGGTCTTAGGTTACAGGCCCAAAAGGTGCCCTGCCGCGTCATATGGTAGCTCAATTTTTACCTTTTAAAGCAGCTCCATTCAGTTTTCGTTAGTGCTCTTACCACTTTACATCCCACCAGCAGCTACAAGGTACACAGTTCTCTAAAATCCCTTCAGCATTTACAGTTTGTAGACTGTTTGCTGATGGTCATTTGACTGGTGTGAGCTGAAACCTTTTTGGAGGTTGGATTTGCATGTGACTAATAATTCCTTATACTGAGCTTTAGGCATGTGCTTTTTATTCTTTTCCTTTTTTTTTTAAAGAGTGAGTACAACTTCCCTCTTCATATTGACTTCTTCAAAAACTTGTCAAAGAAAACTTGAATTTTCTTGCCTATTCCCTACCCCAGGGCATTTTTTGAGGGCAGGTGTCATTTACAGCCCTGCAGTCCTTGTGACTCTTAAGCAACCATTAGCACTGGGTTTAAAGCTGCTGTTGTGGGAAACAGCCACAAGGCGGCAGCATTATTACGTTCTCACCTCTTGTTACTAGGGCAACAGAGTCTTCCTGGAGGTAGTGTTCCGAGGTTGTAAATTAGAGAGGAGTGTGCTGGGATAAGCCCCCAGAAGTTTATGTCTCCTTACTTATGTTTGTTTTTTAAATTTAATTTCTCTTTCTTATCGGAGTAAATTCGATTAGAGTGTTGTGATTGTCTGGCTGTACAGAATGTGCTCAATGATTCATACATATGTCTGTTCATCTTCGGATCCTGTTACCATGTAATTTTTTACAGAATGTTGAGTAGACCTCCCTTGGTATTTGGCAGGTGTTTCGTGATTATATATTTTATATGTATTGGTGATTATATAATTCATAGAGTTTATATGTTATATGTTTATATACATTTAACATACATTAGTATATGTATGTTATCCCCATAGTCCTAATTTATCCATCCTCCCACCTTTCATTTTGGCGAACCATTCGTTCGTTTTATAAGTCTGTGAGTGTCTTTTTCTGTGGAAATATGTTCATTGGTAGAAATCTTAGGATAACATGTATAAATGATATCATAGGATATTTGTTATTCCCTTTTGAATAACTTAACCTAATATGATTATTTCTAGGCTCATCTGTAGTCCTGAAAACGGCACTGTTCATTTTTTTCTGAGGCTACTATTCCATTCGGTACGTATACCACTTCTTCTTTGTCCATTTATCTGATGATGGACATTTTGTTTGTATCCATGTCTTAGCTATTGTAAATACTGCTGCAATACACGATTTTCCATCCCGTGTCTTTTTGATTCTGGCTTTCACAAGTGACAGGCCCAATAGTGGGCCTTCCGGATCATATGGTGACTCAATTTTTACCTTTAAACGCACTGCCATTCTGTTCCTATTATTGGCTGTTACCAGTTTACATCCCACGTAGACCGAGAGGTTACACTATTCTCCACAACTTCTTCAACATCTATTGTTTGTTGACTTTTTGCTGATGGTCATTGTGACTGGTGTTAGGTGATACCTTTGTGTAGATTGGATTTGCATGCGTCTAATAATTCCTGATGTTTTGCATTTCTCAGTGTCCTTTTCATTTTTTTTAAGATTGAGCTAAACTTACAACTTCAAATTGCCTTCTTGAAAAATTTACCGCGTTTGGATTTTTATGGCCATTCCCTACCCCAGGACATTTTTTGAGGGCATGAGTCATTTACAGCCCTGCCGTCCTTGTGAATATTAGTGACCATGAGCAGTAGATTTAAAGCTGCTCTTTGAGGAAACGGCCTTAGGGTGGCAGCATTTCTAAGTTGCCAACTCTGCTTGCTAGGGAAACAGAACCTTGCTGCAAGTTGTGCTTTGAGGTTGCAGATTAGAGTGGAATGTGCCAGGACAAACCCCGATAAGTTTTAGCCTCCTTAATTCTTGTTTGTGTCTTTAAGTTGTAGTTTTTATCAGAGCAAATTTGATTGAAAAATGTCTTTTGTTCTAGGTGTACAGAATCTTGTTCATTTACACATATACATATATCTATTGATCTTTGGGTCCTTTTCCATGTCGGTTATTACAGAGTGTTGAGTAGACCACTCTTGGTATTCCATAGGTCTTTGGGGATTATATTTTTTATATGTATTAGTATATGTGTGTTAACCCCAATATCCTAATTTATCCATTCCTCACACCATTTCTTTGGCTTAACCATAAGTTGTCTTCTCATTCTGAGATTGTCTTTCTCTATGGAAATATGTTCATGTTTATGAATTTTCAGATAACATAAGGGATATCATAGGACATTTGTCTTTCGCATTCTGACTTACTTCACGTTGTGTGATTATCTCTAGGCTCATCTGTGGTGCTGCATATGCCATTCTTTTATTTTTTTCGTGACTGATATTCCATTCTGTCCATATACCACTTCTTCTCTGTCCATTCATCTGTTTATGGACCTTCTTTTGGCTTCCATGTCGTGGCTATTTCAATATTGCTGCAGTGCACATTTGCCTGCCTCTGTCTTTCCGATTCTGGTGGTCTTAGGTTATAGGCCCAAAAGGTGCCCTGCCGCATCATATGGTAGCTCAATTTTTACCTTTTAAAGCAGCTGCATTCAGTTTTCGTTAGTGCTGTTACCAATTACATCCCACCAGCAGCTAGAAGGTACCCAGTTCTCTAAAACCCCTTCAGCATTTCTAGTTTGTAGACTGTTTGCTGATGGTCATTTGACTGGTGTGAGCTGAAACCTTTTTGGAGGTTGGATTTGTATGTGGCTAATAATTCCTTGTACTGAGCTTTAGGCATGTCCATGTTGTTCTTTTCCTTTTTTTTTTTAAAGTGTGAGTACAACTTCCCTCTTCATGTTGACTTCTTGAAAGATTTGTCATGTGTTGAAGTTTCTTGCCTATTCCCTACCCCAGGGCATTTTTTGAGGGCAGATGCCATTTACAGCCCTGAGTCCTTGTGACTATTAAGCAACCATTAGCACTGGGTTTAAAGCTGCTGTTGTGGGAAACACCCACTAGGCGCCAGCATCATTACGTTCTCAACTCTTGTTATTAGGGCACCAGAGTCTTCCTGGACGTAGTGTTCCGAGGTTGTAAATTAGAGGGGAATGTGCTGGGACAAGCCCCCAGAAGTTTATGTCTCCTTACTTCTGTTTGTTTTTTAATTTAATTTCTATTTCTTATCGGAGAATATTGGATTAGAGTGTTGTGATTGTCTGGCTGTACAGAATCTGCTCAATGATTCATACATATGTCTGTTCATGTTCGGATTCTGTTACCATGTGTCTTATTACAGAATGTTGAGTAGACCTCGCATGGTATTTGGTAGGTGTTTTGTCATTATATATTTTATATGTATTGGTGATTATATAATTCATAGAGTTTATATGTTATATGTTTATATACATTTAACATACATTAGTATATGTATGTTAGCCCCATAATCCTAATGTATCCATCCTCCCACCTTTCATTTTGGTTAACCATTAGTTTCTTTTATAAGTCTGTGAGTGTCTTTTTCTGTGGAAATATGTCCATTTGTAGCAATCTTAGGATAACAGGTATAAATGATATCATAGGATATTTGTCATTCCCTTTTGACTTACTTAACCTGATATGATTATTTCTAGGCTCATCTGTAGTCCTGAAAACGGCATTTTTCATTTTTTTTCCCGAGGCTACTATTCCATTTAGTCCGTATACCACTTCTTCTTTGTCCATTCATCTGTTTATGGACCTTTTTTTGGCTTCCACGTCTTGGCTATTTCAGTAATGCTGCAGTGCACATTTGCCTGCCTCTGTCTTTCCGATTCTGGTGGTCTTAGGTTACAGGCCCAAAAGGTGCCCTGTCGCGTCATATGGTAGCTCAATTTTTACCTTTTAAAGCAGCTCCATTCAGTTTTCGTTAGTGCTCTTACCACTTTACATCCCACCAGCAGCTACAAGGTACACAGTTCTCTAAAATCCCTTCAGCATTTACAGTTTGTAGACTGTTTGCTGATGGTCATTTGACTGGTGTGAGCTGAAACCTTTTTGGAGGTTGGATTTGCATGTGACTAATAATTCCTTATACTGAGCTTTAGGCATGTGCTTTTTATTCTTTTCCTTTTTTTTTTTAAAGAGTGAGTACAACTTCCCTCTTCATATTGACTTCTTCAAAAACTTGTCAAAGAAAACTTGAATTTTCTTGCCTATTCCCTACCCCAGGGCATTTTTTGAGGGCAGGTGTCATTTACAGCCCTGCAGTCCTTGTGACTATTAAGCAACCATTAGCACTGGGTTTAAAGCTGCTGTTGTGGGAAACAGCCACAAGGCGGCAGCATTATTACGTTCTCACCTCTTGTTACTAGGGCAACAGAGTCTTCCTGGAGGTAGTGTTCCGAGGTTGTAAATTAGAGAGGAGTGTGCTGGGATAAGCCCCCAGAAGTTTATGTCTCCTTACTTATGTTTGTTTTTTAAATTTAATTTCTCTTTCTTATCGGAGTAAATTCGATTAGAGTGTTGTGATTGTCTGGCTGTACAGAATGTGCTCAATGATTCATACATATGTCTGTTCATCTTCGGATCCTGTTACCATGTAATTTTTTACAGAATGTTGAGTAGACCTCCCTTGGTATTTGGCAGGTGTTTCGTGATTATATATTTTATATGTATTGGTGATTATATAATTCATAGAGTTTATATGTTATATGTTTATATACATTTAACATACATTAGTATATGTATGTTATCCCCATAGTACTAATTTATCCATCCTCCCACCTTTCATTTTGGCGAACCATTCGTTTGTTTTATAAGTCTGTGAGTGTCTTTTTCTGTGGAAATATGTTCATTGGTAGCAATCTTAGGATAACATGTATAAATGATATCATAGGATATTTGTTATTCCCTTTTGAATAACTTAACCTAATATGATTATTTCTAGGCTCATCTGTAGTCCTGAAAACAGCACTGTTCATTTTTTTCTGAGGCTACTATTCCATTCGGTACGTATACCACTTCTTCTTTGTCCATTTATCTGATGACGGACATTTTGTTTGTATCCATGTCTTAGCTATTGTAAATACTGCTGCAATACACGATTTTCCATCCCGTGTCTTTTTGATTCTGGCTTTCACAAGTGACAGGCCCAATAGTGGGCCTTCCGGATCATATGGTGACTCAATTTTTACCTTTAAACGCACTGCCATTCTGTTCCTATTATTGGCTGTTACCAGTTTACATCCCACGTAGACCGAGAGGTTACACTATTCTCCACAACTTCTTCAACATCTATTGTTTGTTGACTTTTTGCTGATGGTCATTGTGACTGGTGTTAGGTGATACCTTTGTGTAGATTGGATTTGCATGCGTCTAATAATTCCTGATGTTTTGCATTTCTCAGTGTCCTTTTCATTTTTTTTAAGATTGAGCTAAACTTACAACTTCAAATTGCCTTCTTGAAAAATTTACCGCGTTTGGATTTTTATGGCCATTCCCTACACCAGGACATTTTTTGAGGGCATGAGTCATTTACAGCCCTGCCGTCCTTGTGAATATTAGTGACCATGAGCAGTAGATTTAAAGCTGCTCTTTGAGGAAACGGCCTTAGGGTGGCAGCATTTCTAAGTTGCCAACTCTGCTTGCTAGGGAAACAGAACCTTGCTGCAAGTTGTGCTTTGAGGTTGCAGATTAGAGTGGAATGTGCCAGGACAAACCCCGATAAGTTTTAGCCTCCTTAATTCTTGTTTGTGTCTTTAAGTTGTAGTTTTTATCAGAGCAAATTTGATTGAAAAATGTCTTTTGTTCTAGGTGTACAGAATCTTGTTCATTTACACATATACATATATCTATTGATCTTTGGGTCCTTTTCCATGTCGGTTATTACAGAGTGTTGAGTAGACCACTCTTGGTATTCCATAGGTCTTTGGGGATTATATTTTTTATATGTATTAGTATATGTGCGTTAACCCCAATATCCTAATTTATCCATTCCTCACACCATTTCTTTGGCTTAACCATAAGTTGTCTTCTCATTCTGAGATTGTCTTTCTCTATGGAAATATGTTCATTTTTATGAATTTTCAGATAACATAAGGGATATCATAGGACATTTGTCTTTCGCATTCTGACTTACTTCACGTTGTGTGATTATCTCTAGGCTCATCTGTGGTGCTGCATATGCCATTCTTTTATTTTTTTCGTGACTGATATTCCATTCTGTCCATATACCACTTCTTCTCTGTCCATTCATCTGTTTATGGACCTTCTTTTGGCTTCCATGTCGTGGCTATTTCAATATTGCTGCAGTGCACATTTGCCTGCCTCTGTCTTTCCGATTCTGGTGGTCTTAGGTTATAGGCCCAAAAGGTGCCCTGCCGCATCATATGGTAGCTCAATTTTTACCTTTTAAAGCAGCTGCATTCAGTTTTCGTTAGTGCTGTTACCAATTACATCCCACCAGCAGCGAGAAGGTACCCAGTTCTCTAAAACCCCTTCAGCATTTCTAGTTTGTAGACTGTTTGCTGATGGTCATTTGACTGGTGTGAGCTGAAACCTTTTTGGAGGTTGGATTTGTATGTGGCTAATAATTCCTTGTACTGAGCTTTAGGCATGTCCATGTTGTTCTTTTCCTTTTTTTTTTTAAAGTGTGAGTACAACTTCCCTCTTCATGTTGACTTCTTGAAAGATTTGTCATGTGTTGAATTTTCTTGCCTATTCCCTACCCCAGGGCATTTTTTGAGGGCAGATGCCATTTACAGCCCTGAGTCCTTGTGACTATTAAGCAACCATTAGCACTGGGTTTAAAGCTGCTGTTGTGGGAAACACCCACTAGGCGCCAGCATCATTACGTTCTCAACTCTTGTTATTAGGGCACCAGAGTCTTCCTGGACGTAGTGTTCCGAGGTTGTAAATTAGAGGGGAATGTGCTGGGACAAGCCCCCAGAAGTTTATGTCTCCTTACTTCTGTTTGTTTTTTAATTTAATTTCTATTTCTTATCGGAGAATATTGGATTAGAGTGTTGTGATTGTCTGGCTGTACAGAATCTGCTCAATGATTCATACATATGTCTGTTCATGTTCGGATTCTGTTACCATGTGTCTTATTACAGAATGTTGAGTAGACCTCGCATGGTATTTGGTAGGTGTTTTGTCATTATATATTTTATATGTATTGGTGATTATATAATTCATAGAGTTTATATGTTATATGTTTATATACATTTAACATACATTAGTATATGTATGTTAGCCCCATAATCCTAATGTATCCATCCTCCCACCTTTCATTTTGGTTAACCATTAGTTTCTTTTATAAGTCTGTGAGTGTCTTTTTCTGTGGAAATATGTCCATTTGTAGCAATCTTAGGATAACAGGTATAAATGATATCATAGGATATTTGTCATTCCCTTTTGACTTACTTAACCTGATATGATTATTTCTAGGCTCATCTGTAGTCCTGAAAACGGCATTTTTCATTTTTTTTCCCGAGGCTACTATTCCATTTAGTCCGTATACCACTTCTTCTTTGTCCATTCATCTGTTTATGGACCTTTTTTTGGCTTCCACGTCTTGGCTATTTCAGTAATGCTGCAGTGCACATTTGCCTGCCTCTGTCTTTCCGATTCTGGTGGTCTTAGGTTACAGGCCCAAAAGGTGCCCTGTCGCGTCATATGGTAGCTCAATTTTTACCTTTTAAAGCAGCTCCATTCAGTTTTCGTTAGTGCTCTTACCACTTTACATCCCACCAGCAGCTACAAGGTACACAGTTCTCTAAAATCCCTTCAGCATTTACAGTTTGTAGACTGTTTGCTGATGGTCATTTGACTGGTGTGAGCTGAAACCTTTTTGGAGGTTGGATTTGCATGTGACTAATAATTCCTTATACTGAGCTTTAGGCATGTGCTTTTTATTCTTTTCCTTTTTTTTTTTAAAGAGTGAGTACAACTTCCCTCTTCATATTGACTTCTTCAAAAACTTGTCAAAGAAAACTTGAATTTTCTTGCCTATTCCCTACCCCAGGGCATTTTTTGAGGGCAGGTGTCATTTACAGCCCTGCAGTCCTTTGACTATTAAGCAACCATTAGCACTGGGTTTAAAGCTGCTGTTGTGGGAAACAGCCACAAGGCGGCAGCATTATTACGTTCTCACCTCTTGTTACTAGGGCAACAGAGTCTTCCTGGAGGTAGTGTTCCGAGGTTGTAAATTAGAGAGGAGTGTGCTGGGATAAGCCCCCAGAAGTTTATGTCTCCTTACTTATGTTTGTTTTTTAAATTTAATTTCTCTTTCTTATCGGAGTAAATTCGATTAGAGTGTTGTGATTGTCTGGCTGTACAGAATGTGCTCAATGATTCATACATATGTCTGTTCATCTTCGGATCCTGTTACCATGTAATTTTTTACAGAATGTTGAGTAGACCTCCCTTGGTATTTGGCAGGGTGTTTCGTGATTATATATTTTATATGTATTGGTGATTATATAATTCATAGAGTTTATATGTTATATGTTTATATACATTTAACATACATTAGTATATGTATGTTATCCCCATAGTACTAATTTATCCATCCTCCCACCTTTCATTTTGGCGAACCATTCGTTTGTTTTATAAGTCTGTGAGTGTCTTTTTCTGTGGAAATATGTTCATTGGTAGCAATCTTAGGATAACATGTATAAATGATATCATAGGATATTTGTTATTCCCTTTTGAATAACTTAACCTAATATGATTATTTCTAGGCTCATCTGTAGTCCTGAAAACAGCACTGTTCATTTTTTTCTGAGGCTACTATTCCATTCGGTACGTATACCACTTCTTCTTTGTCCATTTATCTGATGACGGACATTTTGTTTGTATCCATGTCTTAGCTATTGTAAATACTGCTGCAATACACGATTTTCCATCCCGTGTCTTTTTGATTCTGGCTTTCACAAGTGACAGGCCCAATAGTGGGCCTTCCGGATCATATGGTGACTCAATTTTTACCTTTAAACGCACTGCCATTCTGTTCCTATTATTGGCTGTTACCAGTTTACATCCCACGTAGACCGAGAGGTTACACTATTCTCCACAACTTCTTCAACATCTATTGTTTGTTGACTTTTTGCTGATGGTCATTGTGACTGGTGTTAGGTGATACCTTTGTGTAGATTGGATTTGCATGCGTCTAATAATTCCTGATGTTTTGCATTTCTCAGTGTCCTTTTCATTTTTTTTAAGATTGAGCTAAACTTACAACTTCAAATTGCCTTCTTGAAAAATTTACCGCGTTTGGATTTTTATGGCCATTCCCTACACCAGGACATTTTTTGAGGGCATGAGTCATTTACAGCCCTGCCGTCCTTGTGAATATTAGTGACCATGAGCAGTAGATTTAAAGCTGCTCTTTGAGGAAACGGCCTTAGGGTGGCAGCATTTCTAAGTTGCCAACTCTGCTTGCTAGGGAAACAGAACCTTGCTGCAAGTTGTGCTTTGAGGTTGCAGATTAGAGTGGAATGTGCCAGGACAAACCCCGATAAGTTTTAGCCTCCTTAATTCTTGTTTGTGTCTTTAAGTTGTAGTTTTTATCAGAGCAAATTTGATTGAAAAATGTCTTTTGTTCTAGGTGTACAGAATCTTGTTCATTTACACATATACATATATCTATTGATCTTTGGGTCCTTTTCCATGTCGGTTATTACAGAGTGTTGAGTAGACCACTCTTGGTATTCCATAGGTCTTTGGGGATTATATTTTTTATATGTATTAGTATATGTGCGTTAACCCCAATATCCTAATTTATCCATTCCTCACACCATTTCTTTGGCTTAACCATAAGTTGTCTTCTCATTCTGAGATTGTCTTTCTCTATGGAAATATGTTCATTTTTATGAATTTTCAGATAACATAAGGGATATCATAGGACATTTGTCTTTCGCATTCTGACTTACTTCACGTTGTGTGATTATCTCTAGGCTCATCTGTGGTGCTGCATATGCCATTCTTTTATTTTTTTCGTGACTGATATTCCATTCTGTCCATATACCACTTCTTCTCTGTCCATTCATCTGTTTATGGACCTTCTTTTGGCTTCCATGTCGTGGCTATTTCAATATTGCTGCAGTGCACATTTGCCTGCCTCTGTCTTTCCGATTCTGGTGGTCTTAGGTTATAGGCCCAAAAGGTGCCCTGCCGCATCATATGGTAGCTCAATTTTTACCTTTTAAAGCAGCTGCATTCAGTTTTCGTTAGTGCTGTTACCAATTACATCCCACCAGCAGCGAGAAGGTACCCAGTTCTCTAAAACCCCTTCAGCATTTCTAGTTTGTAGACTGTTTGCTGATGGTCATTTGACTGGTGTGAGCTGAAACCTTTTTGGAGGTTGGATTTGTATGTGGCTAATAATTCCTTGTACTGAGCTTTAGGCATGTCCATGTTGTTCTTTTCCTTTTTTTTTTTAAAGTGTGAGTACAACTTCCCTCTTCATGTTGACTTCTTGAAAGATTTGTCATGTGTTGAATTTTCTTGCCTATTCCCTACCCCAGGGCATTTTTTGAGGGCAGATGCCATTTACAGCCCTGAGTCCTTGTGACTATTAAGCAACCATTAGCACTGGGTTTAAAGCTGCTGTTGTGGGAAACACCCACTAGGCGCCAGCATCATTACGTTCTCAACTCTTGTTATTAGGGCACCAGAGTCTTCCTGGACGTAGTGTTCCGAGGTTGTAAATTAGAGGGGAATGTGCTGGGACAAGCCCCCAGAAGTTTATGTCTCCTTACTTCTGTTTGTTTTTTAATTTAATTTCTATTTCTTATCGGAGAATATTGGATTAGAGTGTTGTGATTGTCTGGCTGTACAGAATCTGCTCAATGATTCATACATATGTCTGTTCATGTTCGGATTCTGTTACCATGTGTCTTATTACAGAATGTTGAGTAGACCTCGCATGGTATTTGGTAGGTGTTTTGTCATTATATATTTTATATGTATTGGTGATTATATAATTCATAGAGTTTATATGTTATATGTTTATATACATTTAACATACATTAGTATATGTATGTTAGCCCCATAATCCTAATTTATCCATCCTCCCACCTTTCATTTTGGTTAACCATTAGTTTCTTTTATAAGTCTGTGAGTGTCTTTTTCTGTGGAAATATGTCCATTTGTAGCAATCTTAGGATAACAGGTATAAATGATATCATAGGATATTTGTCATTCCCTTTTGACTTACTTAACCTGATATGATTATTTCTAGGCTCATCTGTAGTCCTGAAAACGGCATTTTTCATTTTTTTTCCCGAGGCTACTATTCCATTTAGTCCGTATACCACTTCTTCTTTGTCCATTCATCTGTTTATGGACCTTTTTTTGGCTTCCACGTCTTGGCTATTTCAGTAATGCTGCAGTGCACATTTGCCTGCCTCTGTCTTTCCGATTCTGGTGGTCTTAGGTTACAGGCCCAAAAGGTGCCCTGCCGCGTCATATGGTAGCTCAATTTGTACCTTTTAAAGCAGCTCCATTCAGTTTTCGTTAGTGCTCTTACCACTTTACATCCCACCAGCAGCTACAAGGTACACAGTTCTCTAAAATCCCTTCAGCATTTACAGTTTGTAGACTGTTTGCTGATGGTCATTTGACTGGTGTGAGCTGAAACCTTTTTGGAGGTTGGATTTGCATGTGACTAATAATTCCTTATACTGAGCTTTAGGCATGTGCTTTTTATTCTTTTCCTTTTTTTTTTTAAAGAGTGAGTACAACTTCCCTCTTCATATTGACTTCTTCAAAAACTTGTCAAAGAAAACTTGAATTTTCTTGCCTATTCCCTACCCCAGGGCATTTTTTGAGGGCAGGTGTCATTTACAGCCCTGCAGTCCTTGTGACTCTTAAGCAACCATTAGCACTGGGTTTAAAGCTGCTGTTGTGGGAAACAGCCACAAGGCGGCAGCATTATTACGTTCTCACCTCTTGTTACTAGGGCAACAGAGTCTTCCTGGAGGTAGTGTTCCGAGGTTGTAAATTAGAGAGGAGTGTGCTGGGATAAGCCCCCAGAAGTTTATGTCTCCTTACTTATGTTTGTTTTTTAAATTTAATTTCTCTTTCTTATCGGAGTAAATTCGATTAGAGTGTTGTGATTGTCTGGCTGTACAGAATGTGCTCAATGATTCATACATATGTCTGTTCATCTTCGGATCCTGTTACCATGTAATTTTTTACAGAATGTTGAGTAGACCTCCCTTGGTATTTGGCAGGTGTTTCGTGATTATATATTTTATATGTATTGGTGATTATATAATTCATAGAGTTTATATGTTATATGTTTATATACATTTAACATACATTAGTATATGTATGTTATCCCCATAGTACTAATTTATCCATCCTCCCACCTTTCATTTTGGCGAACCATTCGTTTGTTTTATAAGTCTGTGAGTGTCTTTTTCTGTGGAAATATGTTCATTGGTAGCAATCTTAGGATAACATGTATAAATGATATCATAGGATATTTGTTATTCCCTTTTGAATAACTTAACCTAATATGATTATTTCTAGGCTCATCTGTAGTCCTGAAAACAGCACTGTTCATTTTTTTCTGAGGCTACTATTCCATTCGGTACGTATACCACTTCTTCTTTGTCCATTTATCTGATGACGGACATTTTGTTTGTATCCATGTCTTAGCTATTGTAAATACTGCTGCAATACACGATTTTCCATCCCGTGTCTTTTTGATTCTGGCTTTCACAAGTGACAGGCCCAATAGTGGGCCTTCCGGATCATATGGTGACTCAATTTTTACCTTTAAACGCACTGCCATTCTGTTCCTATTATTGGCTGTTACCAGTTTACATCCCACGTAGACCGAGAGGTTACACTATTCTCCACAACTTCTTCAACATCTATTGTTTGTTGACTTTTTGCTGATGGTCATTGTGACTGGTGTTAGGTGATACCTTTGTGTAGATTGGATTTGCATGCGTCTAATAATTCCTGATGTTTTGCATTTCTCAGTGTCCTTTTCATTTTTTTTAAGATTGAGCTAAACTTACAACTTCAAATTGCCTTCTTGAAAAATTTACCGCGTTTGGATTTTTATGGCCATTCCCTACACCAGGACATTTTTTGAGGGCATGAGTCATTTACAGCCCTGCCGTCCTTGTGAATATTAGTGACCATGAGCAGTAGATTTAAAGCTGCTCTTTGAGGAAACGGCCTTAGGGTGGCAGCATTTCTAAGTTGCCAACTCTGCTTGCTAGGGAAACAGAACCTTGCTGCAAGTTGTGCTTTGAGGTTGCAGATTAGAGTGGAATGTGCCAGGACAAACCCCGATAAGTTTTAGCCTCCTTAATTCTTGTTTGTGTCTTTAAGTTGTAGTTTTTATCAGAGCAAATTTGATTGAAAAATGTCTTTTGTTCTAGGTGTACAGAATCTTGTTCATTTACACATATACATATATCTATTGATCTTTGGGTCCTTTTCCATGTCGGTTATTACAGAGTGTTGAGTAGACCACTCTTGGTATTCCATAGGTCTTTGGGGATTATATTTTTTATATGTATTAGTATATGTGCGTTAACCCCAATATCCTAATTTATCCATTCCTCACACCATTTCTTTGGCTTAACCATAAGTTGTCTTCTCATTCTGAGATTGTCTTTCTCTATGGAAATATGTTCATTTTTATGAATTTTCAGATAACATAAGGGATATCATAGGACATTTGTCTTTCGCATTCTGACTTACTTCACGTTGTGTGATTATCTCTAGGCTCATCTGTGGTGCTGCATATGCCATTCTTTTATTTTTTTCGTGACTGATATTCCATTCTGTCCATATACCACTTCTTCTCTGTCCATTCATCTGTTTATGGACCTTCTTTTGGCTTCCATGTCGTGGCTATTTCAATATTGCTGCAGTGCACATTTGCCTGCCTCTGTCTTTCCGATTCTGGTGGTCTTAGGTTATAGGCCCAAAAGGTGCCCTGCCGCATCATATGGTAGCTCAATTTTTACCTTTTAAAGCAGCTGCATTCAGTTTTCGTTAGTGCTGTTACCAATTACATCCCACCAGCAGCGAGAAGGTACCCAGTTCTCTAAAACCCCTTCAGCATTTCTAGTTTGTAGACTGTTTGCTGATGGTCATTTGACTGGTGTGAGCTGAAACCTTTTTGGAGGTTGGATTTGTATGTGGCTAATAATTCCTTGTACTGAGCTTTAGGCATGTCCATGTTGTTCTTTTCCTTTTTTTTTTTAAAGTGTGAGTACAACTTCCCTCTTCATGTTGACTTCTTGAAAGATTTGTCATGTGTTGAATTTTCTTGCCTATTCCCTACCCCAGGGCATTTTTTGAGGGCAGATGCCATTTACAGCCCTGAGTCCTTGTGACTATTAAGCAACCATTAGCACTGGGTTTAAAGCTGCTGTTGTGGGAAACACCCACTAGGCGCCAGCATCATTACGTTCTCAACTCTTGTTATTAGGGCACCAGAGTCTTCCTGGACGTAGTGTTCCGAGGTTGTAAATTAGAGGGGAATGTGCTGGGACAAGCCCCCAGAAGTTTATGTCTCCTTACTTCTGTTTGTTTTTTAATTTAATTTCTATTTCTTATCGGAGAATATTGGATTAGAGTGTTGTGATTGTCTGGCTGTACAGAATCTGCTCAATGATTCATACATATGTCTGTTCATGTTCGGATTCTGTTACCATGTGTCTTATTACAGAATGTTGAGTAGACCTCGCATGGTATTTGGTAGGTGTTTTGTCATTATATATTTTATATGTATTGGTGATTATATAATTCATAGAGTTTATATGTTATATGTTTATATACATTTAACATACATTAGTATATGTATGTTAGCCCCATAATCCTAATGTATCCATCCTCCCACCTTTCATTTTGGTTAACCATTAGTTTCTTTTATAAGTCTGTGAGTGTCTTTTTCTGTGGAAATATGTCCATTTGTAGCAATCTTAGGATAACAGGTATAAATGATATCATAGGATATTTGTCATTCCCTTTTGACTTACTTAACCTGATATGATTATTTCTAGGCTCATCTGTAGTCCTGAAAACGGCATTTTTCATTTTTTTTCCCGAGGCTACTATTCCATTTAGTCCGTATACCACTTCTTCTTTGTCCATTCATCTGTTTATGGACCTTTTTTTGGCTTCCACGTCTTGGCTATTTCAGTAATGCTGCAGTGCACATTTGCCTGCCTCTGTCTTTCCGATTCTGGTGGTCTTAGGTTACAGGCCCAAAAGGTGCCCTGTCGCGTCATATGGTAGCTCAATTTTTACCTTTTAAAGCAGCTCCATTCAGTTTTCGTTAGTGCTCTTACCACTTTACATCCCACCAGCAGCTACAAGGTACACAGTTCTCTAAAATCCCTTCAGCATTTACAGTTTGTAGACTGTTTGCTGATGGTCATTTGACTGGTGTGAGCTGAAACCTTTTTGGAGGTTGGATTTGCATGTGACTAATAATTCCTTATACTGAGCTTTAGGCATGTGCTTTTTATTCTTTTCCTTTTTTTTTTTAAAGAGTGAGTACAACTTCCCTCTTCATATTGACTTCTTCAAAAACTTGTCAAAGAAAACTTGAATTTTCTTGCCTATTCCCTACCCCAGGGCATTTTTTGAGGGCAGGTGTCATTTACAGCCCTGCAGTCCTTGTGACTATTAAGCAACCATTAGCACTGGGTTTAAAGCTGCTGTTGTGGGAAACAGCCACAAGGCGGCAGCATTATTACGTTCTCACCTCTTGTTACTAGGGCAACAGAGTCTTCCTGGAGGTAGTGTTCCGAGGTTGTAAATTAGAGAGGAGTGTGCTGGGATAAGCCCCCAGAAGTTTATGTCTCCTTACTTATGTTTGTTTTTTAAATTTAATTTCTCTTTCTTATCGGAGTAAATTCGATTAGAGTGTTGTGATTGTCTGGCTGTACAGAATGTGCTCAATGATTCATACATATGTCTGTTCATCTTCGGATCCTGTTACCATGTAATTTTTTACAGAATGTTGAGTAGACCTCCCTTGGTATTTGGCAGGTGTTTCGTGATTATATATTTTATATGTATTGGTGATTATATAATTCATAGAGTTTATATGTTATATGTTTATATACATTTAACATACATTAGTATATGTATGTTATCCCCATAGTACTAATTTATCCATCCTCCCACCTTTCATTTTGGCGAACCATTCGTTTGTTTTATAAGTCTGTGAGTGTCTTTTTCTGTGGAAATATGTTCATTGGTAGCAATCTTAGGATAACATGTATAAATGATATCATAGGATATTTGTTATTCCCTTTTGAATAACTTAACCTAATATGATTATTTCTAGGCTCATCTGTAGTCCTGAAAACAGCACTGTTCATTTTTTTCTGAGGCTACTATTCCATTCGGTACGTATACCACTTCTTCTTTGTCCATTTATCTGATGACGGACATTTTGTTTGTATCCATGTCTTAGCTATTGTAAATACTGCTGCAATACACGATTTTCCATCCCGTGTCTTTTTGATTCTGGCTTTCACAAGTGACAGGCCCAATAGTGGGCCTTCCGGATCATATGGTGACTCAATTTTTACCTTTAAACGCACTGCCATTCTGTTCCTATTATTGGCTGTTACCAGTTTACATCCCACGTAGACCGAGAGGTTACACTATTCTCCACAACTTCTTCAACATCTATTGTTTGTTGACTTTTTGCTGATGGTCATTGTGACTGGTGTTAGGTGATACCTTTGTGTAGATTGGATTTGCATGCGTCTAATAATTCCTGATGTTTTGCATTTCTCAGTGTCCTTTTCATTTTTTTTAAGATTGAGCTAAACTTACAACTTCAAATTGCCTTCTTGAAAAATTTACCGCGTTTGGATTTTTATGGCCATTCCCTACACCAGGACATTTTTTGAGGGCATGAGTCATTTACAGCCCTGCCGTCCTTGTGAATATTAGTGACCATGAGCAGTAGATTTAAAGCTGCTCTTTGAGGAAACGGCCTTAGGGTGGCAGCATTTCTAAGTTGCCAACTCTGCTTGCTAGGGAAACAGAACCTTGCTGCAAGTTGTGCTTTGAGGTTGCAGATTAGAGTGGAATGTGCCAGGACAAACCCCGATAAGTTTTAGCCTCCTTAATTCTTGTTTGTGTCTTTAAGTTGTAGTTTTTATCAGAGCAAATTTGATTGAAAAATGTCTTTTGTTCTAGGTGTACAGAATCTTGTTCATTTACACATATACATATATCTATTGATCTTTGGGTCCTTTTCCATGTCGGTTATTACAGAGTGTTGAGTAGACCACTCTTGGTATTCCATAGGTCTTTGGGGATTATATTTTTTATATGTATTAGTATATGTGCGTTAACCCCAATATCCTAATTTATCCATTCCTCACACCATTTCTTTGGCTTAACCATAAGTTGTCTTCTCATTCTGAGATTGTCTTTCTCTATGGAAATATGTTCATTTTTATGAATTTTCAGATAACATAAGGGATATCATAGGACATTTGTCTTTCGCATTCTGACTTACTTCACGTTGTGTGATTATCTCTAGGCTCATCTGTGGTGCTGCATATGCCATTCTTTTATTTTTTTCGTGACTGATATTCCATTCTGTCCATATACCACTTCTTCTCTGTCCATTCATCTGTTTATGGACCTTCTTTTGGCTTCCATGTCGTGGCTATTTCAATATTGCTGCAGTGCACATTTGCCTGCCTCTGTCTTTCCGATTCTGGTGGTCTTAGGTTATAGGCCCAAAAGGTGCCCTGCCGCATCATATGGTAGCTCAATTTTTACCTTTTAAAGCAGCTGCATTCAGTTTTCGTTAGTGCTGTTACCAATTACATCCCACCAGCAGCGAGAAGGTACCCAGTTCTCTAAAACCCCTTCAGCATTTCTAGTTTGTAGACTGTTTGCTGATGGTCATTTGACTGGTGTGAGCTGAAACCTTTTTGGAGGTTGGATTTGTATGTGGCTAATAATTCCTTGTACTGAGCTTTAGGCATGTCCATGTTGTTCTTTTCCTTTTTTTTTTTAAAGTGTGAGTACAACTTCCCTCTTCATGTTGACTTCTTGAAAGATTTGTCATGTGTTGAATTTTCTTGCCTATTCCCTACCCCAGGGCATTTTTTGAGGGCAGATGCCATTTACAGCCCTGAGTCCTTGTGACTATTAAGCAACCATTAGCACTGGGTTTAAAGCTGCTGTTGTGGGAAACACCCACTAGGCGCCAGCATCATTACGTTCTCAACTCTTGTTATTAGGGCACCAGAGTCTTCCTGGACGTAGTGTTCCGAGGTTGTAAATTAGAGGGGAATGTGCTGGGACAAGCCCCCAGAAGTTTATGTCTCCTTACTTCTGTTTGTTTTTTAATTTAATTTCTATTTCTTATCGGAGAATATTGGATTAGAGTGTTGTGATTGTCTGGCTGTACAGAATCTGCTCAATGATTCATACATATGTCTGTTCATGTTCGGATTCTGTTACCATGTGTCTTATTACAGAATGTTGAGTAGACCTCGCATGGTATTTGGTAGGTGTTTTGTCATTATATATTTTATATGTATTGGTGATTATATAATTCATAGAGTTTATATGTTATATGTTTATATACATTTAACATACATTAGTATATGTATGTTAGCCCCATAATCCTAATTTATCCATCCTCCCACCTTTCATTTTGGTTAACCATTAGTTTCTTTTATAAGTCTGTGAGTGTCTTTTTCTGTGGAAATATGTCCATTTGTAGCAATCTTAGGATAACAGGTATAAATGATATCATAGGATATTTGTCATTCCCTTTTGACTTACTTAACCTGATATGATTATTTCTAGGCTCATCTGTAGTCCTGAAAACGGCATTTTTCATTTTTTTTCCCGAGGCTACTATTCCATTTAGTCCGTATACCACTTCTTCTTTGTCCATTCATCTGTTTATGGACCTTTTTTTGGCTTCCACGTCTTGGCTATTTCAGTAATGCTGCAGTGCACATTTGCCTGCCTCTGTCTTTCCGATTCTGGTGGTCTTAGGTTACAGGCCCAAAAGGTGCCCTGCCGCGTCATATGGTAGCTCAATTTGTACCTTTTAAAGCAGCTCCATTCAGTTTTCGTTAGTGCTCTTACCACTTTACATCCCACCAGCAGCTACAAGGTACACAGTTCTCTAAAATCCCTTCAGCATTTACAGTTTGTAGACTGTTTGCTGATGGTCATTTGACTGGTGTGAGCTGAAACCTTTTTGGAGGTTGGATTTGCATGTGACTAATAATTCCTTATACTGAGCTTTAGGCATGTGCTTTTTATTCTTTTCCTTTTTTTTTTTAAAGAGTGAGTACAACTTCCCTCTTCATATTGACTTCTTCAAAAACTTGTCAAAGAAAACTTGAATTTTCTTGCCTATTCCCTACCCCAGGGCATTTTTTGAGGGCAGGTGTCATTTACAGCCCTGCAGTCCTTGTGACTCTTAAGCAACCATTAGCACTGGGTTTAAAGCTGCTGTTGTGGGAAACAGCCACAAGGCGGCAGCATTATTACGTTCTCACCTCTTGTTACTAGGGCAACAGAGTCTTCCTGGAGGTAGTGTTCCGAGGTTGTAAATTAGAGAGGAGTGTGCTGGGATAAGCCCCCAGAAGTTTATGTCTCCTTACTTATGTTTGTTTTTTAAATTTAATTTCTCTTTCTTATCGGAGTAAATTCGATTAGAGTGTTGTGATTGTCTGGCTGTACAGAATGTGCTCAATGATTCATACATATGTCTGTTCATCTTCGGATCCTGTTACCATGTAATTTTTTACAGAATGTTGAGTAGACCTCCCTTGGTATTTGGCAGGTGTTTCGTGATTATATATTTTATATGTATTGGTGATTATATAATTCATAGAGTTTATATGTTATATGTTTATATACATTTAACATACATTAGTATATGTATGTTATCCCCATAGTACTAATTTATCCATCCTCCCACCTTTCATTTTGGCGAACCATTCGTTTGTTTTATAAGTCTGTGAGTGTCTTTTTCTGTGGAAATATGTTCATTGGTAGCAATCTTAGGATAACATGTATAAATGATATCATAGGATATTTGTTATTCCCTTTTGAATAACTTAACCTAATATGATTATTTCTAGGCTCATCTGTAGTCCTGAAAACAGCACTGTTCATTTTTTTCTGAGGCTACTATTCCATTCGGTACGTATACCACTTCTTCTTTGTCCATTTATCTGATGACGGACATTTTGTTTGTATCCATGTCTTAGCTATTGTAAATACTGCTGCAATACACGATTTTCCATCCCGTGTCTTTTTGATTCTGGCTTTCACAAGTGACAGGCCCAATAGTGGGCCTTCCGGATCATATGGTGACTCAATTTTTACCTTTAAACGCACTGCCATTCTGTTCCTATTATTGGCTGTTACCAGTTTACATCCCACTTAGACCGAGAGGTTACACTATGCTTCACAACTTCTTCAACATCTATTGTTTGTTGACTTTTTGCTGATGGTCATTGTGACTGGTGTTAGGTGATACCTTTGTGTAGATTGGATTTGCATGCGTCTATTAATTCCTGATGTTTTGCATTTCTCAGTGTCCTTTTCATTTTTTTTAAGATTGAGCTAAACTTACAACTTCAAATTGCCTTCTTGAAAAATTTACCGCGTTTGGATTTTTATGGCCATTCCCTACCCCAGGACATTTTTTAAGGGCATGAGTCATTTACAGCCCTGCCGTCCTTGTGAATATTAGTGACCATTAGCAGTAGATTTAAAGCTGCTCTTTGAGGAAACGGCCTTAGGGTGGCAGCATTTCTAAGTTGCCAACTCTGCTTGCTAGGGAAACAGAACCTTGCTGCAAGTTGTGCTTTGAGGTTGCAGATTAGAGTGGAATGTGCCAGGACAAACCCCGATAAGTTTTAGCCTCCTTAATTCTTGTTTGTGTCTTTAAGTTGTAGTTTTTATCAGAGCAAATTTGATTGAAAAATGTCTTTTGTTCTAGGTGTACAGAATCTTGTTCATTTACACATATACATATATCTATTGATCTTTGGGTCCTTTTCCATGTCGGTTATTACAGAGTGTTGAGTAGACCACTCTTGGTATTCCATAGGTCTTTAGGGATTATATTTTTATATGTATTAGTATATGTGTGTTAACCCCAATATCCTGATTTATCCATTCCTCACACCATTTCTTTGGCTTAACCATAAGTTGTCTTCTCATTCTGAGATTGTCTTTCTCTATGGAAATATGTTCATGTTTATGAATTTTCAGATAACATAAGGGATATCATAGGACATTTGTCTTTCGCATTCTGACTTACTTCACGTTGTGTGATTATCTCTAGGCTCATCTGTGGTGCTGCATATGCCATTCTTTTATTTTTTTCGTGACTGATATTCCATTCTGTCCATATACCACTTCTTCTCTGTCCATTCATCTGTTTATGGACCTTCTTTTGGCTTCCATGTCGTGGCTATTTCAATATTGCTGCAGTGCACATTTGCCTGCCTCTGTCTTTCCGATTCTGGTGGTCTTAGGTTATAGGCCCAAAAGGTGCCCTGCCGCATCATATGGTAGCTCAATTTTTACCTTTTAAAGCAGCTGCATTCAGTTTTCGTTAGTGCTGTTACCAATTACATCCCACCAGCAGCTAGAAGGTACCCAGTTCTCTAAAACCCCTTCAGCATTTCTAGTTTGTAGACTGTTTGCTGATGGTCATTTGACTGGTGTGAGCTGAAACCTTTTTGGAGGTTGGATTTGTATGTGGCTAATAATTCCTTGTACTGAGCTTTAGGCATGTCCATGTTGTTCTTTTCCTTTTTTTTTTTAAAGTGTGAGTACAACTTCCCTCTTCATGTTGACTTCTTGAAAGATTTGTCATGTGTTGAATTTTCTTGCCTATTCCCTACCCCAGGGCATTTTTTGAGGGCAGATGCCATTTACAGCCCTGAGTCCTTGTGACTATTAAGCAACCATTAGCACTGGGTTTAAAGCTGCTGTTGTGGGAAACACCCACTAGGCGCCAGCATCATTACGTTCTCAACTCTTGTTATTAGGGCACCAGAGTCTTCCTGGACGTAGTGTTCCGAGGTTGTAAATTAGAGGGGAATGTGCTGGGACAAGCCCCCAGAAGTTTATGTCTCCTTACTTCTGTTTGTTTTTTAATTTAATTTCTATTTCTTATCGGAGAATATTGGATTAGAGTGTTGTGATTGTCTGGCTGTACAGAATCTGCTCAATGATTCATACATATGTCTGTTCATGTTCGGATTCTGTTACCATGTGTCTTATTACAGAATGTTGAGTAGACCTCGCATGGTATTTGGTAGGTGTTTTGTCATTATATATTTTATATGTATTGGTGATTATATAATTCATAGAGTTTATATGTTATATGTTTATATACATTTAACATACATTAGTATATGTATGTTAGCCCCATAATCCTAATGTATCCATCCTCCCACCTTTCATTTTGGTTAACCATTAGTTTCTTTTATAAGTCTGTGAGTGTCTTTTTCTGTGGAAATATGTCCATTTGTAGCAATCTTAGGATAACAGGTATAAATGATATCATAGGATATTTGTCATTCCCTTTTGACTTACTTAACCTGATATGATTATTTCTAGGCTCATCTGTAGTCCTGAAAACGGCATTTTTCATTTTTTTTCCCGAGGCTACTATTCCATTTAGTCCGTATACCACTTCTTCTTTGTCCATTCATCTGTTTATGGACCTTTTTTTGGCTTCCACGTCTTGGCTATTTCAGTAATGCTGCAGTGCACATTTGCCTGCCTCTGTCTTTCCGATTCTGGTGGTCTTAGGTTACAGGCCCAAAAGGTGCCCTGTCGCGTCATATGGTAGCTCAATTTTTACCTTTTAAAGCAGCTCCATTCAGTTTTCGTTAGTGCTCTTACCACTTTACATCCCACCAGCAGCTACAAGGTACACAGTTCTCTAAAATCCCTTCAGCATTTACAGTTTGTAGACTGTTTGCTGATGGTCATTTGACTGGTGTGAGCTGAAACCTTTTTGGAGGTTGGATTTGCATGTGACTAATAATTCCTTATACTGAGCTTTAGGCATGTGCTTTTTATTCTTTTCCTTTTTTTTTTTAAAGAGTGAGTACAACTTCCCTCTTCATATTGACTTCTTCAAAAACTTGTCAAAGAAAACTTGAATTTTCTTGCCTATTCCCTACCCCAGGGCATTTTTTGAGGGCAGGTGTCATTTACAGCCCTGCAGTCCTTGTGACTATTAAGCAACCATTAGCACTGGGTTTAAAGCTGCTGTTGTGGGAAACAGCCACAAGGCGGCAGCATTATTACGTTCTCACCTCTTGTTACTAGGGCAACAGAGTCTTCCTGGAGGTAGTGTTCCGAGGTTGTAAATTAGAGAGGAGTGTGCTGGGATAAGCCCCCAGAAGTTTATGTCTCCTTACTTATGTTTGTTTTTTAAATTTAATTTCTCTTTCTTATCGGAGTAAATTCGATTAGAGTGTTGTGATTGTCTGGCTGTACAGAATGTGCTCAATGATTCATACATATGTCTGTTCATCTTCGGATCCTGTTACCATGTAATTTTTTACAGAATGTTGAGTAGACCTCCCTTGGTATTTGGCAGGTGTTTCGTGATTATATATTTTATATGTATTGGTGATTATATAATTCATAGAGTTTATATGTTATATGTTTATATACATTTAACATACATTAGTATATGTATGTTATCCCCATAGTACTAATTTATCCATCCTCCCACCTTTCATTTTGGCGAACCATTCGTTTGTTTTATAAGTCTGTGAGTGTCTTTTTCTGTGGAAATATGTTCATTGGTAGCAATCTTAGGATAACATGTATAAATGATATCATAGGATATTTGTTATTCCCTTTTGAATAACTTAACCTAATATGATTATTTCTAGGCTCATCTGTAGTCCTGAAAACAGCACTGTTCATTTTTTTCTGAGGCTACTATTCCATTCGGTACGTATACCACTTCTTCTTTGTCCATTTATCTGATGACGGACATTTTGTTTGTATCCATGTCTTAGCTATTGTAAATACTGCTGCAATACACGATTTTCCATCCCGTGTCTTTTTGATTCTGGCTTTCACAAGTGACAGGCCCAATAGTGGGCCTTCCGGATCATATGGTGACTCAATTTTTACCTTTAAACGCACTGCCATTCTGTTCCTATTATTGGCTGTTACCAGTTTACATCCCACGTAGACCGAGAGGTTACACTATTCTCCACAACTTCTTCAACATCTATTGTTTGTTGACTTTTTGCTGATGGTCATTGTGACTGGTGTTAGGTGATACCTTTGTGTAGATTGGATTTGCATGCGTCTAATAATTCCTGATGTTTTGCATTTCTCAGTGTCCTTTTCATTTTTTTTAAGATTGAGCTAAACTTACAACTTCAAATTGCCTTCTTGAAAAATTTACCGCGTTTGGATTTTTATGGCCATTCCCTACACCAGGACATTTTTTGAGGGCATGAGTCATTTACAGCCCTGCCGTCCTTGTGAATATTAGTGACCATGAGCAGTAGATTTAAAGCTGCTCTTTGAGGAAACGGCCTTAGGGTGGCAGCATTTCTAAGTTGCCAACTCTGCTTGCTAGGGAAACAGAACCTTGCTGCAAGTTGTGCTTTGAGGTTGCAGATTAGAGTGGAATGTGCCAGGACAAACCCCGATAAGTTTTAGCCTCCTTAATTCTTGTTTGTGTCTTTAAGTTGTAGTTTTTATCAGAGCAAATTTGATTGAAAAATGTCTTTTGTTCTAGGTGTACAGAATCTTGTTCATTTACACATATACATATATCTATTGATCTTTGGGTCCTTTTCCATGTCGGTTATTACAGAGTGTTGAGTAGACCACTCTTGGTATTCCATAGGTCTTTGGGGATTATATTTTTTATATGTATTAGTATATGTGCGTTAACCCCAATATCCTAATTTATCCATTCCTCACACCATTTCTTTGGCTTAACCATAAGTTGTCTTCTCATTCTGAGATTGTCTTTCTCTATGGAAATATGTTCATTTTTATGAATTTTCAGATAACATAAGGGATATCATAGGACATTTGTCTTTCGCATTCTGACTTACTTCACGTTGTGTGATTATCTCTAGGCTCATCTGTGGTGCTGCATATGCCATTCTTTTATTTTTTTCGTGACTGATATTCCATTCTGTCCATATACCACTTCTTCTCTGTCCATTCATCTGTTTATGGACCTTCTTTTGGCTTCCATGTCGTGGCTATTTCAATATTGCTGCAGTGCACATTTGCCTGCCTCTGTCTTTCCGATTCTGGTGGTCTTAGGTTATAGGCCCAAAAGGTGCCCTGCCGCATCATATGGTAGCTCAATTTTTACCTTTTAAAGCAGCTGCATTCAGTTTTCGTTAGTGCTGTTACCAATTACATCCCACCAGCAGCGAGAAGGTACCCAGTTCTCTAAAACCCCTTCAGCATTTCTAGTTTGTAGACTGTTTGCTGATGGTCATTTGACTGGTGTGAGCTGAAACCTTTTTGGAGGTTGGATTTGTATGTGGCTAATAATTCCTTGTACTGAGCTTTAGGCATGTCCATGTTGTTCTTTTCCTTTTTTTTTTTAAAGTGTGAGTACAACTTCCCTCTTCATGTTGACTTCTTGAAAGATTTGTCATGTGTTGAATTTTCTTGCCTATTCCCTACCCCAGGGCATTTTTTGAGGGCAGATGCCATTTACAGCCCTGAGTCCTTGTGACTATTAAGCAACCATTAGCACTGGGTTTAAAGCTGCTGTTGTGGGAAACACCCACTAGGCGCCAGCATCATTACGTTCTCAACTCTTGTTATTAGGGCACCAGAGTCTTCCTGGACGTAGTGTTCCGAGGTTGTAAATTAGAGGGGAATGTGCTGGGACAAGCCCCCAGAAGTTTATGTCTCCTTACTTCTGTTTGTTTTTTAATTTAATTTCTATTTCTTATCGGAGAATATTGGATTAGAGTGTTGTGATTGTCTGGCTGTACAGAATCTGCTCAATGATTCATACATATGTCTGTTCATGTTCGGATTCTGTTACCATGTGTCTTATTACAGAATGTTGAGTAGACCTCGCATGGTATTTGGTAGGTGTTTTGTCATTATATATTTTATATGTATTGGTGATTATATAATTCATAGAGTTTATATGTTATATGTTTATATACATTTAACATACATTAGTATATGTATGTTAGCCCCATAATCCTAATTTATCCATCCTCCCACCTTTCATTTTGGTTAACCATTAGTTTCTTTTATAAGTCTGTGAGTGTCTTTTTCTGTGGAAATATGTCCATTTGTAGCAATCTTAGGATAACAGGTATAAATGATATCATAGGATATTTGTCATTCCCTTTTGACTTACTTAACCTGATATGATTATTTCTAGGCTCATCTGTAGTCCTGAAAACGGCATTTTTCATTTTTTTTCCCGAGGCTACTATTCCATTTAGTCCGTATACCACTTCTTCTTTGTCCATTCATCTGTTTATGGACCTTTTTTTGGCTTCCACGTCTTGGCTATTTCAGTAATGCTGCAGTGCACATTTGCCTGCCTCTGTCTTTCCGATTCTGGTGGTCTTAGGTTACAGGCCCAAAAGGTGCCCTGCCGCGTCATATGGTAGCTCAATTTTTACCTTTTAAAGCAGCTCCATTCAGTTTTCGTTAGTGCTCTTACCACTTTACATCCCACCAGCAGCTACAAGGTACACAGTTCTCTAAAATCCCTTCAGCATTTACAGTTTGTAGACTGTTTGCTGATGGTCATTTGACTGGTGTGAGCTGAAACCTTTTTGGAGGTTGGATTTGCATGTGACTAATAATTCCTTATACTGAGCTTTAGGCATGTGCTTTTTATTCTTTTCCTTTTTTTTTTTAAAGAGTGAGTACAACTTCCCTCTTCATATTGACTTCTTCAAAAACTTGTCAAAGAAAACTTGAATTTTCTTGCCTATTCCCTACCCCAGGGCATTTTTTGAGGGCAGGTGTCATTTACAGCCCTGCAGTCCTTGTGACTCTTAAGCAACCATTAGCACTGGGTTTAAAGCTGCTGTTGTGGGAAACAGCCACAAGGCGGCAGCATTATTACGTTCTCACCTCTTGTTACTAGGGCAACAGAGTCTTCCTGGAGGTAGTGTTCCGAGGTTGTAAATTAGAGAGGAGTGTGCTGGGATAAGCCCCCAGAAGTTTATGTCTCCTTACTTATGTTTGTTTTTTAAATTTAATTTCTCTTTCTTATCGGAGTAAATTCGATTAGAGTGTTGTGATTGTCTGGCTGTACAGAATGTGCTCAATGATTCATACATATGTCTGTTCATCTTCGGATCCTGTTACCATGTAATTTTTTACAGAATGTTGAGTAGACCTCCCTTGGTATTTGGCAGGTGTTTCGTGATTATATATTTTATATGTATTGGTGATTATATAATTCATAGAGTTTATATGTTATATGTTTATATACATTTAACATACATTAGTATATGTATGTTATCCCCATAGTCCTAATTTATCCATCCTCCCACCTTTCATTTTGGCGAACCATTCGTTCGTTTTATAAGTCTGTGAGTGTCTTTTTCTGTGGAAATATGTTCATTGGTAGCAATCTTAGGATAACATGTATAAATGATATCATAGGATATTTGTTATTCCCTTTTGAATAACTTAACCTAATATGATTATTTCTAGGCTCATCTGTAGTCCTGAAAACAGCACTGTTCATTTTTTTCTGAGGCTACTATTCCATTCGGTACGTATACCACTTCTTCTTTGTCCATTTATCTGATGACGGACATTTTGTTTGTATCCATGTCTTAGCTATTGTAAATACTGCTGCAATACACGATTTTCCATCCCGTGTCTTTTTGATTCTGGCTTTCACAAGTGACAGGCCCAATAGTGGGCCTTCCGGATCATATGGTGACTCAATTTTTACCTTTAAACGCACTGCCATTCTGTTCCTATTATTGGCTGTTACCAGTTTACATCCCACTTAGACCGAGAGGTTACACTATGCTTCACAACTTCTTCAACATCTATTGTTTGTTGACTTTTTGCTGATGGTCATTGTGACTGGTGTTAGGTGATACCTTTGTGTAGATTGGATTTGCATGCGTCTATTAATTCCTGATGTTTTGCATTTCTCAGTGTCCTTTTCATTTTTTTTAAGATTGAGCTAAACTTACAACTTCAAATTGCCTTCTTGAAAAATTTACCGCGTTTGGATTTTTATGGCCATTCCCTACCCCAGGACATTTTTTAAGGGCATGAGTCATTTACAGCCCTGCCGTCCTTGTGAATATTAGTGACCATTAGCAGTAGATTTAAAGCTGCTCTTTGAGGAAACGGCCTTAGGGTGGCAGCATTTCTAAGTTGCCAACTCTGCTTGCTAGGGAAACAGAACCTTGCTGCAAGTTGTGCTTTGAGGTTGCAGATTAGAGTGGAATGTGCCAGGACAAACCCCCATAAGTTTTAACCTCCTTAATTCTTGTTTGTGTCTTTAAGTTGTAGTTTTTATCAGAGCAAATTTGATTGAAAAATGTCTTTTGTTCTAGGTGTACAGAATCTTGTTCATTTACACATATACATATATCTATTGATCTTTGGGTCCTTTTCCATGTCGGTTATTACAGAGTGTTGAGTAGACCACTCTTGGTATTCCATAGGTCTTTGGGGATTATATTTTTATATGTATTAGTATATGTGTGTTAACCCCAATATCCTAATTTATCCATTCCTCACACCATTTCTTTGGCTTAACCATAAGTTGTCTTCTCATTCTGAGATTGTCTTTCTCTATGGAAATATGTTCATGTTTATGAATTTTCAGATAACGTAAGGGATATCATAGGACATTTGTCTTTCGCATTCTGACTTACTTCACGTTGTGTGATTATCTCTAGGCTCATCTGTGGTGCTGCATATGCCATTCTTTTATTTTTTTCGTGACTGATATTCCATTCTGTCCATATACCACTTCTTCTCTGTCCATTCATCTGTTTATGGACCTTCTTTTGGCTTCCATGTCGTGGCTATTTCAATATTGCTGCAGTGCACATTTGCCTGCCTCTGTCTTTCCGATTCTGGTGGTCTTAGGTTATAGGCCCAAAAGGTGCCCTGCCGCATCATATGGTAGCTCAATTTTTACCTTTTAAAGCAGCTGCATTCAGTTTTCGTTAGTGCTGTTACCAATTACATCCCACCAGCAGCTAGAAGGTACACAGTTCTCTAAAACCCCTTCAGCATTTCTAGTTTGTAGACTGTTTGCTGATGGTCATTTGACTGGTGTGAGCTGAAACCTTTTTGGAGGTTGGATTTGTATGTGGCTAATAATTCCTTGTACTGAGCTTTAGGCATGTCCATGTTGTTCTTTTCCTTTTTTTTTTAAAGTGTGAGTACAACTTCCCTCTTCATGTTGACTTCTTGAAAGATTTGTCATGTGTTGAATTTTCTTGCCTATTCCCTACCCCAGGGCATTTTTTGAGGGCAGATGCCATTTACAGCCCTGAGTCCTTGTGACTATTAAGCAACCATTAGCACTGGGTTTAAAGCTGCTGTTGTGGGAAACACCCACTAGGCGCCAGCATCATTACGTTCTCAACTCTTGTTATTAGGGCACCAGAGTCTTCCTGGACGTAGTGTTCCGAGGTTGTAAATTAGAGGGGAATGTGCTGGGACAAGCCCCCAGAAGTTTATGTCTCCTTACTTCTGTTTGTTTTTTAATTTAATTTCTATTTCTTATCGGAGAATATTGGATTAGAGTGTTGTGATTGTCTGGCTGTACAGAATCTGCTCAATGATTCATACATATGTCTGTTCATGTTCGGATTCTGTTACCATGTGTCTTATTACAGAATGTTGAGTAGACCTCGCATGGTATTTGGTAGGTGTTTTGTCATTATATATTTTATATGTATTGGTGATTATATAATTCATAGAGTTTATATGTTATATGTTTATATACATTTAACATACATTAGTATATGTATGTTAGCCCCATAATCCTAATTTATCCATCCTCCCACCTTTCATTTTGGTTAACCATTAGTTTCTTTTATAAGTCTGTGAGTGTCTTTTTCTGTGGAAATATGTCCATTTGTAGCAATCTTAGGATAACAGGTATAAATGATATCATAGGATATTTGTCATTCCCTTTTGACTTACTTAACCTGATATGATTATTTCTAGGCTCATCTGTAGTCCTGAAAACGGCATTTTTCATTTTTTTTCCCGAGGCTACTATTCCATTTAGTCCGTATACCACTTCTTCTTTGTCCATTCATCTGTTTATGGACCTTTTTTTGGCTTCCACGTCTTGGCTATTTCAGTAATGCTGCAGTGCACATTTGCCTGCCTCTGTCTTTCCGATTCTGGTGGTCTTAGGTTACAGGCCCAAAAGGTGCCCTGCCGCGTCATATGGTAGCTCAATTTTTACCTTTTAAAGCAGCTCCATTCAGTTTTCGTTAGTGCTCTTACCACTTTACATCCCACCAGCAGCTACAAGGTACACAGTTCTCTAAAATCCCTTCAGCATTTACAGTTTGTAGACTGTTTGCTGATGGTCATTTGACTGGTGTGAGCTGAAACCTTTTTGGAGGTTGGATTTGCATGAGACTAATAATTCCTTATACTGAGCTTTAGGCATGTGCTTTTTATTCTTTTCCTTTTTTTTTTTAAAGAGTGAGTACAACTTCCCTCTTCATATTGACTTCTTCAAAAACTTGTCAAAGAAAACTTGAATTTTCTTGCCTATTCCCTACCCCAGGGCATTTTTTGAGGGCAGGTGTCATTTACAGCCCTGCAGTCCTTGTGACTCTTAAGCAACCATTAGCACTGGGTTTAAAGCTGCTGTTGTGGGAAACAGCCACAAGGCGGCAGCATTATTACGTTCTCACCTCTTGTTACTAGGGCAACAGAGTCTTCCTGGAGGTAGTGTTCCGAGGTTGTAAATTAGAGAGGAGTGTGCTGGGATAAGCCCCCAGAAGTTTATGTCTCCTTACTTATGTTTGTTTTTTAAATTTAATTTCTCTTTCTTATCGGAGTAAATTCGATTAGAGTGTTGTGATTGTCTGGCTGTACAGAATGTGCTCAATGATTCATACATATGTCTGTTCATCTTCGGATTCTGTTACCATGTGTCTTATTACAGAATGTTGAGTAGACCTCGCATGGTATTTGGTAGGTGTTTAGTCATTATATATTTTATATGTATTGGTGATTATATAATTCATAGAGTTTATATGTTATATGTTTATATACATTTAACATACATTAGTATATGTATGTTAGCCCCATAATCCTAATTTATCCATCCTCCCACCTTTCATTTTGGTTAACCATTAGTTTCTTTTATAAGTCTGTGAGTGTCTTTTTCTGTGGAAATATGTCCATTTGTAGCAATCTTAGGATAACATGTATAAATGATATCATAGGATATTTGTCATTCCCTTTTGAATAACTTAACCTAATATGATTATTTCTAGGCTCATCTGTAGTCCTGAAAACGGCACTGTTCATTTTTTTCTGAGGCTACTATTCCATTCGGTACGTATACCACTTCTTCTTTGTCCATTTATCTGATGATGGACATTTTGTTTGTATCCATGTCTTAGCTATTGTAAATACTGCTGCAATACACGATTTTCCATCCCGTGTCTTTTTGATTCTGGCTTTCACAAGTGACAGGCCCAATAGTGGGCCTTCCGGATCATATGGTGACTCAATTTTTACCTTTAAACGCACTGCCATTCTGTTCCTATTATTGGCTGTTACCAGTTTACATCCCACTTAGACCGAGAGGTTACACTATTCTCCACAACTTCTTCAACATCTATTGTTTGTTGACTTTTTGCTGATGGTCATTGTGACTGGTGTTAGGTGATACCTTTGTGTAGATTGGATTTGCATGCGTCTAATAATTCCTGATGTTTTGCATTTCTCAGTGTCCTTTTCATTTTTTTTAAGATTGAGCTAAACTTACAACTTCAAATTGCCTTCTTGAAAAATTTACCGCGTTTGGATTTTTATGGCCATTCCCTACCCCAGGACATTTTTTGAGGGCATGAGTCATTTACAGCCCTGCCGTCCTTGTGAATATTAGTGACCATGAGCAGTAGATTTAAAGCTGCTCTTTGAGGAAACGGCCTTAGGGTGGCAGCATTTCTAAGTTGCCAACTCTGCTTGCTAGGGAAACAGAACCTTGCTGCAAGTTGTGCTTTGAGGTTGCAGATTAGAGTGGAATGTGCCAGGACAAACCCCGATAAGTTTTAGCCTCCTTAATTCTTGTTTGTGTCTTTAAGTTGTAGTTTTTATCAGAGCAAATTTGATTGAAAAATGTCTTTTGTTCTAGGTGTACAGAATCTTGTTCATTTACACATATACATATATCTATTGATCTTTGGGTCCTTTTCCATGTCGGTTATTACAGAGTGTTGAGTAGACCACTCTTGGTATTCCATAGGTCTTTGGGGATTATATTTTTTATATGTATTAGTATATGTGTGTTAACCCCAATATCCTAATTTATCCATTCCTCACACCATTTCTTTGGCTTAACCATAAGTTGTCTTCTCATTCTGAGATTGTCTTTCTCTATGGAAATATGTTCATGTTTATGAATTTTCAGATAACATAAGGGATATCATAGGACATTTGTCTTTCGCATTCTGACTTACTTCACGTTGTGTGATTATCTCTAGGCTCATCTGTGGTGCTGCATATGCCATTCTTTTATTTTTTTCGTGACTGATATTCCATTCTGTCCATATACCACTTCTTCTCTGTCCATTCATCTGTTTATGGACCTTCTTTTGGCTTCCATGTCGTGGCTATTTCAATATTGCTGCAGTGCACATTTGCCTGCCTCTGTCTTTCCGATTCTGGTGGTCTTAGGTTATAGGCCCAAAAGGTGCCCTGCCGCATCATATGGTAGCTCAATTTTTACCTTTTAAAGCAGCTGCATTCAGTTTTCGTTAGTGCTGTTACCAATTACATCCCACCAGCAGCTAGAAGGTACACAGTTCTCTAAAACCCCTTCAGCATTTCTAGTTTGTAGACTGTTTGCTGATGGTCATTTGACTGGTGTGAGCTGAAACCTTTTTGGAGGTTGGATTTGTATGTGGCTAATAATTCCTTGTACTGAGCTTTAGGCATGTCCATGTTGTTCTTTTCCTTTTTTTTTTAAAGTGTGAGTACAACTTCCCTCTTCATGTTGACTTCTTGAAAGATTTGTCATGTGTTGAATTTTCTTGCCTATTCCCTACCCCAGGGCATTTTTTGAGGGCAGATGCCATTTACAGCCCTGAGTCCTTGTGACTATTAAGCAACCATTAGCACTGGGTTTAAAGCTGCTGTTGTGGGAAACACCCACTAGGCGCCAGCATCATTACGTTCTCAACTCTTGTTATTAGGGCACCAGAGTCTTCCTGGACGTAGTGTTCCGAGGTTGTAAATTAGAGGGGAATGTGCTGGGACAAGCCCCCAGAAGTTTATGTCTCCTTACTTCTGTTTGTTTTTTAATTTAATTTCTATTTCTTATCGGAGAATATTGGATTAGAGTGTTGTGATTGTCTGGCTGTACAGAATCTGCTCAATGATTCATACATATGTCTGTTCATGTTCGGATTCTGTTACCATGTGTCTTATTACAGAATGTTGAGTAGACCTCGCATGGTATTTGGTAGGTGTTTTGTCATTATATATTTTATATGTATTGGTGATTATATAATTCATAGAGTTTATATGTTATATGTTTATATACATTTAACATACATTAGTATATGTATGTTAGCCCCATAATCCTAATTTATCCATCCTCCCACCTTTCATTTTGGTTAACCATTAGTTTCTTTTATAAGTCTGTGAGTGTCTTTTTCTGTGGAAATATGTCCATTTGTAGCAATCTTAGGATAACAGGTATAAATGATATCATAGGATATTTGTCATTCCCTTTTGACTTACTTAACCTGATATGATTATTTCTAGGCTCATCTGTAGTCCTGAAAACGGCATTTTTCATTTTTTTTCCCGAGGCTACTATTCCATTTAGTCCGTATACCACTTCTTCTTTGTCCATTCATCTGTTTATGGACCTTTTTTTGGCTTCCACGTCTTGGCTATTTCAGTAATGCTGCAGTGCACATTTGCCTGCCTCTGTCTTTCCGATTCTGGTGGTCTTAGGTTACAGGCCCAAAAGGTGCCCTGCCGCGTCATATGGTAGCTCAATTTTTACCTTTTAAAGCAGCTCCATTCAGTTTTCGTTAGTGCTCTTACCACTTTACATCCCACCAGCAGCTACAAGGTACACAGTTCTCTAAAATCCCTTCAGCATTTACAGTTTGTAGACTGTTTGCTGATGGTCATTTGACTGGTGTGAGCTGAAACCTTTTTGGAGGTTGGATTTGCATGAGACTAATAATTCCTTATACTGAGCTTTAGGCATGTGCTTTTTATTCTTTTCCTTTTTTTTTTTAAAGAGTGAGTACAAATTCCCTCTTCATATTGACTTCTTCAAAAACTTGTCAAAGAAAACTTGAATTTTCTTGCCTATTCCCTACCCCAGGGCATTTTTTGAGGGCAGGTGTCATTTACAGCCCTGCAGTCCTTGTGACTCTTAAGCAACCATTAGCACTGGGTTTAAAGCTGCTGTTGTGGGAAACAGCCACAAGGCGGCAGCATTATTACGTTCTCACCTCTTGTAACTAGGGCAACAGAGTCTTCCTGGAGGTAGTGTTCCGAGGTTGTAAATTAGAGAGGAGTGTGCTGGGATAAGCCCCCAAAAGTTTATGTCTCCTTACTTATGTTTGTTTTTTAAATTTAATTTCTCTTTCTTATCGGAGTAAATTCGATTAGAGTGTTGTGATTGTCTGGCTGTACAGAATGTGCTCAATGATTCATACATATGTCTGTTCATCTTCGGATTCTGTTACCATGTGTCTTATTACAGAATGTTGAGTAGACCTCGCATGGTATTTGGTAGGTGTTTAGTCATTATATATTTTATATGTATTGGTGATTATATAATTCATAGAGTTTATATGTTATATGTTTATATACATTTAACATACATTAGTATATGTATGTTAGCCCCATAATCCTAATTTATCCATCCTCCCACCTTTCATTTTGGTTAACCATTAGTTTCTTTTATAAGTCTGTGAGTGTCTTTTTCTGTGGAAATATGTCCATTTGTAGCAATCTTAGGATAACATGTATAAATGATATCATAGGATATTTGTCATTCCCTTTTGAATAACTTAACCTAATATGATTATTTCTAGGCTCATCTGTAGTCCTGAAAACGGCACTGTTCATTTTTTTCTGAGGCTACTATTCCATTCGGTACGTATACCACTTCTTCTTTGTCCATTTATCTGATGATGGACATTTTGTTTGTATCCATGTCTTAGCTATTGTAAATACTGCTGCAATACACGATTTTCCATCCCGTGTCTTTTTGATTCTGGCTTTCACAAGTGACAGGCCCAATAGTGGGCCTTCCGGATCATATGGTGACTCAATTTTTACCTTTAAACGCACTGCCATTCTGTTCCTATTATTGGCTGTTACCAGTTTACATCCCACTTAGACCGAGAGGTTACACTATTCTCCACAACTTCTTCAACATCTATTGTTTGTTGACTTTTTGCTGATGGTCATTGTGACTGGTGTTAGGTGATACCTTTGTGTAGATTGGATTTGCATGCGTCTAATAATTCCTGATGTTTTGCATTTCTCAGTGTCCTTTTCATTTTTTTTAAGATTGAGCTAAACTTACAACTTCAAATTGCCTTCTTGAAAAATTTACCGCGTTTGGATTTTTATGGCCATTCCCTACCCCAGGACATTTTTTGAGGGCATGAGTCATTTACAGCCCTGCCGTCCTTGTGAATATTAGTGACCATGAGCAGTAGATTTAAAGCTGCTCTTTGAGGAAATGGCCTTAGGGTGGCAGCATTTCTAAGTTGCCAACTCTGCTTGCTAGGGAAACAGAACCTTGCTGCAAGTTGTGCTTTGAGGTTGCAGATTAGAGTGGAATGTGCCAGGACAAACCCCGATAAGTTTTAGCCTCCTTAATTCTTGTTTGTGTCTTTAAGTTGTAGTTTTTATCAGAGCAAATTTGATTGAAAAATGTCTTTTGTTCTAGGTGTACAGAATCTTGTTCATTTACACATACACATATAAATATTGATCTTTGGGTCCTTTTCCATGTCGGTTATTACAGAGTGTTGAGTAGACCACTCTTGGTATTCCATAGGTCTTTGGGGATTATATTTTTTATATGTATTAGTATATGTGCGTTAACCCCAATATCCTAATTTATCCATTCCTCACACCATTTCTTTGGCTTAACCATAAGTTGTCTTCTCATTCTGAGATTGTCTTTCTCTATGGAAATATGTTCATGTTTATGAATTTTCAGATAACATAAGGGATATCATAGGACATTTGTCTTTCGCATTCTGACTTACTTCACGTTGTGTGATAATCTCTAGGCTCATCTGTGGTGCTGCATATGCCATTCTTTTATTTTTTTCGTGACTGATATTCCATTCTGTCCATATACCACTTCTTCTCTGTCCATTCATCTGTTTATGGACCTTCTTTTGGCTTCCATGTCGTGGCTATTTCAATATTGCTGCAGTGCACATTTGCCTGCCTCTGTCTTTCCGATTCTGGTGGTCTTAGGTTATAGGCCCAAAAGGTGCCCTGCCGCATCATATGGTAGCTCAATTTTTACCTTTTAAAGCAGCTGCATTCAGTTTTCGTTAGTGCTGTTACCAATTACATCCCACCAGCAGCTAGAAGGTACCCAGTTCTCTAAAACCCCTTCAGCATTTCTAGTTTGTAGACTGTTTGCTGATGGTCATTTGACTGGTGTGAGCTGAAACCTTTTTGGAGGTTGGATTTGTATGTGGCTAATAATTCCTTGTACTGAGCTTTAGGCATGTCCATGTTGTTCTTTTCCTTTTTTTTTTAAAGTGTGAGTACAACTTCCCTCTTCATGTTGACTTCTTGAAAGATTTGTCATGTGTTGAATTTTCTTGCCTATTCCCTACCCCAGGGCATTTTTTGAGGGCAGATGCCATTTACAGCCCTGAGTCCTTGTGACTATTAAGCAACCATTAGCACTGGGTTTAAAGCTGCTGTTGTGGGAAACACCCACTAGGCGGCAGCATCATTACGTTCTCAACTCTTGTTATTAGGGCACCAGAGTCTCCCTGGACGTAGTGTTCCGAGGTTGTAAATTAGAGGGGAATGTGCTGGGACAAGCCCCCAGAAGTTTATGTCTCCTTACTTCTGTTTGTTTTTTAATTTAATTTATATTTCTTATCGGAGAATATTGGATTAGAGTGTTGTGATTATCTGGCTGTACAGAATCTGCTCAATGATTCATACATATGTCTGTTCATGTTCGGATTCTGTTACCATGTGTCTTATTACAGAATGTTGAGTAGACCTCGCATGGTATATGGTAGGTGTTTTGTCATTATATATTTTATATGTATTGGTGATTATATAATTCATAGAGTTTATATGTTATATGTTTATATACATTTAACATACATTAGTATATGTATGTTAGCCCCCTAATCCTAATTTATCCATCCTCCCACCTTTCATTTTGGTTAACCATTAGTTTGTTGTATAAGTGTGTGTTGTCTTTTTTTGTGGAAATGTGTTCATTGGTAGCAGTCTTAGGATAACATGTATAAATGATATCATAGGATATTTGTCATTCCCTTTTGACTTACTTAACCTAATATGATTATTGGTAGGCTCATCTGTATTCCTCAAAATGGCAGTGTTCTTTTTTTTACCGATGTTACTATTCCATTCTGTCCGTAAACCACTTTTTCTTTGTCCATTCATTTGTTTTTGGACCCTTTTTTTGCTTCCATATCTTGCCTAATTCAATATTGCGGCAGTGCACATTTGCCTGCCTCTGTCTTTCCGATTCTGGTGGTCTTAGGTTATAGACCCAAAAGGTGCCCTGCCGCATCTTATAGTAGCTCAATTTTTACCATTTAAAGCAGCTCCATTCAGTTTTCGTTAGTGCTGTTACCAATTACATCCCACCAGCAGCTAGAAGGTACAGAGTTCTCTAAAACCCCTTCAGCATTTATAGTTTGTAGACTTTTTGCTGATGGTCATTTCACTGGTGTGAGCTGAAATGTTTTTGGAGGTTGGATTTGCATGTGGCTAATAATTCCTTATACTGAGCTTTAGCCATGCCCTTTGTTTTTCTTTTCCTTTTTTTTAAAGAGTGAGTACACCTTCCCTCTTCACATTGCCTTCTTCACAAATTTGTCATGTGTTGAATTTCCTTGCCTATTCCCTACCCCAGGGCATTTTTTGTGGGCAGGTGTCATTTACAGCCCTGCAGTCCTTGTGACTCTTAGGCAACCATTAGCACTGGGTTTAAAGCTGCTGTTGTGGGAAACAGCCACAAGGCGGCAGCATTATTACGTTCTCACCTCTTGTTACTAGGGTAACAGAGTCTTCCTGGAGGCAGTGTTCCGAGGTTTTAAATTAGAGGGGAATGTGCTGGGACAAGCCCCCAGAAGTTTATGTCTCCTTAGTAATGTTTGTTTTTTAAATTTAATTTATAATTCTTATCAGAGTAATTTTTATTAGAGTGTTGTGACTGCCTGGCTGTACAGAATCTGCTCAATGATTCATACATATGTCTGTTAATCTTCGGATCCTGTTACCATGTATGTTATACAGCATGTTGAATAGACCTTCCTTGGTATTTGGTAGGTGTTTTCTCATTATATATATTATATGTATTGGTGATTATATAGTTTACATATTATATCTTTATATACATTTAACATACATTAGTATATGTATGTTAGCCCCATAATCCTAATTTATCCATCCTCCCACCTTTCATTTTGGTGAACCATTAGTTTGTTTTATAAGTGTGTGTTGTCTTTTTTGGTGGTAATATGTTCATTGGTAGCAGTCTTAGGATAACGTGTATAAATGATATCATAGGATATTTGTCATTCCCTTTTGACTTACTTAAACTAATATGATTATTGGTAGGCTCATCTGTATTCCTCAAAATGGCATTGTTCATTTTTTTTACCGAGGTTGCTATTCCATTCTGTCCGTATACCACTTTTTCTTTGTCCATTCATTTGTTTTTGGACTCTTTTTTTGCTTCCATATCTTGGCTATTTCAATATTGCTGCAGTGCACATTTGCCTGCCTCTGTCTTTCCGATTATGTCTTTCCGAATTAAGGAGGCTAAAACTTATGGGGCTTTGACTTGGCACATTCCACTCTAATCTGCAACCTCAAAGCACAACTTGCAGCAAGGTTCTGTTTCCCTAGCAAGCAGAGTTGGCAATGTAGAAATGCTGCCACCCTAAGGCCGTTTCCTCAAACGACAGCTTTAAATCTACTGCTAATGGTCAATAATATTCACAAGGTCTGCAGGGCTGTAAATGAATCATGCCCTCAAAAAATATCCTGGGGTAGGGAATGGCCATAAAAATCCAAACGGGGCAAATTTTTCAAGAAGCCAATTTGAAGTTGTGAGTTTAGCTCAATCTTAAAAAAACTTGAAAAGGACATTGATAAACACAAAACATCAGGAATTACTAGACGCAGGCAAATCCAATCTACACAAAGGTATCACCTCACACCAGTCAGAATGACCATCAGCAAAAAGTCAACAAACAATAGATGTTGAAGAAGTTGTGGAGAATAGCGTAACCTCTCGGTCTAAGTGGGATGTAAACTGGTAACAGCCAATAATAGGAACAGAATGGCAGTGCGTTTAAAGGTAAAAATTGAGTCACCATATGATCCGGAAGGCCCACTATTGGTCCTGTCACCTGTAAAAGCCAGCATCAAAAAGACACGGGATGGAGAAGCGTGTACTGCAGCAGTATTTACAACAGCCAAAACATGGAAGCAAACAAAATGTCCATCAACAGATAAATGGACAAAGAAGAAGTGGTATACGTACCGAATGGAATACTAGACTCAGGAAAAAAAAAATGAACAGTGCCGTTTTCAGGACTACAGATGAGCCTAGAAGTAATCATATTAGGTTAAGTAAGTCAAAAGGGAATGACAAATATCCTATGATATCATTTATACATGTTATCCTAAGATTGCTACCAATGAACATATTTCCACAGAAAAAGACACTCACAGACTTATAAAACAAACGAATGGTTAGCCAAAATGAAAGTTGGGAGGATGGATAAGTTAGGACTATGGGGCTAACATACATATACTAATGTATGTTAAATGTATATAAACATAAACCATATAAACTATATGAATTATAGAATCACCAATACATATAAAATATATAATGACAAAACACCTACCAAATACCAAGGGAGGTCTACTCAACATTCTGTAAAACATACATGGTAACAGGATCCAAAGATGAACAGACATATGTAGGAATTATTGAGCAGATTCTGGACAGCCACACAATCACAACACTCTAATCAAATTTACTCCAATAAGAAATAGAAATTAAATTTAAAAAACAAACAAAAGTAAGGAGACATAAACTTTTGGGGGCTTGTCCCAGCACATTCCCCTCTAATTTACAACCTCGGAACACTACGTCCAGGAAGACTCTGTTGCCCTAAAACCAAAAGTTGAGAACGTAATAATGCTGCCGCCTTGTGGCTGTTTCCCACAACAGCAGCTTTAAACCCAGTGCTAGTGGTTGCTTAATAGTCACAAGGATTGCAGGGCTGAAAATGACACCTGCCCTCAAAAAATGCCCTGGTGGAGGGAATAGGCAAGAAAATTCAACACATGACACATTTTTCAAGAAGTCAATATGAAGAGGGAAGTTGTACTCACTCTTTAAAAAAAAGGAAAAGAAAAAAATGGACACGCCTAAAGCTCAGTATAAGGAATTATTAGCCACATGCAAAGCCAACCTCCAAAAAGGTTTCAGCTCACACCAGTCAAATGACCATCAGCAGAAAGTCTACAGACTATACATGCTGAAGGGGATTTAGAGAACTGTGTACCATCTAGCTGCTGGTGGGATGTAATGGGTAACAGCACTAACGAAAACTGAATGGAGCTACTTTAAAAGGTAAAAATTGAGCTACCATATGATGCGGCAGGGCACCTTTTGGGCCTATAACCTAAGACCACCAGAATCGGAAAGACAGAGGCAGGCAAATGTGCACTGCAGCAATATTGAAATAGCCAAGATATGGAAGCAAAAAACGGTCCAAAAACAAATGAATGGACAAAGGAAAAGTGGTATACGGACAGAATGGAATAGTAACCTCGGTAAAAAAATGAACAATGCCATTTTGAGGAATACAGATGAGCCTAGAAATGACATATTAGGTTAAGTAAGTCAAAAGGGAATGACAAATATCCTATGATATCATTTATACATGTTATCCTAAGACTGCTACCAATGAACACATTTCCACAAAAAAAGACAACACACACTTATACAACAAACTAATGGTTAATCAAAATGAAAGGTGGGAGGATGGATAAATTAGGATTAGGGGGCTAACATACATATACTAATGTGTGTTAAATGTATATAAACATATAATATATAAACTCTATGAATTATATAATCACCAATACATATAAAGTATATAATGAGAAAACACCTACCAAATACCGAGGGAGGTCTACTCAACATTCTGAATATCATACATGGTAACAGGATCCGAAGATGAACAGACATATATATGAATGATTGAGCACATACTGTACAGCCAGACAATCACAACACTCTAATCAAAATTACTCTGATAAGAAATATAAATTAAATTTAAAAAAACAAACATTACTAAGGAGACATAAACTTCTGGGGGCTTGTCCCAGCACATTCCCCTCTAATTTACAGCCTCGGAACACTACTTCCAGGAAGATTTTGTTACCCTAGTAACAAGAGGTGAGAATGTAATAATGCTGCCGCCTTGTGGCTGTTTCCCACAACAGCAGCTTTAAACCCATTGCTAATGGTTGCTTAATAGTCACAAGGACTGCAGGGCTGTAAATGACAGCTGCCCACAAAAAATGCCCTGGGGTAGGGAATAGGCAAGGAAATTCAACACATGACAAATTTTTGAAGACGGCAATATGAAGAGGGAAGTTGTACTCAATCTTTAAAAAAAAAGGAGAAGAACAAAAAAGGGCATGCCTAAAGCTCAGTATAAGGAATTATTAGCCACATGCAAATCCAACCTCCAAAAAGATTTCAGCTCACACCAGTGAAATGACCATCAGCAAAAAGTCTACAAACTATAAATGCTGAAGTGGTTTTAGAGAACTCTGTACCTTCTAGCTGCTGGTGGGATGTAATGGGTAACAGCACTAATGAAAACTGAATGGAGCTGCTTTAAAAGGTAAAAATTGAGCTACCATATGATGCGGCAGGGCACCTTTTGGGCCTATAACCTAAGACCACCAGAATCGGAAAGACAGAGGCAGGCAAATGTGCACTGCAGCAATATTGAAATAGCCAAGACATGGAAGCAAAAATAAGGTCCATAAACAGATGAATGGACAAAGAAGAAGTGGTATATGGACAGAATGGAATATCAGTCACGAAAAAAATAAAAGAATGGCATATGCAGCACCACAGATGAGCCTAGAGATAATCACACAACGTGAACTAAGTCCGAATGCAAAAGACAAATGTCCTATGATATCACTTATGTTATCTGAAAATTCATAAAAATGAACATATTTCCATAGAGAAAGACAATCTCAGATTGAGAAGACAAACTTATGGTTAAGCCAAAGAAAAGGTGTGAGGAATGGATAAATTAGGATACTGGGGTTAACACACATATACTACTACATATAAAATATATAATCCCCAAAGACCTATGGAATAGCAAGTGTGGTCTACTCAACACTCTGTAATAATTGACATGGAAAAGGACCCAAAGATCAATAGATGTATGTATATGTGTAAATGAACAAGGTTCTGTACACCTAGAACAAAAGACATTTTTCAATCAAATTTGCTTGATAAAAACTACAACTTGAAGACACAAACAAGAATTAAGGAGGCTAAAACTTATGGGGGTTTGTCCTGGCACATTCCACTCTAATCTGCAACCTCAAAGCACAACTTGCAGCAAGGTTCTGTTTCCCTAGCAAGCAGAGTTGGCAATGTAGAAATGCTGCCACCCTAAGGCCGTTTCCTCAAACGACAGCTTTAAATCTACTGCTAATGGTCAATAATATTCACAAGGACTGCAGGGCTGTAAATGAATCATGCCCTCAAAAAATATCCTGGGGTAGGGAATGGCCATAAAATTCCAAACGGGGCAAATTTTTCAAGAAGCCAATTTGAAGTTGTGAGTTTAGCTCAATCTTAAAAAACATGAAAAGGACATTGATAAACGCAAAACATCAGGAATTACTAGACGCAGGCAAATCCAATCTACACAAAGGTATCACCTCACACCAGTCAGAATGACCATCAGCAAAAAGTCAACAAACAATAGATGTTGAAGAAGTTGTGGAGAATAGCGTAACCTCTCGGTCTAAGTGGGATGTAAACTGGTAACAGCCAATAATAGGAACAGAATGGCAGTGCGTTTAAAGGTAAAAATTGAGTCACCATATGATCCGGAAGGCCCACTATTGGTCCTGTCACCTGTAAAAGCCAGAATCAAAAAGACACGGGATGGAGAATCGTGTACTGCAGCAGTATTTACAACAGCCAAAACATGGAAGCAAACAAAATGTCCATCAACAGATAAATGGACAAAGAAGAAGTGGTATACGTACCGAATGGAATACTAGACTCAGGAAAAAAAAATGAACAGTGCCGTTTTCAGGACTACAGATGAGCCTAGAAATAATCATATTAGGTTAAGTAAGTCAAAAGGGAATGACAAATATCCTATGATATCATTTATACATGTTATCCTAAGATTGCTACCAATGAACATATTTCCACAGAAAAAGACACTCACAGACTTATAAAACAAACGAATGGTTAGCCAAAATGAAAGTTGGGAGGATGGATAAATTAGGACTATGGGGCTAACATACATATACTAATGTATGTTAAATGTATATAAACATAAAACATATAAACTATATGAATTATAGAATCACCAATACATATAAAATATATAATGACAAAACACCTACCAAATACCAAGGGAGGTCTACTCAACATTCTGTAAAACATACATGGTAACAGGATCCAAAGATGAACAGACATATGTAGGAATTATTGAGCAGATTCTGGACAGCCACACAATCACAACACTCTAATCAAATTTACTCCAATAAGAAATAGAAATTAAATTTAAAAAACAAACAAAAGTAAGGAGACATAAACTTTTGGGGGCTTGTCCCAGCACATTCCCCTCTAATTTACAACCTCGGAACACTACGTCCAGGAAGACTCTGTGGCCCAAAAAACAAGAGTTGAGAACGTAATAATGCTGCGCCTTGTGGCTGTTTCCCACAACAGGAGCTTTAAACCCAGTGCTAATGGTTGCTTAATAGTCACAAGGATTGCAGGGCTGAAAATGACACCTGCCCTCAAAAAATGCCCTGGTGGAGGGAATAGGCAAGAAAATTCAACACATGACAAATTTTTCAAGAAGTCAATATGAAGAGGGAAGTTGTACTCACTCTTTAAAAAAAAGGAAAAGAAAAAAATGGACACGCCTAAAGCTCAGTATAAGGAATTATTAGCCACATGCAAAGCCAACCTCCAAAAAGGTTTCAGCTCACACCAGTCAAATGACCATCAGCAGAAAGTCTACAGACTATACATGCTGAAGGGGATTTAGAGAACTGTGTACCATCTAGCTGCTGGTGGGATGTAATGGGTAACAGCACTAACGAAAACTGAATGGAGCTACTTTAAAAGGTAAAAATTGAGCTACCATATGATGCGGCAGGGCACCTTTTGGGCCTATAACCTAAGACCACCAGAATCGGAAAGACAGAGGCAGGCAAATGTGCACTGCAGCAATATTGAAATAGCCAAGATATGGAAGCAAAAAACGGTCCAAAAACAAATGAATGGACAAAGGAAAAGTGGTATACGGACAGAATGGAATAGTAACCTCGGTAAAAAAATGAACAATGCCATTTTGAGGAATACAGATGAGCCTAGAAATGACATATTAGGTTAAGTAAGTCAAAAGGGAATGACAAATATCCTATGATATCATTTATACATGTTATCCTAAGACTGCTACCAATGAACACATTTCCACAAAAAAAGACAACACACACTTATACAACAAACTAATGGTTAACCAAAATGAAAGGTGGGAGGATGGATAAATTAGGATTAGGGGGCTAACATACATATACTAATGTATGTTAAATGTATATAAACATATAATATATAAACTCTATGAATTATATAATCACCAATACATATAAAGTATATAATGAGAAAACACCTACCAAATACCGAGGGAGGTCTACTCAACATTCTGAATATCATACATGGTAACAGGATCCGAAGATGAACAGACATATATATGAATGATTGAGCACATTCTGTACAGCCAGACAATCACAACACTCTAATCAAAATTACTCTGATAAGAAATATAAATTAAATTTAAAAAAACAAACATTACTAAGGAGACATAAACTTTTGGGGGCTTGTCCCAGCACATTCCCCTCTAATTTACAGCCTCGGAACACTACTTCCAGGAAGATTTTGTTACCCTAGTAACAAGAGGTGAGAATGTAATAATGCTGCCGCCTTGTGGCTGTTTCCCACAACAGCAGCTTTAAACCCAGTGCTAATGGTTGCTTAATAGTCACAAGGACTGCAGGGCTGTAAATGACAGCTGCCCACAAAAAATGCCCTGGGGTACGGAATAGGCAAGGAAATTCAACACATGACAAATTTTTGAAGACGGCAATATGAAGAGGGAAGTTGTACTCAATCTTTAAAAAAAAGGAGAAGAAAAAAAAAGGGCATGCCTAAAGCTCAGTATAAGGAATTATTAGCCACATGCAAATCCAACCTCCAAAAAGATTTCAGCTCACACCAGTGAAATGACCATCAGCAAAAAGTCTACAAACTATAAATGCTGAAGTGGTTTTAGAGAACTCTGTACCTTCTAGCTGCTGGTGGGATGTAATGGGTAACAGCACTAATGAAAACTGAATGGAGCTGCTTTAAAAGGTAAAAATTGAGCTACCATATGATGCGGCAGGGCACCTTTTGGGCCTATAACCTAAGACCACCAGAATCGGAAAGACAGAGGCAGGCAAATGTGCACTGCAGCAATATTGAAATAGCCAAGACATGGAAGCAAAAATAAGGTCCATAAACAGATGAATGGACAAAGAAGAAGTGGTATATGGACAGAATGGAATATCAGTCACGAAAAAAATAAAAGAATGGCATATGCAGCACCACAGATGAGCCTAGAGATAATCACACAACGTGAAGTCAGAATGCAAAAGACAAATGTCCTATGATATCACTTATGTTATCTGAAAATTCATAAAAATGAACATATTTCCATAGAGAAAGACAATCTCAGATTGAGAAGACAAACTTATGGTTAAGCCAAAGAAAAGGTGTGAGGAATGGATAAATTAGGATACTGGGGTTAACACACATATACTACTACATATAAAATATATAATCCCCAAAGACCTATGGAATAGCAAGTGAGGTCTACTCAACACTCTGTAATAACTGACATGGAAAAGGACCCAAAGAGCAATAGATGTATGTATATGTGTAAATGAACAAGGTTCTGTACACCTAGAACAAAAGACATTTTTCAATCAAATTTGCTTGACAAAAACTACAACTTGAAGACACAAACAAGAATTAAGGAGGCTAAAACTTATGGGGGTTTGTCCTGGCACATTCCACTCTAATCTGCAACCTCAAAGCACAACTTGCAGCAAGGTTCTGTTTCCCTAGCAAGCAGAGTTGGCAATGTAGAAATGCTGCCACCCTAAGGCCGTTTCCTCAAACGACAGCTTTAAATCTACTGCTAATGGTCAATAATATTCACAAGGTCTGCAGGGCTGTAAATGAATCATGCCCTCAAAAAATATCCTGGGGTAGGGAATGGCCATAAAAATCCAAACGGGGCAAATTTTTCAAGAAGCCAATTTGAAGTTGTGAGTTTAGCTCAATCTTAAAAAAACTTGAAAAGGACATTGATAAACACAAAACATCAGGAATTACTAGACGCAGGCAAATCCAATCTACACAAAGGTATCACCTCACACCAGTCAGAATGACCATCAGCAAAAAGTCAACAAACAATAGATGTTGAAGAAGTTGTGGAGAATAGCGTAACCTCTCGGTCTAAGTGGGATGTAAACTGGTAACAGCCAATAATAGGAACAGAATGGCAGTGCGTTTAAAGGTAAAAATTGAGTCACCATATGATCCGGAAGGCCCACTATTGGTCCTGTCACCTGTAAAAGCCAGCATCAAAAAGACACGGGATGGAGAAGCGTGTACTGCAGCAGTATTTACAACAGCCAAAACATGGAAGCAAACAAAATGTCCATCAACAGATAAATGGACAAAGAAGAAGTGGTATACGTACCGAATGGAATACTAGACTCAGGAAAAAAAAAATGAACAGTGCCGTTTTCAGGACTACAGATGAGCCTAGAAGTAATCATATTAGGTTAAGTAAGTCAAAAGGGAATGACAAATATCCTATGATATCATTTATACATGTTATCCTAAGATTGCTACCAATGAACATATTTCCACAGAAAAAGACACTCACAGACTTATAAAACAAACGAATGGTTAGCCAAAATGAAAGTTGGGAGGATGGATAAGTTAGGACTATGGGGCTAACATACATATACTAATGTATGTTAAATGTATATAAACATAAACCATATAAACTATATGAATTATAGAATCACCAATACATATAAAATATATAATGACAAAACACCTACCAAATACCAAGGGAGGTCTACTCAACATTCTGTAAAACATACATGGTAACAGGATCCAAAGATGAACAGACATATGTAGGAATTATTGAGCAGATTCTGGACAGCCACACAATCACAACACTCTAATCAAATTTACTCCAATAAGAAATAGAAATTAAATTTAAAAAACAAACAAAAGTAAGGAGACATAAACTTTTGGGGGCTTGTCCCAGCACATTCCCCTCTAATTTACAACCTCGGAACACTACGTCCAGGAAGACTCTGTTGCCCTAAAACCAAAAGTTGAGAACGTAATAATGCTGCCGCCTTGTGGCTGTTTCCCACAACAGCAGCTTTAAACCCAGTGCTAGTGGTTGCTTAATAGTCACAAGGATTGCAGGGCTGAAAATGACACCTGCCCTCAAAAAATGCCCTGGTGGAGGGAATAGGCAAGAAAATTCAACACATGACACATTTTTCAAGAAGTCAATATGAAGAGGGAAGTTGTACTCACTCTTTAAAAAAAAGGAAAAGAAAAAAATGGACACGCCTAAAGCTCAGTATAAGGAATTATTAGCCACATGCAAAGCCAACCTCCAAAAAGGTTTCAGCTCACACCAGTCAAATGACCATCAGCAGAAAGTCTACAGACTATACATGCTGAAGGGGATTTAGAGAACTGTGTACCATCTAGCTGCTGGTGGGATGTAATGGGTAACAGCACTAACGAAAACTGAATGGAGCTACTTTAAAAGGTAAAAATTGAGCTACCATATGATGCGGCAGGGCACCTTTTGGGCCTATAACCTAAGACCACCAGAATCGGAAAGACAGAGGCAGGCAAATGTGCACTGCAGCAATATTGAAATAGCCAAGATATGGAAGCAAAAAACGGTCCAAAAACAAATGAATGGACAAAGGAAAAGTGGTATACGGACAGAATGGAATAGTAACCTCGGTAAAAAAATGAACAATGCCATTTTGAGGAATACAGATGAGCCTAGAAATGACATATTAGGTTAAGTAAGTCAAAAGGGAATGACAAATATCCTATGATATCATTTATACATGTTATCCTAAGACTGCTACCAATGAACACATTTCCACAAAAAAAGACAACACACACTTATACAACAAACTAATGGTTAATCAAAATGAAAGGTGGGAGGATGGATAAATTAGGATTAGGGGGCTAACATACATATACTAATGTGTGTTAAATGTATATAAACATATAATATATAAACTCTATGAATTATATAATCACCAATACATATAAAGTATATAATGAGAAAACACCTACCAAATACCGAGGGAGGTCTACTCAACATTCTGAATATCATACATGGTAACAGGATCCGAAGATGAACAGACATATATATGAATGATTGAGCACATACTGTACAGCCAGACAATCACAACACTCTAATCAAAATTACTCTGATAAGAAATATAAATTAAATTTAAAAAAACAAACATTACTAAGGAGACATAAACTTCTGGGGGCTTGTCCCAGCACATTCCCCTCTAATTTACAGCCTCGGAACACTACTTCCAGGAAGATTTTGTTACCCTAGTAACAAGAGGTGAGAATGTAATAATGCTGCCGCCTTGTGGCTGTTTCCCACAACAGCAGCTTTAAACCCATTGCTAATGGTTGCTTAATAGTCACAAGGACTGCAGGGCTGTAAATGACAGCTGCCCACAAAAAATGCCCTGGGGTAGGGAATAGGCAAGGAAATTCAACACATGACAAATTTTTGAAGACGGCAATATGAAGAGGGAAGTTGTACTCAATCTTTAAAAAAAAAGGAGAAGAACAAAAAAGGGCATGCCTAAAGCTCAGTATAAGGAATTATTAGCCACATGCAAATCCAACCTCCAAAAAGATTTCAGCTCACACCAGTGAAATGACCATCAGCAAAAAGTCTACAAACTATAAATGCTGAAGTGGTTTTAGAGAACTCTGTACCTTCTAGCTGCTGGTGGGATGTAATGGGTAACAGCACTAATGAAAACTGAATGGAGCTGCTTTAAAAGGTAAAAATTGAGCTACCATATGATGCGGCAGGGCACCTTTTGGGCCTATAACCTAAGACCACCAGAATCGGAAAGACAGAGGCAGGCAAATGTGCACTGCAGCAATATTGAAATAGCCAAGACATGGAAGCAAAAATAAGGTCCATAAACAGATGAATGGACAAAGAAGAAGTGGTATATGGACAGAATGGAATATCAGTCACGAAAAAAATAAAAGAATGGCATATGCAGCACCACAGATGAGCCTAGAGATAATCACACAACGTGAACTAAGTCCGAATGCAAAAGACAAATGTCCTATGATATCACTTATGTTATCTGAAAATTCATAAAAATGAACATATTTCCATAGAGAAAGACAATCTCAGATTGAGAAGACAAACTTATGGTTAAGCCAAAGAAAAGGTGTGAGGAATGGATAAATTAGGATACTGGGGTTAACACACATATACTACTACATATAAAATATATAATCCCCAAAGACCTATGGAATAGCAAGTGTGGTCTACTCAACACTCTGTAATAATTGACATGGAAAAGGACCCAAAGATCAATAGATGTATGTATATGTGTAAATGAACAAGGTTCTGTACACCTAGAACAAAAGACATTTTTCAATCAAATTTGCTTGATAAAAACTACAACTTGAAGACACAAACAAGAATTAAGGAGGCTAAAACTTATGGGGGTTTGTCCTGGCACATTCCACTCTAATCTGCAACCTCAAAGCACAACTTGCAGCAAGGTTCTGTTTCCCTAGCAAGCAGAGTTGGCAATGTAGAAATGCTGCCACCCTAAGGCCGTTTCCTCAAACGACAGCTTTAAATCTACTGCTAATGGTCAATAATATTCACAAGGACTGCAGGGCTGTAAATGAATCATGCCCTCAAAAAATATCCTGGGGTAGGGAATGGCCATAAAATTCCAAACGGGGCAAATTTTTCAAGAAGCCAATTTGAAGTTGTGAGTTTAGCTCAATCTTAAAAAACATGAAAAGGACATTGATAAACGCAAAACATCAGGAATTACTAGACGCAGGCAAATCCAATCTACACAAAGGTATCACCTCACACCAGTCAGAATGACCATCAGCAAAAAGTCAACAAACAATAGATGTTGAAGAAGTTGTGGAGAATAGCGTAACCTCTCGGTCTAAGTGGGATGTAAACTGGTAACAGCCAATAATAGGAACAGAATGGCAGTGCGTTTAAAGGTAAAAATTGAGTCACCATATGATCCGGAAGGCCCACTATTGGTCCTGTCACCTGTAAAAGCCAGAATCAAAAAGACACGGGATGGAGAATCGTGTACTGCAGCAGTATTTACAACAGCCAAAACATGGAAGCAAACAAAATGTCCATCAACAGATAAATGGACAAAGAAGAAGTGGTATACGTACCGAATGGAATACTAGACTCAGGAAAAAAAAATGAACAGTGCCGTTTTCAGGACTACAGATGAGCCTAGAAATAATCATATTAGGTTAAGTAAGTCAAAAGGGAATGACAAATATCCTATGATATCATTTATACATGTTATCCTAAGATTGCTACCAATGAACATATTTCCACAGAAAAAGACACTCACAGACTTATAAAACAAACGAATGGTTAGCCAAAATGAAAGTTGGGAGGATGGATAAATTAGGACTATGGGGCTAACATACATATACTAATGTATGTTAAATGTATATAAACATAAAACATATAAACTATATGAATTATAGAATCACCAATACATATAAAATATATAATGACAAAACACCTACCAAATACCAAGGGAGGTCTACTCAACATTCTGTAAAACATACATGGTAACAGGATCCAAAGATGAACAGACATATGTAGGAATTATTGAGCAGATTCTGGACAGCCACACAATCACAACACTCTAATCAAATTTACTCCAATAAGAAATAGAAATTAAATTTAAAAAACAAACAAAAGTAAGGAGACATAAACTTTTGGGGGCTTGTCCCAGCACATTCCCCTCTAATTTACAACCTCGGAACACTACGTCCAGGAAGACTCTGTGGCCCAAAAAACAAGAGTTGAGAACGTAATAATGCTGCGCCTTGTGGCTGTTTCCCACAACAGGAGCTTTAAACCCAGTGCTAATGGTTGCTTAATAGTCACAAGGATTGCAGGGCTGAAAATGACACCTGCCCTCAAAAAATGCCCTGGTGGAGGGAATAGGCAAGAAAATTCAACACATGACAAATTTTTCAAGAAGTCAATATGAAGAGGGAAGTTGTACTCACTCTTTAAAAAAAAGGAAAAGAAAAAAATGGACACGCCTAAAGCTCAGTATAAGGAATTATTAGCCACATGCAAAGCCAACCTCCAAAAAGGTTTCAGCTCACACCAGTCAAATGACCATCAGCAGAAAGTCTACAGACTATACATGCTGAAGGGGATTTAGAGAACTGTGTACCATCTAGCTGCTGGTGGGATGTAATGGGTAACAGCACTAACGAAAACTGAATGGAGCTACTTTAAAAGGTAAAAATTGAGCTACCATATGATGCGGCAGGGCACCTTTTGGGCCTATAACCTAAGACCACCAGAATCGGAAAGACAGAGGCAGGCAAATGTGCACTGCAGCAATATTGAAATAGCCAAGATATGGAAGCAAAAAACGGTCCAAAAACAAATGAATGGACAAAGGAAAAGTGGTATACGGACAGAATGGAATAGTAACCTCGGTAAAAAAATGAACAATGCCATTTTGAGGAATACAGATGAGCCTAGAAATGACATATTAGGTTAAGTAAGTCAAAAGGGAATGACAAATATCCTATGATATCATTTATACATGTTATCCTAAGACTGCTACCAATGAACACATTTCCACAAAAAAAGACAACACACACTTATACAACAAACTAATGGTTAACCAAAATGAAAGGTGGGAGGATGGATAAATTAGGATTAGGGGGCTAACATACATATACTAATGTATGTTAAATGTATATAAACATATAATATATAAACTCTATGAATTATATAATCACCAATACATATAAAGTATATAATGAGAAAACACCTACCAAATACCGAGGGAGGTCTACTCAACATTCTGAATATCATACATGGTAACAGGATCCGAAGATGAACAGACATATATATGAATGATTGAGCACATTCTGTACAGCCAGACAATCACAACACTCTAATCAAAATTACTCTGATAAGAAATATAAATTAAATTTAAAAAAACAAACATTACTAAGGAGACATAAACTTTTGGGGGCTTGTCCCAGCACATTCCCCTCTAATTTACAGCCTCGGAACACTACTTCCAGGAAGATTTTGTTACCCTAGTAACAAGAGGTGAGAATGTAATAATGCTGCCGCCTTGTGGCTGTTTCCCACAACAGCAGCTTTAAACCCAGTGCTAATGGTTGCTTAATAGTCACAAGGACTGCAGGGCTGTAAATGACAGCTGCCCACAAAAAATGCCCTGGGGTACGGAATAGGCAAGGAAATTCAACACATGACAAATTTTTGAAGACGGCAATATGAAGAGGGAAGTTGTACTCAATCTTTAAAAAAAAGGAGAAGAAAAAAAAAGGGCATGCCTAAAGCTCAGTATAAGGAATTATTAGCCACATGCAAATCCAACCTCCAAAAAGATTTCAGCTCACACCAGTGAAATGACCATCAGCAAAAAGTCTACAAACTATAAATGCTGAAGTGGTTTTAGAGAACTCTGTACCTTCTAGCTGCTGGTGGGATGTAATGGGTAACAGCACTAATGAAAACTGAATGGAGCTGCTTTAAAAGGTAAAAATTGAGCTACCATATGATGCGGCAGGGCACCTTTTGGGCCTATAACCTAAGACCACCAGAATCGGAAAGACAGAGGCAGGCAAATGTGCACTGCAGCAATATTGAAATAGCCAAGACATGGAAGCAAAAATAAGGTCCATAAACAGATGAATGGACAAAGAAGAAGTGGTATATGGACAGAATGGAATATCAGTCACGAAAAAAATAAAAGAATGGCATATGCAGCACCACAGATGAGCCTAGAGATAATCACACAACGTGAAGTCAGAATGCAAAAGACAAATGTCCTATGATATCACTTATGTTATCTGAAAATTCATAAAAATGAACATATTTCCATAGAGAAAGACAATCTCAGATTGAGAAGACAAACTTATGGTTAAGCCAAAGAAAAGGTGTGAGGAATGGATAAATTAGGATACTGGGGTTAACACACATATACTACTACATATAAAATATATAATCCCCAAAGACCTATGGAATAGCAAGTGAGGTCTACTCAACACTCTGTAATAACTGACATGGAAAAGGACCCAAAGAGCAATAGATGTATGTATATGTGTAAATGAACAAGGTTCTGTACACCTAGAACAAAAGACATTTTTCAATCAAATTTGCTTGACAAAAACTACAACTTGAAGACACAAACAAGAATTAAGGAGGCTAAAACTTATGGGGGTTTGTCCTGGCACATTCCACTCTAATCTGCAACCTCAAAGCACAACTTGCAGCAAGGTTCTGTTTCCCTAGCAAGCAGAGTTGGCAATGTAGAAATGCTGCCACCCTAAGGCCGTTTCCTCAAACGACAGCTTTAAATCTACTGCTAATGGTCAATAATATTCACAAGGACTGCAGGGCTGTAAATGAATCATGCCCTCAAAAAATATCCTGGGGTAGGGAATGGCCATAAAAATCCAAACGGGGCAAATTTTTCAAGAAGCCAATTTGAAGTTGTGAGTTTAGCTCAATCTTAAAAAAACATGAAAAGGACATTGATAAAGGCAAAACATCAGGAATTACTAGACGCAGGCAAATCCAATCTACACAAAGGTATCACCTCACACCAGTCAGAATGACCATCAGCAAAAAGTCAACAAACAATAGATGTTGAAGAAGTTGTGGAGAATAGCGTAACCTCTCGGTCTAAGTGGGATGTAAACTGGTAACAGCCAATAATAGGAACAGAATGGCAGTGCGTTTAAAGGTAAAAATTGAGTCACCATATGATCCGGAAGGCCCACTATTGGTCCTGTCACCTGTAAAAGCCAGAATCAAAAAGACACGGGATGGAGAAGCGTGTACTGCAGCAGTATTTACAACAGCCAAAACATGGAAGCAAACAAAATGTCCATCAACAGATAAATGGACAAAGAAGAAGTGGTATACGTACCGAATGGAATACTAGACTCAGGAAAAAAAAAAATGAACAGTGCCGTTTTCAGGACTACAGATGAGCCTAGAAATAATCATATTAGGTTAAGTAAGTCAAAAGGGAATGACAAATATCCTATGATATCATTTATACATGTTATCCTAAGATTGCTACCAATGAACATATTTCCACAGAAAAAGACACTCACAGACTTATAAAACAAACGAATGGTTAGCCAAAATGAAAGTTGGGAGGATGGATAAGTTAGGACTATGGGGCTAACATACATATACTAATGTATGTTAAATGTATATAAACATAAACCATATAAACTATATGAATTATAGAATCACCAATACATATAAAATATATAATGACAAAACACCTACCAAATACCAAGGGAGGTCTACTCAACATTCTGTAAAACATACATGGTAACAGGATCCAAAGATGAACAGACATATGTAGGAATTATTGAGCAGATTCTGGACAGCCACACAATCACAACACTCTAATCAAATTTACTCCAATAAGAAATAGAAATTAAATTTAAAAAACAAACAAAAGTAAGGAGACATAAACTTTTGGGGGCTTGTCCCAGCACATTCCCCTCTAATTTACAACCTCGGAACACTACGTCCAGGAAGACTCTGTTGCCCTAAAACCAAAAGTTGAGAACGTAATAATGCTGCCGCCTTGTGGCTGTTTCCCACAACAGCAGCTTTAAACCCAGTGCTAGTGGTTGCTTAATAGTCACAAGGATTGCAGGGCTGAAAATGACACCTGCCCTCAAAAAATGCCCTGGTGGAGGGAATAGGCAAGAAAATTCAACACATGACACATTTTTCAAGAAGTCAATATGAAGAGGGAAGTTGTACTCACTCTTTAAAAAAAAGGAAAAGAAAAAAATGGACACGCCTAAAGCTCAGTATAAGGAATTATTAGCCACATGCAAAGCCAACCTCCAAAAAGGTTTCAGCTCACACCAGTCAAATGACCATCAGCAGAAAGTCTACAGACTATACATGCTGAAGGGGATTTAGAGAACTGTGTACCATCTAGCTGCTGGTGGGATGTAATGGGTAACAGCACTAACGAAAACTGAATGGAGCTACTTTAAAAGGTAAAAATTGAGCTACCATATGATGCGGCAGGGCACCTTTTGGGCCTATAACCTAAGACCACCAGAATCGGAAAGACAGAGGCAGGCAAATGTGCACTGCAGCAATATTGAAATAGCCAAGATATGGAAGCAAAAAACGGTCCAAAAACAAATGAATGGACAAAGGAAAAGTGGTATACGGACAGAATGGAATAGTAACCTCGGTAAAAAAATGAACAATGCCATTTTGAGGAATACAGATGAGCCTAGAAATGACATATTAGGTTAAGTAAGTCAAAAGGGAATGACAAATATCCTATGATATCATTTATACATGTTATCCTAAGACTGCTACCAATGAACACATTTCCACAAAAAAAGACAACACACACTTATACAACAAACTAATGGTTAACCAAAATGAAAGGTGGGAGGATGGATAAATTAGGATTAGGGGGCTAACATACATATACTAATGTGTGTTAAATGTATATAAACATATAATATATAAACTCTATGAATTATATAATCACCAATACATATAAAGTATATAATGAGAAAACACCTACCAAATACCGAGGGAGGTCTACTCAACATTCTGAATATCATACATGGTAACAGGATCCGAAGATGAACAGACATATATATGAATGATTGAGCACATTCTGTACAGCCAGACAATCACAACACTCTAATCAAAATTACTCTGATAAGAAATATAAATTAAATTTAAAAAAACAAACATTACTAAGGAGACATAAACTTCTGGGGGCTTGTCCCAGCACATTCCCCTCTAATTTACAGCCTCGGAACACTACTTCCAGGAAGATTTTGTTACCCTAGTAACAAGAGGTGAGAATGTAATAATGCTGCCGCCTTGTGGCTGTTTCCCACAACAGCAGCTTTAAACCCAGTGCTAATGGTTGCTTAATAGTCACAAGGACTGCAGGGCTGTAAATGACAGCTGCCCACAAAAAATGCCCTGGGGTACGGAATAGGCAAGGAAATTCAACACATGACAAATTTTTGAAGACGGCAATATGAAGAGGGAAGTTGTACTCAATCTTTAAAAAAAAGGAGAAGAAAAAAAAAGGGCATGCCTAAAGCTCAGTATAAGGAATTATTAGCCACATGCAAATCCAACCTCCAAAAAGATTTCAGCTCACACCAGTGAAATGACCATCAGCAAAAAGTCTACAAACTATAAATGCTGAAGTGGTTTTAGAGAACTCTGTACCTTCTAGCTGCTGGTGGGATGTAATGGGTAACAGCACTAATGAAAACTGAATGGAGCTGCTTTAAAAGGTAAAAATTGAGCTACCATATGATGCGGCAGGGCACCTTTTGGGCCTATAACCTAAGACCACCAGAATCGGAAAGACAGAGGCAGGCAAATGTGCACTGCAGCAATATTGAAATAGCCAAGACATGGAAGCAAAAATAAGGTCCATAAACAGATGAATGGACAAAGAAGAAGTGGTATATGGACAGAATGGAATATCAGTCACGAAAAAAATAAAAGAATGGCATATGCAGCACCACAGATGAGCCTAGAGATAATCACACAACGTGAAGTCAGAATGCAAAAGACAAATGTCCTATGATATCACTTATGTTATCTGAAAATTCATAAAAATGAACATATTTCCATAGAGAAAGACAATCTCAGATTGAGAAGACAAACTTATGGTTAAGCCAAAGAAAAGGTGTGAGGAATGGATAAATTAGGATACTGGGGTTAACACACATATACTACTACATATAAAATATATAATCCCCAAAGACCTATGGAATAGCAAGTGAGGTCTACTCAACACTCTGTAATAACTGACATGGAAAAGGACCCAAAGAGCAATAGATGTATGTATATGTGTAAATGAACAAGGTTCTGTACACCTAGAACAAAAGACATTTTTCAATCAAATTTACTTGACAAAAACTACAACTTGAAGACACAAACAAGAATTAAGGAGGCTAAAACTTATGGGGGTTTGTCCTGGCACATTCCACTCTAATCTGCAACCTCAAAGCACAACTTGCAGCAAGGTTCTGTTTCCCTAGCAAGCAGAGTTGGCAATGTAGAAATGCTGCCACCCTAAGGCCGTTTCCTCAAACGACAGCTTTAAATCTACTGCTAATGGTCAATAATATTCACAAGGACTGCAGGGCTGTAAATGAATCATGCCCTCAAAAAATATCCTGGGGTAGGGAATGGCCATAAAAATCCAAACGGGGCAAATTTTTCAAGAAGCCAATTTGAAGTTGTGAGTTTAGCTCAATCTTAAAAAAACATGAAAAGGACATTGATAAAGGCAAAACATCAGGAATTACTAGACGCAGGCAAATCCAATCTACACAAAGGTATCACCTCACACCAGTCAGAATGACCATCAGCAAAAAGTCAACAAACAATAGATGTTGAAGAAGTTGTGGAGAATAGCGTAACCTCTCGGTCTAAGTGGGATGTAAACTGGTAACAGCCAATAATAGGAACAGAATGGCAGTGCGTTTAAAGGTAAAAATTGAGTCACCATATGATCCGGAAGGCCCACTATTGGTCCTGTCACCTGTAAAAGCCAGAATCAAAAAGACACGGGATGGAGAAGCGTGTACTGCAGCAGTATTTACAACAGCCAAAACATGGAAGCAAACAAAATGTCCATCAACAGATAAATGGACAAAGAAGAAGTGGTATACGTACCGAATGGAATACTAGACTCAGGAAAAAAAAAAATGAACAGTGCCGTTTTCAGGACTACAGATGAGCCTAGAAATAATCATATTAGGTTAAGTAAGTCAAAAGGGAATGACAAATATCCTATGATATCATTTATACATGTTATCCTAAGATTGATACCAATGAACATATTTCCACAGAAAAAGACACTCACAGACTTATAAAACAAACGAATGGTTAGCCAAAATGAAAGTTGGGAGGATGGATAAGTTAGGACTATGGGGCTAACATACATATACTAATGTATGTTAAATGTATATAAACATAAACCATATAAACTATATGAATTATAGAATCACCAATACATATAAAATATATAATGACAAAACACCTACCAAATACCAAGGGAGGTCTACTCAACATTTTGTAAAACATACATGGTAACAGGATCCAAAGATGAACAGACATATGTAGGAATTATTGAGCAGATTCTGGACAGCCACACAATCACAACACTCTAATCAAATTTACTCCAATAAGAAATAGAAATTAAATTTAAAAAACAAACAAAAGTAAGGAGACATAAACTTTTGGGGGCTTGTCCCAGCACATTCCCCTCTAATTTACAACCTCGGAACACTACGTCCAGGAAGACTCTGTTGCCCTAAAACCAAAAGTTGAGAACGTAATAATGCTGCCGCCTTGTGGCTGTTTCCCACAACAGCAGCTTTAAACCCAGTGCTAGTGGTTGCTTAATAGTCACAAGGATTGCAGGGCTGAAAATGACACCTGCCCTCAAAAAATGCCCTGGTGGAGGGAATAGGCAAGAAAATTCAACACATGACACATTTTTCAAGAAGTCAATATGAAGAGGGAAGTTGTACTCACTCTTTAAAAAAAAGGAAAAGAAAAAAATGGACACGCCTAAAGCTCAGTATAAGGAATTATTAGCCACATGCAAAGCCAACCTCCAAAAAGGTTTCAGCTCACACCAGTCAAATGACCATCAGCAGAAAGTCTACAGACTATACATGCTGAAGGGGATTTAGAGAACTGTGTACCATCTAGCTGCTGGTGGGATGTAATGGGTAACAGCACTAACGAAAACTGAATGGAGCTACTTTAAAAGGTAAAAATTGAGCTACCATATGATGCGGCAGGGCACCTTTTGGGCCTATAACCTAAGACCACCAGAATCGGAAAGACAGAGGCAGGCAAATGTGCACTGCAGCAATATTGAAATAGCCAAGATATGGAAGCAAAAAACGGTCCAAAAACAAATGAATGGACAAAGGAAAAGTGGTATACGGACAGAATGGAATAGTAACCTCGGTAAAAAAATGAACAATGCCATTTTGAGGAATACAGATGAGCCTAGAAATGACATATTAGGTTAAGTAAGTCAAAAGGGAATGACAAATATCCTATGATATCATTTATACATGTTATCCTAAGACTGCTACCAATGAACACATTTCCACAAAAAAAGACAACACACACTTATACAACAAACTAATGGTTAACCAAAATGAAAGGTGGGAGGATGGATAAATTAGGATTAGGGGGCTAACATACATATACTAATGTGTGTTAAATGTATATAAACATATAATATATAAACTCTATGAATTATATAATCACCAATACATATAAAGTATATAATGAGAAAACACCTACCAAATACCGAGGGAGGTCTACTCAACATTCTGAATATCATACATGGTAACAGGATCCGAAGATGAACAGACATATATATGAATGATTGAGCACATTCTGTACAGCCAGACAATCACAACACTCTAATCAAAATTACTCTGATAAGAAATATAAATTAAATTTAAAAAAACAAACATTACTAAGGAGACATAAACTTCTGGGGGCTTGTCCCAGCACATTCCCCTCTAATTTACAGCCTCGGAACACTACTTCCAGGAAGATTTTGTTACCCTAGTAACAAGAGGTGAGAATGTAATAATGCTGCCGCCTTGTGGCTGTTTCCCACAACAGCAGCTTTAAACCCAGTGCTAATGGTTGCTTAATAGTCACAAGGACTGCAGGGCTGTAAATGACAGCTGCCCACAAAAAATGCCCTGGGGTACGGAATAGGCAAGGAAATTCAACACATGACAAATTTTTGAAGACGGCAATATGAAGAGGGAAGTTGTACTCAATCTTTAAAAAAAAGGAGAAGAAAAAAAAAGGGCATGCCTAAAGCTCAGTATAAGGAATTATTAGCCACATGCAAATCCAACCTCCAAAAAGATTTCAGCTCACACCAGTGAAATGACCATCAGCAAAAAGTCTACAAACTATAAATGCTGAAGTGGTTTTAGAGAACTCTGTACCTTCTAGCTGCTGGTGGGATGTAATGGGTAACAGCACTAATGAAAACTGAATGGAGCTGCTTTAAAAGGTAAAAATTGAGCTACCATATGATGCGGCAGGGCACCTTTTGGGCCTATAACCTAAGACCACCAGAATCGGAAAGACAGAGGCAGGCAAATGTGCACTGCAGCAATATTGAAATAGCCAAGACATGGAAGCAAAAATAAGGTCCATAAACAGATGAATGGACAAAGAAGAAGTGGTATATGGACAGAATGGAATATCAGTCACGAAAAAAATAAAAGAATGGCATATGCAGCACCACAGATGAGCCTAGAGATAATCACACAACGTGAAGTCAGAATGCAAAAGACAAATGTCCTATGATATCACTTATGTTATCTGAAAATTCATAAAAATGAACATATTTCCATAGAGAAAGACAATCTCAGATTGAGAAGACAAACTTATGGTTAAGCCAAAGAAAAGGTGTGAGGAATGGATAAATTAGGATACTGGGGTTAACACACATATACTACTACATATAAAATATATAATCCCCAAAGACCTATGGAATAGCAAGTGAGGTCTACTCAACACTCTGTAATAACTGACATGGAAAAGGACCCAAAGAGCAATAGATGTATGTATATGTGTAAATGAACAAGGTTCTGTACACCTAGAACAAAAGACATTTTTCAATCAAATTTACTTGACAAAAACTACAACTTGAAGACACAAACAAGAATTAAGGAGGCTAAAACTTATGGGGGTTTGTCCTGGCACATTCCACTCTAATCTGCAACCTCAAAGCACAACTTGCAGCAAGGTTCTGTTTCCCTAGCAAGCAGAGTTGGCAATGTAGAAATGCTGCCACCCTAAGGCCGTTTCCTCAAACGACAGCTTTAAATCTACTGCTAATGGTCAATAATATTCACAAGGACTGCAGGGCTGTAAATGAATCATGCCCTCAAAAAATATCCTGGGGTAGGGAATGGCCATAAAAATCCAAACGGGGCAAATTTTTCAAGAAGCCAATTTGAAGTTGTGAGTTTAGCTCAATCTTAAAAAAACATGAAAAGGACATTGATAAAGGCAAAACATCAGGAATTACTAGACGCAGGCAAATCCAATCTACACAAAGGTATCACCTCACACCAGTCAGAATGACCATCAGCAAAAAGTCAACAAACAATAGATGTTGAAGAAGTTGTGGAGAATAGCGTAACCTCTCGGTCTAAGTGGGATGTAAACTGGTAACAGCCAATAATAGGAACAGAATGGCAGTGCGTTTAAAGGTAAAAATTGAGTCACCATATGATCCGGAAGGCCCACTATTGGTCCTGTCACCTGTAAAAGCCAGAATCAAAAAGACACGGGATGGAGAAGCGTGTACTGCAGCAGTATTTACAACAGCCAAAACATGGAAGCAAACAAAATGTCCATCAACAGATAAATGGACAAAGAAGAAGTGGTATACGTACCGAATGGAATACTAGACTCAGGAAAAAAAAAAATGAACAGTGCCGTTTTCAGGACTACAGATGAGCCTAGAAATAATCATATTAGGTTAAGTAAGTCAAAAGGGAATGACAAATATCCTATGATATCATTTATACATGTTATCCTAAGATTGATACCAATGAACATATTTCCACAGAAAAAGACACTCACAGACTTATAAAACAAACGAATGGTTAGCCAAAATGAAAGTTGGGAGGATGGATAAGTTAGGACTATGGGGCTAACATACATATACTAATGTATGTTAAATGTATATAAACATAAACCATATAAACTATATGAATTATAGAATCACCAATACATATAAAATATATAATGACAAAACACCTACCAAATACCAAGGGAGGTCTACTCAACATTTTGTAAAACATACATGGTAACAGGATCCAAAGATGAACAGACATATGTAGGAATTATTGAGCAGATTCTGGACAGCCACACAATCACAACACTCTAATCAAATTTACTCCAATAAGAAATAGAAATTAAATTTAAAAAACAAACAAAAGTAAGGAGACATAAACTTTTGGGGGCTTGTCCCAGCACATTCCCCTCTAATTTACAACCTCGGAACACTACGTCCAGGAAGACTCTGTTGCCCTAAAACCAAAAGTTGAGAACGTAATAATGCTGCCGCCTTGTGGCTGTTTCCCACAACAGCAGCTTTAAACCCAGTGCTAGTGGTTGCTTAATAGTCACAAGGATTGCAGGGCTGAAAATGACACCTGCCCTCAAAAAATGCCCTGCTGGAGGGAATAGGCAAGAAAATTCAACACATGACAAATTTTTCAAGAAGTCAATATGAAGAGGGAAGTTGTACTCACTCTTTAAAAAAAAGGAAAAGAAAAAAATGGACACGCCTAAAGCTCAGTATAAGGAATTATTAGCCACATGCAAAGCCAACCTCCAAAAAGGTTTCAGCTCACACCAGTCAAATGACCATCAGCAGAAAGTCTACAGACTATACATGCTGAAGGGGATTTAGAGAACTGTGTACCATCTAGCTGCTGGTGGGATGTAATGGGTAACAGCACTAACGAAAACTGAATGGAGCTACTTTAAAAGGTAAAAATTGAGCTACCATATGATGCGGCAGGGCACCTTTTGGGCCTATAACCTAAGACCACCAGAATCGGAAAGACAGAGGCAGGCAAATGTGCACTGCAGCAATATTGAAATAGCCAAGATATGGAAGCAAAAAACGGTCCAAAAACAAATGAATGGACAAAGGAAAAGTGGTATACGGACAGAATGGAATAGTAACCTCGGTAAAAAAATGAACAATGCCATTTTGAGGAATACAGATGAGCCTAGAAATGACATATTAGGTTAAGTAAGTCAAAAGGGAATGACAAATATCCTATGATATCATTTATACATGTTATCCTAAGACTGCTACCAATGAACACATTTCCACAAAAAAAGACAACACACACTTATACAACAAACTAATGGTTAACCAAAATGAAAGGTGGGAGGATGGATAAATTAGGATTAGGGGGCTAACATACATATACTAATGTGTGTTAAATGTATATAAACATATAATATATAAACTCTATGAATTATATAATCACCAATACATATAAAGTATATAATGAGAAAACACCTACCAAATACCGAGGGAGGTCTACTCAACATTCTGAATATCATACATGGTAACAGGATCCGAAGATGAACAGACATATATATGAATGATTGAGCACATACTGTACAGCCAGACAATCACAACACTCTAATCAAAATTACTCTGATAAGAAATATAAATTAAATTTAAAAAAACAAACATTACTAAGGAGACATAAACTTCTGGGGGCTTGTCCCAGCACATTCCCCTCTAATTTACAGCCTCGGAACACTACTTCCAGGAAGATTTTGTTACCCTAGTAACAAGAGGTGAGAATGTAATAATGCTGCTGCCTTGTGGCTGTTTCCCACAACAGCAGCTTTAAACCCAGTGCTAATGGTTGCTTAATAGTCACAAGGACTGCAGGGCTGTAAATGACAGCTGCCCACAAAAAATGCCCTGGGGTAGGGAATAGGCAAGGAAATTCAACACATGACAAATTTTTGAAGAAGGCAATATGAAGAGGGAAGTTGTACTCAATCTTTAAAAAAAAAGGAGAAGAACAAAAAAGGGCATGCCTAAAGCTCAGTATAAGGAATTATTAGCCACATGCAAATCCAACCTCCAAAAAGATTTCAGCTCACACCAGTGAAATGACCATCAGCAAAAAGTCTACAAACTATAAATGCTGAAGTGGTTTTAGAGAACTCTGTACCTTCTAGCTGCTGGTGGGATGTAATGGGTAACAGCACTAATGAAAACTGAATGGAGCTGCTTTAAAAGGTAAAAATTGAGCTACCATATGATGCGGCAGGGCACCTTTTGGGCCTATAACCTAAGACCACCAGAATCGGAAAGACAGAGGCAGGCAAATGTGCACTGCAGCAATATTGAAATAGCCAAGACATGGAAGCAAAAATAAGGTCCATAAACAGATGAATGGACAAAGAAGAAGTGGTATATGGACAGAATGGAATATCAGTCACGAAAAAAATAAAAGAATGGCATATGCAGCACCACAGATGAGCCTAGAGATAATCACACAACGTGAACTAAGTCCGAATGCAAAAGACAAATGTCCTATGATATCACTTATGTTATCTGAAAATTCATAAAAATGAACATATTTCCATAGAGAAAGACAATCTCAGATTGAGAAGACAAACTTATGGTTAAGCCAAAGAAAAGGTGTGAGGAATGGATAAATTAGGATACTGGGGTTAACACACATATACTACTACATATAAAATATATAATCCCCAAAGACCTATGGAATAGCAAGTGTGGTCTACTCAACACTCTGTAATAATTGACATGGAAAAGGACCCAAAGATCAATAGATGTATGTATATGTGTAAATGAACAAGGTTCTGTACACCTAGAACAAAAGACATTTTTCAATCAAATTTGCTTGATAAAAACTACAACTTGAAGACACAAACAAGAATTAAGGAGGCTAAAACTTATGGGGGTTTGTCCTGGCACATTCCACTCTAATCTGCAACCTCAAAGCACAACTTGCAGCAAGGTTCTGTTTCCCTAGCAAGCAGAGTTGGCAATGTAGAAATGCTGCCACCCTAAGGCCGTTTCCTCAAACGACAGCTTTAAATCTACTGCTAATGGTCAATAATATTCACAAGGACTGCAGGGCTGTAAATGAATCATGCCCTCAAAAAATATCCTGGGGTAGGGAATGGCCATAAAATTCCAAACGGGGCAAATTTTTCAAGAAGCCAATTTGAAGTTGTGAGTTTAGCTCAATCTTAAAAAAACATGAAAAGGACATTGATAAACGCAAAACATCAGGAATTACTAGACGCAGGCAAATCCAATCTACACAAAGGTATCACCTCACACCAGTCAGAATGACCATCAGCAAAAAGTCAACAAACAATAGATGTTGAAGAAGTTGTGGAGAATAGCGTAACCTCTCGGTCTAAGTGGGATGTAAACTGGTAACAGCCAATAATAGGAACAGAATGGCAGTGCGTTTAAAGGTAAAAATTGAGTCACCATATGATCCGGAAGGCCCACTATTGGTCCTGTCACCTGTAAAAGCCAGAATCAAAAAGACACGGGATGGAGAAGCGTGTACTGCAGCAGTATTTACAACAGCCAAAACATGGAAGCAAACAAAATGTCCATCAACAGATAAATGGACAAAGAAGAAGTGGTATACGTACCGAATGGAATACTAGACTCAGGAAAAAAAAATGAACAGTGCCGTTTTCAGGACTACAGATGAGCCTAGAAATAATCATATTAGGTTAAGTAAGTCAAAAGGGAATGACAAATATCCTATGATATCATTTATACATGTTATCCTAAGATTGCTACCAATGAACATATTTCCACAGAAAAAGACACTCACAGACTTATAAAACAAACGAATGGTTAGCCAAAATGAAAGTTGGGAGGATGGATAAATTAGGACTATGGGGCTAACATACATATACTAATGTATGTTAAATGTATATAAACATAAAACATATAAACTATATGAATTATAGAATCACCAATACATATAAAATATATAATGACAAAACACCTACCAAATACCAAGGGAGGTCTACTCAACATTCTGTAAAACATACATGGTAACAGGATCCAAAGATGAACAGACATATGTAGGAATTATTGAGCAGATTCTGGACAGCCACACAATCACAACACTCTAATCAAATTTACTCCAATAAGAAATAGAAATTAAATTTAAAAAACAAACAAAAGTAAGGAGACATAAACTTTTGGGGGCTTGTCCCAGCACATTCCCCTCTAATTTACAACCTCGGAACACTACGTCCAGGAAGACTCTGTGGCCCAAAAAACAAGAGTTGAGAACGTAATAATGCTGCGCCTTGTGGCTGTTTCCCACAACAGGAGCTTTAAACCCAGTGCTAATGGTTGCTTAATAGTCACAAGGATTGCAGGGCTGAAAATGACACCTGCCCTCAAAAAATGCCCTGGTGGAGGGAATAGGCAAGAAAATTCAACACATGACAAATTTTTCAAGAAGTCAATATGAAGAGGGAAGTTGTACTCACTCTTTAAAAAAAAGGAAAAGAAAAAAATGGACACGCCTAAAGCTCAGTATAAGGAATTATTAGCCACATGCAAAGCCAACCTCCAAAAAGGTTTCAGCTCACACCAGTCAAATGACCATCAGCAGAAAGTCTACAGACTATACATGCTGAAGGGGATTTAGAGAACTGTGTACCATCTAGCTGCTGGTGGGATGTAATGGGTAACAGCACTAACGAAAACTGAATGGAGCTACTTTAAAAGGTAAAAATTGAGCTACCATATGATGCGGCAGGGCACCTTTTGGGCCTATAACCTAAGACCACCAGAATCGGAAAGACAGAGGCAGGCAAATGTGCACTGCAGCAATATTGAAATAGCCAAGATATGGAAGCAAAAAACGGTCCAAAAACAAATGAATGGACAAAGGAAAAGTGGTATACGGACAGAATGGAATAGTAACCTCGGTAAAAAAATGAACAATGCCATTTTGAGGAATACAGATGAGCCTAGAAATGACATATTAGGTTAAGTAAGTCAAAAGGGAATGACAAATATCCTATGATATCATTTATACATGTTATCCTAAGACTGCTACCAATGAACACATTTCCACAAAAAAAGACAACACACACTTATACAACAAACTAATGGTTAACCAAAATGAAAGGTGGGAGGATGGATAAATTAGGATTAGGGGGCTAACATACATATACTAATGTGTGTTAAATGTATATAAACATATAATATATAAACTCTATGAATTATATAATCACCAATACATATAAAGTATATAATGAGAAAACACCTACCAAATACCGAGGGAGGTCTACTCAACATTCTGAATATCATACATGGTAACAGGATCCGAAGATGAACAGACATATATATGAATGATTGAGCACATTCTGTACAGCCAGACAATCACAACACTCTAATCAAAATTACTCTGATAAGAAATATAAATTAAATTTAAAAAAACAAACATTACTAAGGAGACATAAACTTCTGGGGGCTTGTCCCAGCACATTCCCCTCTAATTTACAGCCTCGGAACACTACTTCCAGGAAGATTTTGTTACCCTAGTAACAAGAGGTGAGAATGTAATAATGCTGCCGCCTTGTGGCTGTTTCCCACAACAGCAGCTTTAAACCCAGTGCTAATGGTTGCTTAATAGTCACAAGGACTGCAGGGCTGTAAATGACAGCTGCCCACAAAAAATGCCCTGGGGTAGGGAATAGGCAAGGAAATTCAACACATGACAAATTTTTGAAGACGGCAATATGAAGAGGGAAGTTGTACTCAATCTTTAAAAAAAAGGAGAAGAAAAAAAAAGGGCATGCCTAAAGCTCAGTATAAGGAATTATTAGCCACATGCAAATCCAACCTCCAAAAAGATTTCAGCTCACACCAGTGAAATGACCATCAGCAAAAAGTCTACAAACTATAAATGCTGAAGTGGTTTTAGAGAACTCTGTACCTTCTAGCTGCTGGTGGGATGTAATGGGTAACAGCACTAATGAAAACTGAATGGAGCTGCTTTAAAAGGTAAAAATTGAGCTACCATATGATGCGGCAGGGCACCTTTTGGGCCTATAACCTAAGACCACCAGAATCGGAAAGACAGAGGCAGGCAAATGTGCACTGCAGCAATATTGAAATAGCCAAGACATGGAAGCAAAAATAAGGTCCATAAACAGATGAATGGACAAAGAAGAAGTGGTATATGGACAGAATGGAATATCAGTCACGAAAAAAATAAAAGAATGGCATATGCAGCACCACAGATGAGCCTAGAGATAATCACACAACGTGAAGTCAGAATGCAAAAGACAAATGTCCTATGATATCACTTATGTTATCTGAAAATTCATAAAAATGAACATATTTCCATAGAGAAAGACAATCTCAGATTGAGAAGACAAACTTATGGTTAAGCCAAAGAAAAGGTGTGAGGAATGGATAAATTAGGATACTGGGGTTAACACACATATACTACTACATATAAAATATATAATCCCCAAAGACCTATGGAATAGCAAGTGAGGTCTACTCAACACTCTGTAATAACTGACATGGAAAAGGACCCAAAGAGCAATAGATGTATGTATATGTGTAAATGAACAAGGTTCTGTACACCTAGAACAAAAGACATTTTTCAATCAAATTTGCTTGACAAAAACTACAACTTGAAGACACAAACAAGAATTAAGGAGGCTAAAACTTATGGGGGTTTGTCCTGGCACATTCCACTCTAATCTGCAACCTCAAAGCACAACTTGCAGCAAGGTTCTGTTTCCCTAGCAAGCAGAGTTGGCAATGTAGAAATGCTGCCACCCTAAGGCCGTTTCCTCAAACGACAGCTTTAAATCTACTGCTAATGGTCAATAATATTCACAAGGACTGCAGGGCTGTAAATGAATCATGCCCTCAAAAACTATCCTGGGGTAGGGAATGGCCATAAAAATCCAAACGGGGCAAATTTTTCAAGAAGCCAATTTGAAGTTGTGAGTTTAGCTCAATCTTAAAAAAACATGAAAAGGACATTGATAAAGGCAAAACATCAGGAATTACTAGACGCAGGCAAATCCAATCTACACAAAGGTATCACCTCACACCAGTCAGAATGACCATCAGCAAAAAGTCAACAAACAATAGATGTTGAAGAAGTTGTGGAGAATAGTGTAACCTCTCGGTCTAAGTGGGATGTAAACTGGTAACAGCCAATAATAGGAACAGAATGGCAGTGCGTTTAAAGGTAAAAATTGAGTCACCATATGATCCGGAAGGCCCACTATTGGTCCTGTCACCTGTAAAAGCCAGCATCAAAAAGACACGGGATGGAGAAGCGTGTACTGCAGCAGTATTTACAACAGCCAAAACATGGAAGCAAACAAAATGTCCATCAACAGATAAATGGACAAAGAAGAAGTGGTATACGTACCGAATGGAATACTAGACTCAGGAAAAAAAAAAATGAACAGTGCCGTTTTCAGGACTACAGATGAGCCTAGAAATAATCATATTAGGTTAAGTAAGTCAAAAGGGAATGACAAATATCCTATGATATCATTTATACATGTTATCCTAAGATTGATACCAATGAACATATTTCCACAGAAAAAGACACTCACAGACTTATAAAACAAACGAATGGTTAGCCAAAATGAAAGTTGGGAGGATGGATAAGTTAGGACTATGGGGCTAACATACATATACTAATGTATGTTAAATGTATATAAACATAAACCATATAAACTATATGAATTATAGAATCACCAATACATATAAAATATATAATGACAAAACACCTACCAAATACCAAGGGAGGTCTACTCAACATTCTGTAAAACATACATGGTAACAGGATCCAAAGATGAACAGACATATGTAGGAATTATTGAGCAGATTCTGGACAGCCACACAATCACAACACTCTAATCAAATTTACTCCAATAAGAAATAGAAATTAAATTTAAAAAACAAACAAAAGTAAGGAGACATAAACTTTTGGGGGCTTGTCCCAGCACATTCCCCTCTAATTTACAACCTCGGAACACTACGTCCAGGAAGACTCTGTTGCCCTAAAACCAAAAGTTGAGAACGTAATAATGCTGCCGCCTTGTGGCTGTTTCCCACAACAGCAGCTTTAAACCCAGTGCTAGTGGTTGCTTAATAGTCACAAGGATTGCAGGGCTGAAAATGACACCTGCCCTCAAAAAATGCCCTGCTGGAGGGAATAGGCAAGAAAATTCAACACATGACAAATTTTTCAAGAAGTCAATATGAAGAGGGAAGTTGTACTCACTCTTTAAAAAAAAGGAAAAGAAAAAAATGGACACGCCTAAAGCTCAGTATAAGGAATTATTAGCCACATGCAAAGCCAACCTCCAAAAAGGTTTCAGCTCACACCAGTCAAATGACCATCAGCAGAAAGTCTACAGACTATACATGCTGAAGGGGATTTAGAGAACTGTGTACCATCTAGCTGCTGGTGGGATGTAATGGGTAACAGCACTAACGAAAACTGAATGGAGCTACTTTAAAAGGTAAAAATTGAGCTACCATATGATGCGGCAGGGCACCTTTTGGGCCTATAACCTAAGACCACCAGAATCGGAAAGACAGAGGCAGGCAAATGTGCACTGCAGCAATATTGAAATAGCCAAGATATGGAAGCAAAAAACGGTCCAAAAACAAATGAATGGACAAAGGAAAAGTGGTATACGGACAGAATGGAATAGTAACCTCGGTAAAAAAATGAACAATGCCATTTTGAGGAATACAGATAAGCCTAGAAATGACATATTAGGTTAAGTAAGTCAAAAGGGAATGACAAATATCCTATGATATCATTTATACATGTTATCCTAAGACTGCTACCAATGAACACATTTCCACAAAAAAAGACAACACACACTTATACAACAAACTAATGGTTAACCAAAATGAAAGGTGGGAGGATGGATAAATTAGGATTAGGGGGCTAACATACATATACTAATGTGTGTTAAATGTATATAAACATATAATATATAAACTCTATGAATTATATAATCACCAATACATATAAAGTATATAATGAGAAAACACCTACCAAATACCGAGGGAGGTCTACTCAACATTCTGAATATCATACATGGTAACAGGATCCGAAGATGAACAGACATATATATGAATGATTGAGCACATACTGTACAGCCAGACAATCACAACACTCTAATCAAAATTACTCTGATAAGAAATATAAATTAAATTTAAAAAAACAAACATTACTAAGGAGACATAAACTTCTGGGGGCTTGTCCCAGCACATTCCCCTCTAATTTACAGCCTCGGAACACTACTTCCAGGAAGATTTTGTTACCCTAGTAACAAGAGGTGAGAATGTAATAATGCTGCTGCCTTGTGGCTGTTTCCCACAACAGCAGCTTTAAACCCAGTGCTAATGGTTGCTTAATAGTCACAAGGACTGCAGGGCTGTAAATGACAGCTGCCCACAAAAAATGCCCTGGGGTAGGGAATAGGCAAGGAAATTCAACACATGACAAATTTTTGAAGAAGGCAATATGAAGAGGGAAGTTGTACTCAATCTTTAAAAAAAAAGGAGAAGAACAAAAAAGGGCATGCCTAAAGCTCAGTATAAGGAATTATTAGCCACATGCAAATCCAACCTCCAAAAAGATTTCAGCTCACACCAGTGAAATGACCATCAGCAAAAAGTCTACAAACTATAAATGCTGAAGTGGTTTTAGAGAACTCTGTACCTTCTAGCTGCTGGTGGGATGTAATGGGTAACAGCACTAATGAAAACTGAATGGAGCTGCTTTAAAAGGTAAAAATTGAGCTACCATATGATGCGGCAGGGCACCTTTTGGGCCTATAACCTAAGACCACCAGAATCGGAAAGACAGAGGCAGGCAAATGTGCACTGCAGCAATATTGAAATAGCCAAGACATGGAAGCAAAAATAAGGTCCATAAACAGATGAATGGACAAAGAAGAAGTGGTATATGGACAGAATGGAATATCAGTCACGAAAAAAATAAAAGAATGGCATATGCAGCACCACAGATGAGCCTAGAGATAATCACACAACGTGAACTAAGTCAGAATGCAAAAGACAAATGTCCTATGATATCACTTATGTTATCTGAAAATTCATAAAAATGAACATATTTCCATAGAGAAAGACAATCTCAGATTGAGAAGACAAACTTATGGTTAAGCCAAAGAAAAGGTGTGAGGAATGGATAAATTAGGATACTGGGGTTAACACACATATACTACTACATATAAAATATATAATCCCCAAAGACCTATGGAATAGCAAGTGTGGTCTACTCAACACTCTGTAATAATTGACATGGAAAAGGACCCAAAGATCAATAGATGTATGTATATGTGTAAATGAACAAGGTTCTGTACACCTAGAACAAAAGACATTTTTCAATCAAATTTGCTTGATAAAAACTACAACTTGAAGACACAAACAAGAATTAAGGAGGCTAAAACTTATGGGGGTTTGTCCTGGCACATTCCACTCTAATCTGCAACCTCAAAGCACAACTTGCAGCAAGGTTCTGTTTCCCTAGCAAGCAGAGTTGGCAATGTAGAAATGCTGCCACCCTAAGGCCGTTTCCTCAAACGACAGCTTTAAATCTACTGCTAATGGTCAATAATATTCACAAGGACTGCAGGGCTGTAAATGAATCATGCCCTCAAAAAATATCCTGGGGTAGGGAATGGCCATAAAATTCCAAACGGGGCAAATTTTTCAAGAAGCCAATTTGAAGTTGTGAGTTTAGCTCAATCTTAAAAAAACATGAAAAGGACATTGATAAACGCAAAACATCAGGAATTACTAGACGCAGGCAAATCCAATCTACACAAAGGTATCACCTCACACCAGTCAGAATGACCATCAGCAAAAAGTCAACAAACAATAGATGTTGAAGAAGTTGTGGAGAATAGCGTAACCTCTCGGTCTAAGTGGGATGTAAACTGGTAACAGCCAATAATAGGAACAGAATGGCAGTGCGTTTAAAGGTAAAAATTGAGTCACCATATGATCCGGAAGGCCCACTATTGGTCCTGTCACCTGTAAAAGCCAGAATCAAAAAGACACGGGATGGAGAATCGTGTACTGCAGCAGTATTTACAACAGCCAAAACATGGAAGCAAACAAAATGTCCATCAACAGATAAATGGACAAAGAAGAAGTGGTATACGTACCGAATGGAATACTAGACTCAGGAAAAAAAAATGAACAGTGCCGTTTTCAGGACTACAGATGAGCCTAGAAATAATCATATTAGGTTAAGTAAGTCAAAAGGGAATGACAAATATCCTATGATATCATTTATACATGTTATCCTAAGATTGCTACCAATGAACATATTTCCACAGAAAAAGACACTCACAGACTTATAAAACAAACGAATGGTTAGCCAAAATGAAAGTTGGGAGGATGGATAAATTAGGACTATGGGGCTAACATACATATACTAATGTATGTTAAATGTATATAAACATAAAACATATAAACTATATGAATTATAGAATCACCAATACATATAAAATATATAATGACAAAACACCTACCAAATACCAAGGGAGGTCTACTCAACATTCTGTAAAACATACATGGTAACAGGATCCAAAGATGAACAGACATATGTAGGAATTATTGAGCAGATTCTGGACAGCCACACAATCACAACACTCTAATCAAATTTACTCCAATAAGAAATAGAAATTAAATTTAAAAAACAAACAAAAGTAAGGAGACATAAACTTTTGGGGGCTTGTCCCAGCACATTCCCCTCTAATTTACAACCTCGGAACACTACGTCCAGGAAGACTCTGTGGCCCAAAAAACAAGAGTTGAGAACGTAATAATGCTGCGCCTTGTGGCTGTTTCCCACAACAGGAGCTTTAAACCCAGTGCTAATGGTTGCTTAATAGTCACAAGGATTGCAGGGCTGAAAATGACACCTGCCCTCAAAAAATGCCCTGGTGGAGGGAATAGGCAAGAAAATTCAACACATGACAAATTTTTCAAGAAGTCAATATGAAGAGGGAAGTTGTACTCACTCTTTAAAAAAAAGGAAAAGAAAAAAATGGACACGCCTAAAGCTCAGTATAAGGAATTATTAGCCACATGCAAAGCCAACCTCCAAAAAGGTTTCAGCTCACACCAGTCAAATGACCATCAGCAGAAAGTCTACAGACTATACATGCTGAAGGGGATTTAGAGAACTGTGTACCATCTAGCTGCTGGTGGGATGTAATGGGTAACAGCACTAACGAAAACTGAATGGAGCTACTTTAAAAGGTAAAAATTGAGCTACCATATGATGCGGCAGGGCACCTTTTGGGCCTATAACCTAAGACCACCAGAATCGGAAAGACAGAGGCAGGCAAATGTGCACTGCAGCAATATTGAAATAGCCAAGATATGGAAGCAAAAAACGGTCCAAAAACAAATGAATGGACAAAGGAAAAGTGGTATACGGACAGAATGGAATAGTAACCTCGGTAAAAAAATGAACAATGCCATTTTGAGGAATACAGATGAGCCTAGAAATGACATATTAGGTTAAGTAAGTCAAAAGGGAATGACAAATATCCTATGATATCATTTATACATGTTATCCTAAGACTGCTACCAATGAACACATTTCCACAAAAAAAGACAACACACACTTATACAACAAACTAATGGTTAACCAAAATGAAAGGTGGGAGGATGGATAAATTAGGATTAGGGGGCTAACATACATATACTAATGTGTGTTAAATGTATATAAACATATAATATATAAACTCTATGAATTATATAATCACCAATACATATAAAGTATATAATGAGAAAACACCTACCAAATACCGAGGGAGGTCTACTCAACATTCTGAATATCATACATGGTAACAGGATCCGAAGATGAACAGACATATATATGAATGATTGAGCACATACTGTACAGCCAGACAATCACAACACTCTAATCAAAATTACTCTGATAAGAAATATAAATTAAATTTAAAAAAACAAACATTACTAAGGAGACATAAACTTCTGGGGGCTTGTCCCAGCACATTCCCCTCTAATTTACAGCCTCGGAACACTACTTCCAGGAAGATTTTGTTACCCTAGTAACAAGAGGTGAGAATGTAATAATGCTGCTGCCTTGTGGCTGTTTCCCACAACAGCAGCTTTAAACCCAGTGCTAATGGTTGCTTAATAGTCACAAGGACTGCAGGGCTGTAAATGACAGCTGCCCACAAAAAATGCCCTGGGGTAGGGAATAGGCAAGGAAATTCAACACATGACAAATTTTTGAAGAAGGCAATATGAAGAGGGAAGTTGTACTCAATCTTTAAAAAAAAAGGAGAAGAACAAAAAAGGGCATGCCTAAAGCTCAGTATAAGGAATTATTAGCCACATGCAAATCCAACCTCCAAAAAGATTTCAGCTCACACCAGTGAAATGACCATCAGCAAAAAGTCTACAAACTATAAATGCTGAAGTGGTTTTAGAGAACTCTGTACCTTCTAGCTGCTGGTGGGATGTAATGGGTAACAGCACTAATGAAAACTGAATGGAGCTGCTTTAAAAGGTAAAAATTGAGCTACCATATGATGCGGCAGGGCACCTTTTGGGCCTATAACCTAAGACCACCAGAATCGGAAAGACAGAGGCAGGCAAATGTGCACTGCAGCAATATTGAAATAGCCAAGACATGGAAGCAAAAATAAGGTCCATAAACAGATGAATGGACAAAGAAGAAGTGGTATATGGACAGAATGGAATATCAGTCACGAAAAAAATAAAAGAATGGCATATGCAGCACCACAGATGAGCCTAGAGATAATCACACAACGTGAACTAAGTCCGAATGCAAAAGACAAATGTCCTATGATATCACTTATGTTATCTGAAAATTCATAAAAATGAACATATTTCCATAGAGAAAGACAATCTCAGATTGAGAAGACAAACTTATGGTTAAGCCAAAGAAAAGGTGTGAGGAATGGATAAATTAGGATACTGGGGTTAACACACATATACTACTACATATAAAATATATAATCCCCAAAGACCTATGGAATAGCAAGTGTGGTCTACTCAACACTCTGTAATAATTGACATGGAAAAGGACCCAAAGATCAATAGATGTATGTATATGTGTAAATGAACAAGGTTCTGTACACCTAGAACAAAAGACATTTTTCAATCAAATTTGCTTGATAAAAACTACAACTTGAAGACACAAACAAGAATTAAGGAGGCTAAAACTTATGGGGGTTTGTCCTGGCACATTCCACTCTAATCTGCAACCTCAAAGCACAACTTGCAGCAAGGTTCTGTTTCCCTAGCAAGCAGAGTTGGCAATGTAGAAATGCTGCCACCCTAAGGCCGTTTCCTCAAACGACAGCTTTAAATCTACTGCTAATGGTCAATAATATTCACAAGGACTGCAGGGCTGTAAATGAATCATGCCCTCAAAAAATATCCTGGGGTAGGGAATGGCCATAAAATTCCAAACGGGGCAAATTTTTCAAGAAGCCAATTTGAAGTTGTGAGTTTAGCTCAATCTTAAAAAAACATGAAAAGGACATTGATAAACGCAAAACATCAGGAATTACTAGACGCAGGCAAATCCAATCTACACAAAGGTATCACCTCACACCAGTCAGAATGACCATCAGCAAAAAGTCAACAAACAATAGATGTTGAAGAAGTTGTGGAGAATAGCGTAACCTCTCGGTCTAAGTGGGATGTAAACTGGTAACAGCCAATAATAGGAACAGAATGGCAGTGCGTTTAAAGGTAAAAATTGAGTCACCATATGATCCGGAAGGCCCACTATTGGTCCTGTCACCTGTAAAAGCCAGAATCAAAAAGACACGGGATGGAGAATCGTGTACTGCAGCAGTATTTACAACAGCCAAAACATGGAAGCAAACAAAATGTCCATCAACAGATAAATGGACAAAGAAGAAGTGGTATACGTACCGAATGGAATACTAGACTCAGGAAAAAAAAATGAACAGTGCCGTTTTCAGGACTACAGATGAGCCTAGAAATAATCATATTAGGTTAAGTAAGTCAAAAGGGAATGACAAATATCCTATGATATCATTTATACATGTTATCCTAAGATTGCTACCAATGAACATATTTCCACAGAAAAAGACACTCACAGACTTATAAAACAAACGAATGGTTAGCCAAAATGAAAGTTGGGAGGATGGATAAGTTAGGACTATGGGGCTAACATACATATACTAATGTATGTTAAATGTATATAAACATAAACCATATAAACTATATGAATTATAGAATCACCAATACATATAAAATATATAATGACAAAACACCTACCAAATACCAAGGGAGGTCTACTCAACATTCTGTAAAACATACATGGTAACAGGATCCAAAGATGAACAGACATATGTAGGAATTATTGAGCAGATTCTGGACAGCCACACAATCACAACACTCTAATCAAATTTACTCCAATAAGAAATAGAAATTAAATTTAAAAAACAAACAAAAGTAAGGAGACATAAACTTTTGGGGGCTTGTCCCAGCACATTCCCCTCTAATTTACAACCTCGGAACACTACGTCCAGGAAGACTCTGTGGCCCAAAAAACAAGAGTTGAGAACGTAATAATGCTGCGCCTTGTGGCTGTTTCCCACAACAGGAGCTTTAAACCCAGTGCTAATGGTTGCTTAATAGTCACAAGGATTGCAGGGCTGAAAATGACACCTGCCCTCAAAAAATGCCCTGGTGGAGGGAATAGGCAAGAAAATTCAACACATGACAAATTTTTCAAGAAGTCAATATGAAGAGGGAAGTTGTACTCACTCTTTAAAAAAAAGGAAAAGAAAAAAATGGACACGCCTAAAGCTCAGTATAAGGAATTATTAGCCACATGCAAAGCCAACCTCCAAAAAGGTTTCAGCTCACACCAGTCAAATGACCATCAGCAGAAAGTCTACAGACTATACATGCTGAAGGGGATTTAGAGAACTGTGTACCATCTAGCTGCTGGTGGGATGTAATGGGTAACAGCACTAACGAAAACTGAATGGAGCTACTTTAAAAGGTAAAAATTGAGCTACCATATGATGCGGCAGGGCACCTTTTGGGCCTATAACCTAAGACCACCAGAATCGGAAAGACAGAGGCAGGCAAATGTGCACTGCAGCAATATTGAAATAGCCAAGATATGGAAGCAAAAAACGGTCCAAAAACAAATGAATGGACAAAGGAAAAGTGGTATACGGACAGAATGGAATAGTAACCTCGGTAAAAAAATGAACAATGCCATTTTGAGGAATACAGATGAGCCTAGAAATGACATATTAGGTTAAGTAAGTCAAAAGGGAATGACAAATATCCTATGATATCATTTATACATGTTATCCTAAGACTGCTACCAATGAACACATTTCCACAAAAAAAGACAACACACACTTATACAACAAACTAATGGTTAACCAAAATGAAAGGTGGGAGGATGGATAAATTAGGATTAGGGGGCTAACATACATATACTAATGTGTGTTAAATGTATATAAACATATAATATATAAACTCTATGAATTATATAATCACCAATACATATAAAGTATATAATGAGAAAACACCTACCAAATACCGAGGGAGGTCTACTCAACATTCTGAATATCATACATGGTAACAGGATCCGAAGATGAACAGACATATATATGAATGATTGAGCACATACTGTACAGCCAGACAATCACAACACTCTAATCAAAATTACTCTGATAAGAAATATAAATTAAATTTAAAAAAACAAACATTACTAAGGAGACATAAACTTCTGGGGGCTTGTCCCAGCACATTCCCCTCTAATTTACAGCCTCGGAACACTACTTCCAGGAAGATTTTGTTACCCTAGTAACAAGAGGTGAGAATGTAATAATGCTGCTGCCTTGTGGCTGTTTCCCACAACAGCAGCTTTAAACCCAGTGCTAATGGTTGCTTAATAGTCACAAGGACTGCAGGGCTGTAAATGACAGCTGCCCACAAAAAATGCCCTGGGGTAGGGAATAGGCAAGGAAATTCAACACATGACAAATTTTTGAAGAAGGCAATATGAAGAGGGAAGTTGTACTCAATCTTTAAAAAAAAAGGAGAAGAACAAAAAAGGGCATGCCTAAAGCTCAGTATAAGGAATTATTAGCCACATGCAAATCCAACCTCCAAAAAGATTTCAGCTCACACCAGTGAAATGACCATCAGCAAAAAGTCTACAAACTATAAATGCTGAAGTGGTTTTAGAGAACTCTGTACCTTCTAGCTGCTGGTGGGATGTAATGGGTAACAGCACTAATGAAAACTGAATGGAGCTGCTTTAAAAGGTAAAAATTGAGCTACCATATGATGCGGCAGGGCACCTTTTGGGCCTATAACCTAAGACCACCAGAATCGGAAAGACAGAGGCAGGCAAATGTGCACTGCAGCAATATTGAAATAGCCAAGACATGGAAGCAAAAATAAGGTCCATAAACAGATGAATGGACAAAGAAGAAGTGGTATATGGACAGAATGGAATATCAGTCACGAAAAAAATAAAAGAATGGCATATGCAGCACCACAGATGAGCCTAGAGATAATCACACAACGTGAACTAAGTCAGAATGCAAAAGACAAATGTCCTATGATATCACTTATGTTATCTGAAAATTCATAAAAATGAACATATTTCCATAGAGAAAGACAATCTCAGATTGAGAAGACAAACTTATGGTTAAGCCAAAGAAAAGGTGTGAGGAATGGATAAATTAGGATACTGGGGTTAACACACATATACTACTACATATAAAATATATAATCCCCAAAGACCTATGGAATAGCAAGTGTGGTCTACTCAACACTCTGTAATAATTGACATGGAAAAGGACCCAAAGATCAATAGATGTATGTATATGTGTAAATGAACAAGGTTCTGTACACCTAGAACAAAAGACATTTTTCAATCAAATTTGCTTGATAAAAACTACAACTTGAAGACACAAACAAGAATTAAGGAGGCTAAAACTTATGGGGGTTTGTCCTGGCACATTCCACTCTAATCTGCAACCTCAAAGCACAACTTGCAGCAAGGTTCTGTTTCCCTAGCAAGCAGAGTTGGCAATGTAGAAATGCTGCCACCCTAAGGCCGTTTCCTCAAACGACAGCTTTAAATCTACTGCTAATGGTCAATAATATTCACAAGGACTGCAGGGCTGTAAATGAATCATGCCCTCAAAAAATATCCTGGGGTAGGGAATGGCCATAAAATTCCAAACGGGGCAAATTTTTCAAGAAGCCAATTTGAAGTTGTGAGTTTAGCTCAATCTTAAAAAAACATGAAAAGGACATTGATAAACGCAAAACATCAGGAATTACTAGACGCAGGCAAATCCAATCTACACAAAGGTATCACCTCACACCAGTCAGAATGACCATCAGCAAAAAGTCAACAAACAATAGATGTTGAAGAAGTTGTGGAGAATAGCGTAACCTCTCGGTCTAAGTGGGATGTAAACTGGTAACAGCCAATAATAGGAACAGAATGGCAGTGCGTTTAAAGGTAAAAATTGAGTCACCATATGATCCGGAAGGCCCACTATTGGTCCTGTCACCTGTAAAAGCCAGAATCAAAAAGACACGGGATGGAGAATCGTGTACTGCAGCAGTATTTACAACAGCCAAAACATGGAAGCAAACAAAATGTCCATCAACAGATAAATGGACAAAGAAGAAGTGGTATACGTACCGAATGGAATACTAGACTCAGGAAAAAAAAATGAACAGTGCCGTTTTCAGGACTACAGATGAGCCTAGAAATAATCATATTAGGTTAAGTAAGTCAAAAGGGAATGACAAATATCCTATGATATCATTTATACATGTTATCCTAAGATTGCTACCAATGAACATATTTCCACAGAAAAAGACACTCACAGACTTATAAAACAAACGAATGGTTAGCCAAAATGAAAGTTGGGAGGATGGATAAGTTAGGACTATGGGGCTAACATACATATACTAATGTATGTTAAATGTATATAAACATAAACCATATAAACTATATGAATTATAGAATCACCAATACATATAAAATATATAATGACAAAACACCTACCAAATACCAAGGGAGGTCTACTCAACATTCTGTAAAACATACATGGTAACAGGATCCAAAGATGAACAGACATATGTAGGAATTATTGAGCAGATTCTGGACAGCCACACAATCACAACACTCTAATCAAATTTACTCCAATAAGAAATAGAAATTAAATTTAAAAAACAAACAAAAGTAAGGAGACATAAACTTTTGGGGGCTTGTCCCAGCACATTCCCCTCTAATTTACAACCTCGGAACACTACGTCCAGGAAGACTCTGTGGCCCAAAAAACAAGAGTTGAGAACGTAATAATGCTGCGCCTTGTGGCTGTTTCCCACAACAGGAGCTTTAAACCCAGTGCTAATGGTTGCTTAATAGTCACAAGGATTGCAGGGCTGAAAATGACACCTGCCCTCAAAAAATGCCCTGGTGGAGGGAATAGGCAAGAAAATTCAACACATGACAAATTTTTCAAGAAGTCAATATGAAGAGGGAAGTTGTACTCACTCTTTAAAAAAAAGGAAAAGAAAAAAATGGACACGCCTAAAGCTCAGTATAAGGAATTATTAGCCACATGCAAAGCCAACCTCCAAAAAGGTTTCAGCTCACACCAGTCAAATGACCATCAGCAGAAAGTCTACAGACTATACATGCTGAAGGGGATTTAGAGAACTGTGTACCATCTAGCTGCTGGTGGGATGTAATGGGTAACAGCACTAACGAAAACTGAATGGAGCTACTTTAAAAGGTAAAAATTGAGCTACCATATGATGCGGCAGGGCACCTTTTGGGCCTATAACCTAAGACCACCAGAATCGGAAAGACAGAGGCAGGCAAATGTGCACTGCAGCAATATTGAAATAGCCAAGATATGGAAGCAAAAAACGGTCCAAAAACAAATGAATGGACAAAGGAAAAGTGGTATACGGACAGAATGGAATAGTAACCTCGGTAAAAAAATGAACAATGCCATTTTGAGGAATACAGATGAGCCTAGAAATGACATATTAGGTTAAGTAAGTCAAAAGGGAATGACAAATATCCTATGATATCATTTATACATGTTATCCTAAGACTGCTACCAATGAACACATTTCCACAAAAAAAGACAACACACACTTATACAACAAACTAATGGTTAACCAAAATGAAAGGTGGGAGGATGGATAAATTAGGATTAGGGGGCTAACATACATATACTAATGTGTGTTAAATGTATATAAACATATAATATATAAACTCTATGAATTATATAATCACCAATACATATAAAGTATATAATGAGAAAACACCTACCAAATACCGAGGGAGGTCTACTCAACATTCTGAATATCATACATGGTAACAGGATCCGAAGATGAACAGACATATATATGAATGATTGAGCACATACTGTACAGCCAGACAATCACAACACTCTAATCAAAATTACTCTGATAAGAAATATAAATTAAATTTAAAAAAACAAACATTACTAAGGAGACATAAACTTCTGGGGGCTTGTCCCAGCACATTCCCCTCTAATTTACAGCCTCGGAACACTACTTCCAGGAAGATTTTGTTACCCTAGTAACAAGAGGTGAGAATGTAATAATGCTGCTGCCTTGTGGCTGTTTCCCACAACAGCAGCTTTAAACCCAGTGCTAATGGTTGCTTAATAGTCACAAGGACTGCAGGGCTGTAAATGACAGCTGCCCACAAAAAATGCCCTGGGGTAGGGAATAGGCAAGGAAATTCAACACATGACAAATTTTTGAAGAAGGCAATATGAAGAGGGAAGTTGTACTCAATCTTTAAAAAAAAAGGAGAAGAACAAAAAAGGGCATGCCTAAAGCTCAGTATAAGGAATTATTAGCCACATGCAAATCCAACCTCCAAAAAGATTTCAGCTCACACCAGTGAAATGACCATCAGCAAAAAGTCTACAAACTATAAATGCTGAAGTGGTTTTAGAGAACTCTGTACCTTCTAGCTGCTGGTGGGATGTAATGGGTAACAGCACTAATGAAAACTGAATGGAGCTGCTTTAAAAGGTAAAAATTGAGCTACCATATGATGCGGCAGGGCACCTTTTGGGCCTATAACCTAAGACCACCAGAATCGGAAAGACAGAGGCAGGCAAATGTGCACTGCAGCAATATTGAAATAGCCAAGACATGGAAGCAAAAATAAGGTCCATAAACAGATGAATGGACAAAGAAGAAGTGGTATATGGACAGAATGGAATATCAGTCACGAAAAAAATAAAAGAATGGCATATGCAGCACCACAGATGAGCCTAGAGATAATCACACAACGTGAAGTCAGAATGCAAAAGACAAATGTCCTATGATATCACTTATGTTTTCTGAAAATTCATAAAAATGAACATATTTCCATAGAGAAAGACAATCTCAGATTGAGAAGACAAACTTATGGTTAAGCCAAAGAAAAGGTGTGAGGAATGGATAAATTAGGATACTGGGGTTAACACACATATACTACTACATATAAAATATATAATCCCCAAAGACCTATGGAATAGCAAGTGAGGTCTACTCAACACTCTGTAATAACTGACATGGAAAAGGACCCAAAGAGCAATAGATGTATGTATATGTGTAAATGAACAAGGTTCTGTACACCTAGAACAAAAGACATTTTTCAATCAAATTTGCTTGACAAAAACTACAACTTGAAGACACAAACAAGAATTAAGGAGGCTAAAACTTATGGGGGTTTGTCCTGGCACATTCCACTCTAATCTGCAACCTCAAAGCACAACTTGCAGCAAGGTTCTGTTTCCCTAGCAAGCAGAGTTGGCAATGTAGAAATGCTGCCACCCTAAGGCCGTTTCCTCAAACGACAGCTTTAAATCTACTGCTAATGGTCAATAATATTCACAAGGACTGCAGGGCTGTAAATGAATCATGCCCTCAAAAAATATCCTGGGGTAGGGAATGGCCATAAAAATCCAAACGGGGCAAATTTTTCAAGAAGCCAATTTGAAGTTGTGAGTTTAGCTCAATCTTAAAAAAACATGAAAAGGACATTGATAAAGGCAAAACATCAGGAATTACTAGACGCAGGCAAATCCAATCTACACAAAGGTATCACCTCACACCAGTCAGAATGACCATCAGCAAAAAGTCAACAAACAATAGATGTTGAAGAAGTTGTGGAGAATAGCGTAACCTCTCGGTCTAAGTGGGATGTAAACTGGTAACAGCTAATAATAGGAACAGAATGGCAGTGCGTTTAAAGGTAAAAATTGAGTCACCATATGATCCGGAAGGCCCACTATTGGTCCTGTCACCTGTAAAAGCCAGCATCAAAAAGACACGGGATGGAGAAGCGTGTACTGCAGCAGTATTTACAACAGCCAAAACATGGAAGCAAACAAAATGTCCATCAACAGATAAATGGACAAAGAAGAAGTGGTATACGTACCGAATGGAATACTAGACTCAGGAAAAAAAAAAATGAACAGTGCCGTTTTCAGGACTACAGATGAGCCTAGAAATAATCATATTAGGTTAAGTAAGTCAAAAGGGAATGACAAATATCCTATGATATCATTTATACATGTTATCCTAAGATTGCTACCAATGAACATATTTCCACAGAAAAAGACACTCACAGACTTATAAAACAAACGAATGGTTAGCCAAAATGAAAGTTGGGAGGATGGATAAGTTAGGACTATGGGGCTAACATACATATACTAATGTATGTTAAATGTATATAAACATAAACCATATAAACTATATGAATTATAGAATCACCAATACATATAAAATATATAATGACAAAACACCTACCAAATACCAAGGGAGGTCTACTCAACATTCTGTAAAACATACATGGTAACAGGATCCAAAGATGAACAGACATATGTAGGAATTATTGAGCAGATTCTGGACAGCCACACAATCACAACACTCTAATCAAATTTACTCCAATAAGAAATAGAAATTAAATTTAAAAAACAAACAAAAGTAAGGAGACATAAACTTTTGGGGGCTTGTCCCAGCACATTCCCCTCTAATTTACAACCTCGGAACACTACGTCCAGGAAGACTCTGTTGCCCTAAAACCAAAAGTTGAGAACATAATAATGCTGCCGCCTTGTGGCTGTTTCCCACAACAGCAGCTTTAAACCCAGTGCTAGTGGTTGCTTAATAGTCACAAGGATTGCAGGGCTGAAAATGACACCTGCCCTCAAAAAATGCCCTGGTGGAGGGAATAGGCAAGAAAATTCAACACATGACACATTTTTCAAGAAGTCAATATGAAGAGGGAAGTTGTACTCACTCTTTAAAAAAAAAGAAAAGAAAAAAATGGACACGCCTAAAGCTCAGTATAAGGAATTATTAGCCACATGCAAAGCCAACCTCCAAAAAGGTTTCAGCTCACACCAGTCAAATGACCATCAGCAGAAAGTCTACAGACTATACATGCTGAAGGGGATTTAGAGAACTGTGTACCATCTAGCTGCTGGTGGGATGTAATGGGTAACAGCACTAACGAAAACTGAATGGAGCTACTTTAAAAGGTAAAAATTGAGCTACCATATGATGCGGCAGGGCACCTTTTGGGCCTATAACCTAAGACCACCAGAATCGGAAAGACAGAGGCAGGCAAATGTGCACTGCAGCAATATTGAAATAGCCAAGATATGGAAGCAAAAAACGGTCCAAAAACAAATGAATGGACAAAGGAAAAGTGGTATACGGACAGAATGGAATAGTAACCTCGGTAAAAAAATGAACAATGCCATTTTGAGGAATACAGATGAGCCTAGAAATGACATATTAGGTTAAGTAAGTCAAAAGGGAATGACAAATATCCTATGATATCATTTATACATGTTATCCTAAGACTGCTACCAATGAACACATTTCCACAAAAAAAGACAACACACACTTATACAACAAACTAATGGTTAACCAAAATGAAAGGTGGGAGGATGGATAAATTAGGATTAGGGGGCTAACATACATATACTAATGTGTGTTAAATGTATATAAACATATAATATATAAACTCTATGAATTATATAATCACCAATACATATAAAGTATATAATGAGAAAACACCTACCAAATACCGAGGGAGGTCTACTCAACATTCTGAATATCATACATGGTAACAGGATCCGAAGATGAACAGACATATATATGAATGATTGAGCACATTCTGTACAGCCAGACAATCACAACACTCTAATCAAAATTACTCTGATAAGAAATATAAATTAAATTTAAAAAAACAAACATTACTAAGGAGACATAAACTTCTGGGGGCTTGTCCCAGCACATTCCCCTCTAATTTACAGCCTCGGAACACTACTTCCAGGAAGATTTTGTTACCCTAGTAACAAGAGGTGAGAATGTAATAATGCTGCCGCCTTGTGGCTGTTTCCCACAACAGCAGCTTTAAACCCAGTGCTAATGGTTGCTTAATAGTCACAAGGACTGCAGGGCTGTAAATGACAGCTGCCCACAAAAAATGCCCTGGGGTACGGAATAGGCAAGGAAATTCAACACATGACAAATTTTTGAAGACGGCAATATGAAGAGGGAAGTTGTACTCAATCTTTAAAAAAAAGGAGAAGAAAAAAAAAGGGCATGCCTAAAGCTCAGTATAAGGAATTATTAGCCACATGCAAATCCAACCTCCAAAAAGATTTCAGCTCACACCAGTGAAATGACCATCAGCAAAAAGTCTACAAACTATAAATGCTGAAGTGGTTTTAGAGAACTCTGTACCTTCTAGCTGCTGGTGGGATGTAATGGGTAACAGCACTAATGAAAACTGAATGGAGCTGCTTTAAAAGGTAAAAATTGAGCTACCATATGATGCGGCAGGGCACCTTTTGGGCCTATAACCTAAGACCACCAGAATCGGAAAGACAGAGGCAGGCAAATGTGCACTGCAGCAATATTGAAATAGCCAAGACATGGAAGCAAAAATAAGGTCCATAAACAGATGAATGGACAAAGAAGAAGTGGTATATGGACAGAATGGAATATCAGTCACGAAAAAAATAAAAGAATGGCATATGCAGCACCACAGATGAGCCTAGAGATAATCACACAACGTGAAGTCAGAATGCAAAAGACAAATGTCCTATGATATCACTTATGTTTTCTGAAAATTCATAAAAATGAACATATTTCCATAGAGAAAGACAATCTCAGATTGAGAAGACAAACTTATGGTTAAGCCAAAGAAAAGGTGTGAGGAATGGATAAATTAGGATACTGGGGTTAACACACATATACTACTACATATAAAATATATAATCCCCAAAGACCTATGGAATAGCAAGTGAGGTCTACTCAACACTCTGTAATAACTGACATGGAAAAGGACCCAAAGAGCAATAGATGTATGTATATGTGTAAATGAACAAGGTTCTGTACACCTAGAACAAAAGACATTTTTCAATCAAATTTGCTTGACAAAAACTACAACTTGAAGACACAAACAAGAATTAAGGAGGCTAAAACTTATGGGGGTTTGTCCTGGCACATTCCACTCTAATCTGCAACCTCAAAGCACAACTTGCAGCAAGGTTCTGTTTCCCTAGCAAGCAGAGTTGGCAATGTAGAAATGCTGCCACCCTAAGGCCGTTTCCTCAAACGACAGCTTTAAATCTACTGCTAATGGTCAATAATATTCACAAGGACTGCAGGGCTGTAAATGAATCATGCCCTCAAAAAATATCCTGGGGTAGGGAATGGCCATAAAAATCCAAACGGGGCAAATTTTTCAAGAAGCCAATTTGAAGTTGTGAGTTTAGCTCAATCTTAAAAAAACATGAAAAGGACATTGATAAAGGCAAAACATCAGGAATTACTAGACGCAGGCAAATCCAATCTACACAAAGGTATCACCTCACACCAGTCAGAATGACCATCAGCAAAAAGTCAACAAACAATAGATGTTGAAGAAGTTGTGGAGAATAGCGTAACCTCTCGGTCTAAGTGGGATGTAAACTGGTAACAGCTAATAATAGGAACAGAATGGCAGTGCGTTTAAAGGTAAAAATTGAGTCACCATATGATCCGGAAGGCCCACTATTGGTCCTGTCACCTGTAAAAGCCAGCATCAAAAAGACACGGGATGGAGAAGCGTGTACTGCAGCAGTATTTACAACAGCCAAAACATGGAAGCAAACAAAATGTCCATCAACAGATAAATGGACAAAGAAGAAGTGGTATACGTACCGAATGGAATACTAGACTCAGGAAAAAAAAAAATGAACAGTGCCGTTTTCAGGACTACAGATGAGCCTAGAAATAATCATATTAGGTTAAGTAAGTCAAAAGGGAATGACAAATATCCTATGATATCATTTATACATGTTATCCTAAGATTGCTACCAATGAACATATTTCCACAGAAAAAGACACTCACAGACTTATAAAACAAACGAATGGTTAGCCAAAATGAAAGTTGGGAGGATGGATAAGTTAGGACTATGGGGCTAACATACATATACTAATGTATGTTAAATGTATATAAACATAAACCATATAAACTATATGAATTATAGAATCACCAATACATATAAAATATATAATGACAAAACACCTACCAAATACCAAGGGAGGTCTACTCAACATTCTGTAAAACATACATGGTAACAGGATCCAAAGATGAACAGACATATGTAGGAATTATTGAGCAGATTCTGGACAGCCACACAATCACAACACTCTAATCAAATTTACTCCAATAAGAAATAGAAATTAAATTTAAAAAACAAACAAAAGTAAGGAGACATAAACTTTTGGGGGCTTGTCCCAGCACATTCCCCTCTAATTTACAACCTCGGAACACTACGTCCAGGAAGACTCTGTTGCCCTAAAACCAAAAGTTGAGAACGTAATAATGCTGCCGCCTTGTGGCTGTTTCCCACAACAGCAGCTTTAAACCCAGTGCTAGTGGTTGCTTAATAGTCACAAGGATTGCAGGGCTGAAAATGACACCTGCCCTCAAAAAATGCCCTGGTGGAGGGAATAGGCAAGAAAATTCAACACATGACACATTTTTCAAGAAGTCAATATGAAGAGGGAAGTTGTACTCACTCTTTAAAAAAAAGGAAAAGAAAAAAATGGACACGCCTAAAGCTCAGTATAAGGAATTATTAGCCACATGCAAAGCCAACCTCCAAAAAGGTTTCAGCTCACACCAGTCAAATGACCATCAGCAGAAAGTCTACAGACTATACATGCTGAAGGGGATTTAGAGAACTGTGTACCATCTAGCTGCTGGTGGGATGTAATGGGTAACAGCACTAACGAAAACTGAATGGAGCTACTTTAAAAGGTAAAAATTGAGCTACCATATGATGCGGCAGGGCACCTTTTGGGCCTATAACCTAAGACCACCAGAATCGGAAAGACAGAGGCAGGCAAATGTGCACTGCAGCAATATTGAAATAGCCAAGATATGGAAGCAAAAAACGGTCCAAAAACAAATGAATGGACAAAGGAAAAGTGGTATACGGACAGAATGGAATAGTAACCTCGGTAAAAAAATGAACAATGCCATTTTGAGGAATACAGATGAGCCTAGAAATGACATATTAGGTTAAGTAAGTCAAAAGGGAATGACAAATATCCTATGATATCATTTATACATGTTATCCTAAGACTGCTACCAATGAACACATTTCCACAAAAAAAGACAACACACACTTATACAACAAACTAATGGTTAACCAAAATGAAAGGTGGGAGGATGGATAAATTAGGATTAGGGGGCTAACATACATATACTAATGTGTGTTAAATGTATATAAACATATAATATATAAACTCTATGAATTATATAATCACCAATACATATAAAGTATATAATGAGAAAACACCTACCAAATACCGAGGGAGGTCTACTCAACATTCTGAATATCATACATGGTAACAGGATCCGAAGATGAACAGACATATATATGAATGATTGAGCACATACTGTACAGCCAGACAATCACAACACTCTAATCAAAATTACTCTGATAAGAAATATAAATTAAATTTAAAAAAACAAACATTACTAAGGAGACATAAACTTCTGGGGGCTTGTCCCAGCACATTCCCCTCTAATTTACAGCCTCGGAACACTACTTCCAGGAAGATTTTGTTACCCTAGTAACAAGAGGTGAGAATGTAATAATGCTGCTGCCTTGTGGCTGTTTCCCACAACAGCAGCTTTAAACCCAGTGCTAATGGTTGCTTAATAGTCACAAGGACTGCAGGGCTGTAAATGACAGCTGCCCACAAAAAATGCCCTGGGGTAGGGAATAGGCAAGGAAATTCAACACATGACAAATTTTTGAAGAAGGCAATATGAAGAGGGAAGTTGTACTCAATCTTTAAAAAAAAAGGAGAAGAACAAAAAAGGGCATGCCTAAAGCTCAGTATAAGGAATTATTAGCCACATGCAAATCCAACCTCCAAAAAGATTTCAGCTCACACCAGTGAAATGACCATCAGCAAAAAGTCTACAAACTATAAATGCTGAAGTGGTTTTAGAGAACTCTGTACCTTCTAGCTGCTGGTGGGATGTAATGGGTAACAGCACTAATGAAAACTGAATGGAGCTGCTTTAAAAGGTAAAAATTGAGCTACCATATGATGCGGCAGGGCACCTTTTGGGCCTATAACCTAAGACCACCAGAATCGGAAAGACAGAGGCAGGCAAATGTGCACTGCAGCAATATTGAAATAGCCAAGACATGGAAGCAAAAATAAGGTCCATAAACAGATGAATGGACAAAGAAGAAGTGGTATATGGACAGAATGGAATATCAGTCACGAAAAAAATAAAAGAATGGCATATGCAGCACCACAGATGAGCCTAGAGATAATCACACAACGTGAACTAAGTCAGAATGCAAAAGACAAATGTCCTATGATATCACTTATGTTATCTGAAAATTCATAAAAATGAACATATTTCCATAGAGAAAGACAATCTCAGATTGAGAAGACAAACTTATGGTTAAGCCAAAGAAAAGGTGTGAGGAATGGATAAATTAGGATACTGGGGTTAACACACATATACTACTACATATAAAATATATAATCCCCAAAGACCTATGGAATAGCAAGTGTGGTCTACTCAACACTCTGTAATAATTGACATGGAAAAGGACCCAAAGATCAATAGATGTATGTATATGTGTAAATGAACAAGGTTCTGTACACCTAGAACAAAAGACCTTTTTCAATCAAATTTGCTTGATAAAAACTACAACTTGAAGACACAAACAAGAATTAAGGAGGCTAAAACTTATGGGGGTTTGTCCTGGCACATTCCACTCTAATCTGCAACCTCAAAGCACAACTTGCAGCAAGGTTCTGTTTCCCTAGCAAGCAGAGTTGGCAATGTAGAAATGCTGCCACCCTAAGGCCGTTTCCTCAAACGACAGCTTTAAATCTACTGCTAATGGTCAATAATATTCACAAGGACTGCAGGGCTGTAAATGAATCATGCCCTCAAAAAATATCCTGGGGTAGGGAATGGCCATAAAATTCCAAACGGGGCAAATTTTTCAAGAAGCCAATTTGAAGTTGTGAGTTTAGCTCAATCTTAAAAAAACATGAAAAGGACATTGATAAACGCAAAACATCAGGAATTACTAGACGCAGGCAAATCCAATCTACACAAAGGTATCACCTCACACCAGTCAGAATGACCATCAGCAAAAAGTCAACAAACAATAGATGTTGAAGAAGTTGTGGAGAATAGCGTAACCTCTCGGTCTAAGTGGGATGTAAACTGGTAACAGCCAATAATAGGAACAGAATGGCAGTGCGTTTAAAGGTAAAAATTGAGTCACCATATGATCCGGAAGGCCCACTATTGGTCCTGTCACCTGTAAAAGCCAGAATCAAAAAGACACGGGATGGAGAATCGTGTACTGCAGCAGTATTTACAACAGCCAAAACATGGAAGCAAACAAAATGTCCATCAACAGATAAATGGACAAAGAAGAAGTGGTATACGTACCGAATGGAATACTAGACTCAGGAAAAAAAAATGAACAGTGCCGTTTTCAGGACTACAGATGAGCCTAGAAATAATCATATTAGGTTAAGTAAGTCAAAAGGGAATGACAAATATCCTATGATATCATTTATACATGTTATCCTAAGATTGCTACCAATGAACATATTTCCACAGAAAAAGACACTCACAGACTTATAAAACAAACGAATGGTTAGCCAAAATGAAAGTTGGGAGGATGGATAAATTAGGACTATGGGGCTAACATACATATACTAATGTATGTTAAATGTATATAAACATAAAACATATAAACTATATGAATTATAGAATCACCAATACATATAAAATATATAATGACAAAACACCTACCAAATACCAAGGGAGGTCTACTCAACATTCTGTAAAACATACATGGTAACAGGATCCAAAGATGAACAGACATATGTAGGAATTATTGAGCAGATTCTGGACAGCCACACAATCACAACACTCTAATCAAATTTACTCCAATAAGAAATAGAAATTAAATTTAAAAAACAAACAAAAGTAAGGAGACATAAACTTTTGGGGGCTTGTCCCAGCACATTCCCCTCTAATTTACAACCTCGGAACACTACGTCCAGGAAGACTCTGTGGCCCAAAAAACAAGAGTTGAGAACGTAATAATGCTGCGCCTTGTGGCTGTTTCCCACAACAGGAGCTTTAAACCCAGTGCTAATGGTTGCTTAATAGTCACAAGGATTGCAGGGCTGAAAATGACACCTGCCCTCAAAAAATGCCCTGGTGGAGGGAATAGGCAAGAAAATTCAACACATGACAAATTTTTCAAGAAGTCAATATGAAGAGGGAAGTTGTACTCACTCTTTAAAAAAAAGGAAAAGAAAAAAATGGACACGCCTAAAGCTCAGTATAAGGAATTATTAGCCACATGCAAAGCCAACCTCCAAAAAGGTTTCAGCTCACACCAGTCAAATGACCATCAGCAGAAAGTCTACAGACTATACATGCTGAAGGGGATTTAGAGAACTGTGTACCATCTAGCTGCTGGTGGGATGTAATGGGTAACAGCACTAACGAAAACTGAATGGAGCTACTTTAAAAGGTAAAAATTGAGCTACCATATGATGCGGCAGGGCACCTTTTGGGCCTATAACCTAAGACCACCAGAATCGGAAAGACAGAGGCAGGCAAATGTGCACTGCAGCAATATTGAAATAGCCAAGATATGGAAGCAAAAAACGGTCCAAAAACAAATGAATGGACAAAGGAAAAGTGGTATACGGACAGAATGGAATAGTAACCTCGGTAAAAAAATGAACAATGCCATTTTGAGGAATACAGATGAGCCTAGAAATGACATATTAGGTTAAGTAAGTCAAAAGGGAATGACAAATATCCTATGATATCATTTATACATGTTATCCTAAGACTGCTACCAATGAACACATTTCCACAAAAAAAGACAACACACACTTATACAACAAACTAATGGTTAACCAAAATGAAAGGTGGGAGGATGGATAAATTAGGATTAGGGGGCTAACATACATATACTAATGTATGTTAAATGTATATAAACATATAATATATAAACTCTATGAATTATATAATCACCAATACATATAAAGTATATAATGAGAAAACACCTACCAAATACCGAGGGAGGTCTACTCAACATTCTGAATATCATACATGGTAACAGGATCCGAAGATGAACAGACATATATATGAATGATTGAGCACATTCTGTACAGCCAGACAATCACAACACTCTAATCAAAATTACTCTGATAAGAAATATAAATTAAATTTAAAAAAACAAACATTACTAAGGAGACATAAACTTCTGGGGGCTTGTCCCAGCACATTCCCCTCTAATTTACAGCCTCGGAACACTACTTCCAGGAAGATTTTGTTACCCTAGTAACAAGAGGTGAGAATGTAATAATGCTGCCGCCTTGTGGCTGTTTCCCACAACAGCAGCTTTAAACCCAGTGCTAATGGTTGCTTAATAGTCACAAGGACTGCAGGGCTGTAAATGACAGCTGCCCACAAAAAATGCCCTGGGGTACGGAATAGGCAAGGAAATTCAACACATGACAAATTTTTGAAGACGGCAATATGAAGAGGGAAGTTGTACTCAATCTTTAAAAAAAAGGAGAAGAAAAAAAAAGGGCATGCCTAAAGCTCAGTATAAGGAATTATTAGCCACATGCAAATCCAACCTCCAAAAAGATTTCAGCTCACACCAGTGAAATGACCATCAGCAAAAAGTCTACAAACTATAAATGCTGAAGTGGTTTTAGAGAACTCTGTACCTTCTAGCTGCTGGTGGGATGTAATGGGTAACAGCACTAATGAAAACTGAATGGAGCTGCTTTAAAAGGTAAAAATTGAGCTACCATATGATGCGGCAGGGCACCTTTTGGGCCTATAACCTAAGACCACCAGAGTCGGAAAGACAGAGGCAGGCAAATGTGCACTGCAGCAATATTGAAATAGCCAAGACATGGAAGCAAAAATAAGGTCCATAAACAGATGAATGGACAAAGAAGAAGTGGTATATGGACAGAATGGAATATCAGTCACGAAAAAAATAAAAGAATGGCATATGCAGCACCACAGATGAGCCTAGAGATAATCACACAACGTGAAGTCAGAATGCAAAAGACAAATGTCCTATGATATCACTTATGTTATCTGAAAATTCATAAAAATGAACATATTTCCATAGAGAAAGACAATCTCAGATTGAGAAGACAAACTTATGGTTAAGCCAAAGAAAAGGTGTGAGGAATGGATAAATTAGGATACTGGGGTTAACACACATATACTACTACATATAAAATATATAATCCCCAAAGACCTATGGAATAGCAAGTGAGGTCTACTCAACACTCTGTAATAACTGACATGGAAAAGGACCCAAAGAGCAATAGATGTATGTATATGTGTAAATGAACAAGGTTCTGTACACCTAGAACAAAAGACATTTTTCAATCAAATTTGCTTGACAAAAACTACAACTTGAAGACACAAACAAGAATTAAAGAGGCTAAAACTTATGGGGGTTTGTCCTGGCACATTCCACTCTAATCTGCAACCTCAAAGCACAACTTGCAGCAAGGTTCTGTTTCCCTAGCAAGCAGAGTTGGCAATGTAGAAATGCTGCCACCCTAAGGCCGTTTCCTCAAACGACAGCTTTAAATCTACTGCTAATGGTCAATAATATTCACAAGGACTGCAGGGCTGTAAATGAATCATGCCCTCAAAAAATATCCTGGGGTAGGGAATGGCCATAAAAATCCAAACGGGGCAAATTTTTCAAGAAGCCAATTTGAAGTTGTGAGTTTAGCTCAATCTTAAAAAAACATGAAAAGGACATTGATAAAGGCAAAACATCAGGAATTACTAGACGCAGGCAAATCCAATCTACACAAAGGTATCACCTCACACCAGTCAGAATGACCATCAGCAAAAAGTCAACAAACAATAGATGTTGAAGAAGTTGTGGAGAATAGCGTAACCTCTCGGTCTAAGTGGGATGTAAACTGGTAACAGCCAATAATAGGAACAGAATGGCAGTGCGTTTAAAAGTAAAAATTGAGTCACCATATGATCCGGAAGGCCCACTATTGGTCCTGTCACCTGTAAAAGCCAGAATCAAAAAGACACGGGATGGAGAAGCGTGTACTGCAGCAGTATTTACAACAGCCAAAACATGGAAGCAAACAAAATGTCCATCAACAGATAAATGGACAAAGAAGAAGTGGTATACGTACCGAATGGAATACTAGACTCAGGAAAAAAAAAAATGAACAGTGCCGTTTTCAGGACTACAGATGAGCCTAGAAATAATCATATTAGGTTAAGTAAGTCAAAAGGGAATGACAAATATCCTATGATATCATTTATACATGTTATCCTAAGATTGATACCAATGAACATATTTCCACAGAAAAAGACACTCACAGACTTATAAAACAAACGAATGGTTAGCCAAAATGAAAGTTGGGAGGATGGATAAGTTAGGACTATGGGGCTAACATACATATACTAATGTATGTTAAATGTATATAAACATAAACCATATAAACTATATGAATTATAGAATCACCAATACATATAAAATATATAATGACAAAACACCTACCAAATACCAAGGGAGGTCTACTCAACATTCTGTAAAACATACATGGTAACAGGATCCAAAGATGAACAGACATATGTAGGAATTATTGAGCAGATTCTGGACAGCCACACAATCACAACACTCTAATCAAATTTACTCCAATAAGAAATAGAAATTAAATTTAAAAAACAAACAAAAGTAAGGAGACATAAACTTTTGGGGGCTTGTCCCAGCACATTCCCCTCTAATTTACAACCTCGGAACACTACGTCCAGGAAGACTCTGTTGCCCTAAAACCAAAAGTTGAGAACGTAATAATGCTGCCGCCTTGTGGCTGTTTCCCACAACAGCAGCTTTAAACCCAGTGCTAGTGGTTGCTTAATAGTCACAAGGATTGCAGGGCTGAAAATGACACCTGCCCTCAAAAAATGCCCTGGTGGAGGGAATAGGCAAGAAAATTCAACACATGACACATTTTTCAAGAAGTCAATATGAAGAGGGAAGTTGTACTCACTCTTTAAAAAAAAGGAAAAGAAAAAAATGGACACGCCTAAAGCTCAGTATAAGGAATTATTAGCCACATGCAAAGCCAACCTCCAAAAAGGTTTCAGCTCACACCAGTCAAATGACCATCAGCAGAAAGTCTACAGACTATACATGCTGAAGGGGATTTAGAGAACTGTGTACCATCTAGCTGCTGGTGGGATGTAATGGGTAACAGCACTAACGAAAACTGAATGGAGCTACTTTAAAAGGTAAAAATTGAGCTACCATATGATGCGGCAGGGCACCTTTTGGGCCTATAACCTAAGACCACCAGAATCGGAAAGACAGAGGCAGGCAAATGTGCACTGCAGCAATATTGAAATAGCCAAGATATGGAAGCAAAAAACGGTCCAAAAACAAATGAATGGACAAAGGAAAAGTGGTATACGGACAGAATGGAATAGTAACCTCGGTAAAAAAATGAACAATGCCATTTTGAGGAATACAGATGAGCCTAGAAATGACATATTAGGTTAAGTAAGTCAAAAGGGAATGACAAATATCCTATGATATCATTTATACATGTTATCCTAAGACTGCTACCAATGAACACATTTCCACAAAAAAAGACAACACACACTTATACAACAAACTAATGGTTAACCAAAATGAAAGGTGGGAGGATGGATAAATTAGGATTAGGGGGCTAACATACATATACTAATGTGTGTTAAATGTATATAAACATATAATATATAAACTCTATGAATTATATAATCACCAATACATATAAAGTATATAATGAGAAAACACCTACCAAATACCGAGGGAGGTCTACTCAACATTCTGAATATCATACATGGTAACAGGATCCGAAGATGAACAGACATATATATGAATGATTGAGCACATACTGTACAGCCAGACAATCACAACACTCTAATCAAAATTACTCTGATAAGAAATATAAATTAAATTTAAAAAAACAAACATTACTAAGGAGACATAAACTTCTGGGGGCTTGTCCCAGCACATTCCCCTCTAATTTACAGCCTCGGAACACTACTTCCAGGAAGATTTTGTTACCCTAGTAACAAGAGGTGAGAATGTAATAATGCTGCTGCCTTGTGGCTGTTTCCCACAACAGCAGCTTTAAACCCAGTGCTAATGGTTGCTTAATAGTCACAAGGACTGCAGGGCTGTAAATGACAGCTGCCCACAAAAAATGCCCTGGGGTAGGGAATAGGCAAGGAAATTCAACACATGACAAATTTTTGAAGAAGGCAATATGAAGAGGGAAGTTGTACTCAATCTTTAAAAAAAAAAGGAGAAGAACAAAAAAGGGCATGCCTAAAGCTCAGTATAAGGAATTATTAGCCACATGCAAATCCAACCTCCAAAAAGATTTCAGCTCACACCAGTGAAATGACCATCAGCAAAAAGTCTACAAACTATAAATGCTGAAGTGGTTTTAGAGAACTCTGTACCTTCTAGCTGCTGGTGGGATGTAATGGGTAACAGCACTAATGAAAACTGAATGGAGCTGCTTTAAAAGGTAAAAATTGAGCTACCATATGATGCGGCAGGGCACCTTTTGGGCCTATAACCTAAGACCACCAGAATCGGAAAGACAGAGGCAGGCAAATGTGCACTGCAGCAATATTGAAATAGCCAAGACATGGAAGCAAAAATAAGGTCCATAAACAGATGAATGGACAAAGAAGAAGTGGTATATGGACAGAATGGAATATCAGTCACGAAAAAAATAAAAGAATGGCATATGCAGCACCACAGATGAGCCTAGAGATAATCACACAACGTGAACTAAGTCAGAATGCAAAAGACAAATGTCCTATGATATCACTTATGTTATCTGAAAATTCATAAAAATGAACATATTTCCATAGAGAAAGACAATCTCAGATTGAGAAGACAAACTTATGGTTAAGCCAAAGAAAAGGTGTGAGGAATGGATAAATTAGGATACTGGGGTTAACACACATATACTACTACATATAAAATATATAATCCCCAAAGACCTATGGAATAGCAAGTGTGGTCTACTCAACACTCTGTAATAATTGACATGGAAAAGGACCCAAAGATCAATAGATGTATGTATATGTGTAAATGAACAAGGTTCTGTACACCTAGAACAAAAGACATTTTTCAATCAAATTTGCTTGACAAAAACTACAACTTGAAGACACAAACAAGAATTAAGGAGGCTAAAACTTATGGGGGTTTGTCCTGGCACATTCCACTCTAATCTGCAACCTCAAAGCACAACTTGCAGCAAGGTTCTGTTTCCCTAGCAAGCAGAGTTGGCAATGTAGAAATGCTGCCACCCTAAGGCCGTTTCCTCAAACGACAGCTTTAAATCTACTGCTAATGGTCAATAATATTCACAAGGACTGCAGGGCTGTAAATGAATCATGCCCTCAAAAAATATCCTGGGGTAGGGAATGGCCATAAAATTCCAAACGGGGCAAATTTTTCAAGAAGCCAATTTGAAGTTGTGAGTTTAGCTCAATCTTAAAAAAACATGAAAAGGACATTGATAAACGCAAAACATCAGGAATTACTAGACGCAGGCAAATCCAATCTACACAAAGGTATCACCTCACACCAGTCAGAATGACCATCAGCAAAAAGTCAACAAACAATAGATGTTGAAGAAGTTGTGGAGAATAGCGTAACCTCTCGGTCTAAGTGGGATGTAAACTGGTAACAGCCAATAATAGGAACAGAATGGCAGTGCGTTTAAAGGTAAAAATTGAGTCACCATATGATCCGGAAGGCCCACTATTGGTCCTGTCACCTGTAAAAGCCAGAATCAAAAAGACACGGGATGGAGAATCGTGTACTGCAGCAGTATTTACAACAGCCAAAACATGGAAGCAAACAAAATGTCCATCAACAGATAAATGGACAAAGAAGAAGTGGTATACGTACCGAATGGAATACTAGACTCAGGAAAAAAAAATGAACAGTGCCGTTTTCAGGACTACAGATGAGCCTAGAAATAATCATATTAGGTTAAGTAAGTCAAAAGGGAATGACAAATATCCTATGATATCATTTATACATGTTATCCTAAGATTGCTACCAATGAACATATTTCCACAGAAAAAGACACTCACAGACTTATAAAACAAACGAATGGTTAGCCAAAATGAAAGTTGGGAGGATGGATAAATTAGGACTATGGGGCTAACATACATATACTAATGTATGTTAAATGTATATAAACATAAAACATATAAACTATATGAATTATAGAATCACCAATACATATAAAATATATAATGACAAAACACCTACCAAATACCAAGGGAGGTCTACTCAACATTCTGTAAAACATACATGGTAACAGGATCCAAAGATGAACAGACATATGTAGGAATTATTGAGCAGATTCTGGACAGCCACACAATCACAACACTCTAATCAAATTTACTCCAATAAGAAATAGAAATTAAATTTAAAAAACAAACAAAAGTAAGGAGACATAAACTTTTGGGGGCTTGTCCCAGCACATTCCCCTCTAATTTACAACCTCGGAACACTACGTCCAGGAAGACTCTGTGGCCCAAAAAACAAGAGTTGAGAACGTAATAATGCTGCGCCTTGTGGCTGTTTCCCACAACAGGAGCTTTAAACCCAGTGCTAATGGTTGCTTAATAGTCACAAGGATTGCAGGGCTGAAAATGACACCTGCCCTCAAAAAATGCCCTGGTGGAGGGAATAGGCAAGAAAATTCAACACATGACAAATTTTTCAAGAAGTCAATATGAAGAGGGAAGTTGTACTCACTCTTTAAAAAAAAGGAAAAGAAAAAAATGGACACGCCTAAAGCTCAGTATAAGGAATTATTAGCCACATGCAAAGCCAACCTCCAAAAAGGTTTCAGCTCACACCAGTCAAATGACCATCAGCAGAAAGTCTACAGACTATACATGCTGAAGGGGATTTAGAGAACTGTGTACCATCTAGCTGCTGGTGGGATGTAATGGGTAACAGCACTAACGAAAACTGAATGGAGCTACTTTAAAAGGTAAAAATTGAGCTACCATATGATGCGGCAGGGCACCTTTTGGGCCTATAACCTAAGACCACCAGAATCGGAAAGACAGAGGCAGGCAAATGTGCACTGCAGCAATATTGAAATAGCCAAGATATGGAAGCAAAAAACGGTCCAAAAACAAATGAATGGACAAAGGAAAAGTGGTATACGGACAGAATGGAATAGTAACCTCGGTAAAAAAATGAACAATGCCATTTTGAGGAATACAGATGAGCCTAGAAATGACATATTAGGTTAAGTAAGTCAAAAGGGAATGACAAATATCCTATGATATCATTTATACATGTTATCCTAAGACTGCTACCAATGAACACATTTCCACAAAAAAAGACAACACACACTTATACAACAAACTAATGGTTAACCAAAATGAAAGGTGGGAGGATGGATAAATTAGGATTAGGGGGCTAACATACATATACTAATGTATGTTAAATGTATATAAACATATAATATATAAACTCTATGAATTATATAATCACCAATACATATAAAGTATATAATGAGAAAACACCTACCAAATACCGAGGGAGGTCTACTCAACATTCTGAATATCATACATGGTAACAGGATCCGAAGATGAACAGACATATATATGAATGATTGAGCACATTCTGTACAGCCAGACAATCACAACACTCTAATCAAAATTACTCTGATAAGAAATATAAATTAAATTTAAAAAAACAAACATTACTAAGGAGACATAAACTTCTGGGGGCTTGTCCCAGCACATTCCCCTCTAATTTACAGCCTCGGAACACTACTTCCAGGAAGATTTTGTTACCCTAGTAACAAGAGGTGAGAATGTAATAATGCTGCCGCCTTGTGGCTGTTTCCCACAACAGCAGCTTTAAACCCAGTGCTAATGGTTGCTTAATAGTCACAAGGACTGCAGGGCTGTAAATGACAGCTGCCCACAAAAAATGCCCTGGGGTACGGAATAGGCAAGGAAATTCAACACATGACAAATTTTTGAAGACGGCAATATGAAGAGGGAAGTTGTACTCAATCTTTAAAAAAAAGGAGAAGAAAAAAAAAGGGCATGCCTAAAGCTCAGTATAAGGAATTATTAGCCACATGCAAATCCAACCTCCAAAAAGATTTCAGCTCACACCAGTGAAATGACCATCAGCAAAAAGTCTACAAACTATAAATGCTGAAGTGGTTTTAGAGAACTCTGTACCTTCTAGCTGCTGGTGGGATGTAATGGGTAACAGCACTAATGAAAACTGAATGGAGCTGCTTTAAAAGGTAAAAATTGAGCTACCATATGATGCGGCAGGGCACCTTTTGGGCCTATAACCTAAGACCACCAGAATCGGAAAGACAGAGGCAGGCAAATGTGCACTGCAGCAATATTGAAATAGCCAAGACATGGAAGCAAAAATAAGGTCCATAAACAGATGAATGGACAAAGAAGAAGTGGTATATGGACAGAATGGAATATCAGTCACGAAAAAAATAAAAGAATGGCATATGCAGCACCACAGATGAGCCTAGAGATAATCACACAACGTGAAGTCAGAATGCAAAAGACAAATGTCCTATGATATCACTTATGTTATCTGAAAATTCATAAAAATGAACATATTTCCATAGAGAAAGACAATCTCAGATTGAGAAGACAAACTTATGGTTAAGCCAAAGAAAAGGTGTGAGGAATGGATAAATTAGGATACTGGGGTTAACACACATATACTACTACATATAAAATATATAATCCCCAAAGACCTATGGAATAGCAAGTGAGGTCTACTCAACACTCTGTAATAACTGACATGGAAAAGGACCCAAAGAGCAATAGATGTATGTATATGTGTAAATGAACAAGGTTCTGTACACCTAGAACAAAAGACATTTTTCAATCAAATTTGCTTGACAAAAACTACAACTTGAAGACACAAACAAGAATTAAGGAGGCTAAAACTTATGGGGGTTTGTCCTGGCACATTCCACTCTAATCTGCAACCTCAAAGCACAACTTGCAGCAAGGTTCTGTTTCCCTAGCAAGCAGAGTTGGCAATGTAGAAATGCTGCCACCCTAAGGCCGTTTCCTCAAACGACAGCTTTAAATCTACTGCTAATGGTCAATAATATTCACAAGGACTGCAGGGCTGTAAATGAATCATGCCCTCAAAAACTATCCTGGGGTAGGGAATGGCCATAAAAATCCAAACGGGGCAAATTTTTCAAGAAGCCAATTTGAAGTTGTGAGTTTAGCTCAATCTTAAAAAAACATGAAAAGGACATTGATAAAGGCAAAACATCAGGAATTACTAGACGCAGGCAAATCCAATCTACACAAAGGTATCACCTCACACCAGTCAGAATGACCATCAGCAAAAAGTCAACAAACAATAGATGTTGAAGAAGTTGTGGAGAATAGCGTAACCTCTCGGTCTAAGTGGGATGTAAACTGGTAACAGCCAATAATAGGAACAGAATGGCAGTGCGTTTAAAGGTAAAAATTGAGTCACCATATGATCCGGAAGGCCCACTATTGGTCCTGTCACCTGTAAAAGCCAGCATCAAAAAGACACGGGATGGATAAGCGTGTACTGCAGCAGTATTTACAACAGCCAAAACATGGAAGCAAACAAAATGTCCATCAACAGATAAATGGACAAAGAAGAAGTGGTATACGTACCGAATGGAATACTAGACTCAGGAAAAAAAAAAATGAACAGTGCCGTTTTCAGGACTACAGATGAGCCTAGAAATAATCATATTAGGTTAAGTAAGTCAAAAGGGAATGACAAATATCCTATGATATCATTTATACATGTTATCCTAAGATTGCTACCAATGAACATATTTCCACAGAAAAAGACACTCACAGACTTATAAAACAAACGAATGGTTAGCCAAAATGAAAGTTGGGAGGATGGATAAGTTAGGACTATGGGGCTAACATACATATACTAATGTATGTTAAATGTATATAAACATAAACCATATAAACTATATGAATTATAGAATCACCAATACATATAAAATATATAATGACAAAACACCTACCAAATACCAAGGGAGGTCTACTCAACATTCTGTAAAACATACATGGTAACAGGATCCAAAGATGAACAGACATATGTAGGAATTATTGAGCAGATTCTGGACAGCCACACAATCACAACACTCTAATCAAATTTACTCCAATAAGAAATAGAAATTAAATTTAAAAAACAAACAAAAGTAAGGAGACATAAACTTTTGGGGGCTTGTCCCAGCACATTCCCCTCTAATTTACAACCTCGGAACACTACGTCCAGGAAGACTCTGTTGCCCTAAAACCAAAAGTTGAGAACGTAATAATGCTGCCGCCTTGTGGCTGTTTCCCACAACAGCAGCTTTAAACCCAGTGCTAGTGGTTGCTTAATAGTCACAAGGATTGCAGGGCTGAAAATGACACCTGCCCTCAAAAAATGCCCTGGTGGAGGGAATAGGCAAGAAAATTCAACACATGACACATTTTTCAAGAAGTCAATATGAAGAGGGAAGTTGTACTCACTCTTTAAAAAAAAGGAAAAGAAAAAAATGGACACGCCTAAAGCTCAGTATAAGGAATTATTAGCCACATGCAAAGCCAACCTCCAAAAAGGTTTCAGCTCACACCAGTCAAATGACCATCAGCAGAAAGTCTACAGACTATACATGCTGAAGGGGATTTAGAGAACTGTGTACCATCTAGCTGCTGGTGGGATGTAATGGGTAACAGCACTAACGAAAACTGAATGGAGCTACTTTAAAAGGTAAAAATTGAGCTACCATATGATGCGGCAGGGCACCTTTTGGGCCTATAACCTAAGACCACCAGAATCGGAAAGACAGAGGCAGGCAAATGTGCACTGCAGCAATATTGAAATAGCCAAGATATGGAAGCAAAAAACGGTCCAAAAACAAATGAATGGACAAAGGAAAAGTGGTATACGGACAGAATGGAATAGTAACCTCGGTAAAAAAATGAACAATGCCATTTTGAGGAATACAGATGAGCCTAGAAATGACATATTAGGTTAAGTAAGTCAAAAGGGAATGACAAATATCCTATGATATCATTTATACATGTTATCCTAAGACTGCTACCAATGAACACATTTCCACAAAAAAAGACAACACACACTTATACAACAAACTAATGGTTAACCAAAATGAAAGGTGGGAGGATGGATAAATTAGGATTAGGGGGCTAACATACATATACTAATGTGTGTTAAATGTATATAAACATATAATATATAAACTCTATGAATTATATAATCACCAATACATATAAAGTATATAATGAGAAAACACCTACCAAATACCGAGGGAGGTCTACTCAACATTCTGAATATCATACATGGTAACAGGATCCGAAGATGAACAGACATATATATGAATGATTGAGCACATACTGTACAGCCAGACAATCACAACACTCTAATCAAAATTACTCTGATAAGAAATATAAATTAAATTTAAAAAAACAAACATTACTAAGGAGACATAAACTTCTGGGGGCTTGTCCCAGCACATTCCCCTCTAATTTACAGCCTCGGAACACTACTTCCAGGAAGATTTTGTTACCCTAGTAACAAGAGGTGAGAATGTAATAATGCTGCTGCCTTGTGGCTGTTTCCCACAACAGCAGCTTTAAACCCAGTGCTAATGGTTGCTTAATAGTCACAAGGACTGCAGGGCTGTAAATGACAGCTGCCCACAAAAAATGCCCTGGGGTAGGGAATAGGCAAGGAAATTCAACACATGACAAATTTTTGAAGAAGGCAATATGAAGAGGGAAGTTGTACTCAATCTTTAAAAAAAAAAGGAGAAGAACAAAAAAGGGCATGCCTAAAGCTCAGTATAAGGAATTATTAGCCACATGCAAATCCAACCTCCAAAAAGATTTCAGCTCACACCAGTGAAATGACCATCAGCAAAAAGTCTACAAACTATAAATGCTGAAGTGGTTTTAGAGAACTCTGTACCTTCTAGCTGCTGGTGGGATGTAATGGGTAACAGCACTAATGAAAACTGAATGGAGCTGCTTTAAAAGGTAAAAATTGAGCTACCATATGATGCGGCAGGGCACCTTTTGGGCCTATAACCTAAGACCACCAGAATCGGAAAGACAGAGGCAGGCAAATGTGCACTGCAGCAATATTGAAATAGCCAAGACATGGAAGCAAAAATAAGGTCCATAAACAGATGAATGGACAAAGAAGAAGTGGTATATGGACAGAATGGAATATCAGTCACGAAAAAAATAAAAGAATGGCATATGCAGCACCACAGATGAGCCTAGAGATAATCACACAACGTGAACTAAGTCAGAATGCAAAAGACAAATGTCCTATGATATCACTTATGTTATCTGAAAATTCATAAAAATGAACATATTTCCATAGAGAAAGACAATCTCAGATTGAGAAGACAAACTTATGGTTAAGCCAAAGAAAAGGTGTGAGGAATGGATAAATTAGGATACTGGGGTTAACACACATATACTACTACATATAAAATATATAATCCCCAAAGACCTATGGAATAGCAAGTGTGGTCTACTCAACACTCTGTAATAATTGACATGGAAAAGGACCCAAAGATCAATAGATGTATGTATATGTGTAAATGAACAAGGTTCTGTACACCTAGAACAAAAGACATTTTTCAATCAAATTTGCTTGATAAAAACTACAACTTGAAGACACAAACAAGAATTAAGGAGGCTAAAACTTATGGGGGTTTGTCCTGGCACATTCCACTCTAATCTGCAACCTCAAAGCACAACTTGCAGCAAGGTTCTGTTTCCCTAGCAAGCAGAGTTGGCAATGTAGAAATGCTGCCACCCTAAGGCCGTTTCCTCAAACGACAGCTTTAAATCTACTGCTAATGGTCAATAATATTCACAAGGACTGCAGGGCTGTAAATGAATCATGCCCTCAAAAAATATCCTGGGGTAGGGAATGGCCATAAAATTCCAAACGGGGCAAATTTTTCAAGAAGCCAATTTGAAGTTGTGAGTTTAGCTCAATCTTAAAAAAACATGAAAAGGACATTGATAAACGCAAAACATCAGGAATTACTAGACGCAGGCAAATCCAATCTACACAAAGGTATCACCTCACACCAGTCAGAATGACCATCAGCAAAAAGTCAACAAACAATAGATGTTGAAGAAGTTGTGGAGAATAGCGTAACCTCTCGGTCTAAGTGGGATGTAAACTGGTAACAGCCAATAATAGGAACAGAATGGCAGTGCGTTTAAAGGTAAAAATTGAGTCACCATATGATCCGGAAGGCCCACTATTGGTCCTGTCACCTGTAAAAGCCAGAATCAAAAAGACACGGGATGGAGAATCGTGTACTGCAGCAGTATTTACAACAGCCAAAACATGGAAGCAAACAAAATGTCCATCAACAGATAAATGGACAAAGAAGAAGTGGTATACGTACCGAATGGAATACTAGACTCAGGAAAAAAAAATGAACAGTGCCGTTTTCAGGACTACAGATGAGCCTAGAAATAATCATATTAGGTTAAGTAAGTCAAAAGGGAATGACAAATATCCTATGATATCATTTATACATGTTATCCTAAGATTGCTACCAATGAACATATTTCCACAGAAAAAGACACTCACAGACTTATAAAACAAACGAATGGTTAGCCAAAATGAAAGTTGGGAGGATGGATAAATTAGGACTATGGGGCTAACATACATATACTAATGTATGTTAAATGTATATAAACATAAAACATATAAACTATATGAATTATAGAATCACCAATACATATAAAATATATAATGACAAAACACCTACCAAATACCAAGGGAGGTCTACTCAACATTCTGTAAAACATACATGGTAACAGGATCCAAAGATGAACAGACATATGTAGGAATTATTGAGCAGATTCTGGACAGCCACACAATCACAACACTCTAATCAAATTTACTCCAATAAGAAATAGAAATTAAATTTAAAAAACAAACAAAAGTAAGGAGACATAAACTTTTGGGGGCTTGTCCCAGCACATTCCCCTCTAATTTACAACCTCGGAACACTACGTCCAGGAAGACTCTGTGGCCCAAAAAACAAGAGTTGAGAACGTAATAATGCTGCGCCTTGTGGCTGTTTCCCACAACAGGAGCTTTAAACCCAGTGCTAATGGTTGCTTAATAGTCACAAGGATTGCAGGGCTGAAAATGACACCTGCCCTCAAAAAATGCCCTGGTGGAGGGAATAGGCAAGAAAATTCAACACATGACAAATTTTTCAAGAAGTCAATATGAAGAGGGAAGTTGTACTCACTCTTTAAAAAAAAGGAAAAGAAAAAAATGGACACGCCTAAAGCTCAGTATAAGGAATTATTAGCCACATGCAAAGCCAACCTCCAAAAAGGTTTCAGCTCACACCAGTCAAATGACCATCAGCAGAAAGTCTACAGACTATACATGCTGAAGGGGATTTAGAGAACTGTGTACCATCTAGCTGCTGGTGGGATGTAATGGGTAACAGCACTAACGAAAACTGAATGGAGCTACTTTAAAAGGTAAAAATTGAGCTACCATATGATGCGGCAGGGCACCTTTTGGGCCTATAACCTAAGACCACCAGAATCGGAAAGACAGAGGCAGGCAAATGTGCACTGCAGCAATATTGAAATAGCCAAGATATGGAAGCAAAAAACGGTCCAAAAACAAATGAATGGACAAAGGAAAAGTGGTATACGGACAGAATGGAATAGTAACCTCGGTAAAAAAATGAACAATGCCATTTTGAGGAATACAGATGAGCCTAGAAATGACATATTAGGTTAAGTAAGTCAAAAGGGAATGACAAATATCCTATGATATCATTTATACATGTTATCCTAAGACTGCTACCAATGAACACATTTCCACAAAAAAAGACAACACACACTTATACAACAAACTAATGGTTAACCAAAATGAAAGGTGGGAGGATGGATAAATTAGGATTAGGGGGCTAACATACATATACTAATGTATGTTAAATGTATATAAACATATAATATATAAACTCTATGAATTATATAATCACCAATACATATAAAGTATATAATGAGAAAACACCTACCAAATACCGAGGGAGGTCTACTCAACATTCTGAATATCATACATGGTAACAGGATCCGAAGATGAACAGACATATATATGAATGATTGAGCACATTCTGTACAGCCAGACAATCACAACACTCTAATCAAAATTACTCTGATAAGAAATATAAATTAAATTTAAAAAAACAAACATTACTAAGGAGACATAAACTTCTGGGGGCTTGTCCCAGCACATTCCCCTCTAATTTACAGCCTCGGAACACTACTTCCAGGAAGATTTTGTTACCCTAGTAACAAGAGGTGAGAATGTAATAATGCTGCCGCCTTGTGGCTGTTTCCCACAACAGCAGCTTTAAACCCAGTGCTAATGGTTGCTTAATAGTCACAAGGACTGCAGGGCTGTAAATGACAGCTGCCCACAAAAAATGCCCTGGGGTACGGAATAGGCAAGGAAATTCAACACATGACAAATTTTTGAAGACGGCAATATGAAGAGGGAAGTTGTACTCAATCTTTAAAAAAAAGGAGAAGAAAAAAAAAGGGCATGCCTAAAGCTCAGTATAAGGAATTATTAGCCACATGCAAATCCAACCTCCAAAAAGATTTCAGCTCACACCAGTGAAATGACCATCAGCAAAAAGTCTACAAACTATAAATGCTGAAGTGGTTTTAGAGAACTCTGTACCTTCTAGCTGCTGGTGGGATGTAATGGGTAACAGCACTAATGAAAACTGAATGGAGCTGCTTTAAAAGGTAAAAATTGAGCTACCATATGATGCGGCAGGGCACCTTTTGGGCCTATAACCTAAGACCACCAGAATCGGAAAGACAGAGGCAGGCAAATGTGCACTGCAGCAATATTGAAATAGCCAAGACATGGAAGCAAAAATAAGGTCCATAAACAGATGAATGGACAAAGAAGAAGTGGTATATGGACAGAATGGAATATCAGTCACGAAAAAAATAAAAGAATGGCATATGCAGCACCACAGATGAGCCTAGAGATAATCACACAACGTGAAGTAAGTCCGAATGCAAAAGACAAATGTCCTATGATATCACTTATGTTATCTGAAAATTCATAAAAATGAACATATTTCCATAGAGAAAGACAATCTCAGATTGAGAAGACAAACTTATGGTTAAGCCAAAGAAAAGGTGTGAGGAATGGATAAATTAGGATACTGGGGTTAACACACATATACTACTACATATAAAATATATAATCCCCAAAGACCTATGGAATAGCAAGTGAGGTCTACTCAACACTCTGTAATAACTGACATGGAAAAGGACCCAAAGAGCAATAGATGTATGTATATGTGTAAATGAACAAGGTTCTGTACACCTAGAACAAAAGACATTTTTCAATCAAATTTGCTTGACAAAAACTACAACTTGAAGACACAAACAAGAATTAAGGAGGCTAAAACTTATGGGGGTTTGTCCTGGCACATTCCACTCTAATCTGCAACCTCAAAGCACAACTTGCAGCAAGGTTCTGTTTCCCTAGCAAGCAGAGTTGGCAATGTAGAAATGCTGCCACCCTAAGGCCGTTTCCTCAAACGACAGCTTTAAATCTACTGCTAATGGTCAATAATATTCACAAGGACTGCAGGGCTGTAAATGAATCATGCCCTCAAAAACTATCCTGGGGTAGGGAATGGCCATAAAAATCCAAACGGGGCAAATTTTTCAAGAAGCCAATTTGAAGTTGTGAGTTTAGCTCAATCTTAAAAAAACATGAAAAGGACATTGATAAAGGCAAAACATCAGGAATTACTAGACGCAGGCAAATCCAATCTACACAAAGGTATCACCTCACACCAGTCAGAATGACCATCAGCAAAAAGTCAACAAACAATAGATGTTGAAGAAGTTGTGGAGAATAGCGTAACCTCTCGGTCTAAGTGGGATGTAAACTGGTAACAGCCAATAATAGGAACAGAATGGCAGTGCGTTTAAAGGTAAAAATTGAGTCACCATATGATCCGGAAGGCCCACTATTGGTCCTGTCACCTGTAAAAGCCAGCATCAAAAAGACACGGGATGGAGAAGCGTGTACTGCAGCAGTATTTACAACAGCCAAAACATGGAAGCAAACAAAATGTCCATCAACAGATAAATGGACAAAGAAGAAGTGGTATACGTACCGAATGGAATACTAGACTCAGGAAAAAAAAAAATGAACAGTGCCGTTTTCAGGACTACAGATGAGCCTAGAAATAATCATATTAGGTTAAGTAAGTCAAAAGGGAATGACAAATATCCTATGATATCATTTATACATGTTATCCTAAGATTGCTACCAATGAACATATTTCCACAGAAAAAGACACTCACAGACTTATAAAACAAACGAATGGTTAGCCAAAATGAAAGTTGGGAGGATGGATAAGTTAGGACTATGGGGCTAACATACATATACTAATGTATGTTAAATGTATATAAACATAAACCATATAAACTATATGAATTATAGAATCACCAATACATATAAAATATATAATGACAAAACACCTACCAAATACCAAGGGAGGTCTACTCAACATTCTGTAAAACATACATGGTAACAGGATCCAAAGATGAACAGACATATGTAGGAATTATTGAGCAGATTCTGGACAGCCACACAATCACAACACTCTAATCAAATTTACTCCAATAAGAAATAGAAATTAAATTTAAAAAACAAACAAAAGTAAGGAGACATAAACTTTTGGGGGCTTGTCCCAGCACATTCCCCTCTAATTTACAACCTCGGAACACTACGTCCAGGAAGACTCTGTTGCCCTAAAACCAAAAGTTGAGAACGTAATAATGCTGCCGCCTTGTGGCTGTTTCCCACAACAGCAGCTTTAAACCCAGTGCTAGTGGTTGCTTAATAGTCACAAGGATTGCAGGGCTGAAAATGACACCTGCCCTCAAAAAATGCCCTGGTGGAGGGAATAGGCAAGAAAATTCAACACATGACACATTTTTCAAGAAGTCAATATGAAGAGGGAAGTTGTACTCACTCTTTAAAAAAAAGGAAAAGAAAAAAATGGACACGCCTAAAGCTCAGTATAAGGAATTATTAGCCACATGCAAAGCCAACCTCCAAAAAGGTTTCAGCTCACACCAGTCAAATGACCATCAGCAGAAAGTCTACAGACTATACATGCTGAAGGGGATTTAGAGAACTGTGTACCATCTAGCTGCTGGTGGGATGTAATGGGTAACAGCACTAACGAAAACTGAATGGAGCTACTTTAAAAGGTAAAAATTGAGCTACCATATGATGCGGCAGGGCACCTTTTGGGCCTATAACCTAAGACCACCAGAATCGGAAAGACAGAGGCAGGCAAATGTGCACTGCAGCAATATTGAAATAGCCAAGATATGGAAGCAAAAAACGGTCCAAAAACAAATGAATGGACAAAGGAAAAGTGGTATACGGACAGAATGGAATAGTAACCTCGGTAAAAAAATGAACAATGCCATTTTGAGGAATACAGATGAGCCTAGAAATGACATATTAGGTTAAGTAAGTCAAAAGGGAATGACAAATATCCTATGATATCATTTATACATGTTATCCTAAGACTGCTACCAATGAACACATTTCCACAAAAAAAGACAACACACACTTATACAACAAACTAATGGTTAACCAAAATGAAAGGTGGGAGGATGGATAAATTAGGATTAGGGGGCTAACATACATATACTAATGTGTGTTAAATGTATATAAACATATAATATATAAACTCTATGAATTATATAATCACCAATACATATAAAGTATATAATGAGAAAACACCTACCAAATACCGAGGGAGGTCTACTCAACATTCTGAATATCATACATGGTAACAGGATCCGAAGATGAACAGACATATATATGAATGATTGAGCACATTCTGTACAGCCAGACAATCACAACACTCTAATCAAAATTACTCTGATAAGAAATATAAATTAAATTTAAAAAAACAAACATTACTAAGGAGACATAAACTTCTGGGGGCTTGTCCCAGCACATTCCCCTCTAATTTACAGCCTCGGAACACTACTTCCAGGAAGATTTTGTTACCCTAGTAACAAGAGGTGAGAATGTAATAATGCTGCCGCCTTGTGGCTGTTTCCCACAACAGCAGCTTTAAACCCAGTGCTAATGGTTGCTTAATAGTCACAAGGACTGCAGGGCTGTAAATGACAGCTGCCCACAAAAAATGCCCTGGGGTAGGGAATAGGCAAGGAAATTCAACACATGACAAATTTTTGAAGACGGCAATATGAAGAGGGAAGTTGTACTCAATCTTTAAAAAAAAGGAGAAGAACAAAAAAGGGCATGCCTAAAGCTCAGTATAAGGAATTATTAGCCACATGCAAATCCAACCTCCAAAAAGATTTCAGCTCACACCAGTGAAATGACCATCAGCAAAAAGTCTACAAACTATAAATGCTGAAGTGGTTTTAGAGAACTCTGTACCTTCTAGCTGCTGGTGGGATGTAATGGGTAACAGCACTAATGAAAACTGAATGGAGCTGCTTTAAAAGGTAAAAATTGAGCTACCATATGATGCGGCAGGGCACCTTTTGGGCCTATAACCTAAGACCACCAGAATCGGAAAGACAGAGGCAGGCAAATGTGCACTGCAGCAATATTGAAATAGCCAAGACATGGAAGCAAAAATAAGGTCCATAAACAGATGAATGGACAAAGAAGAAGTGGTATATGGACAGAATGGAATATCAGTCACGAAAAAAATAAAAGAATGGCATATGCAGCACCACAGATGAGCCTAGAGATAATCACACAACGTGAACTAAGTCAGAATGCAAAAGACAAATGTCCTATGATATCACTTATGTTATCTGAAAATTCATAAAAATGAACATATTTCCATAGAGAAAGACAATCTCAGATTGAGAAGACAAACTTATGGTTAAGCCAAAGAAAAGGTGTGAGGAATGGATAAATTAGGATACTGGGGTTAACACACATATACTACTACATATAAAATATATAATCCCCAAAGACCTATGGAATAGCAAGTGTGGTCTACTCAACACTCTGTAATAATTGACATGGAAAAGGACCCAAAGATCAATAGATGTATGTATATGTGTAAATGAACAAGGTTCTGTACACCTAGAACAAAAGACATTTTTCAATCAAATTTGCTTGATAAAAACTACAACTTGAAGACACAAACAAGAATTAAGGAGGCTAAAACTTATGGGGGTTTGTCCTGGCACATTCCACTCTAATCTGCAACCTCAAAGCACAACTTGCAGCAAGGTTCTGTTTCCCTAGCAAGCAGAGTTGGCAATGTAGAAATGCTGCCACCCTAAGGCCGTTTCCTCAAACGACAGCTTTAAATCTACTGCTAATGGTCAATAATATTCACAAGGACTGCAGGGCTGTAAATGAATCATGCCCTCAAAAAATATCCTGGGGTAGGGAATGGCCATAAAATTCCAAACGGGGCAAATTTTTCAAGAAGCCAATTTGAAGTTGTGAGTTTAGCTCAATCTTAAAAAAACATGAAAAGGACATTGATAAACGCAAAACATCAGGAATTACTAGACGCAGGCAAATCCAATCTACACAAAGGTATCACCTCACACCAGTCAGAATGACCATCAGCAAAAAGTCAACAAACAATAGATGTTGAAGAAGTTGTGGAGAATAGCGTAACCTCTCGGTCTAAGTGGGATGTAAACTGGTAACAGCCAATAATAGGAACAGAATGGCAGTGCGTTTAAAGGTAAAAATTGAGTCACCATATGATCCGGAAGGCCCACTATTGGTCCTGTCACCTGTAAAAGCCAGAATCAAAAAGACACGGGATGGAGAATCGTGTACTGCAGCAGTATTTACAACAGTCAAAACATGGAAGCAAACAAAATGTCCATCAACAGATAAATGGACAAAGAAGAAGTGGTATACGTACCGAATGGAATACTAGACTCAGGAAAAAAAAATGAACAGTGCCGTTTTCAGGACTACAGATGAGCCTAGAAATAATCATATTAGGTTAAGTAAGTCAAAAGGGAATGACAAATATCCTATGATATCATTTATACATGTTATCCTAAGATTGCTACCAATGAACATATTTCCACAGAAAAAGACACTCACAGACTTATAAAACAAACGAATGGTTAGCCAAAATGAAAGTTGGGAGGATGGATAAATTAGGACTATGGGGCTAACATACATATACTAATGTATGTTAAATGTATATAAACATAAAACATATAAACTATATGAATTATAGAATCACCAATACATATAAAATATATAATGACAAAACACCTACCAAATACCAAGGGAGGTCTACTCAACATTCTGTAAAACATACATGGTAACAGGATCCAAAGATGAACAGACATATGTAGGAATTATTGAGCAGATTCTGGACAGCCACACAATCACAACACTCTAATCAAATTTACTCCAATAAGAAATAGAAATTAAATTTAAAAAACAAACAAAAGTAAGGAGACATAAACTTTTGGGGGCTTGTCCCAGCACATTCCCCTCTAATTTACAACCTCGGAACACTACGTCCAGGAAGACTCTGTGGCCCAAAAAACAAGAGTTGAGAACGTAATAATGCCGCGCCTTGTGGCTGTTTCCCACAACAGGAGCTTTAAACCCAGTGCTAATGGTTGCTTAATAGTCACAAGGATTGCAGGGCTGAAAATGACACCTGCCCTCAAAAAATGCCCTGGTGGAGGGAATAGGCAAGAAAATTCAACACATGACAAATTTTTCAAGAAGTCAATATGAAGAGGGAAGTTGTACTCACTCTTTAAAAAAAAGGAAAAGAAAAAAATGGACACGCCTAAAGCTCAGTATAAGGAATTATTAGCCACATGCAAAGCCAACCTCCAAAAAGGTTTCAGCTCACACCAGTCAAATGACCATCAGCAGAAAGTCTACAGACTATACATGCTGAAGGGGATTTAGAGAACTGTGTACCATCTAGCTGCTGGTGGGATGTAATGGGTAACAGCACTAACGAAAACTGAATGGAGCTACTTTAAAAGGTAAAAATTGAGCTACCATATGATGCGGCAGGGCACCTTTTGGGCCTATAACCTAAGACCACCAGAATCGGAAAGACAGAGGCAGGCAAATGTGCACTGCAGCAATATTGAAATAGCCAAGATATGGAAGCAAAAAACGGTCCAAAAACAAATGAATGGACAAAGGAAAAGTGGTATACGGACAGAATGGAATAGTAACCTCGGTAAAAAAATGAACAATGCCATTTTGAGGAATACAGATGAGCCTAGAAATGACATATTAGGTTAAGTAAGTCAAAAGGGAATGACAAATATCCTATGATATCATTTATACATGTTATCCTAAGACTGCTACCAATGAACACATTTCCACAAAAAAAGACAACACACACTTATACAACAAACTAATGGTTAACCAAAATGAAAGGTGGGAGGATGGATAAATTAGGATTAGGGGGCTAACATACATATACTAATGTATGTTAAATGTATATAAACATATAATATATAAACTCTATGAATTATATAATCACCAATACATATAAAGTATATAATGAGAAAACACCTACCAAATACCGAGGGAGGTCTACTCAACATTCTGAATATCATACATGGTAACAGGATCCGAAGATGAACAGACATATATATGAATGATTGAGCACATTCTGTACAGCCAATCACAACACTCTAATCAAAATTACTCTGATAAGAAATATAAATTAAATTTAAAAAAACAAACATTACTAAGGAGACATAAACTTCTGGGGGCTTGTCCCAGCACATTCCCCTCTAATTTACAGCCTCGGAACACTACTTCCAGGAAGATTTTGTTACCCTAGTAACAAGAGGTGAGAATGTAATAATGCTGCCGCCTTGTGGCTGTTTCCCACAACAGCAGCTTTAAACCCAGTGCTAATGGTTGCTTAATAGTCACAAGGACTGCAGGGCTGTAAATGACAGCTGCCCACAAAAAATGCCCTGGGGTACGGAATAGGCAAGGAAATTCAACACATGACAAATTTTTGAAGACGGCAATATGAAGAGGGAAGTTGTACTCAATCTTTAAAAAAAAGGAGAAGAAAAAAAAAGGGCATGCCTAAAGCTCAGTATAAGGAATTATTAGCCACATGCAAATCCAACCTCCAAAAAGATTTCAGCTCACACCAGTGAAATGACCATCAGCAAAAAGTCTACAAACTATAAATGCTGAAGTGGTTTTAGAGAACTCTGTACCTTCTAGCTGCTGGTGGGATGTAATGGGTAACAGCACTAATGAAAACTGAATGGAGCTGCTTTAAAAGGTAAAAATTGAGCTACCATATGATGCGGCAGGGCACCTTTTGGGCCTATAACCTAAGACCACCAGAATCGGAAAGACAGAGGCAGGCAAATGTGCACTGCAGCAATATTGAAATAGCCAAGACATGGAAGCAAAAATAAGGTCCATAAACAGATGAATGGACAAAGAAGAAGTGGTATATGGACAGAATGGAATATCAGTCACGAAAAAAATAAAAGAATGGCATATGCAGCACCACAGATGAGCCTAGAGATAATCACACAACGTGAAGTCAGAATGCAAAAGACAAATGTCCTATGATATCACTTATGTTATCTGAAAATTCATAAAAATGAACATATTTCCATAGAGAAAGACAATCTCAGATTGAGAAGACAAACTTATGGTTAAGCCAAAGAAAAGGTGTGAGGAATGGATAAATTAGGATACTGGGGTTAACACACATATACTACTACATATAAAATATATAATCCCCAAAGACCTATGGAATAGCAAGTGAGGTCTACTCAACACTCTGTAATAACTGACATGGAAAAGGACCCAAAGAGCAATAGATGTATGTATATGTGTAAATGAACAAGGTTCTGAACACCTAGAACAAAAGACATTTTTCAATCAAATTTGCTTGACAAAAACTACAACTTGAAGACACAAACAAGAATTAAGGAGGCTAAAACTTATGGGGGTTTGTCCTGGCACATTCCACTCTAATCTGCAACCTCAAAGCACAACTTGCAGCAAGGTTCTGTTTCCCTAGCAAGCAGAGTTGGCAATGTAGAAATGCTGCCACCCTAAGGCCGTTTCCTCAAACGACAGCTTTAAATCTACTGCTAATGGTCAATAATATTCACAAGGACTGCAGGGCTGTAAATGAATCATGCCCTCAAAAACTATCCTGGGGTAGGGAATGGCCATAAAAATCCAAACGGGGCAAATTTTTCAAGAAGCCAATTTGAAGTTGTGAGTTTAGCTCAATCTTAAAAAAACATGAAAAGGACATTGATAAAGGCAAAACATCAGGAATTACTAGACGCAGGCAAATCCAATCTACACAAAGGTATCACCTCACACCAGTCAGAATGACCATCAGCAAAAAGTCAACAAACAATAGATGTTGAAGAAGTTGTGGAGAATAGCGTAACCTCTCGGTCTAAGTGGGATGTAAACTGGTAACAGCCAATAATAGGAACAGAATGGCAGTGCGTTTAAAGGTAAAAATTGAGTCACCATATGATCCGGAAGGCCCACTATTGGTCCTGTCACCTGTAAAAGCCAGCATCAAAAAGACACGGGATGGAGAAGCGTGTACTGCAGCAGTATTTACAACAGCCAAAACATGGAAGCAAACAAAATGTCCATCAACAGATAAATGGACAAAGAAGAAGTGGTATACGTACCGAATGGAATACTAGACTCAGGAAAAAAAAAAATGAACAGTGCCGTTTTCAGGACTACAGATGAGCCTAGAAATAATCATATTAGGTTAAGTAAGTCAAAAGGGAATGACAAATATCCTATGATATCATTTATACATGTTATCCTAAGATTGCTACCAATGAACATATTTCCACAGAAAAAGACACTCACAGACTTATAAAACAAACGAATGGTTAGCCAAAATGAAAGTTGGGAGGATGGATAAGTTAGGACTATGGGGCTAACATACATATACTAATGTATGTTAAATGTATATAAACATAAACCATATAAACTATATGAATTATAGAATCACCAATACATATAAAATATATAATGACAAAACACCTACCAAATACCAAGGGAGGTCTACTCAACATTCTGTAAAACATACATGGTAACAGGATCCAAAGATGAACAGACATATGTAGGAATTATTGAGCAGATTCTGGACAGCCACACAATCACAACACTCTAATCAAATTTACTCCAATAAGAAATAGAAATTAAATTTAAAAAACAAACAAAAGTAAGGAGACATAAACTTTTGGGGGCTTGTCCCAGCACATTCCCCTCTAATTTACAACCTCGGAACACTACGTCCAGGAAGACTCTGTTGCCCTAAAACCAAAAGTTGAGAACGTAATAATGCTGCCGCCTTGTGGCTGTTTCCCACAACAGCAGCTTTAAACCCAGTGCTAGTGGTTGCTTAATAGTCACAAGGATTGCAGGGCTGAAAATGACACCTGCCCTCAAAAAATGCCCTGGTGGAGGGAATAGGCAAGAAAATTCAACACATGACACATTTTTCAAGAAGTCAATATGAAGAGGGAAGTTGTACTCACTCTTTAAAAAAAAGGAAAAGAAAAAAATGGACACGCCTAAAGCTCAGTATAAGGAATTATTAGCCACATGCAAAGCCAACCTCCAAAAAGGTTTCAGCTCACACCAGTCAAATGACCATCAGCAGAAAGTCTACAGACTATACATGCTGAAGGGGATTTAGAGAACTGTGTACCATCTAGCTGCTGGTGGGATGTAATGGGTAACAGCACTAACGAAAACTGAATGGAGCTACTTTAAAAGGTAAAAATTGAGCTACCATATGATGCGGCAGGGCACCTTTTGGGCCTATAACCTAAGACCACCAGAATCGGAAAGACAGAGGCAGGCAAATGTGCACTGCAGCAATATTGAAATAGCCAAGATATGGAAGCAAAAAACGGTCCAAAAACAAATGAATGGACAAAGGAAAAGTGGTATACGGACAGAATGGAATAGTAACCTCGGTAAAAAAATGAACAATGCCATTTTGAGGAATACAGATGAGCCTAGAAATGACATATTAGGTTAAGTAAGTCAAAAGGGAATGACAAATATCCTATGATATCATTTATACATGTTATCCTAAGACTGCTACCAATGAACACATTTCCACAAAAAAAGACAACACACACTTATACAACAAACTAATGGTTAACCAAAATGAAAGGTGGGAGGATGGATAAATTAGGATTAGGGGGCTAACATACATATACTAATGTGTGTTAAATGTATATAAACATATAATATATAAACTCTATGAATTATATAATCACCAATACATATAAAGTATATAATGAGAAAACACCTACCAAATACCGAGGGAGGTCTACTCAACATTCTGAATATCATACATGGTAACAGGATCCGAAGATGAACAGACATATATATGAATGATTGAGCACATACTGTACAGCCAGACAATCACAACACTCTAATCAAAATTACTCTGATAAGAAATATAAATTAAATTTAAAAAAACAAACATTACTAAGGAGACATAAACTTCTGGGGGCTTGTCCCAGCACATTCCCCTCTAATTTACAGCCTCGGAACACTACTTCCAGGAAGATTTTGTTACCCTAGTAACAAGAGGTGAGAATGTAATAATGCTGCTGCCTTGTGGCTGTTTCCCACAACAGCAGCTTTAAACCCAGTGCTAATGGTTGCTTAATAGTCACAAGGACTGCAGGGCTGTAAATGACAGCTGCCCACAAAAAATGCCCTGGGGTACGGAATAGGCAAGGAAATTCAACACATGACAAATTTTTGAAGAAGGCAATATGAAGAGGGAAGTTGTACTCAATCTTTAAAAAAAAAAGGAGAAGAACAAAAAAGGGCATGCCTAAAGCTCAGTATAAGGAATTATTAGCCACATGCAAATCCAACCTCCAAAAAGATTTCAGCTCACACCAGTGAAATGACCATCAGCAAAAAGTCTACAAACTATAAATGCTGAAGTGGTTTTAGAGAACTCTGTACCTTCTAGCTGCTGGTGGGATGTAATGGGTAACAGCACTAATGAAAACTGAATGGAGCTGCTTTAAAAGGTAAAAATTGAGCTACCATATGATGCGGCAGGGCACCTTTTGGGCCTATAACCTAAGACCACCAGAATCGGAAAGACAGAGGCAGGCAAATGTGCACTGCAGCAATATTGAAATAGCCAAGACATGGAAGCAAAAATAAGGTCCATAAACAGATGAATGGACAAAGAAGAAGTGGTATATGGACAGAATGGAATATCAGTCACGAAAAAAATAAAAGAATGGCATATGCAGCACCACAGATGAGCCTAGAGATAATCACACAACGTGAAGTAAGTCCGAATGCAAAAGACAAATGTCCTATGATATCACTTATGTTATCTGAAAATTCATAAAAATGAACATATTTCCATAGAGAAAGACAATCTCAGATTGAGAAGACAAACTTATGGTTAAGCCAAAGAAAAGGTGTGAGGAATGGATAAATTAGGATACTGGGGTTAACACACATATACTACTACATATAAAATATATAATCCCCAAAGACCTATGGAATAGCAAGTGTGGTCTACTCAACACTCTGTAATAATTGACATGGAAAAGGACCCAAAGATCAATAGATGTATGTATATGTGTAAATGAACAAGGTTCTGTACACCTAGAACAAAAGACATTTTTCAATCAAATTTGCTTGATAAAAACTACAACTTGAAGACACAAACAAGAATTAAGGAGGCTAAAACTTATGGGGGTTTGTCCTGGCACATTCCACTCTAATCTGCAACCTCAAAGCACAACTTGCAGCAAGGTTCTGTTTCCCTAGCAAGCAGAGTTGGCAATGTAGAAATGCTGCCACCCTAAGGCCGTTTCCTCAAACGACAGCTTTAAATCTACTGCTAATGGTCAATAATATTCACAAGGACTGCAGGGCTGTAAATGAATCATGCCCTCAAAAAATATCCTGGGGTAGGGAATGGCCATAAAATTCCAAACGGGGCAAATTTTTCAAGAAGCCAATTTGAAGTTGTGAGTTTAGCTCAATCTTAAAAAAACATGAAAAGGACATTGATAAACGCAAAACATCAGGAATTACTAGACGCAGGCAAATCCAATCTACACAAAGGTATCACCTCACACCAGTCAGAATGACCATCAGCAAAAAGTCAACAAACAATAGATGTTGAAGAAGTTGTGGAGAATAGCGTAACCTCTCGGTCTAAGTGGGATGTAAACTGGTAACAGCCAATAATAGGAACAGAATGGCAGTGCGTTTAAAGGTAAAAATTGAGTCACCATATGATCCGGAAGGCCCACTATTGGTCCTGTCACCTGTAAAAGCCAGAATCAAAAAGACACGGGATGGAGAATCGTGTACTGCAGCAGTATTTACAACAGCCAAAACATGGAAGCAAACAAAATGTCCATCAACAGATAAATGGACAAAGAAGAAGTGGTATACGTACCGAATGGAATACTAGACTCAGGAAAAAAAAATGAACAGTGCCGTTTTCAGGACTACAGATGAGCCTAGAAATAATCATATTAGGTTAAGTAAGTCAAAAGGGAATGACAAATATCCTATGATATCATTTATACATGTTATCCTAAGATTGCTACCAATGAACATATTTCCACAGAAAAAGACACTCACAGACTTATAAAACAAACGAATGGTTAGCCAAAATGAAAGTTGGGAGGATGGATAAATTAGGACTATGGGGCTAACATACATATACTAATGTATGTTAAATGTATATAAACATAAAACATATAAACTATATGAATTATAGAATCACCAATACATATAAAATATATAATGACAAAACACCTACCAAATACCAAGGGAGGTCTACTCAACATTCTGTAAAACATACATGGTAACAGGATCCAAAGATGAACAGACATATGTAGGAATTATTGAGCAGATTCTGGACAGCCACACAATCACAACACTCTAATCAAATTTACTCCAATAAGAAATAGAAATTAAATTTAAAAAACAAACAAAAGTAAGGAGACATAAACTTTTGGGGGCTTGTCCCAGCACATTCCCCTCTAATTTACAACCTCGGAACACTACGTCCAGGAAGACTCTGTGGCCCAAAAAACAAGAGTTGAGAACGTAATAATGCCGCGCCTTGTGGCTGTTTCCCACAACAGGAGCTTTAAACCCAGTGCTAATGGTTGCTTAATAGTCACAAGGATTGCAGGGCTGAAAATGACACCTGCCCTCAAAAAATGCCCTGGTGGAGGGAATAGGCAAGAAAATTCAACACATGACAAATTTTTCAAGAAGTCAATATGAAGAGGGAAGTTGTACTCACTCTTTAAAAAAAAGGAAAAGAAAAAAATGGACACGCCTAAAGCTCAGTATAAGGAATTATTAGCCACATGCAAAGCCAACCTCCAAAAAGGTTTCAGCTCACACCAGTCAAATGACCATCAGCAGAAAGTCTACAGACTATACATGCTGAAGGGGATTTAGAGAACTGTGTACCATCTAGCTGCTGGTGGGATGTAATGGGTAACAGCACTAACGAAAACTGAATGGAGCTACTTTAAAAGGTAAAAATTGAGCTACCATATGATGCGGCAGGGCACCTTTTGGGCCTATAACCTAAGACCACCAGAATCGGAAAGACAGAGGCAGGCAAATGTGCACTGCAGCAATATTGAAATAGCCAAGATATGGAAGCAAAAAACGGTCCAAAAACAAATGAATGGACAAAGGAAAAGTGGTATACGGACAGAATGGAATAGTAACCTCGGTAAAAAAATGAACAATGCCATTTTGAGGAATACAGATGAGCCTAGAAATGACATATTAGGTTAAGTAAGTCAAAAGGGAATGACAAATATCCTATGATATCATTTATACATGTTATCCTAAGACTGCTACCAATGAACACATTTCCACAAAAAAAGACAACACACACTTATACAACAAACTAATGGTTAACCAAAATGAAAGGTGGGAGGATGGATAAATTAGGATTAGGGGGCTAACATACATATACTAATGTATGTTAAATGTATATAAACATATAATATATAAACTCTATGAATTATATAATCACCAATACATATAAAGTATATAATGAGAAAACACCTACCAAATACCGAGGGAGGTCTACTCAACATTCTGAATATCATACATGGTAACAGGATCCGAAGATGAACAGACATATATATGAATGATTGAGCACATTCTGTACAGCCAATCACAACACTCTAATCAAAATTACTCTGATAAGAAATATAAATTAAATTTAAAAAAACAAACATTACTAAGGAGACATAAACTTCTGGGGGCTTGTCCCAGCACATTCCCCTCTAATTTACAGCCTCGGAACACTACTTCCAGGAAGATTTTGTTACCCTAGTAACAAGAGGTGAGAATGTAATAATGCTGCCGCCTTGTGGCTGTTTCCCACAACAGCAGCTTTAAACCCAGTGCTAATGGTTGCTTAATAGTCACAAGGACTGCAGGGCTGTAAATGACAGCTGCCCACAAAAAATGCCCTGGGGTACGGAATAGGCAAGGAAATTCAACACATGACAAATTTTTGAAGACGGCAATATGAAGAGGGAAGTTGTACTCAATCTTTAAAAAAAAGGAGAAGAAAAAAAAAGGGCATGCCTAAAGCTCAGTATAAGGAATTATTAGCCACATGCAAATCCAACCTCCAAAAAGATTTCAGCTCACACCAGTGAAATGACCATCAGCAAAAAGTCTACAAACTATAAATGCTGAAGTGGTTTTAGAGAACTCTGTACCTTCTAGCTGCTGGTGGGATGTAATGGGTAACAGCACTAATGAAAACTGAATGGAGCTGCTTTAAAAGGTAAAAATTGAGCTACCATATGATGCGGCAGGGCACCTTTTGGGCCTATAACCTAAGACCACCAGAATCGGAAAGACAGAGGCAGGCAAATGTGCACTGCAGCAATATTGAAATAGCCAAGACATGGAAGCAAAAATAAGGTCCATAAACAGATGAATGGACAAAGAAGAAGTGGTATATGGACAGAATGGAATATCAGTCACGAAAAAAATAAAAGAATGGCATATGCAGCACCACAGATGAGCCTAGAGATAATCACACAACGTGAAGTCAGAATGCAAAAGACAAATGTCCTATGATATCACTTATGTTATCTGAAAATTCATAAAAATGAACATATTTCCATAGAGAAAGACAATCTCAGATTGAGAAGACAAACTTATGGTTAAGCCAAAGAAAAGGTGTGAGGAATGGATAAATTAGGATACTGGGGTTAACACACATATACTACTACATATAAAATATATAATCCCCAAAGACCTATGGAATAGCAAGTGAGGTCTACTCAACACTCTGTAATAACTGACATGGAAAAGGACCCAAAGAGCAATAGATGTATGTATATGTGTAAATGAACAAGGTTCTGAACACCTAGAACAAAAGACATTTTTCAATCAAATTTGCTTGACAAAAACTACAACTTGAAGACACAAACAAGAATTAAGGAGGCTAAAACTTATGGGGGTTTGTCCTGGCACATTCCACTCTAATCTGCAACCTCAAAGCACAACTTGCAGCAAGGTTCTGTTTCCCTAGCAAGCAGAGTTGGCAATGTAGAAATGCTGCCACCCTAAGGCCGTTTCCTCAAACGACAGCTTTAAATCTACTGCTAATGGTCAATAATATTCACAAGGACTGCAGGGCTGTAAATGAATCATGCCCTCAAAAACTATCCTGGGGTAGGGAATGGCCATAAAAATCCAAACGGGGCAAATTTTTCAAGAAGCCAATTTGAAGTTGTGAGTTTAGCTCAATCTTAAAAAAACATGAAAAGGACATTGATAAAGGCAAAACATCAGGAATTACTAGACGCAGGCAAATCCAATCTACACAAAGGTATCACCTCACACCAGTCAGAATGACCATCAGCAAAAAGTCAACAAACAATAGATGTTGAAGAAGTTGTGGAGAATAGCGTAACCTCTCGGTCTAAGTGGGATGTAAACTGGTAACAGCCAATAATAGGAACAGAATGGCAGTGCGTTTAAAGGTAAAAATTGAGTCACCATATGATCCGGAAGGCCCACTATTGGTCCTGTCACCTGTAAAAGCCAGCATCAAAAAGACACGGGATGGAGAAGCGTGTACTGCAGCAGTATTTACAACAGCCAAAACATGGAAGCAAACAAAATGTCCATCAACAGATAAATGGACAAAGAAGAAGTGGTATACGTACCGAATGGAATACTAGACTCAGGAAAAAAAAAAATGAACAGTGCCGTTTTCAGGACTACAGATGAGCCTAGAAATAATCATATTAGGTTAAGTAAGTCAAAAGGGAATGACAAATATCCTATGATATCATTTATACATGTTATCCTAAGATTGCTACCAATGAACATATTTCCACAGAAAAAGACACTCACAGACTTATAAAACAAACGAATGGTTAGCCAAAATGAAAGTTGGGAGGATGGATAAGTTAGGACTATGGGGCTAACATACATATACTAATGTATGTTAAATGTATATAAACATAAACCATATAAACTATATGAATTATAGAATCACCAATACATATAAAATATATAATGACAAAACACCTACCAAATACCAAGGGAGGTCTACTCAACATTCTGTAAAACATACATGGTAACAGGATCCAAAGATGAACAGACATATGTAGGAATTATTGAGCAGATTCTGGACAGCCACACAATCACAACACTCTAATCAAATTTACTCCAATAAGAAATAGAAATTAAATTTAAAAAACAAACAAAAGTAAGGAGACATAAACTTTTGGGGGCTTGTCCCAGCACATTCCCCTCTAATTTACAACCTCGGAACACTACGTCCAGGAAGACTCTGTTGCCCTAAAACCAAAAGTTGAGAACGTAATAATGCTGCCGCCTTGTGGCTGTTTCCCACAACAGCAGCTTTAAACCCAGTGCTAGTGGTTGCTTAATAGTCACAAGGATTGCAGGGCTGAAAATGACACCTGCCCTCAAAAAATGCCCTGGTGGAGGGAATAGGCAAGAAAATTCAACACATGACACATTTTTCAAGAAGTCAATATGAAGAGGGAAGTTGTACTCACTCTTTAAAAAAAAGGAAAAGAAAAAAATGGACACGCCTAAAGCTCAGTATAAGGAATTATTAGCCACATGCAAAGCCAACCTCCAAAAAGGTTTCAGCTCACACCAGTCAAATGACCATCAGCAGAAAGTCTACAGACTATACATGCTGAAGGGGATTTAGAGAACTGTGTACCATCTAGCTGCTGGTGGGATGTAATGGGTAACAGCACTAACGAAAACTGAATGGAGCTACTTTAAAAGGTAAAAATTGAGCTACCATATGATGCGGCAGGGCACCTTTTGGGCCTATAACCTAAGACCACCAGAATCGGAAAGACAGAGGCAGGCAAATGTGCACTGCAGCAATATTGAAATAGCCAAGATATGGAAGCAAAAAACGGTCCAAAAACAAATGAATGGACAAAGGAAAAGTGGTATACGGACAGAATGGAATAGTAACCTCGGTAAAAAAATGAACAATGCCATTTTGAGGAATACAGATGAGCCTAGAAATGACATATTAGGTTAAGTAAGTCAAAAGGGAATGACAAATATCCTATGATATCATTTATACATGTTATCCTAAGACTGCTACCAATGAACACATTTCCACAAAAAAAGACAACACACACTTATACAACAAACTAATGGTTAACCAAAATGAAAGGTGGGAGGATGGATAAATTAGGATTAGGGGGCTAACATACATATACTAATGTGTGTTAAATGTATATAAACATATAATATATAAACTCTATGAATTATATAATCACCAATACATATAAAGTATATAATGAGAAAACACCTACCAAATACCGAGGGAGGTCTACTCAACATTCTGAATATCATACATGGTAACAGGATCCGAAGATGAACAGACATATATATGAATGATTGAGCACATACTGTACAGCCAGACAATCACAACACTCTAATCAAAATTACTCTGATAAGAAATATAAATTAAATTTAAAAAAACAAACATTACTAAGGAGACATAAACTTCTGGGGGCTTGTCCCAGCACATTCCCCTCTAATTTACAGCCTCGGAACACTACTTCCAGGAAGATTTTGTTACCCTAGTAACAAGAGGTGAGAATGTAATAATGCTGCTGCCTTGTGGCTGTTTCCCACAACAGCAGCTTTAAACCCAGTGCTAATGGTTGCTTAATAGTCACAAGGACTGCAGGGCTGTAAATGACAGCTGCCCACAAAAAATGCCCTGGGGTACGGAATAGGCAAGGAAATTCAACACATGACAAATTTTTGAAGAAGGCAATATGAAGAGGGAAGTTGTACTCAATCTTTAAAAAAAAAAGGAGAAGAACAAAAAAGGGCATGCCTAAAGCTCAGTATAAGGAATTATTAGCCACATGCAAATCCAACCTCCAAAAAGATTTCAGCTCACACCAGTGAAATGACCATCAGCAAAAAGTCTACAAACTATAAATGCTGAAGTGGTTTTAGAGAACTCTGTACCTTCTAGCTGCTGGTGGGATGTAATGGGTAACAGCACTAATGAAAACTGAATGGAGCTGCTTTAAAAGGTAAAAATTGAGCTACCATATGATGCGGCAGGGCACCTTTTGGGCCTATAACCTAAGACCACCAGAATCGGAAAGACAGAGGCAGGCAAATGTGCACTGCAGCAATATTGAAATAGCCAAGACATGGAAGCAAAAATAAGGTCCATAAACAGATGAATGGACAAAGAAGAAGTGGTATATGGACAGAATGGAATATCAGTCACGAAAAAAATAAAAGAATGGCATATGCAGCACCACAGATGAGCCTAGAGATAATCACACAACGTGAACTAAGTCCGAATGCAAAAGACAAATGTCCTATGATATCACTTATGTTATCTGAAAATTCATAAAAATGAACATATTTCCATAGAGAAAGACAATCTCAGATTGAGAAGACAAACTTATGGTTAAGCCAAAGAAAAGGTGTGAGGAATGGATAAATTAGGATACTGGGGTTAACACACATATACTACTACATATAAAATATATAATCCCCAAAGACCTATGGAATAGCAAGTGTGGTCTACTCAACACTCTGTAATAATTGACATGGAAAAGGACCCAAAGATCAATAGATGTATGTATATGTGTAAATGAACAAGGTTCTGTACACCTAGAACAAAAGACATTTTTCAATCAAATTTGCTTGATAAAAACTACAACTTGAAGACACAAACAAGAATTAAGGAGGCTAAAACTTATGGGGGTTTGTCCTGGCACATTCCACTCTAATCTGCAACCTCAAAGCACAACTTGCAGCAAGGTTCTGTTTCCCTAGCAAGCAGAGTTGGCAATGTAGAAATGCTGCCACCCTAAGGCCGTTTCCTCAAACGACAGCTTTAAATCTACTGCTAATGGTCAATAATATTCACAAGGACTGCAGGGCTGTAAATGAATCATGCCCTCAAAAAATATCCTGGGGTAGGGAATGGCCATAAAATTCCAAACGGGGCAAATTTTTCAAGAAGCCAATTTGAAGTTGTGAGTTTAGCTCAATCTTAAAAAAACATGAAAAGGACATTGATAAACGCAAAACATCAGGAATTACTAGACGCAGGCAAATCCAATCTACACAAAGGTATCACCTCACACCAGTCAGAATGACCATCAGCAAAAAGTCAACAAACAATAGATGTTGAAGAAGTTGTGGAGAATAGCGTAACCTCTCGGTCTAAGTGGGATGTAAACTGGTAACAGCCAATAATAGGAACAGAATGGCAGTGCGTTTAAAGGTAAAAATTGAGTCACCATATGATCCGGAAGGCCCACTATTGGTCCTGTCACCTGTAAAAGCCAGAATCAAAAAGACACGGGATGGAGAATCGTGTACTGCAGCAGTATTTACAACAGCCAAAACATGGAAGCAAACAAAATGTCCATCAACAGATAAATGGACAAAGAAGAAGTGGTATACGTACCGAATGGAATACTAGACTCAGGAAAAAAAAATGAACAGTGCCGTTTTCAGGACTACAGATGAGCCTAGAAATAATCATATTAGGTTAAGTAAGTCAAAAGGGAATGACAAATATCCTATGATATCATTTATACATGTTATCCTAAGATTGCTACCAATGAACATATTTCCACAGAAAAAGACACTCACAGACTTATAAAACAAACGAATGGTTAGCCAAAATGAAAGTTGGGAGGATGGATAAATTAGGACTATGGGGCTAACATACATATACTAATGTATGTTAAATGTATATAAACATAAAACATATAAACTATATGAATTATAGAATCACCAATACATATAAAATATATAATGACAAAACACCTACCAAATACCAAGGGAGGTCTACTCAACATTCTGTAAAACATACATGGTAACAGGATCCAAAGATGAACAGACATATGTAGGAATTATTGAGCAGATTCTGGACAGCCACACAATCACAACACTCTAATCAAATTTACTCCAATAAGAAATAGAAATTAAATTTAAAAAACAAACAAAAGTAAGGAGACATAAACTTTTGGGGGCTTGTCCCAGCACATTCCCCTCTAATTTACAACCTCGGAACACTACGTCCAGGAAGACTCTGTGGCCCAAAAAACAAGAGTTGAGAACGTAATAATGCTGCGCCTTGTGGCTGTTTCCCACAACAGGAGCTTTAAACCCAGTGCTAATGGTTGCTTAATAGTCACAAGGATTGCAGGGCTGAAAATGACACCTGCCCTCAAAAAATGCCCTGGTGGAGGGAATAGGCAAGAAAATTCAACACATGACAAATTTTTCAAGAAGTCAATATGAAGAGGGAAGTTGTACTCACTCTTTAAAAAAAAGGAAAAGAAAAAAATGGACACGCCTAAAGCTCAGTATAAGGAATTATTAGCCACATGCAAAGCCAACCTCCAAAAAGGTTTCAGCTCACACCAGTCAAATGACCATCAGCAGAAAGTCTACAGACTATACATGCTGAAGGGGATTTAGAGAACTGTGTACCATCTAGCTGCTGGTGGGATGTAATGGGTAACAGCACTAACGAAAACTGAATGGAGCTACTTTAAAAGGTAAAAATTGAGCTACCATATGATGCGGCAGGGCACCTTTTGGGCCTATAACCTAAGACCACCAGAATCGGAAAGACAGAGGCAGGCAAATGTGCACTGCAGCAATATTGAAATAGCCAAGATATGGAAGCAAAAAACGGTCCAAAAACAAATGAATGGACAAAGGAAAAGTGGTATACGGACAGAATGGAATAGTAACCTCGGTAAAAAAATGAACAATGCCATTTTGAGGAATACAGATGAGCCTAGAAATGACATATTAGGTTAAGTAAGTCAAAAGGGAATGACAAATATCCTATGATATCATTTATACATGTTATCCTAAGACTGCTACCAATGAACACATTTCCACAAAAAAAGACAACACACACTTATACAACAAACTAATGGTTAACCAAAATGAAAGGTGGGAGGATGGATAAATTAGGATTAGGGGGCTAACATACATATACTAATGTATGTTAGATGTATATAAACATATAATATATAAACTCTATGAATTATATAATCACCAATACATATAAAGTATATAATGAGAAAACACCTACCAAATACCGAGGGAGGTCTACTCAACATTCTGAATATCATACATGGTAACAGGATCCGAAGATGAACAGACATATATATGAATGATTGAGCACATTCTGTACAGCCAGACAATCACAACACTCTAATCAAAATTACTCTGATAAGAAATATAAATTAAATTTAAAAAAACAAACATTACTAAGGAGACATAAACTTCTGGGGGCTTGTCCCAGCACATTCCCCTCTAATTTACAGCCTCGGAACACTACTTCCAGGAAGATTTTGTTACCCTAGTAACAAGAGGTGAGAATGTAATAATGCTGCCGCCTTGTGGCTGTTTCCCACAACAGCAGCTTTAAACCCAGTGCTAATGGTTGCTTAATAGTCACAAGGACTGCAGGGCTGTAAATGACAGCTGCCCACAAAAAATGCCCTGGGGTACGGAATAGGCAAGGAAATTCAACACATGACAAATTTTTGAAGACGGCAATATGAAGAGGGAAGTTGTACTCAATCTTTAAAAAAAAGGAGAAGAAAAAAAAAGGGCATGCCTAAAGCTCAGTATAAGGAATTATTAGCCACATGCAAATCCAACCTCCAAAAAGATTTCAGCTCACACCAGTGAAATGACCATCAGCAAAAAGTCTACAAACTATAAATGCTGAAGTGGTTTTAGAGAACTCTGTACCTTCTAGCTGCTGGTGGGATGTAATGGGTAACAGCACTAATGAAAACTGAATGGAGCTGCTTTAAAAGGTAAAAATTGAGCTACCATATGATGCGGCAGGGCACCTTTTGGGCCTATAACCTAAGACCACCAGAATCGGAAAGACAGAGGCAGGCAAATGTGCACTGCAGCAATATTGAAATAGCCAAGACATGGAAGCAAAAATAAGGTCCATAAACAGATGAATGGACAAAGAAGAAGTGGTATATGGACAGAATGGAATATCAGTCACGAAAAAAATAAAAGAATGGCATATGCAGCACCACAGATGAGCCTAGAGATAATCACACAACGTGAAGTCAGAATGCAAAAGACAAATGTCCTATGATATCACTTATGTTATCTGAAAATTCATAAAAATGAACATATTTCCATAGAGAAAGACAATCTCAGATTGAGAAGACAAACTTATGGTTAAGCCAAAGAAAAGGTGTGAGGAATGGATAAATTAGGATACTGGGGTTAACACACATATACTACTACATATAAAATATATAATCCCCAAAGACCTATGGAATAGCAAGTGAGGTCTACTCAACACTCTGTAATAACTGACATGGAAAAGGACCCAAAGAGCAATAGATGTATGTATATGTGTAAATGAACAAGGTTCTGTACACCTAGAACAAAAGACATTTTTCAATCAAATTTGCTTGACAAAAACTACAACTTGAAGACACAAACAAGAATTAAGGAGGCTAAAACTTATGGGGGTTTGTCCTGGCACATTCCACTCTAATCTGCAACCTCAAAGCACAACTTGCAGCAAGGTTCTGTTTCCCTAGCAAGCAGAGTTGGCAATGTAGAAATGCTGCCACCCTAAGGCCGTTTCCTCAAACGACAGCTTTAAATCTACTGCTAATGGTCAATAATATTCACAAGGACTGCAGGGCTGTAAATGAATCATGCCCTCAAAAAATATCCTGGGGTAGGGAATGGCCATAAAAATCCAAACGGGGCAAATTTTTCAAGAAGCCAATTTGAAGTTGTGAGTTTAGCTCAATCTTAAAAAAACATGAAAAGGACATTGATAAAGGCAAAACATCAGGAATTACTAGACGCAGGCAAATCCAATCTACACAAAGGTATCACCTCACACCAGTCAGAATGACCATCAGCAAAAAGTCAACAAACAATAGATGTTGAAGAAGTTGTGGAGAATAGCGTAACCTCTCGGTCTAAGTGGGATGTAAACTGGTAACAGCCAATAATAGGAACAGAATGGCAGTGCGTTTAAAGGTAAAAATTGAGTCACCATATGATCCGGAAGGCCCACTATTGGTCCTGTCACCTGTAAAAGCCAGAATCAAAAAGACACGGGATGGAGAAGCGTGTACTGCAGCAGTATTTACAACAGCCAAAACATGGAAGCAAACAAAATGTCCATCAACAGATAAATGGACAAAGAAGAAGTGGTATACGTACCGAATGGAATACTAGACTCAGGAAAAAAAAAATGAACAGTGCCGTTTTCAGGACTACAGATGAGCCTAGAAATAATCATATTAGGTTAAGTAAGTCAAAAGGGAATGACAAATATCCTATGATATCATTTATACATGTTATCCTAAGATTGATACCAATGAACATATTTCCACAGAAAAAGACACTCACAGACTTATAAAACAAACGAATGGTTAGCCAAAATGAAAGTTGGGAGGATGGATAAGTTAGGACTATGGGGCTAACATACATATACTAATGTATGTTAAATGTATATAAACATAAACCATATAAACTATATGAATTATAGAATCACCAATACATATAAAATATATAATGACAAAACACCTACCAAATACCAAGGGAGGTCTACTCAACATTCTGTAAAACATACATGGTAACAGGATCCAAAGATGAACAGACATATGTAGGAATTATTGAGCAGATTCTGGACAGCCACACAATCACAACACTCTAATCAAATTTACTCCAATAAGAAATAGAAATTAAATTTAAAAAACAAACAAAAGTAAGGAGACATAAACTTTTGGGGGCTTGTCCCAGCACATTCCCCTCTAATTTACAACCTCGGAACACTACGTCCAGGAAGACTCTGTTGCCCTAAAACCAAAAGTTGAGAACGTAATAATGCTGCCGCCTTGTGGCTGTTTCCCACAACAGCAGCTTTAAACCCAGTGCTAGTGGTTGCTTAATAGTCACAAGGATTGCAGGGCTGAAAATGACACCTGCCCTCAAAAAATGCCCTGGTGGAGGGAATAGGCAAGAAAATTCAACACATGACACATTTTTCAAGAAGTCAATATGAAGAGGGAAGTTGTACTCACTCTTTAAAAAAAAGGAAAAGAAAAAAATGGACACGCCTAAAGCTCAGTATAAGGAATTATTAGCCACATGCAAAGCCAACCTCCAAAAAGGTTTCAGCTCACACCAGTCAAATGACCATCAGCAGAAAGTCTACAGACTATACATGCTGAAGGGGATTTAGAGAACTGTGTACCATCTAGCTGCTGGTGGGATGTAATGGGTAACAGCACTAACGAAAACTGAATGGAGCTACTTTAAAAGGTAAAAATTGAGCTACCATATGATGCGGCAGGGCACCTTTTGGGCCTATAACCTAAGACCACCAGAATCGGAAAGACAGAGGCAGGCAAATGTGCACTGCAGCAATATTGAAATAGCCAAGATATGGAAGCAAAAAACGGTCCAAAAACAAATGAATGGACAAAGGAAAAGTGGTATACGGACAGAATGGAATAGTAACCTCGGTAAAAAAATGAACAATGCCATTTTGAGGAATACAGATGAGCCTAGAAATGACATATTAGGTTAAGTAAGTCAAAAGGGAATGACAAATATCCTATGATATCATTTATACATGTTATCCTAAGACTGCTACCAATGAACACATTTCCACAAAAAAAGACAACACACACTTATACAACAAACTAATGGTTAACCAAAATGAAAGGTGGGAGGATGGATAAATTAGGATTAGGGGGCTAACATACATATACTAATGTGTGTTAAATGTATATAAACATATAATATATAAACTCTATGAATTATATAATCACCAATACATATAAAGTATATAATGAGAAAACACCTACCAAATACCGAGGGAGGTCTACTCAACATTCTGAATATCATACATGGTAACAGGATCCGAAGATGAACAGACATATATATGAATGATTGAGCACATACTGTACAGCCAGACAATCACAACACTCTAATCAAAATTACTCTGATAAGAAATATAAATTAAATTTAAAAAAACAAACATTACTAAGGAGACATAAACTTCTGGGGGCTTGTCCCAGCACATTCCCCTCTAATTTACAGCCTCGGAACACTACTTCCAGGAAGATTTTGTTACCCTAGTAACAAGAGGTGAGAATGTAATAATGCTGCTGCCTTGTGGCTGTTTCCCACAACAGCAGCTTTAAACCCAGTGCTAATGGTTGCTTAATAGTCACAAGGACTGCAGGGCTGTAAATGACAGCTGCCCACAAAAAATGCCCTGGGGTAGGGAATAGGCAAGGAAATTCAACACATGACAAATTTTTGAAGAAGGCAATATGAAGAGGGAAGTTGTACTCAATCTTTAAAAAAAAAGGAGAAGAACAAAAAAGGGCATGCCTAAAGCTCAGTATAAGGAATTATTAGCCACATGCAAATCCAACCTCCAAAAAGATTTCAGCTCACACCAGTGAAATGACCATCAGCAAAAAGTCTACAAACTATAAATGCTGAAGTGGTTTTAGAGAACTCTGTACCTTCTAGCTGCTGGTGGGATGTAATGGGTAACAGCACTAATGAAAACTGAATGGAGCTGCTTTAAAAGGTAAAAATTGAGCTACCATATGATGCGGCAGGGCACCTTTTGGGCCTATAACCTAAGACCACCAGAATCGGAAAGACAGAGGCAGGCAAATGTGCACTGCAGCAATATTGAAATAGCCAAGACATGGAAGCAAAAATAAGGTCCATAAACAGATGAATGGACAAAGAAGAAGTGGTATATGGACAGAATGGAATATCAGTCACGAAAAAAATAAAAGAATGGCATATGCAGCACCACAGATGAGCCTAGAGATAATCACACAACGTGAACTAAGTCAGAATGCAAAAGACAAATGTCCTATGATATCACTTATGTTATCTGAAAATTCATAAAAATGAACATATTTCCATAGAGAAAGACAATCTCAGATTGAGAAGACAAACTTATGGTTAAGCCAAAGAAAAGGTGTGAGGAATGGATAAATTAGGATACTGGGGTTAACACACATATACTACTACATATAAAATATATAATCCCCAAAGACCTATGGAATAGCAAGTGTGGTCTACTCAACACTCTGTAATAATTGACATGGAAAAGGACCCAAAGATCAATAGATGTATGTATATGTGTAAATGAACAAGGTTCTGTACACCTAGAACAAAAGACCTTTTTCAATCAAATTTGCTTGATAAAAACTACAACTTGAAGACACAAACAAGAATTAAGGAGGCTAAAACTTATGGGGGTTTGTCCTGGCACATTCCACTCTAATCTGCAACCTCAAAGCACAACTTGCAGCAAGGTTCTGTTTCCCTAGCAAGCAGAGTTGGCAATGTAGAAATGCTGCCACCCTAAGGCCGTTTCCTCAAACGACAGCTTTAAATCTACTGCTAATGGTCAATAATATTCACAAGGACTGCAGGGCTGTAAATGAATCATGCCCTCAAAAAATATCCTGGGGTAGGGAATGGCCATAAAATTCCAAACGGGGCAAATTTTTCAAGAAGCCAATTTGAAGTTGTGAGTTTAGCTCAATCTTAAAAAAACATGAAAAGGACATTGATAAACGCAAAACATCAGGAATTACTAGACGCAGGCAAATCCAATCTACACAAAGGTATCACCTCACACCAGTCAGAATGACCATCAGCAAAAAGTCAACAAACAATAGATGTTGAAGAAGTTGTGGAGAATAGCGTAACCTCTCGGTCTAAGTGGGATGTAAACTGGTAACAGCCAATAATAGGAACAGAATGGCAGTGCGTTTAAAGGTAAAAATTGAGTCACCATATGATCCGGAAGGCCCACTATTGGTCCTGTCACCTGTAAAAGCCAGAATCAAAAAGACACGGGATGGAGAATCGTGTACTGCAGCAGTATTTACAACAGCCAAAACATGGAAGCAAACAAAATGTCCATCAACAGATAAATGGACAAAGAAGAAGTGGTATACGTACCGAATGGAATACTAGACTCAGGAAAAAAAAATGAACAGTGCCGTTTTCAGGACTACAGATGAGCCTAGAAATAATCATATTAGGTTAAGTAAGTCAAAAGGGAATGACAAATATCCTATGATATCATTTATACATGTTATCCTAAGATTGCTACCAATGAACATATTTCCACAGAAAAAGACACTCACAGACTTATAAAACAAACGAATGGTTAGCCAAAATGAAAGTTGGGAGGATGGATAAATTAGGACTATGGGGCTAACATACATATACTAATGTATGTTAAATGTATATAAACATAAAACATATAAACTATATGAATTATAGAATCACCAATACATATAAAATATATAATGACAAAACACCTACCAAATACCAAGGGAGGTCTACTCAACATTCTGTAAAACATACATGGTAACAGGATCCAAAGATGAACAGACATATGTAGGAATTATTGAGCAGATTCTGGACAGCCACACAATCACAACACTCTAATCAAATTTACTCCAATAAGAAATAGAAATTAAATTTAAAAAACAAACAAAAGTAAGGAGACATAAACTTTTGGGGGCTTGTCCCAGCACATTCCCCTCTAATTTACAACCTCGGAACACTACGTCCAGGAAGACTCTGTGGCCCAAAAAACAAGAGTTGAGAACGTAATAATGCTGCGCCTTGTGGCTGTTTCCCACAACAGGAGCTTTAAACCCAGTGCTAATGGTTGCTTAATAGTCACAAGGATTGCAGGGCTGAAAATGACACCTGCCCTCAAAAAATGCCCTGGTGGAGGGAATAGGCAAGAAAATTCAACACATGACAAATTTTTCAAGAAGTCAATATGAAGAGGGAAGTTGTACTCACTCTTTAAAAAAAAGGAAAAGAAAAAAATGGACACGCCTAAAGCTCAGTATAAGGAATTATTAGCCACATGCAAAGCCAACCTCCAAAAAGGTTTCAGCTCACACCAGTCAAATGACCATCAGCAGAAAGTCTACAGACTATACATGCTGAAGGGGATTTAGAGAACTGTGTACCATCTAGCTGCTGGTGGGATGTAATGGGTAACAGCACTAACGAAAACTGAATGGAGCTACTTTAAAAGGTAAAAATTGAGCTACCATATGATGCGGCAGGGCACCTTTTGGGCCTATAACCTAAGACCACCAGAATCGGAAAGACAGAGGCAGGCAAATGTGCACTGCAGCAATATTGAAATAGCCAAGATATGGAAGCAAAAAACGGTCCAAAAACAAATGAATGGACAAAGGAAAAGTGGTATACGGACAGAATGGAATAGTAACCTCGGTAAAAAAATGAACAATGCCATTTTGAGGAATACAGATGAGCCTAGAAATGACATATTAGGTTAAGTAAGTCAAAAGGGAATGACAAATATCCTATGATATCATTTATACATGTTATCCTAAGACTGCTACCAATGAACACATTTCCACAAAAAAAGACAACACACACTTATACAACAAACTAATGGTTAACCAAAATGAAAGGTGGGAGGATGGATAAATTAGGATTAGGGGGCTAACATACATATACTAATGTATGTTAAATGTATATAAACATATAATATATAAACTCTATGAATTATATAATCACCAATACATATAAAGTATATAATGAGAAAACACCTACCAAATACCGAGGGAGGTCTACTCAACATTCTGAATATCATACATGGTAACAGGATCCGAAGATGAACAGACATATATATGAATGATTGAGCACATTCTGTACAGCCAGACAATCACAACACTCTAATCAAAATTACTCTGATAAGAAATATAAATTAAATTTAAAAAAACAAACATTACTAAGGAGACATAAACTTCTGGGGGCTTGTCCCAGCACATTCCCCTCTAATTTACAGCCTCGGAACACTACTTCCAGGAAGATTTTGTTACCCTAGTAACAAGAGGTGAGAATGTAATAATGCTGCCGCCTTGTGGCTGTTTCCCACAACAGCAGCTTTAAACCCAGTGCTAATGGTTGCTTAATAGTCACAAGGACTGCAGGGCTGTAAATGACAGCTGCCCACAAAAAATGCCCTGGGGTACGGAATAGGCAAGGAAATTCAACACATGACAAATTTTTGAAGACGGCAATATGAAGAGGGAAGTTGTACTCAATCTTTAAAAAAAAGGAGAAGAAAAAAAAAGGGCATGCCTAAAGCTCAGTATAAGGAATTATTAGCCACATGCAAATCCAACCTCCAAAAAGATTTCAGCTCACACCAGTGAAATGACCATCAGCAAAAAGTCTACAAACTATAAATGCTGAAGTGGTTTTAGAGAACTCTGTACCTTCTAGCTGCTGGTGGGATGTAATGGGTAACAGCACTAATGAAAACTGAATGGAGCTGCTTTAAAAGGTAAAAATTGAGCTACCATATGATGCGGCAGGGCACCTTTTGGGCCTATAACCTAAGACCACCAGAATCGGAAAGACAGAGGCAGGCAAATGTGCACTGCAGCAATATTGAAATAGCCAAGACATGGAAGCAAAAATAAGGTCCATAAACAGATGAATGGACAAAGAAGAAGTGGTATATGGACAGAATGGAATATCAGTCACGAAAAAAATAAAAGAATGGCATATGCAGCACCACAGATGAGCCTAGAGATAATCACACAACGTGAACTAAGTCAGAATGCAAAAGACAAATGTCCTATGATATCACTTATGTTATCTGAAAATTCATAAAAATGAACATATTTCCATAGAGAAAGACAATCTCAGATTGAGAAGACAAACTTATGGTTAAGCCAAAGAAAAGGTGTGAGGAATGGATAAATTAGGATACTGGGGTTAACACACATATACTACTACATATAAAATATATAATCCCCAAAGACCTATGGAATAGCAAGTGTGGTCTACTCAACACTCTGTAATAATTGACATGGAAAAGGACCCAAAGATCAATAGATGTATGTATATGTGTAAATGAACAAGGTTCTGTACACCTAGAACAAAAGACATTTTTCAATCAAATTTGCTTGATAAAAACTACAACTTGAAGACACAAACAAGAATTAAGGAGGCTAAAACTTATGGGGGTTTGTCCTGGCACATTCCACTCTAATCTGCAACCTCAAAGCACAACTTGCAGCAAGGTTCTGTTTCCCTAGCAAGCAGAGTTGGCAATGTAGAAATGCTGCCACCCTAAGGCCGTTTCCTCAAACGACAGCTTTAAATCTACTGCTAATGGTCAATAATATTCACAAGGACTGCAGGGCTGTAAATGAATCATGCCCTCAAAAAATATCCTGGGGTAGGGAATGGCCATAAAATTCCAAACGGGGCAAATTTTTCAAGAAGCCAATTTGAAGTTGTGAGTTTAGCTCAATCTTAAAAAAACATGAAAAGGACATTGATAAACGCAAAACATCAGGAATTACTAGACGCAGGCAAATCCAATCTACACAAAGGTATCACCTCACACCAGTCAGAATGACCATCAGCAAAAAGTCAACAAACAATAGATGTTGAAGAAGTTGTGGAGAATAGCGTAACCTCTCGGTCTAAGTGGGATGTAAACTGGTAACAGCCAATAATAGGAACAGAATGGCAGTGCGTTTAAAGGTAAAAATTGAGTCACCATATGATCCGGAAGGCCCACTATTGGTCCTGTCACCTGTAAAAGCCAGAATCAAAAAGACACGGGATGGAGAATCGTGTACTGCAGCAGTATTTACAACAGCCAAAACATGGAAGCAAACAAAATGTCCATCAACAGATAAATGGACAAAGAAGAAGTGGTATACGTACCGAATGGAATACTAGACTCAGGAAAAAAAAATGAACAGTGCCGTTTTCAGGACTACAGATGAGCCTAGAAATAATCATATTAGGTTAAGTAAGTCAAAAGGGAATGACAAATATCCTATGATATCATTTATACATGTTATCCTAAGATTGCTACCAATGAACATATTTCCACAGAAAAAGACACTCACAGACTTATAAAACAAACGAATGGTTAGCCAAAATGAAAGTTGGGAGGATGGATAAATTAGGACTATGGGGCTAACATACATATACTAATGTATGTTAAATGTATATAAACATAAAACATATAAACTATATGAATTATAGAATCACCAATACATATAAAATATATAATGACAAAACACCTACCAAATACCAAGGGAGGTCTACTCAACATTCTGTAAAACATACATGGTAACAGGATCCAAAGATGAACAGACATATGTAGGAATTATTGAGCAGATTCTGGACAGCCACACAATCACAACACTCTAATCAAATTTACTCCAATAAGAAATAGAAATTAAATTTAAAAAACAAACAAAAGTAAGGAGACATAAACTTTTGGGGGCTTGTCCCAGCACATTCCCCTCTAATTTACAACCTCGGAACACTACGTCCAGGAAGACTCTGTGGCCCAAAAAACAAGAGTTGAGAACGTAATAATGCTGCGCCTTGTGGCTGTTTCCCACAACAGGAGCTTTAAACCCAGTGCTAATGGTTGCTTAATAGTCACAAGGATTGCAGGGCTGAAAATGACACCTGCCCTCAAAAAATGCCCTGGTGGAGGGAATAGGCAAGAAAATTCAACACATGACAAATTTTTCAAGAAGTCAATATGAAGAGGGAAGTTGTACTCACTCTTTAAAAAAAAGGAAAAGAAAAAAATGGACACGCCTAAAGCTCAGTATAAGGAATTATTAGCCACATGCAAAGCCAACCTCCAAAAAGGTTTCAGCTCACACCAGTCAAATGACCATCAGCAGAAAGTCTACAGACTATACATGCTGAAGGGGATTTAGAGAACTGTGTACCATCTAGCTGCTGGTGGGATGTAATGGGTAACAGCACTAACGAAAACTGAATGGAGCTACTTTAAAAGGTAAAAATTGAGCTACCATATGATGCGGCAGGGCACCTTTTGGGCCTATAACCTAAGACCACCAGAATCGGAAAGACAGAGGCAGGCAAATGTGCACTGCAGCAATATTGAAATAGCCAAGATATGGAAGCAAAAAACGGTCCAAAAACAAATGAATGGACAAAGGAAAAGTGGTATACGGACAGAATGGAATAGTAACCTCGGTAAAAAAATGAACAATGCCATTTTGAGGAATACAGATGAGCCTAGAAATGACATATTAGGTTAAGTAAGTCAAAAGGGAATGACAAATATCCTATGATATCATTTATACATGTTATCCTAAGACTGCTACCAATGAACACATTTCCACAAAAAAAGACAACACACACTTATACAACAAACTAATGGTTAACCAAAATGAAAGGTGGGAGGATGGATAAATTAGGATTAGGGGGCTAACATACATATACTAATGTATGTTAAATGTATATAAACATATAATATATAAACTCTATGAATTATATAATCACCAATACATATAAAGTATATAATGAGAAAACACCTACCAAATACCGAGGGAGGTCTACTCAACATTCTGAATATCATACATGGTAACAGGATCCGAAGATGAACAGACATATATATGAATGATTGAGCACATTCTGTACAGCCAGACAATCACAACACTCTAATCAAAATTACTCTGATAAGAAATATAAATTAAATTTAAAAAAACAAACATTACTAAGGAGACATAAACTTCTGGGGGCTTGTCCCAGCACATTCCCCTCTAATTTACAGCCTCGGAACACTACTTCCAGGAAGATTTTGTTACCCTAGTAACAAGAGGTGAGAATGTAATAATGCTGCCGCCTTGTGGCTGTTTCCCACAACAGCAGCTTTAAACCCAGTGCTAATGGTTGCTTAATAGTCACAAGGACTGCAGGGCTGTAAATGACAGCTGCCCACAAAAAATGCCCTGGGGTACGGAATAGGCAAGGAAATTCAACACATGACAAATTTTTGAAGACGGCAATATGAAGAGGGAAGTTGTACTCAATCTTTAAAAAAAAGGAGAAGAAAAAAAAAGGGCATGCCTAAAGCTCAGTATAAGGAATTATTAGCCACATGCAAATCCAACCTCCAAAAAGATTTCAGCTCACACCAGTGAAATGACCATCAGCAAAAAGTCTACAAACTATAAATGCTGAAGTGGTTTTAGAGAACTCTGTACCTTCTAGCTGCTGGTGGGATGTAATGGGTAACAGCACTAATGAAAACTGAATGGAGCTGCTTTAAAAGGTAAAAATTGAGCTACCATATGATGCGGCAGGGCACCTTTTGGGCCTATAACCTAAGACCACCAGAATCGGAAAGACAGAGGCAGGCAAATGTGCACTGCAGCAATATTGAAATAGCCAAGACATGGAAGCAAAAATAAGGTCCATAAACAGATGAATGGACAAAGAAGAAGTGGTATATGGACAGAATGGAATATCAGTCACGAAAAAAATAAAAGAATGGCATATGCAGCACCACAGATGAGCCTAGAGATAATCACACAACGTGAAGTCAGAATGCAAAAGACAAATGTCCTATGATATCACTTATGTTATCTGAAAATTCATAAAAATGAACATATTTCCATAGAGAAAGACAATCTCAGATTGAGAAGACAAACTTATGGTTAAGCCAAAGAAAAGGTGTGAGGAATGGATAAATTAGGATACTGGGGTTAACACACATATACTACTACATATAAAATATATAATCCCCAAAGACCTATGGAATAGCAAGTGAGGTCTACTCAACACTCTGTAATAACTGACATGGAAAAGGACCCAAAGAGCAATAGATGTATGTATATGTGTAAATGAACAAGGTTCTGTACACCTAGAACAAAAGACATTTTTCAATCAAATTTGCTTGACAAAAACTACAACTTGAAGACACAAACAAGAATTAAAGAGGCTAAAACTTATGGGGGTTTGTCCTGGCACATTCCACTCTAATCTGCAACCTCAAAGCACAACTTGCAGCAAGGTTCTGTTTCCCTAGCAAGCAGAGTTGGCAATGTAGAAATGCTGCCACCCTAAGGCCGTTTCCTCAAACGACAGCTTTAAATCTACTGCTAATGGTCAATAATATTCACAAGGACTGCAGGGCTGTAAATGAATCATGCCCTAAAAAAATATCCTGGGGTAGGGAATGGCCATAAAAATCCAAACGGGGCAAATTTTTCAAGAAGCCAATTTGAAGTTGTGAGTTTAGCTCAATCTTAAAAAAACATGAAAAGGACATTGATAAAGGCAAAACATCAGGAATTACTAGACGCAGGCAAATCCAATCTACACAAAGGTATCACCTCACACCAGTCAGAATGACCATCAGCAAAAAGTCAACAAACAATAGATGTTGAAGAAGTTGTGGAGAATAGCGTAACCTCTCGGTCTAAGTGGGATGTAAACTGGTAACAGCCAATAATAGGAACAGAATGGCAGTGCGTTTAAAAGTAAAAATTGAGTCACCATATGATCCGGAAGGCCCACTATTGGTCCTGTCACCTGTAAAAGCCAGAATCAAAAAGACACGGGATGGAGAAGCGTGTACTGCAGCAGTATTTACAACAGCCAAAACATGGAAGCAAACAAAATGTCCATCAACAGATAAATGGACAAAGAAGAAGTGGTATACGTACCGAATGGAATACTAGACTCAGGAAAAAAAAAAATGAACAGTGCCGTTTTCAGGACTACAGATGAGCCTAGAAATAATCATATTAGGTTAAGTAAGTCAAAAGGGAATGACAAATATCCTATGATATCATTTATACATGTTATCCTAAGATTGATACCAATGAACATATTTCCACAGAAAAAGACACTCACAGACTTATAAAACAAACGAATGGTTAGCCAAAATGAAAGTTGGGAGGATGGATAAGTTAGGACTATGGGGCTAACATACATATACTAATGTATGTTAAATGTATATAAACATAAACCATATAAACTATATGAATTATAGAATCACCAATACATATAAAATATATAATGACAAAACACCTACCAAATACCAAGGGAGGTCTACTCAACATTCTGTAAAACATACATGGTAACAGGATCCAAAGATGAACAGACATATGTAGGAATTATTGAGCAGATTCTGGACAGCCACACAATCACAACACTCTAATCAAATTTACTCCAATAAGAAATAGAAATTAAATTTAAAAAACAAACAAAAGTAAGGAGACATAAACTTTTGGGGGCTTGTCCCAGCACATTCCCCTCTAATTTACAACCTCGGAACACTACGTCCAGGAAGACTCTGTTGCCCTAAAACCAAAAGTTGAGAACGTAATAATGCTGCCGCCTTGTGGCTGTTTCCCACAACAGCAGCTTTAAACCCAGTGCTAGTGGTTGCTTAATAGTCACAAGGATTGCAGGGCTGAAAATGACACCTGCCCTCAAAAAATGCCCTGGTGGAGGGAATAGGCAAGAAAATTCAACACATGACACATTTTTCAAGAAGTCAATGTGAAGAGGGAAGTTGTACTCACTCTTTAAAAAAAAGGAAAAGAAAAAAATGGACACGCCTAAAGCTCAGTATAAGGAATTATTAGCCACATGCAAAGCCAACCTCCAAAAAGGTTTCAGCTCACACCAGTCAAATGACCATCAGCAGAAAGTCTACAGACTATACATGCTGAAGGGGATTTAGAGAACTGTGTACCATCTAGCTGCTGGTGGGATGTAATGGGTAACAGCACTAACGAAAACTGAATGGAGCTACTTTAAAAGGTAAAAATTGAGCTACCATATGATGCGGCAGGGCACCTTTTGTGCCTATAACCTAAGACCACCAGAATCGGAAAGACAGAGGCAGGCAAATGTGCACTGCAGCAATATTGAAATAGCCAAGATATGGAAGCAAAAAACGGTCCAAAAACAAATGAATGGACAAAGGAAAAGTGGTATACGGACAGAATGGAATAGTAACCTCGGTAAAAAAATGAACAATGCCATTTTGAGGAATACAGATGAGCCTAGAAATGACATATTAGGTTAAGTAAGTCAAAAGGGAATGACAAATATCCTATGATATCATTTATACATGTTATCCTAAGACTGCTACCAATGAACACATTTCCACAAAAAAAGACAACACACACTTATACAACAAACTAATGGTTAACCAAAATGAAAGGTGGGAGGATGGATAAATTAGGATTAGGGGGCTAACATACATATACTAATGTGTGTTAAATGTATATAAACATATAATATATAAACTCTATGAATTATATAATCACCAATACATATAAAGTATATAATGAGAAAACACCTACCAAATACCGAGGGAGGTCTACTCAACATTCTGAATATCATACATGGTAACAGGATCCGAAGATGAACAGACATATATATGAATGATTGAGCACATACTGTACAGCCAGACAATCACAACACTCTAATCAAAATTACTCTGATAAGAAATATAAATTAAATTTAAAAAAACAAACATTACTAAGGAGACATAAACTTCTGGGGGCTTGTCCCAGCACATTCCCCTCTAATTTACAGCCTCGGAACACTACTTCCAGGAAGATTTTGTTACCCTAGTAACAAGAGGTGAGAATGTAATAATGCTGCTGCCTTGTGGCTGTTTCCCACAACAGCAGCTTTAAACCCAGTGCTAATGGTTGCTTAATAGTCACAAGGACTGCAGGGCTGTAAATGACAGCTGCCCACAAAAAATGCCCTGGGGTAGGGAATAGGCAAGGAAATTCAACACATGACAAATTTTTGAAGAAGGCAATATGAAGAGGGAAGTTGTACTCAATCTTTAAAAAAAAAGGAGAAGAACAAAAAAGGGCATGCCTAAAGCTCAGTATAAGGAATTATTAGCCACATGCAAATCCAACCTCCAAAAAGATTTCAGCTCACACCAGTGAAATGACCATCAGCAAAAAGTCTACAAACTATAAATGCTGAAGTGGTTTTAGAGAACTCTGTACCTTCTAGCTGCTGGTGGGATGTAATGGGTAACAGCACTAATGAAAACTGAATGGAGCTGCTTTAAAAGGTAAAAATTGAGCTACCATATGATGCGGCAGGGCACCTTTTGGGCCTATAACCTAAGACCACCAGAATCGGAAAGACAGAGGCAGGCAAATGTGCACTGCAGCAATATTGAAATAGCCAAGACATGGAAGCAAAAATAAGGTCCATAAACAGATGAATGGACAAAGAAGAAGTGGTATATGGACAGAATGGAATATCAGTCACGAAAAAAATAAAAGAATGGCATATGCAGCACCACAGATGAGCCTAGAGATAATCACACAACGTGAACTAAGTCAGAATGCAAAAGACAAATGTCCTATGATATCACTTATGTTATCTGAAAATTCATAAAAATGAACATATTTCCATAGAGAAAGACAATCTCAGATTGAGAAGACAAACTTATGGTTAAGCCAAAGAAAAGGTGTGAGGAATGGATAAATTAGGATACTGGGGTTAACACACATATACTACTACATATAAAATATATAATCCCCAAAGACCTATGGAATAGCAAGTGTGGTCTACTCAACACTCTGTAATAATTGACATGGAAAAGGACCCAAAGATCAATAGATGTATGTATATGTGTAAATGAACAAGGTTCTGTACACCTAGAACAAAAGACCTTTTTCAATCAAATTTGCTTGATAAAAACTACAACTTGAAGACACAAACAAGAATTAAGGAGGCTAAAACTTATGGGGGTTTGTCCTGGCACATTCCACTCTAATCTGCAACCTCAAAGCACAACTTGCAGCAAGGTTCTGTTTCCCTAGCAAGCAGAGTTGGCAATGTAGAAATGCTGCCACCCTAAGGCCGTTTCCTCAAACGACAGCTTTAAATCTACTGCTAATGGTCAATAATATTCACAAGGACTGCAGGGCTGTAAATGAATCATGCCCTCAAAAAATATCCTGGGGTAGGGAATGGCCATAAAATTCCAAACGGGGCAAATTTTTCAAGAAGCCAATTTGAAGTTGTGAGTTTAGCTCAATCTTAAAAAAACATGAAAAGGACATTGATAAACGCAAAACATCAGGAATTACTAGACGCAGGCAAATCCAATCTACACAAAGGTATCACCTCACACCAGTCAGAATGACCATCAGCAAAAAGTCAACAAACAATAGATGTTGAAGAAGTTGTGGAGAATAGCGTAACCTCTCGGTCTAAGTGGGATGTAAACTGGTAACAGCCAATAATAGGAACAGAATGGCAGTGCGTTTAAAGGTAAAAATTGAGTCACCATATGATCCGGAAGGCCCACTATTGGTCCTGTCACCTGTAAAAGCCAGAATCAAAAAGACACGGGATGGAGAATCGTGTACTGCAGCAGTATTTACAACAGCCAAAACATGGAAGCAAACAAAATGTCCATCAACAGATAAATGGACAAAGAAGAAGTGGTATACGTACCGAATGGAATACTAGACTCAGGAAAAAAAAATGAACAGTGCCGTTTTCAGGACTACAGATGAGCCTAGAAATAATCATATTAGGTTAAGTAAGTCAAAAGGGAATGACAAATATCCTATGATATCATTTATACATGTTATCCTAAGATTGCTACCAATGAACATATTTCCACAGAAAAAGACACTCACAGACTTATAAAACAAACGAATGGTTAGCCAAAATGAAAGTTGGGAGGATGGATAAATTAGGACTATGGGGCTAACATACATATACTAATGTATGTTAAATGTATATAAACATAAACCATATAAACTATATGAATTATAGAATCACCAATACATATAAAATATATAATGACAAAACACCTACCAAATACCAAGGGAGGTCTACTCAACATTCTGTAAAACATACATGGTAACAGGATCCAAAGATGAACAGACATATGTAGGAATTATTGTGCAGATTCTGGACAGCCACACAATCACAACACTCTAATCAAATTTACTCCAATAAGAAATAGAAATTAAATTTAAAAAACAAACAAAAGTAAGGAGACATAAACTTTTGGGGGCTTGTCCCAGCACATTCCCCTCTAATTTACAACCTCGGAACACTACGTCCAGGAAGACTCTGTGGCCCAAAAAACAAGAGTTGAGAACGTAATAATGCTGCGCCTTGTGGCTGTTTCCCACAACAGGAGCTTTAAACCCAGTGCTAATGGTTGCTTAATAGTCACAAGGATTGCAGGGCTGAAAATGACACCTGCCCTCAAAAAATGCCCTGGTGGAGGGAATAGGCAAGAAAATTCAACACATGACAAATTTTTCAAGAAGTCAATATGAAGAGGGAAGTTGTACTCACTCTTTAAAAAAAAGGAAAAGAAAAAAATGGACACGCCTAAAGCTCAGTATAAGGAATTATTAGCCACATGCAAAGCCAACCTCCAAAAAGGTTTCAGCTCACACCAGTCAAATGACCATCAGCAGAAAGTCTACAGACTATACATGCTGAAGGGGATTTAGAGAACTGTGTACCATCTAGCTGCTGGTGGGATGTAATGGGTAACAGCACTAACGAAAACTGAATGGAGCTACTTTAAAAGGTAAAAATTGAGCTACCATATGATGCGGCAGGGCACCTTTTGGGCCTATAACCTAAGACCACCAGAATCGGAAAGACAGAGGCAGGCAAATGTGCACTGCAGCAATATTGAAATAGCCAAGATATGGAAGCAAAAAACGGTCCAAAAACAAATGAATGGACAAAGGAAAAGTGGTATACGGACAGAATGGAATAGTAACCTCGGTAAAAAAATGAACAATGCCATTTTGAGGAATACAGATGAGCCTAGAAATGACATATTAGGTTAAGTAAGTCAAAAGGGAATGACAAATATCCTATGATATCATTTATACATGTTATCCTAAGACTGCTACCAATGAACACATTTCCACAAAAAAAGACAACACACACTTATACAACAAACTAATGGTTAACCAAAATGAAAGGTGGGAGGATGGATAAATTAGGATTAGGGGGCTAACATACATATACTAATGTATGTTAAATGTATATAAACATATAATATATAAACTCTATGAATTATATAATCACCAATACATATAAAGTATATAATGAGAAAACACCTACCAAATACCGAGGGAGGTCTACTCAACATTCTGAATATCATACATGGTAACAGGATCCGAAGATGAACAGACATATATATGAATGATTGAGCACATTCTGTACAGCCAGACAATCACAACACTCTAATCAAAATTACTCTGATAAGAAATATAAATTAAATTTAAAAAAACAAACATTACTAAGGAGACATAAACTTCTGGGGGCTTGTCCCAGCACATTCCCCTCTAATTTACAGCCTCGGAACACTACTTCCAGGAAGATTTTGTTACCCTAGTAACAAGAGGTGAGAAGGTAATAATGCTGCCGCCTTGTGGCTGTTTCCCACAACAGCAGCTTTAAACCCAGTGCTAATGGTTGCTTAATAGTCACAAGGACTGCAGGGCTGTAAATGACAGCTGCCCACAAAAAATGCCCTGGGGTACGGAATAGGCAAGGAAATTCAACACATGACAAATTTTTGAAGACGGCAATATGAAGAGGGAAGTTGTACTCAATCTTTAAAAAAAAGGAGAAGAAAAAAAAAGGGCATGCCTAAAGCTCAGTATAAGGAATTATTAGCCACATGCAAATCCAACCTCCAAAAAGATTTCAGCTCACACCAGTGAAATGACCATCAGCAAAAAGTCTACAAACTATAAATGCTGAAGTGGTTTTAGAGAACTCTGTACCTTCTAGCTGCTGGTGGGATGTAATGGGTAACAGCACTAATGAAAACTGAATGGAGCTGCTTTAAAAGGTAAAAATTGAGCTACCATATGATGCGGCAGGGCACCTTTTGGGCCTATAACCTAAGACCACCAGAATCGGAAAGACAGAGGCAGGCAAATGTGCACTGCAGCAATATTGAAATAGCCAAGACATGGAAGCAAAAATAAGGTCCATAAACAGATGAATGGACAAAGAAGAAGTGGTATATGGACAGAATGGAATATCAGTCACGAAAAAAATAAAAGAATGGCATATGCAGCACCACAGATGAGCCTAGAGATAATCACACAACGTGAAGTCAGAATGCAAAAGACAAATGTCCTATGATATCACTTATGTTATCTGAAAATTCATAAAAATGAACATATTTCCATAGAGAAAGACAATCTCAGATTGAGAAGACAAACTTATGGTTAAGCCAAAGAAAAGGTGTGAGGAATGGATAAATTAGGATACTGGGGTTAACACACATATACTACTACATATAAAATATATAATCCCCAAAGACCTATGGAATAGCAAGTGAGGTCTACTCAACACTCTGTAATAACTGACATGGAAAAGGACCCAAAGAGCAATAGATGTATGTATATGTGTAAATGAACAAGGTTCTGTACACCTAGAACAAAAGACATTTTTCAATCAAATTTGCTTGACAAAAACTACAACTTGAAGACACAAACAAGAATTAAGGAGGCTAAAACTTATGGGGGTTTGTCCTGGCACATTCCACTCTAATCTGCAACCTCAAAGCACAACTTGCAGCAAGGTTCTGTTTCCCTAGCAAGCAGAGTTGGCAATGTAGAAATGCTGCCACCCTAAGGCCGTTTCCTCAAACGACAGCTTTAAATCTACTGCTAATGGTCAATAATATTCACAAGGACTGCAGGGCTGTAAATGAATCATGCCCTCAAAAACTATCCTGGGGTAGGGAATGGCCATAAAAATCCAAACGGGGCAAATTTTTCAAGAAGCCAATTTGAAGTTGTGAGTTTAGCTCAATCTTAAAAAAACATGAAAAGGACATTGATAAAGGCAAAACATCAGGAATTACTAGACGCAGGCAAATCCAATCTACACAAAGGTATCACCTCACACCAGTCAGAATGACCATCAGCAAAAAGTCAACAAACAATAGATGTTGAAGAAGTTGTGGAGAATAGCGTAACCTCTCGGTCTAAGTGGGATGTAAACTGGTAACAGCCAATAATAGGAACAGAATGGCAGTGCGTTTAAAGGTAAAAATTGAGTCACCATATGATCCGGAAGGCCCACTATTGGTCCTGTCACCTGTAAAAGCCAGCATCAAAAAGACACGGGATGGAGAAGCGTGTACTGCAGCAGTATTTACAACAGCCAAAACATGGAAGCAAACAAAATGTCCATCAACAGATAAATGGACAAAGAAGAAGTGGTATACGTACCGAATGGAATACTAGACTCAGGAAAAAAAAAATGAACAGTGCCGTTTTCAGGACTACAGATGAGCCTAGAAATAATCATATTAGGTTAAGTAAGTCAAAAGGGAATGACAAATATCCTATGATATCATTTATACATGTTATCCTAAGATTGCTACCAATGAACATATTTCCACAGAAAAAGACACTCACAGACTTATAAAACAAACGAATGGTTAGCCAAAATGAAAGTTGGGAGGATGGATAAGTTAGGACTATGGGGCTAACATACATATACTAATGTATGTTAAATGTATATAAACATAAACCATATAAACTATATGAATTATAGAATCACCAATACATATAAAATATATAATGACAAAACACCTACCAAATACCAAGGGAGGTCTACTCAACATTCTGTAAAACATACATGGTAACAGGATCCAAAGATGAACAGACATATGTAGGAATTATTGAGCAGATTCTGGACAGCCACACAATCACAACACTCTAATCAAATTTACTCCAATAAGAAATAGAAATTAAATTTAAAAAACAAACAAAAGTAAGGAGACATAAACTTTTGGGGGCTTGTCCCAGCACATTCCCCTCTAATTTACAACCTCGGAACACTACGTCCAGGAAGACTCTGTTGCCCTAAAACCAAAAGTTGAGAACGTAATAATGCTGCCGCCTTGTGGCTGTTTCCCACAACAGCAGCTTTAAACCCAGTGCTAGTGGTTGCTTAATAGTCACAAGGATTGCAGGGCTGAAAATGACACCTGCCCTCAAAAAATGCCCTGGTGGAGGGAATAGGCAAGAAAATTCAACACATGACACATTTTTCAAGAAGTCAATATGAAGAGGGAAGTTGTACTCACTCTTTAAAAAAAAGGAAAAGAAAAAAATGGACACGCCTAAAGCTCAGTATAAGGAATTATTAGCCACATGCAAAGCCAACCTCCAAAAAGGTTTCAGCTCACACCAGTCAAATGACCATCAGCAGAAAGTCTACAGACTATACATGCTGAAGGGGATTTAGAGAACTGTGTACCATCTAGCTGCTGGTGGGATGTAATGGGTAACAGCACTAATGAAAACTGAATGGAGCTACTTTAAAAGGTAAAAATTGAGCTACCATATGATGCGGCAGGGCACCTTTTGGGCCTATAACCTAAGACCACCAGAATCGGAAAGACAGAGGCAGGCAAATGTGCACTGCAGCAATATTGAAATAGCCAAGATATGGAAGCAAAAAACGGTCCAAAAACAAATGAATGGACAAAGGAAAAGTGGTATACGGACAGAATGGAATAGTAACCTCGGTAAAAAAATGAACAATGCCATTTTGAGGAATACAGATGAGCCTAGAAATGACATATTAGGTTAAGTAAGTCAAAAGGGAATGACAAATATCCTATGATATCATTTATACATGTTATCCTAAGACTGCTACCAATGAACACATTTCCACAAAAAAAGACAACACACACTTATACAACAAACTAATGGTTAACCAAAATGAAAGGTGGGAGGATGGATAAATTAGGATTAGGGGGCTAACATACATATACTAATGTGTGTTAAATGTATATAAACATATAATATATAAACTCTATGAATTATATAATCACCAATACATATAAAGTATATAATGAGAAAACACCTACCAAATACCGAGGGAGGTCTACTCAACATTCTGAATATCATACATGGTAACAGGATCCGAAGATGAACAGACATATATATGAATGATTGAGCACATTCTGTACAGCCAGACAATCACAACACTCTAATCAAAATTACTCTGATAAGAAATATAAATTAAATTTAAAAAAACAAACATTACTAAGGAGACATAAACTTCTGGGGGCTTGTCCCAGCACATTCCCCTCTAATTTACAGCCTCGGAACACTACTTCCAGGAAGATTTTGTTACCCTAGTAACAAGAGGTGAGAATGTAATAATGCTGCCGCCTTGTGGCTGTTTCCCACAACAGCAGCTTTAAACCCAGTGCTAATGGTTGCTTAATAGTCACAAGGACTGCAGGGCTGTAAATGACAGCTGCCCACAAAAAATGCCCTGGGGTAGGGAATAGGCAAGGAAATTCAACACATGACAAATTTTTGAAGACGGCAATATGAAGAGGGAAGTTGTACTCAATCTTTAAAAAAAAGGAGAAGAACAAAAAAGGGCATGCCTAAAGCTCAGTATAAGGAATTATTAGCCACATGCAAATCCAACCTCCAAAAAGATTTCAGCTCACACCAGTGAAATGACCATCAGCAAAAAGTCTACAAACTATAAATGCTGAAGTGGTTTTAGAGAACTCTGTACCTTCTAGCTGCTGGTGGGATGTAATGGGTAACAGCACTAATGAAAACTGAATGGAGCTGCTTTAAAAGGTAAAAATTGAGCTACCATATGATGCGGCAGGGCACCTTTTGGGCCTATAACCTAAGACCACCAGAATCGGAAAGACAGAGGCAGGCAAATGTGCACTGCAGCAATATTGAAATAGCCAAGACATGGAAGCAAAAATAAGGTCCATAAACAGATGAATGGACAAAGAAGAAGTGGTATATGGACAGAATGGAATATCAGTCACGAAAAAAATAAAAGAATGGCATATGCAGCACCACAGATGAGCCTAGAGATAATCACACAACGTGAACTAAGTCAGAATGCAAAAGACAAATGTCCTATGATATCACTTATGTTATCTGAAAATTCATAAAAATGAACATATTTCCATAGAGAAAGACAATCTCAGATTGAGAAGACAAACTTATGGTTAAGCCAAAGAAAAGGTGTGAGGAATGGATAAATTAGGATACTGGGGTTAACACACATATACTACTACATATAAAATATATAATCCCCAAAGACCTATGGAATAGCAAGTGTGGTCTACTCAACACTCTGTAATAATTGACATGGAAAAGGACCCAAAGATCAATAGATGTATGTATATGTGTAAATGAACAAGGTTCTGTACACCTAGAACAAAAGACATTTTTCAATCAAATTTGCTTGATAAAAACTACAACTTGAAGACACAAACAAGAATTAAGGAGGCTAAAACTTATGGGGGTTTGTCCTGGCACATTCCACTCTAATCTGCAACCTCAAAGCACAACTTGCAGCAAGGTTCTGTTTCCCTAGCAAGCAGAGTTGGCAATGTAGAAATGCTGCCACCCTAAGGCCGTTTCCTCAAACGACAGCTTTAAATCTACTGCTAATGGTCAATAATATTCACAAGGACTGCAGGGCTGTAAATGAATCATGCCCTCAAAAAATATCCTGGGGTAGGGAATGGCCATAAAATTCCAAACGGGGCAAATTTTTCAAGAAGCCAATTTGAAGTTGTGAGTTTAGCTCAATCTTAAAAAAACATGAAAAGGACATTGATAAACGCAAAACATCAGGAATTACTAGACGCAGGCAAATCCAATCTACACAAAGGTATCACCTCACACCAGTCAGAATGACCATCAGCAAAAAGTCAACAAACAATAGATGTTGAAGAAGTTGTGGAGAATAGCGTAACCTCTCGGTCTAAGTGGGATGTAAACTGGTAACAGCCAATAATAGGAACAGAATGGCAGTGCGTTTAAAGGTAAAAATTGAGTCACCATATGATCCGGAAGGCCCACTATTGGTCCTGTCACCTGTAAAAGCCAGAATCAAAAAGACACGGGATGGAGAATCGTGTACTGCAGCAGTATTTACAACAGCCAAAACATGGAAGCAAACAAAATGTCCATCAACAGATAAATGGACAAAGAAGAAGTGGTATACGTACCGAATGGAATACTAGACTCAGGAAAAAAAAATGAACAGTGCCGTTTTCAGGACTACAGATGAGCCTAGAAATAATCATATTAGGTTAAGTAAGTCAAAAGGGAATGACAAATATCCTATGATATCATTTATACATGTTATCCTAAGATTGCTACCAATGAACATATTTCCACAGAAAAAGACACTCACAGACTTATAAAACAAACGAATGGTTAGCCAAAATGAAAGTTGGGAGGATGGATAAGTTAGGACTATGGGGCTAACATACATATACTAATGTATGTTAAATGTATATAAACATAAAACATATAAACTATATGAATTATAGAATCACCAATACATATAAAATATATAATGACAAAACACCTACCAAATACCAAGGGAGGTCTACTCAACATTCTGTAAAACATACATGGTAACAGGATCCAAAGATGAACAGACATATGTAGGAATTATTGAGCAGATTCTGGACAGCCACACAATCACAACACTCTAATCAAATTTACTCCAATAAGAAATAGAAATTAAATTTAAAAAACAAACAAAAGTAAGGAGACATAAACTTTTGGGGGCTTGTCCCAGCACATTCCCCTCTAATTTACAACCTCGGAACACTACGTCCAGGAAGACTCTGTGGCCCAAAAAACAAGAGTTGAGAACGTAATAATGCTGCGCCTTGTGGCTGTTTCCCACAACAGGAGCTTTAAACCCAGTGCTAATGGTTGCTTAATAGTCACAAGGATTGCAGGGCTGAAAATGACACCTGCCCTCAAAAAATGCCCTGGTGGAGGGAATAGGCAAGAAAATTCAACACATGACAAATTTTTCAAGAAGTCAATATGAAGAGGGAAGTTGTACTCACTCTTTAAAAAAAAGGAAAAGAAAAAAATGGACACGCCTAAAGCTCAGTATAAGGAATTATTAGCCACATGCAAAGCCAACCTCCAAAAAGGTTTCAGCTCACACCAGTCAAATGACCATCAGCAGAAAGTCTACAGACTATACATGCTGAAGGGGATTTAGAGAACTGTGTACCATCTAGCTGCTGGTGGGATGTAATGGGTAACAGCACTAACGAAAACTGAATGGAGCTACTTTAAAAGGTAAAAATTGAGCTACCATATGATGCGGCAGGGCACCTTTTGGGCCTATAACCTAAGACCACCAGAATCGGAAAGACAGAGGCAGGCAAATGTGCACTGCAGCAATATTGAAATAGCCAAGATATGGAAGCAAAAAACGGTCCAAAAACAAATGAATGGACAAAGGAAAAGTGGTATACGGACAGAATGGAATAGTAACCTCGGTAAAAAAATGAACAATGCCATTTTGAGGAATACAGATGAGCCTAGAAATGACATATTAGGTTAAGTAAGTCAAAAGGGAATGACAAATATCCTATGATATCATTTATACATGTTATCCTAAGACTGCTACCAATGAACACATTTCCACAAAAAAAGACAACACACACTTATACAACAAACTAATGGTTAACCAAAATGAAAGGTGGGAGGATGGATAAATTAGGATTAGGGGGCTAACATACATATACTAATGTATGTTAAATGTATATAAACATATAATATATAAACTCTATGAATTATATAATCACCAATACATATAAAGTATATAATGAGAAAACACCTACCAAATACCGAGGGAGGTCTACTCAACATTCTGAATATCATACATGGTAACAGGATCCGAAGATGAACAGACATATATATGAATGATTGAGCACATTCTGTACAGCCAGACAATCACAACACTCTAATCAAAATTACTCTGATAAGAAATATAAATTAAATTTAAAAAAACAAACATTACTAAGGAGACATAAACTTCTGGGGGCTTGTCCCAGCACATTCCCCTCTAATTTACAGCCTCGGAACACTACTTCCAGGAAGATTTTGTTACCCTAGTAACAAGAGGTGAGAATGTAATAATGCTGCCGCCTTGTGGCTGTTTCCCACAACAGCAGCTTTAAACCCAGTGCTAATGGTTGCTTAATAGTCACAAGGACTGCAGGGCTGTAAATGACAGCTGCCCACAAAAAATGCCCTGGGGTACGGAATAGGCAAGGAAATTCAACACATGACAAATTTTTGAAGACGGCAATATGAAGAGGGAAGTTGTACTCAATCTTTAAAAAAAAGGAGAAGAAAAAAAAAGGGCATGCCTAAAGCTCAGTATAAGGAATTATTAGCCACATGCAAATCCAACCTCCAAAAAGATTTCAGCTCACACCAGTGAAATGACCATCAGCAAAAAGTCTACAAACTATAAATGCTGAAGTGGTTTTAGAGAACTCTGTACCTTCTAGCTGCTGGTGGGATGTAATGGGTAACAGCACTAATGAAAACTGAATGGAGCTGCTTTAAAAGGTAAAAATTGAGCTACCATATGATGCGGCAGGGCACCTTTTGGGCCTATAACCTAAGACCACCAGAATCGGAAAGACAGAGGCAGGCAAATGTGCACTGCAGCAATATTGAAATAGCCAAGACATGGAAGCAAAAATAAGGTCCATAAACAGATGAATGGACAAAGAAGAAGTGGTATATGGACAGAATGGAATATCAGTCACGAAAAAAATAAAAGAATGGCATATGCAGCACCACAGATGAGCCTAGAGATAATCACACAACGTGAAGTCAGAATGCAAAAGACAAATGTCCTATGATATCACTTATGTTATCTGAAAATTCATAAAAATGAACATATTTCCATAGAGAAAGACAATCTCAGATTGAGAAGACAAACTTATGGTTAAGCCAAAGAAAAGGTGTGAGGAATGGATAAATTAGGATACTGGGGTTAACACACATATACTACTACATATAAAATATATAATCCCCAAAGACCTATGGAATAGCAAGTGAGGTCTACTCAACACTCTGTAATAACTGACATGGAAAAGGACCCAAAGAGCAATAGATGTATGTATATGTGTAAATGAACAAGGTTCTGTACACCTAGAACAAAAGACATTTTTCAATCAAATTTGCTTGACAAAAACTACAACTTGAAGACACAAACAAGAATTAAAGAGGCTAAAACTTATGGGGGTTTGTCCTGGCACATTCCACTCTAATCTGCAACCTCAAAGCACAACTTGCAGCAAGGTTCTGTTTCCCTAGCAAGCAGAGTTGGCAATGTAGAAATGCTGCCACCCTAAGGCCGTTTCCTCAAACGACAGCTTTAAATCTACTGCTAATGGTCAATAATATTCACAAGGACTGCAGGGCTGTAAATGAATCATGCCCTAAAAAAATATCCTGGGGTAGGGAATGGCCATAAAAATCCAAACGGGGCAAATTTTTCAAGAAGCCAATTTGAAGTTGTGAGTTTAGCTCAATCTTAAAAAAACATGAAAAGGACATTGATAAAGGCAAAACATCAGGAATTACTAGACGCAGGCAAATCCAATCTACACAAAGGTATCACCTCACACCAGTCAGAATGACCATCAGCAAAAAGTCAACAAACAATAGATGTTGAAGAAGTTGTGGAGAATAGCGTAACCTCTCGGTCTAAGTGGGATGTAAACTGGTAACAGCCAATAATAGGAACAGAATGGCAGTGCGTTTAAAAGTAAAAATTGAGTCACCATATGATCCGGAAGGCCCACTATTGGTCCTGTCACCTGTAAAAGCCAGAATCAAAAAGACACGGGATGGAGAAGCGTGTACTGCAGCAGTATTTACAACAGCCAAAACATGGAAGCAAACAAAATGTCCATCAACAGATAAATGGACAAAGAAGAAGTGGTATACGTACCGAATGGAATACTAGACTCAGGAAAAAAAAAAATGAACAGTGCCGTTTTCAGGACTACAGATGAGCCTAGAAATAATCATATTAGGTTAAGTAAGTCAAAAGGGAATGACAAATATCCTATGATATCATTTATACATGTTATCCTAAGATTGATACCAATGAACATATTTCCACAGAAAAAGACACTCACAGACTTATAAAACAAACGAATGGTTAGCCAAAATGAAAGTTGGGAGGATGGATAAGTTAGGACTATGGGGCTAACATACATATACTAATGTATGTTAAATGTATATAAACATAAACCATATAAACTATATGAATTATAGAATCACCAATACATATAAAATATATAATGACAAAACACCTACCAAATACCAAGGGAGGTCTACTCAACATTCTGTAAAACATACATGGTAACAGGATCCAAAGATGAACAGACATATGTAGGAATTATTGAGCAGATTCTGGACAGCCACACAATCACAACACTCTAATCAAATTTACTCCAATAAGAAATAGAAATTAAATTTAAAAAACAAACAAAAGTAAGGAGACATAAACTTTTGGGGGCTTGTCCCAGCACATTCCCCTCTAATTTACAACCTCGGAACACTACGTCCAGGAAGACTCTGTTGCCCTAAAACCAAAAGTTGAGAACGTAATAATGCTGCCGCCTTGTGGCTGTTTCCCACAACAGCAGCTTTAAACCCAGTGCTAGTGGTTGCTTAATAGTCACAAGGATTGCAGGGCTGAAAATGACACCTGCCCTCAAAAAATGCCCTGGTGGAGGGAATAGGCAAGAAAATTCAACACATGACACATTTTTCAAGAAGTCAATGTGAAGAGGGAAGTTGTACTCACTCTTTAAAAAAAAGGAAAAGAAAAAAATGGACACGCCTAAAGCTCAGTATAAGGAATTATTAGCCACATGCAAAGCCAACCTCCAAAAAGGTTTCAGCTCACACCAGTCAAATGACCATCAGCAGAAAGTCTACAGACTATACATGCTGAAGGGGATTTAGAGAACTGTGTACCATCTAGCTGCTGGTGGGATGTAATGGGTAACAGCACTAACGAAAACTGAATGGAGCTACTTTAAAAGGTAAAAATTGAGCTACCATATGATGCGGCAGGGCACCTTTTGTGCCTATAACCTAAGACCACCAGAATCGGAAAGACAGAGGCAGGCAAATGTGCACTGCAGCAATATTGAAATAGCCAAGATATGGAAGCAAAAAACGGTCCAAAAACAAATGAATGGACAAAGGAAAAGTGGTATACGGACAGAATGGAATAGTAACCTCGGTAAAAAAATGAACAATGCCATTTTGAGGAATACAGATGAGCCTAGAAATGACATATTAGGTTAAGTAAGTCAAAAGGGAATGACAAATATCCTATGATATCATTTATACATGTTATCCTAAGACTGCTACCAATGAACACATTTCCACAAAAAAAGACAACACACACTTATACAACAAACTAATGGTTAACCAAAATGAAAGGTGGGAGGATGGATAAATTAGGATTAGGGGGCTAACATACATATACTAATGTGTGTTAAATGTATATAAACATATAATATATAAACTCTATGAATTATATAATCACCAATACATATAAAGTATATAATGAGAAAACACCTACCAAATACCGAGGGAGGTCTACTCAACATTCTGAATATCATACATGGTAACAGGATCCGAAGATGAACAGACATATATATGAATGATTGAGCACATACTGTACAGCCAGACAATCACAACACTCTAATCAAAATTACTCTGATAAGAAATATAAATTAAATTTAAAAAAACAAACATTACTAAGGAGACATAAACTTCTGGGGGCTTGTCCCAGCACATTCCCCTCTAATTTACAGCCTCGGAACACTACTTCCAGGAAGATTTTGTTACCCTAGTAACAAGAGGTGAGAATGTAATAATGCTGCTGCCTTGTGGCTGTTTCCCACAACAGCAGCTTTAAACCCAGTGCTAATGGTTGCTTAATAGTCACAAGGACTGCAGGGCTGTAAATGACAGCTGCCCACAAAAAATGCCCTGGGGTAGGGAATAGGCAAGGAAATTCAACACATGACAAATTTTTGAAGAAGGCAATATGAAGAGGGAAGTTGTACTCAATCTTTAAAAAAAAAGGAGAAGAACAAAAAAGGGCATGCCTAAAGCTCAGTATAAGGAATTATTAGCCACATGCAAATCCAACCTCCAAAAAGATTTCAGCTCACACCAGTGAAATGACCATCAGCAAAAAGTCTACAAACTATAAATGCTGAAGTGGTTTTAGAGAACTCTGTACCTTCTAGCTGCTGGTGGGATGTAATGGGTAACAGCACTAATGAAAACTGAATGGAGCTGCTTTAAAAGGTAAAAATTGAGCTACCATATGATGCGGCAGGGCACCTTTTGGGCCTATAACCTAAGACCACCAGAATCGGAAAGACAGAGGCAGGCAAATGTGCACTGCAGCAATATTGAAATAGCCAAGACATGGAAGCAAAAATAAGGTCCATAAACAGATGAATGGACAAAGAAGAAGTGGTATATGGACAGAATGGAATATCAGTCACGAAAAAAATAAAAGAATGGCATATGCAGCACCACAGATGAGCCTAGAGATAATCACACAACGTGAACTAAGTCAGAATGCAAAAGACAAATGTCCTATGATATCACTTATGTTATCTGAAAATTCATAAAAATGAACATATTTCCATAGAGAAAGACAATCTCAGATTGAGAAGACAAACTTATGGTTAAGCCAAAGAAAAGGTGTGAGGAATGGATAAATTAGGATACTGGGGTTAACACACATATACTACTACATATAAAATATATAATCCCCAAAGACCTATGGAATAGCAAGTGTGGTCTACTCAACACTCTGTAATAATTGACATGGAAAAGGACCCAAAGATCAATAGATGTATGTATATGTGTAAATGAACAAGGTTCTGTACACCTAGAACAAAAGACCTTTTTCAATCAAATTTGCTTGATAAAAACTACAACTTGAAGACACAAACAAGAATTAAGGAGGCTAAAACTTATGGGGGTTTGTCCTGGCACATTCCACTCTAATCTGCAACCTCAAAGCACAACTTGCAGCAAGGTTCTGTTTCCCTAGCAAGCAGAGTTGGCAATGTAGAAATGCTGCCACCCTAAGGCCGTTTCCTCAAACGACAGCTTTAAATCTACTGCTAATGGTCAATAATATTCACAAGGACTGCAGGGCTGTAAATGAATCATGCCCTCAAAAAATATCCTGGGGTAGGGAATGGCCATAAAATTCCAAACGGGGCAAATTTTTCAAGAAGCCAATTTGAAGTTGTGAGTTTAGCTCAATCTTAAAAAAACATGAAAAGGACATTGATAAACGCAAAACATCAGGAATTACTAGACGCAGGCAAATCCAATCTACACAAAGGTATCACCTCACACCAGTCAGAATGACCATCAGCAAAAAGTCAACAAACAATAGATGTTGAAGAAGTTGTGGAGAATAGCGTAACCTCTCGGTCTAAGTGGGATGTAAACTGGTAACAGCCAATAATAGGAACAGAATGGCAGTGCGTTTAAAGGTAAAAATTGAGTCACCATATGATCCGGAAGGCCCACTATTGGTCCTGTCACCTGTAAAAGCCAGAATCAAAAAGACACGGGATGGAGAATCGTGTACTGCAGCAGTATTTACAACAGCCAAAACATGGAAGCAAACAAAATGTCCATCAACAGATAAATGGACAAAGAAGAAGTGGTATACGTACCGAATGGAATACTAGACTCAGGAAAAAAAAATGAACAGTGCCGTTTTCAGGACTACAGATGAGCCTAGAAATAATCATATTAGGTTAAGTAAGTCAAAAGGGAATGACAAATATCCTATGATATCATTTATACATGTTATCCTAAGATTGCTACCAATGAACATATTTCCACAGAAAAAGACACTCACAGACTTATAAAACAAACGAATGGTTAGCCAAAATGAAAGTTGGGAGGATGGATAAATTAGGACTATGGGGCTAACATACATATACTAATGTATGTTAAATGTATATAAACATAAACCATATAAACTATATGAATTATAGAATCACCAATACATATAAAATATATAATGACAAAACACCTACCAAATACCAAGGGAGGTCTACTCAACATTCTGTAAAACATACATGGTAACAGGATCCAAAGATGAACAGACATATGTAGGAATTATTGTGCAGATTCTGGACAGCCACACAATCACAACACTCTAATCAAATTTACTCCAATAAGAAATAGAAATTAAATTTAAAAAACAAACAAAAGTAAGGAGACATAAACTTTTGGGGGCTTGTCCCAGCACATTCCCCTCTAATTTACAACCTCGGAACACTACGTCCAGGAAGACTCTGTGGCCCAAAAAACAAGAGTTGAGAACGTAATAATGCTGCGCCTTGTGGCTGTTTCCCACAACAGGAGCTTTAAACCCAGTGCTAATGGTTGCTTAATAGTCACAAGGATTGCAGGGCTGAAAATGACACCTGCCCTCAAAAAATGCCCTGGTGGAGGGAATAGGCAAGAAAATTCAACACATGACAAATTTTTCAAGAAGTCAATATGAAGAGGGAAGTTGTACTCACTCTTTAAAAAAAAGGAAAAGAAAAAAATGGACACGCCTAAAGCTCAGTATAAGGAATTATTAGCCACATGCAAAGCCAACCTCCAAAAAGGTTTCAGCTCACACCAGTCAAATGACCATCAGCAGAAAGTCTACAGACTATACATGCTGAAGGGGATTTAGAGAACTGTGTACCATCTAGCTGCTGGTGGGATGTAATGGGTAACAGCACTAACGAAAACTGAATGGAGCTACTTTAAAAGGTAAAAATTGAGCTACCATATGATGCGGCAGGGCACCTTTTGGGCCTATAACCTAAGACCACCAGAATCGGAAAGACAGAGGCAGGCAAATGTGCACTGCAGCAATATTGAAATAGCCAAGATATGGAAGCAAAAAACGGTCCAAAAACAAATGAATGGACAAAGGAAAAGTGGTATACGGACAGAATGGAATAGTAACCTCGGTAAAAAAATGAACAATGCCATTTTGAGGAATACAGATGAGCCTAGAAATGACATATTAGGTTAAGTAAGTCAAAAGGGAATGACAAATATCCTATGATATCATTTATACATGTTATCCTAAGACTGCTACCAATGAACACATTTCCACAAAAAAAGACAACACACACTTATACAACAAACTAATGGTTAACCAAAATGAAAGGTGGGAGGATGGATAAATTAGGATTAGGGGGCTAACATACATATACTAATGTATGTTAAATGTATATAAACATATAATATATAAACTCTATGAATTATATAATCACCAATACATATAAAGTATATAATGAGAAAACACCTACCAAATACCGAGGGAGGTCTACTCAACATTCTGAATATCATACATGGTAACAGGATCCGAAGATGAACAGACATATATATGAATGATTGAGCACATTCTGTACAGCCAGACAATCACAACACTCTAATCAAAATTACTCTGATAAGAAATATAAATTAAATTTAAAAAAACAAACATTACTAAGGAGACATAAACTTCTGGGGGCTTGTCCCAGCACATTCCCCTCTAATTTACAGCCTCGGAACACTACTTCCAGGAAGATTTTGTTACCCTAGTAACAAGAGGTGAGAAGGTAATAATGCTGCCGCCTTGTGGCTGTTTCCCACAACAGCAGCTTTAAACCCAGTGCTAATGGTTGCTTAATAGTCACAAGGACTGCAGGGCTGTAAATGACAGCTGCCCACAAAAAATGCCCTGGGGTACGGAATAGGCAAGGAAATTCAACACATGACAAATTTTTGAAGACGGCAATATGAAGAGGGAAGTTGTACTCAATCTTTAAAAAAAAGGAGAAGAAAAAAAAAGGGCATGCCTAAAGCTCAGTATAAGGAATTATTAGCCACATGCAAATCCAACCTCCAAAAAGATTTCAGCTCACACCAGTGAAATGACCATCAGCAAAAAGTCTACAAACTATAAATGCTGAAGTGGTTTTAGAGAACTCTGTACCTTCTAGCTGCTGGTGGGATGTAATGGGTAACAGCACTAATGAAAACTGAATGGAGCTGCTTTAAAAGGTAAAAATTGAGCTACCATATGATGCGGCAGGGCACCTTTTGGGCCTATAACCTAAGACCACCAGAATCGGAAAGACAGAGGCAGGCAAATGTGCACTGCAGCAATATTGAAATAGCCAAGACATGGAAGCAAAAATAAGGTCCATAAACAGATGAATGGACAAAGAAGAAGTGGTATATGGACAGAATGGAATATCAGTCACGAAAAAAATAAAAGAATGGCATATGCAGCACCACAGATGAGCCTAGAGATAATCACACAACGTGAAGTCAGAATGCAAAAGACAAATGTCCTATGATATCACTTATGTTATCTGAAAATTCATAAAAATGAACATATTTCCATAGAGAAAGACAATCTCAGATTGAGAAGACAAACTTATGGTTAAGCCAAAGAAAAGGTGTGAGGAATGGATAAATTAGGATACTGGGGTTAACACACATATACTACTACATATAAAATATATAATCCCCAAAGACCTATGGAATAGCAAGTGAGGTCTACTCAACACTCTGTAATAACTGACATGGAAAAGGACCCAAAGAGCAATAGATGTATGTATATGTGTAAATGAACAAGGTTCTGTACACCTAGAACAAAAGACATTTTTCAATCAAATTTGCTTGACAAAAACTACAACTTGAAGACACAAACAAGAATTAAGGAGGCTAAAACTTATGGGGGTTTGTCCTGGCACATTCCACTCTAATCTGCAACCTCAAAGCACAACTTGCAGCAAGGTTCTGTTTCCCTAGCAAGCAGAGTTGGCAATGTAGAAATGCTGCCACCCTAAGGCCGTTTCCTCAAACGACAGCTTTAAATCTACTGCTAATGGTCAATAATATTCACAAGGACTGCAGGGCTGTAAATGAATCATGCCCTCAAAAACTATCCTGGGGTAGGGAATGGCCATAAAAATCCAAACGGGGCAAATTTTTCAAGAAGCCAATTTGAAGTTGTGAGTTTAGCTCAATCTTAAAAAAACATGAAAAGGACATTGATAAAGGCAAAACATCAGGAATTACTAGACGCAGGCAAATCCAATCTACACAAAGGTATCACCTCACACCAGTCAGAATGACCATCAGCAAAAAGTCAACAAACAATAGATGTTGAAGAAGTTGTGGAGAATAGCGTAACCTCTCGGTCTAAGTGGGATGTAAACTGGTAACAGCCAATAATAGGAACAGAATGGCAGTGCGTTTAAAGGTAAAAATTGAGTCACCATATGATCCGGAAGGCCCACTATTGGTCCTGTCACCTGTAAAAGCCAGCATCAAAAAGACACGGGATGGAGAAGCGTGTACTGCAGCAGTATTTACAACAGCCAAAACATGGAAGCAAACAAAATGTCCATCAACAGATAAATGGACAAAGAAGAAGTGGTATACGTACCGAATGGAATACTAGACTCAGGAAAAAAAAAATGAACAGTGCCGTTTTCAGGACTACAGATGAGCCTAGAAATAATCATATTAGGTTAAGTAAGTCAAAAGGGAATGACAAATATCCTATGATATCATTTATACATGTTATCCTAAGATTGCTACCAATGAACATATTTCCACAGAAAAAGACACTCACAGACTTATAAAACAAACGAATGGTTAGCCAAAATGAAAGTTGGGAGGATGGATAAGTTAGGACTATGGGGCTAACATACATATACTAATGTATGTTAAATGTATATAAACATAAACCATATAAACTATATGAATTATAGAATCACCAATACATATAAAATATATAATGACAAAACACCTACCAAATACCAAGGGAGGTCTACTCAACATTCTGTAAAACATACATGGTAACAGGATCCAAAGATGAACAGACATATGTAGGAATTATTGAGCAGATTCTGGACAGCCACACAATCACAACACTCTAATCAAATTTACTCCAATAAGAAATAGAAATTAAATTTAAAAAACAAACAAAAGTAAGGAGACATAAACTTTTGGGGGCTTGTCCCAGCACATTCCCCTCTAATTTACAACCTCGGAACACTACGTCCAGGAAGACTCTGTTGCCCTAAAACCAAAAGTTGAGAACGTAATAATGCTGCCGCCTTGTGGCTGTTTCCCACAACAGCAGCTTTAAACCCAGTGCTAGTGGTTGCTTAATAGTCACAAGGATTGCAGGGCTGAAAATGACACCTGCCCTCAAAAAATGCCCTGGTGGAGGGAATAGGCAAGAAAATTCAACACATGACACATTTTTCAAGAAGTCAATATGAAGAGGGAAGTTGTACTCACTCTTTAAAAAAAAGGAAAAGAAAAAAATGGACACGCCTAAAGCTCAGTATAAGGAATTATTAGCCACATGCAAAGCCAACCTCCAAAAAGGTTTCAGCTCACACCAGTCAAATGACCATCAGCAGAAAGTCTACAGACTATACATGCTGAAGGGGATTTAGAGAACTGTGTACCATCTAGCTGCTGGTGGGATGTAATGGGTAACAGCACTAATGAAAACTGAATGGAGCTACTTTAAAAGGTAAAAATTGAGCTACCATATGATGCGGCAGGGCACCTTTTGGGCCTATAACCTAAGACCACCAGAATCGGAAAGACAGAGGCAGGCAAATGTGCACTGCAGCAATATTGAAATAGCCAAGATATGGAAGCAAAAAACGGTCCAAAAACAAATGAATGGACAAAGGAAAAGTGGTATACGGACAGAATGGAATAGTAACCTCGGTAAAAAAATGAACAATGCCATTTTGAGGAATACAGATGAGCCTAGAAATGACATATTAGGTTAAGTAAGTCAAAAGGGAATGACAAATATCCTATGATATCATTTATACATGTTATCCTAAGACTGCTACCAATGAACACATTTCCACAAAAAAAGACAACACACACTTATACAACAAACTAATGGTTAACCAAAATGAAAGGTGGGAGGATGGATAAATTAGGATTAGGGGGCTAACATACATATACTAATGTGTGTTAAATGTATATAAACATATAATATATAAACTCTATGAATTATATAATCACCAATACATATAAAGTATATAATGAGAAAACACCTACCAAATACCGAGGGAGGTCTACTCAACATTCTGAATATCATACATGGTAACAGGATCCGAAGATGAACAGACATATATATGAATGATTGAGCACATTCTGTACAGCCAGACAATCACAACACTCTAATCAAAATTACTCTGATAAGAAATATAAATTAAATTTAAAAAAACAAACATTACTAAGGAGACATAAACTTCTGGGGGCTTGTCCCAGCACATTCCCCTCTAATTTACAGCCTCGGAACACTACTTCCAGGAAGATTTTGTTACCCTAGTAACAAGAGGTGAGAATGTAATAATGCTGCCGCCTTGTGGCTGTTTCCCACAACAGCAGCTTTAAACCCAGTGCTAATGGTTGCTTAATAGTCACAAGGACTGCAGGGCTGTAAATGACAGCTGCCCACAAAAAATGCCCTGGGGTAGGGAATAGGCAAGGAAATTCAACACATGACAAATTTTTGAAGACGGCAATATGAAGAGGGAAGTTGTACTCAATCTTTAAAAAAAAGGAGAAGAACAAAAAAGGGCATGCCTAAAGCTCAGTATAAGGAATTATTAGCCACATGCAAATCCAACCTCCAAAAAGATTTCAGCTCACACCAGTGAAATGACCATCAGCAAAAAGTCTACAAACTATAAATGCTGAAGTGGTTTTAGAGAACTCTGTACCTTCTAGCTGCTGGTGGGATGTAATGGGTAACAGCACTAATGAAAACTGAATGGAGCTGCTTTAAAAGGTAAAAATTGAGCTACCATATGATGCGGCAGGGCACCTTTTGGGCCTATAACCTAAGACCACCAGAATCGGAAAGACAGAGGCAGGCAAATGTGCACTGCAGCAATATTGAAATAGCCAAGACATGGAAGCAAAAATAAGGTCCATAAACAGATGAATGGACAAAGAAGAAGTGGTATATGGACAGAATGGAATATCAGTCACGAAAAAAATAAAAGAATGGCATATGCAGCACCACAGATGAGCCTAGAGATAATCACACAACGTGAACTAAGTCAGAATGCAAAAGACAAATGTCCTATGATATCACTTATGTTATCTGAAAATTCATAAAAATGAACATATTTCCATAGAGAAAGACAATCTCAGATTGAGAAGACAAACTTATGGTTAAGCCAAAGAAAAGGTGTGAGGAATGGATAAATTAGGATACTGGGGTTAACACACATATACTACTACATATAAAATATATAATCCCCAAAGACCTATGGAATAGCAAGTGTGGTCTACTCAACACTCTGTAATAATTGACATGGAAAAGGACCCAAAGATCAATAGATGTATGTATATGTGTAAATGAACAAGGTTCTGTACACCTAGAACAAAAGACATTTTTCAATCAAATTTGCTTGATAAAAACTACAACTTGAAGACACAAACAAGAATTAAGGAGGCTAAAACTTATGGGGGTTTGTCCTGGCACATTCCACTCTAATCTGCAACCTCAAAGCACAACTTGCAGCAAGGTTCTGTTTCCCTAGCAAGCAGAGTTGGCAATGTAGAAATGCTGCCACCCTAAGGCCGTTTCCTCAAACGACAGCTTTAAATCTACTGCTAATGGTCAATAATATTCACAAGGACTGCAGGGCTGTAAATGAATCATGCCCTCAAAAAATATCCTGGGGTAGGGAATGGCCATAAAATTCCAAACGGGGCAAATTTTTCAAGAAGCCAATTTGAAGTTGTGAGTTTAGCTCAATCTTAAAAAAACATGAAAAGGACATTGATAAACGCAAAACATCAGGAATTACTAGACGCAGGCAAATCCAATCTACACAAAGGTATCACCTCACACCAGTCAGAATGACCATCAGCAAAAAGTCAACAAACAATAGATGTTGAAGAAGTTGTGGAGAATAGCGTAACCTCTCGGTCTAAGTGGGATGTAAACTGGTAACAGCCAATAATAGGAACAGAATGGCAGTGCGTTTAAAGGTAAAAATTGAGTCACCATATGATCCGGAAGGCCCACTATTGGTCCTGTCACCTGTAAAAGCCAGAATCAAAAAGACACGGGATGGAGAATCGTGTACTGCAGCAGTATTTACAACAGCCAAAACATGGAAGCAAACAAAATGTCCATCAACAGATAAATGGACAAAGAAGAAGTGGTATACGTACCGAATGGAATACTAGACTCAGGAAAAAAAAATGAACAGTGCCGTTTTCAGGACTACAGATGAGCCTAGAAATAATCATATTAGGTTAAGTAAGTCAAAAGGGAATGACAAATATCCTATGATATCATTTATACATGTTATCCTAAGATTGCTACCAATGAACATATTTCCACAGAAAAAGACACTCACAGACTTATAAAACAAACGAATGGTTAGCCAAAATGAAAGTTGGGAGGATGGATAAGTTAGGACTATGGGGCTAACATACATATACTAATGTATGTTAAATGTATATAAACATAAAACATATAAACTATATGAATTATAGAATCACCAATACATATAAAATATATAATGACAAAACACCTACCAAATACCAAGGGAGGTCTACTCAACATTCTGTAAAACATACATGGTAACAGGATCCAAAGATGAACAGACATATGTAGGAATTATTGAGCAGATTCTGGACAGCCACACAATCACAACACTCTAATCAAATTTACTCCAATAAGAAATAGAAATTAAATTTAAAAAACAAACAAAAGTAAGGAGACATAAACTTTTGGGGGCTTGTCCCAGCACATTCCCCTCTAATTTACAACCTCGGAACACTACGTCCAGGAAGACTCTGTGGCCCAAAAAACAAGAGTTGAGAACGTAATAATGCTGCGCCTTGTGGCTGTTTCCCACAACAGGAGCTTTAAACCCAGTGCTAATGGTTGCTTAATAGTCACAAGGATTGCAGGGCTGAAAATGACACCTGCCCTCAAAAAATGCCCTGGTGGAGGGAATAGGCAAGAAAATTCAACACATGACAAATTTTTCAAGAAGTCAATATGAAGAGGGAAGTTGTACTCACTCTTTAAAAAAAAGGAAAAGAAAAAAATGGACACGCCTAAAGCTCAGTATAAGGAATTATTAGCCACATGCAAAGCCAACCTCCAAAAAGGTTTCAGCTCACACCAGTCAAATGACCATCAGCAGAAAGTCTACAGACTATACATGCTGAAGGGGATTTAGAGAACTGTGTACCATCTAGCTGCTGGTGGGATGTAATGGGTAACAGCACTAACGAAAACTGAATGGAGCTACTTTAAAAGGTAAAAATTGAGCTACCATATGATGCGGCAGGGCACCTTTTGGGCCTATAACCTAAGACCACCAGAATCGGAAAGACAGAGGCAGGCAAATGTGCACTGCAGCAATATTGAAATAGCCAAGATATGGAAGCAAAAAACGGTCCAAAAACAAATGAATGGACAAAGGAAAAGTGGTATACGGACAGAATGGAATAGTAACCTCGGTAAAAAAATGAACAATGCCATTTTGAGGAATACAGATGAGCCTAGAAATGACATATTAGGTTAAGTAAGTCAAAAGGGAATGACAAATATCCTATGATATCATTTATACATGTTATCCTAAGACTGCTACCAATGAACACATTTCCACAAAAAAAGACAACACACACTTATACAACAAACTAATGGTTAACCAAAATGAAAGGTGGGAGGATGGATAAATTAGGATTAGGGGGCTAACATACATATACTAATGTATGTTAAATGTATATAAACATATAATATATAAACTCTATGAATTATATAATCACCAATACATATAAAGTATATAATGAGAAAACACCTACCAAATACCGAGGGAGGTCTACTCAACATTCTGAATATCATACATGGTAACAGGATCCGAAGATGAACAGACATATATATGAATGATTGAGCACATTCTGTACAGCCAATCACAACACTCTAATCAAAATTACTCTGATAAGAAATATAAATTAAATTTAAAAAAACAAACATTACTAAGGAGACATAAACTTCTGGGGGCTTGTCCCAGCACATTCCCCTCTAATTTACAGCCTCGGAACACTACTTCCAGGAAGATTTTGTTACCCTAGTAACAAGAGGTGAGAATGTAATAATGCTGCCGCCTTGTGGCTGTTTCCCACAACAGCAGCTTTAAACCCAGTGCTAATGGTTGCTTAATAGTCACAAGGACTGCAGGGCTGTAAATGACAGCTGCCCACAAAAAATGCCCTGGGGTACGGAATAGGCAAGGAAATTCAACACATGACAAATTTTTGAAGACGGCAATATGAAGAGGGAAGTTGTACTCAATCTTTAAAAAAAAGGAGAAGAAAAAAAAAGGGCATGCCTAAAGCTCAGTATAAGGAATTATTAGCCACATGCAAATCCAACCTCCAAAAAGATTTCAGCTCACACCAGTGAAATGACCATCAGCAAAAAGTCTACAAACTATAAATGCTGAAGTGGTTTTAGAGAACTCTGTACCTTCTAGCTGCTGGTGGGATGTAATGGGTAACAGCACTAATGAAAACTGAATGGAGCTGCTTTAAAAGGTAAAAATTGAGCTACCATATGATGCGGCAGGGCACCTTTTGGGCCTATAACCTAAGACCACCAGAATCGGAAAGACAGAGGCAGGCAAATGTGCACTGCAGCAATATTGAAATAGCCAAGACATGGAAGCAAAAATAAGGTCCATAAACAGATGAATGGACAAAGAAGAAGTGGTATATGGACAGAATGGAATATCAGTCACGAAAAAAATAAAAGAATGGCATATGCAGCACCACAGATGAGCCTAGAGATAATCACACAACGTGAAGTCAGAATGCAAAAGACAAATGTCCTATGATATCACTTATGTTATCTGAAAATTCATAAAAATGAACATATTTCCATAGAGAAAGACAATCTCAGATTGAGAAGACAAACTTATGGTTAAGCCAAAGAAAAGGTGTGAGGAATGGATAAATTAGGATACTGGGGTTAACACACATATACTACTACATATAAAATATATAATCCCCAAAGACCTATGGAATAGCAAGTGAGGTCTACTCAACACTCTGTAATAACTGACATGGAAAAGGACCCAAAGAGCAATAGATGTATGTATATGTGTAAATGAACAAGGTTCTGAACACCTAGAACAAAAGACATTTTTCAATCAAATTTGCTTGACAAAAACTACAACTTGAAGACACAAACAAGAATTAAGGAGGCTAAAACTTATGGGGGTTTGTCCTGGCACATTCCACTCTAATCTGCAACCTCAAAGCACAACTTGCAGCAAGGTTCTGTTTCCCTAGCAAGCAGAGTTGGCAATGTAGAAATGCTGCCACCCTAAGGCCGTTTCCTCAAACGACAGCTTTAAATCTACTGCTAATGGTCAATAATATTCACAAGGACTGCAGGGCTGTAAATGAATCATGCCCTCAAAAACTATCCTGGGGTAGGGAATGGCCATAAAAATCCAAACGGGGCAAATTTTTCAAGAAGCCAATTTGAAGTTGTGAGTTTAGCTCAATCTTAAAAAAACATGAAAAGGACATTGATAAAGGCAAAACATCAGGAATTACTAGACGCAGGCAAATCCAATCTACACAAAGGTATCACCTCACACCAGTCAGAATGACCATCAGCAAAAAGTCAACAAACAATAGATGTTGAAGAAGTTGTGGAGAATAGCGTAACCTCTCGGTCTAAGTGGGATGTAAACTGGTAACAGCCAATAATAGGAACAGAATGGCAGTGCGTTTAAAGGTAAAAATTGAGTCACCATATGATCCGGAAGGCCCACTATTGGTCCTGTCACCTGTAAAAGCCAGCATCAAAAAGACACGGGATGGAGAAGCGTGTACTGCAGCAGTATTTACAACAGCCAAAACATGGAAGCAAACAAAATGTCCATCAACAGATAAATGGACAAAGAAGAAGTGGTATACGTACCGAATGGAATACTAGACTCAGGAAAAAAAAAAATGAACAGTGCCGTTTTCAGGACTACAGATGAGCCTAGAAATAATCATATTAGGTTAAGTAAGTCAAAAGGGAATGACAAATATCCTATGATATCATTTATACATGTTATCCTAAGATTGCTACCAATGAACATATTTCCACAGAAAAAGACACTCACAGACTTATAAAACAAACGAATGGTTAGCCAAAATGAAAGTTGGGAGGATGGATAAGTTAGGACTATGGGGCTAACATACATATACTAATGTATGTTAAATGTATATAAACATAAACCATATAAACTATATGAATTATAGAATCACCAATACATATAAAATATATAATGACAAAACACCTACCAAATACCAAGGGAGGTCTACTCAACATTCTGTAAAACATACATGGTAACAGGATCCAAAGATGAACAGACATATGTAGGAATTATTGAGCAGATTCTGGACAGCCACACAATCACAACACTCTAATCAAATTTACTCCAATAAGAAATAGAAATTAAATTTAAAAAACAAACAAAAGTAAGGAGACATAAACTTTTGGGGGCTTGTCCCAGCACATTCCCCTCTAATTTACAACCTCGGAACACTACGTCCAGGAAGACTCTGTTGCCCTAAAACCAAAAGTTGAGAACGTAATAATGCTGCCGCCTTGTGGCTGTTTCCCACAACAGCAGCTTTAAACCCAGTGCTAGTGGTTGCTTAATAGTCACAAGGATTGCAGGGCTGAAAATGACACCTGCCCTCAAAAAATGCCCTGGTGGAGGGAATAGGCAAGAAAATTCAACACATGACACATTTTTCAAGAAGTCAATGTGAAGAGGGAAGTTGTACTCACTCTTTAAAAAAAAGGAAAAGAAAAAAATGGACACGCCTAAAGCTCAGTATAAGGAATTATTAGCCACATGCAAAGCCAACCTCCAAAAAGGTTTCAGCTCACACCAGTCAAATGACCATCAGCAGAAAGTCTACAGACTATACATGCTGAAGGGGATTTAGAGAACTGTGTACCATCTAGCTGCTGGTGGGATGTAATGGGTAACAGCACTAACGAAAACTGAATGGAGCTACTTTAAAAGGTAAAAATTGAGCTACCATATGATGCGGCAGGGCACCTTTTGGGCCTATAACCTAAGACCACCAGAATCGGAAAGACAGAGGCAGGCAAATGTGCACTGCAGCAATATTGAAATAGCCAAGATATGGAAGCAAAAAACGGTCCAAAAACAAATGAATGGACAAAGGAAAAGTGGTATACGGACAGAATGGAATAGTAACCTCGGTAAAAAAATGAACAATGCCATTTTGAGGAATACAGATGAGCCTAGAAATGACATATTAGGTTAAGTAAGTCAAAAGGGAATGACAAATATCCTATGATATCATTTATACATGTTATCCTAAGACTGCTACCAATGAACACATTTCCACAAAAAAAGACAACACACACTTATACAACAAACTAATGGTTAACCAAAATGAAAGGTGGGAGGATGGATAAATTAGGATTAGGGGGCTAACATACATATACTAATGTGTGTTAAATGTATATAAACATATAATATATAAACTCTATGAATTATATAATCACCAATACATATAAAGTATATAATGAGAAAACACCTACCAAATACCGAGGGAGGTCTACTCAACATTCTGAATATCATACATGGTAACAGGATCCGAAGATGAACAGACATATATATGAATGATTGAGCACATACTGTACAGCCAGACAATCACAACACTCTAATCAAAATTACTCTGATAAGAAATATAAATTAAATTTAAAAAAACAAACATTACTAAGGAGACATAAACTTCTGGGGGCTTGTCCCAGCACATTCCCCTCTAATTTACAGCCTCGGAACACTACTTCCAGGAAGATTTTGTTACCCTAGTAACAAGAGGTGAGAATGTAATAATGCTGCTGCCTTGTGGCTGTTTCCCACAACAGCAGCTTTAAACCCAGTGCTAATGGTTGCTTAATAGTCACAAGGACTGCAGGGCTGTAAATGACAGCTGCCCACAAAAAATGCCCTGGGGTAGGGAATAGGCAAGGAAATTCAACACATGACAAATTTTTGAAGAAGGCAATATGAAGAGGGAAGTTGTACTCAATCTTTAAAAAAAAAGGAGAAGAACAAAAAAGGGCATGCCTAAAGCTCAGTATAAGGAATTATTAGCCACATGCAAATCCAACCTCCAAAAAGATTTCAGCTCACACCAGTGAAATGACCATCAGCAAAAAGTCTACAAACTATAAATGCTGAAGTGGTTTTAGAGAACTCTGTACCTTCTAGCTGCTGGTGGGATGTAATGGGTAACAGCACTAATGAAAACTGAATGGAGCTGCTTTAAAAGGTAAAAATTGAGCTACCATATGATGCGGCAGGGCACCTTTTGGGCCTATAACCTAAGACCACCAGAATCGGAAAGACAGAGGCAGGCAAATGTGCACTGCAGCAATATTGAAATAGCCAAGACATGGAAGCAAAAATAAGGTCCATAAACAGATGAATGGACAAAGAAGAAGTGGTATATGGACAGAATGGAATATCAGTCACGAAAAAAATAAAAGAATGGCATATGCAGCACCACAGATGAGCCTAGAGATAATCACACAACGTGAAGTAAGTCCGAATGCAAAAGACAAATGTCCTATGATATCACTTATGTTATCTGAAAATTCATAAAAATGAACATATTTCCATAGAGAAAGACAATCTCAGATTGAGAAGACAAACTTATGGTTAAGCCAAAGAAAAGGTGTGAGGAATGGATAAATTAGGATACTGGGGTTAACACACATATACTACTACATATAAAATATATAATCCCCAAAGACCTATGGAATAGCAAGTGTGGTCTACTCAACACTCTGTAATAATTGACATGGAAAAGGACCCAAAGATCAATAGATGTATGTATATGTGTAAATGAACAAGGTTCTGTACACCTAGAACAAAAGACATTTTTCAATCAAATTTGCTTGATAAAAACTACAACTTGAAGACACAAACAAGAATTAAGGAGGCTAAAACTTATGGGGGTTTGTCCTGGCACATTCCACTCTAATCTGCAACCTCAAAGCACAACTTGCAGCAAGGTTCTGTTTCCCTAGCAAGCAGAGTTGGCAATGTAGAAATGCTGCCACCCTAAGGCCGTTTCCTCAAACGACAGCTTTAAATCTACTGCTAATGGTCAATAATATTCACAAGGACTGCAGGGCTGTAAATGAATCATGCCCTCAAAAAATATCCTGGGGTAGGGAATGGCCATAAAATTCCAAACGGGGCAAATTTTTCAAGAAGCCAATTTGAAGTTGTGAGTTTAGCTCAATCTTAAAAAAACATGAAAAGGACATTGATAAACGCAAAACATCAGGAATTACTAGACGCAGGCAAATCCAATCTACACAAAGGTATCACCTCACACCAGTCAGAATGACCATCAGCAAAAAGTCAACAAACAATAGATGTTGAAGAAGTTGTGGAGAATAGCGTAACCTCTCGGTCTAAGTGGGATGTAAACTGGTAACAGCCAATAATAGGAACAGAATGGCAGTGCGTTTAAAGGTAAAAATTGAGTCACCATATGATCCGGAAGGCCCACTATTGGTCCTGTCACCTGTAAAAGCCAGAATCAAAAAGACACGGGATGGAGAATCGTGTACTGCAGCAGTATTTACAACAGCCAAAACATGGAAGCAAACAAAATGTCCATCAACAGATAAATGGACAAAGAAGAAGTGGTATACGTACCGAATGGAATACTAGACTCAGGAAAAAAAAATGAACAGTGCCGTTTTCAGGACTACAGATGAGCCTAGAAATAATCATATTAGGTTAAGTAAGTCAAAAGGGAATGACAAATATCCTATGATATCATTTATACATGTTATCCTAAGATTGCTACCAATGAACATATTTCCACAGAAAAAGACACTCACAGACTTATAAAACAAACGAATGGTTAGCCAAAATGAAAGTTGGGAGGATGGATAAATTAGGACTATGGGGCTAACATACATATACTAATGTATGTTAAATGTATATAAACATAAAACATATAAACTATATGAATTATAGAATCACCAATACATATAAAATATATAATGACAAAACACCTACCAAATACCAAGGGAGGTCTACTCAACATTCTGTAAAACATACATGGTAACAGGATCCAAAGATGAACAGACATATGTAGGAATTATTGAGCAGATTCTGGACAGCCACACAATCACAACACTCTAATCAAATTTACTCCAATAAGAAATAGAAATTAAATTTAAAAAACAAACAAAAGTAAGGAGACATAAACTTTTGGGGGCTTGTCCCAGCACATTCCCCTCTAATTTACAACCTCGGAACACTACGTCCAGGAAGACTCTGTGGCCCAAAAAACAAGAGTTGAGAACGTAATAATGCTGCGCCTTGTGGCTGTTTCCCACAACAGGAGCTTTAAACCCAGTGCTAATGGTTGCTTAATAGTCACAAGGATTGCAGGGCTGAAAATGACACCTGCCCTCAAAAAATGCCCTGGTGGAGGGAATAGGCAAGAAAATTCAACACATGACAAATTTTTCAAGAAGTCAATATGAAGAGGGAAGTTGTACTCACTCTTTAAAAAAAAGGAAAAGAAAAAAATGGACACGCCTAAAGCTCAGTATAAGGAATTATTAGCCACATGCAAAGCCAACCTCCAAAAAGGTTTCAGCTCACACCAGTCAAATGACCATCAGCAGAAAGTCTACAGACTATACATGCTGAAGGGGATTTAGAGAACTGTGTACCATCTAGCTGCTGGTGGGATGTAATGGGTAACAGCACTAACGAAAACTGAATGGAGCTACTTTAAAAGGTAAAAATTGAGCTACCATATGATGCGGCAGGGCACCTTTTGGGCCTATAACCTAAGACCACCAGAATCAGAAAGACAGAGGCAGGCAAATGTGCACTGCAGCAATATTGAAATAGCCAAGATATGGAAGCAAAAAACGGTCCAAAAACAAATGAATGGACAAAGGAAAAGTGGTATACGGACAGAATGGAATAGTAACCTCGGTAAAAAAATGAACAATGCCATTTTGAGGAATACAGATGAGCCTAGAAATGACATATTAGGTTAAGTAAGTCAAAAGGGAATGACAAATATCCTATGATATCATTTATACATGTTATCCTAAGACTGCTACCAATGAACACATTTCCACAAAAAAAGACAACACACACTTATACAACAAACTAATGGTTAACCAAAATGAAAGGTGGGAGGATGGATAAATTAGGATTAGGGGGCTAACATACATATACTAATGTATGTTAAATGTATATAAACATATAATATATAAACTCTATGAATTATATAATCACCAATACATATAAAGTATATAATGAGAAAACACCTACCAAATACCGAGGGAGGTCTACTCAACATTCTGAATATCATACATGGTAACAGGATCCGAAGATGAACAGACATATATATGAATGATTGAGCACATTCTGTACAGCCAGACAATCACAACACTCTAATCAAAATTACTCTGATAAGAAATATAAATTAAATTTAAAAAAACAAACATTACTAAGGAGACATAAACTTCTGGGGGCTTGTCCCAGCACATTCCCCTCTAATTTACAGCCTCGGAACACTACTTCCAGGAAGATTTTGTTACCCTAGTAACAAGAGGTGAGAATGTAATAATGCTGCCGCCTTGTGGCTGTTTCCCACAACAGCAGCTTTAAACCCAGTGCTAATGGTTGCTTAATAGTCACAAGGACTGCAGGGCTGTAAATGACAGCTGCCCACAAAAAATGCCCTGGGGTACGGAATAGGCAAGGAAATTCAACACATGACAAATTTTTGAAGACGGCAATATGAAGAGGGAAGTTGTACTCAATCTTTAAAAAAAAGGAGAAGAAAAAAAAAGGGCATGCCTAAAGCTCAGTATAAGGAATTATTAGCCACATGCAAATCCAACCTCCAAAAAGATTTCAGCTCACACCAGTGAAATGACCATCAGCAAAAAGTCTACAAACTATAAATGCTGAAGTGGTTTTAGAGAACTCTGTACCTTCTAGCTGCTGGTGGGATGTAATGGGTAACAGCACTAATGAAAACTGAATGGAGCTGCTTTAAAAGGTAAAAATTGAGCTACCATATGATGCGGCAGGGCACCTTTTGGGCCTATAACCTAAGACCACCAGAATCGGAAAGACAGAGGCAGGCAAATGTGCACTGCAGCAATATTGAAATAGCCAAGACATGGAAGCAAAAATAAGGTCCATAAACAGATGAATGGACAAAGAAGAAGTGGTATATGGACAGAATGGAATATCAGTCACGAAAAAAATAAAAGAATGGCATATGCAGCACCACAGATGAGCCTAGAGATAATCACACAACGTGAAGTCAGAATGCAAAAGACAAATGTCCTATGATATCACTTATGTTATCTGAAAATTCATAAAAATGAACATATTTCCATAGAGAAAGACAATCTCAGATTGAGAAGACAAACTTATGGTTAAGCCAAAGAAAAGGTGTGAGGAATGGATAAATTAGGATACTGGGGTTAACACACATATACTACTACATATAAAATATATAATCCCCAAAGACCTATGGAATAGCAAGTGAGGTCTACTCAACACTCTGTAATAACTGACATGGAAAAGGACCCAAAGAGCAATAGATGTATGTATATGTGTAAATGAACAAGGTTCTGTACACCTAGAACAAAAGACATTTTTCAATCAAATTTGCTTGACAAAAACTACAACTTGAAGACACAAACAAGAATTAAGGAGGCTAAAACTTATGGGGGTTTGTCCTGGCACATTCCACTCTAATCTGCAACCTCAAAGCACAACTTGCAGCAAGGTTCTGTTTCCCTAGCAAGCAGAGTTGGCAATGTAGAAATGCTGCCACCCTAAGGCCGTTTCCTCAAACGACAGCTTTAAATCTACTGCTAATGGTCAATAATATTCACAAGGACTGCAGGGCTGTAAATGAATCATGCCCTCAAAAAATATCCTGGGGTAGGGAATGGCCATAAAAATCCAAACGGGGCAAATTTTTCAAGAAGCCAATTTGAAGTTGTGAGTTTAGCTCAATCTTAAAAAAACATGAAAAGGACATTGATAAAGGCAAAACATCAGGAATTACTAGACGCAGGCAAATCCAATCTACACAAAGGTATCACCTCACACCAGTCAGAATGACCATCAGCAAAAAGTCAACAAACAATAGATGTTGAAGAAGTTGTGGAGAATAGCGTAACCTCTCGGTCTAAGTGGGATGTAAACTGGTAACAGCCAATAATAGGAACAGAATGGCAGTGCGTTTAAAGGTAAAAATTGAGTCACCATATGATCCGGAAGGCCCACTATTGGTCCTGTCACCTGTAAAAGCCAGAATCAAAAAGACACGGGATGGAGAAGCGTGTACTGCAGCAGTATTTACAACAGCCAAAACATGGAAGCAAACAAAATGTCCATCAACAGATAAATGGACAAAGAAGAAGTGGTATACGTACCGAATGGAATACTAGACTCAGGAAAAAAAAAATGAACAGTGCCGTTTTCAGGACTACAGATGAGCCTAGAAATAATCATATTAGGTTAAGTAAGTCAAAAGGGAATGACAAATATCCTATGATATCATTTATACATGTTATCCTAAGATTGATACCAATGAACATATTTCCACAGAAAAAGACACTCACAGACTTATAAAACAAACGAATGGTTAGCCAAAATGAAAGTTGGGAGGATGGATAAGTTAGGACTATGGGGCTAACATACATATACTAATGTATGTTAAATGTATATAAACATAAAACATATAAACTATATGAATTATAGAATCACCAATACATATAAAATATATAATGACAAAACACCTACCAAATACCAAGGGAGGTCTACTCAACATTCTGTAAAACATACATGGTAACAGGATCCAAAGATGAACAGACATATGTAGGAATTATTGAGCAGATTCTGGACAGCCACACAATCACAACACTCTAATCAAATTTACTCCAATAAGAAATAGAAATTAAATTTAAAAAACAAACAAAAGTAAGGAGACATAAACTTTTGGGGGCTTGTCCCAGCACATTCCCCTCTAATTTACAACCTCGGAACACTACGTCCAGGAAGACTCTGTTGCCCTAAAACCAAAAGTTGAGAACGTAATAATGCTGCCGCCTTGTGGCTGTTTCCCACAACAGCAGCTTTAAACCCAGTGCTAGTGGTTGCTTAATAGTCACAAGGATTGCAGGGCTGAAAATGACACCTGCCCTCAAAAAATGCCCTGGTGGAGGGAATAGGCAAGAAAATTCAACACATGACACATTTTTCAAGAAGTCAATATGAAGAGGGAAGTTGTACTCACTCTTTAAAAAAAAGGAAAAGAAAAAAATGGACACGCCTAAAGCTCAGTATAAGGAATTATTAGCCACATGCAAAGCCAACCTCCAAAAAGGTTTCAGCTCACACCAGTCAAATGACCATCAGCAGAAAGTCTACAGACTATACATGCTGAAGGGGATTTAGAGAACTGTGTACCATCTAGCTGCTGGTGGGATGTAATGGGTAACAGCACTAACGAAAACTGAATGGAGCTACTTTAAAAGGTAAAAATTGAGCTACCATATGATGCGGCAGGGCACCTTTTGTGCCTATAACCTAAGACCACCAGAATCGGAAAGACAGAGGCAGGCAAATGTGCACTGCAGCAATATTGAAATAGCCAAGATATGGAAGCAAAAAACGGTCCAAAAACAAATGAATGGACAAAGGAAAAGTGGTATACGGACAGAATGGAATAGTAACCTCGGTAAAAAAATGAACAATGCCATTTTGAGGAATACAGATGAGCCTAGAAATGACATATTAGGTTAAGTAAGTCAAAAGGGAATGACAAATATCCTATGATATCATTTATACATGTTATCCTAAGACTGCTACCAATGAACACATTTCCACAAAAAAAGACAACACACACTTATACAACAAACTAATGGTTAACCAAAATGAAAGGTGGGAGGATGGATAAATTAGGATTAGGGGGCTAACATACATATACTAATGTGTGTTAAATGTATATAAACATATAATATATAAACTCTATGAATTATATAATCACCAATACATATAAAGTATATAATGAGAAAACACCTACCAAATACCGAGGGAGGTCTACTCAACATTCTGAATATCATACATGGTAACAGGATCCGAAGATGAACAGACATATATATGAATGATTGAGCACATACTGTACAGCCAGACAATCACAACACTCTAATCAAAATTACTCTGATAAGAAATATAAATTAAATTTAAAAAAACAAACATTACTAAGGAGACATAAACTTCTGGGGGCTTGTCCCAGCACATTCCCCTCTAATTTACAGCCTCGGAACACTACTTCCAGGAAGATTTTGTTACCCTAGTAACAAGAGGTGAGAATGTAATAATGCTGCTGCCTTGTGGCTGTTTCCCACAACAGCAGCTTTAAACCCAGTGCTAATGGTTGCTTAATAGTCACAAGGACTGCAGGGCTGTAAATGACAGCTGCCCACAAAAAATGCCCTGGGGTAGGGAATAGGCAAGGAAATTCAACACATGACAAATTTTTGAAGAAGGCAATATGAAGAGGGAAGTTGTACTCAATCTTTAAAAAAAAAGGAGAAGAACAAAAAAGGGCATGCCTAAAGCTCAGTATAAGGAATTATTAGCCACATGCAAATCCAACCTCCAAAAAGATTTCAGCTCACACCAGTGAAATGACCATCAGCAAAAAGTCTACAAACTATAAATGCTGAAGTGGTTTTAGAGAACTCTGTACCTTCTAGCTGCTGGTGGGATGTAATGGGTAACAGCAGTAATGAAAACTGAATGGAGCTGCTTTAAAAGGTAAAAATTGAGCTACCATATGATGCGGCAGGGCACCTTTTGGGCCTATAACCTAAGACCACCAGAATCGGAAAGACAGAGGCAGGCAAATGTGCACTGCAGCAATATTGAAATAGCCAAGACATGGAAGCAAAAATAAGGTCCATAAACAGATGAATGGACAAAGAAGAAGTGGTATATGGACAGAATGGAATATCAGTCACGAAAAAAATAAAAGAATGGCATATGCAGCACCACAGATGAGCCTAGAGATAATCACACAACGTGAACTAAGTCAGAATGCAAAAGACAAATGTCCTATGATATCACTTATGTTATCTGAAAATTCATAAAAATGAACATATTTCCATAGAGAAAGACAATCTCAGATTGAGAAGACAAACTTATGGTTAAGCCAAAGAAAAGGTGTGAGGAATGGATAAATTAGGATACTGGGGTTAACACACATATACTACTACATATAAAATATATAATCCCCAAAGACCTATGGAATAGCAAGTGTGGTCTACTCAACACTCTGTAATAATTGACATGGAAAAGGACCCAAAGATCAATAGATGTATGTATATGTGTAAATGAACAAGGTTCTGTACACCTAGAACAAAAGACCTTTTTCAATCAAATTTGCTTGATAAAAACTACAACTTGAAGACACAAACAAGAATTAAGGAGGCTAAAACTTATGGGGGTTTGTCCTGGCACATTCCACTCTAATCTGCAACCTCAAAGCACAACTTGCAGCAAGGTTCTGTTTCCCTAGCAAGCAGAGTTGGCAATGTAGAAATGCTGCCACCCTAAGGCCGTTTCCTCAAACGACAGCTTTAAATCTACTGCTAATGGTCAATAATATTCACAAGGACTGCAGGGCTGTAAATGAATCATGCCCTCAAAAAATATCCTGGGGTAGGGAATGGCCATAAAATTCCAAACGGGGCAAATTTTTCAAGAAGCCAATTTGAAGTTGTGAGTTTAGCTCAATCTTAAAAAAACATGAAAAGGACATTGATAAACGCAAAACATCAGGAATTACTAGACGCAGGCAAATCCAATCTACACAAAGGTATCACCTCACACCAGTCAGAATGACCATCAGCAAAAAGTCAACAAACAATAGATGTTGAAGAAGTTGTGGAGAATAGCGTAACCTCTCGGTCTAAGTGGGATGTAAACTGGTAACAGCCAATAATAGGAACAGAATGGCAGTGCGTTTAAAGGTAAAAATTGAGTCACCATATGATCCGGAAGGCCCACTATTGGTCCTGTCACCTGTAAAAGCCAGAATCAAAAAGACACGGGATGGAGAATCGTGTACTGCAGCAGTATTTACAACAGCCAAAACATGGAAGCAAACAAAATGTCCATCAACAGATAAATGGACAAAGAAGAAGTGGTATACGTACCGAATGGAATACTAGACTCAGGAAAAAAAAATGAACAGTGCCGTTTTCAGGACTACAGATGAGCCTAGAAATAATCATATTAGGTTAAGTAAGTCAAAAGGGAATGACAAATATCCTATGATATCATTTATACATGTTATCCTAAGATTGCTACCAATGAACATATTTCCACAGAAAAAGACACTCACAGACTTATAAAACAAACGAATGGTTAGCCAAAATGAAAGTTGGGAGGATGGATAAATTAGGACTATGGGGCTAACATACATATACTAATGTATGTTAAATGTATATAAACATAAAACATATAAACTATATGAATTATAGAATCACCAATACATATAAAATATATAATGACAAAACACCTACCAAATACCAAGGGAGGTCTACTCAACATTCTGTAAAACATACATGGTAACAGGATCCAAAGATGAACAGACATATGTAGGAATTATTGAGCAGATTCTGGACAGCCACACAATCACAACACTCTAATCAAATTTACTCCAATAAGAAATAGAAATTAAATTTAAAAAACAAACAAAAGTAAGGAGACATAAACTTTTGGGGGCTTGTCCCAGCACATTCCCCTCTAATTTACAACCTCGGAACACTACGTCCAGGAAGACTCTGTGGCCCAAAAAACAAGAGTTGAGAACGTAATAATGCTGCGCCTTGTGGCTGTTTCCCACAACAGGAGCTTTAAACCCAGTGCTAATGGTTGCTTAATAGTCACAAGGATTGCAGGGCTGAAAATGACACCTGCCCTCAAAAAATGCCCTGGTGGAGGGAATAGGCAAGAAAATTCAACACATGACAAATTTTTCAAGAAGTCAATATGAAGAGGGAAGTTGTACTCACTCTTTAAAAAAAAGGAAAAGAAAAAAATGGACACGCCTAAAGCTCAGTATAAGGAATTATTAGCCACATGCAAAGCCAACCTCCAAAAAGGTTTCAGCTCACACCAGTCAAATGACCATCAGCAGAAAGTCTACAGACTATACATGCTGAAGGGGATTTAGAGAACTGTGTACCATCTAGCTGCTGGTGGGATGTAATGGGTAACAGCACTAACGAAAACTGAATGGAGCTACTTTAAAAGGTAAAAATTGAGCTACCATATGATGCGGCAGGGCACCTTTTGGGCCTATAACCTAAGACCACCAGAATCGGAAAGACAGAGGCAGGCAAATGTGCACTGCAGCAATATTGAAATAGCCAAGATATGGAAGCAAAAAACGGTCCAAAAACAAATGAATGGACAAAGGAAAAGTGGTATACGGACAGAATGGAATAGTAACCTCGGTAAAAAAATGAACAATGCCATTTTGAGGAATACAGATGAGCCTAGAAATGACATATTAGGTTAAGTAAGTCAAAAGGGAATGACAAATATCCTATGATATCATTTATACATGTTATCCTAAGACTGCTACCAATGAACACATTTCCACAAAAAAAGACAACACACACTTATACAACAAACTAATGGTTAACCAAAATGAAAGGTGGGAGGATGGATAAATTAGGATTAGGGGGCTAACATACATATACTAATGTATGTTAAATGTATATAAACATATAATATATAAACTCTATGAATTATATAATCACCAATACATATAAAGTATATAATGAGAAAACACCTACCAAATACCGAGGGAGGTCTACTCAACATTCTGAATATCATACATGGTAACAGGATCCGAAGATGAACAGACATATATATGAATGATTGAGCACATTCTGTACAGCCAGACAATCACAACACTCTAATCAAAATTACTCTGATAAGAAATATAAATTAAATTTAAAAAAACAAACATTACTAAGGAGACATAAACTTCTGGGGGCTTGTCCCAGCACATTCCCCTCTAATTTACAGCCTCGGAACACTACTTCCAGGAAGATTTTGTTACCCTAGTAACAAGAGGTGAGAATGTAATAATGCTGCCGCCTTGTGGCTGTTTCCCACAACAGCAGCTTTAAACCCAGTGCTAATGGTTGCTTAATAGTCACAAGGACTGCAGGGCTGTAAATGACAGCTGCCCACAAAAAATGCCCTGGGGTACGGAATAGGCAAGGAAATTCAACACATGACAAATTTTTGAAGACGGCAATATGAAGAGGGAAGTTGTACTCAATCTTTAAAAAAAAGGAGAAGAACAAAAAAGGGCATGCCTAAAGCTCAGTATAAGGAATTATTAGCCACATGCAAATCCAACCTCCAAAAAGATTTCAGCTCACACCAGTGAAATGACCATCAGCAAAAAGTCTACAAACTATAAATGCTGAAGTGGTTTTAGAGAACTCTGTACCTTCTAGCTGCTGGTGGGATGTAATGGGTAACAGCACTAATGAAAACTGAATGGAGCTGCTTTAAAAGGTAAAAATTGAGCTACCATATGATGCGGCAGGGCACCTTTTGGGCCTATAACCTAAGACCACCAGAATCGGAAAGACAGAGGCAGGCAAATGTGCACTGCAGCAATATTGAAATAGCCAAGACATGGAAGCAAAAATAAGGTCCATAAACAGATGAATGGACAAAGAAGAAGTGGTATATGGACAGAATGGAATATCAGTCACGAAAAAAATAAAAGAATGGCATATGCAGCACCACAGATGAGCCTAGAGATAATCACACAACGTGAAGTCAGAATGCAAAAGACAAATGTCCTATGATATCACTTATGTTATCTGAAAATTCATAAAAATGAACATATTTCCATAGAGAAAGACAATCTCAGATTGAGAAGACAAACTTATGGTTAAGCCAAAGAAAAGGTGTGAGGAATGGATAAATTAGGATACTGGGGTTAACACACATATACTACTACATATAAAATATATAATCCCCAAAGACCTATGGAATAGCAAGTGAGGTCTACTCAACACTCTGTAATAACTGACATGGAAAAGGACCCAAAGAGCAATAGATGTATGTATATGTGTAAATGAACAAGGTTCTGTACACCTAGAACAAAAGACATTTTTCAATCAAATTTGCTTGACAAAAACTACAACTTGAAGACACAAACAAGAATTAAGGAGGCTAAAACTTATGGGGGTTTGTCCTGGCACATTCCACTCTAATCTGCAACCTCAAAGCACAACTTGCAGCAAGGTTCTGTTTCCCTAGCAAGCAGAGTTGGCAATGTAGAAATGCTGCCACCCTAAGGCCGTTTCCTCAAACGACAGCTTTAAATCTACTGCTAATGGTCAATAATATTCACAAGGACTGCAGGGCTGTAAATGAATCATGCCCTCAAAAAATATCCTGGGGTAGGGAATGGCCATAAAAATCCAAACGGGGCAAATTTTTCAAGAAGCCAATTTGAAGTTGTGAGTTTAGCTCAATCTTAAAAAAACATGAAAAGGACATTGATAAAGGCAAAACATCAGGAATTACTAGACGCAGGCAAATCCAATCTACACAAAGGTATCACCTCACACCAGTCAGAATGACCATCAGCAAAAAGTCAACAAACAATAGATGTTGAAGAAGTTGTGGAGAATAGCGTAACCTCTCGGTCTAAGTGGGATGTAAACTGGTAACAGCCAATAATAGGAACAGAATGGCAGTGCGTTTAAAGGTAAAAATTGAGTCACCATATGATCCGGAAGGCCCACTATTGGTCCTGTCACCTGTAAAAGCCAGAATCAAAAAGACACGGGATGGAGAAGCGTGTACTGCAGCAGTATTTACAACAGCCAAAACATGGAAGCAAACAAAATGTCCATCAACAGATAAATGGACAAAGAAGAAGTGGTATACGTACCGAATGGAATACTAGACTCAGGAAAAAAAAAATGAACAGTGCCGTTTTCAGGACTACAGATGAGCCTAGAAATAATCATATTAGGTTAAGTAAGTCAAAAGGGAATGACAAATATCCTATGATATCATTTATACATGTTATCCTAAGATTGATACCAATGAACATATTTCCACAGAAAAAGACACTCACAGACTTATAAAACAAACGAATGGTTAGCCAAAATGAAAGTTGGGAGGATGGATAAGTTAGGACTATGGGGCTAACATACATATACTAATGTATGTTAAATGTATATAAACATAAACCATATAAACTATATGAATTATAGAATCACCAATACATATAAAATATATAATGACAAAACACCTACCAAATACCAAGGGAGGTCTACTCAACATTCTGTAAAACATACATGGTAACAGGATCCAAAGATGAACAGACATATGTAGGAATTATTGAGCAGATTCTGGACAGCCACACAATCACAACACTCTAATCAAATTTACTCCAATAAGAAATAGAAATTAAATTTAAAAAACAAACAAAAGTAAGGAGACATAAACTTTTGGGGGCTTGTCCCAGCACATTCCCCTCTAATTTACAACCTCGGAACACTACGTCCAGGAAGACTCTGTTGCCCTAAAACCAAAAGTTGAGAACGTAATAATGCTGCCGCCTTGTGGCTGTTTCCCACAACAGCAGCTTTAAACCCAGTGCTAGTGGTTGCTTAATAGTCACAAGGATTGCAGGGCTGAAAATGACACCTGCCCTCAAAAAATGCCCTGGTGGAGGGAATAGGCAAGAAAGTTCAACACATGACAAATTTTTCAAGAAGTCAATATGAAGAGGGAAGTTGTACTCACTCTTTAAAAAAAAGGAAAAGAAAAAAATGGACACGCCTAAAGCTCAGTATAAGGAATTATTAGCCACATGCAAAGCCAACCTCCAAAAAGGTTTCAGCTCACACCAGTCAAATGACCATCAGCAGAAAGTCTACAGACTATACATGCTGAAGGGGATTTAGAGAACTGTGTACCATCTAGCTGCTGGTGGGATGTAATGGGTAACAGCACTAACGAAAACTGAATGGAGCTACTTTAAAAGGTAAAAATTGAGCTACCATATGATGCGGCAGGGCACCTTTTGGGCCTATAACCTAAGACCACCAGAATCGGAAAGACAGAGGCAGGCAAATGTGCACTGCAGCAATATTGAAATAGCCAAGATATGGAAGCAAAAAACGGTCCAAAAACAAATGAATGGACAAAGGAAAAGTGGTATACGGACAGAATGGAATAGTAACCTCGGTAAAAAAATGAACAATGCCATTTTGAGGAATACAGATGAGCCTAGAAATGACATATTAGGTTAAGTAAGTCAAAAGGGAATGACAAATATCCTATGATATCATTTATACATGTTATCCTAAGACTGCTACCAATGAACACATTTCCACAAAAAAAGACAACACACACTTATACAACAAACTAATGGTTAACCAAAATGAAAGGTGGGAGGATGGATAAATTAGGATTAGGGGGCTAACATACATATACTAATGTATGTTAAATGTATATAAACATATAATATATAAACTCTATGAATTATATAATCACCAATACATATAAAGTATATAATGAGAAAACACCTACCAAATACCGAGGGAGGTCTACTCAACATTCTGAATATCATACATGGTAACAGGATCCGAAGATGAACAGACATATATATGAATGATTGAGCACATTCTGTACAGCCAGACAATCACAACACTCTAATCAAAATTACTCTGATAAGAAATATAAATTAAATTTAAAAAAACAAACATTACTAAGGAGACATAAACTTCTGGGGGCTTGTCCCAGCACATTCCCCTCTAATTTACAGCCTCGGAACACTACTTCCAGGAAGATTTTGTTACCCTAGTAACAAGAGGTGAGAATGTAATAATGCTGCCGCCTTGTGGCTGTTTCCCACAACAGCAGCTTTAAACCCAGTGCTAATGGTTGCTTAATAGTCACAAGGACTGCAGGGCTGTAAATGACAGCTGCCCACAAAAAATGCCCTGGGGTACGGAATAGGCAAGGAAATTCAACACATGACAAATTTTTGAAGACGGCAATATGAAGAGGGAAGTTGTACTCAATCTTTAAAAAAAAGGAGAAGAAAAAAAAAGGGCATGCCTAAAGCTCAGTATAAGGAATTATTAGCCACATGCAAATCCAACCTCCAAAAAGATTTCAGCTCACACCAGTGAAATGACCATCAGCAAAAAGTCTACAAACTATAAATGCTGAAGTGGTTTTAGAGAACTCTGTACCTTCTAGCTGCTGGTGGGATGTAATGGGTAACAGCACTAATGAAAACTGAATGGAGCTGCTTTAAAAGGTAAAAATTGAGCTACCATATGATGCGGCAGGGCACCTTTTGGGCCTATAACCTAAGACCACCAGAATCGGAAAGACAGAGGCAGGCAAATGTGCACTGCAGCAATATTGAAATAGCCAAGACATGGAAGCAAAAATAAGGTCCATAAACAGATGAATGGACAAAGAAGAAGTGGTATATGGACAGAATGGAATATCAGTCACGAAAAAAATAAAAGAATGGCATATGCAGCACCACAGATGAGCCTAGAGATAATCACACAACGTGAAGTCAGAATGCAAAAGACAAATGTCCTATGATATCACTTATGTTATCTGAAAATTCATAAAAATGAACATATTTCCATAGAGAAAGACAATCTCAGATTGAGAAGACAAACTTATGGTTAAGCCAAAGAAAAGGTGTGAGGAATGGATAAATTAGGATACTGGGGTTAACACACATATACTACTACATATAAAATATATAATCCCCAAAGACCTATGGAATAGCAAGTGAGGTCTACTCAACACTCTGTAATAACTGACATGGAAAAGGACCCAAAGAGCAATAGATGTATGTATATGTGTAAATGAACAAGGTTCTGTACACCTAGAACAAAAGACATTTTTCAATCAAATTTGCTTGACAAAAACTACAACTTGAAGACACAAACAAGAATTAAGGAGGCTAAAACTTATGGGGGTTTGTCCTGGCACATTCCACTCTAATCTGCAACCTCAAAGCACAACTTGCAGCAAGGTTCTGTTTCCCTAGCAAGCAGAGTTGGCAATGTAGAAATGCTGCCACCCTAAGGCCGTTTCCTCAAACGACAGCTTTAAATCTACTGCTAATGGTCAATAATATTCACAAGGACTGCAGGGCTGTAAATGAATCATGCCCTCAAAAACTATCCTGGGGTAGGGAATGGCCATAAAAATCCAAACGGGGCAAATTTTTCAAGAAGCCAATTTGAAGTTGTGAGTTTAGCTCAATCTTAAAAAAACATGAAAAGGACATTGATAAAGGCAAAACATCAGGAATTACTAGACGCAGGCAAATCCAATCTACACAAAGGTATCACCTCACACCAGTCAGAATGACCATCAGCAAAAAGTCAACAAACAATAGATGTTGAAGAAGTTGTGGAGAATAGCGTAACCTCTCGGTCTAAGTGGGATGTAAACTGGTAACAGCCAATAATAGGAACAGAATGGCAGTGCGTTTAAAGGTAAAAATTGAGTCACCATATGATCCGGAAGGCCCACTATTGGTCCTGTCACCTGTAAAAGCCAGAATCAAAAAGACACGGGATGGAGAATCGTGTACTGCAGCAGTATTTACAACAGCCAAAACATGGAAGCAAACAAAATGTCCATCAACAGATAAATGGACAAAGAAGAAGTGGTATACGTACCGAATGGAATACTAGACTCAGGAAAAAAAAATGAACAGTGCCGTTTTCAGGACTACAGATGAGCCTAGAAATAATCATATTAGGTTAAGTAAGTCAAAAGGGAATGACAAATATCCTATGATATCATTTATACCTGTTATCCTAAGATTGCTACAAATGGACATATTTCCACAGAAAAAGACACTCACAGACTTATAAAAGAAACTAATGGTTAACCAAAATGAAAGGTGGGAGGATGGATACATTAGGATTATGGGGCTAACATACATATACTAATGTATGTTAAATGTATATAAACATATAACATATAAACTCTATGAATTATATAATCACCAATACATATAAAATATATAATGACAAAACACCTACCAAATACCATGCGAGGTCTACTCAACATTCTGTAATAAGACACATGGTAACAGAATCCGAACATGAACAGACATATGTATGAATCATTGAGCAGATTCTGTACAGCCAGACAATCACAACACTCTAATCCAATATTCTCCGATAAGAAATAGAAATTAAATTAAAAAACAAACAGAAGTAAGGAGACATAAACTTCTGGGGGCTTGTCCCAGCACATTCCCCTCTAATTTACAACCTCGGAACACTACGTCCAGGAAGACTCTGGTGCCCTAATAACAAGAGTTGAGAACGTAATGATGCTGCCGCCTAGTGGGTGTTTCCCACAACAGCAGCTTTAAACCCAGTGCTAATGGTTGCTTAATAGTCACAAGGACTCAGGGCTGTAAATGGCATCTGCCCTCAAAAAATGCCCTGGGGTAGGGAATAGGCAAGAAAATTCAACACATGACAAATCTTTCAAGAAGTCAACATGAAGAGGGAAGTTGTACTCACACTTTAAAAAAAAAAGGAAAACAAAAAAATGGACATGCCTAAAGCTCAGTACAAGGAATTATTAGCCACATACAAATCCAACCTCCAAAAAGGTTTCAGCTCACACCAGTCAAATGACCATCAGCAAACAGTCTACAAACTAGAAATGCTGAAGGGGTTTTAGAGAACTGTGTACCTTCTAGCTGCTGGTGGGATGTAATGGGTAACAGCACTAACGAAAACTGAATGGAGCTGCTTTAAAAGGTAAAAATTGAGCTACCATATGATGCGGCAGGGCACCTTTTGGGCCTATAACCTAAGACCACCAGAATCGGAAAGACAGAGGCAGGCAAATGTGCACTGCAGCAATATTGAAATAGCCAAGATATGGAAGCAAAAAACGGTCCAAAAACAAATGAATGGACAAAGGAAAAGTGGTATACGGACAGAATGGAATAGTAACCTCGGTAAAAAAATGAACAATGCCATTTTGAGGAATACAGATGAGCCTAGAAATGACATATTAGGTTAAGTAAGTCAAAAGGGAATGACAAATATCCTATGATATCATTTATACATGTTATCCTAAGACTGCTACCAATGAACACATTTCCACAAAAAAAGACAACACACACTTATAAAACAAACTAATGGTTAACCAAAATGAAAGGTGGGAGGATGGATAAATTAGGATTAGGGGGCTAACATACATATACTAATGTATGTTAAATGTATATAAACATATAATATATAAACTCTATGAATTATATAATCACCAATACATATAAAGTATATAATGAGAAAACACCTACCAAATACCGAGGGAGGTCTACTCAACATTCTGAATATCATACATGGTAACAGGATCCGAAGATGAACAGACATATATATGAATGATTGAGCACATTCTGTACAGCCAGACAATCACAACACTCTAATCAAAATTACTCTGATAAGAAATATAAATTAAATTTAAAAAAACAAACATTACTAAGGAGACATAAACTTCTGGGGGCTTGTCCCAGCACATTCCCCTCTAATTTACAGCCTCGGAACACTACTTCCAGGAAGATTTTGTTACCCTAGTAACAAGAGGTGAGAATGTAATAATGCTGCCGCCTTGTGGCTGTTTCCCACAACAGCAGCTTTAAACCCAGTGCTAATGGTTGCTTAATAGTCACAAGGACTGCAGGGCTGTAAATGACAGCTGCCCACAAAAAATGCCCTGGGGTACGGAATAGGCAAGGAAATTCAACACATGACAAATTTTTGAAGACGGCAATATGAAGAGGGAAGTTGTACTCAATCTTTAAAAAAAAGGAGAAGAAAAAAAAAGGGCATGCCTAAAGCTCAGTATAAGGAATTATTAGCCACATGCAAATCCAACCTCCAAAAAGATTTCAGCTCACACCAGTGAAATGACCATCAGCAAAAAGTCTACAAACTATAAATGCTGAAGTGGTTTTAGAGAACTCTGTACCTTCTAGCTGCTGGTGGGATGTAATGGGTAACAGCACTAATGAAAACTGAATGGAGCTGCTTTAAAAGGTAAAAATTGAGCTACCATATGATGCGGCAGGGCACCTTTTGGGCCTATAACCTAAGACCACCAGAATCGGAAAGACAGAGGCAGGCAAATGTGCACTGCAGCAATATTGAAATAGCCAAGACATGGAAGCAAAAATAAGGTCCATAAACAGATGAATGGACAAAGAAGAAGTGGTATATGGACAGAATGGAATATCAGTCACGAAAAAAATAAAAGAATGGCATATGCAGCACCACAGATGAGCCTAGAGATAATCACACAACGTGAAGTCAGAATGCAAAAGACAAATGTCCTATGATATCACTTATGTTATCTGAAAATTCATAAAAATGAACATATTTCCATAGAGAAAGACAATCTCAGATTGAGAAGACAAACTTATGGTTAAGCCAAAGAAAAGGTGTGAGGAATGGATAAATTAGGATACTGGGGTTAACACACATATACTACTACATATAAAATATATAATCCCCAAAGACCTATGGAATAGCAAGTGAGGTCTACTCAACACTCTGTAATAACTGACATGGAAAAGGACCCAAAGAGCAATAGATGTATGTATATGTGTAAATGAACAAGGTTCTGTACACCTAGAACAAAAGACATTTTTCAATCAAATTTGCTTGACAAAAACTACAACTTGAAGACACAAACAAGAATTAAGGAGGCTAAAACTTATGGGGGTTTGTCCTGGCACATTCCACTCTAATCTGCAACCTCAAAGCACAACTTGCAGCAAGGTTCTGTTTCCCTAGCAAGCAGAGTTGGCAATGTAGAAATGCTGCCACCCTAAGGCCGTTTCCTCAAACGACAGCTTTAAATCTACTGCTAATGGTCAATAATATTCACAAGGACTGCAGGGCTGTAAATGAATCATGCCCTCAAAAACTATCCTGGGGTAGGGAATGGCCATAAAAATCCAAACGGGGCAAATTTTTCAAGAAGCCAATTTGAAGTTGTGAGTTTAGCTCAATCTTAAAAAAACATGAAAAGGACATTGATAAAGGCAAAACATCAGGAATTACTAGACGCAGGCAAATCCAATCTACACAAAGGTATCACCTCACACCAGTCAGAATGACCATCAGCAAAAAGTCAACAAACAATAGATGTTGAAGAAGTTGTGGAGAATAGCGTAACCTCTCGGTCTAAGTGGGATGTAAACTGGTAACAGCCAATAATAGGAACAGAATGGCAGTGCGTTTAAAGGTAAAAATTGAGTCACCATATGATCCGGAAGGCCCACTATTGGTCCTGTCACCTGTAAAAGCCAGAATCAAAAAGACACGGGATGGAGAAGCGTGTACTGCAGCAGTATTTACAACAGCCAAAACATGGAAGCAAACAAAATGTCCATCAACAGATAAATGGACAAAGAAGAAGTGGTATACGTACCGAATGGAATACTAGACTCAGGAAAAAAAAAATGAACAGTGCCGTTTTCAGGACTACAGATGAGCCTAGAAATAATCATATTAGGTTAAGTAAGTCAAAAGGGAATGACAAATATCCTATGATATCATTTATACATGTTATCCTAAGATTGCTACCAATGAACATATTTCCACAGAAAAAGACACTCACAGACTTATAAAACAAACGAATGGTTAGCCAAAATGAAAGTTGGGAGGATGGATAAGTTAGGACTATGGGGCTAACATACATATACTAATGTATGTTAAATGTATATAAACATAAACCATATAAACTATATGAATTATAGAATCACCAATACATATAAAATATATAATGACAAAACACCTACCAAATACCAAGGGAGGTCTACTCAACATTCTGTAAAACATACATGGTAACAGGATCCAAAGATGAACAGACATATGTAGGAATTATTGAGCAGATTCTGGACAGCCACACAATCACAACACTCTAATCAAATTTACTCCAATAAGAAATAGAAATTAAATTTAAAAAACAAACAAAAGTAAGGAGACATAAACTTTTGGGGGCTTGTCCCAGCACATTCCCCTCTAATTTACAACCTCGGAACACTACGTCCAGGAAGACTCTGTTGCCCTAAAACCAAAAGTTGAGAACGTAATAATGCTGCCGCCTTGTGGCTGTTTCCCACAACAGCAGCTTTAAACCCAGTGCTAGTGGTTGCTTAATAGTCACAAGGATTGCAGGGCTGAAAATGACACCTGCCCTCAAAAAATGCCCTGGTGGAGGGAATAGGCAAGAAAATTCAACACATGACACATTTTTCAAGAAGTCAATATGAAGAGGGAAGTTGTACTCACTCTTTAAAAAAAAGGAAAAGAAAAAAATGGACACGCCTAAAGCTCAGTATAAGGAATTATTAGCCACATGCAAAGCCAACCTCCAAAAAGGTTTCAGCTCACACCAGTCAAATGACCATCAGCAGAAAGTCTACAGACTATACATGCTGAAGGGGATTTAGAGAACTGTGTACCATCTAGCTGCTGGTGGGATGTAATGGGTAACAGCACTAACGAAAACTGAATGGAGCTACTTTAAAAGGTAAAAATTGAGCTACCATATGATGCGGCAGGGCACCTTTTGGGCCTATAACCTAAGACCACCAGAATCGGAAAGACAGAGGCAGGCAAATGTGCACTGCAGCAATATTGAAATAGCCAAGATATGGAAGCAAAAAACGGTCCAAAAACAAATGAATGGACAAAGGAAAAGTGGTATACGGACAGAATGGAATAGTAACCTCGGTAAAAAAATGAACAATGCCATTTTGAGGAATACAGATGAGCCTAGAAATGACATATTAGGTTAAGTAAGTCAAAAGGGAATGACAAATATCCTATGATATCATTTATACATGTTATCCTAAGACTGCTACCAATGAACACATTTCCACAAAAAAAGACAACACACACTTATACAACAAACTAATGGTTAACCAAAATGAAAGGTGGGAGGATGGATAAATTAGGATTAGGGGGCTAACATACATATACTAATGTGTGTTAAATGTATATAAACATATAATATATAAACTCTATGAATTATATAATCACCAATACATATAAAGTATATAATGAGAAAACACCTACCAAATACCGAGGGAGGTCTACTCAACATTCTGAATATCATACATGGTAACAGGATCCGAAGATGAACAGACATATATATGAATGATTGAGCACATTCTGTACAGCCAGACAATCACAACACTCTAATCAAAATTACTCTGATAAGAAATATAAATTAAATTTAAAAAAACAAACATTACTAAGGAGACATAAACTTCTGGGGGCTTGTCCCAGCACATTCCCCTCTAATTTACAGCCTCGGAACACTACTTCCAGGAAGATTTTGTTACCCTAGTAACAAGAGGTGAGAATGTAATAATGCTGCCGCCTTGTGGCTGTTTCCCACAACAGCAGCTTTAAACCCAGTGCTAATGGTTGCTTAATAGTCACAAGGACTGCAGGGCTGTAAATGACAGCTGCCCACAAAAAATGCCCTGGGGTAGGGAATAGGCAAGGAAATTCAACACATGACAAATTTTTGAAGACGGCAATATGAAGAGGGAAGTTGTACTCAATCTTTAAAAAAAAGGAGAAGAACAAAAAAGGGCATGCCTAAAGCTCAGTATAAGGAATTATTAGCCACATGCAAATCCAACCTCCAAAAAGATTTCAGCTCACACCAGTGAAATGACCATCAGCAAAAAGTCTACAAACTATAAATGCTGAAGTGGTTTTAGAGAACTCTGTACCTTCTAGCTGCTGGTGGGATGTAATGGGTAACAGCACTAATGAAAACTGAATGGAGCTGCTTTAAAAGGTAAAAATTGAGCTACCATATGATGCGGCAGGGCACCTTTTGGGCCTATAACCTAAGACCACCAGAATCGGAAAGACAGAGGCAGGCAAATGTGCACTGCAGCAATATTGAAATAGCCAAGACATGGAAGCAAAAATAAGGTCCATAAACAGATGAATGGACAAAGAAGAAGTGGTATATGGACAGAATGGAATATCAGTCACGAAAAAAATAAAAGAATGGCATATGCAGCACCACAGATGAGCCTAGAGATAATCACACAACGTGAACTAAGTCAGAATGCAAAAGACAAATGTCCTATGATATCACTTATGTTATCTGAAAATTCATAAAAATGAACATATTTCCATAGAGAAAGACAATCTCAGATTGAGAAGACAAACTTATGGTTAAGCCAAAGAAAAGGTGTGAGGAATGGATAAATTAGGATACTGGGGTTAACACACATATACTACTACATATAAAATATATAATCCCCAAAGACCTATGGAATAGCAAGTGTGGTCTACTCAACACTCTGTAATAATTGACATGGAAAAGGACCCAAAGATCAATAGATGTATGTATATGTGTAAATGAACAAGGTTCTGTACACCTAGAACAAAAGACCTTTTTCAATCAAATTTGCTTGATAAAAACTACAACTTGAAGACACAAACAAGAATTAAGGAGGCTAAAACTTATGGGGGTTTGTCCTGGCACATTCCACTCTAATCTGCAACCTCAAAGCACAACTTGCAGCAAGGTTCTGTTTCCCTAGCAAGCAGAGTTGGCAATGTAGAAATGCTGCCACCCTAAGGCCGTTTCCTCAAACGACAGCTTTAAATCTACTGCTAATGGTCAATAATATTCACAAGGACTGCAGGGCTGTAAATGAATCATGCCCTCAAAAAATATCCTGGGGTAGGGAATGGCCATAAAATTCCAAACGGGGCAAATTTTTCAAGAAGCCAATTTGAAGTTGTGAGTTTAGCTCAATCTTAAAAAAACATGAAAAGGACATTGATAAACGCAAAACATCAGGAATTACTAGACGCAGGCAAATCCAATCTACACAAAGGTATCACCTCACACCAGTCAGAATGACCATCAGCAAAAAGTCAACAAACAATAGATGTTGAAGAAGTTGTGGAGAATAGCGTAACCTCTCGGTCTAAGTGGGATGTAAACTGGTAACAGCCAATAATAGGAACAGAATGGCAGTGCGTTTAAAGGTAAAAATTGAGTCACCATATGATCCGGAAGGCCCACTATTGGTCCTGTCACCTGTAAAAGCCAGAATCAAAAAGACACGGGATGGAGAAGCGTGTACTGCAGCAGTATTTACAACAGCCAAAACATGGAAGCAAACAAAATGTCCATCAACAGATAAATGGACAAAGAAGAAGTGGTATACGTACCGAATGGAATACTAGACTCAGGAAAAAAAAATGAACAGTGCCGTTTTCAGGACTACAGATGAGCCTAGAAATAATCATATTAGGTTAAGTAAGTCAAAAGGGAATGACAAATATCCTATGATATCATTTATACATGTTATCCTAAGATTGCTACCAATGAACATATTTCCACAGAAAAAGACACTCACAGACTTATAAAACAAACGAATGGTTAGCCAAAATGAAAGTTGGGAGGATGGATAAATTAGGACTATGGGGCTAACATACATATACTAATGTATGTTAAATGTATATAAACATAAAACATATAAACTATATGAATTATAGAATCACCAATACATATAAAATATATAATGACAAAACACCTACCAAATACCAAGGGAGGTCTACTCAACATTCTGTAAAACATACATGGTAACAGGATCCAAAGATTAACAGACATATGTAGGAATTATTGAGCAGATTCTGGACAGCCACACAATCACAACACTCTAATCAAATTTACTCCAATAAGAAATAGAAATTAAATTTAAAAAACAAACAAAAGTAAGGAGACATAAACTTTTGGGGGCTTGTCCCAGCACATTCCCCTCTAATTTACAACCTCGGAACACTACGTCCAGGAAGACTCTGTGGCCCAAAAAACAGGAGTTGAGAACGTAATAATGCTGCGCCTTGTGGCTGTTTCCCACAACAGGAGCTTTAAACCCAGTGCTAATGGTTGCTTAATAGTCACAAGGATTGCAGGGCTGAAAATGACACCTGCCCTCAAAAAATGCCCTGGTGGAGGGAATAGGCAAGAAAATTCAACACATGACAAATTTTTCAAGAAGTCAATATGAAGAGGGAAGTTGTACTCACTCTTTAAAAAAAAGGAAAAGAAAAAAATGGACACGCCTAAAGCTCAGTATAAGGAATTATTAGCCACATGCAAAGCCAACCTCCAAAAAGGTTTCAGCTCACACCAGTCAAATGACCATCAGCAGAAAGTCTACAGACTATACATGCTGAAGGGGATTTAGAGAACTGTGTACCATCTAGCTGCTGGTGGGATGTAATGGGTAACAGCACTAACGAAAACTGAATGGAGCTACTTTAAAAGGTAAAAATTGAGCTACCATATGATGCGGCAGGGCACCTTTTGGGCCTATAACCTAAGACCACCAGAATCGGAAAGACAGAGGCAGGCAAATGTGCACTGCAGCAATATTGAAATAGCCAAGATATGGAAGCAAAAAACGGTCCAAAAACAAATGAATGGACAAAGGAAAAGTGGTATACGGACAGAATGGAATAGTAACCTCGGTAAAAAAATGAACAATGCCATTTTGAGGAATACAGATGAGCCTAGAAATGACATATTAGGTTAAGTAAGTCAAAAGGGAATGACAAATATCCTATGATATCATTTATACATGTTATCCTAAGACTGCTACCAATGAACACATTTCCACAAAAAAAGACAACACACACTTATACAACAAACTAATGGTTAACCAAAATGAAAGGTGGGAGGATGGATAAATTAGGATTAGGGGGCTAACATACATATACTAATGTATGTTAAATGTATATAAACATATAATATATAAACTCTATGAATTATATAATCACCAATACATATAAAGTATATAATGAGAAAACACCTACCAAATACCGAGGGAGGTCTACTCAACATTCTGAATATCATACATGGTAACAGGATCCGAAGATGAACAGACATATATATGAATGATTGAGCACATTCTGTACAGCCAATCACAACACTCTAATCAAAATTACTCTGATAAGAAATATAAATTAAATTTAAAAAAACAAACATTACTAAGGAGACATAAACTTCTGGGGGCTTGTCCCAGCACATTCCCCTCTAATTTACAGCCTCGGAACACTACTTCCAGGAAGATTTTGTTACCCTAGTAACAAGAGGTGAGAATGTAATAATGCTGCCGCCTTGTGGCTGTTTCCCACAACAGCAGCTTTAAACCCAGTGCTAATGGTTGCTTAATAGTCACAAGGACTGCAGGGCTGTAAATGACAGCTGCCCACAAAAAATGCCCTGGGGTACGGAATAGGCAAGGAAATTCAACACATGACAAATTTTTGAAGACGGCAATATGAAGAGGGAAGTTGTACTCAATCTTTAAAAAAAAGGAGAAGAAAAAAAAAGGGCATGCCTAAAGCTCAGTATAAGGAATTATTAGCCACATGCAAATCCAACCTCCAAAAAGATTTCACCTCACACCAGTGAAATGACCATCAGCAAAAAGTCTACAAACTATAAATGCTGAAGTGGTTTTAGAGAACTCTGTACCTTCTAGCTGCTGGTGGGATGTAATGGGTAACAGCACTAATGAAAACTGAATGGAGCTGCTTTAAAAGGTAAAAATTGAGCTACCATATGATGCGGCAGGGCACCTTTTGGGCCTATAACCTAAGACCACCAGAATCGGAAAGACAGAGGCAGGCAAATGTGCACTGCAGCAATATTGAAATAGCCAAGACATGGAAGCAAAAATAAGGTCCATAAACAGATGAATGGACAAAGAAGAAGTGGTATATGGACAGAATGGAATATCAGTCACGAAAAAAATAAAAGAATGGCATATGCAGCACCACAGATGAGCCTAGAGATAATCACACAACGTGAAGTCAGAATGCAAAAGACAAATGTCCTATGATATCACTTATGTTATCTGAAAATTCATAAAAATGAACATATTTCCATAGAGAAAGACAATCTCAGATTGAGAAGACAAACTTATGGTTAAGCCAAAGAAAAGGTGTGAGGAATGGATAAATTAGGATACTGGGGTTAACACACATATACTACTACATATAAAATATATAATCCCCAAAGACCTATGGAATAGCAAGTGAGGTCTACTCAACACTCTGTAATAACTGACATGGAAAAGGACCCAAAGAGCAATAGATGTATGTATATGTGTAAATGAACAAGGTTCTGAACACCTAGAACAAAAGACATTTTTCAATCAAATTTGCTTGACAAAAACTACAACTTGAAGACACAAACAAGAATTAAGGAGGCTAAAACTTATGGGGGTTTGTCCTGGCACATTCCACTCTAATCTGCAACCTCAAAGCACAACTTGCAGCAAGGTTCTGTTTCCCTAGCAAGCAGAGTTGGCAATGTAGAAATGCTGCCACCCTAAGGCCGTTTCCTCAAACGACAGCTTTAAATCTACTGCTAATGGTCAATAATATTCACAAGGACTGCAGGGCTGTAAATGAATCATGCCCTCAAAAACTATCCTGGGGTAGGGAATGGCCATAAAAATCCAAACGGGGCAAATTTTTCAAGAAGCCAATTTGAAGTTGTGAGTTTAGCTCAATCTTAAAAAAACATGAAAAGGACATTGATAAAGGCAAAACATCAGGAATTACTAGACGCAGGCAAATCCAATCTACACAAAGGTATCACCTCACACCAGTCAGAATGACCATCAGCAAAAAGTCAACAAACAATAGATGTTGAAGAAGTTGTGGAGAATAGCGTAACCTCTCGGTCTAAGTGGGATGTAAACTGGTAACAGCCAATAATAGGAACAGAATGGCAGTGCGTTTAAAGGTAAAAATTGAGTCACCATATGATCCGGAAGGCCCACTATTGGTCCTGTCACCTGTAAAAGCCAGCATCAAAAAGACACGGGATGGAGAAGCGTGTACTGCAGCAGTATTTACAACAGCCAAAACATGGAAGCAAACAAAATGTCCATCAACAGATAAATGGACAAAGAAGAAGTGGTATACGTACCGAATGGAATACTAGACTCAGGAAAAAAAAAAATGAACAGTGCCGTTTTCAGGACTACAGATGAGCCTAGAAATAATCATATTAGGTTAAGTAAGTCAAAAGGGAATGACAAATATCCTATGATATCATTTATACATGTTATCCTAAGATTGCTACCAATGAACATATTTCCACAGAAAAAGACACTCACAGACTTATAAAACAAACGAATGGTTAGCCAAAATGAAAGTTGGGAGGATGGATAAGTTAGGACTATGGGGCTAACATACATATACTAATGTATGTTAAATGTATATAAACATAAACCATATAAACTATATGAATTATAGAATCACCAATACATATAAAATATATAATGACAAAACACCTACCAAATACCAAGGGAGGTCTACTCAACATTCTGTAAAACATACATGGTAACAGGATCCAAAGATGAACAGACATATGTAGGAATTATTGAGCAGATTCTGGACAGCCACACAATCACAACACTCTAATCAAATTTACTCCAATAAGAAATAGAAATTAAATTTAAAAAACAAACAAAAGTAAGGAGACATAAACTTTTGGGGGCTTGTCCCAGCACATTCCCCTCTAATTTACAACCTCGGAACACTACGTCCAGGAAGACTCTGTTGCCCTAAAACCAAAAGTTGAGAACGTAATAATGCTGCCGCCTTGTGGCTGTTTCCCACAACAGCAGCTTTAAACCCAGTGCTAGTGGTTGCTTAATAGTCACAAGGATTGCAGGGCTGAAAATGACACCTGCCCTCAAAAAATGCCCTGGTGGAGGGAATAGGCAAGAAAATTCAACACATGACACATTTTTCAAGAAGTCAATATGAAGAGGGAAGTTGTACTCACTCTTTAAAAAAAAGGAAAAGAAAAAAATGGACACGCCTAAAGCTCAGTATAAGGAATTATTAGCCACATGCAAAGCCAACCTCCAAAAAGGTTTCAGCTCACACCAGTCAAATGACCATCAGCAGAAAGTCTACAGACTATACATGCTGAAGGGGATTTAGAGAACTGTGTACCATCTAGCTGCTGGTGGGATATAATGGGTAACAGCACTAACGAAAACTGAATGGAGCTACTTTAAAAGGTAAAAATTGAGCTACCATATGATGCGGCAGGGCACCTTTTGGGCCTATAACCTAAGACCACCAGAATCGGAAAGACAGAGGCAGGCAAATGTGCACTGCAGCAATATTGAAATAGCCAAGATATGGAAGCAAAAAACGGTCCAAAAACAAATGAATGGACAAAGGAAAAGTGGTATACGGACAGAATGGAATAGTAACCTCGGTAAAAAAATGAACAATGCCATTTTGAGGAATACAGATGAGCCTAGAAATGACATATTAGGTTAAGTAAGTCAAAAGGGAATGACAAATATCCTATGATATCATTTATACATGTTATCCTAAGACTGCTACCAATGAACACATTTCCACAAAAAAAGACAACACACACTTATACAACAAACTAATGGTTAACCAAAATGAAAGGTGGGAGGATGGATAAATTAGGATTAGGGGGCTAACATACATATACTAATGTGTGTTAAATGTATATAAACATATAATATATAAACTCTATGAATTATATAATCACCAATACATATAAAGTATATAATGAGAAAACACCTACCAAATACCGAGGGAGGTCTACTCAACATTCTGAATATCATACATGGTAACAGGATCCGAAGATGAACAGACATATATATGAATGATTGAGCACATACTGTACAGCCAGACAATCACAACACTCTAATCAAAATTACTCTGATAAGAAATATAAATTAAATTTAAAAAAACAAACATTACTAAGGAGACATAAACTTCTGGGGGCTTGTCCCAGCACATTCCCCTCTAATTTACAGCCTCGGAACACTACTTCCAGGAAGATTTTGTTACCCTAGTAACAAGAGGTGAGAATGTAATAATGCTGCTGCCTTGTGGCTGTTTCCCACAACAGCAGCTTTAAACCCAGTGCTAATGGTTGCTTAATAGTCACAAGGACTGCAGGGCTGTAAATGACAGCTGCCCACAAAAAATGCCCTGGGGTAGGGAATAGGCAAGGAAATTCAACACATGACAAATTTTTGAAGAAGGCAATATGAAGAGGGAAGTTGTACTCAATCTTTAAAAAAAAAGGAGAAGAACAAAAAAGGGCATGCCTAAAGCTCAGTATAAGGAATTATTAGCCACATGCAAATCCAACCTCCAAAAAGATTTCAGCTCACACCAGTGAAATGACCATCAGCAAAAAGTCTACAAACTATAAATGCTGAAGTGGTTTTAGAGAACTCTGTACCTTCTAGCTGCTGGTGGGATGTAATGGGTAACAGCACTAATGAAAACTGAATGGAGCTGCTTTAAAAGGTAAAAATTGAGCTACCATATGATGCGGCAGGGCACCTTTTGGGCCTATAACCTAAGACCACCAGAATCGGAAAGACAGAGGCAGGCAAATGTGCACTGCAGCAATATTGAAATAGCCAAGACATGGAAGCAAAAATAAGGTCCATAAACAGATGAATGGACAAAGAAGAAGTGGTATATGGACAGAATGGAATATCAGTCACGAAAAAAATAAAAGAATGGCATATGCAGCACCACAGATGAGCCTAGAGATAATCACACAACGTGAAGTAAGTCCGAATGCAAAAGACAAATGTCCTATGATATCACTTATGTTATCTGAAAATTCATAAAAATGAACATATTTCCATAGAGAAAGACAATCTCAGATTGAGAAGACAAACTTATGGTTAAGCCAAAGAAAAGGTGTGAGGAATGGATAAATTAGGATACTGGGGTTAACACACATATACTACTACATATAAAATATATAATCCCCAAAGACCTATGGAATAGCAAGTGTGGTCTACTCAACACTCTGTAATAATTGACATGGAAAAGGACCCAAAGATCAATAGATGTATGTATATGTGTAAATGAACAAGGTTCTGTACACCTAGAACAAAAGACATTTTTCAATCAAATTTGCTTGATAAAAACTACAACTTGAAGACACAAACAAGAATTAAGGAGGCTAAAACTTATGGGGGTTTGTCCTGGCACATTCCACTCTAATCTGCAACCTCAAAGCACAACTTGCAGCAAGGTTCTGTTTCCCTAGCAAGCAGAGTTGGCAATGTAGAAATGCTGCCACCCTAAGGCCGTTTCCTCAAACGACAGCTTTAAATCTACTGCTAATGGTCAATAATATTCACAAGGACTGCAGGGCTGTAAATGAATCATGCCCTCAAAAAATATCCTGGGGTAGGGAATGGCCATAAAATTCCAAACGGGGCAAATTTTTCAAGAAGCCAATTTGAAGTTGTGAGTTTAGCTCAATCTTAAAAAAACATGAAAAGGACATTGATAAACGCAAAACATCAGGAATTACTAGACGCAGGCAAATCCAATCTACACAAAGGTATCACCTCACACCAGTCAGAATGACCATCAGCAAAAAGTCAACAAACAATAGATGTTGAAGAAGTTGTGGAGAATAGCGTAACCTCTCGGTCTAAGTGGGATGTAAACTGGTAACAGCCAATAATAGGAACAGAATGGCAGTGCGTTTAAAGGTAAAAATTGAGTCACCATATGATCCGGAAGGCCCACTATTGGTCCTGTCACCTGTAAAAGCCAGAATCAAAAAGACACGGGATGGAGAATCGTGTACTGCAGCAGTATTTACAACAGCCAAAACATGGAAGCAAACAAAATGTCCATCAACAGATAAATGGACAAAGAAGAAGTGGTATACGTACCGAATGGAATACTAGACTCAGGAAAAAAAAATGAACAGTGCCGTTTTCAGGACTACAGATGAGCCTAGAAATAATCATATTAGGTTAAGTAAGTCAAAAGGGAATGACAAATATCCTATGATATCATTTATACATGTTATCCTAAGATTGCTACCAATGAACATATTTCCACAGAAAAAGACACTCACAGACTTATAAAACAAACGAATGGTTAGCCAAAATGAAAGTTGGGAGGATGGATAAATTAGGACTATGGGGCTAACATACATATACTAATGTATGTTAAATGTATATAAACATAAAACATATAAACTATATGAATTATAGAATCACCAATACATATAAAATATATAATGACAAAACACCTACCAAATACCAAGGGAGGTCTACTCAACATTCTGTAAAACATACATGGTAACAGGATCCAAAGATGAACAGACATATGTAGGAATTATTGAGCAGATTCTGGACAGCCACACAATCACAACACTCTAATCAAATTTACTCCAATAAGAAATAGAAATTAAATTTAAAAAACAAACAAAAGTAAGGAGACATAAACTTTTGGGGGCTTGTCCCAGCACATTCCCCTCTAATTTACAACCTCGGAACACTACGTCCAGGAAGACTCTGTGGCCCAAAAAACAAGAGTTGAGAACGTAATAATGCTGCGCCTTGTGGCTGTTTCCCACAACAGGAGCTTTAAACCCAGTGCTAATGGTTGCTTAATAGTCACAAGGATTGCAGGGCTGAAAATGACACCTGCCCTCAAAAAATGCCCTGGTGGAGGGAATAGGCAAGAAAATTCAACACATGACAAATTTTTCAAGAAGTCAATATGAAGAGGGAAGTTGTACTCACTCTTTAAAAAAAAGGAAAAGAAAAAAATGGACACGCCTAAAGCTCAGTATAAGGAATTATTAGCCACATGCAAAGCCAACCTCCAAAAAGGTTTCAGCTCACACCAGTCAAATGACCATCAGCAGAAAGTCTACAGACTATACATGCTGAAGGGGATTTAGAGAACTGTGTACCATCTAGCTGCTGGTGGGATGTAATGGGTAACAGCACTAACGAAAACTGAATGGAGCTACTTTAAAAGGTAAAAATTGAGCTACCATATGATGCGGCAGGGCACCTTTTGGGCCTATAACCTAAGACCACCAGAATCAGAAAGACAGAGGCAGGCAAATGTGCACTGCAGCAATATTGAAATAGCCAAGATATGGAAGCAAAAAACGGTCCAAAAACAAATGAATGGACAAAGGAAAAGTGGTATACGGACAGAATGGAATAGTAACCTCGGTAAAAAAATGAACAATGCCATTTTGAGGAATACAGATGAGCCTAGAAATGACATATTAGGTTAAGTAAGTCAAAAGGGAATGACAAATATCCTATGATATCATTTATACATGTTATCCTAAGACTGCTACCAATGAACACATTTCCACAAAAAAAGACAACACACACTTATACAACAAACTAATGGTTAACCAAAATGAAAGGTGGGAGGATGGATAAATTAGGATTAGGGGGCTAACATACATATACTAATGTATGTTAAATGTATATAAACATATAATATATAAACTCTATGAATTATATAATCACCAATACATATAAAGTATATAATGAGAAAACACCTACCAAATACCGAGGGAGGTCTACTCAACATTCTGAATATCATACATGGTAACAGGATCCGAAGATGAACAGACATATATATGAATGATTGAGCACATTCTGTACAGCCAGACAATCACAACACTCTAATCAAAATTACTCTGATAAGAAATATAAATTAAATTTAAAAAAACAAACATTACTAAGGAGACATAAACTTCTGGGGGCTTGTCCCAGCACATTCCCCTCTAATTTACAGCCTCGGAACACTACTTCCAGGAAGATTTTGTTACCCTAGTAACAAGAGGTGAGAATGTAATAATGCTGCTGCCTTGTGGCTGTTTCCCACAACAGCAGCTTTAAACCCAGTGCTAATGGTTGCTTAATAGTCACAAGGACTGCAGGGCTGTAAATGACAGCTGCCCACAAAAAATGCCCTGGGGTACGGAATAGGCAAGGAAATTCAACACATGACAAATTTTTGAAGACGGCAATATGAAGAGGGAAGTTGTACTCAATCTTTAAAAAAAAGGAGAAGAACAAAAAAGGGCATGCCTAAAGCTCAGTATAAGGAATTATTAGCCACATGCAAATCCAACCTCCAAAAAGATTTCAGCTCACACCAGTGAAATGACCATCAGCAAAAAGTCTACAAACTATAAATGCTGAAGTGGTTTTAGAGAACTCTGTACCTTCTAGCTGCTGGTGGGATGTAATGGGTAACAGCACTAATGAAAACTGAATGGAGCTGCTTTAAAAGGTAAAAATTGAGCTACCATATGATGCGGCAGGGCACCTTTTGGGCCTATAACCTAAGACCACCAGAATCGGAAAGACAGAGGCAGGCAAATGTGCACTGCAGCAATATTGAAATAGCCAAGACATGGAAGCAAAAATAAGGTCCATAAACAGATGAATGGACAAAGAAGAAGTGGTATATGGACAGAATGGAATATCAGTCACGAAAAAAATAAAAGAATGGCATATGCAGCACCACAGATGAGCCTAGAGATAATCACACAACGTGAAGTAAGTCCGAATGCAAAAGACAAATGTCCTATGATATCACTTATGTTATCTGAAAATTCATAAAAATGAACATATTTCCATAGAGAAAGACAATCTCAGATTGAGAAGACAAACTTATGGTTAAGCCAAAGAAAAGGTGTGAGGAATGGATAAATTAGGATACTGGGGTTAACACACATATACTACTACATATAAAATATATAATCCCCAAAGACCTATGGAATAGCAAGTGTGGTCTACTCAACACTCTGTAATAATTGACATGGAAAAGGACCCAAAGATCAATAGATGTATGTATATGTGTAAATGAACAAGGTTCTGTACACCTAGAACAAAAGACATTTTTCAATCAAATTTGCTTGATAAAAACTACAACTTGAAGACACAAACAAGAATTAAGGAGGCTAAAACTTATGGGGGTTTGTCCTGGCACATTCCACTCTAATCTGCAACCTCAAAGCACAACTTGCAGCAAGGTTCTGTTTCCCTAGCAAGCAGAGTTGGCAATGTAGAAATGCTGCCACCCTAAGGCCGTTTCCTCAAACGACAGCTTTAAATCTACTGCTAATGGTCAATAATATTCACAAGGACTGCAGGGCTGTAAATGAATCATGCCCTCAAAAAATATCCTGGGGTAGGGAATGGCCATAAAATTCCAAACGGGGCAAATTTTTCAAGAAGCCAATTTGAAGTTGTGAGTTTAGCTCAATCTTAAAAAAACATGAAAAGGACATTGATAAACGCAAAACATCAGGAATTACTAGACGCAGGCAAATCCAATCTACACAAAGGTATCACCTCACACCAGTCAGAATGACCATCAGCAAAAAGTCAACAAACAATAGATGTTGAAGAAGTTGTGGAGAATAGCGTAACCTCTCGGTCTAAGTGGGATGTAAACTGGTAACAGCCAATAATAGGAACAGAATGGCAGTGCGTTTAAAGGTAAAAATTGAGTCACCATATGATCCGGAAGGCCCACTATTGGTCCTGTCACCTGTAAAAGCCAGAATCAAAAAGACACGGGATGGAGAATCGTGTACTGCAGCAGTATTTACAACAGCCAAAACATGGAAGCAAACAAAATGTCCATCAACAGATAAATGGACAAAGAAGAAGTGGTATACGTACCGAATGGAATACTAGACTCAGGAAAAAAAAATGAACAGTGCCGTTTTCAGGACTACAGATGAGCCTAGAAATAATCATATTAGGTTAAGTAAGTCAAAAGGGAATGACAAATATCCTATGATATCATTTATACATGTTATCCTAAGATTGCTACCAATGAACATATTTCCACAGAAAAAGACACTCACAGACTTATAAAACAAACGAATGGTTAGCCAAAATGAAAGTTGGGAGGATGGATAAATTAGGACTATGGGGCTAACATACATATACTAATGTATGTTAAATGTATATAAACATAAAACATATAAACTATATGAATTATAGAATCACCAATACATATAAAATATATAATGACAAAACACCTACCAAATACCAAGGGAGGTCTACTCAACATTCTGTAAAACATACATGGTAACAGGATCCAAAGATGAACAGACATATGTAGGAATTATTGAGCAGATTCTGGACAGCCACACAATCACAACACTCTAATCAAATTTACTCCAATAAGAAATAGAAATTAAATTTAAAAAACAAACAAAAGTAAGGAGACATAAACTTTTGGGGGCTTGTCCCAGCACATTCCCCTCTAATTTACAACCTCGGAACACTACGTCCAGGAAGACTCTGTGGCCCAAAAAACAAGAGTTGAGAACGTAATAATGCTGCGCCTTGTGGCTGTTTCCCACAACAGGAGCTTTAAACCCAGTGCTAATGGTTGCTTAATAGTCACAAGGATTGCAGGGCTGAAAATGACACCTGCCCTCAAAAAATGCCCTGGTGGAGGGAATAGGCAAGAAAATTCAACACATGACAAATTTTTCAAGAAGTCAATATGAAGAGGGAAGTTGTACTCACTCTTTAAAAAAAAGGAAAAGAAAAAAATGGACACGCCTAAAGCTCAGTATAAGGAATTATTAGCCACATGCAAAGCCAACCTCCAAAAAGGTTTCAGCTCACACCAGTCAAATGACCATCAGCAGAAAGTCTACAGACTATACATGCTGAAGGGGATTTAGAGAACTGTGTACCATCTAGCTGCTGGTGGGATGTAATGGGTAACAGCACTAACGAAAACTGAATGGAGCTACTTTAAAAGGTAAAAATTGAGCTACCATATGATGCGGCAGGGCACCTTTTGGGCCTATAACCTAAGACCACCAGAATCAGAAAGACAGAGGCAGGCAAATGTGCACTGCAGCAATATTGAAATAGCCAAGATATGGAAGCAAAAAACGGTCCAAAAACAAATGAATGGACAAAGGAAAAGTGGTATACGGACAGAATGGAATAGTAACCTCGGTAAAAAAATGAACAATGCCATTTTGAGGAATACAGATGAGCCTAGAAATGACATATTAGGTTAAGTAAGTCAAAAGGGAATGACAAATATCCTATGATATCATTTATACATGTTATCCTAAGACTGCTACCAATGAACACATTTCCACAAAAAAAGACAACACACACTTATACAACAAACTAATGGTTAACCAAAATGAAAGGTGGGAGGATGGATAAATTAGGATTAGGGGGCTAACATACATATACTAATGTATGTTAAATGTATATAAACATATAATATATAAACTCTATGAATTATATAATCACCAATACATATAAAGTATATAATGAGAAAACACCTACCAAATACCGAGGGAGGTCTACTCAACATTCTGAATATCATACATGGTAACAGGATCCGAAGATGAACAGACATATATATGAATGATTGAGCACATTCTGTACAGCCAGACAATCACAACACTCTAATCAAAATTACTCTGATAAGAAATATAAATTAAATTTAAAAAAACAAACATTACTAAGGAGACATAAACTTCTGGGGGCTTGTCCCAGCACATTCCCCTCTAATTTACAGCCTCGGAACACTACTTCCAGGAAGATTTTGTTACCCTAGTAACAAGAGGTGAGAATGTAATAATGCTGCTGCCTTGTGGCTGTTTCCCACAACAGCAGCTTTAAACCCAGTGCTAATGGTTGCTTAATAGTCACAAGGACTGCAGGGCTGTAAATGACAGCTGCCCACAAAAAATGCCCTGGGGTACGGAATAGGCAAGGAAATTCAACACATGACAAATTTTTGAAGACGGCAATATGAAGAGGGAAGTTGTACTCAATCTTTAAAAAAAAGGAGAAGAACAAAAAAGGGCATGCCTAAAGCTCAGTATAAGGAATTATTAGCCACATGCAAATCCAACCTCCAAAAAGATTTCAGCTCACACCAGTGAAATGACCATCAGCAAAAAGTCTACAAACTATAAATGCTGAAGTGGTTTTAGAGAACTCTGTACCTTCTAGCTGCTGGTGGGATGTAATGGGTAACAGCACTAATGAAAACTGAATGGAGCTGCTTTAAAAGGTAAAAATTGAGCTACCATATGATGCGGCAGGGCACCTTTTGGGCCTATAACCTAAGACCACCAGAATCGGAAAGACAGAGGCAGGCAAATGTGCACTGCAGCAATATTGAAATAGCCAAGACATGGAAGCAAAAATAAGGTCCATAAACAGATGAATGGACAAAGAAGAAGTGGTATATGGACAGAATGGAATATCAGTCACGAAAAAAATAAAAGAATGGCATATGCAGCACCACAGATGAGCCTAGAGATAATCACACAACGTGAAGTCAGAATGCAAAAGACAAATGTCCTATGATATCACTTATGTTATCTGAAAATTCATAAAAATGAACATATTTCCATAGAGAAAGACAATCTCAGATTGAGAAGACAAACTTATGGTTAAGCCAAAGAAAAGGTGTGAGGAATGGATAAATTAGGATACTGGGGTTAACACACATATACTACTACATATAAAATATATAATCCCCAAAGACCTATGGAATAGCAAGTGAGGTCTACTCAACACTCTGTAATAACTGACATGGAAAAGGACCCAAAGAGCAATAGATGTATGTATATGTGTAAATGAACAAGGTTCTGTACACCTAGAACAAAAGACATTTTTCAATCAAATTTGCTTGACAAAAACTACAACTTGAAGACACAAACAAGAATTAAGGAGGCTAAAACTTATGGGGGTTTGTCCTGGCACATTCCACTCTAATCTGCAACCTCAAAGCACAACTTGCAGCAAGGTTCTGTTTCCCTAGCAAGCAGAGTTGGCAATGTAGAAATGCTGCCACCCTAAGGCCGTTTCCTCAAACGACAGCTTTAAATCTACTGCTAATGGTCAATAATATTCACAAGGACTGCAGGGCTGTAAATGAATCATGCCCTCAAAAAATATCCTGGGGTAGGGAATGGCCATAAAAATCCAAACGGGGCAAATTTTTCAAGAAGCCAATTTGAAGTTGTGAGTTTAGCTCAATCTTAAAAAAACATGAAAAGGACATTGATAAAGGCAAAACATCAGGAATTACTAGACGCAGGCAAATCCAATCTACACAAAGGTATCACCTCACACCAGTCAGAATGACCATCAGCAAAAAGTCAACAAACAATAGATGTTGAAGAAGTTGTGGAGAATAGCGTAACCTCTCGGTCTAAGTGGGATGTAAACTGGTAACAGCCAATAATAGGAACAGAATGGCAGTGCGTTTAAAGGTAAAAATTGAGTCACCATATGATCCGGAAGGCCCACTATTGGTCCTGTCACCTGTAAAAGCCAGAATCAAAAAGACACGGGATGGAGAAGCGTGTACTGCAGCAGTATTTACAACAGCCAAAACATGGAAGCAAACAAAATGTCCATCAACAGATAAATGGACAAAGAAGAAGTGGTATACGTACCGAATGGAATACTAGACTCAGGAAAAAAAAAATGAACAGTGCCGTTTTCAGGACTACAGATGAGCCTAGAAATAATCATATTAGGTTAAGTAAGTCAAAAGGGAATGACAAATATCCTATGATATCATTTATACATGTTATCCTAAGATTGATACCAATGAACATATTTCCACAGAAAAAGACACTCACAGACTTATAAAACAAACGAATGGTTAGCCAAAATGAAAGTTGGGAGGATGGATAAATTAGGACTATGGGGCTAACATACATATACTAATGTATGTTAAATGTATATAAACATAAAACATATAAACTATATGAATTATAGAATCACCAATACATATAAAATATATAATGACAAAACACCTACCAAATACCAAGGGAGGTCTACTCAACATTCTGTAAAACATACATGGTAACAGGATCCAAAGATGAACAGACATATGTAGGAATTATTGAGCAGATTCTGGACAGCCACACAATCACAACACTCTAATCAAATTTACTCCAATAAGAAATAGAAATTAAATTTAAAAAACAAACAAAAGTAAGGAGACATAAACTTTTGGGGGCTTGTCCCAGCACATTCCCCTCTAATTTACAACCTCGGAACACTACGTCCAGGAAGACTCTGTGGCCCAAAAAACAAGAGTTGAGAACGTAATAATGCTGCGCCTTGTGGCTGTTTCCCACAACAGGAGCTTTAAACCCAGTGCTAATGGTTGCTTAATAGTCACAAGGATTGCAGGGCTGAAAATGACACCTGCCCTCAAAAAATGCCCTGGTGGAGGGAATAGGCAAGAAAATTCAACACATGACAAATTTTTCAAGAAGTCAATATGAAGAGGGAAGTTGTACTCACTCTTTAAAAAAAAGGAAAAGAAAAAAATGGACACGCCTAAAGCTCAGTATAAGGAATTATTAGCCACATGCAAAGCCAACCTCCAAAAAGGTTTCAGCTCACACCAGTCAAATGACCATCAGCAGAAAGTCTACAGACTATACATGCTGAAGGGGATTTAGAGAACTGTGTACCATCTAGCTGCTGGTGGGATGTAATGGGTAACAGCACTAACGAAAACTGAATGGAGCTACTTTAAAAGGTAAAAATTGAGCTACCATATGATGCGGCAGGGCACCTTTTGGGCCTATAACCTAAGACCACCAGAATCAGAAAGACAGAGGCAGGCAAATGTGCACTGCAGCAATATTGAAATAGCCAAGATATGGAAGCAAAAAACGGTCCAAAAACAAATGAATGGACAAAGGAAAAGTGGTATACGGACAGAATGGAATAGTAACCTCGGTAAAAAAATGAACAATGCCATTTTGAGGAATACAGATGAGCCTAGAAATGACATATTAGGTTAAGTAAGTCAAAAGGGAATGACAAATATCCTATGATATCATTTATACATGTTATCCTAAGACTGCTACCAATGAACACATTTCCACAAAAAAAGACAACACACACTTATACAACAAACTAATGGTTAACCAAAATGAAAGGTGGGAGGATGGATAAATTAGGATTAGGGGGCTAACATACATATACTAATGTATGTTAAATGTATATAAACATATAATATATAAACTCTATGAATTATATAATCACCAATACATATAAAGTATATAATGAGAAAACACCTACCAAATACCGAGGGAGGTCTACTCAACATTCTGAATATCATACATGGTAACAGGATCCGAAGATGAACAGACATATATATGAATGATTGAGCACATTCTGTACAGCCAGACAATCACAACACTCTAATCAAAATTACTCTGATAAGAAATATAAATTAAATTTAAAAAAACAAACATTACTAAGGAGACATAAACTTCTGGGGGCTTGTCCCAGCACATTCCCCTCTAATTTACAGCCTCGGAACACTACTTCCAGGAAGATTTTGTTACCCTAGTAACAAGAGGTGAGAATGTAATAATGCTGCTGCCTTGTGGCTGTTTCCCACAACAGCAGCTTTAAACCCAGTGCTAATGGTTGCTTAATAGTCACAAGGACTGCAGGGCTGTAAATGACAGCTGCCCACAAAAAATGCCCTGGGGTACGGAATAGGCAAGGAAATTCAACACATGACAAATTTTTGAAGACGGCAATATGAAGAGGGAAGTTGTACTCAATCTTTAAAAAAAAGGAGAAGAACAAAAAAGGGCATGCCTAAAGCTCAGTATAAGGAATTATTAGCCACATGCAAATCCAACCTCCAAAAAGATTTCAGCTCACACCAGTGAAATGACCATCAGCAAAAAGTCTACAAACTATAAATGCTGAAGTGGTTTTAGAGAACTCTGTACCTTCTAGCTGCTGGTGGGATGTAATGGGTAACAGCACTAATGAAAACTGAATGGAGCTGCTTTAAAAGGTAAAAATTGAGCTACCATATGATGCGGCAGGGCACCTTTTGGGCCTATAACCTAAGACCACCAGAATCGGAAAGACAGAGGCAGGCAAATGTGCACTGCAGCAATATTGAAATAGCCAAGACATGGAAGCAAAAATAAGGTCCATAAACAGATGAATGGACAAAGAAGAAGTGGTATATGGACAGAATGGAATATCAGTCACGAAAAAAATAAAAGAATGGCATATGCAGCACCACAGATGAGCCTAGAGATAATCACACAACGTGAAGTCAGAATGCAAAAGACAAATGTCCTATGATATCACTTATGTTATCTGAAAATTCATAAAAATGAACATATTTCCATAGAGAAAGACAATCTCAGATTGAGAAGACAAACTTATGGTTAAGCCAAAGAAAAGGTGTGAGGAATGGATAAATTAGGATACTGGGGTTAACACACATATACTACTACATATAAAATATATAATCCCCAAAGACCTATGGAATAGCAAGTGAGGTCTACTCAACACTCTGTAATAACTGACATGGAAAAGGACCCAAAGAGCAATAGATGTATGTATATGTGTAAATGAACAAGGTTCTGTACACCTAGAACAAAAGACATTTTTCAATCAAATTTGCTTGACAAAAACTACAACTTGAAGACACAAACAAGAATTAAGGAGGCTAAAACTTATGGGGGTTTGTCCTGGCACATTCCACTCTAATCTGCAACCTCAAAGCACAACTTGCAGCAAGGTTCTGTTTCCCTAGCAAGCAGAGTTGGCAATGTAGAAATGCTGCCACCCTAAGGCCGTTTCCTCAAACGACAGCTTTAAATCTACTGCTAATGGTCAATAATATTCACAAGGACTGCAGGGCTGTAAATGAATCATGCCCTCAAAAAATATCCTGGGGTAGGGAATGGCCATAAAAATCCAAACGGGGCAAATTTTTCAAGAAGCCAATTTGAAGTTGTGAGTTTAGCTCAATCTTAAAAAAACATGAAAAGGACATTGATAAAGGCAAAACATCAGGAATTACTAGACGCAGGCAAATCCAATCTACACAAAGGTATCACCTCACACCAGTCAGAATGACCATCAGCAAAAAGTCAACAAACAATAGATGTTGAAGAAGTTGTGGAGAATAGCGTAACCTCTCGGTCTAAGTGGGATGTAAACTGGTAACAGCCAATAATAGGAACAGAATGGCAGTGCGTTTAAAGGTAAAAATTGAGTCACCATATGATCCGGAAGGCCCACTATTGGTCCTGTCACCTGTAAAAGCCAGAATCAAAAAGACACGGGATGGAGAAGCGTGTACTGCAGCAGTATTTACAACAGCCAAAACATGGAAGCAAACAAAATGTCCATCAACAGATAAATGGACAAAGAAGAAGTGGTATACGTACCGAATGGAATACTAGACTCAGGAAAAAAAAAATGAACAGTGCCGTTTTCAGGACTACAGATGAGCCTAGAAATAATCATATTAGGTTAAGTAAGTCAAAAGGGAATGACAAATATCCTATGATATCATTTATACATGTTATCCTAAGATTGATACCAATGAACATATTTCCACAGAAAAAGACACTCACAGACTTATAAAACAAACGAATGGTTAGCCAAAATGAAAGTTGGGAGGATGGATAAGTTAGGACTATGGGGCTAACATACATATACTAATGTATGTTAAATGTATATAAACATAAACCATATAAACTATATGAATTATAGAATCACCAATACATATAAAATATATAATGACAAAACACCTACCAAATACCAAGGGAGGTCTACTCAACATTCTGTAAAACATACATGGTAACAGGATCCAAAGATGAACAGACATATGTAGGAATTATTGAGCAGATTCTGGACAGCCACACAATCACAACACTCTAATCAAATTTACTCCAATAAGAAATAGAAATTAAATTTAAAAAACAAACAAAAGTAAGGAGACATAAACTTTTGGGGGCTTGTCCCAGCACATTCCCCTCTAATTTACAACCTCGGAACACTACGTCCAGGAAGACTCTGTTGCCCTAAAACCAAAAGTTGAGAACGTAATAATGCTGCCGCCTTGTGGCTGTTTCCCACAACAGCAGCTTTAAACCCAGTGCTAGTGGTTGCTTAATAGTCACAAGGATTGCAGGGCTGAAAATGACACCTGCCCTCAAAAAATGCCCTGGTGGAGGGAATAGGCAAGAAAATTCAACACATGACACATTTTTCAAGAAGTCAATATGAAGAGGGAAGTTGTACTCACTCTTTAAAAAAAAGGAAAAGAAAAAAATGGACACGCCTAAAGCTCAGTATAAGGAATTATTAGCCACATGCAAAGCCAACCTCCAAAAAGGTTTCAGCTCACACCAGTCAAATGACCATCAGCAGAAAGTCTACAGACTATACATGCTGAAGGGGATTTAGAGAACTGTGTACCATCTAGCTGCTGGTGGGATGTAATGGGTAACAGCACTAACGAAAACTGAATGGAGCTACTTTAAAAGGTAAAAATTGAGCTACCATATGATGCGGCAGGGCACCTTTTGGGCCTATAACCTAAGACCACCAGAATCGGAAAGACAGAGGCAGGCAAATGTGCACTGCAGCAATATTGAAATAGCCAAGATATGGAAGCAAAAAACGGTCCAAAAACAAATGAATGGACAAAGGAAAAGTGGTATACGGACAGAATGGAATAGTAACCTCGGTAAAAAAATGAACAATGCCATTTTGAGGAATACAGATGAGCCTAGAAATGACATATTAGGTTAAGTAAGTCAAAAGGGAATGACAAATATCCTATGATATCATTTATACATGTTATCCTAAGACTGCTACCAATGAACACATTTCCACAAAAAAAGACAACACACACTTATACAACAAACTAATGGTTAACCAAAATGAAAGGTGGGAGGATGGATAAATTAGGATTAGGGGGCTAACATACATATACTAATGTGTGTTAAATGTATATAAACATATAATATATAAACTCTATGAATTATATAATCACCAATACATATAAAGTATATAATGAGAAAACACCTACCAAATACCGAGGGAGGTCTACTCAACATTCTGAATATCATACATGGTAACAGGATCCGAAGATGAACAGACATATATATGAATGATTGAGCACATACTGTACAGCCAGACAATCACAACACTCTAATCAAAATTACTCTGATAAGAAATATAAATTAAATTTAAAAAAACAAACATTACTAAGGAGACATAAACTTCTGGGGGCTTGTCCCAGCACATTCCCCTCTAATTTACAGCCTCGGAACACTACTTCCAGGAAGATTTTGTTACCCTAGTAACAAGAGGTGAGAATGTAATAATGCTGCTGCCTTGTGGCTGTTTCCCACAACAGCAGCTTTAAACCCAGTGCTAATGGTTGCTTAATAGTCACAAGGACTGCAGGGCTGTAAATGACAGCTGCCCACAAAAAATGCCCTGGGGTAGGGAATAGGCAAGGAAATTCAACACATGACAAATTTTTGAAGAAGGCAATATGAAGAGGGAAGTTGTACTCAATCTTTAAAAAAAAAGGAGAAGAACAAAAAAGGGCATGCCTAAAGCTCAGTATAAGGAATTATTAGCCACATGCAAATCCAACCTCCAAAAAGATTTCAGCTCACACCAGTGAAATGACCATCAGCAAAAAGTCTACAAACTATAAATGCTGAAGTGGTTTTAGAGAACTCTGTACCTTCTAGCTGCTGGTGGGATGTAATGGGTAACAGCAGTAATGAAAACTGAATGGAGCTGCTTTAAAAGGTAAAAATTGAGCTACCATATGATGCGGCAGGGCACCTTTTGGGCCTATAACCTAAGACCACCAGAATCGGAAAGACAGAGGCAGGCAAATGTGCACTGCAGCAATATTGAAATAGCCAAGACATGGAAGCAAAAATAAGGTCCATAAACAGATGAATGGACAAAGAAGAAGTGGTATATGGACAGAATGGAATATCAGTCACGAAAAAAATAAAAGAATGGCATATGCAGCACCACAGATGAGCCTAGAGATAATCACACAACGTGAACTAAGTCAGAATGCAAAAGACAAATGTCCTATGATATCACTTATGTTATCTGAAAATTCATAAAAATGAACATATTTCCATAGAGAAAGACAATCTCAGATTGAGAAGACAAACTTATGGTTAAGCCAAAGAAAAGGTGTGAGGAATGGATAAATTAGGATACTGGGGTTAACACACATATACTACTACATATAAAATATATAATCCCCAAAGACCTATGGAATAGCAAGTGTGGTCTACTCAACACTCTGTAATAATTGACATGGAAAAGGACCCAAAGATCAATAGATGTATGTATATGTGTAAATGAACAAGGTTCTGTACACCTAGAACAAAAGACCTTTTTCAATCAAATTTGCTTGATAAAAACTACAACTTGAAGACACAAACAAGAATTAAGGAGGCTAAAACTTATGGGGGTTTGTCCTGGCACATTCCACTCTAATCTGCAACCTCAAAGCACAACTTGCAGCAAGGTTCTGTTTCCCTAGCAAGCAGAGTTGGCAATGTAGAAATGCTGCCACCCTAAGGCCGTTTCCTCAAACGACAGCTTTAAATCTACTGCTAATGGTCAATAATATTCACAAGGACTGCAGGGCTGTAAATGAATCATGCCCTCAAAAAATATCCTGGGGTAGGGAATGGCCATAAAATTCCAAACGGGGCAAATTTTTCAAGAAGCCAATTTGAAGTTGTGAGTTTAGCTCAATCTTAAAAAAACATGAAAAGGACATTGATAAACGCAAAACATCAGGAATTACTAGACGCAGGCAAATCCAATCTACACAAAGGTATCACCTCACACCAGTCAGAATGACCATCAGCAAAAAGTCAACAAACAATAGATGTTGAAGAAGTTGTGGAGAATAGCGTAACCTCTCGGTCTAAGTGGGATGTAAACTGGTAACAGCCAATAATAGGAACAGAATGGCAGTGCGTTTAAAGGTAAAAATTGAGTCACCATATGATCCGGAAGGCCCACTATTGGTCCTGTCACCTGTAAAAGCCAGAATCAAAAAGACACGGGATGGAGAATCGTGTACTGCAGCAGTATTTACAACAGCCAAAACATGGAAGCAAACAAAATGTCCATCAACAGATAAATGGACAAAGAAGAAGTGGTATACGTACCGAATGGAATACTAGACTCAGGAAAAAAAAATGAACAGTGCCGTTTTCAGGACTACAGATGAGCCTAGAAATAATCATATTAGGTTAAGTAAGTCAAAAGGGAATGACAAATATCCTATGATATCATTTATACATGTTATCCTAAGATTGCTACCAATGAACATATTTCCACAGAAAAAGACACTCACAGACTTATAAAACAAACGAATGGTTAGCCAAAATGAAAGTTGGGAGGATGGATAAATTAGGACTATGGGGCTAACATACATATACTAATGTATGTTAAATGTATATAAACATAAAACATATAAACTATATGAATTATAGAATCACCAATACATATAAAATATATAATGACAAAACACCTACCAAATACCAAGGGAGGTCTACTCAACATTCTGTAAAACATACATGGTAACAGGATCCAAAGATGAACAGACATATGTAGGAATTATTGAGCAGATTCTGGACAGCCACACAATCACAACACTCTAATCAAATTTACTCCAATAAGAAATAGAAATTAAATTTAAAAAACAAACAAAAGTAAGGAGACATAAACTTTTGGGGGCTTGTCCCAGCACATTCCCCTCTAATTTACAACCTCGGAACACTACGTCCAGGAAGACTCTGTGGCCCAAAAAACAAGAGTTGAGAACGTAATAATGCTGCGCCTTGTGGCTGTTTCCCACAACAGGAGCTTTAAACCCAGTGCTAATGGTTGCTTAATAGTCACAAGGATTGCAGGGCTGAAAATGACACCTGCCCTCAAAAAATGCCCTGGTGGAGGGAATAGGCAAGAAAATTCAACACATGACAAATTTTTCAAGAAGTCAATATGAAGAGGGAAGTTGTACTCACTCTTTAAAAAAAAGGAAAAGAAAAAAATGGACACGCCTAAAGCTCAGTATAAGGAATTATTAGCCACATGCAAAGCCAACCTCCAAAAAGGTTTCAGCTCACACCAGTCAAATGACCATCAGCAGAAAGTCTACAGACTATACATGCTGAAGGGGATTTAGAGAACTGTGTACCATCTAGCTGCTGGTGGGATGTAATGGGTAACAGCACTAACGAAAACTGAATGGAGCTACTTTAAAAGGTAAAAATTGAGCTACCATATGATGCGGCAGGGCACCTTTTGGGCCTATAACCTAAGACCACCAGAATCGGAAAGACAGAGGCAGGCAAATGTGCACTGCAGCAATATTGAAATAGCCAAGATATGGAAGCAAAAAACGGTCCAAAAACAAATGAATGGACAAAGGAAAAGTGGTATACGGACAGAATGGAATAGTAACCTCGGTAAAAAAATGAACAATGCCATTTTGAGGAATACAGATGAGCCTAGAAATGACATATTAGGTTAAGTAAGTCAAAAGGGAATGACAAATATCCTATGATATCATTTATACATGTTATCCTAAGACTGCTACCAATGAACACATTTCCACAAAAAAAGACAACACACACTTATACAACAAACTAATGGTTAACCAAAATGAAAGGTGGGAGGATGGATAAATTAGGATTAGGGGGCTAACATACATATACTAATGTATGTTAAATGTATATAAACATATAATATATAAACTCTATGAATTATATAATCACCAATACATATAAAGTATATAATGAGAAAACACCTACCAAATACCGAGGGAGGTCTACTCAACATTCTGAATATCATACATGGTAACAGGATCCGAAGATGAACAGACATATATATGAATGATTGAGCACATTCTGTACAGCCAGACAATCACAACACTCTAATCAAAATTACTCTGATAAGAAATATAAATTAAATTTAAAAAAACAAACATTACTAAGGAGACATAAACTTCTGGGGGCTTGTCCCAGCACATTCCCCTCTAATTTACAGCCTCGGAACACTACTTCCAGGAAGATTTTGTTACCCTAGTAACAAGAGGTGAGAATGTAATAATGCTGCCGCCTTGTGGCTGTTTCCCACAACAGCAGCTTTAAACCCAGTGCTAATGGTTGCTTAATAGTCACAAGGACTGCAGGGCTGTAAATGACAGCTGCCCACAAAAAATGCCCTGGGGTACGGAATAGGCAAGGAAATTCAACACATGACAAATTTTTGAAGACGGCAATATGAAGAGGGAAGTTGTACTCAATCTTTAAAAAAAAGGAGAAGAAAAAAAAAGGGCATGCCTAAAGCTCAGTATAAGGAATTATTAGCCACATGCAAATCCAACCTCCAAAAAGATTTCAGCTCACACCAGTGAAATGACCATCAGCAAAAAGTCTACAAACTATAAATGCTGAAGTGGTTTTAGAGAACTCTGTACCTTCTAGCTGCTGGTGGGATGTAATGGGTAACAGCAGTAATGAAAACTGAATGGAGCTGCTTTAAAAGGTAAAAATTGAGCTACCATATGATGCGGCAGGGCACCTTTTGGGCCTATAACCTAAGACCACCAGAATCGGAAAGACAGAGGCAGGCAAATGTGCACTGCAGCAATATTGAAATAGCCAAGACATGGAAGCAAAAATAAGGTCCATAAACAGATGAATGGACAAAGAAGAAGTGGTATATGGACAGAATGGAATATCAGTCACGAAAAAAATAAAAGAATGGCATATGCAGCACCACAGATGAGCCTAGAGATAATCACACAACGTGAAGTCAGAATGCAAAAGACAAATGTCCTATGATATCACTTATGTTATCTGAAAATTCATAAAAATGAACATATTTCCATAGAGAAAGACAATCTCAGATTGAGAAGACAAACTTATGGTTAAGCCAAAGAAAAGGTGTGAGGAATGGATAAATTAGGATACTGGGGTTAACACACATATACTACTACATATAAAATATATAATCCCCAAAGACCTATGGAATAGCAAGTGAGGTCTACTCAACACTCTGTAATAACTGACATGGAAAAGGACCCAAAGAGCAATAGATGTATGTATATGTGTAAATGAACAAGGTTCTGTACACCTAGAACAAAAGACATTTTTCAATCAAATTTGCTTGACAAAAACTACAACTTGAAGACACAAACAAGAATTAAGGAGGCTAAAACTTATGGGGGTTTGTCCTGGCACATTCCACTCTAATCTGCAACCTCAAAGCACAACTTGCAGCAAGGTTCTGTTTCCCTAGCAAGCAGAGTTGGCAATGTAGAAATGCTGCCACCCTAAGGCCGTTTCCTCAAACGACAGCTTTAAATCTACTGCTAATGGTCAATAATATTCACAAGGACTGCAGGGCTGTAAATGAATCATGCCCTCAAAAAATATCCTGGGGTAGGGAATGGCCATAAAAATCCAAACGGGGCAAATTTTTCAAGAAGCCAATTTGAAGTTGTGAGTTTAGCTCAATCTTAAAAAAACATGAAAAGGACATTGATAAAGGCAAAACATCAGGAATTACTAGACGCAGGCAAATCCAATCTACACAAAGGTATCACCTCACACCAGTCAGAATGACCATCAGCAAAAAGTCAACAAACAATAGATGTTGAAGAAGTTGTGGAGAATAGCGTAACCTCTCGGTCTAAGTGGGATGTAAACTGGTAACAGCCAATAATAGGAACAGAATGGCAGTGCGTTTAAAGGTAAAAATTGAGTCACCATATGATCCGGAAGGCCCACTATTGGTCCTGTCACCTGTAAAAGCCAGAATCAAAAAGACACGGGATGGAGAAGCGTGTACTGCAGCAGTATTTACAACAGCCAAAACATGGAAGCAAACAAAATGTCCATCAACAGATAAATGGACAAAGAAGAAGTGGTATACGTACCGAATGGAATACTAGACTCAGGAAAAAAAAAATGAACAGTGCCGTTTTCAGGACTACAGATGAGCCTAGAAATAATCATATTAGGTTAAGTAAGTCAAAAGGGAATGACAAATATCCTATGATATCATTTATACATGTTATCCTAAGATTGATACCAATGAACATATTTCCACAGAAAAAGACACTCACAGACTTATAAAACAAACGAATGGTTAGCCAAAATGAAAGTTGGGAGGATGGATAAGTTAGGACTATGGGGCTAACATACATATACTAATGTATGTTAAATGTATATAAACATAAAACATATAAACTATATGAATTATAGAATCACCAATACATATAAAATATATAATGACAAAACACCTACCAAATACCAAGGGAGGTCTACTCAACATTCTGTAAAACATACATGGTAACAGGATCCAAAGATGAACAGACATATGTAGGAATTATTGAGCAGATTCTGGACAGCCACACAATCACAACACTCTAATCAAATTTACTCCAATAAGAAATAGAAATTAAATTTAAAAAACAAACAAAAGTAAGGAGACATAAACTTTTGGGGGCTTGTCCCAGCACATTCCCCTCTAATTTACAACCTCGGAACACTACGTCCAGGAAGACTCTGTTGCCCTAAAACCAAAAGTTGAGAACGTAATAATGCTGCCGCCTTGTGGCTGTTTCCCACAACAGCAGCTTTAAACCCAGTGCTAGTGGTTGCTTAATAGTCACAAGGATTGCAGGGCTGAAAATGACACCTGCCCTCAAAAAATGCCCTGGTGGAGGGAATAGGCAAGAAAATTCAACACATGACAAATTTTTCAAGAAGTCAATATGAAGAGGGAAGTTGTACTCACTCTTTAAAAAAAAGGAAAAGAAAAAAATGGACACGCCTAAAGCTCAGTATAAGGAATTATTAGCCACATGCAAAGCCAACCTCCAAAAAGGTTTCAGCTCACACCAGTCAAATGACCATCAGCAGAAAGTCTACAGACTATACATGCTGAAGGGGATTTAGAGAACTGTGTACCATCTAGCTGCTGGTGGGATGTAATGGGTAACAGCACTAACGAAAACTGAATGGAGCTACTTTAAAAGGTAAAAATTGAGCTACCATATGATGCGGCAGGGCACCTTTTGGGCCTATAACCTAAGACCACCAGAATCGGAAAGACAGAGGCAGGCAAATGTGCACTGCAGCAATATTGAAATAGCCAAGATATGGAAGCAAAAAACGGTCCAAAAACAAATGAATGGACAAAGGAAAAGTGGTATACGGACAGAATGGAATAGTAACCTCGGTAAAAAAATGAACAATGCCATTTTGAGGAATACAGATGAGCCTAGAAATGACATATTAGGTTAAGTAAGTCAAAAGGGAATGACAAATATCCTATGATATCATTTATACATGTTATCCTAAGACTGCTACCAATGAACACATTTCCACAAAAAAAGACAACACACACTTATACAACAAACTAATGGTTAACCAAAATGAAAGGTGGGAGGATGGATAAATTAGGATTAGGGGGCTAACATACATATACTAATGTATGTTAAATGTATATAAACATATAATATATAAACTCTATGAATTATATAATCACCAATACATATAAAGTATATAATGAGAAAACACCTACCAAATACCGAGGGAGGTCTACTCAACATTCTGAATATCATACATGGTAACAGGATCCGAAGATGAACAGACATATATATGAATGATTGAGCACATTCTGTACAGCCAGACAATCACAACACTCTAATCAAAATTACTCTGATAAGAAATATAAATTAAATTTAAAAAAACAAACATTACTAAGGAGACATAAACTTCTGGGGGCTTGTCCCAGCACATTCCCCTCTAATTTACAGCCTCGGAACACTACTTCCAGGAAGATTTTGTTACCCTAGTAACAAGAGGTGAGAATGTAATAATGCTGCCGCCTTGTGGCTGTTTCCCACAACAGCAGCTTTAAACCCAGTGCTAATGGTTGCTTAATAGTCACAAGGACTGCAGGGCTGTAAATGACAGCTGCCCACAAAAAATGCCCTGGGGTACGGAATAGGCAAGGAAATTCAACACATGACAAATTTTTGAAGACGGCAATATGAAGAGGGAAGTTGTACTCAATCTTTAAAAAAAAGGAGAAGAAAAAAAAAGGGCATGCCTAAAGCTCAGTATAAGGAATTATTAGCCACATGCAAATCCAACCTCCAAAAAGATTTCAGCTCACACCAGTGAAATGACCATCAGCAAAAAGTCTACAAACTATAAATGCTGAAGTGGTTTTAGAGAACTCTGTACCTTCTAGCTGCTGGTGGGATGTAATGGGTAACAGCACTAATGAAAACTGAATGGAGCTGCTTTAAAAGGTAAAAATTGAGCTACCATATGATGCGGCAGGGCACCTTTTGGGCCTATAACCTAAGACCACCAGAATCGGAAAGACAGAGGCAGGCAAATGTGCACTGCAGCAATATTGAAATAGCCAAGACATGGAAGCAAAAATAAGGTCCATAAACAGATGAATGGACAAAGAAGAAGTGGTATATGGACAGAATGGAATATCAGTCACGAAAAAAATAAAAGAATGGCATATGCAGCACCACAGATGAGCCTAGAGATAATCACACAACGTGAAGTCAGAATGCAAAAGACAAATGTCCTATGATATCACTTATGTTATCTGAAAATTCATAAAAATGAACATATTTCCATAGAGAAAGACAATCTCAGATTGAGAAGACAAACTTATGGTTAAGCCAAAGAAAAGGTGTGAGGAATGGATAAATTAGGATACTGGGGTTAACACACATATACTACTACATATAAAATATATAATCCCCAAAGACCTATGGAATAGCAAGTGAGGTCTACTCAACACTCTGTAATAACTGACATGGAAAAGGACCCAAAGAGCAATAGATGTATGTATATGTGTAAATGAACAAGGTTCTGTACACCTAGAACAAAAGACATTTTTCAATCAAATTTGCTTGACAAAAACTACAACTTGAAGACACAAACAAGAATTAAGGAGGCTAAAACTTATGGGGGTTTGTCCTGGCACATTCCACTCTAATCTGCAACCTCAAAGCACAACTTGCAGCAAGGTTCTGTTTCCCTAGCAAGCAGAGTTGGCAATGTAGAAATGCTGCCACCCTAAGGCCGTTTCCTCAAACGACAGCTTTAAATCTACTGCTAATGGTCAATAATATTCACAAGGACTGCAGGGCTGTAAATGAATCATGCCCTCAAAAACTATCCTGGGGTAGGGAATGGCCATAAAAATCCAAACGGGGCAAATTTTTCAAGAAGCCAATTTGAAGTTGTGAGTTTAGCTCAATCTTAAAAAAACATGAAAAGGACATTGATAAAGGCAAAACATCAGGAATTACTAGACGCAGGCAAATCCAATCTACACAAAGGTATCACCTCACACCAGTCAGAATGACCATCAGCAAAAAGTCAACAAACAATAGATGTTGAAGAAGTTGTGGAGAATAGCGTAACCTCTCGGTCTAAGTGGGATGTAAACTGGTAACAGCCAATAATAGGAACAGAATGGCAGTGCGTTTAAAGGTAAAAATTGAGTCACCATATGATCCGGAAGGCCCACTATTGGTCCTGTCACCTGTAAAAGCCAGAATCAAAAAGACACGGGATGGAGAAGCGTGTACTGCAGCAGTATTTACAACAGCCAAAACATGGAAGCAAACAAAATGTCCATCAACAGATAAATGGACAAAGAAGAAGTGGTATACGTACCGAATGGAATACTAGACTCAGGAAAAAAAAAATGAACAGTGCCGTTTTCAGGACTACAGATGAGCCTAGAAATAATCATATTAGGTTAAGTAAGTCAAAAGGGAATGACAAATATCCTATGATATCATTTATACATGTTATCCTAAGATTGATACCAATGAACATATTTCCACAGAAAAAGACACTCACAGACTTATAAAACAAACGAATGGTTAGCCAAAATGAAAGTTGGGAGGATGGATAAGTTAGGACTATGGGGCTAACATACATATACTAATGTATGTTAAATGTATATAAACATAAAACATATAAACTATATGAATTATAGAATCACCAATACATATAAAATATATAATGACAAAACACCTACCAAATACCAAGGGAGGTCTACTCAACATTCTGTAAAACATACATGGTAACAGGATCCAAAGATGAACAGACATATGTAGGAATTATTGAGCAGATTCTGGACAGCCACACAATCACAACACTCTAATCAAATTTACTCCAATAAGAAATAGAAATTAAATTTAAAAAACAAACAAAAGTAAGGAGACATAAACTTTTGGGGGCTTGTCCCAGCACATTCCCCTCTAATTTACAACCTCGGAACACTACGTCCAGGAAGACTCTGTTGCCCTAAAACCAAAAGTTGAGAACGTAATAATGCTGCCGCCTTGTGGCTGTTTCCCACAACAGCAGCTTTAAACCCAGTGCTAGTGGTTGCTTAATAGTCACAAGGATTGCAGGGCTGAAAATGACACCTGCCCTCAAAAAATGCCCTGGTGGAGGGAATAGGCAAGAAAATTCAACACATGACACATTTTTCAAGAAGTCAATATGAAGAGGGAAGTTGTACTCACTCTTTAAAAAAAAGGAAAAGAAAAAAATGGACACGCCTAAAGCTCAGTATAAGGAATTATTAGCCACATGCAAAGCCAACCTCCAAAAAGGTTTCAGCTCACACCAGTCAAATGACCATCAGCAGAAAGTCTACAGACTATACATGCTGAAGGGGATTTAGAGAACTGTGTACCATCTAGCTGCTGGTGGGATGTAATGGGTAACAGCACTAACGAAAACTGAATGGAGCTACTTTAAAAGGTAAAAATTGAGCTACCATATGATGCGGCAGGGCACCTTTTGGGCCTATAACCTAAGACCACCAGAATCGGAAAGACAGAGGCAGGCAAATGTGCACTGCAGCAATATTGAAATAGCCAAGATATGGAAGCAAAAAACGGTCCAAAAACAAATGAATGGACAAAGGAAAAGTGGTATACGGACAGAATGGAATAGTAACCTCGGTAAAAAAATGAACAATGCCATTTTGAGGAATACAGATGAGCCTAGAAATGACATATTAGGTTAAGTAAGTCAAAAGGGAATGACAAATATCCTATGATATCATTTATACATGTTATCCTAAGACTGCTACCAATGAACACATTTCCACAAAAAAAGACAACACACACTTATACAACAAACTAATGGTTAACCAAAATGAAAGGTGGGAGGATGGATAAATTAGGATTAGGGGGCTAACATACATATACTAATGTATGTTAAATGTATATAAACATATAATATATAAACTCTATGAATTATAGAATCACCAATACATATAAAGTATATAATGAGAAAACACCTACCAAATACCGAGGGAGGTCTACTCAACATTCTGAATATCATACATGGTAACAGGATCCGAAGATGAACAGACATATATATGAATGATTGAGCACATTCTGTACAGCCAGACAATCACAACACTCTAATCAAAATTACTCTGATAAGAAATATAAATTAAATTTAAAAAAACAAACATTACTAAGGAGACATAAACTTCTGGGGGCTTGTCCCAGCACATTCCCCTCTAATTTACAGCCTCGGAACACTACTTCCAGGAAGATTTTGTTACCCTAGTAACAAGAGGTGAGAATGTAATAATGCTGCCGCCTTGTGGCTGTTTCCCACAACAGCAGCTTTAAACCCAGTGCTAATGGTTGCTTAATAGTCACAAGGACTGCAGGGCTGTAAATGACAGCTGCCCACAAAAAATGCCCTGGGGTAGGGAATAGGCAAGGAAATTCAACACATGACAAATTTTTGAAGACGGCAATATGAAGAGGGAAGTTGTACTCAATCTTTAAAAAAAAGGAGAAGAACAAAAAAGGGCATGCCTAAAGCTCAGTATAAGGAATTATTAGCCACATGCAAATCCAACCTCCAAAAAGATTTCAGCTCACACCAGTGAAATGACCATCAGCAAAAAGTCTACAAACTATAAATGCTGAAGTGGTTTTAGAGAACTCTGTACCTTCTAGCTGCTGGTGGGATGTAATGGGTAACAGCACTAATGAAAACTGAATGGAGCTGCTTTAAAAGGTAAAAATTGAGCTACCATATGATGCGGCAGGGCACCTTTTGGGCCTATAACCTAAGACCACCAGAATCGGAAAGACAGAGGCAGGCAAATGTGCACTGCAGCAATATTGAAATAGCCAAGACATGGAAGCAAAAATAAGGTCCATAAACAGATGAATGGACAAAGAAGAAGTGGTATATGGACAGAATGGAATATCAGTCATGAAAAAAATAAAAGAATGGCATATGCAGCACCACAGATGAGCCTAGAGATAATCACACAACGTGAAGTAAGTCAGAATGCAAAAGACAAATGTCCTATGATATCACTTATGTTATCTGAAAATTCATAAAAATGAACATATTTCCATAGAGAAAGACAATCTCAGATTGAGAAGACAAACTTATGGTTAAGCCAAAGAAAAGGTGTGAGGAATGGATAAATTAGGATACTGGGGTTAACACACATATACTACTACATATAAAATATATAATCCCCAAAGACCTATGGAATAGCAAGTGTGGTCTACTCAACACTCTGTAATAACTGACATGGAAAAGGACCCAAAGATCAATAGATGTATGTATATGTGTAAATGAACAAGGTTCTGTACACCTAGAACAAAAGACATTTTTCAATCAAATTTGCTTGACAAAAACTACAACTTGAAGACACAAACAAGAATTAAGGAGGCTAAAACTTATGGGGGTTTGTCCTGGCACATTCCACTCTAATCTGCAACCTCAAAGCACAACTTGCAGCAAGGTTCTGTTTCCCTAGCAAGCAGAGTTGGCAATGTAGAAATGCTGCCACCCTAAGGCCGTTTCCTCAAACGACAGCTTTAAATCTACTGCTAATGGTCAATAATATTTACAAGGAATCATGCCCTCAAAAAATATCCTGGGGTAGGGAATGGCCATAAAAATCCAAACGGGGCAAATTTTTCAAGAAGCCAATTTGAAGTTGTGAGTTTAGCTCAATCTTAAAAAAACATGAAAAGGACATTGATAAACGCAAAACATCAGGAATTACTAGACGCAGGCAAATCCAATCTACACAAAGGTATCACCTCACACCAGTCAGAATGACCATCAGCAAAAAGTCAACAAACAATAGATGTTGAAGAAGTTGTGGAGAATAGCGTAACCTCTCGGTCTAAGTGGGATGTAAACTGGTAACAGCCAATAATAGGAACAGAATGGCAGTGCGTTTAAAGGTAAAAATTGAGTCACCATATGATCCGGAAGGCCCACTATTGGTCCTGTCACCTGTAAAAGCCAGAATCAAAAAGACACGGGATGGAGAATCGTGTACTGCAGCAGTATTTACAACAGCCAAAACATGGAAGCAAACAAAATGTCCATCAACAGATAAATGGACAAAGAAGAAGTGGTATACGTACCGAATGGAATACTAGACTCAGGAAAAAAAAATGAACAGTGCCGTTTTCAGGACTACAGATGAGCCTAGAAATAATCATATTAGGTTAAGTAAGTCAAAAGGGAATGACAAATATCCTATGATATCATTTATACATGTTATCCTAAGATTGCTACCAATGAACATATTTCCACAGAAAAAGACACTCACAGACTTATAAAACAAACGAATGGTTAGCCAAAATGAAAGTTGGGAGGATGGATAAATTAGGACTATGGGGCTAACATACATATACTAATGTATGTTAAACGTATATAAACATAAACCATATAAACTATATGAATTATAGAATCACCAATACATATAAAATATATAATGACAAAACACCTACCAAATACCAAGGGAGGTCTACTCAACATTCTGTAAAACATACATGGTAACAGGATCCAAAGATGAACAGACATATGTAGGAATTATTGAGCAGATTCTGGACAGCCACACAATCACAACACTCTAATCAAATTTACTCCAATAAGAAATAGAAATTAAATTTAAAAAACAAACAAAAGTAAGGAGACATAAACTTTTGGGGGCTTGTCCCAGCACATTCCCCTCTAATTTACAACCTCGGAACACTACGTCCAGGAAGACTCTGTTGCCCTAAAACCAAAAGTTGAGAACGTAATAATGCTGCCGCCTTGTGGCTGTTTCCCACAACAGCAGCTTTAAACCCAGTGCTAGTGGTTGCTTAATAGTCACAAGGATTGCAGGGCTGAAAATGACACCTGCCCTCAAAAAATGCCCTGCTGGAGGGAATAGGCAAGAAAATTCAACACATGACACATTTTTCAAGAAGTCAATATGAAGAGGGAAGTTGTACTCACTCTTTAAAAAAAAGGAAAAGAAAAAAATGGACACGCCTAAAGCTCAGTATAAGGAATTATTAGCCACATGCAAAGCCAACCTCCAAAAAGGTTTCAGCTCACACCAGTCAAATGACCATCAGCAGAAAGTCTACAGACTATACATGCTGAAGGGGATTTAGAGAACTGTGTACCATCTAGCTGCTGGTGGGATGTAATGGGTAACAGCACTAACGAAAACTGAATGGAGCTACTTTAAAAGGTAAAAATTGAGCTACCATATGATGCGGCAGGGCACCTTTTGGGCCTATAACCTAAGACCACCAGAATCGGAAAGACAGAGGCAGGCAAATGTGCACTGCAGCAATATTGAAATAGCCAAGATATGGAAGCAAAAAACGGTCCAAAAACAAATGAATGGACAAAGGAAAAGTGGTATACGGACAGAATGGAATAGTAACCTCGGTAAAAAAATGAACAATGCCATTTTGAGGAATACAGATGAGCCTAGAAATGACATATTAGGTTAAGTAAGTCAAAAGGGAATGACAAATATCCTATGATATCATTTATACATGTTATCCTAAGACTGCTACCAATGAACACATTTCCACAAAAAAAGACAACACACACTTATACAACAAACTAATGGTTAACCAAAATGAAAGGTGGGAGGATGGATAAATTAGGATTAGGGGGCTAACATACATATACTAATGTATGTTAAATGTATATAAACATATAATATATAAACTCTATGAATTATATAATCACCAATACATATAAAGTATATAATGAGAAAACACCTACCAAATACCGAGGGAGGTCTACTCAACATTCTGAATATCATACATGGTAACAGGATCCGAAGATGAACAGACATATATATGAATGATTGAGCACATTCTGTACAGCCAGACAATCACAACACTCTAATCAAAATTACTCTGATAAGAAATATAAATTAAATTTAAAAAAACAAACATTACTAAGGAGACATAAACTTCTGGGGGCTTGTCCCAGCACATTCCCCTCTAATTTACAGCCTCGGAACACTACTTCCAGGAAGATTTTGTTACCCTAGTAACAAGAGGTGAGAATGTAATAATGCTGCCGCCTTGTGGCTGTTTCCCACAACAGCAGCTTTAAACCCAGTGCTAATGGTTGCTTAATAGTCACAAGGACTGCAGGGCTGTAAATGACAGCTGCCCACAAAAAATGCCCTGGGGTACGGAATAGGCAAGGAAATTCAACACATGACAAATTTTTGAAGACGGCAATATGAAGAGGGAAGTTGTACTCAATCTTTAAAAAAAAGGAGAAGAAAAAAAAAGGGCATGCCTAAAGCTCAGTATAAGGAATTATTAGCCACATGCAAATCCAACCTCCAAAAAGATTTCAGCTCACACCAGTGAAATGACCATCAGCAAAAAGTCTACAAACTATAAATGCTGAAGTGGTTTTAGAGAACTCTGTACCTTCTAGCTGCTGGTGGGATGTAATGGGTAACAGCACTAATGAAAACTGAATGGAGCTGCTTTAAAAGGTAAAAATTGAGCTACCATATGATGCGGCAGGGCACCTTTTGGGCCTATAACCTAAGACCACCAGAATCGGAAAGACAGAGGCAGGCAAATGTGCACTGCAGCAATATTGAAATAGCCAAGACATGGAAGCAAAAATAAGGTCCATAAACAGATGAATGGACAAAGAAGAAGTGGTATATGGACAGAATGGAATATCAGTCACGAAAAAAATAAAAGAATGGCATATGCAGCACCACAGATGAGCCTAGAGATAATCACACAACGTGAAGTCAGAATGCAAAAGACAAATGTCCTATGATATCACTTATGTTATCTGAAAATTCATAAAAATGAACATATTTCCATAGAGAAAGACAATCTCAGATTGAGAAGACAAACTTATGGTTAAGCCAAAGAAAAGGTGTGAGGAATGGATAAATTAGGATACTGGGGTTAACACACATATACTACTACATATAAAATATATAATCCCCAAAGACCTATGGAATAGCAAGTGAGGTCTACTCAACACTCTGTAATAACTGACATGGAAAAGGACCCAAAGAGCAATAGATGTATGTATATGTGTAAATGAACAAGGTTCTGTACACCTAGAACAAAAGACATTTTTCAATCAAATTTGCTTGACAAAAACTACAACTTGAAGACACAAACAAGAATTAAGGAGGCTAAAACTTATGGGGGTTTGTCCTGGCACATTCCACTCTAATCTGCAACCTCAAAGCACAACTTGCAGCAAGGTTCTGTTTCCCTAGCAAGCAGAGTTGGCAATGTAGAAATGCTGCCACCCTAAGGCCGTTTCCTCAAACGACAGCTTTAAATCTACTGCTAATGGTCAATAATATTCACAAGGACTGCAGGGCTGTAAATGAATCATGCCCTCAAAAAATATCCTGGGGTAGGGAATGGCCATAAAAATCCAAACGGGGCAAATTTTTCAAGAAGCCAATTTGAAGTTGTGAGTTTAGCTCAATCTTAAAAAAACATGAAAAGGACATTGATAAAGGCAAAACATCAGGAATTACTAGACGCAGGCAAATCCAATCTACACAAACGTATCACCTCACACCAGTCAGAATGACCATCAGCAAAAAGTCAACAAACAATAGATGTTGAAGAAGTTGTGGAGAATAGCGTAACCTCTCGGTCTAAGTGGGATGTAAACTGGTAACAGCCAATAATAGGAACAGAATGGCAGTGCGTTTAAAGGTAAAAATTGAGTCACCATATGATCCGGAAGGCCCACTATTGGTCCTGTCACCTGTAAAAGCCAGAATCAAAAAGACACGGGATGGAGAAGCGTGTACTGCAGCAGTATTTACAACAGCCAAAACATGGAAGCAAACAAAATGTCCATCAACAGATAAATGGACAAAGAAGAAGTGGTATACGTACCGAATGGAATACTAGACTCAGGAAAAAAAAAATGAACAGTGCCGTTTTCAGGACTACAGATGAGCCTAGAAATAATCATATTAGGTTAAGTAAGTCAAAAGGGAATGACAAATATCCTATGATATCATTTATACATGTTATCCTAAGATTGATACCAATGAACATATTTCCACAGAAAAAGACACTCACAGACTTATAAAACAAACGAATGGTTAGCCAAAATGAAAGTTGGGAGGATGGATAAGTTAGGACTATGGGGCTAACATACATATACTAATGTATGTTAAATGTATATAAACATAAAACATATAAACTATATGAATTATAGAATCACCAATACATATAAAATATATAATGACAAAACACCTACCAAATACCAAGGGAGGTCTACTCAACATTCTGTAAAACATACATGGTAACAGGATCCAAAGATGAACAGACATATGTAGGAATTATTGAGCAGATTCTGGACAGCCACACAATCACAACACTCTAATCAAATTTACTCCAATAAGAAATAGAAATTAAATTTAAAAAACAAACAAAAGTAAGGAGACATAAACTTTTGGGGGCTTGTCCCAGCACATTCCCCTCTAATTTACAACCTCGGAACACTACGTCCAGGAAGACTCTGTTGCCCTAAAACCAAAAGTTGAGAACGTAATAATGCTGCCGCCTTGTGGCTGTTTCCCACAACAGCAGCTTTAAACCCAGTGCTAGTGGTTGCTTAATAGTCACAAGGATTGCAGGGCTGAAAATGACACCTGCCCTCAAAAAATGCCCTGGTGGAGGGAATAGGCAAGAAAATTCAACACATGACACATTTTTCAAGAAGTCAATATGAAGAGGGAAGTTGTACTCACTCTTTAAAAAAAAGGAAAAGAAAAAAATGGACACGCCTAAAGCTCAGTATAAGGAATTATTAGCCACATGCAAAGCCAACCTCCAAAAAGGTTTCAGCTCACACCAGTCAAATGACCATCAGCAGAAAGTCTACAGACTATACATGCTGAAGGGGATTTAGAGAACTGTGTACCATCTAGCTGCTGGTGGGATGTAATGGGTAACAGCACTAACGAAAACTGAATGGAGCTACTTTAAAAGGTAAAAATTGAGCTACCATATGATGCGGCAGGGCACCTTTTGGGCCTATAACCTAAGACCACCAGAATCGGAAAGACAGAGGCAGGCAAATGTGCACTGCAGCAATATTGAAATAGCCAAGATATGGAAGCAAAAAACGGTCCAAAAACAAATGAATGGACAAAGGAAAAGTGGTATACGGACAGAATGGAATAGTAACCTCGGTAAAAAAATGAACAATGCCATTTTGAGGAATACAGATGAGCCTAGAAATGACATATTAGGTTAAGTAAGTCAAAAGGGAATGACAAATATCCTATGATATCATTTATACATGTTATCCTAAGACTGCTACCAATGAACACATTTCCACAAAAAAAGACAACACACACTTATACAACAAACTAATGGTTAACCAAAATGAAAGGTGGGAGGATGGATAAATTAGGATTAGGGGGCTAACATACATATACTAATGTATGTTAAATGTATATAAACATATAATATATAAACTCTATGAATTATAGAATCACCAATACATATAAAGTATATAATGAGAAAACACCTACCAAATACCGAGGGAGGTCTACTCAACATTCTGAATATCATACATGGTAACAGGATCCGAAGATGAACAGACATATATATGAATGATTGAGCACATTCTGTACAGCCAGACAATCACAACACTCTAATCAAAATTACTCTGATAAGAAATATAAATTAAATTTAAAAAAACAAACATTACTAAGGAGACATAAACTTCTGGGGGCTTGTCCCAGCACATTCCCCTCTAATTTACAGCCTCGGAACACTACTTCCAGGAAGATTTTGTTACCCTAGTAACAAGAGGTGAGAATGTAATAATGCTGCCGCCTTGTGGCTGTTTCCCACAACAGCAGCTTTAAACCCAGTGCTAATGGTTGCTTAATAGTCACAAGGACTGCAGGGCTGTAAATGACAGCTGCCCACAAAAAATGCCCTGGGGTAGGGAATAGGCAAGGAAATTCAACACATGACAAATTTTTGAAGACGGCAATATGAAGAGGGAAGTTGTACTCAATCTTTAAAAAAAAGGAGAAGAACAAAAAAGGGCATGCCTAAAGCTCAGTATAAGGAATTATTAGCCACATGCAAATCCAACCTCCAAAAAGATTTCAGCTCACACCAGTGAAATGACCATCAGCAAAAAGTCTACAAACTATAAATGCTGAAGTGGTTTTAGAGAACTCTGTACCTTCTAGCTGCTGGTGGGATGTAATGGGTAACAGCACTAATGAAAACTGAATGGAGCTGCTTTAAAAGGTAAAAATTGAGCTACCATATGATGCGGCAGGGCACCTTTTGGGCCTATAACCTAAGACCACCAGAATCGGAAAGACAGAGGCAGGCAAATGTGCACTGCAGCAATATTGAAATAGCCAAGACATGGAAGCAAAAATAAGGTCCATAAACAGATGAATGGACAAAGAAGAAGTGGTATATGGACAGAATGGAATATCAGTCATGAAAAAAATAAAAGAATGGCATATGCAGCACCACAGATGAGCCTAGAGATAATCACACAACGTGAAGTAAGTCAGAATGCAAAAGACAAATGTCCTATGATATCACTTATGTTATCTGAAAATTCATAAAAATGAACATATTTCCATAGAGAAAGACAATCTCAGATTGAGAAGACAAACTTATGGTTAAGCCAAAGAAAAGGTGTGAGGAATGGATAAATTAGGATACTGGGGTTAACACACATATACTACTACATATAAAATATATAATCCCCAAAGACCTATGGAATAGCAAGTGTGGTCTACTCAACACTCTGTAATAACTGACATGGAAAAGGACCCAAAGATCAATAGATGTATGTATATGTGTAAATGAACAAGGTTCTGTACACCTAGAACAAAAGACATTTTTCAATCAAATTTGCTTGACAAAAACTACAACTTGAAGACACAAACAAGAATTAAGGAGGCTAAAACTTATGGGGGTTTGTCCTGGCACATTCCACTCTAATCTGCAACCTCAAAGCACAACTTGCAGCAAGGTTCTGTTTCCCTAGCAAGCAGAGTTGGCAATGTAGAAATGCTGCCACCCTAAGGCCGTTTCCTCAAACGACAGCTTTAAATCTACTGCTAATGGTCAATAATATTTACAAGGAATCATGCCCTCAAAAAATATCCTGGGGTAGGGAATGGCCATAAAAATCCAAACGGGGCAAATTTTTCAAGAAGCCAATTTGAAGTTGTGAGTTTAGCTCAATCTTAAAAAAACATGAAAAGGACATTGATAAACGCAAAACATCAGGAATTACTAGACGCAGGCAAATCCAATCTACACAAAGGTATCACCTCACACCAGTCAGAATGACCATCAGCAAAAAGTCAACAAACAATAGATGTTGAAGAAGTTGTGGAGAATAGCGTAACCTCTCGGTCTAAGTGGGATGTAAACTGGTAACAGCCAATAATAGGAACAGAATGGCAGTGCGTTTAAAGGTAAAAATTGAGTCACCATATGATCCGGAAGGCCCACTATTGGTCCTGTCACCTGTAAAAGCCAGAATCAAAAAGACACGGGATGGAGAATCGTGTACTGCAGCAGTATTTACAACAGCCAAAACATGGAAGCAAACAAAATGTCCATCAACAGATAAATGGACAAAGAAGAAGTGGTATACGTACCGAATGGAATACTAGACTCAGGAAAAAAAAATGAACAGTGCCGTTTTCAGGACTACAGATGAGCCTAGAAATAATCATATTAGGTTAAGTAAGTCAAAAGGGAATGACAAATATCCTATGATATCATTTATACATGTTATCCTAAGATTGCTACCAATGAACATATTTCCACAGAAAAAGACACTCACAGACTTATAAAACAAACGAATGGTTAGCCAAAATGAAAGTTGGGAGGATGGATAAATTAGGACTATGGGGCTAACATACATATACTAATGTATGTTAAACGTATATAAACATAAACCATATAAACTATATGAATTATAGAATCACCAATACATATAAAATATATAATGACAAAACACCTACCAAATACCAAGGGAGGTCTACTCAACATTCTGTAAAACATACATGGTAACAGGATCCAAAGATGAACAGACATATGTAGGAATTATTGAGCAGATTCTGGACAGCCACACAATCACAACACTCTAATCAAATTTACTCCAATAAGAAATAGAAATTAAATTTAAAAAACAAACAAAAGTAAGGAGACATAAACTTTTGGGGGCTTGTCCCAGCACATTCCCCTCTAATTTACAACCTCGGAACACTACGTCCAGGAAGACTCTGTTGCCCTAAAACCAAAAGTTGAGAACGTAATAATGCTGCCGCCTTGTGGCTGTTTCCCACAACAGCAGCTTTAAACCCAGTGCTAGTGGTTGCTTAATAGTCACAAGGATTGCAGGGCTGAAAATGACACCTGCCCTCAAAAAATGCCCTGCTGGAGGGAATAGGCAAGAAAATTCAACACATGACACATTTTTCAAGAAGTCAATATGAAGAGGGAAGTTGTACTCACTCTTTAAAAAAAAGGAAAAGAAAAAAATGGACACGCCTAAAGCTCAGTATAAGGAATTATTAGCCACATGCAAAGCCAACCTCCAAAAAGGTTTCAGCTCACACCAGTCAAATGACCATCAGCAGAAAGTCTACAGACTATACATGCTGAAGGGGATTTAGAGAACTGTGTACCATCTAGCTGCTGGTGGGATGTAATGGGTAACAGCACTAACGAAAACTGAATGGAGCTACTTTAAAAGGTAAAAATTGAGCTACCATATGATGCGGCAGGGCACCTTTTGGGCCTATAACCTAAGACCACCAGAATCGGAAAGACAGAGGCAGGCAAATGTGCACTGCAGCAATATTGAAATAGCCAAGATATGGAAGCAAAAAACGGTCCAAAAACAAATGAATGGACAAAGGAAAAGTGGTATACGGACAGAATGGAATAGTAACCTCGGTAAAAAAATGAACAATGCCATTTTGAGGAATACAGATGAGCCTAGAAATGACATATTAGGTTAAGTAAGTCAAAAGGGAATGACAAATATCCTATGATATCATTTATACATGTTATCCTAAGACTGCTACCAATGAACACATTTCCACAAAAAAAGACAACACACACTTATACAACAAACTAATGGTTAACCAAAATGAAAGGTGGGAGGATGGATAAATTAGGATTAGGGGGCTAACATACATATACTAATGTATGTTAAATGTATATAAACATATAATATATAAACTCTATGAATTATATAATCACCAATACATATAAAGTATATAATGAGAAAACACCTACCAAATACCGAGGGAGGTCTACTCAACATTCTGAATATCATACATGGTAACAGGATCCGAAGATGAACAGACATATATATGAATGATTGAGCACATTCTGTACAGCCAGACAATCACAACACTCTAATCAAAATTACTCTGATAAGAAATATAAATTAAATTTAAAAAAACAAACATTACTAAGGAGACATAAACTTCTGGGGGCTTGTCCCAGCACATTCCCCTCTAATTTACAGCCTCGGAACACTACTTCCAGGAAGATTTTGTTACCCTAGTAACAAGAGGTGAGAATGTAATAATGCTGCCGCCTTGTGGCTGTTTCCCACAACAGCAGCTTTAAACCCAGTGCTAATGGTTGCTTAATAGTCACAAGGACTGCAGGGCTGTAAATGACAGCTGCCCACAAAAAATGCCCTGGGGTAGGGAATAGGCAAGGAAATTCAACACATGACAAATTTTTGAAGACGGCAATATGAAGAGGGAAGTTGTACTCAACCTTTAAAAAAAAGGAGAAGAACAAAAAAGGGCATGCCTAAAGCTCAGTATAAGGAATTATTAGCCACATGCAAATCCAACCTCCAAAAAGATTTCAGCTCACACCAGTGAAATGACCATCAGCAAAAAGTCTACAAACTATAAATGCTGAAGTGGTTTTAGAGAACTCTGTACCTTCTAGCTGCTGGTGGGATGTAATGGGTAACAGCACTAATGAAAACTGAATGGAGCTGCTTTAAAAGGTAAAAATTGAGCTACCATATGATGCGGCAGGGCACCTTTTGGGCCTATAACCTAAGACCACCAGAATCGGAAAGACAGAGGCAGGCAAATGTGCACTGCAGCAATATTGAAATAGCCAAGACATGGAAGCAAAAATAAGGTCCATAAACAGATGAATGGACAAAGAAGAAGTGGTATATGGACAGAATGGAATATCAGTCACGAAAAAAATAAAAGAATGGCATATGCAGCACCACAGATGAGCCTAGAGATAATCACACAACGTGAAGTCAGAATGCAAAAGACAAATGTCCTATGATATCACTTATGTTATCTGAAAATTCATAAAAATGAACATATTTCCATAGAGAAAGACAATCTCAGATTGAGAAGACAAACTTATGGTTAAGCCAAAGAAAAGGTGTGAGGAATGGATAAATTAGGATACTGGGGTTAACACACATATACTACTACATATAAAATATATAATCCCCAAAGACCTATGGAATAGCAAGTGAGGTCTACTCAACACTCTGTAATAACTGACATGGAAAAGGACCCAAAGAGCAATAGATGTATGTATATGTGTAAATGAACAAGGTTCTGTACACCTAGAACAAAAGACATTTTTCAATCAAATTTGCTTGACAAAAACTACAACTTGAAGACACAAACAAGAATTAAGGAGGCTAAAACTTATGGGGGTTTGTCCTGGCACATTCCACTCTAATCTGCAACCTCAAAGCACAACTTGCAGCAAGGTTCTGTTTCCCTAGCAAGCAGAGTTGGCAATGTAGAAATGCTGCCACCCTAAGGCCGTTTCCTCAAACGACAGCTTTAAATCTACTGCTAATGGTCAATAATATTCACAAGGACTGCAGGGCTGTAAATGAATCATGCCCTCAAAAAATATCCTGGGGTAGGGAATGGCCATAAAAATCCAAACGGGGCAAATTTTTCAAGAAGCCAATTTGAAGTTGTGAGTTTAGCTCAATCTTAAAAAAACATGAAAAGGACATTGATAAACGCAAAACATCAGGAATTACTAGACGCAGGCAAATCCAATCTACACAAAGGTATCACCTCACACCAGTCAGAATGACCATCAGCAAAAAGTCAACAAACAATAGATGTTGAAGAAGTTGTGGAGAATAGCGTAACCTCTCGGTCTAAGTGGGATGTAAACTGGTAACAGCCAATAATAGGAACAGAATGGCAGTGCGTTTAAAGGTAAAAATTGAGTCACCATATGATCCGGAAGGCCCACTATTGGTCCTGTCACCTGTAAAAGCCAGAATCAAAAAGACACGGGATGGAGAAGCGTGTACTGCAGCAGTATTTACAACAGCCAAAACATGGAAGCAAACAAAATGTCCATCAACAGATAAATGGACAAAGAAGAAGTGGTATACGTACCGAATGGAATACTAGACTCAGGAAAAAAAAAAATGAACAGTGCCGTTTTCAGGACTACAGATGAGCCTAGAAATAATCATATTAGGTTAAGTAAGTCAAAAGGGAATGACAAATATCCTATGATATCATTTATACATGTTATCCTAAGATTGATACCAATGAACATATTTCCACAGAAAAAGACACTCACAGACTTATAAAACAAACGAATGGTTAGCCAAAATGAAAGTTGGGAGGATGGATAAGTTAGGACTATGGGGCTAACATACATATACTAATGTATGTTAAATGTATATAAACATAAAACATATAAACTATATGAATTATAGAATCACCAATACATATAAAATATATAATGACAAAACACCTACCAAATACCAAGGGAGGTCTACTCAACATTCTGTAAAACATACATGGTAACAGGATCCAAAGATGAACAGACATATGTAGGAATTATTGAGCAGATTCTGGACAGCCACACAATCACAACACTCTAATCAAATTTACTCCAATAAGAAATAGAAATTAAATTTAAAAAACAAACAAAAGTAAGGAGACATAAACTTTTGGGGGCTTGTCCCAGCACATTCCCCTCTAATTTACAACCTCGGAACACTACGTCCAGGAAGACTCTGTTGCCCTAAAACCAAAAGTTGAGAACGTAATAATGCTGCCGCCTTGTGGCTGTTTCCCACAACAGCAGCTTTAAACCCAGTGCTAGTGGTTGCTTAATAGTCACAAGGATTGCAGGGCTGAAAATGACACCTGCCCTCAAAAAATGCCCTGGTGGAGGGAATAGGCAAGAAAATTCAACACATGACACATTTTTCAAGAAGTCAATATGAAGAGGGAAGTTGTACTCACTCTTTAAAAAAAAGGAAAAGAAAAAAATGGACACGCCTAAAGCTCAGTATAAGGAATTATTAGCCACATGCAAAGCCAACCTCCAAAAAGGTTTCAGCTCACACCAGTCAAATGACCATCAGCAGAAAGTCTACAGACTATACATGCTGAAGGGGATTTAGAGAACTGTGTACCATCTAGCTGCTGGTGGGATGTAATGGGTAACAGCACTAACGAAAACTGAATGGAGCTACTTTAAAAGGTAAAAATTGAGCTACCATATGATGCGGCAGGGCACCTTTTGGGCCTATAACCTAAGACCACCAGAATCGGAAAGACAGAGGCAGGCAAATGTGCACTGCAGCAATATTGAAATAGCCAAGATATGGAAGCAAAAAACGGTCCAAAAACAAATGAATGGACAAAGGAAAAGTGGTATACGGACAGAATGGAATAGTAACCTCGGTAAAAAAATGAACAATGCCATTTTGAGGAATACAGATGAGCCTAGAAATGACATATTAGGTTAAGTAAGTCAAAAGGGAATGACAAATATCCTATGATATCATTTATACATGTTATCCTAAGACTGCTACCAATGAACACATTTCCACAAAAAAAGACAACACACACTTATACAACAAACTAATGGTTAACCAAAATGAAAGGTGGGAGGATGGATAAATTAGGATTAGGGGGCTAACATACATATACTAATGTGTGTTAAATGTATATAAACATATAATATATAAACTCTATGAATTATATAATCACCAATACATATAAAGTATATAATGAGAAAACACCTACCAAATACCGAGGGAGGTCTACTCAACATTCTGAATATCATACATGGTAACAGGATCCGAAGATGAACAGACATATATATGAATGATTGAGCACATACTGTACAGCCAGACAATCACAACACTCTAATCAAAATTACTCTGATAAGAAATATAAATTAAATTTAAAAAAACAAACATTACTAAGGAGACATAAACTTCTGGGGGCTTGTCCCAGCACATTCCCCTCTAATTTACAGCCTCGGAACACTACTTCCAGGAAGATTTTGTTACCCTAGTAACAAGAGGTGAGAATGTAATAATGCTGCTGCCTTGTGGCTGTTTCCCACAACAGCAGCTTTAAACCCAGTGCTAATGGTTGCTTAATAGTCACAAGGACTGCAGGGCTGTAAATGACAGCTGCCCACAAAAAATGCCCTGGGGTAGGGAATAGGCAAGGAAATTCAACACATGACAAATTTTTGAAGAAGGCAATATGAAGAGGGAAGTTGTACTCAATCTTTAAAAAAAAAGGAGAAGAACAAAAAAGGGCATGCCTAAAGCTCAGTATAAGGAATTATTAGCCACATGCAAATCCAACCTCCAAAAAGATTTCAGCTCACACCAGTGAAATGACCATCAGCAAAAAGTCTACAAACTATAAATGCTGAAGTGGTTTTAGAGAACTCTGTACCTTCTAGCTGCTGGTGGGATGTAATGGGTAACAGCACTAATGAAAACTGAATGGAGCTGCTTTAAAAGGTAAAAATTGAGCTACCATATGATGCGGCAGGGCACCTTTTGGGCCTATAACCTAAGACCACCAGAATCGGAAAGACAGAGGCAGGCAAATGTGCACTGCAGCAATATTGAAATAGCCAAGACATGGAAGCAAAAATAAGGTCCATAAACAGATGAATGGACAAAGAAGAAGTGGCATATGGACAGAATGGAATATCAGTCACGAAAAAAATAAAAGAATGGCATATGCAGCACCACAGATGAGCCTAGAGATAATCACACAACGTGAACTAAGTCAGAATGCAAAAGACAAATGTCCTATGATATCACTTATGTTATCTGAAAATTCATAAAAATGAACATATTTCCATAGAGAAAGACAATCTCAGATTGAGAAGACAAACTTATGGTTAAGCCAAAGAAAAGGTGTGAGGAATGGATAAATTAGGATACTGGGGTTAACACACATATACTACTACATATAAAATATATAATCCCCAAAGACCTATGGAATAGCAAGTGTGGTCTACTCAACACTCTGTAATAATTGACATGGAAAAGGACCCAAAGATCAATAGATGTATGTATATGTGTAAATGAACAAGGTTCTGTACACCTAGAACAAAAGACCTTTTTCAATCAAATTTGCTTGATAAAAACTACAACTTGAAGACACAAACAAGAATTAAGGAGGCTAAAACTTATGGGGGTTTGTCCTGGCACATTCCACTCTAATCTGCAACCTCAAAGCACAACTTGCAGCAAGGTTCTGTTTCCCTAGCAAGCAGAGTTGGCAATGTAGAAATGCTGCCACCCTAAGGCCGTTTCCTCAAACGACAGCTTTAAATCTACTGCTAATGGTCAATAATATTCACAAGGACTGCAGGGCTGTAAATGAATCATGCCCTCAAAAAATATCCTGGGGTAGGGAATGGCCATAAAATTCCAAACGGGGCAAATTTTTCAAGAAGCCAATTTGAAGTTGTGAGTTTAGCTCAATCTTAAAAAAACATGAAAAGGACATTGATAAACGCAAAACATCAGGAATTACTAGACGCAGGCAAATCCAATCTACACAAAGGTATCACCTCACACCAGTCAGAATGACCATCAGCAAAAAGTCAACAAACAATAGATGTTGAAGAAGTTGTGGAGAATAGCGTAACCTCTCGGTCTAAGTGGGATGTAAACTGGTAACAGCCAATAATAGGAACAGAATGGCAGTGCGTTTAAAGGTAAAAATTGAGTCACCATATGATCCGGAAGGCCCACTATTGGTCCTGTCACCTGTAAAAGACAGAATCAAAAAGACACGGGATGGAGAATCGTGTACTGCAGCAGTATTTACAACAGCCAAAACATGGAAGCAAACAAAATGTCCATCAACAGATAAATGGACAAAGAAGAAGTGGTATACGTACCGAATGGAATACTAGACTCAGGAAAAAAAAATGAACAGTGCCGTTTTCAGGACTACAGATGAGCCTAGAAATAATCATATTAGGTTAAGTAAGTCAAAAGGGAATGACAAATATCCTATGATATCATTTATACATGTTATCCTAAGATTGCTACCAATGAACATATTTCCACAGAAAAAGACACTCACAGACTTATAAAACAAACGAATGGTTAGCCAAAATGAAAGTTGGGAGGATGGATAAATTAGGACTATGGGGCTAACATACATATACTAATGTATGTTAAATGTATATAAACATAAAACATATAAACTATATGAATTATAGAATCACCAATACATATAAAATATATAATGACAAAACACCTACCAAATACCAAGGGAGGTCTACTCAACATTCTGTAAAACATACATGGTAACAGGATCCAAAGATGAACAGACATATGTAGGAATTATTGAGCAGATTCTGGACAGCCACACAATCACAACACTCTAATCAAATTTACTCCAATAAGAAATAGAAATTAAATTTAAAAAACAAACAAAAGTAAGGAGACATAAACTTTTGGGGGCTTGTCCCAGCACATTCCCCTCTAATTTACAACCTCGGAACACTACGTCCAGGAAGACTCTGTGGCCCAAAAAACAAGAGTTGAGAACGTAATAATGCTGCGCCTTGTGGCTGTTTCCCACAACAGGAGCTTTAAACCCAGTGCTAATGGTTGCTTAATAGTCACAAGGATTGCAGGGCTGAAAATGACACCTGCCCTCAAAAAATGCCCTGGTGGAGGGAATAGGCAAGAAAATTCAACACATGACAAATTTTTCAAGAAGTCAATATGAAGAGGGAAGTTGTACTCACTCTTTAAAAAAAAGGAAAAGAAAAAAATGGACACGCCTAAAGCTCAGTATAAGGAATTATTAGCCACATGCAAAGCCAACCTCCAAAAAGGTTTCAGCTCACACCAGTCAAATGACCATCAGCAGAAAGTCTACAGACTATACATGCTGAAGGGGATTTAGAGAACTGTGTACCATCTAGCTGCTGGTGGGATGTAATGGGTAACAGCACTAACGAAAACTGAATGGAGCTACTTTAAAAGGTAAAAATTGAGCTACCATATGATGCGGCAGGGCACCTTTTGGGCCTATAACCTAAGACCACCAGAATCGGAAAGACAGAGGCAGGCAAATGTGCACTGCAGCAATATTGAAATAGCCAAGATATGGAAGCAAAAAACGGTCCAAAAACAAATGAATGGACAAAGGAAAAGTGGTATACGGACAGAATGGAATAGTAACCTCGGTAAAAAAATGAACAATGCCATTTTGAGGAATACAGATGAGCCTAGAAATGACATATTAGGTTAAGTAAGTCAAAAGGGAATGACAAATATCCTATGATATCATTTATACATGTTATCCTAAGACTGCTACCAATGAACACATTTCCACAAAAAAAGACAACACACACTTATACAACAAACTAATGGTTAACCAAAATGAAAGGTGGGAGGATGGATAAATTAGGATTAGGGGGCTAACATACATATACTAATGTATGTTAAATGTATATAAACATATAATATATAAACTCTATGAATTATATAATCACCAATACATATAAAGTATATAATGAGAAAACACCTACCAAATACCGAGGGAGGTCTACTCAACATTCTGAATATCATACATGGTAACAGGATCCGAAGATGAACAGACATATATATGAATGATTGAGCACATTCTGTACAGCCAGACAATCACAACACTCTAATCAAAATTACTCTGATAAGAAATATAAATTAAATTTAAAAAAACAAACATTACTAAGGAGACATAAACTTCTGGGGGCTTGTCCCAGCACATTCCCCTCTAATTTACAGCCTCGGAACACTACTTCCAGGAAGATTTTGTTACCCTAGTAACAAGAGGTGAGAATGTAATAATGCTGCCGCCTTGTGGCTGTTTCCCACAACAGCAGCTTTAAACCCAGTGCTAATGGTTGCTTAATAGTCACAAGGACTGCAGGGCTGTAAATGACAGCTGCCCACAAAAAATGCCCTGGGGTAGGGAATAGGCAAGGAAATTCAACACATGACAAATTTTTGAAGACGGCAATATGAAGAGGGAAGTTGTACTCAATCTTTAAAAAAAAGGAGAAGAACAAAAAAGGGCATGCCTAAAGCTCAGTATAAGGAATTATTAGCCACATGCAAATCCAACCTCCAAAAAGATTTCAGCTCACACCAGTGAAATGACCATCAGCAAAAAGTCTACAAACTATAAATGCTGAAGTGGTTTTAGAGAACTCTGTACCTTCTAGCTGCTGGTGGGATGTAATGGGTAACAGCACTAATGAAAACTGAATGGAGCTGCTTTAAAAGGTAAAAATTGAGCTACCATATGATGCGGCAGGGCACCTTTTGGGCCTATAACCTAAGACCACCAGAATCGGAAAGACAGAGGCAGGCAAATGTGCACTGCAGCAATATTGAAATAGCCAAGACATGGAAGCAAAAATAAGGTCCATAAACAGATGAATGGACAAAGAAGAAGTGGTATATGGACAGAATGGAATATCAGTCACGAAAAAAATAAAAGAATGGCATATGCAGCACCACAGATGAGCCTAGAGATAATCACACAACGTGAAGTCAGAATGCAAAAGACAAATGTCCTATGATATCACTTATGTTATCTGAAAATTCATAAAAATGAACATATTTCCATAGAGAAAGACAATCTCAGATTGAGAAGACAAACTTATGGTTAAGCCAAAGAAAAGGTGTGAGGAATGGATAAATTAGGATACTGGGGTTAACACACATATACTACTACATATAAAATATATAATCCCCAAAGACCTATGGAATAGCAAGTGAGGTCTACTCAACACTCTGTAATAACTGACATGGAAAAGGACCCAAAGAGCAATAGATGTATGTATATGTGTAAATGCACAAGGTTCTGTACACCTAGAACAAAAGACATTTTTCAATCAAATTTGCTTGACAAAAACTACAACTTGAAGACACAAACAAGAATTAAGGAGGCTAAAACTTATGGGGGTTTGTCCTGGCACATTCCACTCTAATCTGCAACCTCAAAGCACAACTTGCAGCAAGGTTCTGTTTCCCTAGCAAGCAGAGTTGGCAATGTAGAAATGCTGCCACCCTAAGGCCGTTTCCTCAAACGACAGCTTTAAATCTACTGCTAATGGTCAATAATATTCACAAGGACTGCAGGGCTGTAAATGAATCATGCCCTCAAAAAATATCCTGGGGTAGGGAATGGCCATAAAAATCCAAACGGGGCAAATTTTTCAAGAAGCCAATTTGAAGTTGTGAGTTTAGCTCAATCTTAAAAAAACATGAAAAGGACATTGATAAACGCAAAACATCAGGAATTACTAGACGCAGGCAAATCCAATCTACACAAAGGTATCACCTCACACCAGTCAGAATGACCATCAGCAAAAAGTCAACAAACAATAGATGTTGAAGAAGTTGTGGAGAATAGCGTAACCTCTCGGTCTAAGTGGGATGTAAACTGGTAACAGCCAATAATAGGAACAGAATGGCAGTGCGTTTAAAGGTAAAAATTGAGTCACCATATGATCCGGAAGGCCCACTATTGGTCCTGTCACCTGTAAAAGCCAGAATCAAAAAGACACGGGATGGAGAAGCGTGTACTGCAGCAGTATTTACAACAGCCAAAACATGGAAGCAAACAAAATGTCCATCAACAGATAAATGGACAAAGAAGAAGTGGTATACGTACCGAATGGAATACTAGACTCAGGAAAAAAAAAATGAACAGTGCCGTTTTCAGGACTACAGATGAGCCTAGAAATAATCATATTAGGTTAAGTAAGTCAAAAGGGAATGACAAATATCCTATGATATCATTTATACATGTTATCCTAAGATTGATACCAATGAACATATTTCCACAGAAAAAGACACTCACAGACTTATAAAACAAACGAATGGTTAGCCAAAATGAAAGTTGGGAGGATGGATAAGTTAGGACTATGGGGCTAACATACATATACTAATGTATGTTAAATGTATATAAACATAAACCATATAAACTATATGAATTATAGAATCACCAATACATATAAAATATATAATGACAAAACACCTACCAAATACCAAGGGAGGTCTACTCAACATTCTGTAAAACATACATGGTAACAGGATCCAAAGATGAACAGACATATGTAGGAATTATTGAGCAGATTCTGGACAGCCACACAATCACAACACTCTAATCAAATTTACTCCAATAAGAAATAGAAATTAAATTTAAAAAACAAACAAAAGTAAGGAGACATAAACTTTTGGGGGCTTGTCCCAGCACATTCCCCTCTAATTTACAACCTCGGAACACTACGTCCAGGAAGACTCTGTTGCCCTAAAACCAAAAGTTGAGAACGTAATAATGCTGCCGCCTTGTGGCTGTTTCCCACAACAGCAGCTTTAAACCCAGTGCTAGTGGTTGCTTAATAGTCACAAGGATTGCAGGGCTGAAAATGACACCTGCCCTCAAAAAATGCCCTGGTGGAGGGAATAGGCAAGAAAATTCAACACATGACAAATTTTTCAAGAAGTCAATATGAAGAGGGAAGTTGTACTCACTCTTTAAAAAAAAGGAAAAGAAAAAAATGGACACGCCTAAAGCTCAGTATAAGGAATTATTAGCCACATGCAAAGCCAACCTCCAAAAAGGTTTCAGCTCACACCAGTCAAATGACCATCAGCAGAAAGTCTACAGACTATACATGCTGAAGGGGATTTAGAGAACTGTGTACCATCTAGCTGCTGGTGGGATGTAATGGGTAACAGCACTAACGAAAACTGAATGGAGCTACTTTAAAAGGTAAAAATTGAGCTACCATATGATGCGGCAGGGCACCTTTTGGGCCTATAACCTAAGACCACCAGAATCGGAAAGACAGAGGCAGGCAAATGTGCACTGCAGCAATATTGAAATAGCCAAGATATGGAAGCAAAAAACGGTCCAAAAACAAATGAATGGACAAAGGAAAAGTGGTATACGGACAGAATGGAATAGTAACCTCGGTAAAAAAATGAACAATGCCATTTTGAGGAATACAGATGAGCCTAGAAATGACATATTAGGTTAAGTAAGTCAAAAGGGAATGACAAATATCCTATGATATCATTTATACATGTTATCCTAAGACTGCTACCAATGAACACATTTCCACAAAAAAAGACAACACACACTTATACAACAAACTAATGGTTAACCAAAATGAAAGGTGGGAGGATGGATAAATTAGGATTAGGGGGCTAACATACATATACTAATGTATGTTAAATGTATATAAACATATAATATATAAACTCTATGAATTATATAATCACCAATACATATAAAGTATATAATGAGAAAACACCTACCAAATACCGAGGGAGGTCTACTCAACATTCTGAATATCATACATGGTAACAGGATCCGAAGATGAACAGACATATATATGAATGATTGAGCACATTCTGTACAGCCAGACAATCACAACACTCTAATCAAAATTACTCTGATAAGAAATATAAATTAAATTTAAAAAAACAAACATTACTAAGGAGACATAAACTTCTGGGGGCTTGTCCCAGCACATTCCCCTCTAATTTACAGCCTCGGAACACTACTTCCAGGAAGATTTTGTTACCCTAGTAACAAGAGGTGAGAATGTAATAATGCTGCCGCCTTGTGGCTGTTTCCCACAACAGCAGCTTTAAACCCAGTGCTAATGGTTGCTTAATAGTCACAAGGACTGCAGGGCTGTAAATGACAGCTGCCCACAAAAAATGCCCTGGGGTACGGAATAGGCAAGGAAATTCAACACATGACAAATTTTTGAAGACGGCAATATGAAGAGGGAAGTTGTACTCAATCTTTAAAAAAAAGGAGAAGAAAAAAAAAGGGCATGCCTAAAGCTCAGTATAAGGAATTATTAGCCACATGCAAATCCAACCTCCAAAAAGATTTCACCTCACACCAGTGAAATGACCATCAGCAAAAAGTCTACAAACTATAAATGCTGAAGTGGTTTTAGAGAACTCTGTACCTTCTAGCTGCTGGTGGGATGTAATGGGTAACAGCACTAATGAAAACTGAATGGAGCTGCTTTAAAAGGTAAAAATTGAGCTACCATATGATGCGGCAGGGCACCTTTTGGGCCTATAACCTAAGACCACCAGAATCGGAAAGACAGAGGCAGGCAAATGTGCACTGCAGCAATATTGAAATAGCCAAGACATGGAAGCAAAAATAAGGTCCATAAACAGATGAATGGACAAAGAAGAAGTGGTATATGGACAGAATGGAATATCAGTCACGAAAAAAATAAAAGAATGGCATATGCAGCACCACAGATGAGCCTAGAGATAATCACACAACGTGAAGTCAGAATGCAAAAGACAAATGTCCTATGATATCACTTATGTTATCTGAAAATTCATAAAAATGAACATATTTCCATAGAGAAAGACAATCTCAGATTGAGAAGACAAACTTATGGTTAAGCCAAAGAAAAGGTGTGAGGAATGGATAAATTAGGATACTGGGGTTAACACACATATACTACTACATATAAAATATATAATCCCCAAAGACCTATGGAATAGCAAGTGAGGTCTACTCAACACTCTGTAATAACTGACATGGAAAAGGACCCAAAGAGCAATAGATGTATGTATATGTGTAAATGAACAAGGTTCTGTACACCTAGAACAAAAGACATTTTTCAATCAAATTTGCTTGACAAAAACTACAACTTGAAGACACAAACAAGAATTAAGGAGGCTAAAACTTATGGGGGTTTGTCCTGGCACATTCCACTCTAATCTGCAACCTCAAAGCACAACTTGCAGCAAGGTTCTGTTTCCCTAGCAAGCAGAGTTGGCAATGTAGAAATGCTGCCACCCTAAGGCCGTTTCCTCAAACGACAGCTTTAAATCTACTGCTAATGGTCAATAATATTCACAAGGACTGCAGGGCTGTAAATGAATCATGCCCTCAAAAAATATCCTGGGGTAGGGAATGGCCATAAAAATCCAAACGGGGCAAATTTTTCAAGAAGCCAATTTGAAGTTGTGAGTTTAGCTCAATCTTAAAAAAACATGAAAAGGACATTGATAAACGCAAAACATCAGGAATTACTAGACGCAGGCAAATCCAATCTACACAAAGGTATCACCTCACACCAGTCAGAATGACCATCAGCAAAAAGTCAACAAACAATAGATGTTGAAGAAGTTGTGGAGAATAGCGTAACCTCTCGGTCTAAGTGGGATGTAAACTGGTAACAGCCAATAATAGGAACAGAATGGCAGTGCGTTTAAAGGTAAAAATTGAGTCACCATATGATCCGGAAGGCCCACTATTGGTCCTGTCACCTGTAAAAGCCAGAATCAAAAAGACACGGGATGGAGAAGCGTGTACTGCAGCAGTATTTACAACAGCCAAAACATGGAAGCAAACAAAATGTCCATCAACAGATAAATGGACAAAGAAGAAGTGGTATACGTACCGAATGGAATACTAGACTCAGGAAAAAAAAAATGAACAGTGCCGTTTTCAGGACTACAGATGAGCCTAGAAATAATCATATTAGGTTAAGTAAGTCAAAAGGGAATGACAAATATCCTATGATATCATTTATACATGTTATCCTAAGATTGATACCAATGAACATATTTCCACAGAAAAAGACACTCACAGACTTATAAAACAAACGAATGGTTAGCCAAAATGAAAGTTGGGAGGATGGATAAGTTAGGACTATGGGGCTAACATACATATACTAATGTATGTTAAATGTATATAAACATAAAACATATAAACTATATGAATTATAGAATCACCAATACATATAAAATATATAATGACAAAACACCTACCAAATACCAAGGGAGGTCTACTCAACATTCTGTAAAACATACATGGTAACAGGATCCAAAGATGAACAGACATATGTAGGAATTATTGAGCAGATTCTGGACAGCCACACAATCACAACACTCTAATCAAATTTACTCCAATAAGAAATAGAAATTAAATTTAAAAAACAAACAAAAGTAAGGAGACATAAACTTTTGGGGGCTTGTCCCAGCACATTCCCCTCTAATTTACAACCTCGGAACACTACGTCCAGGAAGACTCTGTTGCCCTAAAACCAAAAGTTGAGAACGTAATAATGCTGCCGCCTTGTGGCTGTTTCCCACAACAGCAGCTTTAAACCCAGTGCTAGTGGTTGCTTAATAGTCACAAGGATTGCAGGGCTGAAAATGACACCTGCCCTCAAAAAATGCCCTGGTGGAGGGAATAGGCAAGAAAATTCAACACATGACACATTTTTCAAGAAGTCAATATGAAGAGGGAAGTTGTACTCACTCTTTAAAAAAAAGGAAAAGAAAAAAATGGACACGCCTAAAGCTCAGTATAAGGAATTATTAGCCACATGCAAAGCCAACCTCCAAAAAGGTTTCAGCTCACACCAGTCAAATGACCATCAGCAGAAAGTCTACAGACTATACATGCTGAAGGGGATTTAGAGAACTGTGTACCATCTAGCTGCTGGTGGGATGTAATGGGTAACAGCACTAACGAAAACTGAATGGAGCTACTTTAAAAGGTAAAAATTGAGCTACCATATGATGCGGCAGGGCACCTTTTGGGCCTATAACCTAAGACCACCAGAATCGGAAAGACAGAGGCAGGCAAATGTGCACTGCAGCAATATTGAAATAGCCAAGATATGGAAGCAAAAAACGGTCCAAAAACAAATGAATGGACAAAGGAAAAGTGGTATACGGACAGAATGGAATAGTAACCTCGGTAAAAAAATGAACAATGCCATTTTGAGGAATACAGATGAGCCTAGAAATGACATATTAGGTTAAGTAAGTCAAAAGGGAATGACAAATATCCTATGATATCATTTATACATGTTATCCTAAGACTGCTACCAATGAACACATTTCCACAAAAAAAGACAACACACACTTATACAACAAACTAATGGTTAACCAAAATGAAAGGTGGGAGGATGGATAAATTAGGATTAGGGGGCTAACATACATATACTAATGTATGTTAAATGTATATAAACATATAATATATAAACTCTATGAATTATATAATCACCAATACATATAAAGTATATAATGAGAAAACACCTACCAAATACCGAGGGAGGTCTACTCAACATTCTGAATATCATACATGGTAACAGGATCCGAAGATGAACAGACATATATATGAATGATTGAGCACATTCTGTACAGCCAGACAATCACAACACTCTAATCAAAATTACTCTGATAAGAAATATAAATTAAATTTAAAAAAACAAACATTACTAAGGAGACATAAACTTCTGGGGGCTTGTCCCAGCACATTCCCCTCTAATTTACAGCCTCGGAACACTACTTCCAGGAAGATTTTGTTACCCTAGTAACAAGAGGTGAGAATGTAATAATGCTGCCGCCTTGTGGCTGTTTCCCACAACAGCAGCTTTAAACCCAGTGCTAATGGTTGCTTAATAGTCACAAGGACTGCAGGGCTGTAAATGACAGCTGCCCACAAAAAATGCCCTGGGGTACGGAATAGGCAAGGAAATTCAACACATGACAAATTTTTGAAGACGGCAATATGAAGAGGGAAGTTGTACTCAATCTTTAAAAAAAAGGAGAAGAAAAAAAAAGGGCATGCCTAAAGCTCAGTATAAGGAATTATTAGCCACATGCAAATCCAACCTCCAAAAAGATTTCACCTCACACCAGTGAAATGACCATCAGCAAAAAGTCTACAAACTATAAATGCTGAAGTGGTTTTAGAGAACTCTGTACCTTCTAGCTGCTGGTGGGATGTAATGGGTAACAGCACTAATGAAAACTGAATGGAGCTGCTTTAAAAGGTAAAAATTGAGCTACCATATGATGCGGCAGGGCACCTTTTGGGCCTATAACCTAAGACCACCAGAATCGGAAAGACAGAGGCAGGCAAATGTGCACTGCAGCAATATTGAAATAGCCAAGACATGGAAGCAAAAATAAGGTCCATAAACAGATGAATGGACAAAGAAGAAGTGGTATATGGACAGAATGGAATATCAGTCACGAAAAAAATAAAAGAATGGCATATGCAGCACCACAGATGAGCCTAGAGATAATCACACAACGTGAAGTCAGAATGCAAAAGACAAATGTCCTATGATATCACTTATGTTATCTGAAAATTCATAAAAATGAACATATTTCCATAGAGAAAGACAATCTCAGATTGAGAAGACAAACTTATGGTTAAGCCAAAGAAAAGGTGTGAGGAATGGATAAATTAGGATACTGGGGTTAACACACATATACTACTACATATAAAATATATAATCCCCAAAGACCTATGGAATAGCAAGTGAGGTCTACTCAACACTCTGTAATAACTGACATGGAAAAGGACCCAAAGAGCAATAGATGTATGTATATGTGTAAATGAACAAGGTTCTGTACACCTAGAACAAAAGACATTTTTCAATCAAATTTGCTTGACAAAAACTACAACTTGAAGACACAAACAAGAATTAAGGAGGCTAAAACTTATGGGGGTTTGTCCTGGCACATTCCACTCTAATCTGCAACCTCAAAGCACAACTTGCAGCAAGGTTCTGTTTCCCTAGCAAGCAGAGTTGGCAATGTAGAAATGCTGCCACCCTAAGGCCGTTTCCTCAAACGACAGCTTTAAATCTACTGCTAATGGTCAATAATATTCACAAGGACTGCAGGGCTGTAAATGAATCATGCCCTCAAAAAATATCCTGGGGTAGGGAATGGCCATAAAAATCCAAACGGGGCAAATTTTTCAAGAAGCCAATTTGAAGTTGTGAGTTTAGCTCAATCTTAAAAAAACATGAAAAGGACATTGATAAACGCAAAACATCAGGAATTACTAGACGCAGGCAAATCCAATCTACACAAAGGTATCACCTCACACCAGTCAGAATGACCATCAGCAAAAAGTCAACAAACAATAGATGTTGAAGAAGTTGTGGAGAATAGCGTAACCTCTCGGTCTAAGTGGGATGTAAACTGGTAACAGCCAATAATAGGAACAGAATGGCAGTGCGTTTAAAGGTAAAAATTGAGTCACCATATGATCCGGAAGGCCCACTATTGGTCCTGTCACCTGTAAAAGCCAGAATCAAAAAGACACGGGATGGAGAAGCGTGTACTGCAGCAGTATTTACAACAGCCAAAACATGGAAGCAAACAAAATGTCCATCAACAGATAAATGGACAAAGAAGAAGTGGTATACGTACCGAATGGAATACTAGACTCAGGAAAAAAAAAATGAACAGTGCCGTTTTCAGGACTACAGATGAGCCTAGAAATAATCATATTAGGTTAAGTAAGTCAAAAGGGAATGACAAATATCCTATGATATCATTTATACATGTTATCCTAAGATTGATACCAATGAACATATTTCCACAGAAAAAGACACTCACAGACTTATAAAACAAACGAATGGTTAGCCAAAATGAAAGTTGGGAGGATGGATAAGTTAGGACTATGGGGCTAACATACATATACTAATGTATGTTAAATGTATATAAACATAAAACATATAAACTATATGAATTATAGAATCACCAATACATATAAAATACATAATGACAAAACACCTACCAAATACCAAGGGAGGTCTACTCAACATTCTGTAAAACATACATGGTAACAGGATCCAAAGATGAACAGACATATGTAGGAATTATTGAGCAGATTCTGGACAGCCACACAATCACAACACTCTAATCAAATTTACTCCAATAAGAAATAGAAATTAAATTTAAAAAACAAACAAAAGTAAGGAGACATAAACTTTTGGGGGCTTGTCCCAGCACATTCCCCTCTAATTTACAACCTCGGAACACTACGTCCAGGAAGACTCTGTTGCCCTAAAACCAAAAGTTGAGAACGTAATAATGCTGCCGCCTTGTGGCTGTTTCCCACAACAGCAGCTTTAAACCCAGTGCTAGTGGTTGCTTAATAGTCACAAGGATTGCAGGGCTGAAAATGACACCTGCCCTCAAAAAATGCCCTGGTGGAGGGAATAGGCAAGAAAATTCAACACATGACACATTTTTCAAGAAGTCAATATGAAGAGGGAAGTTGTACTCACTCTTTAAAAAAAAGGAAAAGAAAAAATTGGACACGCCTAAAGCTCAGTATAAGGAATTATTAGCCACATGCAAAGCCAACCTCCAAAAAGGTTTCAGCTCACACCAGTCAAATGACCATCAGCAGAAAGTCTACAGACTATACATGCTGAAGGGGATTTAGAGAACTGTGTACCATCTAGCTGCTGGTGGGATGTAATGGGTAACAGCACTAACGAAAACTGAATGGAGCTACTTTAAAAGGTAAAAATTGAGCTACCATATGATGCGGCAGGGCACCTTTTGGGCCTATAACCTAAGACCACCAGAATCGGAAAGACAGAGGCAGGCAAATGTGCACTGCAGCAATATTGAAATAGCCAAGATATGGAAGCAAAAAACGGTCCAAAAACAAATGAATGGACAAAGGAAAAGTGGTATACGGACAGAATGGAATAGTAACCTCGGTAAAAAAATGAACAATGCCATTTTGAGGAATACAGATGAGCCTAGAAATGACATATTAGGTTAAGTAAGTCAAAAGGGAATGACAAATATCCTATGATATCATTTATACATGTTATCCTAAGACTGCTACCAATGAACACATTTCCACAAAAAAAGACAACACACACTTATACAACAAACTAATGGTTAACCAAAATGAAAGGTGGGAGGATGGATAAATTAGGATTAGGGGGCTAACATACATATACTAATGTATGTTAAATGTATATAAACATATAATATATAAACTCTATGAATTATATAATCACCAATACATATAAAGTATATAATGAGAAAACACCTACCAAATACCGAGGGAGGTCTACTCAACATTCTGAATATCATACATGGTAACAGGATCCGAAGATGAACAGACATATATATGAATGATTGAGCACATTCTGTACAGCCAGACAATCACAACACTCTAATCAAAATTACTCTGATAAGAAATATAAATTAAATTTAAAAAAACAAACATTACTAAGGAGACATAAACTTCTGGGGGCTTGTCCCAGCACATTCCCCTCTAATTTACAGCCTCGGAACACTACTTCCAGGAAGATTTTGTTACCCTAGTAACAAGAGGTGAGAATGTAATAATGCTGCCGCCTTGTGGCTGTTTCCCACAACAGCAGCTTTAAACCCAGTGCTAATGGTTGCTTAATAGTCACAAGGACTGCAGGGCTGTAAATGACAGCTGCCCACAAAAAATGCCCTGGGGTAGGGAATAGGCAAGGAAATTCAACACATGACAAATTTTTGAAGATGGCAATATGAAGAGGGAAGTTGTACTCAATCTTTAAAAAAAAGGAGAAGAACAAAAAAGGGCATGCCTAAAGCTCAGTATAAGGAATTATTAGCCACATGCAAATCCAACCTCCAAAAAGATTTCAGCTCACACCAGTGAAATGACCATCAGCAAAAAGTCTACAAACTATAAATGCTGAAGTGGTTTTAGAGAACTCTGTACCTTCTAGCTGCTGGTGGGATGTAATGGGTAACAGCACTAATGAAAACTGAATGGAGCTGCTTTAAAAGGTAAAAATTGAGCTACCATATGATGCGGCAGGGCACCTTTTGGGCCTATAACCTAAGACCACCAGAATCGGAAAGACAGAGGCAGGCAAATGTGCACTGCAGCAATATTGAAATAGCCAAGACATGGAAGCAAAAATAAGGTCCATAAACAGATGAATGGACAAAGAAGAAGTGGTATATGGACAGAATGGAATATCAGTCATGAAAAAAATAAAAGAATGGCATATGCAGCACCACAGATGAGCCTAGAGATAATCACACAACGTGAAGTAAGTCCGAATGCAAAAGACAAATGTCCTATGATATCACTTATGTTATCTGAAAATTCATAAAAATGAACATATTTCCATAGAGAAAGACAATCTCAGATTGAGAAGACAAACTTATGGTTAAGCCAAAGAAAAGGTGTGAGGAATGGATAAATTAGGATACTGGGGTTAACACACATATACTACTACATATAAAATATATAATCCCCAAAGACCTATGGAATAGCAAGTGTGGTCTACTCAACACTCTGTAATAACTGACATGGAAAAGGACCCAAAGATCAATAGATGTATGTATATGTGTAAATGAACAAGGTTCTGTACACCTAGAACAAAAGACATTTTTCAATCAAATTTGCTTGACAAAAACTACAACTTGAAGACACAAACAAGAATTAAGGAGGCTAAAACTTATGGGGGTTTGTCCTGGCACATTCCACTCTAATCTGCAACCTCAAAGCACAACTTGCAGCAAGGTTCTGTTTCCCTAGCAAGCAGAGTTGGCAATGTAGAAATGCTGCCACCCTAAGGCCGTTTCCTCAAACGACAGCTTTAAATCTACTGCTAATGGTCAATAATATTTACAAGGAATCATGGCCTCAAAAAATATCCTGGGGTAGGGAATGGCCATAAAAATCCAAACGGGGCAAATTTTTCAAGAAGCCAATTTGAAGTTGTGAGTTTAGCTCAATCTTAAAAAAACATGAAAAGGACATTGATAAACGCAAAACATCAGGAATTACTAGACGCAGGCAAATCCAATCTACACAAAGGTATCACCTCACACCAGTCAGAATGACCATCAGCAAAAAGTCAACAAACAATAGATGTTGAAGAAGTTGTGGAGAATAGCGTAACCTCTCGGTCTAAGTGGGATGTAAACTGGTAACAGCCAATAATAGGAACAGAATGGCAGTGCGTTTAAAGGTAAAAATTGAGTCACCATATGATCCGGAAGGCCCACTATTGGTCCTGTCACCTGTAAAAGCCAGAATCAAAAAGACACGGGATGGAGAATCGTGTACTGCAGCAGTATTTACAACAGCCAAAACATGGAAGCAAACAAAATGTCCATCAACAGATAAATGGACAAAGAAGAAGTGGTATACGTACCGAATGGAATACTAGACTCAGGAAAAAAAAATGAACAGTGCCGTTTTCAGGACTACAGATGAGCCTAGAAATAATCATATTAGGTTAAGTAAGTCAAAAGGGAATGACAAATATCCTATGATATCATTTATACATGTTATCCTAAGATTGCTACCAATGAACATATTTCCACAGAAAAAGACACTCACAGACTTATAAAACAAACGAATGGTTAGCCAAAATGAAAGTTGGGAGGATGGATAAATTAGGACTATGGGGCTAACATACATATACTAATGTATGTTAAACGTATATAAACATAAACCATATAAACTATATGAATTATAGAATCACCAATACATATAAAATATATAATGACAAAACACCTACCAAATACCAAGGGAGGTCTACTCAACATTCTGTAAAACATACATGGTAACAGGATCCAAAGATGAACAGACATATGTAGGAATTATTGAGCAGATTCTGGACAGCCACACAATCACAACACTCTAATCAAATTTACTCCAATAAGAAATAGAAATTAAATTTAAAAAACAAACAAAAGTAAGGAGACATAAACTTTTGGGGGCTTGTCCCAGCACATTCCCCTCTAATTTACAACCTCGGAACACTACGTCCAGGAAGACTCTGTTGCCCTAAAACCAAAAGTTGAGAACGTAATAATGCTGCCGCCTTGTGGCTGTTTCCCACAACAGCAGCTTTAAACCCAGTGCTAGTGGTTGCTTAATAGTCACAAGGATTGCAGGGCTGAAAATGACACCTGCCCTCAAAAAATGCCCTGCTGGAGGGAATAGGCAAGAAAATTCAACACATGACACATTTTTCAAGAAGTCAATATGAAGAGGGAAGTTGTACTCACTCTTTAAAAAAAAGGAAAAGAAAAAAATGGACACGCCTAAAGCTCAGTATAAGGAATTATTAGCCACATGCAAAGCCAACCTCCAAAAAGGTTTCAGCTCACACCAGTCAAATGACCATCAGCAGAAAGTCTACAGACTATACATGCTGAAGGGGATTTAGAGAACTGTGTACCATCTAGCTGCTGGTGGGATGTAATGGGTAACAGCACTAACGAAAACTGAATGGAGCTACTTTAAAAGGTAAAAATTGAGCTACCATATGATGCGGCAGGGCACCTTTTGGGCCTATAACCTAAGACCACCAGAATCGGAAAGACAGAGGCAGGCAAATGTGCACTGCAGCAATATTGAAATAGCCAAGATATGGAAGCAAAAAACGGTCCAAAAACAAATGAATGGACAAAGGAAAAGTGGTATACGGACAGAATGGAATAGTAACCTCGGTAAAAAAATGAACAATGCCATTTTGAGGAATACAGATGAGCCTAGAAATGACATATTAGGTTAAGTAAGTCAAAAGGGAATGACAAATATCCTATGATATCATTTATACATGTTATCCTAAGACTGCTACCAATGAACACATTTCCACAAAAAAAGACAACACACACTTATACAACAAACTAATGGTTAACCAAAATGAAAGGTGGGAGGATGGATAAATTAGGATTAGGGGGCTAACATACATATACTAATGTATGTTAAATGTATATAAACATATAATATATAAACTCTATGAATTATATAATCACCAATACATATAAAGTATATAATGAGAAAACACCTACCAAATACCGAGGGAGGTCTACTCAACATTCTGAATATCATACATGGTAACAGGATCCGAAGATGAACAGACATATATATGAATGATTGAGCACATTCTGTACAGCCAGACAATCACAACACTCTAATCAAAATTACTCTGATAAGAAATATAAATTAAATTTAAAAAAACAAACATTACTAAGGAGACATAAACTTCTGGGGGCTTGTCCCAGCACATTCCCCTCTAATTTACAGCCTCGGAACACTACTTCCAGGAAGATTTTGTTACCCTAGTAACAAGAGGTGAGAATGTAATAATGCTGCCGCCTTGTGGCTGTTTCCCACAACAGCAGCTTTAAACCCAGTGCTAATGGTTGCTTAATAGTCACAAGGACTGCAGGGCTGTAAATGACAGCTGCCCACAAAAAATGCCCTGGGGTAGGGAATAGGCAAGGAAATTCAACACATGACAAATTTTTGAAGACGGCAATATGAAGAGGGAAGTTGTACTCAACCTTTAAAAAAAAGGAGAAGAACAAAAAAGGGCATGCCTAAAGCTCAGTATAAGGAATTATTAGCCACATGCAAATCCAACCTCCAAAAAGATTTCAGCTCACACCAGTGAAATGACCATCAGCAAAAAGTCTACAAACTATAAATGCTGAAGTGGTTTTAGAGAACTCTGTACCTTCTAGCTGCTGGTGGGATGTAATGGGTAACAGCACTAATGAAAACTGAATGGAGCTGCTTTAAAAGGTAAAAATTGAGCTACCATATGATGCGGCAGGGCACCTTTTGGGCCTATAACCTAAGACCACCAGAATCGGAAAGACAGAGGCAGGCAAATGTGCACTGCAGCAATATTGAAATAGCCAAGACATGGAAGCAAAAATAAGGTCCATAAACAGATGAATGGACAAAGAAGTGGTATATGGACAGAATGGAATATCAGTCACGAAAAAAATAAAAGAATGGCATATGCAGCACCACAGATGAGCCTAGAGATAATCACACAACGTGAACTAAGTCAGAATGCAAAAGACAAATGTCCTATGATATCACTTATGTTATCTGAAAATTCATAAAAATGAACATATTTCCATAGAGAAAGACAATCTCAGATTGAGAAGACAAACTTATGGTTAAGCCAAAGAAAAGGTGTGAGGAATGGATAAATTAGGATACTGGGGTTAACACACATATACTACTACATATAAAATATATAATCCCCAAAGACCTATGGAATAGCAAGTGTGGTCTACTCAACACTCTGTAATAACTGACATGGAAAAGGACCCAAAGATCAATAGATGTATGTATATGTGTAAATGCACAAGGTTCTGTACACCTAGAACAAAAGACATTTTTCAATCAAATTTGCTTGACAAAAACTACAACTTGAAGACACAAACAAGAATTAAGGAGGCTAAAACTTATGGGGGTTTGTCCTGGCACATTCCACTCTAATCTGCAACCTCAAAGCACAACTTGCAGCAAGGTTCTGTTTCCCTAGCAAGCAGAGTTGGCAATGTAGAAATGCTGCCACCCTAAGGCCGTTTCCTCAAACGACAGCTTTAAATCTACTGCTAATGGTCAATAATATTCACAAGGACTGCAGGGCTGTAAATGAATCATGCCCTCAAAAAATATCCTGGGGTAGGGAATGGCCATAAAAATCCAAACGGGGCAAATTTTTCAAGAAGCCAATTTGAAGTTGTGAGTTTAGCTCAATCTTAAAAAAACATGAAAAGGACATTGATAAACGCAAAACATCAGGAATTACTAGACGCAGGCAAATCCAATCTACACAAAGGTATCACCTCACACCAGTCAGAATGACCATCAGCAAAAAGTCAACAAACAATAGATGTTGAAGAAGTTGTGGAGAATAGCGTAACCTCTCGGTCTAAGTGGGATGTAAACTGGTAACAGCCAATAATAGGAACAGAATGGCAGTGCGTTTAAAGGTAAAAATTGAGTCACCATATGATCCGGAAGGCCCACTATTGGGCCTGTCACCTGTAAAAGCCAGAATCAAAAAGACACGGGATGGAGAAGCGTGTACTGCAGCAGTATTTACAACAGCCAAAACATGGAAGCAAACAAAATGTCCATCAACAGATAAATGGACAAAGAAGAAGTGGTATACGTACCGAATGGAATACTAGACTCAGAAAAAAAAATGAACAGTGCCGTTTTCAGGACTACAGATGAGCCTAGAAATAATCATATTAGGTTAAGTAAGTCAAAAGGGAATGACAAATATCCTATGATATCATTTATACATGTTATCCTAAGATTGCTACCAATGAACATATTTCCACAGAAAAAGACACTCACAGACTTATAAAACAAACGAATGGTTAGCCAAAATGAAAGTTGGGAGGATGGATAAATTAGGACTATGGGGCTAACATACATATACTAATGTATGTTAAACGTATATAAACATAAACCATATAAACTATATGAATTATAGAATCACCAATACATATAAAATATATAATGACAAAACACCTACCAAATACCAAGGGAGGTCTACTCAACATTCTGTAAAACATACATGGTAACAGGATCCAAAGATGAACAGACATATGTAGGAATTATTGAGCAGATTCTGGACAGCCACACAATCACAACACTCTAATCAAATTTACTCCAATAAGAAATAGAAATTAAATTTAAAAAAAAAACAAAAGTAAGGAGACATAAACTTTTGGGGGCTTGTCCCAGCACATTCCCCTCTAATTTACAACCTCGGAACACTACGTCCAGGAAGACTCTGTTGCCCTAAAACCAAAAGTTGAGAACGTAATAATGCTGCCGCCTTGTGGCTGTTTCCCACAACAGCAGCTTTAAACCCAGTGCTAGTGGTTGCTTAATAGTCACAAGGATTGCAGGGCTGAAAATGACACCTGCCCTCAAAAAATGCCCTGCTGGAGGGAATAGGCAAGAAAATTCAACACATGACACATTTTTCAAGAAGTCAATATGAAGAGGGAAGTTGTACTCACTCTTTAAAAAAAAGGAAAAGAAAAAAATGGACACGCCTAAAGCTCAGTATAAGGAATTATTAGCCACATGCAAAGCCAACCTCCAAAAAGGTTTCAGCTCACACCAGTCAAATGACCATCAGCAGAAAGTCTACAGACTATACATGCTGAAGGGGATTTAGAGAACTGTGTACCATCTAGCTGCTGGTGGGATGTAATGGGTAACAGCACTAACGAAAACTGAATGGAGCTACTTTAAAAGGTAAAAATTGAGCTACCATATGATGCGGCAGGGCACCTTTTGGGCCTATAACCTAAGACCACCAGAATCGGAAAGACAGAGGCAGGCAAATGTGCACTGCAGCAATATTGAAATAGCCAAGATATGGAAGCAAAAAACGGTCCAAAAACAAATGAATGGACAAAGGAAAAGTGGTATACGGACAGAATGGAATAGTAACCTCGGTAAAAAAATGAACAATGCCATTTTGAGGAATACAGATGAGCCTAGAAATGACATATTAGGTTAAGTAAGTCAAAAGGGAATGACAAATATCCTATGATATCATTTATACATGTTATCCTAAGACTGCTACCAATGAACACATTTCCACAAAAAAAGACAACACACACTTATACAACAAACTAATGGTTAACCAAAATGAAAGGTGGGAGGATGGATAAATTAGGATTAGGGGGCTAACATACATATACTAATGTATGTTAAATGTATATAAACATATAATATATAAACTCTATGAATTATATAATCACCAATACATATAAAGTATATAATGAGAAAACACCTACCAAATACCGAGGGAGGTCTACTCAACATTCTGAATATCATACATGGTAACAGGATCCGAAGATGAACAGACATATATATGAATGATTGAGCACATTCTGTACAGCCAGACAATCACAACACTCTAATCAAAATTACTCTGATAAGAAATATAAATTAAATTTAAAAAAACAAACATTACTAAGGAGACATAAACTTCTGGGGGCTTGTCCCAGCACATTCCCCTCTAATTTACAGCCTCGGAACACTACTTCCAGGAAGATTTTGTTACCCTAGTAACAAGAGGTGAGAATGTAATAATGCTGCCGCCTTGTGGCTGTTTCCCACAACAGCAGCTTTAAACCCAGTGCTAATGGTTGCTTAATAGTCACAAGGACTGCAGGGCTGTAAATGACAGCTGCCCACAAAAAATGCCCTGGGGTAGGGAATAGGCAAGGAAATTCAACACATGACAAATTTTTGAAGACGGCAATATGAAGAGGGAAGTTGTACTCAATCTTTAAAAAAAAGGAGAAGAACAAAAAAGGGCATGCCTAAAGCTCAGTATAAGGAATTATTAGCCACATGCAAATCCAACCTCCAAAAAGATTTCAGCTCACACCAGTGAAATGACCATCAGCAAAAAGTCTACAAACTATAAATGCTGAAGTGGTTTTAGAGAACTCTGTACCTTCTAGCTGCTGGTGGGATGTAATGGGTAACAGCACTAATGAAAACTGAATGGAGCTGCTTTAAAAGGTAAAAATTGAGCTACCATATGATGCGGCAGGGCACCTTTTGGGCCTATAACCTAAGACCACCAGAATCGGAAAGACAGAGGCAGGCAAATGTGCACTGCAGCAATATTGAAATAGCCAAGACATGGAAGCAAAAATAAGGTCCATAAACAGATGAATGGACAAAGAAGAAGTGGTATATGGACAGAATGGAATATCAGTCACGAAAAAAATAAAAGAATGGCATATGCAGCACCACAGATGAGCCTAGAGATAATCACACAACGTGAAGTAAGTCCGAATGCAAAAGACAAATGTCCTATGATATCACTTATGTTATCTGAAAATTCATAAAAATGAACATATTTCCATAGAGAAAGACAATCTCAGATTGAGAAGACAAACTTATGGTTAAGCCAAAGAAAAGGTGTGAGGAATGGATAAATTAGGATACTGGGGTTAACACACATATACTACTACATATAAAATATATAATCCCCAAAGACCTATGGAATAGCAAGTGTGGTCTACTCAACACTCTGTAATAACTGACATGGAAAAGGACCCAAAGATCAATAGATGTATGTATATGTGTAAATGAACAAGGTTCTGTACACCTAGAACAAAAGACATTTTTCAATCAAATTTGCTTGACAAAAACTACAACTTGAAGACACAAACAAGAATTAAGGAGGCTAAAACTTATGGGGGTTTGTCCTGGCACATTCCACTCTAATCTGCAACCTCAAAGCACAACTTGCAGCAAGGTTCTGTTTCCCTAGCAAGCAGAGTTGGCAATGTAGAAATGCTGCCACCCTAAGGCCGTTTCCTCAAACGACAGCTTTAAATCTACTGCTAATGGTCAATAATATTTACAAGGAATCATGCCCTCAAAAAATATCCTGGGGTAGGGAATGGCCATAAAAATCCAAACGGGGCAAATTTTTCAAGAAGCCAATTTGAAGTTGTGAGTTTAGCTCAATCTTAAAAAAACATGAAAAGGACATTGATAAACGCAAAACATCAGGAATTACTAGACGCAGGCAAATCCAATCTACACAAAGGTATCACCTCACACCAGTCAGAATGACCATCAGCAAAAAGTCAACAAACAATAGATGTTGAAGAAGTTGTGGAGAATAGCGTAACCTCTCGGTCTAAGTGGGATGTAAACTGGTAACAGCCAATAATAGGAACAGAATGGCAGTGCGTTTAAAGGTAAAAATTGAGTCACCATATGATCCGGAAGGCCCACTATTGGTCCTGTCACCTGTAAAAGCCAGAATCAAAAAGACACGGGATGGAGAAGCGTGTACTGCAGCAGTATTTACAACAGCCAAAACATGGAAGCAAACAAAATGTCCATCAACAGATAAATGGACAAAGAAGAAGTGGTATACGTACCGAATGGAATACTAGACTCAGAAAAAAAAATGAACAGTGCCGTTTTCAGGACTACAGATGAGCCTAGAAATAATCATATTAGGTTAAGTAAGTCAAAAGGGAATGACAAATATCCTATGATATCATTTATACATGTTATCCTAAGATTGCTACCAATGAACATATTTCCACAGAAAAAGACACTCACAGACTTATAAAACAAACGAATGGTTAGCCAAAATGAAAGTTGGGAGGATGGATAAATTAGGACTATGGGGCTAACATACATATACTAATGTATGTTAAACGTATATAAACATAAACCATATAAACTATATGAATTATAGAATCACCAATACATATAAAATATATAATGACAAAACACCTACCAAATACCAAGGGAGGTCTACTCAACATTCTGTAAAACATACATGGTAACAGGATCCAAAGATGAACAGACATATGTAGGAATTATTGAGCAGATTCTGGACAGCCACACAATCACAACACTCTAATCAAATTTACTCCAATAAGAAATAGAAATTAAATTTAAAAAACAAACAAAAGTAAGGAGACATAAACTTTTGGGGGCTTGTCCCAGCACATTCCCCTCTAATTTACAACCTCGGAACACTACGTCCAGGAAGACTCTGTTGCCCTAAAACCAAAAGTTGAGAACGTAATAATGCTGCCGCCTTGTGGCTGTTTCCCACAACAGCAGCTTTAAACCCAGTGCTAGTGGTTGCTTAATAGTCACAAGGATTGCAGGGCTGAAAATGACACCTGCCCTCAAAAAATGCCCTGCTGGAGGGAATAGGCAAGAAAATTTAACACATGACACATTTTTCAAGAAGTCAATATGAAGAGGGAAGTTGTACTCACTCTTTAAAAAAAAGGAAAAGAAAAAAATGGACACGCCTAAAGCTCAGTATAAGGAATTATTAGCCACATGCAAAGCCAACCTCCAAAAAGGTTTCAGCTCACACCAGTCAAATGACCATCAGCAGAAAGTCTACAGACTATACATGCTGAAGGGGATTTAGAGAACTGTGTACCATCTAGCTGCTGGTGGGATGTAATGGGTAACAGCACTAACGAAAACTGAATGGAGCTACTTTAAAAGGTAAAAATTGAGCTACCATATGATGCGGCAGGGCACCTTTTGGGCCTATAACCTAAGACCACCAGAATCGGAAAGACAGAGGCAGGCAAATGTGCACTGCAGCAATATTGAAATAGCCAAGATATGGAAGCAAAAAACGGTCCAAAAACAAATGAATGGACAAAGGAAAAGTGGTATACGGACAGAATGGAATAGTAACCTCGGTAAAAAAATGAACAATGCCATTTTGAGGAATACAGATGAGCCTAGAAATGACATATTAGGTTAAGTAAGTCAAAAGGGAATGACAAATATCCTATGATATCATTTATACATGTTATCCTAAGACTGCTACCAATGAACACATTTCCACAAAAAAAGACAACACACACTTATACAACAAACTAATGGTTAACCAAAATGAAAGGTGGGAGGATGGATAAATTAGGATTAGGGGGCTAACATACATATACTAATGTATGTTAAATGTATATAAACATATAATATATAAACTCTATGAATTATATAATCACCAATACATATAAAGTATATAATGAGAAAACACCTACCAAATACCGAGGGAGGTCTACTCAACATTCTGAATATCATACATGGTAACAGGATCCGAAGATGAACAGACATATATATGAATGATTGAGCACATTCTGTACAGCCAGACAATCACAACACTCTAATCAAAATTACTCTGATAAGAAATATAAATTAAATTTAAAAAAACAAACATTACTAAGGAGACATAAACTTCTGGGGGCTTGTCCCAGCACATTCCCCTCTAATTTACAGCCTCGGAACACTACTTCCAGGAAGATTTTGTTACCCTAGTAACAAGAGGTGAGAATGTAATAATGCTGCCGCCTTGTGGCTGTTTCCCACAACAGCAGCTTTAAACCCAGTGCTAATGGTTGCTTAATAGTCACAAGGACTGCAGGGCTGTAAATGACAGCTGCCCACAAAAAATGCCCTGGGGTAGGGAATAGGCAAGGAAATTCAACACATGACAAATTTTTGAAGACGGCAATATGAAGAGGGAAGTTGTACTCAATCTTTAAAAAAAAGGAGAAGAACAAAAAAGGGCATGCCTAAAGCTCAGTATAAGGAATTATTAGCCACATGCAAATCCAACCTCCAAAAAGATTTCAGCTCACACCAGTGAAATGACCATCAGCAAAAAGTCTACAAACTATAAATGCTGAAGTGGTTTTAGAGAACTCTGTACCTTCTAGCTGCTGGTGGGATGTAATGGGTAACAGCACTAATGAAAACTGAATGGAGCTGCTTTAAAAGGTAAAAATTGAGCTACCATATGATGCGGCAGGGCACCTTTTGGGCCTATAACCTAAGACCACCAGAATCGGAAAGACAGAGGCAGGCAAATGTGCACTGCAGCAATATTGAAATAGCCAAGACATGGAAGCAAAAATAAGGTCCATAAACAGATGAATGGACAAAGAAGAAGTGGTATATGGACAGAATGGAATATCAGTCACGAAAAAAATAAAAGAATGGCATATGCAGCACCACAGATGAGCCTAGAGATAATCACACAACGTGAACTAAGTCCGAATGCAAAAGACAAATGTCCTATGATATCACTTATGTTATCTGAAAATTCATAAAAATGAACATATTTCCATAGAGAAAGACAATCTCAGATTGAGAAGACAAACTTATGGTTAAGCCAAAGAAAAGGTGTGAGGAATGGATAAATTAGGATACTGGGGTTAACACACATATACTACTACATATAAAATATATAATCCCCAAAGACCTATGGAATAGCAAGTGTGGTCTACTCAACACTCTGTAATAACTGACATGGAAAAGGACCCAAAGATCAATAGATGTATGTATATGTGTAAATGAACAAGGTTCTGTACACCTAGAACAAAAGACATTTTTCAATCAAATTTGCTTGACAAAAACTACAACTTGAAGACACAAACAAGAATTAAGGAGGCTAAAACTTATGGGGGTTTGTCCTGGCACATTCCACTCTAATCTGCAACCTCAAAGCACAACTTGCAGCAAGGTTCTGTTTCCCTAGCAAGCAGAGTTGGCAATGTAGAAATGCTGCCACCCTAAGGCCGTTTCCTCAAACGACAGCTTTAAATCTACTGCTAATGGTCAATAATATTTACAAGGAATCATGCCCTCAAAAAATATCCTGGGGTAGGGAATGGCCATAAAAATCCAAACGGGGCAAATTTTTCAAGAAGCCAATTTGAAGTTGTGAGTTTAGCTCAATCTTAAAAAAACATGAAAAGGACATTGATAAACGCAAAACATCAGGAATTACTAGACGCAGGCAAATCCAATCTACACAAAGGTATCACCTCACACCAGTCAGAATGACCATCAGCAAAAAGTCAACAAACAATAGATGTTGAAGAAGTTGTGGAGAATAGCGTAACCTCTCGGTCTAAGTGGGATGTAAACTGGTAACAGCCAATAATAGGAACAGAATGGCAGTGCGTTTAAAGGTAAAAATTGAGTCACCATATGATCCGGAAGGCCCACTATTGGTCCTGTCACCTGTAAAAGCCAGAATCAAAAAGACACGGGATGGAGAAGCGTGTACTGCAGCAGTATTTACAACAGCCAAAACATGGAAGCAAACAAAATGTCCATCAACAGATAAATGGACAAAGAAGAAGTGGTATACGTACCGAATGGAATACTAGACTCAGGAAAAAAAAATGAACAGTGCCGTTTTCAGGACTACAGATGAGCCTAGAAATAATCATATTAGGTTAAGTAAGTCAAAAGGGAATGACAAATATCCTATGATATCATTTATACATGTTATCCTAAGACTGCTACCAATGAACACATTTCCACAAAAAAAGACACTCACAGACTTATAAAACAAACGAATGGTTAGCCAAAATGAAAGTTGGGAGGATGGATAAATTAGGACTATGGGGCTAACATACATATACTAATGTATGTTAAACGTATATAAACATAAAACATATAAACTATATGAATTATAGAATCACCAATACATATAAAATATATAATGACAAAACACCTACCAAATACCAAGGGAGGTCTACTCAACATTCTGTAAAACATACATGGTAACAGGATCCAAAGATGAACAGACATATGTAGGAATTATTGAGCAGATTCTGGACAGCCACACAATCACAACACTCTAATCAAATTTACTCCAATAAGAAATAGAAATTAAATTTAAAAAACAAACAAAAGTAAGGAGACATAAACTTTTGGGGGCTTGTCCCAGCACATTCCCCTCTAATTTACAACCTCGGAACACTACGTCCAGGAAGACTCTGTTGCCCTAAAACCAAAAGTTGAGAACGTAATAATGCTGCCGCCTTGTGGCTGTTTCCCACAACAGCAGCTTTAAACCCAGTGCTAGTGGTTGCTTAATAGTCACAAGGATTGCAGGGCTGAAAATGACACCTGCCCTCAAAAAATGCCCTGCTGGAGGGAATAGGCAAGAAAATTTAACACATGACACATTTTTCAAGAAGTCAATATGAAGAGGGAAGTTGTACTCACTCTTTAAAAAAAAGGAAAAGAAAAAAATGGACACGCCTAAAGCTCAGTATAAGGAATTATTAGCCACATGCAAAGCCAACCTCCAAAAAGGTTTCAGCTCACACCAGTCAAATGACCATCAGCAGAAAGTCTACAGACTATACATGCTGAAGGGGATTTAGAGAACTGTGTACCATCTAGCTGCTGGTGGGATGTAATGGGTAACAGCACTAACGAAAACTGAATGGAGCTACTTTAAAAGGTAAAAATTGAGCTACCATATGATGCGGCAGGGCACCTTTTGGGCCTATAACCTAAGACCACCAGAATCGGAAAGACAGAGGCAGGCAAATGTGCACTGCAGCAATATTGAAATAGCCAAGATATGGAAGCAAAAAACGGTCCAAAAACAAATGAATGGACAAAGGAAAAGTGGTATACGGACAGAATGGAATAGTAACCTCGGTAAAAAAATGAACAATGCCATTTTGAGGAATACAGATGAGCCTAGAAATGACATATTAGGTTAAGTAAGTCAAAAGGGAATGACAAATATCCTATGATATCATTTATACATGTTATCCTAAGACTGCTACCAATGAACACATTTCCACAAAAAAAGACAACACACACTTATACAACAAACTAATGGTTAACCAAAATGAAAGGTGGGAGGATGGATAAATTAGGATTAGGGGGCTAACATACATATACTAATGTATGTTAAATGTATATAAACATATAATATATAAACTCTATGAATTATATAATCACCAATACATATAAAGTATATAATGAGAAAACACCTACCAAATACCGAGGGAGGTCTACTCAACATTCTGAATATCATACATGGTAACAGGATCCGAAGATGAACAGACATATATATGAATGATTGAGCACATTCTGTACAGCCAGACAATCACAACACTCTAATCAAAATTACTCTGATAAGAAATATAAATTAAATTTAAAAAAACAAACATTACTAAGGAGACATAAACTTCTGGGGGCTTGTCCCAGCACATTCCCCTCTAATTTACAGCCTCGGAACACTACTTCCAGGAAGATTTTGTTACCCTAGTAACAAGAGGTGAGAATGTAATAATGCTGCCGCCTTGTGGCTGTTTCCCACAACAGCAGCTTTAAACCCAGTGCTAATGGTTGCTTAATAGTCACAAGGACTGCAGGGCTGTAAATGACAGCTGCCCACAAAAAATGCCCTGGGGTACGGAATAGGCAAGGAAATTCAACACATGACAAATTTTTGAAGACGGCAATATGAAGAGGGAAGTTGTACTCAATCTTTAAAAAAAAGGAGAAGAACAAAAAAGGGCATGCCTAAAGCTCAGTATAAGGAATTATTAGCCACATGCAAATCCAACCTCCAAAAAGATTTCAGCTCACACCAGTGAAATGACCATCAGCAAAAAGTCTACAAACTATAAATGCTGAAGTGGTTTTAGAGAACTCTGTACCTTCTAGCTGCTGGTGGGATGTAATGGGTAACAGCACTAATGAAAACTGAATGGAGCTGCTTTAAAAGGTAAAAATTGAGCTACCATATGATGCGGCAGGGCACCTTTTGGGCCTATAACCTAAGACCACCAGAATCGGAAAGACAGAGGCAGGCAAATGTGCACTGCAGCAATATTGAAATAGCCAAGACATGGAAGCAAAAATAAGGTCCATAAACAGATGAATGGACAAAGAAGTAGTGGTATATGGACAGAATGGAATATCAGTCACGAAAAAAATAAAAGAATGGCATATGCAGCACCACAGATGAGCCTAGAGATAATCACACAACGTGAACTAAGTCAGAATGCAAAAGACAAATGTCCTATGATATCACTTATGTTATCTGAAAATTCATAAAAATGAACATATTTCCATAGAGAAAGACAATCTCAGATTGAGAAGACAAACTTATGGTTAAGCCAAAGAAAAGGTGTGAGGAATGGATAAATTAGGATACTGGGGTTAACACACATATACTACTACATATAAAATATATAATCCCCAAAGACCTATGGAATAGCAAGTGTGGTCTACTCAACACTCTGTAATAACTGACATGGAAAAGGACCCAAAGATCAATAGATGTATGTATATGTGTAAATGAACAAGGTTCTGTACACCTAGAACAAAAGACATTTTTCAATCAAATTTGCTTGACAAAAACTACAACTTGAAGACACAAACAAGAATTAAGGAGGCTAAAACTTATGGGGGTTTGTCCTGGCACATTCCACTCTAATCTGCAACCTCAAAGCACAACTTGCAGCAAGGTTCTGTTTCCCTAGCAAGCAGAGTTGGCAATGTAGAAATGCTGCCACCCTAAGGCCGTTTCCTCAAACGACAGCTTTAAATCTACTGCTAATGGTCAATAATATTTACAAGGAATCATGCCCTCAAAAAATATCCTGGGGTAGGGAATGGCCATAAAAATCCAAACGGGGCAAATTTTTCAAGAAGCCAATTTGAAGTTGTGAGTTTAGCTCAATCTTAAAAAAACATGAAAAGGACATTGATAAACGCAAAACATCAGGAATTACTAGACGCAGGCAAATCCAATCTACACAAAGGTATCACCTCACACCAGTCAGAATGACCATCAGCAAAAAGTCAACAAACAATAGATGTTGAAGAAGTTGTGGAGAATAGCGTAACCTCTCGGTCTAAGTGGGATGTAAACTGGTAACAGCCAATAATAGGAACAGAATGGCAGTGCGTTTAAAGGTAAAAATTGAGTCACCATATGATCCGGAAGGCCCACTATTGGTCCTGTCACCTGTAAAAGCCAGAATCAAAAAGACACGGGATGGAGAAGCGTGTACTGCAGCAGTATTTACAACAGCCAAAACATGGAAGCAAACAAAATGTCCATCAACAGATAAATGGACAAAGAAGAAGTGGTATACGTACCGAATGGAATACTAGACTCAGGAAAAAAAAATGAACAGTGCCGTTTTCAGGACTACAGATGAGCCTAGAAATAATCATATTAGGTTAAGTAAGTCAAAAGGGAATGACAAATATCCTATGATATCATTTATACATGTTATCCTAAGATTGCTACCAATGAACATATTTCCACAGAAAAAGACACTCACAGACTTATAAAACAAACGAATGGTTAGCCAAAATGAAAGTTGGGAGGATGGATAAATTAGGACTATGGGGCTAACATACATATACTAATGTATGTTAAACGTATATAAACATAAACCATATAAACTATATGAATTATAGAATCACCAATACATATAAAATATATAATGACAAAACACCTACCAAATACCAAGGGAGGTCTACTCAACATTCTGTAAAACATACATGGTAACAGGATCCAAAGATGAACAGACATATGTAGGAATTATTGAGCAGATTCTGGACAGCCACACAATCACAACACTCTAATCAAATTTACTCCAATAAGAAATAGAAATTAAATTTAAAAAACAAACAAAAGTAAGGAGACATAAACTTTTGGGGGCTTGTCCCAGCACAATCCCCTCTAATTTACAACCTCGGAACACTACGTCCAGGAAGACTCTGTTGCCCTAAAACCAAAAGTTGAGAACGTAATAATGCTGCCGCCTTGTGGCTGTTTCCCACAACAGCAGCTTTAAACCCAGTGCTAGTGGTTGCTTAATAGTCACAAGGATTGCAGGGCTGAAAATGACACCTGCCCTCAAAAAATGCCCTGCTGGAGGGAATAGGCAAGAAAATTCAACACATGACAAATTTTTCAAGAAGTCAATATGAAGAGGGAAGTTGTACTCACTCTTTAAAAAAAAGGAAAAGAAAAAAATGGACACGCCTAAAGCTCAGTATAAGGAATTATTAGCCACATGCAAAGCCAACCTCCAAAAAGGTTTCAGCTCACACCAGTCAAATGACCATCAGCAGAAAGTCTACAGACTATACATGCTGAAGGGGATTTAGAGAACTGTGTACCATCTAGCTGCTGGTGGGATGTAATGGGTAACAGCACTAACGAAAACTGAATGGAGCTACTTTAAAAGGTAAAAATTGAGCTACCATATGATGCGGCAGGGCACCTTTTGGGCCTATAACCTAAGACCACCAGAATCGGAAAGACAGAGGCAGGCAAATGTGCACTGCAGCAATATTGAAATAGCCAAGATATGGAAGCAAAAAACGGTCCAAAAACAAATGAATGGACAAAGGAAAAGTGGTATACGGACAGAATGGAATAGTAACCTCGGTAAAAAAATGAACAATGCCATTTTGAGGAATACAGATGAGCCTAGAAATGACATATTAGGTTAAGTAAGTCAAAAGGGAATGACAAATATCCTATGATATCATTTATACATGTTATCCTAAGACTGCTACCAATGAACACATTTCCACAAAAAAAGACAACACACACTTATACAACAAACTAATGGTTAACCAAAATGAAAGGTGGGAGGATAGATAAATTAGGATTAGGGGGCTAACATACATATACTAATGTATGTTAAATGTATATAAACATATAATATATAAACTCTATGAATTATATAATCACCAATACATATAAAGTATATAATGAGAAAACACCTACCAAATACCGAGGGAGGTCTACTCAACATTCTGAATATCATACATGGTAACAGGATCCGAAGATGAACAGACATATATATGAATGATTGAGCACATTCTGTACAGCCAGACAATCACAACACTCTAATCAAAATTACTCTGATAAGAAATATAAATTAAATTTAAAAAAACAAACATTACTAAGGAGACATAAACTTCTGGGGGCTTGTCCCAGCACATTCCCCTCTAATTTACAGCCTCGGAACACTACTTCCAGGAAGATTTTGTTACCCTAGTAACAAGAGGTGAGAATGTAATAATGCTGCCGCCTTGTGGCTGTTTCCCACAACAGCAGCTTTAAACCCAGTGCTAATGGTTGCTTAATAGTCACAAGGACTGCAGGGCTGTAAATGACAGCTGCCCACAAAAAATGCCCTGGGGTAGGGAATAGGCAAGGAAATTCAACACATGACAAATTTTTGAAGAAGGCAATATGAAGAGGGAAGTTGTACTCAATCTTTAAAAAAAAAGGAGAAGAACAAAAAAGGGCATGCCTAAAGCTCAGTATAAGGAATTATTAGCCACATGCAAATCCAACCTCCAAAAAGATTTCAGCTCACACCAGTGAAATGACCATCAGCAAAAAGTCTACAAACTATAAATGCTGAAGTGGTTTTAGAGAACTCTGTACCTTCTAGCTGCTGGTGGGATGTAATGGGTAACAGCACTAATGAAAACTGAATGGAGCTGCTTTAAAAGGTAAAAATTGAGCTACCATATGATGCGGCAGGGCACCTTTTGGGCCTATAACCTAAGACCACCAGAATCGGAAAGACAGAGGCAGGCAAATGTGCACTGCAGCAATATTGAAATAGCCAAGACATGGAAGCAAAAATAAGGTCCATAAACAGATGAATGGACAAAGAAGAAGTGGTATATGGACAGAATGGAATATCAGTCACGAAAAAAATAAAAGAATGGCATATGCAGCACCACAGATGAGCCTAGAGATAATCACACAACGTGAACTAAGTCAGAATGCAAAAGACAAATGTCCTATGATATCACTTATGTTATCTGAAAATTCATAAAAATGAACATATTTCCATAGAGAAAGACAATCTCAGATTGAGAAGACAAACTTATGGTTAAGCCAAAGAAAAGGTGTGAGGAATGGATAAATTAGGATACTGGGGTTAACACACATATACTACTACATATAAAATATATAATCCCCAAAGACCTATGGAATAGCAAGTGTGGTCTACTCAACACTCTGTAATAATTGACATGGAAAAGGACCCAAAGATCAATAGATGTATGTATATGTGTAAATGAACAAGGTTCTGTACACCTAGAACAAAAGACATTTTTCAATCAAATTTGCTTGATAAAAACTACAACTTGAAGACACAAACAAGAATTAAGGAGGCTAAAACTTATGGGGGTTTGTCCTGGCACATTCCACTCTAATCTGCAACCTCAAAGCACAACTTGCAGCAAGGTTCTGTTTCCCTAGCAAGCAGAGTTGGCAATGTAGAAATGCTGCCACCCTAAGGCCGTTTCCTCAAACGACAGCTTTAAATCTACTGCTAATGGTCAATAATATTCACAAGGACTGCAGGGCTGTAAATGAATCATGCCCTCAAAAAATATCCTGGGGTAGGGAATGGCCATAAAAATCCAAACGGGGCAAATTTTTCAAGAAGCCAATTTGAAGTTGTGAGTTTAGCTCAATCTTAAAAAAACATGAAAAGGACATTGATAAACGCAAAACATCAGGAATTACTAGACGCAGGCAAATCCAATCTACACAAAGGTATCACCTCACACCAGTCAGAATGACCATCAGCAAAAAGTCAACAAACAGTAGATGTTGAAGAAGTTGTGGAGAATAGCGTAACCTCTCGGTCTAAGTGGGATGTAAACTGGTAACAGCCAATAATAGGAACAGAATGGCAGTGCGTTTAAAGGTAAAAATTGAGTCACCATATGATCCGGAAGGCCCACTATTGGTCCTGTCACCTGTAAAAGCCAGAATCAAAAAGACACGGGATGGAGAATCGTGTACTGCAGCAGTATTTACAACAGCCAAAACATGGAAGCAAACAAAATGTCCATCAACAGATAAATGGACAAAGAAGAAGTGGTATACGTACCGAATGGAATACTAGACTCAGGAAAAAAAAATGAACAGTGCCGTTTTCAGGACTACAGATGAGCCTAGAAATAATCATATTAGGTTAAGTAAGTCAAAAGGGAATGACAAATATCCTATGATATCATTTATACATGTTATCCTAAGACTGCTACCAATGAACATATTTCCACCAAGAAAGACAACACACACTTATAAAACAAACTAATGGTTCACCAAAATGAAAGGTGGGAGGATGGATAAATTAGGATTATGGGGCTAACATACATATACTAATGTATGTTCAATGTATAGAAACATAAAACATATAAACTATATGAATTATATAATCACCAATACATATAAAATATATAATGAGAAAACACCTACCAAATACCAAGGGAGGTCTACTCAACATTCTGTGTGACATACATGGTAACAGGATCCGAAGATGAACAGACATATGTATGAATCATTGAGCAGATTCTGTACAGCCAGGCAATCACAACACTCTAATCAAAATTACTCCGATAAGAAATATAAAATAAATTTAAAAAAACAAACATTACTAAGGAGACATAAACTTCTGGGGGCTTGTCCCAGCACATTCCCCTCTAATTTACAACCTCGGAACACAACCTCCAGGAAGACTCTGTTATCCTAGTAACAAGAGGTGAGAACGTAATAATGCTGCCGCCTTGTGGCTGTTTCCCACAACAGCAGCTTTAAACCCAGTGCTAATGGTTGCTTAATAGTCACAAGGACTGCAGGGCTGTAAATGACAGCTGCCCACAAAAAATGCCCTGGGGTAGGGAATAGGCAAGGAAATTCAACACATGACAAATTTTTGAAGAAGGCAATATGAAGAGGGAAGTTGTACTCACCCTTTAAAAAAAAGGAAAAGAAAAAAAAAGGGCATGCCTAAAGCTCAGTATACGGAATTATTAGCCACATGCAAATCCAACCTCCAAAAAGATTTCAGCTCACACCAGTGAAATGTCCATCAGCTAAAAGTCTACAAACTATAAATGCTGAAGGGGTTTTAGAGAACTCTGTACCTTCTAGCTGCTGGTGGGATGTAATTGGTAACAGCGCTAACGAACACTGAATGGAGCTGCTTTAAAAGGTAAAAATTGAGCTACCATATGATGCGGCAGGGCACCTTTTGGGCCTATAACCTAAGACCACCAGAATCGGAAAGACAGAGGCAGGCAAATGTGCACTGCAGCAATATTGAAATAGCCAAGATATGGAAGCAAAAAACGGTCCAAAAACAAATGAATGGACAAAGGAAAAGTGGTATACGGACAGAATGGAATAGTAACCTCGGTAAAAAAATGAACAATGCCATTTTGAGGAATACAGATGAGCCTAGAAATGACATATTAGGTTAAGTAAGTCAAAAGGGAATGACAAATATCCTATGATATCATTTATACATGTTATCCTAAGACTGCTACCAATGAACACATTTCCACAAAAAAAGACAACACACACTTATACAACAAACTAATGGTTAACCAAAATGAAAGGTGGGAGGATAGATAAATTAGGATTAGGGGGCTAACATACATATACTAATGTATGTTAAATGTATATAAACATATAATATATAAACTCTATGAATTATATAATCACCAATACATATAAAGTATATAATGAGAAAACACCTACCAAATACCGAGGGAGGTCTACTCAACATTCTGAATATCATACATGGTAACAGGATCCGAAGATGAACAGACATATATATGAATGATTGAGCACATTCTGTACAGCCAGACAATCACAACACTCTAATCAAAATTACTCTGATAAGAAATATAAATTAAATTTAAAAAAACAAACATTACTAAGGAGACATAAACTTCTGGGGGCTTGTCCCAGCACATTCCCCTCTAATTTACAGCCTCGGAACACTACTTCCAGGAAGATTTTGTTACCCTAGTAACAAGAGGTGAGAATGTAATAATGCTGCCGCCTTGTGGCTGTTTCCCACAACAGCAGCTTTAAACCCAGTGCTAATGGTTGCTTAATAGTCACAAGGACTGCAGGGCTGTAAATGACAGCTGCCCACAAAAAATGCCCTGGGGTAGGGAATAGGCAAGGAAATTCAACACATGACAAATTTTTGAAGAAGGCAATATGAAGAGGGAAGTTGTACTCAATCTTTAAAAAAAAAGGAGAAGAACAAAAAAGGGCATGCCTAAAGCTCAGTATAAGGAATTATTAGCCACATGCAAATCCAACCTCCAAAAAGATTTCAGCTCACACCAGTGAAATGACCATCAGCAAAAAGTCTACAAACTATAAATGCTGAAGTGGTTTTAGAGAACTCTGTACCTTCTAGCTGCTGGTGGGATGTAATGGGTAACAGCACTAATGAAAACTGAATGGAGCTGCTTTAAAAGGTAAAAATTGAGCTACCATATGATGCGGCAGGGCACCTTTTGGGCCTATAACCTAAGACCACCAGAATCGGAAAGACAGAGGCAGGCAAATGTGCACTGCAGCAATATTGAAATAGCCAAGACATGGAAGCAAAAATAAGGTCCATAAACAGATGAATGGACAAAGAAGAAGTGGTATATGGACAGAATGGAATATCAGTCACGAAAAAAATAAAAGAATGGCATATGCAGCACCACAGATGAGCCTAGAGATAATCACACAACGTGAACTAAGTCAGAATGCAAAAGACAAATGTCCTATGATATCACTTATGTTATCTGAAAATTCATAAAAATGAACATATTTCCATAGAGAAAGACAATCTCAGATTGAGAAGACAAACTTATGGTTAAGCCAAAGAAAAGGTGTGAGGAATGGATAAATTAGGATACTGGGGTTAACACACATATACTACTACATATAAAATATATAATCCCCAAAGACCTATGGAATAGCAAGTGTGGTCTACTCAACACTCTGTAATAATTGACATGGAAAAGGACCCAAAGATCAATAGATGTATGTATATGTGTAAATGAACAAGGTTCTGTACACCTAGAACAAAAGACATTTTTCAATCAAATTTGCTTGATAAAAACTACAACTTGAAGACACAAACAAGAATTAAGGAGGCTAAAACTTATGGGGGTTTGTCCTGGCACATTCCACTCTAATCTGCAACCTCAAAGCACAACTTGCAGCAAGGTTCTGTTTCCCTAGCAAGCAGAGTTGGCAATGTAGAAATGCTGCCACCCTAAGGCCGTTTCCTCAAACGACAGCTTTAAATCTACTGCTAATGGTCAATAATATTCACAAGGACTGCAGGGCTGTAAATGAATCATGCCCTCAAAAAATATCCTGGGGTAGGGAATGGCCATAAAAATCCAAACGGGGCAAATTTTTCAAGAAGCCAATTTGAAGTTGTGAGTTTAGCTCAATCTTAAAAAAACATGAAAAGGACATTGATAAACGCAAAACATCAGGAATTACTAGACGCAGGCAAATCCAATCTACACAAAGGTATCACCTCACACCAGTCAGAATGACCATCAGCAAAAAGTCAACAAACAGTAGATGTTGAAGAAGTTGTGGAGAATAGCGTAACCTCTCGGTCTAAGTGGGATGTAAACTGGTAACAGCCAATAATAGGAACAGAATGGCAGTGCGTTTAAAGGTAAAAATTGAGTCACCATATGATCCGGAAGGCCCACTATTGGTCCTGTCACCTGTAAAAGCCAGAATCAAAAAGACACGGGATGGAGAATCGTGTACTGCAGCAGTATTTACAACAGCCAAAACATGGAAGCAAACAAAATGTCCATCAACAGATAAATGGACAAAGAAGAAGTGGTATACGTACCGAATGGAATACTAGACTCAGGAAAAAAAAATGAACAGTGCCGTTTTCAGGACTACAGATGAGCCTAGAAATAATCATATTAGGTTAAGTAAGTCAAAAGGGAATGACAAATATCCTATGATATCATTTATACATGTTATCCTAAGACTGCTACCAATGAACATATTTCCACCAAGAAAGACAACACACACTTATAAAACAAACTAATGGTTCACCAAAATGAAAGGTGGGAGGATGGATAAATTAGGATTATGGGGCTAACATACATATACTAATGTATGTTCAATGTATAGAAACATAAAACATATAAACTATATGAATTATATAATCACCAATACATATAAAATATATAATGAGAAAACACCTACCAAATACCAAGGGAGGTCTACTCAACATTCTGTGTGACATACATGGTAACAGGATCCGAAGATGAACAGACATATGTATGAATCATTGAGCAGATTCTGTACAGCCAGGCAATCACAACACTCTAATCAAAATTACTCCGATAAGAAATATAAAATAAATTTAAAAAAACAAACATTACTAAGGAGACATAAACTTCTGGGGGCTTGTCCCAGCACATTCCCCTCTAATTTACAACCTCGGAACACAACCTCCAGGAAGACTCTGTTATCCTAGTAACAAGAGGTGAGAACGTAATAATGCTGCCGCCTTGTGGCTGTTTCCCACAACAGCAGCTTTAAACCCAGTGCTAATGGTTGCTTAATAGTCACAAGGACTGCAGGGCTGTAAATGACAGCTGCCCACAAAAAATGCCCTGGGGTAGGGAATAGGCAAGGAAATTCAACACATGACAAATTTTTGAAGAAGGCAATATGAAGAGGGAAGTTGTACTCACTCTTTAAAAAAAAGGAAAAGAAAAAAAAAGGGCATGCCTAAAGCTCAGTATACGGAATTATTAGCCACATGCAAATCCAACCTCCAAAAAGATTTCAGCTCACACCAGTGAAATGTCCATCAGCTAAAAGTCTACAAACTATAAATGCTGAAGGGGTTTTAGAGAACTCTGTACCTTCTAGCTGCTGGTGGGATGTAATTGGTAACAGCGCTAACGAACACTGAATGGAGCTGCTTTAAAAGGTAAAAATTGAGCTACCACATGATGCGGCAGGGCACCTTTTGGGCCTATAACCGAAGACCACCAGAATCGGAAAGACAGAGGCAGGCAAATGTGCACTGCAGCAATATTGAAATAGCCAAGACATGGAAGCAAAAATAAGGTCCATAAACAGATGAATGGACAGAGAAGACGTGGTATATGGACAGAATGGAATATCAGTAACGAAAAACAATAAAAGAACGGCATAGGCAGCACCACAGATGAGCCTAGAGATAATCACGCAACGTGAAGTAAGTCAGAATGCGAAAGACAAATGTCCTATGATATCACTTACGTTATCTGAAAATTCATAAAAATGAACATATTTCCATAGAGAAAGACAATCTCAGATTGAGATTAAGACAAACTTATGGTTAAGCCAATGAAAAGGTGTGAGGAATGGATAAATTAGGATACTGGGGTTAACACACATATACTAATACATATAAAATATATATATAATCCCCAAAGACCTATGGAATAGCAAGTGTGGTCTACTCAACACTCTGTAATAACCGACATGGAAAAGGACCCAAAGATCAATACATGTATGTATATGTGTAAATGAACAAGGTTCTGTACACCTAGAACAAAAGACCTTTTTCAATCAAATTTGCTTGATAAAAACTACAACTTAAAGACACAAACAAGAATTAAGGAGGCTAAAACTTATGGGGGTTTGTCCTGGCACATTCCACTCTAATCTGCAACCTCAAAGCACAACTTGCAGCAAGGTTCTGTTTCCCTAGCAAGCAGAGTTGGCAACGTAGAAATGCTGCCACCCTAAGGCCGTTTCCTCAAACAACAGCTTTAAATCTACTGCTAATGGTCAATAATATTCACAAGGACTACAGGGCTGTAAATGACTCATGCCCTCAAAAACTATCCTGGGGTAGGGAATGGCCATAAAAATCCAAACGGGGCAAATTTTTCAAGAAGCCAATTTGAAGTTGGGAGTTTAGCTCAATATTAAGAAAACATGAAAAGGACATTGATAAACGCAAAACATCGGGAATTACTAGACGCAGGCAAATCCAATCTACACAAAGGTATCACCTCACACCAGTCACAGTGACCATCAGCAAAAAGTCAACAAACGATAGATGTTGAAGAAGTTGTGGAGAATAGCGTAACCTCTCGGTCTAAGTGGGATGTAAACTGGTAACAGCCAATAATAGGAACAGAATGGCAGTGCGTTTAAAGGTAAAAATTGAGTCACCATATGATCCGGAAGGCCCACTATTGGTCCTGTCACCTGTAAAAGCCAGAATCAAAAAGACACGGGATGGAGAATCGTGTACTGCAGCAGTATTTACAACAGCCAAAACATGGAAGCAAACAAAATGTCCATCAACAGATAAATGGACAAAGAAGAAGTGGTATACGTACCGAATGGAATACTAGACTCAGGAAAAAAAAATGAACAGTGCCGTTTTCAGGACTACAGATGAGCCTAGAAATAATCATATTAGGTTAAGTAAGTCAAAAGGGAATGACAAATATCCTATGATATCATTTATACATGTTATCCTAAGATTGCTACCAATGAACATATTTCCACAGAAAAAGACACTCACAGACTTATAAAACAAACGAATGGTTAGCCAAAATGAAAGTTGGGAGGATGGATAAATTAGGACTATGGGGCTAACATACATATACTAATGTATGTTAAACGTATATAAACATAAAACATATAAACTATATGAATTATAGAATCACCAATACATATAAAATATATAATGACAAAACACCTACCAAATACCAAGGGAGGTCTACTCAACATTCTGTAAAACATACATGGTAACAGAATCCAAAGATGAACAGACATATGTAGGAATTATTGAGCAGATTCTGGACAGCCACACAATCACAACACTCTAATCAAATTTACTCCAATAAGAAATAGAAATTAAATTTAAAAAACAAACAAAAGTAAGGAGACATAAACTTTTGGGGGCTTGTCCCAGCACATTCCCCTCTAATTTACAACCTCGGAACACTACGTCCAGGAAGACTCTGTTGCCCTAAAACCAAAAGTTGAGAACGTAATAATGCTGCCGCCTTGTGGCTGTTTCCCACAACAGCAGCTTTAAACCCAGTGCTAGTGGTTGCTTAATAGTCACAAGGATTGCAGGGCTGAAAATGACACCTGCCCTCAAAAAATGCCCTGCTGGAGGGAATAGGCAAGAAAATTCAACACATGACAAATTTTTCAAGAAGTCAATATGAAGAGGGAAGTTGTACTCACTCTTTAAAAAAAAGGAAAAGAAAAAAATGGACACGCCTAAAGCTCAGTATAAGGAATTATTAGCCACATGCAAAGCCAACCTCCAAAAAGGTTTCAGCTCACACCAGTCAAATGACCATCAGCAGAAAGTCTACAGACTATACATGCTGAAGGGGATTTAGAGAACTGTGTACCATCTAGCTGCTGGTGGGATGTAATGGGTAACAGCACTAACGAAAACTGAATGGAGCTACTTTAAAAGGTAAAAATTGAGCTACCATATGATGCGGCAGGGCACCTTTTGGGCCTATAACCTAAGACCACCAGAATCGGAAAGACAGAGGCAGGCAAATGTGCACTGCAGCAATATTGAAATAGCCAAGATATGGAAGCAAAAAACGGTCCAAAAACAAATGAATGGACAAAGGAAAAGTGGTATACGGACAGAATGGAATAGTAACCTCGGTAAAAAAATGAACAATGCCATTTTGAGGAATACAGATGAGCCTAGAAATGACATATTAGGTTAAGTAAGTCAAAAGGGAATGACAAATATCCTATGATATCATTTATACATGTTATCCTAAGACTGCTACCAATGAACACATTTCCACAAAAAAAGACAACACACACTTATACAACAAACTAATGGTTAACCAAAATGAAAGGTGGGAGGATGGATAAATTAGGATTAGGGGGCTAACATACATATACTAATGTATGTTAAATGTATATAAACATATAATATATAAACTCTATGAATTATATAATCACCAATACATATAAAGTATATAATGAGAAAACACCTACCAAATACCGAGGGAGGTCTACTCAACATTCTGAATATCATACATGGTAACAGGATCCGAAGATGAACAGACATATATATGAATGATTGAGCACATTCTGTACAGCCAGACAATCACAACACTCTAATCAAAATTACTCTGATAAGAAATATAAATTAAATTTAAAAAAACAATCATTACTAAGGTTACATAAACTTCTGGGGGCTTGTCCCAGCACATTCCCCTCTAATTTACAGCCTCGGAACACTACTTCCAGGAAGATTTTGTTACCCTAGTAACAAGAGGTGAGAATGTAATAATGCTGCCGCCTTGTGGCTGTTTCCCACAACAGCAGCTTTAAACCCAGTGCTAATGGTTGCTTAATAGTCACAAGGACTGCAGGGCTGTAAATGACAGCTGCCCACAAAAAATGCCCTGGGGTAGGGAATAGGCAAGGAAATTCAACACATGACAAATTTTTGAAGACGGCAATATGAAGAGGGAAGTTGTACTCAATCTTTAAAAAAAAGGAGAAGAACAAAAAAGGGCATGCCTAAAGCTCAGTATAAGGAATTATTAGCCACATGCAAATCCAACCTCCAAAAAGATTTCAGCTCACACCAGTGAAATGACCATCAGCAAAAAGTCTACAAACTATAAATGCTGAAGTGGTTTTAGAGAACTCTGTACCTTCTAGCTGCTGGTGGGATGTAATGGGTAACAGCACTAATGAAAACTGAATGGAGCTGCTTTAAAAGGTAAAAATTGAGCTACCATATGATGCGGCAGGGCACCTTTTGGGCCTATAACCTAAGACCACCAGAATCGGAAAGACAGAGGCAGGCAAATGTGCACTGCAGCAATATTGAAATAGCCAAGACATGGAAGCAAAAATAAGGTCCATAAACAGATGAATGGACAAAGAAGAAGTGGTATATGGACAGAATGGAATATCAGTCACGAAAAAAATAAAAGAATGGCATATGCAGCACCACAGATGAGCCTAGAGATAATCACACAACGTGAACTAAGTCAGAATGCAAAAGACAAATGTCCTATGATATCACTTATGTTATCTGAAAATTCATAAAAATGAACATATTTCCATAGAGAAAGACAATCTCAGATTGAGAAGACAAACTTATGGTTAAGCCAAAGAAAAGGTGTGAGGAATGGATAAATTAGGATACTGGGGTTAACACACATATACTACTACATATAAAATATATAATCCCCAAAGACCTATGGAATAGCAAGTGTGGTCTACTCAACACTCTGTAATAACTGACATGGAAAAGGACCCAAAGATCAATAGATGTATGTATATGTGTAAATGAACAAGGTTCTGTACACCTAGAACAAAAGACATTTTTCAATCAAATTTGCTTGACAAAAACTACAACTTGAAGACACAAACAAGAATTAAGGAGGCTAAAACTTATGGGGGTTTGTCCTGGCACATTCCACTCTAATCTGCAACCTCAAAGCACAACTTGCAGCAAGGTTCTGTTTCCCTAGCAAGCAGAGTTGGCAATGTAGAAATGCTGCCACCCTAAGGCCGTTTCCTCAAACGACAGCTTTAAATCTACTGCTAATGGTCAATAATATTTACAAGGAATCATGCCCTCAAAAAATATCCTGGGGTAGGGAATGGCCATAAAAATCCAAACGGGGCAAATTTTTCAAGAAGCCAATTTGAAGTTGTGAGTTTAGCTCAATCTTAAAAAAACATGAAAAGGACATTGATAAAGGCAAAACATCAGGAATTACTAGACGCAGGCAAATCCAATCTACACAAAGGTATCACCTCACACCAGTCAGAATGACCATCAGCAAAAAGTCAACAAACAATAGATGTTGAAGAAGTTGTGGAGAATAGCGTAACCTCTCGGTCTAAGTGGGATGTAAACTGGTAACAGCCAATAATAGGAACAGAATGGCAGTGCGTTTAAAGGTAAAAATTGAGTCACCATATGATCCGGAAGGCCCACTATTGGTCCTGTCACCTGTAAAAGCCAGAATCAAAAAGACACGGGATGGAGAAGCGTGTACTGCAGCAGTATTTACAACAGCCAAAACATGGAAGCAAACAAAATGTCCATCAACAGATAAATGGACAAAGAAGAAGTGGTATACGTACCGAATGGAATACTAGACTCAGGAAAAAAAAAATGAACAGTGCCGTTTTCAGGACTACAGATGAGCCTAGAAATAATCATATTAGGTTAAGTAAGTCAAAAGGGAATGACAAATATCCTATGATATCATTTATACATGTTATCCTAAGATTGCTACCAATGAACATATTTCCACAGAAAAAGACACTCACAGACTTATAAAACAAACGAATGGTTAGCCAAAATGAAAGTTGGGAGGATGGATAAGTTAGGACTATGGGGCTAACATACATATACTAATGTATGTTAAATGTATATAAACATAAACCATATAAACTATATGAATTATAGAATCACCAATACATATAAAATATATAATGACAAAACACCTACCAAATACCAAGGGAGGTCTACTCAACATTCTGTAAAACATACATGGTAACAGGATCCAAAGATGAACAGACATATGTAGGAATTATTGAGCAGATTCTGGACAGCCACACAATCACAACACTCTAATCAAATTTACTCCAATAAGAAATAGAAATTAAATTTAAAAAACAAACAAAAGTAAGGAGACATAAACTTTTGGGGGCTTGTCCCAGCACATTCCCCTCTAATTTACAACCTCGGAACACTACGTCCAGGAAGACTCTGTTGCCCTAAAACCAAAAGTTGAGAACGTAATAATGCTGCCGCCTTGTGGCTGTTTCCCACAACAGCAGCTTTAAACCCAGTGCTAGTGGTTGCTTAATAGTCACAAGGATTGCAGGGCTGAAAATGACACCTGCCCTCAAAAAATGCCCTGGTGGAGGGAATAGGCAAGAAAATTCAACACATGACACATTTTTCAAGAAGTCAATATGAAGAGGGAAGTTGTACTCACTCTTTAAAAAAAAGGAAAAGAAAAAAATGGACACGCCTAAAGCTCAGTATAAGGAATTATTAGCCACATGCAAAGCCAACCTCCAAAAAGGTTTCAGCTCACACCAGTCAAATGACCATCAGCAGAAAGTCTACAGACTATACATGCTGAAGGGGATTTAGAGAACTGTGTACCATCTAGCTGCTGGTGGGATGTAATGGGTAACAGCACTAACGAAAACTGAATGGAGCTACTTTAAAAGGTAAAAATTGAGCTACCATATGATGCGGCAGGGCACCTTTTGGGCCTATAACCTAAGACCACCAGAATCGGAAAGACAGAGGCAGGCAAATGTGCACTGCAGCAATATTGAAATAGCCAAGATATGGAAGCAAAAAACGGTCCAAAAACAAATGAATGGACAAAGGAAAAGTGGTATACGGACAGAATGGAATAGTAACCTCGGTAAAAAAATGAACAATGCCATTTTGAGGAATACAGATGAGCCTAGAAATGACATATTAGGTTAAGTAAGTCAAAAGGGAATGACAAATATCCTATGATATCATTTATACATGTTATCCTAAGACTGCTACCAATGAACACATTTCCACAAAAAAAGACAACACACACTTATACAACAAACTAATGGTTAACCAAAATGAAAGGTGGGAGGATGGATAAATTAGGATTAGGGGGCTAACATACATATACTAATGTATGTTAAATGTATATAAACATATAATATATAAACTCTATGAATTATATAATCACCAATACATATAAAGTATATAATGAGAAAACACCTACCAAATACCGAGGGAGGTCTACTCAACATTCTGAATATCATACATGGTAACAGGATCCGAAGATGAACAGACATATATATGAATGATTGAGCACATTCTGTACAGCCAGACAATCACAACACTCTAATCAAAATTACTCTGATAAGAAATATAAATTAAATTTAAAAAAACAAACATTACTAAGGAGACATAAACTTCTGGGGGCTTGTCCCAGCACATTCCCCTCTAATTTACAGCCTCGGAACACTACTTCCAGGAAGATTTTGTTACCCTAGTAACAAGAGGTGAGAATGTAATAATGCTGCCGCCTTGTGGCTGTTTCCCACAACAGCAGCTTTAAACCCAGTGCTAATGGTTGCTTAATAGTCACAAGGACTGCAGGGCTGTAAATGACAGCTGCCCACAAAAAATGCCCTGGGGTAGGGAATAGGCAAGGAAATTCAACACATGACAAATTTTTGAAGACGGCAATATGAAGAGGGAAGTTGTACTCAATCTTTAAAAAAAAGGAGAAGAACAAAAAAGGGCATGCCTAAAGCTCAGTATAAGGAATTATTAGCCACATGCAAATCCAACCTCCAAAAAGATTTCAGCTCACACCAGTGAAATGACCATCAGCAAAAAGTCTACAAACTATAAATGCTGAAGTGGTTTTAGAGAACTCTGTACCTTCTAGCTGCTGGTGGGATGTAATGGGTAACAGCACTAATGAAAACTGAATGGAGCTGCTTTAAAAGGTAAAAATTGAGCTACCATATGATGCGGCAGGGCACCTTTTGGGCCTATAACCTAAGACCACCAGAATCGGAAAGACAGAGGCAGGCAAATGTGCACTGCAGCAATATTGAAATAGCCAAGACATGGAAGCAAAAATAAGGTCCATAAACAGATGAATGGACAAAGAAGAAGTGGTATATGGACAGAATGGAATATCAGTCACGAAAAAAATAAAAGAATGGCATATGCAGCACCACAGATGAGCCTAGAGATAATCACACAACGTGAAGTCAGAATGCAAAAGACAAATGTCCTATGATATCACTTATGTTATCTGAAAATTCATAAAAATGAACATATTTCCATAGAGAAAGACAATCTCAGATTGAGAAGACAAACTTATGGTTAAGCCAAAGAAAAGGTGTGAGGAATGGATAAATTAGGATACTGGGGTTAACACACATATACTACTACATATAAAATATATAATCCCCAAAGACCTATGGAATAGCAAGTGTGGTCTACTCAACACTCTGTAATAACTGACATGGAAAAGGACCCAAAGATCAATAGATGTATGTATATGTGTAAATGAACAAGGTTCTGTACACCTAGAACAAAAGACATTTTTCAATCAAATTTGCTTGACAAAAACTACAACTTGAAGACACAAACAAGAATTAAGGAGGCTAAAACTTATGGGGGTTTGTCCTGGCACATTCCACTCTAATCTGCAACCTCAAAGCACAACTTGCAGCAAGGTTCTGTTTCCCTAGCAAGCAGAGTTGGCAATGTAGAAATGCTGCCACCCTAAGGCCGTTTCCTCAAACGACAGCTTTAAATCTACTGCTAATGGTCAATAATATTTACAAGGAATCATGGCCTCAAAAAATATCCTGGGGTAGGGAATGGCCATAAAAATCCAAACGGGGCAAATTTTTCAAGAAGCCAATTTGAAGTTGTGAGTTTAGCTCAATCTTAAAAAAACATGAAAAGGACATTGATAAACGCAAAACATCAGGAATTACTAGACGCAGGCAAATCCAATCTACACAAAGGTATCACCTCACACCAGTCAGAATGACCATCAGCAAAAAGTCAACAAACAATAGATGTTGAAGAAGTTGTGGAGAATAGCGTAACCTCTCGGTCTAAGTGGGATGTAAACTGGTAACAGCCAATAATAGGAACAGAATGGCAGTGCGTTTAAAGGTAAAAATTGAGTCACCATATGATCCGGAAGGCCCACTATTGGTCCTGTCACCTGTAAAAGCCAGAATCAAAAAGACACGGGATGGAGAATCGTGTACTGCAGCAGTATTTACAACAGCCAAAACATGGAAGCAAACAAAATGTCCATCAACAGATAAATGGACAAAGAAGAAGTGGTATACGTACCGAATGGAATACTAGACTCAGGAAAAAAAAATGAACAGTGCCGTTTTCAGGACTACAGATGAGCCTAGAAATAATCATATTAGGTTAAGTAAGTCAAAAGGGAATGACAAATATCCTATGATATCATTTATACATGTTATCCTAAGATTGCTACCAATGAACATATTTCCACAGAAAAAGACACTCACAGACTTATAAAACAAACGAATGGTTAGCCAAAATGAAAGTTGGGAGGATGGATAAATTAGGACTATGGGGCTAACATACATATACTAATGTATGTTAAACGTATATAAACATAAACCATATAAACTATATGAATTATAGAATCACCAATACATATAAAATATATAATGACAAAACACCTACCAAATACCAAGGGAGGTCTACTCAACATTCTGTAAAACATACATGGTAACAGGATCCAAAGATGAACAGACATATGTAGGAATTATTGAGCAGATTCTGGACAGCCACACAATCACAACACTCTAATCAAATTTACTCCAATAAGAAATAGAAATTAAATTTAAAAAACAAACAAAAGTAAGGAGACATAAACTTTTGGGGGCTTGTCCCAGCACATTCCCCTCTAATTTACAACCTCGGAACACTACGTCCAGGAAGACTCTGTTGCCCTAAAACCAAAAGTTGAGAACGTAATAATGCTGCCGCCTTGTGGCTGTTTCGCACAACAGCAGCTTTAAACCCAGTGCTAGTGGTTGCTTAATAGTCACAAGGATTGCAGGGCTGAAAATGACACCTGCCCTCAAAAAATGCCCTGCTGGAGGGAATAGGCAAGAAAATTCAACACATGACACATTTTTCAAGAAGTCAATATGAAGAGGGAAGTTGTACTCACTCTTTAAAAAAAAGGAAAAGAAAAAAATGGACACGCCTAAAGCTCAGTATAAGGAATTATTAGCCACATGCAAAGCCAACCTCCAAAAAGGTTTCAGCTCACACCAGTCAAATGACCATCAGCAGAAAGTCTACAGACTATACATGCTGAAGGGGATTTAGAGAACTGTGTACCATCTAGCTGCTGGTGGGATGTAATGGGTAACAGCACTAACGAAAACTGAATGGAGCTACTTTAAAAGGTAAAAATTGAGCTACCATATGATGCGGCAGGGCACCTTTTGGGCCTATAACCTAAGACCACCAGAATCGGAAAGACAGAGGCAGGCAAATGTGCACTGCAGCAATATTGAAATAGCCAAGATATGGAAGCAAAAAACGGTCCAAAAACAAATGAATGGACAAAGGAAAAGTGGTATACGGACAGAATGGAATAGTAACCTCGGTAAAAAAATGAACAATGCCATTTTGAGGAATACAGATGAGCCTAGAAATGACATATTAGGTTAAGTAAGTCAAAAGGGAATGACAAATATCCTATGATATCATTTATACATGTTATCCTAAGACTGCTACCAATGAACACATTTCCACAAAAAAAGACAACACACACTTATACAACAAACTAATGGTTAACCAAAATGAAAGGTGGGAGGATGGATAAATTAGGATTAGGGGGCTAACATACATATACTAATGTATGTTAAATGTATATAAACATATAATATATAAACTCTATGAATTATATAATCACCAATACATATAAAGTATATAATGAGAAAACACCTACCAAATACCGAGGGAGGTCTACTCAACATTCTGAATATCATACATGGTAACAGGATCCGAAGATGAACAGACATATATATGAATGATTGAGCACATTCTGTACAGCCAGACAATCACAACACTCTAATCAAAATTACTCTGATAAGAAATATAAATTAAATTTAAAAAAACAAACATTACTAAGGAGACATAAACTTCTGGGGGCTTGTCCCAGCACATTCCCCTCTAATTTACAGCCTCGGAACACTACTTCCAGGAAGATTTTGTTACCCTAGTAACAAGAGGTGAGAATGTAATAATGCTGCCGCCTTGTGGCTGTTTCCCACAACAGCAGCTTTAAACCCAGTGCTAATGGTTGCTTAATAGTCACAAGGACTGCAGGGCTGTAAATGACAGCTGCCCACAAAAAATGCCCTGGGGTAGGGAATAGGCAAGGAAATTCAACACATGACAAATTTTTGAAGACGGCAATATGAAGAGGGAAGTTGTACTCAACCTTTAAAAAAAAGGAGAAGAACAAAAAAGGGCATGCCTAAAGCTCAGTATAAGGAATTATTAGCCACATGCAAATCCAACCTCCAAAAAGATTTCAGCTCACACCAGTGAAATGACCATCAGCAAAAAGTCTACAAACTATAAATGCTGAAGTGGTTTTAGAGAACTCTGTACCTTCTAGCTGCTGGTGGGATGTAATGGGTAACAGCACTAATGAAAACTGAATGGAGCTGCTTTAAAAGGTAAAAATTGAGCTACCATATGATGCGGCAGGGCACCTTTTGGGCCTATAACCTAAGACCACCAGAATCGGAAAGACAGAGGCAGGCAAATGTGCACTGCAGCAATATTGAAATAGCCAAGACATGGAAGCAAAAATAAGGTCCATAAACAGATGAATGGACAAAGAAGAAGTGGTATATGGACAGAATGGAATATCAGTCACGAAAAAAATAAAAGAATGGCATATGCAGCACCACAGATGAGCCTAGAGATAATCACACAACGTGAACTAAGTCAGAATGCAAAAGACAAATGTCCTATGATATCACTTATGTTATCTGAAAATTCATAAAAATGAACATATTTCCATAGAGAAAGACAATCTCAGATTGAGAAGACAAACTTATGGTTAAGCCAAAGAAAAGGTGTGAGGAATGGATAAATTAGGATACTGGGGTTAACACACATATACTACTACATATAAAATATATAATCCCCAAAGACCTATGGAATAGCAAGTGTGGTCTACTCAACACTCTGTAATAACTGACATGGAAAAGGACCCAAAGATCAATAGATGTATGTATATGTGTAAATGCACAAGGTTCTGTACACCTAGAACAAAAGACATTTTTCAATCAAATTTGCTTGACAAAAACTACAACTTGAAGACACAAACAAGAATTAAGGAGGCTAAAACTTATGGGGGTTTGTCCTGGCACATTCCACTCTAATCTGCAACCTCAAAGCACAACTTGCAGCAAGGTTCTGTTTCCCTAGCAAGCAGAGTTGGCAATGTAGAAATGCTGCCACCCTAAGGCCGTTTCCTCAAACGACAGCTTTAAATCTACTGCTAATGGTCAATAATATTCACAAGGACTGCAGGGCTGTAAATGAATCATGCCCTCAAAAAATATCCTGGGGTAGGGAATGGCCATAAAAATCCAAACGGGGCAAATTTTTCAAGAAGCCAATTTGAAGTTGTGAGTTTAGCTCAATCTTAAAAAAACATGAAAAGGACATTGATAAACGCAAAACATCAGGAATTACTAGACGCAGGCAAATCCAATCTACACAAAGGTATCACCTCACACCAGTCAGAATGACCATCAGCAAAAAGTCAACAAACAATAGATGTTGAAGAAGTTGTGGAGAATAGCGTAACCTCTCGGTCTAAGTGGGATGTAAACTGGTAACAGCCAATAATAGGAACAGAATGGCAGTGCGTTTAAAGGTAAAAATTGAGTCACCATATGATCCGGAAGGCCCACTATTGGTCCTGTCACCTGTAAAAGCCAGAATCAAAAAGACACGGGATGGAGAAGCGTGTACTGCAGCAGTATTTACAACAGCCAAAACATGGAAGCAAACAAAATGTCCATCAACAGATAAATGGACAAAGAAGAAGTGGTATACGTACCGAATGGAATACTAGACTCAGGAAAAAAAAATGAACAGTGCCGTTTTCAGGACTACAGATGAGCCTAGAAATAATCATATTAGGTTAAGTAAGTCAAAAGGGAATGACAAATATCCTATGATATCATTTATACATGTTATCCTAAGATTGCTACCAATGAACATATTTCCACAGAAAAAGACACTCACAGACTTATAAAACAAACGAATGGTTAGCCAAAATGAAAGTTGGGAGGATGGATAAATTAGGACTATGGGGCTAACATACATATACTAATGTATGTTAAACGTATATAAACATAAACCATATAAACTATATGAATTATAGAATCACCAATACATATAAAATATATAATGACAAAACACCTACCAAATACCAAGGGAGGTCTACTCAACATTCTGTAAAACATACATGGTAACAGGATCCAAAGATGAACAGACATATGTAGGAATTATTGAGCAGATTCTGGACAGCCACACAATCACAACACTCTAATCAAATTTACTCCAATAAGAAATAGAAATTAAATTTAAAAAACAAACAAAAGTAAGGAGACATAAACTTTTGGGGGCTTGTCCCAGCACATTCCCCTCTAATTTACAACCTCGGAACACTACGTCCAGGAAGACTCTGTTGCCCTAAAACCAAAAGTTGAGAACGTAATAATGCTGCCGCCTTGTGGCTGTTTCCCACAACAGCAGCTTTAAACCCAGTGCTAGTGGTTGCTTAATAGTCACAAGGATTGCAGGGCTGAAAATGACACCTGCCCTCAAAAAATGCCCTGGTGGAGGGAATAGGCAAGAAAATTCAACACATGACACATTTTTCAAGAAGTCAATATGAAGAGGGAAGTTGTACTCACTCTTTAAAAAAAAGGAAAAGAAAAAAATGGACACGCCTAAAGCTCAGTATAAGGAATTATTAGCCACATGCAAAGCCAACCTCCAAAAAGGTTTCAGCTCACACCAGTCAAATGACCATCAGCAGAAAGTCTACAGACTATACATGCTGAAGGGGATTTAGAGAACTGTGTACCATCTAGCTGCTGGTGGGATGTAATGGGTAACAGCACTAACGAAAACTGAATGGAGCTACTTTAAAAGGTAAAAATTGAGCTACCATATGATGCGGCAGGGCACCTTTTGGGCCTATAACCTAAGACCACCAGAATCGGAAAGACAGAGGCAGGCAAATGTGCACTGCAGCAATATTGAAATAGCCAAGATATGGAAGCAAAAAACGGTCCAAAAACAAATGAATGGACAAAGGAAAAGTGGTATACGGACAGAATGGAATAGTAACCTCGGTAAAAAAATGAACAATGCCATTTTGAGGAATACAGATGAGCCTAGAAATGACATATTAGGTTAAGTAAGTCAAAAGGGAATGACAAATATCCTATGATATCATTTATACATGTTATCCTAAGACTGCTACCAATGAACACATTTCCACAAAAAAAGACAACACACACTTATACAACAAACTAATGGTTAACCAAAATGAAAGGTGGGAGGATGGATAAATTAGGATTAGGGGGCTAACATACATATACTAATGTATGTTAAATGTATATAAACATATAATATATAAACTCTATGAATTATATAATCACCAATACATATAAAGTATATAATGAGAAAACACCTACCAAATACCGAGGGAGGTCTACTCAACATTCTGAATATCATACATGGTAACAGGATCCGAAGATGAACAGACATATATATGAATGATTGAGCACATTCTGTACAGCCAGACAATCACAACACTCTAATCAAAATTACTCTGATAAGAAATATAAATTAAATTTAAAAAAACAAACATTACTAAGGAGACATAAACTTCTGGGGGCTTGTCCCAGCACATTCCCCTCTAATTTACAGCCTCGGAACACTACTTCCAGGAAGATTTTGTTACCCTAGTAACAAGAGGTGAGAATGTAATAATGCTGCCGCCTTGTGGCTGTTTCCCACAACAGCAGCTTTAAACCCAGTGCTAATGGTTGCTTAATAGTCACAAGGACTGCAGGGCTGTAAATGACAGCTGCCCACAAAAAATGCCCTGGGGTAGGGAATAGGCAAGGAAATTCAACACATGACAAATTTTTGAAGACGGCAATATGAAGAGGGAAGTTGTACTCAACCTTTAAAAAAAAGGAGAAGAACAAAAAAGGGCATGCCTAAAGCTCAGTATAAGGAATTATTAGCCACATGCAAATCCAACCTCCAAAAAGATTTCAGCTCACACCAGTGAAATGACCATCAGCAAAAAGTCTACAAACTATAAATGCTGAAGTGGTTTTAGAGAACTCTGTACCTTCTAGCTGCTGGTGGGATGTAATGGGTAACAGCACTAATGAAAACTGAATGGAGCTGCTTTAAAAGGTAAAAATTGAGCTACCATATGATGCGGCAGGGCACCTTTTGGGCCTATAACCTAAGACCACCAGAATCGGAAAGACAGAGGCAGGCAAATGTGCACTGCAGCAATATTGAAATAGCCAAGACATGGAAGCAAAAATAAGGTCCATAAACAGATGAATGGACAAAGAAGAAGTGGTATATGGACAGAATGGAATATCAGTCACGAAAAAAATAAAAGAATGGCATATGCAGCACGACAGATGAGCCTAGAGATAATCACACAACGTGAACTAAGTCAGAATGCAAAAGACAAATGTCCTATGATATCACTTATGTTATCTGAAAATTCATAAAAATGAACATATTTCCATAGAGAAAGACAATCTCAGATTGAGAAGACAAACTTATGGTTAAGCCAAAGAAAAGGTGTGAGGAATGGATAAATTAGGATACTGGGGTTAACACACATATACTACTACATATAAAATATATAATCCCCAAAGACCTATGGAATAGCAAGTGTGGTCTACTCAACACTCTGTAATAACTGACATGGAAAAGGACCCAAAGATCAATAGATGTATGTATATGTGTAAATGCACAAGGTTCTGTACACCTAGAACAAAAGACATTTTTCAATCAAATTTGCTTGACAAAAACTACAACTTGAAGACACAAACAAGAATTAAGGAGGCTAAAACTTATGGGGGTTTGTCCTGGCACATTCCACTCTAATCTGCAACCTCAAAGCACAACTTGCAGCAAGGTTCTGTTTCCCTAGCAAGCAGAGTTGGCAATGTAGAAATGCTGCCACCCTAAGGCCGTTTCCTCAAACGACAGCTTTAAATCTACTGCTAATGGTCAATAATATTCACAAGGACTGCAGGGCTGTAAATGAATCATGCCCTCAAAAAATATCCTGGGGTAGGGAATGGCCATAAAAATCCAAACGGGGCAAATTTTTCAAGAAGCCAATTTGAAGTTGTGAGTTTAGCTCAATCTTAAAAAAACATGAAAAGGACATTGATAAACGCAAAACATCAGGAATTACTAGACGCAGGCAAATCCAATCTACACAAAGGTATCACCTCACACCAGTCAGAATGACCATCAGCAAAAAGTCAACAAACAATAGATGTTGAAGAAGTTGTGGAGAATAGCGTAACCTCTCGGTCTAAGTGGGATGTAAACTGGTAACAGCCAATAATAGGAACAGAATGGCAGTGCGTTTAAAGGTAAAAATTGAGTCACCATATGATCCGGAAGGCCCACTATTGGTCCTGTCACCTGTAAAAGCCAGAATCAAAAAGACACGGGATGGAGAAGCGTGTACTGCAGCAGTATTTACAACAGCCAAAACATGGAAGCAAACAAAATGTCCATCAACAGATAAATGGACAAAGAAGAAGTGGTATACGTACCGAATGGAATACTAGACTCAGGAAAAAAAAATGAACAGTGCCGTTTTCAGGACTACAGATGAGCCTAGAAATAATCATATTAGGTTAAGTAAGTCAAAAGGGAATGACAAATATCCTATGATATCATTTATACATGTTATCCTAAGATTGCTACCAATGAACATATTTCCACAGAAAAAGACACTCACAGACTTATAAAACAAACGAATGGTTAGCCAAAATGAAAGTTGGGAGGATGGATAAATTAGGACTATGGGGCTAACATACATATACTAATGTATGTTAAACGTATATAAACATAAACCATATAAACTATATGAATTATAGAATCACCAATACATATAAAATATATAATGACAAAACACCTACCAAATACCAAGGGAGGTCTACTCAACATTCTGTAAAACATACATGGTAACAGGATCCAAAGATGAACAGACATATGTAGGAATTATTGAGCAGATTCTGGACAGCCACACAATCACAACACTCTAATCAAATTTACTCCAATAAGAAATAGAAATTAAATTTAAAAAACAAACAAAAGTAAGGAGACATAAACTTTTGGGGGCTTGTCCCAGCACATTCCCCTCTAATTTACAACCTCGGAACACTACGTCCAGGAAGACTCTGTTGCCCTAAAACCAAAAGTTGAGAACGTAATAATGCTGCCGCCTTGTGGCTGTTTCCCACAACAGCAGCTTTAAACCCAGTGCTAGTGGTTGCTTAATAGTCACAAGGATTGCAGGGCTGAAAATGACACCTGCCCTCAAAAAATGCCCTGCTGGAGGGAATAGGCAAGAAAATTCAACACATGACACATTTTTCAAGAAGTCAATATGAAGAGGGAAGTTGTACTCACTCTTTAAAAAAAAGGAAAAGAAAAAAATGGACACGCCTAAAGCTCAGTATAAGGAATTATTAGCCACATGCAAAGCCAACCTCCAAAAAGGTTTCAGCTCACACCAGTCAAATGACCATCAGCAGAAAGTCTACAGACTATACATGCTGAAGGGGATTTAGAGAACTGTGTACCATCTAGCTGCTGGTGGGATGTAATGGGTAACAGCACTAACGAAAACTGAATGGAGCTACTTTAAAAGGTAAAAATTGAGCTACCATATGATGCGGCAGGGCACCTTTTGGGCCTATAACCTAAGACCACCAGAATCGGAAAGACAGAGGCAGGCAAATGTGCACTGCAGCAATATTGAAATAGCCAAGATATGGAAGCAAAAAACGGTCCAAAAACAAATGAATGGACAAAGGAAAAGTGGTATACGGACAGAATGGAATAGTAACCTCGGTAAAAAAATGAACAATGCCATTTTGAGGAATACAGATGAGCCTAGAAATGACATATTAGGTTAAGTAAGTCAAAAGGGAATGACAAATATCCTATGATATCATTTATACATGTTATCCTAAGACTGCTACCAATGAACACATTTCCACAAAAAAAGACAACACACACTTATACAACAAACTAATGGTTAACCAAAATGAAAGGTGGGAGGATAGATAAATTAGGATTAGGGGGCTAACATACATATACTAATGTATGTTAAATGTATATAAACATATAATATATAAACTCTATGAATTATATAATCACCAATACATATAAAGTATATAATGAGAAAACACCTACCAAATACCGAGGGAGGTCTACTCAACATTCTGAATATCATACATGGTAACAGGATCCGAAGATGAACAGACATATATATGAATGATTGAGCACATTCTGTACAGCCAGACAATCACAACACTCTAATCAAAATTACTCTGATAAGAAATATAAATTAAATTTAAAAAAACAAACATTACTAAGGAGACATAAACTTCTGGGGGCTTGTCCCAGCACATTCCCCTCTAATTTACAGCCTCGGAACACTACTTCCAGGAAGATTTTGTTACCCTAGTAACAAGAGGTGAGAATGTAATAATGCTGCCGCCTTGTGGCTGTTTCCCACAACAGCAGCTTTAAACCCAGTGCTAATGGTTGCTTAATAGTCACAAGGACTGCAGGGCTGTAAATGACAGCTGCCCACAAAAAATGCCCTGGGGTAGGGAATAGGCAAGGAAATTCAACACATGACAAATTTTTGAAGACGGCAATATGAAGAGGGAAGTTGTACTCAACCTTTAAAAAAAAGGAGAAGAACAAAAACGGGCATGCCTAAAGCTCAGTATAAGGAATTATTAGCCACATGCAAATCCAACCTCCAAAAAGATTTCAGCTCACACCAGTGAAATGACCATCAGCAAAAAGTCTACAAACTATAAATGCTGAAGTGGTTTTAGAGAACTCTGTACCTTCTAGCTGCTGGTGGGATGTAATGGGTAACAGCACTAATGAAAACTGAATGGAGCTGCTTTAAAAGGTAAAAATTGAGCTACCATATGATGCGGCAGGGCACCTTTTGGGCCTATAACCTAAGACCACCAGAATCGGAAAGACAGAGGCAGGCAAATGTGCACTGCAGCAATATTGAAATAGCCAAGACATGGAAGCAAAAATAAGGTCCATAAACAGATGAATGGACAAAGAAGAAGTGGTATATGGACAGAATGGAATATCAGTCACGAAAAAAATAAAAGAATGGCATATGCAGCACCACAGATGAGCCTAGAGATAATCACACAACGTGAACTAAGTCCGAATGCAAAAGACAAATGTCCTATGATATCACTTATGTTATCTGAAAATTCATAAAAATGAACATATTTCCATAGAGAAAGACAATCTCAGATTGAGAAGACAAACTTATGGTTAAGCCAAAGAAAAGGTGTGAGGAATGGATAAATTAGGATACTGGGGTTAACACACATATACTACTACATATAAAATATATAATCCCCAAAGACCTATGGAATAGCAAGTGTGGTCTACTCAACACTCTGTAATAACTGACATGGAAAAGGACCCAAAGAGCAATAGATGTATGTATATGTGTAAATGAACAAGGTTCTGTACACCTAGAACAAAAGACATTTTTCAATCAAATTTGCTTGACAAAAACTACAACTTGAAGACACAAACAAGAATTAAGGAGGCTAAAACTTATGGGGGTTTGTCCTGGCACATTCCACTCTAATCTGCAACCTCAAAGCACAACTTGCAGCAAGGTTCTGTTTCCCTAGCAAGCAGAGTTGGCAATGTAGAAATGCTGCCACCCTAAGGCCGTTTCCTCAAACGACAGCTTTAAATCTACTGCTAATGGTCAATAATATTCACAAGGACTGCAGGGCTGTAAATGAATCATGCCCTCAAAAAATATCCTGGGGTAGGGAATGGCCATAAAAATCCAAACGGGGCAAATTTTTCAAGAAGCCAATTTGAAGTTGTGAGTTTAGCTCAATCTTAAAAAAACATGAAAAGGACATTGATAAAGGCAAAACATCAGGAATTACTAGACGCAGGCAAATCCAATCTACACAAAGGTATCACCTCACACCAGTCAGAATGACCATCAGCAAAAAGTCAACAAACAATAGATGTTGAAGAAGTTGTGGAGAATAGCGTAACCTCTCGGTCTAAGTGGGATGTAAACTGGTAACAGCCAATAATAGGAACAGAATGGCAGTGCGTTTAAAGGTAAAAATTGAGTAACCATATGATCCGGAAGGCCCACTATTGGGCCTGTCACCTGTAAAAGCCAGAATCAAAAAGACACGGGATGGAGAAGCGTGTACTGCAGCAGTATTTACAACAGCCAAAACATGGAAGCAAACAAAATGTCCATCAACAGATAAATGGACAAAGAAGAAGTGGTATACGTACCGAATGGAATACTAGACTCAGAAAAAAAAATGAACAGTGCCGTTTTCAGGACTACAGATGAGCCTAGAAATAATCATATTAGGTTAAGTAAGTCAAAAGGGAATGACAAATATCCTATGATATCATTTATACATGTTATCCTAAGATTGCTACCAATGAACATATTTCCACAGAAAAAGACACTCACAGACTTATAAAACAAACGAATGGTTAGCCAAAATGAAAGTTGGGAGGATGGATAAATTAGGACTATGGGGCTAACATACATATACTAATGTATGTTAAACGTATATAAACATAAACCATATAAACTATATGAATTATAGAATCACCAATACATATAAAATATATAATGACAAAACACCTACCAAATACCAAGGGAGGTCTACTCAACATTCTGTAAAACATACATGGTAACAGGATCCAAAGATGAACAGACATATGTAGGAATTATTGAGCAGATTCTGGACAGCCACACAATCACAACACTCTAATCAAATTTACTCCAATAAGAAATAGAAATTAAATTTAAAAAACAAACAAAAGTAAGGAGACATAAACTTTTGGGGGCTTGTCCCAGCACATTCCCCTCTAATTTACAACCTCGGAACACTACGTCCAGGAAGACTCTGTTGCCCTAAAACCAAAAGTTGAGAACGTAATAATGCTGCCGCCTTGTGGCTGTTTCCCACAACAGCAGCTTTAAACCCAGTGCTAGTGGTTGCTTAATAGTCACAAGGATTGCAGGGCTGAAAATGACACCTGCCCTCAAAAAATGCCCTGCTGGAGGGAATAGGCAAGAAAATTCAACACATGACACATTTTTCAAGAAGTCAATATGAAGAGGGAAGTTGTACTCACTCTTTAAAAAAAAGGAAAAGAAAAAAATGGACACGCCTAAAGCTCAGTATAAGGAATTATTAGCCACATGCAAAGCCAACCTCCAAAAAGGTTTCAGCTCACACCAGTCAAATGACCATCAGCAGAAAGTCTACAGACTATACATGCTGAAGGGGATTTAGAGAACTGTGTACCATCTAGCTGCTGGTGGGATGTAATGGGTAACAGCACTAACGAAAACTGAATGGAGCTACTTTAAAAGGTAAAAATTGAGCTACCATATGATGCGGCAGGGCACCTTTTGGGCCTATAACCTAAGACCACCAGAATCGGAAAGACAGAGGCAGGCAAATGTGCACTGCAGCAATATTGAAATAGCCAAGATATGGAAGCAAAAAACGGTCCAAAAACAAATGAATGGACAAAGGAAAAGTGGTATACGGACAGAATGGAATAGTAACCTCGGTAAAAAAATGAACAATGCCATTTTGAGGAATACAGATGAGCCTAGAAATGACATATTAGGTTAAGTAAGTCAAAAGGGAATGACAAATATCCTATGATATCATTTATACATGTTATCCTAAGACTGCTACCAATGAACACATTTCCACAAAAAAAGACAACACACACTTATACAACAAACTAATGGTTAACCAAAATGAAAGGTGGGAGGATGGATAAATTAGGATTAGGGGGCTAACATACATATACTAATGTGTGTTAAATGTATATAAACATATAATATATAAACTCTATGAATTATATAATCACCAATACATATAAAGTATATAATGAGAAAACACCTACCAAATACCGAGGGAGGTCTACTCAACATTCTGAATATCATACATGGTAACAGGATCCGAAGATGAACAGACATATATATGAATGATTGAGCACATACTGTACAGCCAGACAATCACAACACTCTAATCAAAATTACTCTGATAAGAAATATAAATTAAATTTAAAAAAACAAACATTACTAAGGAGACATAAACTTCTGGGGGCTTGTCCCAGCACATTCCCCTCTAATTTACAGCCTCGGAACACTACTTCCAGGAAGATTTTGTTACCCTAGTAACAAGAGGTGAGAATGTAATAATGCTGCCGCCTTGTGGCTGTTTCCCACAACAGCAGCTTTAAACCCAGTGCTAATGGTTGCTTAATAGTCACAAGGACTGCAGGGCTGTAAATGACAGCTGCCCACAAAAAATGCCCTGGGATAGGGAATAGGCAAGGAAATTCAACACATGACAAATTTTTGAAGAAGGCAATATGAAGAGGGAAGTTGTACTCAATCTTTAAAAAAAAAGGAGAAGAACAAAAAAGGGCATGCCTAAAGCTCAGTATAAGGAATTATTAGCCACATGCAAATCCAACCTCCAAAAAGATTTCAGCTCACACCAGTGAAATGACCATCAGCAAAAAGTCTACAAACTATAAATGCTGAAGTGGTTTTAGAGAACTCTGTACCTTCTAGCTGCTGGTGGGATGTAATGGGTAACAGCACTAATGAAAACTGAATGGAGCTGCTTTAAAAGGTAAAAATTGAGCTACCATATGATGCGGCAGGGCACCTTTTGGGCCTATAACCTAAGACCACCAGAATCGGAAAGACAGAGGCAGGCAAATGTGCACTGCAGCAATATTGAAATAGCCAAGACATGGAAGCAAAAATAAGGTCCATAAACAGATGAATGGACAAAGAAGAAGTGGTATATGGACAGAATGGAATATCAGTCACGAAAAAAATAAAAGAATGGCATATGCAGCACCACAGATGAGCCTAGAGATAATCACACAACGTGAACTAAGTCAGAATGCAAAAGACAAATGTCCTATGATATCACTTATGTTATCTGAAAATTCATAAAAATGAACATATTTCCATAGAGAAAGACAATCTCAGATTGAGAAGACAAACTTATGGTTAAGCCAAAGAAAAGGTGTGAGGAATGGATAAATTAGGATACTGGGGTTAACACACATATACTACTACATATAAAATATATAATCCCCAAAGACCTATGGAATAGCAAGTGTGGTCTACTCAACACTCTGTAATAATTGACATGGAAAAGGACCCAAAGATCAATAGATGTATGTATATGTGTAAATGAACAAGGTTCTGTACACCTAGAACAAAAGACATTTTTCAATCAAATTTGCTTGATAAAAACTACAACTTGAAGACACAAACAAGAATTAAGGAGGCTAAAACTTATGGGGGTTTGTCCTGGCACATTCCACTCTAATCTGCAACCTCAAAGCACAACTTGCAGCAAGGTTCTGTTTCCCTAGCAAGCAGAGTTGGCAATGTAGAAATGCTGCCACCCTAAGGCCGTTTCCTCAAACGACAGCTTTAAATCTACTGCTAATGGTCAATAATATTCACAAGGACTGCAGGGCTGTAAATGAATCATGCCCTCAAAAAATATCCTGGGGTAGGGAATGGCCATAAAAATCCAAACGGGGCAAATTTTTCAAGAAGCCAATTTGAAGTTGTGAGTTTAGCTCAATCTTAAAAAAACATGAAAAGGACATTGATAAACGCAAAACATCAGGAATTACTAGACGCAGGCAAATCCAATCTACACAAAGGTATCACCTCACACCAGTCAGAATGACCATCAGCAAAAAGTCAACAAACAGTAGATGTTGAAGAAGTTGTGGAGAATAGCGTAACCTCTCGGTCTAAGTGGGATGTAAACTGGTAACAGCCAATAATAGGAACAGAATGGCAGTGCGTTTAAAGGTAAAAATTGAGTCACCATATGATCCGGAAGGCCCACTATTGGTCCTGTCACCTGTAAAAGCCAGAATCAAAAAGACACGGGATGGAGAATCGTGTACTGCAGCAGTATTTACAACAGCCAAAACATGGAAGCAAACAAAATGTCCATCAACAGATAAATGGACAAAGAAGAAGTGGTATACGTACCGAATGGAATACTAGACTCAGGAAAAAAAAATGAACAGTGCCGTTTTCAGGACTACAGATGAGCCTAGAAATAATCATATTAGGTTAAGTAAGTCAAAAGGGAATGACAAATATCCTATGATATCATTTATACATGTTATCCTAAGACTGCTACCAATGAACATATTTCCACCAAGAAAGACAACACACACTTATAAAACAAACTAATGGTTCACCAAAATGAAAGGTGGGAGGATGGATAAATTAGGATTATGGGGCTAACATACATATACTAATGTATGTTCAATGTATAGAAACATAAAACATATAAACTATATGAATTATATAATCACCAATACATATAAAATATATAATGAGAAAACACCTACCAAATACCAAGGGAGGTCTACTCAACATTCTGTGTGACATACATGGTAACAGGATCCGAAGATGAACAGACATATGTATGAATCATTGAGCAGATTCTGTACAGCCAGGCAATCACAACACTCTAATCAAAATTACTCCGATAAGAAATATAAAATAAATTTAAAAAAACAAACATTACTAAGGAGACATAAACTTCTGGGGGCTTGTCCCAGCACATTCCCCTCTAATTTACAACCTCGGAACACAACCTCCAGGAAGACTCTGTTACCCTAGTAACAAGAGGTGAGAACGTAATAATGCTGCCGCCTTGTGGCTGTTTCCCACAACAGCAGCTTTAAACCCAGTGCTAATGGTTGCTTAATAGTCACAAGGACTGCAGGGCTGTAAATGACAGCTGCCCACAAAAAATGCCCTGGGGTAGGGAATAGGCAAGGAAATTCAACACATGACAAATTTTTGAAGAAGGCAATATGAAGAGGGAAGTTGTACTCACTCTTTAAAAAAAAGGAAAAGAAAAAAAAAGGGCATGCCTAAAGCTCAGTATACGGAATTATTAGCCACATGCAAATCCAACCTCCAAAAAGATTTCAGCTCACACCAGTGAAATGTCCATCAGCTAAAAGTCTACAAACTATAAATGCTGAAGGGGTTTTAGAGAACTCTGTACCTTCTAGCTGCTGGTGGGATGTAATTGGTAACAGCGCTAACGAACACTGAATGGAGCTGCTTTAAAAGGTAAAAATTGAGCTACCACATGATGCGGCAGGGCACCTTTTGGGCCTATAACCGAAGACCACCAGAATCGGAAAGACAGAGGCAGGCAAATGTGCACTGCAGCAATATTGAAATAGCCAAGACATGGAAGCAAAAATAAGGTCCATAAACAGATGAATGGACAGAGAAGACGTGGTATATGGACAGAATGGAATATCAGTAACGAAAAACAATAAAAGAACGGCATAGGCAGCACCACAGATGAGCCTAGAGATAATCACGCAAGGTGAAGTAAGTCAGAATGCGAAAGACAAATGTCCTATGATATCACTTACGTTATCTGAAAATTCATAAAAATGAACATATTTCCATAGAGAAAGACAATCTCAGATTGAGATTAAGACAAACTTATGGTTAAGCCAATGAAAAGGTGTGAGGAATGGATAAATTAGGATACTGGGGTTAACACACATATACTAATACATATAAAATATATATATAATCCCCAAAGACCTATGGAATAGCAAGTGTGGTCTACTCAACACTCTGTAATAACCGACATGGAAAAGGACCCAAAGATCAATACATGTATGTATATGTGTAAATGAACAAGGTTCTGTACACCTAGAACAAAAGACCTTTTTCAATCAAATTTGCTTGATAAAAACTACAACTTAAAGACACAAACAAGAATTAAGGAGGCTAAAACTTATGGGGGTTTGTCCTGGCACATTCCACTCTAATCTGCAACCTCAAAGCACAACTTGCAGCAAGGTTCTGTTTCCCTAGCAAGCAGAGTTGGCAACGTAGAAATGCTGCCACCCTAAGGCCGTTTCCTCAAACAACAGCTTTAAATCTACTGCTAATGGTCAATAATATTCACAAGGACTACAGGGCTGTAAATGACTCATGCCCTCAAAAACTATCCTGGGGTAGGGAATGGCCATAAAAATCCAAACGGGGCAAATTTTTCAAGAAGCCAATTTGAAGTTGGGAGTTTAGCTCAATCTTAAGAAAACATGAAAAGGACATTGATAAACGCAAAACATCGGGAATTACTAGACGCAGGCAAATCCAATCTACACAAAGGTATCACCTCACACCAGTCACAGTGACCATCAGCAAAAAGTCAACAAACGATAGATGTTGAAGAAGTTGTGGAGAATAGCGTAACCTCTCGGTCTAAGTGGGATGTAAACTGGTAACAGCCAATAATAGGAACAGAATGGCAGTGCGTTTAAAGGTAAAAATTGAGTCACCATATGATCCGGAAGGCCCACTATTGGTCCTGTCACCTGTAAAAGCCAGAATCAAAAAGACACGGGATGGAGAATCGTGTACTGCAGCAGTATTTACAACAGCCAAAACATGGAAGCAAACAAAATGTCCATCAACAGATAAATGGACAAAGAAGAAGTGGTATACGTACCGAATGGAATACTAGACTCAGGAAAAAAAAATGAACAGTGCCGTTTTCAGGACTACAGATGAGCCTAGAAATAATCATATTAGGTTAAGTAAGTCAAAAGGGAATGACAAATATCCTATGATATCATTTATACATGTTATCCTAAGATTGCTACCAATGAACATATTTCCACAGAAAAAGACACTCACAGACTTATAAAACAAACGAATGGTTAGCCAAAATGAAAGTTGGGAGGATGGATAAATTAGGACTATGGGGCTAACATACATATACTAATGTATGTTAAACGTATATAAACATAAAACATATAAACTATATGAATTATAGAATCACCAATACATATAAAATATATAATGACAAAACACCTACCAAATACCAAGGGAGGTCTACTCAACATTCTGTAAAACATACATGGTAACAGAATCCAAAGATGAACAGACATATGTAGGAATTATTGAGCAGATTCTGGACAGCCACACAATCACAACACTCTAATCAAATTTACTCCAATAAGAAATAGAAATTAAATTTAAAAAACAAACAAAAGTAAGGAGACATAAACTTTTGGGGGCTTGTCCCAGCACATTCCCCTCTAATTTACAACCTCGGAACACTACGTCCAGGAAGACTCTGTTGCCCTAAAACCAAAAGTTGAGAACGTAATAATGCTGCCGCCTTGTGGCTGTTTCCCACAACAGCAGCTTTAAACCCAGTGCTAGTGGTTGCTTAATAGTCACAAGGATTGCAGGGCTGAAAATGACACCTGCCCTCAAAAAATGCCCTGCTGGAGGGAATAGGCAAGAAAATTCAACACATGACAAATTTTTCAAGAAGTCAATATGAAGAGGGAAGTTGTACTCACTCTTTAAAAAAAAGGAAAAGAAAAAAATGGACACGCCTAAAGCTCAGTATAAGGAATTATTAGCCACATGCAAAGCCAACCTCCAAAAAGGTTTCAGCTCACACCAGTCAAATGACCATCAGCAGAAAGTCTACAGACTATACATGCTGAAGGGGATTTAGAGAACTGTGTACCATCTAGCTGCTGGTGGGATGTAATGGGTAACAGCACTAACGAAAACTGAATGGAGCTACTTTAAAAGGTAAAAATTGAGCTACCATATGATGCGGCAGGGCACCTTTTGGGCCTATAACCTAAGACCACCAGAATCGGAAAGACAGAGGCAGGCAAATGTGCACTGCAGCAATATTGAAATAGCCAAGATATGGAAGCAAAAAACGGTCCAAAAACAAATGAATGGACAAAGGAAAAGTGGTATACGGACAGAATGGAATAGTAACCTCGGTAAAAAAATGAACAATGCCATTTTGAGGAATACAGATGAGCCTAGAAATGACATATTAGGTTAAGTAAGTCAAAAGGGAATGACAAATATCCTATGATATCATTTATACATGTTATCCTAAGACTGCTACCAATGAACACATTTCCACAAAAAAAGACAACACACACTTATACAACAAACTAATGGTTAACCAAAATGAAAGGTGGGAGGATGGATAAATTAGGATTAGGGGGCTAACATACATATACTAATGTATGTTAAATGTATATAAACATATAATATATAAACTCTATGAATTATATAATCACCAATACATATAAAGTATATAATGAGAAAACACCTACCAAATACCGAGGGAGGTCTACTCAACATTCTGAATATCATACATGGTAACAGGATCCGAAGATGAACAGACATATATATGAATGATTGAGCACATTCTGTACAGCCAGACAATCACAACACTCTAATCAAAATTACTCTGATAAGAAATATAAATTAAATTTAAAAAAACAATCATTACTAAGGTTACATAAACTTCTGGGGGCTTGTCCCAGCACATTCCCCTCTAATTTACAGCCTCGGAACACTACTTCCAGGAAGATTTTGTTACCCTAGTAACAAGAGGTGAGAATGTAATAATGCTGCCGCCTTGTGGCTGTTTCCCACAACAGCAGCTTTAAACCCAGTGCTAATGGTTGCTTAATAGTCACAAGGACTGCAGGGCTGTAAATGACAGCTGCCCACAAAAAATGCCCTGGGGTAGGGAATAGGCAAGGAAATTCAACACATGACAAATTTTTGAAGACGGCAATATGAAGAGGGAAGTTGTACTCAATCTTTAAAAAAAAGGAGAAGAACAAAAAAGGGCATGCCTAAAGCTCAGTATAAGGAATTATTAGCCACATGCAAATCCAACCTCCAAAAAGATTTCAGCTCACACCAGTGAAATGACCATCAGCAAAAAGTCTACAAACTATAAATGCTGAAGTGGTTTTAGAGAACTCTGTACCTTCTAGCTGCTGGTGGGATGTAATGGGTAACAGCACTAATGAAAACTGAATGGAGCTGCTTTAAAAGGTAAAAATTGAGCTACCATATGATGCGGCAGGGCACCTTTTGGGCCTATAACCTAAGACCACCAGAATCGGAAAGACAGAGGCAGGCAAATGTGCACTGCAGCAATATTGAAATAGCCAAGACATGGAAGCAAAAATAAGGTCCATAAACAGATGAATGGACAAAGAAGAAGTGGTATATGGACAGAATGGAATATCAGTCACGAAAAAAATAAAAGAATGGCATATGCAGCACCACAGATGAGCCTAGAGATAATCACACAACGTGAACTAAGTCAGAATGCAAAAGACAAATGTCCTATGATATCACTTATGTTATCTGAAAATTCATAAAAATGAACATATTTCCATAGAGAAAGACAATCTCAGATTGAGAAGACAAACTTATGGTTAAGCCAAAGAAAAGGTGTGAGGAATGGATAAATTAGGATACTGGGGTTAACACACATATACTACTACATATAAAATATATAATCCCCAAAGACCTATGGAATAGCAAGTGTGGTCTACTCAACACTCTGTAATAACTGACATGGAAAAGGACCCAAAGATCAATAGATGTATATATATGTGTAAATGAACAAGGTTCTGTACACCTAGAACAAAAGACATTTTTCAATCAAATTTGCTTGACAAAAACTACAACTTGAAGACACAAACAAGAATTAAGGAGGCTAAAACTTATGGGGGTTTGTCCTGGCACATTCCACTCTAATCTGCAACCTCAAAGCACAACTTGCAGCAAGGTTCTGTTTCCCTAGCAAGCAGAGTTGGCAATGTAGAAATGCTGCCACCCTAAGGCCGTTTCCTCAAACGACAGCTTTAAATCTACTGCTAATGGTCAATAATATTTACAAGGAATCATGCCCTCAAAAAATATCCTGGGGTAGGGAATGGCCATAAAAATCCAAACGGGGCAAATTTTTCAAGAAGCCAATTTGAAGTTGTGAGTTTAGCTCAATCTTAAAAAAACATGAAAAGGACATTGATAAAGGCAAAACATCAGGAATTACTAGACGCAGGCAAATCCAATCTACACAAAGGTATCACCTCACACCAGTCAGAATGACCATCAGCAAAAAGTCAACAAACAATAGATGTTGAAGAAGTTGTGGAGAATAGCGTAACCTCTCGGTCTAAGTGGGATGTAAACTGGTAACAGCCAATAATAGGAACAGAATGGCAGTGCGTTTAAAGGTAAAAATTGAGTCACCATATGATCCGCAAGGCCCACTATTGGTCCTGTCACCTGTAAAAGCCAGAATCAAAAAGACACGGGATGGAGAATCGTGTACTGCAGCAGTATTTACAACAGCCAAAACATGGAAGCAAACAAAATGTCCATCAACAGATAAATGGACAAAGAAGAAGTGGTATACGTACCGAATGGAATACTAGACTCAGGAAAAAAAAATGAACAGTGCCGTTTTCAGGACTACAGATGAGCCTAGAAATAATCATATTAGGTTAAGTAAGTCAAAAGGGAATGACAAATATCCTATGATATCATTTATACATGTTATCCTAAGATTGCTACCAATGAACATATTTCCACAGAAAAAGACACTCACAGACTTATAAAACAAACGAATGGTTAGCCAAAATGAAAGTTGGGAGGATGGATAAATTAGGACTATGGGGCTAACATACATATACTAATGTATGTTAAACGTATATAAACATAAAACATATAAACTATATGAATTATAGAATCACCAATACATATAAAATATATAATGACAAAACACCTACCAAATACCAAGGGAGGTCTACTCAACATTCTGTAAAACATACATGGTAACAGGATCCAAAGATGAACAGACATATGTAGGAATTATTGAGCAGATTCTGGACAGCCACACAATCACAACACTCTAATCAAATTTACTCCAATAAGAAATAGAAATTAAATTTAAAAAACAAACAAAAGTAAGGAGACATAAACTTTTGGGGGCTTGTCCCAGCACATTCCCCTCTAATTTACAACCTCGGAACACTACGTCCAGGAAGACTCTGTTGCCCTAAAACCAAAAGTTGAGAACGTAATAATGCTGCCGCCTTGTGGCTGTTTCCCACAACAGCAGCTTTAAACCCAGTGCTAGTGGTTGCTTAATAGTCACAAGGATTGCAGGGCTGAAAATGACACCTGCCCTCAAAAAATGCCCTGGTGGAGGGAATAGGCAAGAAAATTCAACACATGACAAATTTTTCAAGAAGTCAATATGAAGAGGGAAGTTGTACTCACTTTTTAAAAAAAAGGAAAAGAAAAAAATGGACACGCCTAAAGCTCAGTATAAGGAATTATTAGCCACATGCAAAGCCAACCTCCAAAAAGGTTTCAGCTCACACCAGTCAAATGACCATCAGCAGAAAGTCTACAGACTATACATGCTGAAGGGGATTTAGAGAACTGTGTACCATCTAGCTGCTGGTGGGATGTAATGGGTAACAGCACTAACGAAAACTGAATGGAGCTACTTTAAAAGGTAAAAATTGAGCTACCATATGATGCGGCAGGGCACCTTTTGGGCCTATAACCTAAGACCACCAGAATCGGAAAGACAGAGGCAGGCAAATGTGCACTGCAGCAATATTGAAATAGCCAAGATATGGAAGCAAAAAACGGTCCAAAAACAAATGAATGGACAAAGGAAAAGTGGTATACGGACAGAATGGAATAGTAACCTCGGTAAAAAAATGAACAATGCCATTTTGAGGAATACAGATGAGCCTAGAAATGACATATTAGGTTAAGTAAGTCAAAAGGGAATGACAAATATCCTATGATATCATTTATACATGTTATCCTAAGACTGCTACCAATGAACACATTTCCACAAAAAAAGACAACACACACTTATACAACAAACTAATGGTTAACCAAAATGAAAGGTGGGAGGATGGATAAATTAGGATTAGGGGGCTAACATACATATACTAATGTATGTTAAATGTATATAAACATATAATATATAAACTCTATGAATTGTATAATCACCAATACATATAAAGTATATAATGAGAAAACACCTACCAAATACCGAGGGAGGTCTACTCAACATTCTGAATATCATACATGGTAACAGGATCCGAAGATGAACAGACATATATATGAATGATTGAGCACATTCTGTACAGCCAGACAATCACAACACTCTAATCAAAATTACTCTGATAAGAAATATAAATTAAATTTAAAAAAACAAACATTACTAAGGAGACATAAACTTCTGGGGGCTTGTCCCAGCACATTCCCCTCTAATTTACAGCCTCGGAACACTACTTCCAGGAAGATTTTGTTACCCTAGTAACAAGAGGTGAGAATGTAATAATGCTGCCGCCTTGTGGCTGTTTCCCACAACAGCAGCTTTAAACCCAGTGCTAATGGTTGCTTAATAGTCACAAGGACTGCAGGGCTGTAAATGACAGCTGCCCACAAAAAATGCACTGGGGTAGGGAATAGGCAAGGAAATTCAACACATGACAAATTTTTGAAGACGGCAATATGAAGAGGGAAGTTGTACTCAATCTTTAAAAAAAAGGAGAAGAACAAAAAAGGGCATGCCTAAAGCTCAGTATAAGGAATTATTAGCCACATGCAAATCCAACCTCCAAAAAGATTTCAGCTCACACCAGTGAAATGACCATCAGCAAAAAGTCTACAAACTATAAATGCTGAAGTGGTTTTAGAGAACTCTGTACCTTCTAGCTGCTGGTGGGATGTAATGGGTAACAGCACTAATGAAAACTGAATGGAGCTGCTTTAAAAGGTAAAAATTGAGCTACCATATGATGCGGCAGGGCACCTTTTGGGCCTATAACCTAAGACCACCAGAATCGGAAAGACAGAGGCAGGCAAATGTGCACTGTAGCAATATTGAAATAGCCAAGACATGGAAGCAAAAATAAGGTCCATAAACAGATGAATGGACAAAGAAGAAGTGGTATATGGACAGAATGGAATATCAGTCACGAAAAAAATAAAAGAATGGCATATGCAGCACCACAGATGAGCCTAGAGATAATCACACAACGTGAACTAAGTCAGAATGCAAAAGACAAATGTCCTATGATATCACTTATGTTATCTGAAAATTCATAAAAATGAACATATTTCCATAGAGAAAGACAATCTCAGATTGAGAAGACAAACTTATGGTTAAGCCAAAGAAAAGGTGTGAGGAATGGATAAATTAGGATACTGGGGTTAACACACATATACTACTACATATAAAATATATAATCCCCAAAGACCTATGGAATAGCAAGTGTGGTCTACTCAACACTCTGTAATAACTGACATGGAAAAGGACCCAAAGAGCAATAGATGTATGTATATGTGTAAATGCACAAGGTTCTGTACACCTAGAACAAAAGACATTTTTCAATCAAATTTGCTTGACAAAAACTACAACTTGAAGACACAAACAAGAATTAAGGAGGCTAAAACTTATGGGGGTTTGTCCTGGCACATTCCACTCTAATCTGCAACCTCAAAGCACAACTTGCAGCAAGGTTCTGTTTCCCTAGCAAGCAGAGTTGGCAATGTAGAAATGCTGCCACCCTAAGGCCGTTTCCTCAAACAACAGCTTTAAATCTACTGCTCATGGTCAATAATATTCACAAGGACTGCAGGGCTGTAAATGAATCATGCCCTCAAAAAATATCCTGGGGTAGGGAATGGCCATAAAAATCCAAACGGGGCAAATTTTTCAAGAAGCCAATTTGAAGTTGTGAGTTTAGCTCAATCTTAAAAAAACATGAAAAGGACATTGATAAAGGCAAAACATCAGGAATTACTAGACGCAGGCAAATCCAATCTACACAAAGGTATCACCTCACACCAGTCAGAATGACCATCAGCAAAAAGTCAACAAACAATAGATGTTGAAGAAGTTGTGGAGAATAGCGTAACCTCTCGGTCTAAGTGGGATGTAAACTGGTAACAGCCAATAATAGGAACAGAATGGCAGTGCGTTTAAAGGTAAAAATTGAGTCACCATATGATCCGCAAGGCCCACTATTGGTCCTGTCACCTGTAAAAGCCAGAATCAAAAAGACACGGGATGGAGAATCGTGTACTGCAGCAGTATTTACAACAGCCAAAACATGGAAGCAAACAAAATGTCCATCAACAGATAAATGGACAAAGAAGAAGTGGTATACGTACCGAATGGAATACTAGACTCAGGAAAAAAAAATGAACAGTGCCGTTTTCAGGACTACAGATGAGCCTAGAAATAATCATATTAGGTTAAGTAAGTCAAAAGGGAATGACAAATATCCTATGATATCATTTATACATGTTATCCTAAGATTGCTACCAATGAACATATTTCCACAGAAAAAGACACTCACAGACTTATAAAACAAACGAATGGTTAGCCAAAATGAAAGTTGGGAGGATGGATAAATTAGGACTATGGGGCTAACATACATATACTAATGTATGTTAAACGTATATAAACATAAAACATATAAACTATATGAATTATAGAATCACCAATACATATAAAATATATAATGACAAAACACCTACCAAATACCAAGGGAGGTCTACTCAACATTCTGTAAAACATACATGGTAACAGGATCCAAAGATGAACAGACATATGTAGGAATTATTGAGCAGATTCTGGACAGCCACACAATCACAACACTCTAATCAAATTTACTCCAATAAGAAATAGAAATTAAATTTAAAAAACAAACAAAAGTAAGGAGACATAAACTTTTGGGGGCTTGTCCCAGCACATTCCCCTCTAATTTACAACCTCGGAACACTACGTCCAGGAAGACTCTGTTGCCCTAAAACCAAAAGTTGAGAACGTAATAATGCTGCCGCCTTGTGGCTGTTTCCCACAACAGCAGCTTTAAACCCAGTGCTAGTGGTTGCTTAATAGTCACAAGGATTGCAGGGCTGAAAATGACACCTGCCCTCAAAAAATGCCCTGGTGGAGGGAATAGGCAAGAAAATTCAACACATGACAAATTTTTCAAGAAGTCAATATGAAGAGGGAAGTTGTACTCACTCTTTAAAAAAAAGGAAAAGAAAAAAATGGACACGCCTAAAGCTCAGTATAAGGAATTATTAGCCACATGCAAAGCCAACCTCCAAAAAGGTTTCAGCTCACACCAGTCAAATGACCATCAGCAGAAAGTCTACAGACTATACATGCTGAAGGGGATTTAGAGAACTGTGTACCATCTAGCTGCTGGTGGGATGTAATGGGTAACAGCACTAACGAAAACTGAATGGAGCTACTTTAAAAGGTAAAAATTGAGCTACCATATGATGCGGCAGGGCACCTTTTGGGCCTATAACCTAAGACCACCAGAATCGGAAAGACAGAGGCAGGCAAATGTGCACTGCAGCAATATTGAAATAGCCAAGATATGGAAGCAAAAAACGGTCCAAAAACAAATGAATGGACAAAGGAAAAGTGGTATATGGACAGAATGGAATAGTAACCTCGGTAAAAAAATGAACAATGCCATTTTGAGGAATACAGATGAGCCTAGAAATGACATATTAGGTTAAGTAAGTCAAAAGGGAATGACAAATATCCTATGATATCATTTATACATGTTATCCTAAGACTGCTACCAATGAACACATTTCCACAAAAAAAGACAACACACACTTATACAACAAACTAATGGTTAACCAAAATGAAAGGTGGGAGGATGGATAAATTAGGATTAGGGGGCTAACATACATATACTAATGTATGTTACATGTATATAAACATATAATATATAAACTCTATGAATTATATAATCACCAATACATATAAAGTATATAATGAGAAAACACCTACCAAATACCGAGGGAGGTCTACTCAACATTCTGAATATCATACATGGTAACAGGATCCGAAGATGAACAGACATATATATGAATGATTGAGCACATTCTGTACAGCCAGGCAATCACAACACTCTAATCAAAATTACTCTGATAAGAAATATAAATTAAATTTAAAAAAACAAACATTACTAAGGAGACATAAACTTCTGGGGGCTTGTCCCAGCACATTCCCCTCTAATTTACAGCCTCGGAACACTACTTCCAGGAAGATTTTGTTACCCTAGTAACAAGAGGTGAGCGTGTAATAATGCTGCCGCCTTGTGGCTGTTTCCCACAACAGCAGCTTTAAACCCAGTGCTAATGGTTGCTTAATAGTCACAAGGACTGCAGGGCTGTAAATGACAGCTGCCCACAAAAAATGCCCTGGGGTAGGGAATAGGCAAGGAAATTCAACACATGACAAATTTTTGAAGACGGCAATATGAAGAGGGAAGTTGTACTCAACCTTTAAAAAAAAGGAGAAGAACAAAAACGGGCATGCCTAAAGCTCAGTATAAGGAATTATTAGCCACATGCAAATCCAACCTCCAAAAAGATTTCAGCTCACACCAGTGAAATGACCATCAGCAAAAAGTCTACAAACTATAAATGCTGAAGTGGTTTTAGAGAACTCTGTACCTTCTAGCTGCTGGTGGGATGTAATGGGTAACAGCACTAATGAAAACTGAATGGAGCTGCTTTAAAAGGTAAAAATTGAGCTACCATATGATGCGGCAGGGCACCTTTTGGGCCTATAACCTAAGACCACCAGAATCGGAAAGACAGAGGCAGGCAAATGTGCACTGTAGCAATATTGAAATAGCCAAGACATGGAAGCAAAAATAAGGTCCATAAACAGATGAATGGACAAAGAAGAAGTGGTATATGGACAGAATGGAATATCAGTCACGAAAAAAATAAAAGAATGGCATATGCAGCACCACAGATGAGCCTAGAGATAATCACACAACGTGAACTAAGTCAGAATGCAAAAGACAAATGTCCTATGATATCACTTATGTTATCTGAAAATTCATAAAAATGAACATATTTCCATAGAGAAAGACAATCTCAGATTGAGAAGACAAACTTATGGTTAAGCCAAAGAAAAGGTGTGAGGAATGGATAAATTAGGATACTGGGGTTAACACACATATACTACTACATATAAAATATATAATCCCCAAAGACCTATGGAATAGCAAGTGTGGTCTACTCAACACTCTGTAATAACTGACATGGAAAAGGACCCAAAGAGCAATAGATGTATGTATATGTGTAAATGCACAAGGTTCTGTACACCTAGAACAAAAGACATTTTTCAATCAAATTTGCTTGACAAAAACTACAACTTGAAGACACAAACAAGAATTAAGGAGGCTAAAACTTATGGGGGTTTGTCCTGGCACATTCCACTCTAATCTGCAACCTCAAAGCACAACTTGCAGCAAGGTTCTGTTTCCCTAGCAAGCAGAGTTGGCAATGTAGAAATGCTGCCACCCTAAGGCCGTTTCCTCAAACGACAGCTTTAAATCTACTGCTCATGGTCAATAATATTCACAAGGACTGCAGGGCTGTAAATGAATCATGCCCTCAAAAAATATCCTGGGGTAGGGAATGGCCATAAAAATCCAAACGGGGCAAATTTTTCAAGAAGCCAATTTGAAGTTGTGAGTTTAGCTCAATCTTAAAAAAACATGAAAAGGACATTGATAAACGCAAAACATCAGGAATTACTAGACGCAGGCAAATCCAATCTACACAAAGGTATCACCTCACACCAGTCAGAATGACCATCAGCAAAAAGTCAACAAACAATAGATGTTGAAGAAGTTGTGGAGAATAGCGTAACCTCTCGGTCTAAGTGGGATGTAAACTGGTAACAGCCAATAATAGGAACAGAATGGCAGTGCGTTTAAAGGTAAAAATTGAGTCACCATATGATCCGCAAGGCCCACTATTGGTCCTGTCACCTGTAAAAGCCAGAATCAAAAAGACACGGGATGGAGAATCGTGTACTGCAGCAGTATTTACAACAGCCAAAACATGGAAGCAAACAAAATGTCCATCAACAGATAAATGGACAAAGAAGAAGTGGTATACGTACCGAATGGAATACTAGACTCAGGAAAAAAAAATGAACAGTGCCGTTTTCAGGACTACAGATGAGCCTAGAAATAATCATATTAGGTTAAGTAAGTCAAAAGGGAATGACAAATATCCTATGATATCATTTATACATGTTATCCTAAGATTGCTACCAATGAACATATTTCCACAGAAAAAGACACTCACAGACTTATAAAACAAACGAATGGTTAGCCAAAATGAAAGTTGGGAGGATGGATAAATTAGGACTATGGGGCTAACATACATATACTAATGTATGTTAAACGTATATAAACATAAAACATATAAACTATATGAATTATAGAATCACCAATACATATAAAATATATAATGACAAAACACCTACCAAATACCAAGGGAGGTCTACTCAACATTCTGTAAAACATACATGGTAACAGGATCCAAAGATGAACAGACATATGTAGGAATTATTGAGCAGATTCTGGACAGCCACACAATCACAACACTCTAATCAAATTTACTCCAATAAGAAATAGAAATTAAATTTAAAAAACAAACAAAAGTAAGGAGACATAAACTTTTGGGGGCTTGTCCCAGCACATTCCCCTCTAATTTACAACCTCGGAACACTACGTCCAGGAAGACTCTGTTGCCCTAAAACCAAAAGTTGAGAACGTAATAATGCTGCCGCCTTGTGGCTGTTTCCCACAACAGCAGCTTTAAACCCAGTGCTAGTGGTTGCTTAATAGTCACAAGGATTGCAGGGCTGAAAATGACACCTGCCCTCAAAAAATGCCCTGGTGGAGGGAATAGGCAAGAAAATTCAACACATGACAAATTTTTCAAGAAGTCAATATGAAGAGGGAAGTTGTACTCACTCTTTAAAAAAAAGGAAAAGAAAAAAATGGACACGCCTAAAGCTCAGTATAAGGAATTATTAGCCACATGCAAAGCCAACCTCCAAAAAGGTTTCAGCTCACACCAGTCAAATGACCATCAGCAGAAAGTCTACAAACTATACATGCTGAAGGGGATTTAGAGAACTGTGTACCATCTAGCTGCTGGTGGGATGTAATGGGTAACAGCACTAACGAAAACTGAATGGAGCTACTTTAAAAGGTAAAAATTGAGCTACCATATGATGCGGCAGGGCACCTTTTGGGCCTATAACCTAAGACCACCAGAATCGGAAAGACAGAGGCAGGCAAATGTGCACTGCAGCAATATTGAAATAGCCAAGATATGGAAGCAAAAAACGGTCCAAAAACAAATGAATGGACAAAGGAAAAGTGGTATACGGACAGAATGGAATAGTAACCTCGGTAAAAAAATGAACAATGCCATTTTGAGGAATACAGATGAGCCTAGAAATGACATATTAGGTTAAGTAAGTCAAAAGGGAATGACAAATATCCTATGATATCATTTATACATGTTATCCTAAGACTGCTACCAATGAACACATTTCCACAAAAAAAGACAACACACACTTATACAACAAACTAATGGTTAACCAAAATGAAAGGTGGGAGGATGGATAAATTAGGATTAGGGGGCTAACATACATATACTAATGTATGTTACATGTATATAAACATATAATATATAAACTCTATGAATTATATAATCACCAATACATATAAAGTATATAATGAGAAAACACCTACCAAATACCGAGGGAGGTCTACTCAACATTCTGAATATCATACATGGTAACAGGATCCGAAGATGAACAGACATATATATGAATGATTGAGCACATTCTGTACAGCCAGGCAATCACAACACTCTAATCAAAATTACTCTGATAAGAAATATAAATTAAATTTAAAAAAACAAACATTACTAAGGAGACATAAACTTCTGGGGGCTTGTCCCAGCACATTCCCCTCTAATTTACAGCCTCGGAACACTACTTCCAGGAAGATTTTGTTACCCTAGTAACAAGAGGTGAGCGTGTAATAATGCTGCCGCCTTGTGGCTGTTTCCCACAACAGCAGCTTTAAACCCAGTGCTAATGGTTGCTTAATAGTCACAAGGACTGCAGGGCTGTAAATGACAGCTGCCCACAAAAAATGCCCTGGGGTAGGGAATAGGCAAGGAAATTCAACACATGACAAATTTTTGAAGACGGCAATATGAAGAGGGAAGTTGTACTCAACCTTTAAAAAAAAGGAGAAGAACAAAAACGGGCATGCCTAAAGCTCAGTATAAGGAATTATTAGCCACATGCAAATCCAACCTCCAAAAAGATTTCAGCTCACACCAGTGAAATGACCATCAGCAAAAAGTCTACAAACTATAAATGCTGAAGTGGTTTTAGAGAACTCTGTACCTTCTAGCTGCTGGTGGGATGTAATGGGTAACAGCACTAATGAAAACTGAATGGAGCTGCTTTAAAAGGTAAAAATTGAGCTACCATATGATGCGGCAGGGCACCTTTTGGGCCTATAACCTAAGACCACCAGAATCGGAAAGACAGAGGCAGGCAAATGTGCACTGCAGCAATATTGAAATAGCCAAGACATGGAAGCAAAAATAAGGTCCATAAACAGATGAATGGACAAAGAAGAAGTGGTATATGGACAGAATGGAATATCAGTCACGAAAAAAATAAAAGAATGGCATATGCAGCACCACAGATGAGCCTAGAGATAATCACACAACGTGAAGTAAGTCAGAATGCAAAAGACAAATGTCCTATGATATCACTTATGTTATCTGAAAATTCATAAAAATGAACATATTTCCATAGAGAAAGACAATCTCAGATTGAGAAGACAAACTTATGGTTAAGCCAAAGAAAAGGTGTGAGGAATGGATAAATTAGGATACTGGGGTTAACACACATATACTACTACATATAAAATATATAATCCCCAAAGACCTATGGAATAGCAAGTGTGGTCTACTCAACACTCTGTAATAACTGACATGGAAAAGGACCCAAAGAGCAATAGATGTATGTATATGTGTAAATGCACAAGGTTCTGTACACCTAGAACAAAAGACATTTTTCAATCAAATTTGCTTGACAAAAACTACAACTTGAAGACACAAACAAGAATTAAGGAGGCTAAAACTTATGGGGGTTTGTCCTGGCACATTCCACTCTAATCTGCAACCTCAAAGCACAACTTGCAGCAAGGTTCTGTTTCCCTAGCAAGCAGAGTTGGCAATGTAGAAATGCTGCCACCCTAAGGCCGTTTCCTCAAACGACAGCTTTAAATCTACTGCTCATGGTCAATAATATTCACAAGGACTGCAGGGCTGTAAATGAATCATGCCCTCAAAAAATATCCTGGGGTAGGGAATGGCCATAAAAATCCAAACGGGGCAAATTTTTCAAGAAGCCAATTTGAAGTTGTGAGTTTAGCTCAATCTTAAAAAAACATGAAAAGGACATTGATAAAGGCAAAACATCAGGAATTACTAGACGCAGGCAAATCCAATCTACACAAAGGTATCACCTCACACCAGTCAGAATGACCATCAGCAAAAAGTCAACAAACAATAGATGTTGAAGAAGTTGTGGAGAATAGCGTAACCTCTCGGTCTAAGTGGGATGTAAACTGGTAACAGCCAATAATAGGAACAGAATGGCAGTGCGTTTAAAGGTAAAAATTGAGTCACCATATGATCCGCAAGGCCCACTATTGGTCCTGTCACCTGTAAAAGCCAGAATCAAAAAGACACGGGATGGAGAAGCGTGTACTGCAGCAGTATTTACAACAGCCAAAACATGGAAGCAAACAAAATGTCCATCAACAGATAAATGGACAAAGAAGAAGTGGTATACGTACCGAATGGAATACTAGACTCAGGAAAAAAAAATGAACAGTGCCGTTTTCAGGACTACAGATGAGCCTAGAAATAATCATATTAGGTTAAGTAAGTCAAAAGGGAATGACAAATATCCTATGATATCATTTATACATGTTATCCTAAGATTGCTACCAATGAACATATTTCCACAGAAAAAGACACTCACAGACTTATAAAACAAACGAATGGTTAGCCAAAATGAAAGTTGGGAGGATGGATAAATTAGGACTATGGGGCTAACATACATATACTAATGTATGTTAAACGTATATAAACATAAACCATATAAACTATATGAATTATAGAATCACCAATACATATAAAATATATAATGACAAAACACCTACCAAATACCAAGGGAGGTCTACTCAACATTCTGTAAAACATACATGGTAACAGGATCCAAAGATGAACAGACATATGTAGGAATTATTGAGCAGATTCTGTACAGCCACACAATCACAACACTCTAATCAAATTTACTCCAATAAGAAATAGAAATTAAATTTAAAAAACAAACAAAAGTAAGGAGACATAAACTTTTGGGGGCTTGTCCCAGCACATTCCCCTCTAATTTACAACCTCGGAACACTACGTCCAGGAAGACTCTGTTGCCCTAAAACCAAAAGTTGAGAACGTAATAATGCTGCCGCCTTGTGGCTGTTTCCCACAACAGCAGCTTTAAACCCAGTGCTAGTGGTTGCTTAATAGTCACAAGGATTGCAGGGCTGAAAATGACACCTGCCCTCAAAAAATGCCCTGGTGGAGGGAATAGGCAAGAAAATTCAACACATGACACATTTTTCAAGAAGTCAATATGAAGAGGGAAGTTGTACTCACTCTTTAAAAAAAAGGAAAAGAAAAAAATGGACACGCCTAAAGCTCAGTATAAGGAATTATTAGCCACATGCAAAGCCAACCTCCAAAAAGGTTTCAGCTCACACCAGTCAAATGACCATCAGCAGAAAGTCTACAGACTATACATGCTGAAGGGGATTTAGAGAACTGTGTACCATCTAGCTGCTGGTGGGATGTAATGGGTAACAGCACTAACGAAAACTGAATGGAGCTACTTTAAAAGGTAAAAATTGAGCTACCATATGATGCGGCAGGGCACCTTTTGGGCCTATAACCTAAGACCACCAGAATCGGAAAGACAGAGGCAGGCAAATGTGCACTGCAGCAATATTGAAATAGCCAAGATATGGAAGCAAAAAACGGTCCAAAAACAAATGAATGGACAAAGGAAAAGTGGTATACGGACAGAATGGAATAGTAACCTCGGTAAAAAAATGAACAATGCCATTTTGAGGAATACAGATGAGCCTAGAAATGACATATTAGGTTAAGTAAGTCAAAAGGGAATGACAAATATCCTATGATATCATTTATACATGTTATCCTAAGACTGCTACCAATGAACACATTTCCACAAAAAAAGACAACACACACTTATACAACAAACTAATGGTTAACCAAAATGAAAGGTGGGAGGATGGATAAATTAGGATTAGGGGGCTAACATACATATACTAATGTATGTTAAATGTATATAAACATATAATATATAAACTCTATGAATTATATAATCACCAATACATATAAAGTATATAATGAGAAAACACCTACCAAATACCGAGGGAGGTCTACTCAACATTCTGAATATCATACATGGTAACAGGATCCGAAGATGAACAGACATATATATGAATGATTGAGCACATTCTGTACAGCCAGACAATCACAACACTCTAATCAAAATTACTCTGATAAGAAATATAAATTAAATTTAAAAAAACAAACATTACTAAGGAGACATAAACTTCTGGGGGCTTGTCCCAGCACATTCCCCTCTAATTTACAGCCTCGGAACACTACTTCCAGGAAGATTTTGTTACCCTAGTAACAAGAGGTGAGAGTGTAATAATGCTGCCGCCTTGTGGCTGTTTCCCACAACAGCAGCTTTAAACCCAGTGCTAATGGTTGCTTAATAGTCACAAGGACTGCAGGGCTGTAAATGACAGCTGCCCACAAAAAATGCCCTGGGGTAGGGAATAGGCAAGGAAATTCAACACATGACAAATTTTTGAAGACGGCAATATGAAGAGGGAAGTTGTACTCAACCTTTAAAAAAAAGGAGAAGAACAAAAAAGGGCATGCCTAAAGCTCAGTATAAGGAATTATTAGCCACATGCAAATCCAACCTCCAAAAAGATTTCAGCTCACACCAGTGAAATGACCATCAGCAAAAAGTCTACAAACTATAAATGCTGAAGTGGTTTTAGAGAACTCTGTACCTTCTAGCTGCTGGTGGGATGTAATGGGTAACAGCACTAATGAAAACTGAATGGAGCTGCTTTAAAAGGTAAAAATTGAGCTACCATATGATGCGGCAGGGCACCTTTTGGGCCTATAACCTAAGACCACCAGAATCGGAAAGACAGAGGCAGGCAAATGTGCACTGCAGCAATATTGAAATAGCCAAGACATGGAAGCAAAAATAAGGTCCATAAACAGATGAATGGACAAAGAAGAAGTGGTATATGGACAGAATGGAATATCAGTCACGAAAAAAATAAAAGAATGGCATATGCAGCACCACAGATGAGCCTAGAGATAATCACACAACGTGAACTAAGTCAGAATGCAAAAGACAAATGTCCTATGATATCACTTATGTTATCTGAAAATTCATAAAAATGAACATATTTCCATAGAGAAAGACAATCTCAGATTGAGAAGACAAACTTATGGTTAAGCCAAAGAAAAGGTGTGAGGAATGGATAAATTAGGATACTGGGGTTAACACACATATACTACTACATATAAAATATATAATCCCCAAAGACCTATGGAATAGCAAGTGTGGTCTACTCAACACTCTGTAATAACTGACATGGAAAAGGACCCAAAGAGCAATAGATGTATGTATATGTGTAAATGAACAAGGTTCTGTACACCTAGAACAAAAGACATTTTTCAATCAAATTTGCTTGACAAAAACTACAACTTGAAGACACAAACAAGAATTAAGGAGGCTAAAACTTATGGGGGTTTGTCCTGGCACATTCCACTCTAATCTGCAACCTCAAAGCACAACTTGCAGCAAGGTTCTGTTTCCCTAGCAAGCAGAGTTGGCAATGTAGAAATGCTGCCACCCTAAGGCCGTTTCCTCAAACGACAGCTTTAAATCTACTGCTAATGGTCAATAATATTCACAAGGACTGCAGGGCTGTAAATGAATCATGCCCTCAAAAAATATCCTGGGGTAGGGAATGGCCATAAAAATCCAAACGGGGCAAATTTTTCAAGAAGCCAATTTGAAGTTGTGAGTTTAGCTCAATCTTAAAAAATCATGAAAAGGACATTGATAAACGCAAAACATCAGGAATTACTAGACGCAGGCAAATCCAATCTACACAAAGGTATCACCTCACACCAGTCAGAATGACCATCAGCAAAAAGTCAACAAACAATAGATGTTGAAGAAGTTGTGGAGAATAGCGTAACCTCTCGGTCTAAGTGGGATGTAAACTGGTAACAGCCAATAATAGGAACAGAATGGCAGTGCGTTTAAAGGTAAAAATTGAGTCACCATATGATCCGGAAGGCCCACTATTGGGCCTGTCACCTGTAAAAGCCAGAATCAAAAAGACACGGGATGGAGAATCGTGTACTGCAGCAGTATTTACAACAACCAAAACATGGAAGCAAACAAAATGTCCATCAACAGATAAATGGACAAAGAAGAAGTGGTATACGTACCGAATGGAATACTAGACTCAGAAAAAAACATGAACAGTGCCGTTTTCAGGACTACAGATGAGCCTAGAAATAATCATATTAGGTTAAGTAAGTCAAAAGGGAATGACAAATATCCTATGATATCATTTATACATGTTATCCTAAGATTGCTACCAATGAACATATTTCCACAGAAAAAGACACTCACAGACTTATAAAACAAATGAATGGTTAGCCAAAATGAAAGTTGGGAGGATGGATAAATTAGGACTATGGGGCTAACATACATATACTAATGTATGTTAAACGTATATAAACATAAACCATATAAACTATATGAATTATAGAATCACCAATACATATAAAATATATAATGACAAAACACCTACCAAATACCAAGGGAGGTCTACTCAACATTCTGTAAAACATACATGGTAACAGGATCCAAAGATGAACAGACATATGTAGGAATTATTGAGCAGATTCTGTACAGCCACACAATCACAACACTCTAATCAAATTTACTCCAATAAGAAATAGAAATTAAATTTAAAAAACAAACAAAAGTAAGGAGACATAAACTTTTGGGGGCTTGTCCCAGCACATTCCCCTCTAATTTACAACCTCGGAACACTACGTCCAGGAAGACTCTGTTGCCCTAAAACCAAAAGTTGAGAACGTAATAATGCTGCCGCCTTGTGGCTGTTTCCCACAACAGCAGCTTTAAACCCAGTGCTAGTGGTTGCTTAATAGTCACAAGGATTGCAGGGCTGAAAATGACACCTGCCCTCAAAAAATGCCCTGGTGGAGGGAATAGGCAAGAAAATTCAACACATGACACATTTTTCAAGAAGTCAATATGAAGAGGGAAGTTGTACTCACTCTTTAAAAAAAAGGAAAAGAAAAAAATGGACACGCCTAAAGCTCAGTATAAGGAATTATTAGCCACATGCAAAGCCAACCTCCAAAAAGGTTTCAGCTCACACCAGTCAAATGACCATCAGCAGAAAGTCTACAGACTATACATGCTGAAGGGGATTTAGAGAACTGTGTACCATCTAGCTGCTGGTGGGATGTAATGGGTAACAGCACTAACGAAAACTGAATGGAGCTACTTTAAAAGGTAAAAATTGAGCTACCATATGATGCGGCAGGGCACCTTTTGGGCCTATAACCTAAGACCACCAGAATCGGAAAGACAGAGGCAGGCAAATGTGCACTGCAGCAATATTGAAATAGCCAAGATATGGAAGCAAAAAACGGTCCAAAAACAAATGAATGGACAAAGGAAAAGTGGTATACGGACAGAATGGAATAGTAACCTCGGTAAAAAAATGAACAATGCCATTTTGAGGAATACAGATGAGCCTAGAAATGACATATTAGGTTAAGTAAGTCAAAAGGGAATGACAAATATCCTATGATATCATTTATACATGTTATCCTAAGACTGCTACCAATGAACACATTTCCACAAAAAAAGACAACACACACTTATACAACAAACTAATGGTTAACCAAAATGAAAGGTGGGAGGATGGATAAATTAGGATTAGGGGGCTAACATACATATACTAATGTATGTTAAATGTATATAAACATATAATATATAAACTCTATGAATTATATAATCACCAATACATATAAAGTATATAATGAGAAAACACCTACCAAATACCGAGGGAGGTCTACTCAACATTCTGAATATCATACATGGTAACAGGATCCGAAGATGAACAGACATATATATGAATGATTGAGCACATTCTGTACAGCCAGACAATCACAACACTCTAATCAAAATTACTCTGATAAGAAATATAAATTAAATTTAAAAAAACAAACATTACTAAGGAGACATAAACTTCTGGGGGCTTGTCCCAGCACATTCCCCTCTAATTTACAGCCTCGGAACACTACTTCCAGGAAGATTTTGTTACCCTAGTAACAAGAGGTGAGCGTGTAATAATGCTGCCGCCTTGTGGCTGTTTCCCACAACAGCAGCTTTAAACCCAGTGCTAATGGTTGCTTAATAGTCACAAGGACTGCAGGGCTGTAAATGACAGCTGCCCACAGAAAATGCCCTGGGGTAGGGAATAGGCAAGGAAATTCAACACATGACAAATTTTTGAAGACGGCAATATGAAGAGGGAAGTTGTACTCAATCTTTAAAAAAAAGGAGAAGAACAAAAAAGGGCATGCCTAAAGCTCAGTATAAGGAATTATTAGCCACATGCAAATCCAACCTCCAAAAAGATTTCAGCTCACACCAGTGAAATGACCATCAGCAAAAAGTCTACAAACTATAAATGCTGAAGTGGTTTTAGAGAACTCTGTACCTTCTAGCTGCTGGTGGGATGTAATGGGTAACAGCACTAATGAAAACTGAATGGAGCTGCTTTAAAAGGTAAAAATTGAGCTACCATATGATGCGGCAGGGCACCTTTTGGGCCTATAACCTAAGACCACCAGAATCGGAAAGACAGAGGCAGGCAAATGTGCACTGCAGCAATATTGAAATAGCCAAGACATGGAAGCAAAAATAAGGTCCATAAACAGATGAATGGACAAAGAAGAAGTGGTATATGGACAGAATGGAATATCAGTCACGAAAAAAATAAAAGAATGGCATATGCAGCACCACAGATGAGCCTAGAGATAATCACACAACGTGAACTAAGTCAGAATGCAAAAGACAAATGTCCTATGATATCACTTATGTTATCTGAAAATTCATAAAAATGAACATATTTCCATAGAGAAAGACAATCTCAGATTGAGAAGACAAACTTATGGTTAAGCCAAAGAAAAGGTGTGAGGAATGGATAAATTAGGATACTGGGGTTAACACACATATACTACTACATATAAAATATATAATCCCCAAAGACCTATGGAATAGCAAGTGTGGTCTACTCAACACTCTGTAATAACTGACATGGAAAAGGACCCAAAGAGCAATAGATGTATGTATATGTGTAAATGAACAAGGTTCTGTACACCTAGAACAAAAGACATTTTTCAATCAAATTTGCTTGATAAAAACTACAACTTGAAGACACAAACAAGAATTAAGGAGGCTAAAACTTATGGGGGTTTGTCCTGGCACATTCCACTCTAATCTGCAACCTCAAAGCACAACTTGCAGCAAGGTTCTGTTTCCCTAGCAAGCAGAGTTGGCAATGTAGAAATGCTGCCACCCTAAGGCCGTTTCCTCAAACGACAGCTTTAAATCTACTGCTAATGGTCAATAATATTCACAAGGTCTGCAGGGCTGTAAATGAATCATGCCCTCAAAAAATATCCTGGGGTAGGGAATGGCCATAAAAATCCAAACGGGGCAAATTTTTCAAGAAGCCAATTTGAAGTTGTGAGTTTAGCTCAATCTTAAAAAAACATGAAAAGGACATTGATAAACGCAAAACATCAGGAATTACTAGACGCAGGCAAATCCAATCTACACAAAGGTATCACCTCACACCAGTCAGAATGACCATCAGCAAAAAGTCAACAAACAATAGATGTTGAAGAAGTTGTGGAGAATAGCGTACCCTCTCGGTCTAAGTGGGATGTAAACTGGTAACAGCCAATAATAGGAACAGAATGGCAGTGCGTTTAAAGGTAAAAATTGAGTCACCATATGATCCGGAAGGCCCACTATTGGGCCTGTCACCTGTAAAAGCCAGAATCAAAAAGACACGGGATGGAGAATCGTGTACTGCAGCAGTATTTACAACAGCCAAAACATGGAAGCAAACAAAATGTCCATCAACAGATAAATGGACAAAGAAGAAGTGGTATACGTACCGAATGGAATACTAGACTCAGGAAAAAAAATGAACAGTGCCGTTTTCAGGACTACAGATAAGCCTAGAAATAATCATATTAGGTTAAGTAAGTCAAAAGGGAATGACAAATATCCTATGATATCATTTATACATGTTATCCTAAGATTGCTACCAATGAACATATTTCCACAGAAAATGACACTCACAGACTTATAAAACAAACGAATGGTTAGCCAAAATGAAAGTTGGGAGGATGGATAAATTAGGACTATGGGGCTAACATACATATACTAATGTATGTTAAATGTATATAAACATAAAACATATAAACTATATGAATTATAGAATCACCAATACATATAAAATATATAATGACAAAACACCTACCAAATACCAAGGGAGGTCTACTCAACATTCTGTAAAACATACATGGTAACAGAATCCAAAGATGAACAGACATATGTAGGAATTATTGAGCAGATTCTGTACAGCCACACAATCACAACACTCTAATCAAATTTACCCCAATAAGAAATAGAAATTAAATTTAAAAAACAAACAAAAGTAAGGAGACATAAACTTTTGGGGGCTTGTCCCAGCACATTCCCCTCTAATTTACAACCTCGGAACACTACGTCCAGGAAGACTCTGTTGCCCTAAAACCAAAAGTTGAGAACGTAATAATGCTGCCGCCTTGTGGCTGTTTCCCACAACAGCAGCTTTAAACCCAGTGCTAGTGGTTGCTTAATAGTCACAAGGATTGCAGGGCTGAAAATGACACCTGCCCTCAAAAAATGCCCTGGTGGAGGGAATAGGCAAGAAAATTCAACACATGACACATTTTTCAAGAAGTCAATATGAAGAGGGAAGTTGTACTCACTCTTTAAAAAAAAGGAAAAGAAAAAAATGGACACGCCTAAAGCTCAGTATAAGGAATTATTAGCCACATGCAAAGCCAACCTCCAAAAAGGTTTCAGCTCACACCAGTCAAATGACCATCAGCAGAAAGTCTATAGACTATACATGCTGAAGGGGATTTAGAGAACTCTGTACCTTCTAGCTGCTGGTGGGATGTAATGGGTAACAGCACTAACGAAAACTGAATGGAGCTACTTTAAAAGGTAAAAATTGAGCTACCATATGATGCGGCAGGGCACCTTTTGGGCCTATAACCTAAGACCACCAGAATCGGAAAGACAGAGGCAGGCAAATGTGCACTGCAGCAATATTGAAATAGCCAAGATATGGAAGCAAAAAAAGGGTCCAAAAACAAATGAATGGAAAAAGAAAAAGTGGTATACGGACAGAATGGAATAGTAACCTCGGTAAAAAAATGAACAATGCCATTTTGAGGAATACAGATGAGCCTACCAATAATCATATTAGGTTAAGTAAGTCAAAAGGGAATGACAAATATCCTATGATATCATTTATACATGTTATCCTAAGACTGCTACCAATGAACATATTTCCACCAAAAAAGACAACACACACTTATAAAACAAACTAATGGTTCACCAAAATGAAAGGTGGGAGGATGGATAAATTAGGATTATGGGGCTAACATACATATACTAATGTATGTTAAATGTACATAAACATATAATATATAAACTATATAATCACCAATACATATAAAATATATAATGAAAAACACCTACCAAATACCAAGGGAGGTCTACTCAACATTCTGTATAACATACATGGTAACAGGATCCGAAGATGAACAGACATATGTATGAATCATTGAGCAGATTCTGTACAGCCAGGCAATCACAACACTCTAATCAAACTTACTCCGATAAGAATTTAAATTAAATTTCAAAAACAAACATTACTAAGGAGACATAAACTTCTGGGGGCTTGTCCCAGCACATTCCCCTCTAATTTACAACCTCGGAACACTACCTCCAGGAAGACTCTGTTACCCTAGTAACAAGAGGTGAGAACGTAATAATGCTGCCGCCTTGTGGCTGTTTCCCACAAAAGCAGCTTTAAACCCAGTGCTAATGGTTGCTTAATAGTCACAAGGACTGCAGGGCTGTAAATGACACCTGCCCTCACAAAATACCATGGGGTATGGAATAGGCAAGGAAATTCAACACATGACAAATTTTTCAAGAAGTCAATAGGAAGAGGGAAGTTATACTCACTCTTATAAAAAAAAGAATAAGAAAAAAATGGACATGCCTAAAGCTCAGTATAAGGAATTATTTGCCACATGCAAATCCAACCTCCAAAAAGGTATCAGCTCACTCCAGTCAAATGAGCATCAACAAAAAGTCTACAAACTATAAATTCTGAAGGGGTTTTAGAGACCTGTGTACCTTCTAGCTGCTGGTGGGATATATTTGGTAACAGCACTACAGAAAACTGAATGGAGCTGCTTTAAAAGGTAAAAATTGTGCTACCATATGATCCGGCAGGGCCCGTTTTGGGCCTATAATCTAAGACCACCAGAATCGGAAACACAGAGGCAGGCAAATATGCACTGCAGAAATAGACAAATAGCCAAGACATGGAAGAAAAAAAAAGGTCCATAAACAGATGAATGGACAAAGCAGAAGTGGTATATGGACAGAATGGAATATCAGTCACGAAGAAAAATAAAAGAATGGCATATGCAGCACCACAGATGAGCCTAGAGATAATCACACAACGTGAAGTAAGTCAGAATGCTAAAGACAAATGTCGTATGATATCCCTTATGTTATCTGAAAATTCATAAAAATGAACATATTTCCATAGAGAAAGACAATCTCAGATTGAGAAGACAAACTTATGGTTAAGCCAAAGAAATGGTGTGAGGAATGGATAAATTAGGATATTGGGTTTAACACACATATACTAATACATGTAAAATATATAATCCCCAAAGACCTATGGAATACCAAGAGTGCTCTACTCAACACTCTGTAATAACCGACATGGAAAAGGACCCAAAGATCAATAGATGTATGTATATGTGTAAATGAACAAAGTTCTCTACACCTAGAAAAAAAGACATTTTTTCAATCAAATTTGCTCTGAGAAAAACTACAACTTAAGACACAAACAAGAATTAAGGAGGCTAAAACTTATGGGGGTTTGTCCTGGCCCATTCCACTCTAATCTGCAACCTAAAAGTACAACATGCAGCAATGTTCTGTTTCCCTAGCAAGCAGAGTTGCAACGTAGAAACGCTACCACCCTAAGGCCGTTTCCTCAAACAGCAGCTTTAAATGTACTGCTAATGGTCACTAATATTCACAAGGACTGCAGGGCTGTAAATGACTCATGCCCTCAAAAAATATCCTGGGGTAGGGAATGACCATAAAAATCCAACCACAGCAAATTTTTCAAGAAGGCAATTTGAAGTTGTATGTTTAGTTCAATCTGAGAAAAAAACTTCTAAAGGACATGGATAAACGCAAAACTTCAGGAATTATTAGACGCATGCAAATCCAATCTACAAAAAGGTATCACCTCACAGCAGTCACAGTGACCATCAGCAAAAAGTCAACAAACAATAGATGTTGAAGAAGTTGTGGAGAATACCGTAACCTCTCGGTCTAAGTGGGATATAAAATGGTAACGGCCAATAATAGCAACAGAAGGGCAGTGCGTTTAAAGGTAAAAATTGAGTCACCACATGATCCGGAAGGCCCACTATTGGGCCTGTCACCTGTAAAAGCCAGAATCAAAAAGACACGGGATGGAGAATCGTGTACTGCAGCAGTATTTACAATAGCCAAAACATGGAAGCAAACAAAATGTCCATCAACAGATAAATGGACAAAGAAGAAGTGGTATACGTACCAAATGGAACACTACACTCAGGAAAAAAATGAACAGTGCCGTTTTCAGGACTACAGATGAGCCTAGAAATAATCATATTAGGTTAAGTAAGTCAAAAGGGAATGACAAATATCCTATGATATCATTTATACATGTTATCCTAAGATTGCTACCAATGAACATATTTCCACAGAAAAAGACACTCACAGACTTATAAAACAAACGAATGGTTCGCCAAAATGAAAGGTGGGAAGATGGATAAATTAGGACTATGGGGATAACATGCCTAAAGCTCAGTATAAGGAATTATTAGCCACATGCAAATCCAACCTCCAAAAAGGTTTCAGCTCACACCAGTCAAATGACCATCAGCAGAAAGTCTACAGACTATACATGCTGAAGGGGATTTAGAGAACTGTGTACCATCTAGCTGCTGGTGGGATGTAATTGGTAACAGCACTAGCGAAAACTGAATGGAGCTACATTAAAAGGTAAAAATTGAGCTACCATATGATGCGGCAGGGTACCTTTTGGGACTATAACCTAAGACCACCAGAATCGGAACGACAGAGGCAGGCAAATGTGCACTGCAGCAATATTGAAATAGCCACGATATGGAAGCAAAAAAAGGGTCCAAAAACAAATGAAAGGACAAAGAAAAAGTGGTATACGGACAGAATGGAATAGTAGCCTCGGTAAAAAAAATGTACAATGCCATTTTAAGGAATACAGATGAGCGTAGAAATAATCATATTAGGTTAAGTAAGTCAAAAGGGAATGACAAATATCCTATGATATCATTTATACATGTTATCCTAAGACTGCTACCAGTGAACATATTTCCACACAAAAAGACAACATACACTTATACAACAAACTAATTATAAACCAAAATGAAAGGTGGGAGGATGGATAAATTAGGATTATGGGGCTAACATACATATACTATTGTATGTTAAATATATATAAACATATAATATATAAACAATATGAATTATATAATCACCAATACATATAAAATATATAATGACAAAACACCTACCAAATACCAAGGGAGGTCTACTCAACATTCTGTATAACATACATAGTAACAGGATCCGAAGATGAACAGACATATGGATGAATCATTGAGCAGATTCTGTACAGCCAGACAATCACAACACTCTAATCAAAATTACTCCGATAAGAAATATAAATTAAATTTAATAAACAAACATTACTAAGGAGACATAACCTTCTGGGGGCTTGTCCCAGCACATTCCCCTCTAATTTACAACCTCGGAACACTACCTCCAGGAAGACTCTGTTACCCTAGTAACAAGAGGTGAGAAAGTAATAATGCTGCCGCCTTGTGCCTGTTTCCCACAACAGCAGCTTTAAACCCAGTGCTAATGGTTGCTTAATAGTCACAAGGACTGCAGGGCTGTAAATGACACCTGCCTTCAAAAAATGCCCTGGGGTAGGGAATAGGCTAGGAAATTCAACACATGACAAATTTTTGAAGAAGGCAATATGAAGAGGGAAGTTGTACTCACTCTTTAAAAAAAAGGAAAAGAAGAAAAAAGACATGCCTAAAGCTCAGCATAAGGAATTATTAGACGCATGCAAATCCAATCTACACAAAGGTATCACCTCACACCAGGCAGAATGACCATCAGCAAAAAGTCAACAAACAATACATGTTGAAGAAGTTGTGGAGAATAGTATAACCTCTCGGTCTAAGTGGGATGCAAACTGGTAACAGCCAATAATAGGAACAGAATGGCAGTGCGTTTAAAGGTAAAAATTGAATCACCATATGATCCGGAAAGCCCACTATTGGGCCTGTCACCTGTGAAAGCCAGAATCAAAAGGACACTGGATGGAAAATCGTGTATTGCAGCAGTATTTACAATAGCCAAGACATGGAAGCAACAAAAATGTCCATCATCAGATGAATGGATGAAAAATTGGTCCTTGTACACAATGCAATATTAGACACAGAAAATAATGAAACAAGGCCATTTACAGCACCATAGATGAGTCTACAGATAATCACACATCTTGAAGTAAGTCAGAAAGCGAGAGACACATATCCTATGATATCACGTATAGGTGTTATCTAAAAATTGATAGGAATCAACCTATTTCCACAGAGAAGGACACTCACGTGTTCAGAAAACAAGCTTGTGGTTAACCAAATGGAAAGGTGTGAGGAATGTATAACGGAGGATATTGGGTTCAACAGACATATGCTAATACTTATAAAATATATAATCATGAAAGACATACCTAATACCGAGAGTGGTCTACACAACATTCTGTAATAACCTATATGGGACAGGATCCAAACATGAAAAGATATATGTATCAATGAAAGAGATTCTGTACACCTAGAATAAACACAACATTGCAATCAAATTTGCTCTGGGAAAAATCAAAATTAAACTAAGAATACCAACAACAAATAAGTAGACATAGTTTTGGGGGGTTTGTCCTGGCACATTCCACTCTACTTTACAACCTACAAACAGGACTTCCAGGAAGGCTATGTTGCTCTAGTAACCAGAGTTGGGAATATAGAAATGCTGCCTCCTTGTGGCCGTTTCCTGCAACAGCAGCTTTAAATCCAGAGCTAATTGTCATGTAATATTCACAATTACTACTGGGCTGTAAATGACACCTGCCCTCAAAAAATGTCCTGGTGCAGGTAATGGCCACAGGAATTCAGAACATGGCACATTTTTCAAGGAAACAATTTGAAGAAGTAAGTTTCTGTGTTTCACATAAAAGAAAAAAAAAAGAAATGGACGTAGATAAAAGCTCAACATCGGGAATTATTAGACGCATACAAATCGAAACTACAAAAAGGTATCAGCACCCAACACTCAAAATGCCATCAGTAAAAATTCTACAAACAATAAATGCTGAAGGGGTTTTAGAGATCTCTATACCCTCTAGTTGCTGGTGGATATAAACTGGTAACAGCCAGTAGTGAGAAGAGAATGGAGGTGCGTTGAAAGGTAAAAATTGAACTACCATATGATGTAGTAGGCCCACTGCTGGGCCGAACCCCTGAGAAGACCAGAATCCAAAAGACACAGGCTGGCAACCTTGCACTGCATCAACATTTAGCATAGCCAAGACTTAGAAGTAACCAAAATACCCATCAACAGGTGAATGTAAAAAGAAGAAGTGGTCCATGGACACAGTGGAATATTCGCCATGGAAAAGAATGAAACACTGCTGTTTGCAGCACCATAGATGAGCCTAGAGATAATCACAGAACATGAGGTAAGTCGGAAAGCAGATGACAAATATCCTGTGATATCACTTCTAGGTGTTACCTAACAACTGACACATATGAACATATTTCCACAGAGAAAGACTCTCACAGACTTAGAAAACAAACCACGGTTATCTAAAAGGAAAGGTGGGAGGAATGGATACATTAAGATTAGGGTTACCATACGTATACAAATACATATTAAACAAATGTGTCAAAAAGACCAACCATATAACGAGGTCTACTGAACATTCTGTAATAATTTACACGGGGGCTTGCCTGGTGGCACTGTGGTTAAGAATCCGCCTGCCAATGCAGGGGACACAGGTTCGATCCCTGGTCCGGGAACATCCCACATGCTGCAGAAATGGGAAATGCAAATCAGCACTACTAAGAATTCTCACTTCCCATCGGTCAAAAGGGCCATCCTAAAAAAGTGTAAAAACCAGAAAGGCAGAACAGGCCAGGGAGAAATGGGAACCTTGTTACGCTGATGGGCGGGATGTAAATTGCCAACGGCCACACTGGACAAGTGTATGGTGTTTCCCAAAACATCTAAAAAACACAGCTAGAGAGCATAGGACACTACCACTCACGGGCATATAAATTGGGAAAACCACAAATCAACAAGACACAGGCACCCCAAAGTTTAGGGCTGCTCTGTTTACAAGAACCTCCATTTTGGTACACCTTAAATATCCCAGGAAAGAGAAAAATTGATAAAGAAGTTGTGGTACTTATGTACAATGGAATATCACTCAGCCATGAAATCAATGTCATAAGGCTAGTAGCAGCATGATGAGTGGATTTAGGTACGATGACGCTAAGTGAAATAAGTCACACAGAAAAAGACACTTATCGTAAGATATCACTTATAGAGGCAATGTAAAAATCGCTACACATGAACTGAATTACAAAACAGAACAGAGTCACACGTTTAGAAAACACACTATGGCTGCTTAACGGGAAAGGTCAGGTGGGGTGATGCATAAAACAAGGGTTTGAAATTAGCACAGATACCGTTCCATAAACCAAATATGTAACAGACAAGACCTACTCCTTGCTCAGTGAACTAGACTCAACACCCCATATTTGCCGCACAAGAATATATCTGACAAGTAAGAATCTTAAAACCTATGTATTGATATCTCCCTGTAAGTGAATCAAGTGGGCGTAAAGCGGCATAAACACAGTAGTGAAAATCAGCTAAACTCCTTTATAAAAATAAATTACAAAAAAAAACAAAGATAGTGAAAGAGAGAGAAATTCTTACAAAATTCGTTCAGGGGCTGTGATGCAACCTGGACTGACAATATGTAGACCCACAGCTGGATGTGACATAAGGGTGGACACTCTTGGGGCTGAGAGGATTGGTGAGGTTGGGTGAGCAAATGCAGACCCTTTAAAGTAGTACTACGTGGTACCCATTCCATGGGTCCCAAATCTCCAGGTTCAAGGGAATCTTCCTACAGCGAAAACATGCATGGGAAACCCAGAGGATGGTACACCGTGTGATCGGGAAAGGTTTCTAAAACGCACCTCATTTCTCATCTCCTGGTGCTCGGGTTCGCCATTCCAGCCGCTTTAGTAACAATCTCACCACTTGGAGAATCAGCACCTTTAACCTCCTCTTTCGTACAGGTTGCAATTTGTCCTGAGGATGAATGGGAAGAGGGGGAAACAATGAGAGACTAGCTCTAGGTGTTGGGACAGGCACAGGTCACTCTAATTTCCCATCAGGAAGAAGAATTAACCACAGGCTCAGCCTGCCCCCCCGGAACCAGATAAGGGCCTGAAGCAATCCTGCGGTTTTGCGGCCAGCTCCCAAAGAAGCGAGTTGAAAAATGTAGCTCAGGGGACCTGCAATTCACAAACCTGCCGACTTATAAATGATAACTCTCGTCCACAAATATATTGAGGGAAGGCAACGAAGAGGATTTGAAAGTAAGGCAGAATTGCAGGAAACAGATTTCAGGAGGTAGATTCGACTCGCCTTTGAAGCACATGAAAAGCGGCCAAACGTCGACAATGATGCCCTTGGCCAAAAAGGGCGTATGCGTTTTTTCCTGAATATATTCAGGAAAAACGCATACGCCCTTTTTGGCCAACCAAGCAAGCGGGAAATGCAAATCAACACTACAAAGAAGTCTCACTTCCCCGCAGTCAAAAGGGCCATCCTAAAAAAGCGTAAAAACCAGAAATGCAGGACAGGCCAGGGAGAAGTGGGTGCCTTGTTACGCTGATGGGTGGGATTGAAATTGCCAATGGCCACTCTGGAGAAGTGTATGGTGTTTCCCAAAACATCTAAAAAACACAGCTAGAGAGCATAGGGCACTTCCACTCATGGGCGTATAAATTGGGAAAACTACAAATCAACAAGACACAGGCACCCCAAAGTTAAGGGCTGCTCTGTTTACAAGAGCCTCGACTGGCATACAATGTAAATGACCTTGGAAGGAAAAAATGGATTAAGAAGATTTGGTACTTAGGTAAAATGGAATATTACTCAGCCATGACATGAATGAAAGAAGGCCAGTTACAGCAACTCGGGTAGACTTAGGTATGATCATTCTCAGTGACATAAGTCAGACAGTAAAAGAGACTTATCATAAGATTTCACTTATAGGTGAAATCTAAAAATGGCTACACATGAACTAAATGACAAAACAGAAACAGCGTCACACATTTAGAAAACACACTTATGGCTGCTAAAGGGGAAAGCTGGGGTGGTGTGAGGCATAAAACAGGAGGTTGAAATTAGCATAGATACCATTCCATAGACCAAATAGGTAATTGACAAGACCTACTCTACAGCTCAAAGCACTTTAGTCAGCACACTCTCGTCACCGGAAGAGAATATAGAAGACTGGTAAGAATCTGAATAGGAACTGATTAATGTCTCTCTGTAAGTGAATCAAGTGGATGTACAGGAGGAAGAAACACAGCATTGAAAATCAGCTATACCCCATTATAAAAATAAATTAGAAGATAAAAGAGAGATACAAAGACAGTGAGAGGGATAGAAATTCTTACAAAATTCATTCAGGGGCTGTGATGCAACCTGGATTGACCACATCTAGACCCACAGAAGAAACCTCCAGAACAAAGGTTCAAGGATAGTGTCTCCAGCGTGTTAGAAAGCTTGCAAGAAAGGCAGTGTGGCCGGAGCACAGTGAGCAAAGGAGAGAACGTGAATGGAGAAGTGATTTCTTCACTTGTTTCCTTCTAGAGTTTAACAATAAGTTATTTGATCAGACTTTTCTTTTTAAAAAATCACTTCCTTGAATAACAATAGCCAAATAAATATAGGAATTGTTTTGATATTTCTTATTCTTCATTGTAATGCTAATGATGAATTGCATTTATATCATTAAATATATTATTCCACGATAAATGGACCTCATTGGGAGTTATAAAAGGTCTATGGACAGGACCCAATTTATATATTCTGCCTTAAGTGAGAGAGTCACTTCAGTTTTAAGGATACACACAGACTGAAAGTGAAGGGATGGAAAAAGGCATTCCATGCAAATGGAAACCAAAAGAAAGCTGAGGTAATATATAATACAAGATAGACTTTAAGACAAAGATTGTAATAAGAGACAAAGAAGGTCATTATATAATTTTAAAGCAGTCAATCCAACAAGAGAATGTAACATTTGTAAATATTTATGCACCCCAAAAAGGAGCACCTAAATATATAATATTAATGACACAAAAGGGAAAAAAAGACAGCAATAACAGTAATAGTAAGGGACTTCAACACCCCACTTTCGTCAATGGATAGATATAGAATATCAAACAGAAAATCAACAAGGAAACATTAGACTTAAATAATATGTTGGACCAGATGGACTTAACATACATTTACACAACATTCCATTCAAAAGCAATAGAATACACATACTTCTCATTTACATATGGAACATTCTCCAGTATAGATCATGTATTGGACCATAAAACACATCTTAAATTTAAGACGATTGAAATCATATCAAGTATCTTTTCCAACAACAGTGGTGTGAAACTAGTAATCAATTACAAGAAGAAAACTGGAAAATTCACAAATATGTGGAGATTAAATATCATGCTACTGAACAACCAGTGGGTTGAAAAGAAATTTTAAAAACTCTTGAGACAAATGAAAATGGAAATACAATATACCAAAACTTATTGGATACAGTAGTAGCAGTTTTAAGAGGGAAATTCATAAGGATAAACCCCTACATGAAGAAAAAAAAAAATCAAACAACCTAACTTTGTATCTCAAGGAACTAGAAAAAGGAGAAACTAAGACAAAAGTTAGTAGAAGGAAGAAAGTAATGAAGGTCAGAGTAGAAATAAATGAAATCGAGACTAAAAAGACAACAGAAAAGATCAGTGAAACTGAGAGCTGGTTCTTTGATAAGATAAACAAAATAGATCATTAGCCAGACTCATTAAGAAAAGAAGAGAGAGGACTCAAATAAGTAAAATCAGAAATGAAAGAGGAGATGTTACAATTGATACCTCAGAAATACAAAGGATCATAAGAGACTACTATGAAAATTATATGCTAACAAATTGGACTATCTACAAGAAATGGATAAATTCCTAGAAACATAGAACGTACCAAGACTGAATCATGAATTAACAGAAAATCTGAACAGACCAATTATTAGTAAGGAGATTGAATCAATAATCAAACCTGGGCTTCCCTGGTGGCGCAGTGGTTGAGAATCTGCCTGCCAATGCAGGGGACACGGGTTCGAGCCCTGGTCTGGGAAGATCCCACATGCCGCGGAGCAACTAAGCCCGTGAGTCACAACTACTGAGCCTGCGCGTCTGGAGCCTGTGCCCCGCAACAAGAGAGGCCGCGACAGTGAAAGGCCCATGCACCGCGATGAAGAGTGGCCCCTGCTTGCCACAACTGGAGAAAGCCCTCGCACAGAAATGAAGACCCAACACAGCCAAAAATAAAAAATAAATAAATTAAAACAAAAAAACCCAAAAAAACAGGTAGGGGAAAAAACCAAGTCAGCCACAACATTAAAAAATAATAATAATAATCAAACCTACCAATAAACAGAAGTCCTCACCCAGGTGGCTTCACTGGTGAATTCTACCAAACATTTAAAGAAAAATTAATACCAATCTTTTTCAAACTCTTCCAAAAAAGAGAACAGGAGGCAACACTTCCAAACTCATTCTATGATACCACCATTACCCTGATACCAAAACCAGACAAGGACACTACAAGGAAAGAAATTTACAGGCCAATATCCCTGATGAAGATGGATGCAAAAATTCTGAACAAAATATTAGCAAACTAAGTCAACAATACATTAAAAAGACCATACACCATGATCAAGTGGGATTTATTCCAGGGATTCAAGGATGGTTCACTATCTGCAAATTAATGTTATAAACCACATTAACAAAATGAAGGATAAGAATCATATGATCATTTTAATAGATGCAGAAAAAGTATTTGACAAAATTCAACATTTATTTATGAAAAAACTCTCAAAAAGGTGGGTATAGAGGGAACATACGTTAACGTAGTGAAGGCCATATGTGACAAGCCTGCAGCTAATATCATATTCAACAGCGAAAAACATAAAGTTTTTTCTCTAAGATCAGGAATAAGACAAGGATGCCCACTCTTGTCACATTTATTCAGTATAAGCTTGGAAGGAAGGAATGAAGAAGTAAAACTGGTTCTATTTGCAGATGACATGACATTATATATAGAAAACCTTAAAGATTCCACCAAAAAAAGTTAGAACTAATCAATGAATTCAGTAAGTTGCAGGATACCAAATCAATACATAAAAATCAGTTGCATTTTTATATGCTAATAACAAGTTATTATGAAGAGAAATTAAGAAAACAATCCATTGACAATTACATCAAAATGAATAAAATAGCTAGGAATAAACTTAACCAATGAGGTGAAAGATCTGTACACTGAAACCTATAAAACACTGATGAAAGAGATAGAAGACACAAACAAATGGAAAAATATTCCAGGTTCATGGATTGGAAGAATTGATATTAAAATGTCCATACTATCCAAATCAATCTACAGATTCAATGCAATTCCTATCAAAATACCAATGGCATTTTTCACAGAACTAGAATAAATAATCCTAAAATTTATATAAAACCACAAAAGACCTGGAATAGCCAAAGCAATCTTAAGAAAGAAGAACAAAGCTGGAGGCAACATGCTTCTTGTTTTCAAACCGTATTACAAAGCTACAGTAATTGAAACAGTATGGTACTGGCACAAAAATGGAAACATAGGTCAATGGAACAGAATCAAAAGCCCAAAAGTAACCTCTCCTATGTATGGTCAATTATTTTACAACAAAGGAGACAAGAATATACAATGGAGAATGGATAATCTCTTCAATAAATTGTGTTGGTAAAACTAGACAGCCACATGCAAGAGAATAAAGCCCTATCTTACACCATACACAAAAATTAACACAAAATAGATTAAAGACTTGAACAGAAGACCTGAAACCTTAAAACTCCTAGAAGAAAACATAGTAGGTAAGCTCCTTGACATCAGTTGTGGCAATGACTTTTTGGATTTGACACTAAACAGAAAGGCAAAAAAGCAAAAATAAACAAGTAGGACTATATCAAACTAAAAGACTTCTGCACAGCAAAGGAAACCATCAACAAAATGAAAAGGCAACCTATGGAATGGGAGAAAATATTTGCAAATTATGTATCCGATAAGGGGTAAATATCTAAAAAGTATTTAAACTCATACAACTCAGCAGAAAAAAGAAGCAAGAAACAATCTAGTTTAAAAATGGGTAGAATATCTGAATAGAGATTTTTCCAAAGAAGACATACGGAAAGCCAACAGGCACATGAAAAGATTCTCAACATCACTAATCATCAGGGAAATGCAAATCAAAACCATAATTAGGTATCGCTTCATGCATGTTAGAATGGCTATTATCAAAAAGACAAGAAATAACAAGTGTTGGCAAGGATGTAGAGCAAAGGGAAACCTTGTACACTGTTGGTGGGAATGTAAATTGGTGCAGCCACTGTGGAAAACAGTATGGAGGCTCCTCAAAAAATAAAAATTAGAACTGCCATATGGTCTAGCAATTCCATTTCTGGGTACTTATCTAACAGAAACAGAATCACTGTCTCCAAAAGATACCTGCATCCCCATATAGATTGCAGCATTATTTCCAATAGCCAAGACATGGAAACAAACTAAGTGTCCATGGATGAATGAATGGATAAAGAAAATATAGTGTATATACACAACGAGATATTATTCAGCCATAAAAATGAAGGAAATCCTGCCATCTGTGGCAACATGGATGGATATGGAGGGTAAGTGAAATAAGACAGTCAGAGAAAGACAAATACTTATAATGTCACTTATATGTGGAATCTTAAAAACTAAGTTAAAATTTAAAAAAACAAACTCATGGATACAGAGAACAGATTTGTGATTACCAGAAGCAGGTGTGTGTGTGGGGTAGGGGGGTGTGTGGGAAAATGGGAGAAATGAGTCAAGGTGGTGCAAAGGTACAAACTTCCAGTTGTAAGATAAATAAGTCCTGGGAATGTAATATACAGCATGGTGACTACAGTTAACAATACAGTGTTGTATATTTAAAAGTTGCTAAGAGAGTAGATCTTAAAAGTTCTCGTCACAAGGAAAAAAATTGTTATTATGTGCTGTAATGGATGTTAACTAAACTCATGGTAATCATTTCGCAATATAAACATGTATCAGATAATTATACTGTATGACTAAATCTAATACAATGTTATATGTCATTTATATCTCAATAAAAAAAATTCTGCATAGAGCCCAAATGGCCAGGTCTTTATACTGCCACTTTGCTCAGTCAGTAGAAGTGGGCTGCCCTGGGAAGGGCCTAACCTCCACATAGGTGGTTCTCTGCAGCTGAGACAGAAGGAGCTGATAGCTAGAGGCTGTCTGCAGACCACATCTGAAAGGTACACTCAAATATCTACCACAGTAACTTATATAAATGTTTCAGTACGGGGCACTTAGGATTAAGGCTGCTACCAGTAATACAAGAAAAATGAAAAAATTAATTTTGAAAAATCCAGTTTTAGAATAAACATGAAATAGATAAACTACCAAGTTCTAAAAGTAAAGTTCAAGGCAAGGAAAAACATTCAGAGACCTCATCCTACTACTCCCATTTTAGTATCTCCATTAATGTTGGCTAGTTCCAGAATTAGATGAAGTTTTTCTGGTGATTAGTGTCATCTCTTGGTATAGTACACAAGAGTTTTAAAACATTAGGTTTTCTTTATCATTTTAAGAAAATATCACTTGTCAAATTGGTATAAATTATAGGTGCATTGGCAACACATAATAATTAATTAAACCTCTTAAAGTTTGTTAAAATAGTTACAAAGGTAATGGGATATTTTTCTCTAAGCAATTTTAATCCAGTTAGAAGGTTTTGGGAGTGTCAAGGAATCTAAGACAGAAGCTTATACCACCACATTGTGGTAAAATGACTGTAGAGCAAACAATTAAATTGTTCTGAAAAAATGCAAAAATGAAAATACTCATACCTAATATGGATACCTAATATCTAGGAGAAGAGAGATCTAAATACACAGAGCACTATAAATACTTTGGATTTAAAGGAAAATGTTCTGCTAGCTGTTGTCACTGGATTTCAGTACTTTGTTCATTTTTAAACTTCAGCAGTGTAAAGCTGGTGAGGCAAAATATTACATGCTTTTAAAAAAGTTGGGATCAGTTATGTTATAAGAGATTTTACTAACTCAATATTGCCATATCATATTTGAATTGTTAATAGTTTATATGCATCCCTAAAATACCAATTAGAATTTTCAGTACTTTTAAACTGATAAAGCATTTTATATCTGTTTTTACTACATTGTGTAGTATGAATTTCACTGGGATATTTCTGTAACAGAGCACAAAATACTTTCTTTACATATCACTTTTTTTTTTACAATAAAATACAAAAACATTCACCTCTTTATAATACATCACTTGCCCAAATCCTCAAAATTAGGGTGAAAATAGTATTGAAGAGCCTGAATGAAACATTATTGTAATTTTATAATCTTGATTTTAAAATCTTGAGGTAAAGGATGCAGTGCTGGGAATAGGTGATTTTAAGCATCTTTTAAGCAGAGCAGTGAAACTCAAAGACAACTATCAATCAATAGTTTTTAAACTTGTTTAACAGTAAGAATCATAAGGGACATTTGTTCAAAGTACAGTTTACTAGGTCCCTATTCCAGACATTCGGAATTAGAATCTTCAGGTTAGGGCTCTGCAAAAATTATTTATGGAAAAATGTACCCCCTGGAGATTACTGTCCTGCTAACTCAGGAAACATAGCTCTAATTCAACTATAAAACCTAACATAAGACACAGTATTAAAAGACCAGATAAATAAGAATCCCTGTTAATATAAGTGTTGGTCTTCTTATCTGCAAAGAGGGTAGCAGTGATTGTATTTAAGTAATGATAGGACAGCGAGCACTGACTCACTGTACATAAAACACCTCGCACAGTGCCTGGCACAAAATAAGGCCTTAGATAATGTTAGCTGTGATAACTGCATATCATTATCATTATCAGAGTGATTTCAATTCTTATAATTTATATATCATTTAAGAAAAATTCATTTGCAATAGAAATCTAATTTCTACAGTTATTAAAGCTGTAGAGAAATTAAACTATGAAACAAAAATAAGCCATTCTCATGAGTTTTGTTTTTATAAATCTTGAAATTACACTTTTTGCAAGTTGTTTTTTTAACTTCAAAGAGTTATACCACCACCTTGTGGCAAAATGACTGTAGAGCAAACAACCATTTACCAGCTTGTTCCTTAGTCATCACGGAGAAAAAAATTATTTATTCAAGTGAGGAAACAAAACGTAATTGTACAAATATTGGTCGATAAATGTAAATGTGTGAATGAATAAGTGAACAAATTAGCAAACTTATCCCTAAACAGAAAAGTAAAACTGAGAAATGCAACTCTCACTTGAAAATTGCATATCTTTCAGAGGCAGGAATCTGCCAACTTACTGTCTTGCCAGGTGTTCAAGTTGCCCTGGGCCTGTGGAGCCAAGTGAAGAGTCGCAGTTCAAGCTTTGAAAAGGCAGCGTTGTCAGGGCATTGGGTACCAGGTCCTGGTTAGAGGCAACTCCCACGACATCTCAGACAGCTCACTGTAGGTAGGACAGTGGGCAGGTGTGTCAGCCAAGTGATGCTTGCCGTAACACGTTTGCAGATAGATACGTTATATGCAGAATGGGCATCCCTGAAATCCTAAGTGTGTTGTTCAAATCCTCTTAGAAAAATATTTTGGATGAATTTTACGTGGAATCCCATCTTCCTACCTCCCCTTCCCATCTTGACCATTTTCAAAATGATGGCATAACTGATGTAGAATGTCAGCACAGCTTTCATGAAAATTTTAGGTTATTTCAATTTTGTTGTTTGAAATGAATGTTCAAAAATCAAACATTTGGGGTTGTGGGCTGAACGCGCTGTGGAGAAGTGGCCAGGTGGGGCCTGTGTGTGGTGGACCGCTGTCCAGGTGCGAGGAGCGGCTAAGCGAGCGCTCCCGGGAGAAGCTGGCGCGGACGCCTGAGGTAAAAGAATGGCTAACTCCATTGCATCAAAGAACTTTACTGCACTTTCAGACCTGCATCCAAATATGGCTAATCTGAGCACGGGCTCTAGGCACATGGACTTCAGAAGTTGTGGCTCGCAGGCTCTAGAGCGCAGGCTCAGTAGTTGCGGTGCACGGACTTGGTTGCTCTGCGGCATGTGGGATCTTCCCGGACCGGGGATCGAGCCCATGTCCACTGCATTGGCGGGCGGATTCTTGACCACTGCGCCACCAGGAAAGCCCTTGTACTATATTTTAACTAAATATTTAAAAATAATCGGCATAGTTATTGGAAAAACAGATGTCAAAGGCTTTCCAGACAGAAAAAATATTGGATCAGAAAGGTACACTTTCAGTTTCACCATTCGTGATTCAACAACCCATTTTGTAAATGCAACATCGTGGGGCAAGGAAGATTACATCAGATCACTTTCTGATGGCTTTCGTGTTGGCGAGTGTGTGATAATTGAAAATCCCCTGATCCAAAGAAAGGAATTAGAAAGAGAAGAAAAGTTCAGCCCTGCAACTCCTAGCGATTATAAACTATTGCTCAGTGAGAATCACTCAATGGTAAAAGTTTGTTCCAGTTATGAAGTGGATGCGAAGCTACTTTCTTTGATATACTTACCTGTTAAAGAGTCTTGTGATTATTATTCATTGGGTGACATTGTTGCAAACGGACACAGTCTTGATGGGAGAATTATTAATGTCCTTGCAGCTGTGAGGTCGGTTGGAGAGCCAAAATACTTTACAACTTCAGACCGAAGAAAAGGCCAGAGGTGTGAAGTTAAACTCTATGATGAGACAGTCTTCTTTTGCAATGATATGTTGGGATAATGAATCTATTCTACTTGCACAGAGCTGGGTGCCACGAGAAACAGTAATATTTGCCTCAGATGTAAGAATAAGTTTTGACAAGTTTCGGAACTGCATGACAGCAACTGTAATCTCAAAAACCATTATTACAACTAATCCAGATACACCAGAAGCTAACATCCTATTGAATTTTATAAGAGAAAATAAAGAAACGAATCCTCTGGATGATGAAATTGACAGTTATTTGAAAGAATCCACAAATTTAAATACAATAGTTGATGTCTATACAGTTGAACAATTAAAGGTAAAAGCTTTGAAGAATGAAGGAAAAGCTGATCCTATCTATGGAATTCTTTATGCTTACATTTCTACACTGAACATTGATGATGAAACTACAAAAGTAGTTCGAAATAGATGGTACCCTCCATTCCTGTAGTCTCACAGGACGTGTTGCTGAGGAGACTTTGGGCTTCACGGTAAATGAGTTTCTTGCAATGACGGATGAACAGAAAACAGCATTAAAGTGGCAATTTCTTTTGGAAAGAAGCAAAATTTTTAAAAAAATTTTTTTTATCTCATAGAGCAAGGGGTGGACTGAGAGTGAGTGTGCTCTCCTGTAAGCTCGCAGATCCTATCGAGGCAAGTAGGAACTTGTCTGGACAAGGAAATATTTAAAAACCAGACGTCATTTTAAACTCTGGAAAAGAATACGAGTTTTAACCGCCTTTAAAGTGGAAAATGAGTTTGAAAATTACAGATAAAATTGTATTTTGTTCAAATGTGGTGAGAATGTTTCTGTAAATTGTTATTCTGTTTCCCCCTGGAGTCCGTTAAGAGTAAATCCTAAAATCTCCCTCTTATTCAAGTTCATTTCTTAGAAGGCCTTTTCTACTGGCTTTGCCCTCTCTCTTCCCAAGTTGGAAAATGTTTGCATGAATTAATAAACAAGTTTAATCTTTCCCACAAAAAAAAAAAAAAATCAAACATTTATCTAATCTACCTCAAATGTGAAACGTGTCGATATTTATTTCTCTTCTGGCAATTTGTATCAGCTCAAATGTACATTTTACTGCTGATCCACTTTTTGTGACCATAATTTTAAAAAGCCATTGGGTGTAAAATAAGCAATTGATTGTAAGCTCCTCAGCATTTTCCTATTTTTTTCTTTAATGAAATGTCTCTGAACTCACCTTGACATTTCCTACTTAATTCTTACCCACTGGTACCCAATTATCACTCTATTAACATATACACCCAATAATAGCTTCCTTAATTTACTTCACCATGCTAATAATTAGCAGGAGATTACCCATGAATGTAGGGATGAGGAAGGGAATATTTACTAATATATATTTCTGAATTTAGAGACCCATGATAGTCCATAGACTAACATCATCAGAAAAAAGTTTCCCGTTTAAAAAAAAATGCATCTTAAAAAGTAAAATGCGGGAAGATGAAACCTAATAAGAACATGAAAAAGCAACTACTGTATAGCACAGAGAACTATACTCAACATCTTGTAATAACCTATAATGGAAAAGAATCTGAAAAAGAATATATATATATTATATAATATATATAAAACTTAATCTTAATATATGTATATATAAAAATGAATCACTCTCCTGTATACCTGAAACTAGCACAACATTGTTAATTAACTATACGTCAGTAAAAAATCCAATCAAATCAAAGTATATTACAAACACTAAAAAAAAGAAAGACAAGGCTTCAACAAAGCTTACTTATTACTCAATAATAATTAAAAACTTTCCAAATATAATGCACCAAGCCATCCACATATAGTGATCAAGTTGTACCTTATAAATGTGGTCTTCAATGAGCATCTCAGATAAGGAGTAGAAAAAAATACTATGGGAACAATTCACTGCCTAAGTAGCAAATGTGAGGAGACTTCAGAGATGAGAGAGGTGACTTCTGAGAGTAGTACTACTCCCCTGCTACTAACTCTTCTCTCCTTGCTAATCACTACTCAACACAGTGTGACCCTTCTCACCGCCTAGAAACTTCCTCTTTTTTGACTACCTTGACAGCCTCTTACCTGGTTACTGAAGAAGGGAAGAAAAAGAGCTGTTTCCTCTACCCTTCTAAGTTCTTGACAGAGACCCCTCTAACAAAAGACAGATTGACAAGAGAAAAGCATACAAATTCGTTTATTGTAAGTTTCACGTGACACCGGAAACTTCATTAGAAAAGGAAGACCTGAAGAAGTGGTTAAACCTGAGAGTGTTTCTGTTTGGTTGGAAGAAGAGTAGAAAGTCATGGAAAATATGATAGGACAAAAAGGGGTATGAGTTTAATGCGGTAAATTAGGGGAAATAGCAAAGCCTTTTCAGTCTAATTCCTCTTGACGTCTTGGAGATGAGGATGAACATTTTCTCTGGGTATAGAAAAGGCACCCCTCACATAAGGGTCTTACGATCTCCTGCAGGGGAAGGTCAGAGAGTCCTTTCTACATATGCTCTTTCTCAAATTCCTTCAGCTTAAAATATTCAGTATGCCACGGTGTCATATTTTGGGTTAGTGTGTCCTGAACCCCGATCAACAGATTCACACAATTAGTTTCATAACAAAATGGAATTTAATTGGCAGCTCTAATTTCCAGAAGTAAGTTGTTCTGTAGACTTCTTCAAAGACACTGAGAATGTAATTTGAAATGAGATCTAAAGGATGATTATTAGGTGGGTAAAGGGAAAAGCCTAGGCAAATGTTGTGCGGCAACATGGAAACAAGGGTGATTTGAGAAACTGCAAAGTCAGCATGGCTGCAGCAGAGAGAAAGAGCGGAGAGTAATGAGAGAAGAGGCGAGGCAGGGGCTCAGTCACACCAGCCTTTGTAGGATCGATCCTAAAAGCAATGGAAGCTCTATTTTTAGTAGTTTTTTTTGTTGTTGTTGTTTTAATTAGTCATCAATTTTATACACATCAGTGTATACATGTCAATCCCAATCGCCCAATTCATCACACCACCACCACCACCGCCCCGTAGGTTTTGTTTGTTTTTAAGAACCTCCATATTGTTCTCCATAGTGGCTGTACCAACTTACATGCCCACCAACAGTGTACAAGGGTTCCCTTTTCTCCACACCCTCTCCAGCATTAATTGTTTTTAGAGCTACCATAAGTTCTAGCAATCCTACTCCCAGGCATATATCCAGAGACGACCATAATTTGAAAAAGATACACGCACCCGAATGTTCATTGCAGCACTATTTACCATAGCCAGGAAATGGAAGCAACCTAAATGTCCGTCAACAGATGAATGGATAAAAAAGACATGATATGTGTGTGTGTGTGTGTGTGTGTGTGTGTATACATATATATATAATGGAATATTACTCAGGCATAAAAAAGAATGACAAAAAATAGTAACATTTGCAACATGATGGACCTAGAGATTGTCATACTGAGTGAAGTAAGTCAGAGAAAGACAAATATTATATGATATTGCTTATATGTGGAATCTAAAATCATGGTACAAAACAGAAAGAGAGTCACAGATGTAGAAAACAATCTTATGGTTACCAGGGAGGATGGGAGGGAGGGATAAATTGGGAGATTGGGATTGACATATACACACTACTATATATAAAATAGATAGCTAATAAGGACCTACTGTATAGCACAGGAAACTCTACTCAGTACTCTGTAATGACCTATATGGGAAAAGGATCTAAAAAAGAGCAGATATATATATATATATATATATATATATATATATATATATATATATATATATATATATATATATGATTCACTTTGTTGTACAGCAGAGACTGATACAACATTGTAAATCAAGTATACTCTAATAAAATTTAAAAAAAAAAGCAATGGAAAAACATTGAATCTTAAAGCCAGGGAGGAAATGATGATATCTCCCTTCCAGGTAAAAGTTTTCCTTCAGACAATTCCTTCTTGCCTAGTGACCATTACGTGCAGCCCATCTCCAGTTGTCCTTCCTCCAGAGTTCATTGCTCAGGTATGGGCATGTGAGTAATGGGCAGCATATCCAAAGGTGGCAGGTAACCAGTGAACTCGGTGGACAGGCTCATTAAGATTAGCTAGACCAAACCGATCCACTTTCCCAGGTATTTGAACTAATACATAAAAGTAATATTCCAGTTATCAGAAGCTGTCATGTGGTTGAGGATGTATCCTAAGAAGCCATGAATTAGTTGGTGATATTCGTAAAGTTATTCTAGATTTTGACTTGGAAATAAAATTAGGTAATTTTATAATTTTAAAGTCATCTGTAGGGGGCCTCTTAAATTTACCAGCACATGTGCTACATTTTTATTCAATATCTGAAGTCACAGATTGTTGTCTGATTCTAAAATGGCAAAAATGTTCAATATGAGTTTATTTACTTCTACTTAATGAGGTTTGTATTTTTTTTCTTCCCCCCACACACTGACAAACTTCTTACTCTATTAAATAAAAGTGAATTTCATGAACACAGTGAAGGATTTGTGTGTGTCTGTGCACACGCATCTCAGTGTCACTTTTGAACCGATCTCAATTATTTTGGAAACTCACTCTTTGGTCCTCTGAACACCCCATTTCTAATGTGTGGAGGGGGGGTTTCCCACCACCAAGAAGTTTTCTGGACGCCAACTGAGTGTCCTACAGTTCAACTCAATTCTAACACTATATACTTGGAAACAGCATCAGATTCCACAGGTTATGGGCTCAGTCCTACCAGACCACATGGCCCTCCACAGCCACCCACCTCCTTACAAACACACACACACACACACACACACACACATACACACACACACACACTTCAGACATGAATCACAAGTCCAGGTTATCACCTGTGCTTCTGACTGATTGACTGTAGATCAGCAATTCCAGCGACCCTCCTTGGTTTGGGGTTAATTTGCTTGAGTGGCTCACAGAGCTCAGAGAAACATTTACTTAACTGATTGCTGGTTTATTATAAAAGAATATGACTCAGAAGTAGCCAGATAAAAGAGATGCCTAGGGTAAGGTATGAGAAAGGGCATGGAGCTTCCTTGCCCTCTTTGGGTGTGACTCCCCAAATCTCCACGTGTTCACCAACTCGGAAGCTCTTGGAACCCCTCCTTTTGAGTTTTTATGGAGGCTTCCTGAAAGGCATGACTGATTACAACACTGCTGGCTGAACTCAGTCTCCAGCCCTGTCCCCTCCCCTGAGGCTGGAAGTTCAGGGGTGGGGAGGAAAGTGAAAGTTCCAACATTCTAATCAAATCTTTGACTCAGCTAGCAACCAGCCCCCATCCTTAGGTTCTTTCCAAAAGTCACCTCATTCACGTAAAAACACACCTTTGTTGTCCTTATTACTTAGGAAATTCCAAGACTTTTAGGAGATTTGTGGCAGGAGCAGGGTTTGAACACTGAATATATACTTTTTGTTGTAAATTGCAACATAACACTCACCAAAATAGCTTTCAACATTACAGACTGTGAACTCTATGAGGAAGGACAACTTGATTTAGCCAATTAAGTTTTTGGTGCTGTAGTTTACAGAAAAAAATATAACCCTGAATTGTGGTGCTAATGCCACCTGGTTCAATTTTCTCTATCAGCTGACCTCAACTTCATAATCCCATACCTTATACACAGTTCTGTTAACTCCAAGAGTTTACTTTTGTAACAGGCCCTCACAAACAGTAAAGTATTAAGGACATCACTGAAAAGAAAAATTCCGTTGAGATAATTTTTAAGTGCATGACACCTCTGCCTCCTAGTCATCCTAGTTCCTTCACATAAATTGTGTTCAAGTGAGAAAATGTAATTTTATTTATTATTTTTAAAAATATTTATTTATTTATTGGGCTGTGGCAGGTCTTAGTTGTGGCATGAGGGATCTTTTAGTTGCGGCATGTGAACTCTTAGTTTTGGCATGTGGTATCTAATTCCCTGACTAGGGATCGAACCTGGGCCCCCTGCATTGAGAGCACAGAGTCTTAGCCACTGGACCACCAGGGAAGTCCCAAGAGAATGTAATTTTAATAATAAATCACAAAATTGGATGTGTGTTAGCAAGCTGGGGAAAAAACAAATTCCCGAAGTAGCAACCAGGAGGATTCCCTCCAAGCAGGACAGAGGAAGACTTTGCTTGGGAATTTGAGCAGCCCCAGAGGAAAGCTCTAAATACGCCAACATCAGGATTTCCACAAGGAAATGTCCCCGTCAGATCACTCTACATAAAGACCACAGTTTAAGAAATTCATCTGCTCTCAGAGTTTCCATTTGGGTTTCTAATGTACCACTCTTAACTATGAGCAAACAGGCAAGCAACAAAACAGGTAGAAAAAAAAAAGAAAAAGAAAATATGAATTAAGTGGAGAGAAGAAAAACATTATTAAAATAGCATAAGTATCCTCAGAGCCATAAGATATTGCATTCATAAACTAAAATGGATGCTTTGAAAAAGTAACATTCAAAGAACAAGTAGAGATATTTTGAAAATTGAAACTATTAGAGCAGAAAAGAAAAATTCACAAGATTTAGAATATGAAGTCAACAATTCTCGCATAAACTAGGGTAAAGAAGCAAATAAATAGGAAACAGTGAGGGGGAAAAAGAAAGGAAACAGTCCAAGAGATCTGATAGAAATTTCCAAAAAGGGAAAAAAGTCCATAGAAAGGATAAAGTCATGAATAAAATAATTTTCAAAAGATTAGCAGATCTGGAGAATATAAGTTTGCACTCAAAAGGGATTTACACACAGAGTGCCTAACATAATGGAAGGAAACAGAGCCCATCAAAGTATCTACCTGCAAAATAGAGGAATATTGACAAGGTGAGAGAGAAAGAGAGAGAGAGACAACCAGGTTTCAAAGAAAATAATTTGAATGATTTCAGTCACATTTGGGCCTAGAAGACAGTGGAGAAATACCTTCAAAATTTTGTGAGACGCCACTTTCCAATCTAGTGTTCTATACTTTGCCAAACTATTAAGTAGAAAGATGACAGAATAAGGGAATATTCACATATGTAAATTCTCAAAAAATGTTTCACATGCATCTCTTTATTAGGAATACGCTGGAAGATATACTCCACCCAAACAGGAAGTAAACAAACAAACAAACACTCCCTTCTTCCCCAACAGGAGATGGAACCCAGGAAATAGGAGATCCTACAAAAGAGACAGGTGAAGGGAATTAAAATGATAGTGAAGTGTGTCCAGGACCAAAGGTGGGCACAGAGAGGAACGAGTCCAGGTTGTAGCAGCTTAGAAGTTTCCAGGAAAGTTATTTTTTAGTAAGAAGAGAAAATTCGGAGAAGACCTAATGTGTTTGGATATAATAAGAAGTTTATTACACAACAGAAGGAGGCTTTGGAGTTGAATTAGTGAAGAGTACATATAAAGTTGATAGAATATGAAAGAGAGAAAATATTAGCTCAAAGTTAAACAAAATGTACAAGAAAAAGTGATCATAGTATACTGGATTCAGTCCTAAAAAAACAAAACCAAAATTTCACTCTTACCAAGTTGAAAGGGTGTGTGTGTGTGTGTTTGTGTGTGTGTGTGTGTGTGTGTGTGTAGTGGGGGTTGAGAAGGGATTGTGAAAAGATATAAATCCTCATCTTCCAAAAATGGGAAGTCAAAAGGTAATTTCAATGAGAAAATACAGGAAGTAGAAACATGTATAAACATGTTACATGGAGATACAGAGGTAAACACCAAAAGATCAAGTTGAAAAATTCAAAGTGGTTGCCACTTGGAAGCAGGAAGTGGGATGGTAGAAGCTTAATAGAGTCATTAGAAACTTCAAGCTTTGGGCCAGCATTTCCATAAATAACAACCTCAAATAAAGGGAGGAAAGGAAAAGGAAGTGAAAAAATAATAAAATCTGGAAGAATATAACGAAAAACGATTCTATGCCTTTCTCTATGGCTTGAATATGTAGCAACGAAGGTATATCATATTTATAATAAAAGACTTATTTTAAAAATTAAGTATATACATAAATAAACAAGTAATGCACAAACACACTGGCCTAGACAGCCTATAGTATAGTGAACATATCATTATTAGCAGCAGCTTTTGGAAACAAAACCTATTGTTCCTTTAGTTTTATCATTATGAGATTAACATTTTAAAAGGCAAAGAAGCATAAAGACAGAGAAATTTTCTCCCACCGCTGTAAATACTATTCTTCTCTCATTGCCTTTCATGTGACAGTAACATGTTCTCCAATGATCACAGTGATTTGTGTACTTGAATAGTACTTTTACTTAATTGCCTGATTCTGCTCATGATACTTCTTTTAAAAATTACACTAGTTTTCTGATATGGGGAGAATTTTCACATTCTCTAAATTTCACTTTTTTAGGTGTATTGAGTATCAGAAAGTTATAGTCTTCCTATCTTAATACAGACATAGACTTTGGAACATGACGAGACAGGTTTAAATACTAGCTCTGCCATTCAATAGCTGTGTAACTCTGCTCAGATTATATTGCATTTCTGAGTTTCAATTTCCTCATTTTAAAAATGGCAATTATAATGCCTACATTGTAGGTGTGTTATAAAGATTAAAAATAATTTGTGTAACACAGTAGGTGCTCAATAAATGATTACTTTTGCTATTAATTTAGGTTAGCTAGGAAAGGGAAAAAATGCATCTTATATCCAAATTTTCTAAAACATGATGTCTCAAATTGATAGAGATCATGCTTTTTTTTGACATAAAATACAATGGGGGGCGGTCACGTGGACGTGAGCCCTCTCTCCGGCATATTTAAAAGGTGGCGTGGACCCAGTGACTTAACCTGGCCTACACTTCATCACTCAAATGTCCCGTGGCCGTGAGTTCTTAGGTCAAGGGCAAAAGCTGCCTGGCAGCAGGCTTGATGCAGCACCAAGTGGCCATCGTCACCGGCGGGGGTACGGGCATCGGAAAGGCCATCGCGACCGAGCTCCTGCATCTAGCACCATCTGAAAGTGGCGCCATTACATTCACTGACATTCGTCATCAGCTAGAACTCAGTTAAATGGTCATACCTACCTATAAGGGATACTGGGAAATAGAATCTTTAGGCATAGTGGAGCTGCCAGAGAAGGTGTTTACAACCTCACCAAATCCTTAGCTGTGGAACAGGCCAGCAGTGGAATAAGGATCGATTGTGTTGCCCCTTGATAACAATCCATATTCTTCCTTCAGTGCCACGCTGGTGAGGGAAGATGAAAAGAATCTGTGGAGCGTGCCTCGCGATGTGTCCCACACAGAGGCAGACGATGACAGGATCCTCTACAATTTGATCGTTGTTCGTAATCAACAGGCCAAAGATTCAGAAGAGTGGCAAAAACTCAACTATGATATCTACACCCTGCGACAGATTCGAAGGGAAGTGAGAAATAGATGGAAACGCATTTTAGAAGATTTAGGTTTTCAAAAGGAAGCAGACTCTTTGTTGTCAGTGACAAAACTCAGCACCATCAGTGATTCTAAAAACACAAGGAGAGCTCGGGAGATATTGTTGAGACTGGCTGAAGAGACCAATATTTTCCCAACCAGTTGGGAGCTTTCGGAGAGATATCTCTTTGTTGTGGACCGTCTCATTACACTCGATGCTGCGGAAGAATTCTTTAAAATTGCCAGTCAAACTTACCCCAAGAAGCCTGGGGTCCCATGCCAGGCAGATGGCCAGAAAGAACTGCACTACCTTCCCTTTCTGAGTCCCTAAGGGAGAGGCTACGAGGCAGAATGGGATTTCTTCCACTGGAACTCAACAGCCTACCAAAGTTGGACAGATGCGTGTAAAAGAGAATGAGCAAGAAGAGGGCTAGCTAAGAGAAAAAGGATTCTGAGTCCTACAAAAATCTAAGCGTTTGGATATCTGGCCATCATGAGGACTTGACCATATGAAAGTTGAGGCTGAGTTGAAACGCCCTGGTGATCTTGCATCAGAGAGTCGGCCAGTGGGATATTTCATCATGGGTGATTAGATTCCAAGAACCCATTGCCCCCATTTTGGTTTTGGTTGTACAATAAGCTCTAGCCACTAATCCTATTGGGAGAATAAGATGTTCTAGTTAATAAAATAAGATTAATAGAGCTATCATTGAACCCAAATATGGATTACCAATTTTTAAATAATTGTTATATAATATAGGCTAACACCAAAATAATACCAGGCGTGACAAGACCTTTCTTTGATTTGGAAGCACCTACAGAACCTTGGAGGTGTTTGAGGCATCATTTTGAGATTATTCAGAAGTTTAGATGTACCAAATAAGAGAACTATCTAGGAGTGCTGCTCAGAAGTGAATCCTAAATAGAATGCTCCCAAGCAGAACTTCCTGCAGCTACACGTGAAAAGCTGTGTCTTCAGCTGTGCTACAAGCATCTTGAATTCTCAATGTTATTGATATCTGGTTACCTCATTTTTACATAGTGTCCAGCTCAAGTCCACAAGCCCTTGATATTTTATCTGGGATAGCATCTATTTGACCTTTACTGTCTTGTCTTCTCTTTAACCTGTTTCCGGCTTATTGACTGAGAGTTGCAACTGCCCAGGGACCTCTCATGCAGCGTGGCCTCAGCTCCAGGACCAAGAGTGGGCACGGAGAGCCCGTGGTCACAGTGCACTAGGATCAGTGCTCACCCTGCCAGCCTGGGGCTGAGCCCCGCAAGCCACCAGCAGCAGCAGTAGCAACTCTGCAGGCAGTGTTGCATTGAAGAAGGTCATTGCTGGACTTTCTTCCATCCTGAAGATGATGATTTTCGAAGAGGAGCAATTCTGTCAATGCAGTTTGCTTCTATCCACAGATTGAGCAGCCCAGTTTCAAAAGTTAATTGCCACCTAAGCAAGGAGCTTCCCATGAAATCAGGGTTCATTTTATTGAAAAGACTTTCAGAGCTTGTCGGATTTATCAGTAGACTGCTGAGAACAATGGCAATATTTTTACTTTTACAGATTTTACTTTTCTGACTTCAAGTTAAAAAGTAACTTGTATTTAGTCTGTGCAGGGGATTGTGACTTGAAAATTTCCCTACCCTGATTAGCTCTTTTGGTAGCGAACACAATGTTTAAAGTATTTGTTAGAGGAGATACATGTTCTCCGTTTATGAATGCTTTGCAGACCAATTTAACTCACATGTTTCAGGAATATTCTTCCTAGTTTAATAAGTAAACTAAAAGTTTTATTTTTTAAAATAAAAAATACATTTTTATTTTGTTGTATTTAGTACTTAATACCTCTCTCATGTTGTTTAAAATTAGCCTGCAGATATTTTCCCTCACCTCTATAGGCTCTTGCAAGATAAACATACAAAGAGTGAGACAAACAAAAACAAACAATAAATTAAACCAAAAAAAAAAAACTTTGAAAATCATATTGTTTTCATCTTTGTCCTTGGAATTTGTATTTTGTCTTTCTGCCTTTTTTTGGTGTCAAAATAGATGAGATTGTTTGCATCTATGGAGAATACATTGTAACCATAGTCTTTATTTTTGGTAATGAATAAGTAAGGATAAAATTGTCTCTATGATTATAAAAACTCATGGAATTATCCAGGAAATTTTCCTTGCAAAGAATTAAAAGGTTTCTGTATTTACAAAAAAAAAAAAATACAATGGAATAGTATTGGGGTGTTCTTCATGAACTGCAAGCAGCCTGTTTTCTGTTTCCCACAGGAACTGCTTTGGGGATGCTTTTAGGACAGCCTGAGTGGCATATTGGTGGTACTAATGGTATAAAGTATTGATTTGGGTTTATATTAAATGCAATTTTCTTTAAACATGGGAACCCCCTCCCCCCCACCCCCTCCAAATACACTCTCTGCATAAAGACAGACGTCTCCACAAAATATTGAGAGGTAGAAGTAGGGAAGGGTGCATTTGTATGGGATGTTGACATCTTTTATCTATATAACTGTGTATAAGTGAATAGAAAACTAAAACACTTTAAATCTAGATTTTGCTATTAAGGACAAATGATGAAAGCAGAAAGCTGAAGACCCAAAGCTGTCAGAAAAATCTGACTAAGCCTCATTAGTCATTTAAGAAATAAATCATAAATAGATCACAATAGAAAGGCTGTCGACTCTGAGGAACTGCTGAGCATACACTTTGTGCATCTTTGTGCATATTTAAAGTGTTGAAAGGGAAAAAACCTACAACCAAGATTACTCTACCCAGCAACGATCTCATTCAGATTTGACGGAGAAATTAAAACCTTTACAGACAAGCAAAAGCTGAGAGAGTTCAGCACCACCAAACCAGCTTTACAACAAACGCTAAAGGAACTTCTCTAGGCAAGAAACACAAGAGAAGGAAAACACCTACAATAACAAACCCAAAACATTTAAGAAAATGGGAATAGGAACATACATATCGATAATTACCTTAAATGAAATGGATTAAATACTCCAACCAAAAGACATAGACTGGCTGACTGGACACAAAAACAAGACCCGTATATATGCTGTCTACAAGAGACCCACTTCAGACCTAGGGACACATACAGACTGAAAGTGTGTTGATGGAAAAACATATTCCATGCAAATGGAAATCAAAAGAGAGTTGGAGTAGCAATTTTCATATCAGACAAAATAGACTTTAAAACAAAGACTATTACAAGAAACAAAGAAGAACACTACATAATGATGAAGGGATCAATCTACAAAAGAAGATATAACAATTGTAAATATTTATGCACCCAACATAGGAGCACCTCAATACATAAGGCAAATGCTAACAGCCACAAAAGCGGAAATTGACAGTAACACAATCATAGTGGGGGACTTTAACACCCCCTTTCACCAATGGACAATTCATCCAAAAGGAAAATAAATAAGGAAACACAATCTTTAAATGATACATTAAACAAGATGGACTTAATTGATATTTATATGACATTCCATCCAAAAACAACAGAATACACTTTCTTCTCAAGTGCTCATGGAACATCCTCCAGGATAGATTTTATCTTGGGTCACAAATCAAGCCTTGGTAAATTTAAGAAAATTGAAATCGTATCATGTATCTTTTCCGACCACAACACTATCAGACTAGATATGAATTACAGGAAAAAATTTGTAAAAAAAATACAAACACATGGACGCTAAACAATACACTACTTAATAACCAAGAGATCACTGAAGAAATCAAAGAGGAAATAAAAAATTACCTAGAAACAACTGACAATGAAAACACAATGACCCAAAATCTAAGGGATGCAGCAAAAGCAGTTCTAAGAGGGAAGTTTATAGCAATACAATCCTACCTCAAGAAAAAAGAAAAAACTCAAATAAACGACCTAAACTTACACCTAAAGCAATTAAAGAAAGAATAGTAAAAAAAACCCAAAGTTAGCAGAAGGAAAGAAATCATAAAGATGAAATCAGAAATAAATGAAAAAAAAATGAAGGAGGGCTTCCCTAGTGGCGCAGTGGTTGAGAATCTGCCTGCCAATGCAGGGGACACAGGTTCAAGCCCTGGTCTGGGAAGATCCCACATGCCGCGGAGCAGCTAGGCCCGTGAGCCACAACTACTGAGCCTGCGCGTCTGGAGCCTGTGCTCCGCAACAAGAGAGGCCACGATAGTGAAGAGGCCCGCGCACCGCGATGAAGAGTGGCCCCCACTTGCCGCATCTAGAGAAAGCCCTCGCACAGAAACGAAGACCCAACACAGCCAAAAATAAATATAAAAAGTTTAAAAAAAGTTAAAAAAAAAGAAATTAATAAAACAATGCATAAAGGCTGGATAGGGTGTGGAGAAAAGGAAACCCTCCTGCACTGTTGGTGGGAATGTAAACGGATACAGCCATTATGGAGAACAGTATGGAGGTTCCTTAAAAGCTAAAAATAGAACTACCATATGACCCAGCAATTCCACTACTGGGCATATACCCGGAGAAAACTATAATTCAAAAAGATACATGTACCACAATGTTCACTGTAGCACTATTTACAATAGCCAGGACATAGACGCAACCTAAATGTCCATCGACAGATGAATATATAAAGAAGACGTGGCACATATACACAATGGAGTACTACTCAGCCATAAAAACGAACAAAATTGAGTTATTTGTAGTGAGGTGGCTGGACCTAGAGTCTGTCATACAGAGTGAAGTATGTCAGAAAGAGAAAAACAAATACCGTACGCTAACACATATATATGGAATCTAGAAAAATGGTACTGACGAACCTAGTGACAGGGCAGGAATAAAGACACAGATGTAGAGAACGGACTTAAGGACACAGGGGGGAAGGGGAGACAGGGACGTAGTGAGAGAGTAGCACTGACATATATACACTACCAAATGTAAAATAGCTAGTGGTAAGCTGCCGCATAGTACAGGGAGATCAACTCGGTGCTTTATGTCCCCCAGAGGGGTGGGATAGGGAGTGTGGGAGGGAGGCTCAAGAGGGGGGGGTATCGGGAATATATGTATACATATAGCTGATCCACTTTGTTGTAAAGCAGAAACTAATACAATGTTATAAAGCAATTATACTCCAATAAACATGTATTTGAAAAACCCACAGCATTGTAAATCAACTACACTTGAAGATATTTCTTTAGTGCAAAAAAATTTGGGAATGTAAGTTTTATTGTGTGTGTGTACCACAGGTTCAATATATATGAATTATGTCAAATTGATTACATTGTTTTTCAAAATAAAGAATTTTTGATACTTTACATCAGCTTCATAATATAAATGCAGAAAAACTATATTAATTCTTTCTAAAGTTCAGAAATAGCCATTTTGCTCATTCGGTATACTATAAACCACTAACTTTATTGAAAAGGGATTCGTGACCGACCTCTTCCTTCCAAAGAAATATTTCTCCACTCACACAAGTTTAATATAATGTTCCGCCATGAACTGACTTCCCACCTTAGAGACACGAGATTTGCATCCTGAAATCTCTTTCTTGCAAAAATGTCCAATTAGCATCCTAGCATTACAGAAAAGAAATGCTTTTTTTTCCAGATCTCAAAGTCCATACAGCTTTAGTCAAGACATCATGTATTTTTTTTACACACACACACTGTATTTTATTTTTACAAGAGATAAATCAACTGACACCAAGCATTGTAAATGGATGACCACAACAAAAGCAACAATGATTGCAATTACCAAACACGAAACACACTCATACTATGTCATGATATTGACATTCAGTCCAGTAATCCTCCACTGTAACTGCTCCTTTACTTTGCAGTGAAAGACATCATGTATTTTTAAATTATCAGCACTCACCTGAGGTCTTTAAAAATCAACAAAAACATAATTTTGTCTTCTCTTTCATTTATTCTGGTTCTAAGTGGTCATTTCTAAATGAAAGTGTTTAAGTATGTTAACGTCATCTTATAACATCATATTTCCAATGACTACCGTGTCTCCAAAGATGAAATATGAGGAACTCACAAGTAGGCTCTACAAAGTTTTACTCTCTGAATCTGTATGACCCTTCTGCTGAACTCCACACTGTTCATTATTCTCTGAGAATCTTCTTTTTCTTGTATGGCCATCTCACATGCTCTTTCATTTCATGAAGTTTTTTCCTACAATTTTATGCCTAGTCTATTTCTGAGAAAATGCATTATTTCAGAGTGATATTTATAGACACAAAGACTTCTCTATAATTCCCTCAGAGTTTCAAGAACTCCTTCTTCTTCTTTTTTTTTAATACCTAGATTCTGAAGCTCTCCACAAAGCATTACTAAAATTGCATTTACATAAGTATCTACATATTAATCACACATTAATGCATTTACAATTGTATTATGATTTATTGTTAATTTTGGAGCATAAACATAGCTGTCTTATTTACCACCCTCTTGGAAATCACTTTAATATTTGCACTTAGGACTTGAAAGAGAATGGATAAATAAAAACCTGAAGAATATGCAGATACAATTTATATATTTCTCATAAAATTAGGTGATTATCTAAACTTTATCCAGAAAAAAGAAGAGCCCAGATACTTTGCAGGCATGATACTCGAGAATGTATGGTCTTCCAGCAGGAAAACATGCAGTAATCCATGTGGCAGAGTTTACCTGTGACCAGCTGGGGTTAGTGACCTATGCATTCCTTACATGCAACATATCAGGAGTGGAAAAAGGGAATTTGTCAGTTGTGGCAATAAGTATAATGAAGTTTTGTAGCAGGTCTTGCTCATATATTCAACACAGGTACAATCAAAATTTTGCTCAATTCTGATAAATCTAAGTCTGTATCGGTTACCATGTCTTTAACGAGGAAATGTCAGAACTGACTAAAAAAAAAAAGTGTTTTGTTTATTTGTTTGTTTTAATTACAGTCAAGGTGAGTAAGACATAGCTCAGAACAGCTAATGTGACTTAGTGATTCTCTCATCAGGAAATACAGTTTCTACTTCCCTGTTTATTCTCCACATCCTGTAGTAAGTAAAGTTTCAATGAAAGATAAATCTACAGGGCGAAAAGAAAAGAAAACTTACATGTGTGGATAAGATCATTTTGACAGGTTTTACCACGTATGTCAGTGTTTCTGGGGATGGACACAAGCCAGAGCTCCCTACTCTGACATTTTCACTGATGTCATTCCCCTTGATCCTCAATTTGAAAGTGGATAAAACTGTTTTCTATGTTTTCTTCTTTAAGAAATTAAATAAAGAATGCTTTCTAGACATGATTCTCTAATGATTTTCAGTCAGTGGTCATCAACGGAGGAAAAGCACAGAATCTCATCCCCACAGAAGGGTGACATTCAGTCAGGTAAGAAAATTCTCCCCGAAATCAGAGCTTCATCTTTAACATGCAATCAAAGGCTTTCACAGGTTCTTCATCACTCTGCACTCAGCCCTACCATATGGGATTGGCTCTGAGAATCTCACATCAGATGACTGACAAATATGTCATAGTACACTGATCTGGTACCAGATCCTACCTCTCTTAATGATCTCCTGCAGGGACATTGGAATATTCTAGGATATTTCCTGGAGCCCTCTACTCTATACAGGTACACTTCCAAGTAGAAACAGAAGCTTTGATTTTCACTGGGACCCCTGCTCTGTCCAACCAACCTCTCTAGAAATATGATGTTCTAATCTCTCCTGATTAGAACATTTCAAGGTCTCTCCCTGTGCTAATTTAGTAAAGGTAAAAGAGAAACAAGAAGGAGCAAACTATGCAGGGAGCACTGTATAAGATTCCTTTACTTAATGTATTTGCCTGATATACCCAAATGTTGAGAAATATAGATTCATTTCATAATGTTCAAGAAAAGAGGAGGAGGAACCTCCATGCCAACAGTATATATAAAATGGAATCAATATTGCATAAGCTCCAGCTTAAGCTTAGCTAAGAGGTACTAACTCTTCTCATAAAGAAGCAATAGTTCTCCATCATTTGAAGCACACTGAGGACTCAGACAGCTGGACACTGAGGGTGTAGTCTCCTCACTCGAATTCTGTACCTGCATCACAGAGCCATGAAATATTCCCAAAGAATGATTAAGGATGTGGTGGGGAGCCGAAATAAAAAAGATGAATCCATAGTCTGCCCTACCATCTGTTCTGCTGGATATTACCACCATCTTGGCCCAATATGACCTTCCCACTTCTCTCTGGGTCTCCCTACTTTCCACCTCCATCCTCTCATTATATCTTACCTACACTTGGAAACGACTCTAGTTTTTCCACTTATCTTAATCAACAAGTAATCCAAATAGCAACTGTGTATATAACTCCTTAGGAACATCAGGTCTGATTCAGTAATAATACATGACCTTCGAAGTCCAAAGTTTTCCTAATTCCCTTTATTATTTTTTTTTCTAATATCCATGTACTTACACTCTTAAGACCGCCACTCTTCTCAGGTTCGTCTTCCCTGCAAAATCTGTCAACCTAGACATAGACTTAAGTACCACCCTCTAATTATCTCCTAGGGAATCCAGTTTTTAAAAAAGCCTCAGCAAGCCTTATGGACTTTATTAAAGACTCTTTAAGATAACCCATGGGAGATAGCAGTGCACCCATAGATATCTATTTAATACACCCTCAGAGTAATTTTTTTTTATAAAGACTCTTCTGGCCAATGAAGACTCTCAGCTCTTCTTCTTCAACATATGCAGTGTCTCACCCTTCTGATTACTCTCTGCTCTATCCCAGGTCCACTCCCTTTCCTGATATTACATTCTTTCCCAATTGTGTATGTTGGTAAAATCAAATAACATAAAATATAACATCTTAATTATTATAAAGTGCACCGTTCAGTGATATTAAATACATTCATATTATTGGGCGATCAACATCACCATTTATCTTTCTAATTCTTTTCTACGTTTTAAAACTGTAACTCTGTATCCTTTAAACATAACTTTCCTTTTTGTTCCATAACCACCTGAAAAGCATCATTACCCTCCCAATTTCTATGGTTTTGACTACACTAAGTACCCCATATAATTGAAATAAGTAGTTGTATTGTTATGACTCACTAAAAGTCACAAAAATGGCATTTTTGGTAGCTAAATTTCCTCAACATTCATCCATGTTGTAGCATATTCCTAGATCTTTTCCTTCTTAAGGCTGAATAATATTGTATTATATGGGTATACCACACTTTGCTTATCCAGCAACTAGTGGATGAACACTTAGATTGCTTTCATATTTTAGCTACTCTGATTATTACTGCTCTAAACACTGGAGTACAAATATTTCTCTAAGACCCTGATTTCAATTCCTTTGGGTATACCTCATAGTAAAATTCCTGGATCATGTAGTAATTCTATTTTTCAATATCTGAAAAATTGCCATACTCTTTTGCAAAACAGCTGTATCATTCTACATTCCCACTGACATAGCACAATGGTTCCAACTCCCTCACATCCTCACCAATACTTGTTTTCTGCTTGTGTATGCGTGTGTGTGCTTGTGTGTGTATGCATGCACACAAGTATATAAACATGCATTTAGTGATATGGAGCATCTATTCAAGTGCTTAGTCATTTGTACATCTTTTTGAAGAACCATCTATTCAAGTCTTTTATCCATTTTTGAATCAGGGTGTTTGCTTTTTGTTGAGGTGTAGGAGTTCTCTGTATATTCTGAATAGAAATCTCGTGTCAGATACATGACTTTCAAATATTTTCTCCCATCTTGTGGGTTGCCATTTTATTCTGTTTACATTTCTTTGATACACATTTTTTTTAAAATTATGTACTGCAAATTGTTAATTTTTTTGTTAGCTGTACCTTTGTTGTTCCTTCGTTTCATATGGAGGAAAACGCTGCCAAATCCAATGTCATGAAGTCCTTGTCTTGTGTCTTCTTCTAAGACTTTTTATTTTATTAGGTCTTATATTTAGTTTCTTGATACGTTTTCATTAATTTTTGCATATGATGTTAGGTAAGGGTCCATCTTCCTACTTTTGCATGTTGACAACATGACTTCCCAGCACCAATGTTGAAAATACTATCCTTTCTACTTTGAAAAGTCTTGGCAACTTGTCAAAAATCATTTGGCCATATATCAGGGTTTATTTCTGGGTGTTCTATTCTATTCTATTGGTCTTGAATAAGGGAGAAAATAGTATAACCTATCCAGGTTGATGAAGAACATAAAGAAAGACCAGGACTGAGAATTAGGAGGGCAATATAAAACAGCAGGGAGTAAAAGACAGTGTGAGAGAAGATCTTGTATTTGCGAGTTCATGAAAATAGGATCATGCTAAAACCACTAAACGCCTGACTTTGAACAATACGGTAAATATGCTAGCAAGAAACATAACACTTACCCATCTCTGGGAAATATAGTATGGGCATAAAGATAAACTACACACAAATATAGTAAACAGGGAAGGGTTTTCATGGTGTGAAAATATTGTGGGATTTGAAATACAATTTACTTCTGTTCTACCATTGTCTCTAAAATTTATCAAAGTGTATATACAAGCAATTCCAATTCTGGTAATGTGCTTGACAGGTTTATATATGAACTTCAGCAGACCAGTAAATGTACATTCATAGTAGGACTGTTCCCTAAACCGAAAAACAAAACTCAAAAACTGGAAAGACTAGAGTTCACTTTATCAACACACATACAGATGCAATGATGGTTAACGGTCCAAAAACAGAAAGTGAACATGGGTACAAGAGGTTAATCCCTAGGCTGGGGTGGGGTGCAGAGTTTGAGTGTAACACAGGAAGAAAAGGCTTTTGTCCTATCCTTGATTTTTGAGGTATGGAAATTCACAGGTCACTACCTTCATTTCAAAATGAATGAATGCACTATTCAATTTTTTTAAACAGGCGAAGTAAACATGAGTGATAATAAATTTCAAACTGTCGCTAATCAAATAAGATACTAAGAAAACTTAAATAATATGATTTAAGAATGAAGTGGACAGATTGTCCAAGATGATAGCATTCAAAGTCCCAGAGCTTGATGCCTCTCATGGGCACACCAAAGTCACAAGAGTTTACAGAACAGCAATTGATGAAAAAGTCCGGGACCTACCGTAAAAGATGTTTTACATTTAAAGACATAAGGAATGTGTAACTGATTCACTTTGTTGTAAAGCAGAAGCTAGCACACCATTGTAAAGCAATTATACTTCAATAAAGATGTTGAAAAAAAAAAATAAATAAATAAATCTAAAAAAAAAAAAAAAAAAAAAAAAAAAAAAGACATAAGGAAGTCACCTCGACAAGACAGGAAGGAAGGGCAAAATCTCAATAGAGTCAAGACCCATACCACCAGGTGGGTGGCCCACAAATGGGAGAATAATTACAATTTCAGAGGTGCTCCCAGGTAGCAAGGGGTATGAACCCAACATCAGGCTCCCAAGCCCAGGGATCCTGTTCTGGAAAGAAGAGTTCCTAGAAAGTTGGGCTTTGAAGACCAGTAGTGCTTATTTTCCAGAGAGCCAGAGGGTTGTGGGAAATAGAGATTCCACTCTTAAAAGATGCTCACAAAATCCCACATGATCCGAGAATCAGAACAGAAGCAGTCATTTGAAAGGATCCCGGGTCACACCTACCTCCTGATCTTGGAGAGTCTCCCAGACAGGCAAGAGGCAACTACAGCACAGCCTCAGGGACAGAGACACTGGCAGCAGCCATTCGGGGGAGCTCCTTCTACCTCGTGGACACTGGTACCAGCAAGCATAATTTCAGAATCCTCCCTCTATCTTTTTAGCCTCAGGACCTAGCCCTACCCATTTCCACCAGACTAGAGACACAAGTACTAGGATGCTGCAGGCCAAGCAACTAACTGAGCAGGGGCATAGCCCCACCCACCAGCAAACAGGCTGCCTTCAGACCCTCTCAATGCACAGCCGCCCCTGGGTATGGGCCCAGCCACCAAAAGCCCCAGGACCAGCCTCCACACCTCAGTGGACAGGCACCAGCCCCAGAGTCCCTGGCCCCTCTGACAAGTGGGCCTACTCTGGCCTTGGAGTCAGCCTCACCATCGGCAGGTGATAACTGCACAGGGACTGGATGGAGCTTGGACCTACCCAACAGCAAACCTGCTCTAGCATTGGGATCAGCCTCATACACCAACAGGCACACACCAGCTCCAGGAATACCACAGCCCAGCAGCCTGTGTGACCAGAACACTCACTTGCAGGCCAGAAGCAGCCATGGACTCAGCTGGGTCCTGACCCTGCCCATCAGAATGCCAACACAAGATTAGGGATACCCCAGACCCTGCAGATAGCTGTGTCAGGAACAGTGATCCAACACCAACTCTGTGACTCCTGGGCCCTGCAGCCAGAACTCAGGACCTGTCTCTTCCTCCCAGTAGCCAGCATAGCCCCAGGACCAGTGACTGGGCACTAGCCCTGATATCACCTGGACTGAAGTTCTACCCATAAGTGAACTAGATTTGGTGTCCCCCAGAGTTGTGCAGCCAGCTGCCTTATGATTTAGTCTCACCAAGCAGCACAGACAGCCTCCATACAAGGCAGAGCCTGGCAAACAAGCAGTCTGGGGACAGCCAAGCCTACCAGACCACCCACAGTAGTCAGCCCACCACAACAGAAGAGCCCAAGCAGCCCACATAGGGGGTACACCTAGAACATATAATTCTAGTGACCAGGGGACACTGGGCTGCTGGGACACATAGGACCTCTCCTACAAAAGGCCACTTCCTCAAGGTCACGAAATGTAACGAATCTACTACATACATAGCAATAAAAACAGCAAGTTAAGAAAAATGAGGTGACACAGAAACACGATCCAAATGAAGGAACAAGATAAGAACTCAGAAGAAGATCTAAGTGAAGTGGAGATAGCCAATCTACTCAAGAAAGAGTTCAAGGTAATGATGGTAAAATTGATCAAAGAACTCAGGAGAAGAATGGACGACCAGAGCAAGAAGTTAGAAGTTTTTCAAAAAGAGTTAGACCATTAAAGAACAACAAAACAGAGATGAGGAATGCAATAACTGAAATGAAAAATTCACTAATAGGAAACTACTGTAGACTAAATGATACAGAGGAATGAATCAGAAAACTGAAGGACAGAGTACTGGCAATCACTGAAGATGAACGGTAAAACAATAGATTAAAATGACATGAGGAAAGTTGAACAGACTTGTGAAACAACATCAAGTGTACTAATATTTGCATTATACTGGTCCCAGAAGCAAAAAGGGAAGAGAAAGCAGTGTAGAACATACCTGAAGACATACGAGCTGAAAACTTCCCTAACCTGGGAAAGAAAACAGACATCCAAGTCCAGTAAACACAGTAAGGCCAAAACAGGATCAACCCAAAGAGGACCACACCAAGACTCACTGTAATTAAAATGGCAAAAAAATAAAGATAAAAAGACACTATTAAAAGGAGCAAAGGAAAAGCAACAAGTTACAAACATGGGAAGTTGCGTAAAGTTACCAGCTGACTTTTCAGGATAACCTCTGCATGCCAGAAGGGAGTGGCATGGTATATTTAAAGTCATGAAAGGGAAAAGCCGATAACCAAAAATACTCTACCCAGCAAGGCTCTCCTTCAGATTTGATGGAGAGATATAAAGTTTTACAGAGAAGCAAAACTAAACGAGCTCAGCATCGCCAAACCAGCTTTATGAGAAATCTTAAAGGGGCTTTTCTAAGTGAAAAAGAAAAGGCCACGACTGAAACATAAAAATTAGGAAAGGAAACTTACTAAAGGAAAAAGCTCATTGGTTAAGGCAAATATTCAACAAAGGTACTAAATCAACCATGTACACAGCTAATAGGAAGGATGAAAGAAAACAGTAATAAAATCATCTATATTCACAATAAGAAGTTAAGGGACACACAAAACAAGTAGATGTAAAATATAAGGTCAAATTCCATAACTGTGGGGGAGCAGAGTAACAATGCAGGGTTGGTAGTGTCCATGTGAAATTAAGAGCTCAGCAACTTAAATAATCACACACATACACACTCACACAAAACTGAAAGAAATCCAAACATAATATTAAAGATAGTCCTCACGTCACAGATGAAGGGAATAAAAGGGGAAGAAAGGAACACTGAAGAAATTAAAGAGGGATTCCAAAAATACCCAAGACAAATGAAAATGAACACACAATGATCCAAAATCTATGGGACACAGCCAACGCAGTTCACGAGGGAAGTTATAGTAACACAAGCTTATTCTTAGGAAACAAGAAAAATATCAAATAAACAACCTAACATTACACCTGAAGGAATTAGAGAAAGAAGAAAAAGCAAAACCCAAAGCTGTCAGAAAGAAAAATTAAGAAAACTATACCATATGCAATCACATCAAAAAGAATAAGATACTTAGGAATAAACACACCTAAGCAGGTAAAAGACGTGTGCTCAGAAATCTATCAGCCATTGGTGAAAGAAGTTGAAGGCAACACAAAAAGATGGAAAAACATAGCATGTGCATAGACTGGAAGAATTAATACTCTGAAAATAACCATACTACCAAAGACAATCTACAGATTTAATGCAATCCCTATCAGAATACCAAAGCATTTGCACAGAACTTGAAAAAGTAATTTTAAAATTTGTATAGAAACACAAAGACCCCAAATAGCCAAACAATCTTGAGAAAGAACACAGCTGGAGGCATCACGCACCTTGACTTCAGACTATACTGCAAAGTGACAGTAATCAGAGAGAATCGTACCAGAGCAAAAACAGACACAAAGATCACTGGAAGAGAACAGAGATCCCAGAAATAAGCCCACACACTTATATTTAATTGACTTATGACAAAGCAGGCAATATGGAGAAAAAACTGTCTCTTCAATAAGTGGTACTAGGAAAACTGGTCAGCTCCATGGAAAAGAATAAAATTAGATTATTTTAGCACACCATATATAAAATAAATGCAAAACTGAATAAACACCTAAATGTAGGACCAGAAAACATAAAACCCCTAGAGGAAAATATACAACATTCTTCAACATAAATGATAGCAACAGTTTTAGGTTCAGTCTACTAAGGCAAATGAAACAAAAGCAAAAATAAACAAATGGGACTTCACTAAACTTAAAAGATTTTGCACAGCAAAGGAAACCAAAGACAAAATGAAAAGACAACCTGCTGAAGGAGAGACAATATTTGCACATGATAAGAGGTTAACACCAAAAAGATGACTAAGCAAGGGTTCATATCTAAACTACAGAAACAGCACATACAACTCAATATCAGAAAAACACCCAAAATCTTTTTTTTTAAAAAATGAGAAGACCTAAATAGACATTTTTCCAAGGAAAAAGTACAGATAGACAGCCAGAACTCACAAAGATGCTAAACATAGCTAATCGGCAGTAAAATGCAAATCAAAACTATGAGATATATCACCTCAGTCTTGCCAGAATGGCTGTCATCAAAAAGATCACAAATGACAAAGGTTAGTGAGGATGTGGAGAAAGGGAAACTCTTGTACACTCTTGATGTGAATGTGAATTAGTGCAGCTACTGTGGAAAGCAGAATGGAGGTTCCACAAAAAACTAAAAATAGAACTACCATAATATCCAGCAGTTTCACTCTTGGGTATATCAGAAGAAAACAAAAACACTATTTCAAAAAACTAACTGCACCCCAATGTTCATAACAGTGTTATTTGCCATAGCCAAGATATAGAGTCAAACTAAGTGTTCATCAATAGCTTAGTGGATAAAAAAGATTTTTTTATGATGACTTCAGCAAAAAATGAAATTTTGCCATTTGCAAGAACATGGATGGACTTGGAGGGTATTATGCTTAGTAAAATAAGCCGTAGAGAAAACAAGCATGGTATGTTATGAGAAAACAAGCATGGTATGTTATCACTTACACGTGGCATCTGAAAAATTGAATACAACAACAACAACAGAAAAACAGACTCACAGATTAAAAAACAGACTAGTGGTTACCAGCAGGGAGAGATAGGGTGGAGGAGCAAAATAGTAGTAGGAGATTTTGAGGTACAATCCACTATGTATAAAATCAATAATCTACAGTGGTGTACTGTATAGCATGGGGAATATAGCCACTCTTTTATAATAACTATAAATGGAGAAGAACCTAAACATTTATGAATCACTGTTGTACCTCTGAAACTAATATAATAATGTAAATTAACTATAGATCAATAAAATATAAAGTAAGAAACAATAAAGGGGAGACACAGATTATTAGATTGAAATCAATTAAATAAACACAAGTTTTGGAAATCAAGGAATTAAAACACAACATGTAAGACACAACATTGGCATTTAAAGTGTACAATCTATTCATTTAAAAGAAATCATTTAAGTTGTATAAAATGGTACCCATTCTCACAATTTTGTACATCTAGGATAAATTATTATCTACAAAAATATGTTACAAATATTCACTCAAAAAGAAAGAGAAAATTTGGATAAACCCATTTTAGTATACAAATTTAATATCAAAGTCTCTATGTAAAATTGATTTGAATAAGTTCTGTTAGCCACTTCTAGTTTCTTTGTGATGTAAAATCTTTTAAAGCATAAAAATCAGCCTTTCTACATTATTCCATTAGACATACATGGAAGTTAAAAGAAATGAGAAGACAGAACAATCAACCAGGAAGGTGAATTTACTGAGAAACAGTCATTTTTTCTCCCTCCTCCTTTTCTTTTCCTCCTTTTCCAGGTCTCTTTCGGTTCCAATCAAGAGAAGTCTTGAGAGTTCTGAGAATATTTCTTTGAGGGCTTCAAATCACCATACCTACATCCTCTGCCACAACTACACACACGGGAACAAAAATAAACCTCTGTTATCTACTCATGTAGGAGGGATTCATGCAAAATAAACTCCTACATGGAGACCAACAGGTGAGTTTTCTACTTGTTCTTTATACTGTCCTTCCATTATAGTAAATCCCACACATTATGAGGAAGAAGCAGTTATGTGAGCTTTTCCTTGAAGTCAAAAAACTTGCATTCATTTCAAGTACCTGGTGATCATAGGGTACAGCCAGGGAAGGTGCCATCCCCCTTGGGGGAAGGGGCGGTGAATGGGCTCCCGCACCCGTGCACCTCCTGAGGTACAGATTCTGGAGAAACAAAGGGCGGTCACACCGCAGTCAGTCTGTCAGGCTGTCAGACCACTGGGCAACCCGACCAGCCTGGAAGTGTCCCATCAGTTGCTGAAAGCAAAACTCTGTCCCCCCTGTGAAGCCAGGCAATTTGGGTCACAGAGTCAGAGGAGACCGGTAATCAACTCCTCCTCTCTGCTCACCTCCTTGGGGTTACAGCAACCCCATCTCCAAACCCAAATCTGACCCTGGAGTGCCAAACTGGGAGTGGCAGGTGGGCTCTGCCGGTGCTTCAGCGCCCTCTGGAGGTTGTCTGCTCTAAAGCCAACTCTCAGCCCTTCCTCCTCCTCCTTCCCTAATCCTGGGGGCTGCCTTGGCCTCCTGCAGCTGCTGGCCTGAATTCATTCTTCTTTTTTCTCCAATTACAATGAAGTGTCTTACAGAGGTTTGGAATCTCTTGAAGAAGGAAGATCTTTTAGCCAATACACCTTAACCGTGAGAAGTTGGTTTCAAGAATGAACCTGAAATACTGTATTTTTCTCCTGATGATTCCAAGGAGAGACAGCTCAAGTTTTCTAAATCATAAGAAAAACCAAGGTAAATATGATATTCTGAGCCAGAGACGAAAAAGCAGTTTTTAGCACCCCCTTCTCATGTCATATGACCAGGATTTAAATCAATCAACTGCCACTGGTTTTTAAATCACATGACCCAACTTTAAATCAATCAACTGCTTCCCTGTAACTCACGTGACTTGGCTTTGTATAGTAAGAAATGCAGAGGTATAAAAAGGATGTTCTGAACAATAAATGGAAAAACAACATTTTAGAAAGTTTTTTTCTTTTCGAATGGACCATTCATTGCCTACAGAATAAAGGATTCTCTTGTGGATTTCTTGAACTGTAAACACATACAATGTCTCCGTTGGCTTGATTGACTTAGATTTTGGGTTTTTTTTTTGTTGTTCTTGTTAACATCTTTATTGGAGTATAATTGCTTTACCTTTTTGTGTTAGCTTCTGCTGTATAACAAAGTGAATCAAATATTCGTATACATATATTCCCATATCCTCTCCCTCTTGTGTCTCCCTCCCACCTTCCCTAACCCACCCCTCTAGGTGGTCACAAAGCACTGAGCTGATCTCCCTGTGCTATATGCAGCTGCTTCCCAATAGCTATCTATTTCACCTTTGGTAGTGTATATATGTCCATGCCACTCTCTCACTTCATCCCAGCTTACCCTTTCCCCTCCCTGTGTCCTCAAGTCCGTTCTCTACATCTACGTCTTTATTCTTCTTTAGCGACTCCTGCTAGGGATGGATACTTCCTTTTATGCTCAGGGAAATCCCCTAGTTTGAATATGATTTGAGTTTGATCCTGTGAAACCATCAGAACTTCCCACCAGAGATAAATGAGGAGATTCTGGCCTTTATTAGTATGCACGATGAACACGGGTGTCCTGGCTGTACTTGCCAACCCTCCTATTTTACCCACCTATTTTTATCCACCTTCCTCCCTGTGAGTACCTTTGACCAACCCTGAGCTCAGACTCCTGACCTATTCCAGTGACTCTGTCAGTCTTTCTTTAAAAATGGACAGGTAATAAAATGAATTGAACCTAGAAGCAGCAGCTCAGTAAGGGAAATAAAATCATCAGAAGTTATCTAATCACAGCCACAGCCATCCAGGGCTGTGTCTTATCTGCTGGGTCATAAGAATGGTACCTTCCTAAACTTGAAGGGCATCCAATCAAATAAGTAAAGGTGTTGCTCACCTCTCGCTCTTGGAGGGATTGCTAGGCAGTCTACCCAGTGTATACTAACTGCAAAACACTGTCATGGTTGTGAAACAACTATGATCCAGGAAAGCTTTTTAGGGTGCATGGGGAAGGTTTCTTTTTGACATCAAGCAAAAAATAAATCACCAAGCTCTTTGAGCACAGGGGTTCTTAAGAGGGCAGTAGAAGGAAGGAATGGGCAGAAAGACGATCTCCAATGAAGTGAAGGCCGTTTTCCCAAAAGAGTAGGATTTAGTCTCAGATTAAGGAGAACACTTTTAAATAGCTGCGACAGCTCCAAACTGCAGTTTAGGGAACGAGTGCTTCAAAAGAACAGTGCTTTAAAAGTCCTGGCATGGCAGCAAGAGGATGAAGAGTTGGTTTTGCATAGTTTTGAACACAGGAGTAAAGAAGCAGAGGCATCTCTGACTAAAAGGCCCTGAGATCCTATGACATCAGTGGGTCAGTTGCAGGGGCAAGGGCTGTGGGGGGCGATATCTCTCTCTCAACATCTCCCAGGGCAGCCACCCCTCAGTACCCAACACCCCCACTCCCTTCACCCTTCCTCCCTCCACTGTTGGGTCCCCGGGGACAGCACTTCTTAAGCTGGAGTGCTCAGGCACCATCTCTGCAGTCTGGATTCTTCCTGGAGCCTGGCAAGTTCTGGGACAGGAAGGCAGGTCTGCAAGGCCGCTGCGGTGCAGTCAGACCTGGAGGCCTGGAGTGGAACTGGAGCCCTGAAGCCCACCCACGTCCTTGAAGCCGAGGGAGGAACACATCCTCCTAACAGTACTTCTCAGGGGTCAGGCTGCTCCCCACCCGACGGTGATCCATACTCACTTGAGGCAGCAAACACTGCCTCTAGCTGGCCCCCTCGATCCCGCCTTAAGGGTCCTCGCACATGTGTGATAGCGCAGGCCCCGGATCTCTTTAGTCAGCTGAGGCCAGTGCTGCCGGTATCCCTCCAGTCTCATCCCCCAGCCCCTCCCTCTGGGACTGTATCTAATAGAAGAAAGAGCACAGGGGAATTGGCTGAATCAAGGAACCTGGGAGCCTGGGTATGAGTTTGAAGACCGAGAACCTAAGGCGCAATTACATATTATTGGAAACTCTTGTGGGGTTGGTGGGGGGGGAGGTTAGGAGACTGAGAGGCTGAGTCGACCTGGTGAGTCCAGCCCCAGGACACCACACAGCCCCGCCCCCCTTTCCCTGCCATCAGACAAGAGGTGCCGCAACTCCAGCTGGGACTCTGCACTTCCCCCTCCCTGATTCTCCAGAAGAGCAGGTGGCCCCCCTCTGAGGGCAGGGGCAAGACAACGGACCAAGTCCCCCTGCACTATGGCGCTACTGGAAGCTCTTCCTGAACAGCAGTGCTGGCTTGGAGCGAACCCGTGCACCGCCAAAGCTGGTCTCGTCCTGCAGCTGAGGGATGCAGGCTTTAAGTCAGCTGCCTTGGTTTTAAATCAATCAGTCCCCCTTTTAAGTCAGGTGACCCAACTTTAAATCACTGTATGCCCCTCAAGCCTGCAACTTCAAAAGTTGGGAACTTCACTTTGATCCCAGCACCTCACACAGCTGAATGCACACTGTAGTCACCCCCAACCCTGACTTAGAGGCAGGATATAAGGTAAGGGGATGGGCGTGCACACATGGTGATGAGGGTGTACTTCATGTACCAGAAGGGTCCAGGTACTCTGGGTACAGCAAGCAGTGCACGATACAGCAGCTCCCTGGCAAAGCTGGTGTTGCACAGGGGGACCAGGCACACCCAGGCATGCAGAGGCTCCAGGGCGGGAGCTGGGACACAGCCAGCCAGGAGGGTGTGAAAGCGTAGGATCTGAGCCTTCTTGAGAAAGGCAGACACAGAATATGGATGAGAAACAAAGACCAGATGAAACATGGATTTGAAAAACACACCCTGCTCTTGAAATTGGGGTGAGGGGCACCCCAGATTTGAGTCTTTTTACTCCCCAGTAGCTAGTGCTTTGGCATTTGCCCAATTACTTATAAAATGTGACTGATAATATCTAACCCATAGAATACTGCATTTGGAGTGGTTTTGCGTGTTTATGTTTCTATAGTGGAATAATCTTTTCTACAAGAAAAATGTACACAATCTGAAATAAATTAAAACCCCTCTTTAAAAAGTACTATATCGGACTTCGCTGGTGGTGCATTGGTTAAGAATCTGCCTGCCAAGGCAGGGGACATGGGTTCGAGCCCTGGTCAGGGAAGATCCCACATGCCGCAGAGCAGCTAAGCCCATGCGCCACAACTACTGAGCCTGCAGGCCACAACTACTGAAGCCCGCGCGCCTAGAGCCGGTGCTCCACAACAAGCGCAGCAAGAGAAGCCACCGCAATGAGAAGCCGGCGCACCACAACAAAGAGTAGCCCCCGCTTGCCGCAACTAGAGAAAGCCTGTGCATAACAACGAAGACTCAACGCAGCCAAAAACAAATTAATTAGTTAACTATTTTAAAAAAGTACTATATTCTTCTGTACAACTTCTCTGGGAAGAACAGAGAGATGGTGTAGGAGAGTGAGAAAGACCAATATTTAGTGCACATCTCTCATGGAGGTGCTCTGCTGGCTCAGATAGTTTTATCCCCACTTTACAAAGGAGGAAGTAAGCTCAGAGAGGTTTAGTAATTTTCCCCAAACCAAACAGCTATTGAGTGGCAGAACCAGGATCTGAACCAAGTCTGTTACTTTCAAAGCCTAAGTCCTCATCACAACAAAACTCAATTAATATTTACATTTATCGAATTACATCACAACCTGGGGAGTTCTTGGCACAGTCCTGAATAAGAGTGAGAAAGAAAGAAATAGCATTGTTCATCCAGTCAACCAAAATTTTTGAAGCAGCTGCTAGATGCCTGGCCCTGTTTGGAGTTCAGCAGTGATCAAAACAGGAAGAGTCCTTCTTTCATGAACCATGTAGTGGGGAGGAGAGACAGGTGCAACTTGGGTGAGGGATTTCACCTTGCTGGGCTTCTGTTTTCTCATCTGGAAAATGGGATGGGTGTTCCTCATTTTCTGGGATTGTCCAGCCCTCATATTCTCTGATTCCATAAGAAGCATGTTTTCCTGTTTCTTTAAAATTCAATCAGGCCATGAGCTGTGATGAATGTCGTTAGCTGCTCCCCAAATCACTCTATTTCCACCCATTTCCTGTCATCAGGTCTTTCCCCCAACATGACTCACAATCAATCAAGTCACAGAAGCTAAGGGGCACCCAGCAGAAGAATTCCAACCCTGGCTTCTCAGGAGCTCTGCGGTCTACCTGGCCAGGTAAACTTCACTCACCTGGCACAAGGTGGCCATCCCTGGTTTCACATCAATATGATCTCAGGCACAAACCTCCTTGTTTTTCCATTTTGTCTTTAAGTTACTTGCTGAAACAACTGCACAAATATGACAAAGATATAAAATCAGGCATCCTCTGCCCTCAGTGCCTACTAATAAATGATTTTCTGCCACTTTAATGATAAAGATACAACATTTCAGCATTCCGCTGCCCTTATTATTTTTTATTTCGTTGATATTTCTACTGAATACACCTTTCAATATTTTAACAATGGAACATGTATTTAGGTTGTTCCACACACAGCCTTTGGTGGTTAAGGGTTTTGTTGTTATATTTCTATTATGTTTCCTTTAAAAATCATTATCCTGTTTAAATGGATTACATCAATTTTATAGGCATTTATCATGATAAATATCATATCATGATATGATATTGATGAAATTAATACATAGAGGGCAGTAGTACAAATTGATTGGAATTGAGAGCCGCCATTAGCACAGATAAATATAAATATTTTATATATATATATATATATATATATAAGCCAAATTATATGCTGAATGAGATTCTCCTACTCTTTTTCACTCTCTGCCCCTCAAGCCTGTGAGAAATGGAATATTTCTTGCCATATCAGTAAAAAAAAGGATGTCACAATCATCAGCACTTGCAGACCTCCAATGTGAGCCGGTGGGCCCTGAGGAACTCAGGATATGCAAATACAGAATGCTGGCCCCAGAGAGCTGAGGTGCATATCAAAGGAAGGATTTCAGTGAGCCCAGACTCTTGCATATACCCATACAAAGAAAAGCGCTACATTCCTCACCTTGGGAGAGCTGGTTTTCCTTAGTTAACAATCATCTTTTGATGTTCCCCATTACCTGCGCCATTACCCTCCCCTGTCCCCTCCCCCCGGTACTTTAGCTCAGCGAGGAAGGAGCGCAGAGAGACTCGGCTGAACAAGGGGGCTGTGAGCCTGGGGATGCGTTTTCAGCCGCTTTCCCCGCAGTCAGGAGAAGGGGCGCTGACGCTCCAACCGGACCCTGCGCCTCCCTTTCCCCGTTTCCCCTCAGGAGGCTCAGGCAGACCCATTCCCCACGCCCACCAGGCCCCGCGAGCCAGGCTGAGGGCAGGGGCGAGAGGAGGGACCAAAGTTCCCCGGGACCAGAACGCTGGGGGCCGCTTTCTCTGCACAGCAGCGGCGGGTGGCAGCGAACCCCTGCCCCTCAGAAGCTGGTCTTGCACTGACGCCCAGGCACCGGACCAGGAGGAGGGTCGGCGCCCACTTACCCGGCCCGCGGTCCCCAGGACTGTCACGGCTTCGGCCGCTGAGGCCCCTCCAGAGCCGGCAGCCTCAGTGAGGCTGCCCTTCCCTCGGGCTCCGGGGCACTTCAGTGACGGCGGAGGGAAGAGACCCCGAGCCGGGAGTTCCAGCTCTGCGGAAACGCGGGCTCCGTTCTGGGCGAGGAGGTGGGACCGCTCTGCCCCGAGTCCTTCCGGGAGGGAGGGCGGCGCCGGGGGAGGAGCTGCCTGGAGCTGCCAGGAGCCCTTCCGGGGGTTCTGGAGGGGCGGCCCGGCCTGGGGGCCCCGCCCACTGTGGCCGCAGCCCAGGCCTTTTCCCTGGAATCCTACACAAAAAAGAAAGATACACAGTCTATAGTAAATATTCACTAATGATTGTTGCTGCTGTGCTTACTATTCTATTAAAGGTGTAAAATCCATAAAACACTTTAAGTTCAAAGTTAAATGTGAATTTTTACCTTTCTAATTATCTCTCTGCTAGTCCCAACTGTGGTTAATGAATCAGAGACTGTGGCATCACTAGTTAAAAATGAGCTTGAGAAAAAAATAGAACTCAGGCCCACCAGACATACTGAATCACGATCTGCACTTTTACAATCTCCCCAGTGTACTTGTGTACCCATGAATAGTTGAAAGGTACATTTCTACCTCGACATGTCTTTTCTGACTGAGAAATACACACATTTTATCCAGTTTGATATAAATAAAACACTCAAAAATGCATATGCCTGTGTTGAAACCATCATTTTATCATTTCTTTTCCAGACGAGTATAGTCTCTACACTGGTTTTGTGGATCACATGCCATATTCTTTTCTTGTAGTTAGAAATAAGGTAGAGAAAGTTACTTTGTAAATATATATATATATATATATATATATATATATATATATATATATATATATTAGTGGATAATTGAAGACAGTCTTCTAAATTAAAACAGTTCTCTTAACTTGCTGTTTTCTTCTTGGGTCACATTATGAACTCTTCCCGTGACCACATGGCATGTATACTTTTGATTTCAGGGACTGCTGACATTCCAGGATGTGGCCATAGATTTCTCTCAAGAGGAGTGAGAATGACTGGACCAAGATCAATGGGAATTGTACAGGGATGCGATGTTAGAGAAGTATAGGAACCTGCTCTCCTTGGGTGAGGATACCTTCCTTCCAGAATTCCTTATCCAACCACAGGGTTTAGAGTCCTTCATTTGTAGAATGTCTCCTGGAATCTTCTGCTTCCTACAATAGGGTTTCAGATTGCAACGTTTCAGGAAAGATTGGGAGTTTGTGGGTATAATTTATCTTATTCTTTTAAAATTGCAGCCTCCCTTTTAATATACTTTGTAACTGCTTGGGATGTGTCTATATGAACTGTGTACTATATGCTTCTGTTATAGTCCTTACAATATTTTTTTGTCTTATTTTCTGTAACAATTTTCCATGGATTCTTTGGGCTTAAGGTATATTAAAAGGGAGACTGCGATTCTGGGACTTCCCTGGTGATGCAGTGGTTAAGAATTCACCTGCCAATGCAGGGGCCAGGGGTTCGATCTCTGGTCCGAGAAGATCCCACGTGCCACGGAGCAACTAAGCCAGTGGGCCACAACTACTGAGCCTGTGCACCACAACTACTGAAGCCGGTGTGCCTTGAGCCCGTGCGCTATTTATTTTTTGGAGAATAAAACCGCCTCTGAGTGATTAAAATTTAGACCAGCTAGTCAAAATGCTTTATCACCTGTTCTTCTAAAACACTGATCAACGGAACAAGTTTTACTAGGGATAACAGTGTGATTGTATTCTGGAGTTCATATGGGCAATGTGGTTTATGACCTTGATGCTGGATCACGACATTTCAATGGTATAACTGCTATTAATTGTCTGTTTGTTCAACGATTAAAGTCTCACGTGATCTGAGTTCAGACTGGAGTCATCCTGGTTGGTTTCTGTCTATTGCAGATTTCTTCCAGTATGAAAGGACAAGAGCAATACGGCTTACTTTACAAAATGTCTTCAAACTAAATGATGATATAATCTACATTCAATTAATTTATACATACCCTACTGCAGAACAGGGTTTGTTACGGTGGCAGAGTCCGGTAATTATGTAAAACTGAAACCTTTATCTGCACCGGTTCAAGTCCTCTTCCTAAGAATATGTTTATAATCAACATTCTTTCACAAATTACCCAATTTAATTCACCATAGCATTCCTCATATTAACTAAATGGAGAATCCTAGGCTATATACAAATCCAGAAAGGGCCAAAAATCATCAGCCCCCATGGATTATTACAACCCATTGCTGAGGCATTCAAATTACTTATTCAAGAACCACTATGTCCATCAACATCATCAATTTATATATTATTGCCCCAATGCTAGCCTTAACCCTGGCTCTCACAACATGAATTCCTCTTCCCATATCTTATCCACTAATTAATATAAATGTAGGCATATTATTTATATTAGCCATATCACACCTAGCCATTTATTCCATCCTCAGATCTGGATGAGCTTCACGTTCAAAATACTCACTCACTGGAGCTCTAGGGACAGTAGCACAGACAATCTCATATGAAGTAATGTAACCGTTATTCTATTCTCAGTCTTACTGATAAATGGATCATTTACACTTTCAACAGTAATTATTACACAAGAACACCTATGACTAATTTTCTCCTGACCCCTACCCAGAACTTGATTATCTCCACAGTAGCAGAAATCTAATGAAGCCCCACTTGATTTAACAGAAGTAGAATCAAAACCTGTATATGTCTTCAACGTAGAAAATGTAGCAGGCCCATTCACCCCGTCCTTCCTAGAGAATATGTCAATTTCCCTATAATAAACATTTCCACAACAATCTATTTTTAGGAGCATTTGACAATCCCTAGGTGCCAGAATTATAGATTCTTTCATCTTGTGAATATAGTTTTTTTTAAAATAATTTTTATAGTTTTACTACCTTTAAACAAAATGTACTCCATTGCTGTGGAATATTCCTTCATAGGAGCGTGCATGGTTCATTTCTGCATCCGTTTGTGATGGCCTTCAAGTTCTTTCAGGTTCGGCTCCTGTGGCTGCAGAGTCCATATCCGTGTGTCCTGGTGCAGGGCTGGTGGGTTTGTGTTCAAGTGGGAGGAGCACTGTGGGTCTGTGTGCACGGACTTCGCTATCTGAGGCCCGATTGTTTCAGAAGTGGTTGCATCCCCCCCGCTGCGTACCAGGCTTTCCATTGCTCCACATCCTGCTGATATTTGATACTATGTCTTTCATGTCTGCCATTCTGGTAGGTGTATGCACAGTATTTTTCTTATGGCTTTAATCCCTCGGTTGTTAGTGAAGTTGTGCATCTTGTGGTATTCATGGACTATTTCCTGTTGTTTTTAAAAAAGTTTTAAAAATTGTGGTCAAATACACATAACATAAAATTTACTATCTTAACCATTTTTAAGTGCACATTTCAGGGTCAAGAAGTAATTCGCACTGTTGTGCAAACCTGACCGCCATCGTCCTCCAGAACTTTTTCATCTTGCAAAATTGAAACAGTCCCCATTAAACACTCACTCCCCATTGTCCCTCCCTCAGCCTCTGGCACTCAACATCCTACTTTATGTCTCTATGTTTCCGACTGCTCTAGGGGTCTTGTATGAGTGGATCAAGCACTGTTTGTTTTTTTGTGTCTAGCTTACATCACTGAGCATAATGCCCTCAAGGTTCATCCCTGCTGCAGCCCGTGTCAGAATTGCCTTCCTTTTTAGGCTGAATAACATTCCCTTGTATTGATGGACCGTGTTTTTCTTCTCCATTCGTCCATTAGTGGACACATGTAATATCTACATTCATTTCTCCTGTCTTAATATTTGTGGAATAATGTCAGAAAGTCCTATGAATCAAAAGTCATTTGCCATTAACTTTTTTCTTAAACTTTTTATTGTGAAAAACATCAAAGCTAAGAAAAGGGAAAAATACATGTCAGCTTCACTTGTGTTCAGGAATTAATACTTTACGGATTCACTTTATTCCCTGTGTGTGTGCTATGCTTGTGCATGTGCCTGTTTGCATACATATGCTGTGAATGTGCATAGGTATGTGCACTTGCACACGTTAGTGTGTCCATGGGCATATGCGTGCATGTGTGTTCATATGCTAGTGTGTGAATATATTTGTGCTGTGCACGTGCATATGTCTGTGTGTGTGCTGTGCCTGCCTGTGCGCACACCTGTGTGTTTGCTGGAACCACTTGCAAGTTGGTTGCAGACTGAATTGTGCCCCAGATATATCCGCTCGCAGCTGCTCCAACAATCCTGCATAGCCACGTAAAGGTCACAGATCTCAGGGATTTAAATGGATGGAGCAGGATGTCCTGACACAGAGTCTGTCCTCCAATGACTGTCACTGTCTCAGTAACATCCTTCACACCTTCTTTAAACCCCATTCAGGGTCCAGTTTAGACCTCCATTACATTCAGTCACCTGCGCCAGGTCCCCTAAAGCAACAATGTCACAGTTGGGGAGCCCGGCCAAGGATGGGGGTGCCCCTCCTGTTGGCCTGGCCTCCAGGCCCTGCACTTGGCTCCTGTGTTCCCATCTCTCAGCCAGGCCCCGACTTGGATGGGGCCGCCACCTCTTTTCTCACAGGGTCCCATCGCCCAGTCAAGGGTGTTCATTCTCCCCTAACTCAGCATCAGGAGTCGGGGGGGTGACAGTCCCCACTGGGTCTCCTTCATGTGAGATCCTGTGCTGTTGAAAGATCAGGCACCCTGCCCTCGGGGGTGGGGGGTTGGGGGGTGACACGCGGCCCACGATGGGCAGGCGGGTCCCCGGGTGGGGCGAGCCAGTGTGCAAGGAGTTCTGCGGTAGGTTCTTCTCTCCAACGGCTTCTGTGTCCCTACCTCTCCCCGTGCCTCCCCTCGAAGACAGCACGGTGCCTGGGACGGGAGCCATGGGAGCCGTCAGCCACAGCCCCCTCTACACACACACACACACACGCACACGCACACGCACACGCTGCAGGGAAGCAGGACCTGAGTGTAGGGCTCTCAGCGGCCCTGAGCGCCCCGCCCGGAATCGGCCAGCCGAATGGACAGACCGGATCTCCCGGCCCGGACCATGCAGGACTCTCCTGCCTGGGCTTCCAGTGTGGTCGCCTCCTTCTGGAAGCCTGGGAGGCTGGAATCAGGCCACTTCTTGTCTGTCTTGGCAGCAGACTGGGCTGCACTCTAAGAAGTTCGTGGCTCACCCGTGGATCCTGACCATCAGGTGGCCAGAGAAATTGGGAACATTTCTGTTTTGCCTGTTGAAATGTTTAATGACAAAGATTTTGTTCAGTTTCCTGATGTGGGTGTCCAAAGATGAGAGACCCATGTGTGTGATCTGTACCTCCTATGAGATCAGCCCTAAGCTAGTTTAAACATGATCAAGTTCTGTCTACACGGTAGATTTAGACCTCTGCATGTCCTGTCTACTGATTATGTTTAGAGCTGACCATGTGTTGTCTATAATAAGAAGATTTAGACCTGACCATGTTCTGTGTACGCTAGGACTATGGGGACCTGGGTAGAGACCCGGCCTGGCCTCAGTACTGGGAAGCTCCGTGCCTGCATCTGAATGTCAGTGCTTAGATGTCTGGGGTCTGGAGCTGAGGTGGGTTTGTCTATGTAACAGCCTCTCTTCTGAGTGTGGTGACCTGGTCCTCCCAAGGGTCAGTGCTATGGTTGGGGCCTTAGTCTTAATCCCTGCAAGGTTCACCTTCCCTGGGGCTCGTGGAGAATCCTCAGGGAGGCTACCTGGCAATAATTCCAATTTACCAGCACGTGCATGGTGCATAGGGAGGCAGGTTTAGCTGGTGAATTGATTGCAGGGCACGCAGATTGGGCAAAAGGCCGATGGGTAACAGCTGAGGCTGCTGCTGAGCACTCCTTCCAGTCTACCGTCCCTACTCAGCAGAGTCCAGAGCTGCCCCTCGGCTTTCAGCCCTGCTGTCCTGTGAGTTTTCTCAACATGTAAGTGAGACGAGAAAGGACTGAGCCTGCCAGCGCCAAGGTCGTGTGTTCAACTGTAGCCTGAAAGCTTTAAAAACAGTTAAAATCACACAGAACCAAAGTGAGAAGAGGAGGACTCCTGTGGGACAAGTGTGGGGAAAGGAGACCCACCTGACACTTTTTCCCATCCCAGGAGGTCCCAGGGACCCAGCTTGTTTCCACATTGGGGGAGCAGGCTGCAGAGCCATGGTGTCCTGACCAAGGGGACGTGTGACCCCAGGTGCAGGGTCTGGGGAGGTGAGGTCACCCTGGGACTGTGGCCATGTGACCCAGGTGGAGGGGTCTGGGGAGGAGGGGTCACCTGGTGAGAGAGAACGTGTGACTTTAGGTGCAGGGTCTGGGGAGGTGGGTCACCCTGGTGAGTGTGGATGTGTGACCCCAGGTATAGGGTGCGGGGACTGTGTGGGTCTCACCACACCTGCATGGGTCAGGATCACATGTACGGGGAGACCGCATATGCGCTCTTTGCCTGCAGTGTGTCCAGTCCCCTTTGAGATTTCCAACCTCTGCATTAAGGGTGTTGCCCTGATTAACCTGTGGTTCCTTTTCTTCTCTTAATCTTGTCACAATCATATGAGGTCAGACATGTTTGAGTGGGTTGCTACTCTGTGCTCTGGTGAGTGACAACACTTGGTGGTATCATATTAATATCATAGCATATCATATGTCTAATCTATGGGGGTCACCACTGCCTGGGTCCCCCTGGACAGAGGTCAGGTGAGCACAGACTAGCCCCCCCTAAGAATGGTCTCCCACGTGCTCTGTGAGGGTACCGTGATGGCCCCTAAGGTAGGGGACTGTGTCTGGGCCTCTGACATTTGTGATGAAGGGGAGTCGAAATGGAATCTCAATTAACAAGACATTATTTTAAGAATTTATTTTAAGTGAAATAAAACACACATCACATACCCTTTACCATCATCACCATTTTAAGTGCACGTTTCTGAGGCATCAGATATATTCACTTTCTCGTGGAGCCATCACCACCATCCCTAGAACTTTTCATCTTGCAAAACCAAAATTCCACAACCATGAAAGTCTCACTCCCCATTCCCTCCCACTGCCCCTGGCACCGATATCCACTTCAGTCACTGAGTTGTCGACTCCAGGGCACCCACTGGAGTGGAATCCTGCAGTGTTTGCTGACGGGTCATTTTGGAAGAGCTGACTTTCAGTCTGAAGCTCTGTCTGTTTGCATCTGAAGATTCTGCATTTAAGGAGAGGGTGTATGAGGAAGGGGGTGTATGAGGGACAAAGGTGTCCGGGGTGCAGATGAGCCAGGACCTGACCAGCTGCCTTTTGGGTCCTCTGGTCCCATCTCTTGGTCTGTGCCTCATCTGCATCATCACTGTCACCGCTGGCACCCCTGGGGTGTTGTTGTCTGAGTGAGACTCGCCTGGTGCCCCTGCTCTCCTCCCCTCCTCCTGCTGGTTGGGGACGGAACTACTTGCTGTGTGGGCTCTATTCCTGAGGCATGAAGGACCCTGTAGCATGGACCTGCAGAGTGTGGGGTGTGGTCCCAAGAGCATGGGTCCCACATAGGACACAACATCGGGGCGTGACAAGTGCTAGGGCTGCCTCATCACTGACAGGGAATGTTGCCCAGATCCTGCTCGGGAGGGTGTGGTGGGTGGCCTGGGACCCTAGAGGCCCCATTCCTATCCTGGAGCTTGGAGAGTGCATCCCCATGGGCTCCAGATTCACCCCATATCTCAGCCATATCCCTCTGTCCTGTCTTTGAACTCAGGAAAACGAGCTCTCTTGTCCACAACATAGGCCTGGTCCTGTTGGTATTAGGATTCTTTAAGTTAGGCGTCCTGGGATAGCAGCTCTTTTTAGGTCTGAGAAGGAACAACTCAGGAGTGTACAACAATTTCAGATGAAACTAATATTCAATGACTATCTCTAACTACTCGGTTGTTGACTTCTATTAGTCATTATTCTCCTGGTTTTAGCTCTGATGTGGGAATTACAGAGGAGTCAACATTTAAATCTTCATAATCTGTGTATTTGTAGCTTCAGTATCATTACTGACCCATAGTTTTTATGGTTTGGGAAGAGTTATTGATTTCATGTATCATGTAAATGATTCACAATGATGATAGGGCAATTAAGATTACAATAGTGGCTAGTAAATTGTTCACATTTTCTCTAACTGTGCATCTATGTATGCATGTGAGTTAGTTTAGATGTCAATATTAGTGAAATGATATAGAGGACTAGAGAACTTATTTTAAAAATCACTATTCATGTGTGATGATGAAAATGTAAAAGTTCTTCCATAATCGGTGATGTTGTTTCTTGAGAGCCTAGATGAAATTGATATGCCTTAGTGATATACAGGATTTTAGCCTATGATTTAACTTTGACAAAGCTACATCACTTTTTACTTTTATCTCATTTACTGAGAAAGACATAATTGTTATGGTGTTGGCTTGAAACTAGTTGAAAAGGACTTGAGTCCTTCCTTATTTTACATTTACATAGGTAGGATCTTGAAACATAGGATATGGTGGAGGGCATTCGTGTAACCTTTCTAGGTTAAGAGTAGCAATTTCCACTGCTATGACTTCTTGTTTAGACGCAAATGCTTTTCAAAGTATGAAGATTATTAGCATTACTGCTGCTACTGAGATGAATGAGCCTAAAGACAAAATATTTCATGTGGTGTGTGCCTCAGGGTACTCAGACTAATGTAGTGACATCCCTGAGAGGCCAAGAAAGTGCTGCAGGAAGTCATATTTACTACTACAAATATACTTGTGAAGTGAATTTTTGCTCATGCTGAGTTAACTGTATAACCTGAGAATAGTGGGAATCAGTGTAGGAAGCCTCCTGCAATAGTGAAAACTGCTTCCATGGACATTAGGTCATGGAAGTGTGCTACTACATAGTATGTATCCTGGAGGACAATGTCTGGGGATGAGTTGACTAAGATGATTCCTGTCAAACCACCTACTGTAAAAAGAAAAACTAAAGCCTAAAACTCATAATATAGTGGGAGGTCATATAATATTACCTCCGTGAACAGTTGCTAACCAGGGACTTCCCTGGTGACGCAGTGGTTAAGAATTCGCCTGCCAATGCAGGGGACACGGGTTCGAGCCCTCGTCTGGGAAGATTCCACATGCCGCGGAGCAAAAAGCCCGTGCACCCACAAGCCACAACTACTGAAGCCCACGCGCCTAGAGGCTGTGCTCTGCAGCAAGAGAAGCCACTGCAATGAAAAGGCCGCACACCACACGAAGAGTAGCTGCCGCTCACCGCAACCAGAGAAAGCCCAAGTGCAGCAAACAAGACCCAACGCAGCCAAAAAAAAAGAAAAGAAAAAGAAAAAGTAAATAAAGAGTTGCTAATCAGCTAGATACTTTTAGTCCTGTAGGGATAGAAGTAATTACGGTAGCTGATGCAAAGTATGCTCCTGAGTCGACAGCTATCCCTATGGTAAACATATGATGGGCCCACAAGAGAAATCCTAAAAAGCCAGTGAACATGACTCATACTATTCCCAAATAGCTGAAAGGCACTTTTTGTCCTAAATAGTATGTAATGATATGTGAGTTTATAACAAACCCTGGTAGGCCATGAATACAGACTTCAGGGTGACCAAAGAGTCAAAATAGGTTTTGGTATAGGATTCGGTCTCCTATTTAGGTGTGTTTTAATAATGACCCTCCTGCAGGGTCAAAGAAAGTAGTGTTTAGATTTCTATCTCTTAACAGTATGGCAATTCTGGCTGCTCGGACTGAGATTGGTAATTATAGTAATATGGCTATAGTTGGGGAAGATTAAACAAATAATGGTGTTTGGTATTGGGATATGACTGCTGGTTTTGTATTAAAGACTATAGTAATAAAAGTAACAATACGAAGAATTGAAGAGACACCTGCTAAATGTAAGGAGAAAACAGTTAGGTCGACAGAGGCTCCTGCATAGGCCAGATTGCAGGCTAGAGCTGAATACACGGCTCCACTGGTACCAGAACCAGCTTCTACTACTGGTGATATGAGTAGGAGTAAGAATGATGGGGGAAGTAGTCAAAAGTTTATATGATTTATTTGGGGAAATGCTACTTCAGGTGTCCGAGTTATTAGTGGCCCAAGTCAGTTTTCAAAGCCTGCAATCATAATGGGTACAACTATCAAGAAAATTATTACAAGTGCAGGGACTGTTATGACTACCTTACAGGTTTGGGCATCTCCAAGTAGCGCTCCAGGTCAGCATAGCTCAGCCTGGATTAATATACTTAAGGTGCTGCCTGCTACTCCAGCTCAAGCACCAAATAGTAAATATAAAATGCCGATATCTTTGTGATTTGTTGAAAATAATCAGCAGTGTATGAACAGAGGTAAAATGACTGAGTTAGCATTAGACTCTAAATCTAAAGACAGAGATTGAGCCCTCTTTCTGGCAAACCCTGTGGTGAATCAACAAATTGAACTGTAACTTGAGAGAAGCAGCTTCAATTCTGCCGGTGATTTTCCTGACTTTTTTTTCTCTTTTTCTTTCTCAAATGAAGGAGAAGTAGACTGAAGCCAGTTGACTAGAGGATTTGCCTGTTAACTAAAGTTTCCTGGAGTTAAAACTCATCAATCTCGTAAAGATTTGGCTTAAATACAATGTTTGCTTTACATTCAATTGATGTAGAATAAAGTCTTGCAATCCTTATTTTTAGAAATTAAGTAAATTTTACTTGTTTAGGGTTTTGAAAGCTCTTGGTCTGAACTAACCTAAATTCCTAGTCCAGCACCAATAGAATGGGTGTTGTGTGTAGTAATCGTGTGGGTATTAGGATTGGTAATGATAGGAAGGTTATTTCTTTGTATGTTCAAATTGTTTTGTCTTTGTGTTGTTTAATGAAGGGAATATAGTTATTGATGTGGAGTATGTTAGCTGCAAGTAGAAATACATGCTGAGGACTGCTATGATGGCTATTAGTGTTGGGAGAATGATGTTGTCATTTTTGTTATCTCTTGGATAATTATTCATTTGGTTAAAAACCTTGATAGTGATGGGCGATGTCCTAATGATACTATAATGGTGAGGAAAAGGATTGGGATGGGAGGTGTTTTATCACATGTGTGTGATAATGATACTCTTGTAGTACATGATCTGGGCATAAATAAGAAGAAGACAGTGTTGTTATGATATAAATTAGTATGTTTAGGATTGTTATAATCTGAATATACATTATAATAGCTGTTATTCATCCTATATGGGCAATTGATGAGGAGGGAGTAATTTTTTCCAGGTGAGTATGGCGAAGTCTGCCTCAGCCTCCAGCTATGATTTATAATATCACTATGATTAACAGTATATTTAGGTTGATGGATGGTGACATGTGGTATAAAACTGATAGGGGTGCAATTTTGTGATGTTGATAGCATCAGGTCTGCTGTTCATGGGATGCCTTGTGTGACTTCAGGCACTCAGAAGTGAAATGGGGAAAGTCCTATTTTTGTGACAAGGGGCGATTGTCATGAGGGTGGATGCTGCTGGATTAAAGATTTTTGTTATTCATTGTGTTCTTTGACCAGAGTATATTAGATTAGTGATAATAGCCATTATAAGTAGTATTGATGTGGTGGATTGTTTTAGGAATTATTTGTTGGATGCTTCTGTAGCATATGGGTTCATGTTTTTTATTAAAATGGGGATACCATTAACCAGTGTGAGCTTGTTATACAATTATATTTCCTGAGATAATGGTCAGTAGAATGATAGTAAAAACAATGAGAGTTTATTAGCACAGGAAGGATATACAAAAACATTTTGGGGGTATGTGCCTGAAGCTTACTTAGAGAGCCTTACTATATAGCATGTGGTGTAATGTGGTAGCATGGAGAATATAAAATTCTTTGGAAGAATTCAATTCAAGGAATAAGAGCATTGAAACCTCTATCATTTACTCTATCAAAGTAACTGTTTTGTCAGACATATTTCTTAAGTTTGCTGTGGGTTGCCTGGTATGATGACAGGTAGAGAAAGCTCTCATATACATAGGGCTAATGTTAGTAGTAAAAAAAACTTTTTATAAGAGATGTATATGTTGATCATATCAAAATTGTGGGTAGGATGCTCAAATTCATAGAAAGGAGATTTTTAGATGTGTTTTAATAATGACTTGGGCTGTATATAATTCTGGCACCTAGGGATTGTTGAATGCTCCTAAAAATAGATTGTTGTGGAAATGTTTATTATAGGGAAATTGACATATTCTCTAGGAAGGACGGGGTGAATGGGTCTGCTACATTTTCTACATTGAAGACATATACAGGTTTTGATTCTACTTCTGTTAAATCAAGTGGGGCTTCATTGGATTTCTGCTACTGCGGAGATAATCAAATTCTGGGTAGGGGTCAGGAGAAAATGAGTCATAGGTGTTCTTGTGTAATAAATACTGTTGAAAGTGTAAATGATCCATTTATCAGTAAGACTGAGAATAGAATAACGGTTACATTACTTCATATGAGATTGTCTGTGCTACTGAACCTAGAGCTCCAGTGAGTGAGTATTTTGAACGTGAAGCTCATCCAGATCTGAGGATGGAATAAATGGCTAGGTGTGATATGGCTAATATAAATAATATGCCTACATTTATATTAATTAGTGGATAAGATATGGGAAGAGGAATTCATGTTGTGAGAGCCAGGGTTAAGGCTAGCATTGGGGCAATAATATATAAATTGATGATGTTGATGGACATAGTGGTTCTTGAATAAGTAATTTGAATGCCTCAGCAATGGGTTGTAATAATCCATGGGGGCTGATGATTTTTGGCCCTTTCTGGATTTGTATATAGCCTAGGATTCTCCATTTAGTTAATATGAGGAATGCTATGGTGAATTAAATTGGGTAATTTGTGAAAGAATGTTGATTATAAACATATTCTTAGGAAGAGGACTTGAACCGGTGCAGATAAAGGTTTCAGTTTTACATAATTACCGGACTCTGCCACCGTAACAAACCCTGTTCTACAGTAGGGTATGTATAAATTAATTGAATGTAGATTATATCATCATTTAGTTTGAAGACATTTTGTAAAGTAAGCCGAGTTGCTCTTGTCCTTTCATACTGGAAGAAATCTGCAATAGACAGAAACCAACCAGGATGACTCCAGTCTGAACTCAGATCACGTGAGACTTTAATCGTTGAACAAACAGACAATTAATAGCAGTTATACCATTGAAATGTCGTGATCCAGCATCAAGGTCATAAACCATATTGCCCATATGAACTCCAGAATACAATCACACTGTTATCCCTAGTAAAACTTGTTCCGTTGATCAGTGTTTTAGAAGAACAGGTGATAAAGCATTTTGACTAGCTGGTCTAAATTTTAATCACTCAGAGGCGGTTTTATTCTCCAAAAAATAAATGGCGCACGGGCTCAAGGCGCACCGGCTTCAGTAGTTGTGGTGCACAGGCTCAGTAGTTGTGGCCCACTGGCTTAGTTGCTCCGTGGCACGTGGGATCTTCTCGGACCAGGGATCGAACCCCTGTCCCCTGCATTGGCAGGTGAATTCTTAACCACTGCATCACCAGGGAAGTCCCAGAATCGCAGTCTCCCTTTTAATATACCTTAAGCCCAAAGAATCCATGGAAAATTGTTACAGAAAATAAGACAAAAAAATATTGTAAGGACTATAACAGAAGCATATAGTACACAGTTCATATAGACACATCCCAAGCAGTTACAAAGTATATTAAAAGGGAGGCTGCAATTTTAAAAGAATAAGATAAATTATACCCACAAACTCCCAATCTTTCCTGAAACGTTGCAATCTGAAACCCTATTGTAGGAAGCAGAAGATTCCAGGAGACATTCTACAAATGAAGGACTCTAAACCCTGTGGTTGGATAAGGAATTCTGGAAGGAAGGTATCCTCACCCAAGGAGAGCAGGTTCCTATACTTCTGTAACATCACATCCCTGTACAATTCCCATTGATCTTGGTCCAGGCATTCTCACTCCTCTTGAGAGAAATCTATGGCCACATCCTGGAATGTCAGCAGTCCCTGAAATCAAAAGTACACATGCCATGTGGTCACAGGAAGAGTTCATAATGTGACCCAAGAAGAAAACAGCAAGTTAAGAGAACTGGTTTTAATTTAGAAGACTGTCTTCAATTATCCACTAATATATATATATATATATACATATATATATATATATATATATATATGTATATATATATATATATATATACACATTTATTTTTTATTTTTTTACAAAGTAACTTTCTCTACCTTATTTCTAACTACAAGAAAAGAGTATTGCATGTGATCCACAAAACCAGTGTAGAGACTATACTCGTCTGGAAAAGAAATGATAAAATGATGGTTTCAACACAGGCATATGCATTTTTGAGTGTTTTATTTATATCAAACTGGATAAAATGTGTGTATTTCTCAGTCAGAAAAGACATGTCGAGGTAGAAATGTACCTTTCAACTATTCATGGGTACACAAGTACACTGGGGAGATTGTAAAAGTGCAGATTGTGATTCAGTAGGTCCGGTGGGCCTGAGTTCTATTTTTTAACAAGCTCATTTTTAACTAGTGATGCCACAGTCTCTGATTCATTAACCACAATTGTGAATAGAAGAGACATAATTAGAAAGGTAAAAATTCATATTTAACTTTGAACTTAAAGTGTTTTATGGATTTTACACCTTTAATAGAATAGTAAACACAGCAGCAACAATCATTTGTGAATATTTACTATAGACCGTGTATCTTTCTAACTTTTGTGTGTAGGATTCCAGGAAAAAGGCCTGGGCTGCGGCCACAGTGGGCGTGGACCCCGGGCCGGGCCGCCCCTCCAGGACCCCCATTGAGGCCTTACGCTCCTGGCGGCTCCCTCCCCCAGCGCCCCCCTCACTCCCGGAAGGCCTCGGGGCAGAGTCGTCCCACCCCCTGCGCCCAGAACGGAGCCCGCGTTTCCGCAGAGCTGGAACTCCCGGCTCGGGGTCTCTTCCCTCCGCCGTCACGGAACTGCCGTGGAGCCCGAGGGGAGGGCGGCCTCACTGAGGCTGCCGGCTCTGGAGGGGCCCCGGCGGCTGAAGCCACGACAGTCGTTGGGACGGCGGGCCGGGTAAGTGGGCACCGATCCTCCTCCTGGTCCGGTGCCCGGGCGTCAGTGCAAGACCAGCTTCTGAGGGGCAGGGGTTCGCTGCCACCCGCCGCTGCTGTGTAGAAAGAGTGGCCCCCAGCGTCTGGTCCCGGGGAACTTCGGTCCTTCCTCTCGCCTCTGCCCTCGGCCTGGCTCGCGGGGCCTGGTGGGCATGGGGAATGGGTCGGCCTGAGCGTCCTGAGGGGAAACGGGGAAAGGGAGGTGCAGGGCCCGGTTGGAGCGTCAGCGCCCCTCCTCCTGACTGCGGGGAAAGCGGCTGAAAACGCATTCCCAGGCTCACAGGCCCCTTGTTCAGCCGAGTCTCTCTGCGCTCCTTCCTCCCTGAGCTAAAGTACCGGGGGGGGGGGGGGGACAGGGGAGGGGAATGGCGCAGGTAATGGGGAACATCAAAAATGATTGTAAACTAAGGAAAACCAGCTCTCCCAAGGTGAGGAATGGAGTGCTTTTCTTTGTATGGGAAGATGCAAGAGTCTGGGCTCACTGAAATCCTTCCTTTGATATGCACCTCAGCTCTCTGGGGCCTGCATTCTGTATTTGCATATCTTGAGTTCCTCAAGGCCTGCCAGCTCACATTGGAGGGCTGCAAGTGCTGATGTCTGTGACATCCTTTGTTTACTGATATGGCAAGAAATATTCCATTTCTCACAGGTTTGAGGGGCAGACAGTGAAAAAGAGTAGAAGAATCTCACTCGGCATGTACTTTGGTTTACATATAGATAATATTTATATTTAACTGTGCTAATAGAGGTTCTCAAGTCCAATCAACTTGTACTACTGCCCTCTATGTATCAATTTCATAAATATCATAAGATAAATGCTTATAGAATTCACTTAATCCATTTAAATAGGATAATGATTTTTAAAGGAAACATAATAGAAATATAACAACAAAACCTTTACCACTAAAGGCTGGGTCTGGAACAACCTAAATAAATGTTCCATTGTTAAAATATTGAAAGATGTATTCAATAGAAATATCAACAAAAATGACAAATAGAAAGGGCAGCAGAATGTTCAAATGTTCTATCTTTATCATTAAAGTGGCAGAAAATCATTTATTAGTAGGCACTGAGGGCAGAGGATGCCTGATTTTATATCTTTGTCATATTTGTGCAGTTGTTTCAGCAAGTAACTTAAAGACAAAATGGAAAAACAAGGAGGTTTGTGCCTGAGATCATGTTGATGTGAAACCAGGGATGGCCACCTTGTGCCAGGTGAGTTAAGTTTACCTGGCAGGTAGACCACAGAGCTCCTGGGAAGCAAGGGTTGGAATTTTTTTGCTGGGTGCCCCTTAGGTTCTGTGACTTGATTGATTGTGAGTCATGTTGGGGGAAAGACCTGATGACAGGAAAAGGGTGGGAATAGAGTGATTTGGGGGAGCAGCTAACAACATTCATCACAGCTCACGGCCTGAATGAATTTTAAAGAAACAGGAAAACAAATGCTTCTTATGGAATCAGAGAATGTGAGGGCTGGACAATCCCAGAAAATGAGGAACACCCATCCCATTTTCCAGATGAGAAAACAGAGGCCCAGCAAGGTGAAATCCCTCACCCAAGTTGCACCCGTCTCTCCTCCCCACTACATGGTTCATGAAAGCAGGACTCTTCCTGTCTTGATCACTGAGGAACCCCGAAAAGGGCCAGGCATCTAGCAGCTGCTCCAAAAATTTTGGTTGACTGTAGGAACAATGCTATTTCTTTCTTTCTCACTCTTATTCAGGATTGTGCCAAGAACTCCCCAGGTTGCGATGTAATTCGATAAATGTAAATATTAATTGAGTTTTGTTGTGATGAGGACTTAGGCTTTGAAGTTAACAGACTTGGTTCAGATCTTGGTTCTGCCACTCAATAGCTGTTTGGCTTTGGGAAAATTACTAAACCTCTCTGAGAATATTTCCTCCTTTGTAAAGTGGGGATAAATCTATCTGAGCCAGCAGAGCACCTCCATGAGAGATGTGCACTAAATATTGGTCTTTCTCACTCTCCTACACCATCTCTCTGTTCTTCCCAGAGAAGTTGTACAGAAGAATATAGTACTTTTTTAAAATAGTTAACTAATTAATTTGTTTTTGGCTGCGTTGAGTCTTCGTTGTTATGCACAGGCTTTCTCTAGTTGCGGCAAGCGGGGGCTACTCTTTGTTGTGGTGCGCCGGCTTCTCATTGCGGTGGCTTCTCTTGCTGCGCTTGTTGTGGAGCACCGGCTCTAGGCGCGCGGGCTTCAGTAGTTGTGGCCTGCAGGCTCAGTAGTTGTGGCGCATGGGCTTAGCTGCTCTGCGGCATGTGGGATCTTCCCTGACCAGGGCTCGAACCCATGTCCCCTGCCTTGGCAGGCAGATTCTTAACCAATGCACCACCAGCGAAGTCCGATATAGTACTTTTTAAAGAGGGGTTTTAATTTATTTCAGATTGTGTACATTTTTCTTGTAGAAAAGATTATTCCACTATAGAAACATAAACACGCAAAACCACTCCAAATGCAGTATTCTATGGGTTAGATATTATCAGTCACATTTTATAAGTAATTGGGCAAATGCCAAAGCACTAGCTACTGGGGAGTAAAAAGACTCAAATCTGGGGTGCCCCTCACCCCAATTTCAAGAGCAGGGTGTGTTTTTCAAATCCATGTTTCATCTGGTCTTTGTTTCTCATCCATCTTCTGTGTCTGCCTTTCTCAAGAAGGCTCAGATCCTCCGCTTTCACACCCTCCTGGCTGGCTGTGCCCCAGCTCCCGCCCTGGAGCCTCTGCATGCCTGGGTGTGCCTGGTCCCCCTGTGCATCACCAGCTTTGCCAGGGAGCTGCTGTATCGTGCACTGCTTGCTGTACCCAGAGTACCTGGACCCTTCTGGTACATGAAGTACACCCTCATCACCATGTGTGCACGCCCATCCCCTTACCTTATATCCTGCCTCTAAGTCAGGGTTGGGGGTGACTACAGTGTGCATTCAGCTGTGTGAGGTGCTGGGATCAAAGTGAAGTTCCCAACTTTTGAAGTTGCAGGCTTGAGGGGCACACAGTGATTTAAAATCAGGTCACCTGACTTAAAGGGGGGACTGACTGATTTAAAGCCAAGGCAGCTGACTTAAAGCCTGTGTCCCTCAGCTGCAGGACGAGACCAGCTTTGGCGGTGCACGGGTTCACTCCAAGCCAGCACTGCTGTTCAGGAAGAGCTTCCAGTATCACCTTAGTGCAGGGGGATTTGGTACCTGGTTTGCCCCTGCCCACAGAGGGGGGCCACCTTCTCTTCTGGAGAATCGGGGGTGGGGGGGAAAGTGCAGAGACCCGGCTGGCATTGTGGCACCCTTGTCTGATGGCAGGGAAAGGGGGGCGGGGCTGTGTGGTGTCCTGGGGCTGGACTCACCAGGTCGACTCAGCCTCTCAGCCTCCTAACCACCCCCCACACACCCCACAAGAGTTTCCAATAATATGTAATTGCGCCTTAGGTTCTCGGTCTTCAAACTCATACCCAGGCTCCCAGGTTCCTTGATTCAGCCAATTCCTCTGTGCTCTTTCTTCTATTAGATACAGTCCCAGAGGGAGGGGCTGGGGGATGAGACTGGAGGGATACCGGCAGCACTGGCCTCAGCTGACTAAAGATATCTGGGGCCTGCGCTATCACACATGTGCGAGGACCCTTAAGGCGGGATCGAGGGGGCCAGCTAGAGGCAGTGTTTGCTGCCTCAAGTGAGTATGGATCACCGTCGGGTGGGGAGCAGCCTGACCCCTGAGAAGTACTGTTAGGAGGATGTGTTCCTCCCTCGGCTTCAAGGACGTGGGTGGGCTTCAGGGCTCCAGTTCCTCTCCAGGCCTCCAGGTCCGACTGCACCGCAGCGGCCTTGCAGACCTGCCTTCCTGTCCCAGAACTTGCCAGGTTCCAGGAAGATTCCAGACTGCAGAGATGGTGCCTGAGCACTCCAGCTTAAGAAGTGCTGTCCCCGGGGACCCAACAGTGGAGGGAGGAAGGGTGAAGGGAGTGGGGGTGTTGGGTACTGAGGGGTGGCTGCCCTGGGAGACGTTGAGAGAGAGATATCGCCCCCCACAGCCCCTGCCCCTGCAACTGACCCATTGATGTCATAGGATCTCAGGGCCTTTTAGTCAGAGATGCCTCTGCTTCTTTACTCCTGTGTTCAAAACTATGCAAAACCAACTCTTCATCCTCTTGCTGCCTTGCCAGGACTTTTAAAGCACTGTTCTTTTGAAGCACTCATTCCCTAAACTGCAGTTTGGAGCTGTCCCAGCTATTTAAAAGTGTCCTCCTTAAACTGAGACTAAATTCTACTCTTTTGGAAAAATGTCCTTCACTTCATTGGAGATCATCTTTTCTGCCCATTCCTTCCTTCTACTTCCCTCTTAAGAACCCCTGTGCTCAAAGAGCTTGGTGATTTATTTTTTGCTTGATGTCAAAAAGAAACCTTCCCCATGCACCCCAAAAAGCTTTCCTGGATCATAGGTGTTTCAAAACCATGACAGTGTTTTGCAGTTAGTATACACTGGGTAGACTGCCTAGCAATCCCTCCAAGAGCCAGAGGTGAGCAACACCTTTACTTATTTGATTGGATGCCCTTCAAGTTTAGGAAGGTCCCATTCTTATGACCCAGCAGAGAAGACAGAGCCCTGGATGGCTGTGGCTGTGATTAGATAACTTCTGATGATTTTATTTCCCTTACTGAGCTGCTGCTTCTAGGTTCAATTCATTTTATTACCTGTCCATTTTTAAAGAAAGACTGACAGAGTCACTGGAATAGGTCAAGAGTCTGAGCTCAGGGTTGGTCAAAGGTACTCACAGGGAGGAAGGTGGATAAAAATAGGTGGGTAAAATAGGAGGGTTGGCAAGTACAGCCAGGACACCCATGTTCATCGTGCATACTAATAAAGGCCAGAATCTCCTCATTTATCTCTGGTGGGAAGTTCTGATGGTTTCACAGGATCAAACTCAAATCATATTCAAACTAGGGGATTTCCCTGAGCATAAAAGGAAGTATCCATCCGTAGCAGGAGTTGCTGCAGAGGAATAAAGACGCAGATGTAGAGAACGGACTTGAGGACACAGGGAGGGGGAAGGGTAAGCTGGGATGAAGTGAGAGAGTGGCATGGACATATATACACTACCAAAGGTGAAATAGATAGCTAGTGGGAAGCAGCTGCATATAGCACAGGGAGATCAGCTCAGTGCTTTGTGACCACCTAGAGGGGTGGGATAGGGAAGGTGGGAGGGAGACACAAGAGGGAGAGGATATGGGAATATATGTATACGAATATTTGATTCACTTTGTTATACAGCAGAAGCTAACACAAAAAGGTAAAGCAATTATACTCCAATAAAGATGTTAACAACAACAACAAAAAACCCCAAAATCTAAGTCAATCAAGCCAATGGGACAATGTATGTGTTTACAGTTCAAGAAATCCACAAGAGAATCCTTTATTCTGTAGGCAATGAATGGTCCATTCGAAAAGAAAAAAACTTTCTAAAATGTTGTTTTTCCATTTATTGTTCAGAATATCCTTTTTATACCTCTGCATTTCTTACTATTCAAAGCCAAGTCACGTGAGTTACAGGGAAGCAGCTGATTGATTTAAAGTTGGGTCATGTGATTTAAAAACCAGTGGCAGTTGATTGATTTAAATCCCGGTCATATGACATGAGAAGGGGGTGCTAAAAACTGCTTTTTCATCTCTGGCTCAGAATATCATATTTACCTTGGTTTTTCTTATGATTTAGAAAACTTGAGCTGTCTCTCCTTGGAATCATCAGGAGAAAAATACAGTATTTCAGGTTCATTCTTGAAACCAACTTCTCACGGTTAAGGTGTATTGGCTAAAAGATCTTCCTTCTTCAAGAGATTCCAAACCTCTGTAAGACACTTCATTGTAATTGGAGAAAAAAGAAGAATGAATTCAGGCCAGCAGCTGCAGGAGGCCAAGGCAGCCCCCAGGATTAGGGAAGGAGGAGGAGGAAGGGCTGAGAGTTGGCTTTAGAGCAGACAACCTCCAGAGGGCGCTGAAGCACCGGCAGAGCCCACCTGCCACTCCCAGTTTGGCACTCCAGGGTCAGATTTGGGTTTGGAGATGGGGTTGCTGTAACCCCAAGGAGGTGAGCAGAGAGGAGGAGTTGATTACCGGTCTCCTCTGACTCTGTGACCCAAATTGCCTGGCTTCACAGGGGGGACAGAGTTTTGCTTTCAGCAACTGATGGGACACTTCCAGGCTGGTCGGGTTGCCCAGTGGTCTGACAGCCTGACAGACTGACTGTGGTGTGACCGCCCTTTGTTTCTCCAGAATCTGTACCTCAGGAGGTGCATGGGTGCGGGAGCCCATTCACCGCCCCTTCCCCAAGGGGGATGGCACCTTCCCTGGCTGTACCCTATGATCACCAGGTACTTGAAATGAATGCAAGTTTTTTGACTTCAAGGAAAAGCTCACATAACTGCTTCTTCCTCATAATGTGTGGGATTTACTATAATGGAAGGACAGTATAAAGAACAAGTAGAAAACTCACCTGTTGGTCTCCATGTAGGAGTTTATTTTGCATGAATCCCTCCTACATGAGTAGATAACAGAGGTTTATTTTTGTTCCCGTGTGTGTAGTTGTGGCAGAGGATGTAGGTATGGTGATTTGAAGCCCTCAAAGAAATATTCTCAGAACTCTCAAGACTTCTCTTGATTGGAACCGAAAGAGACCTGGAAAAGGAGGAAAAGAAAAGGAGGAGGGAGAACGAATGACTGTTTCTCAGTAAATTCACCTTCCTGGTTGATTGTTCTGTCTTCTCATTTCTTTTAACTTCTATGAATGTCTAATGGAATAATGTAGAAAGGCTGATTTTTATGCTTTAAAAGATTTTACATCACAAAGAAACTAGAAGTGGCTAACAGAACTTATTCAAATCAATTTTACATAGAGACTTTGATATTAAATTTGTATACTAAAATAGGTTTATCCAAATTTTCTCTTTCTTTTTGAGTGAATATTTGTAACATATTTTTGTAGATAATAATTTATCCTAGATATACAAAATTGTGAGAATGGGTACCATTTTTTACCACTTAAATGATTTCTTTTAAATGAATAGATTTGTACACTTTAAATGCCAATGTTGTGTCTTACGTGTTGTTTTTCAATTCCTTGATTTCCAAAACTTGTGTTTATTTAATTGATTTCTATCTAATAATCTGTCTCCCTTTTATTGTTTCTTACTTTATATTTTATTGATCTATAGTTAATTTACATTATTATATTTATTTCAGAGGTACAACATAGTGATTCATAAATGTTTAGGTTCTTCTCCATTTATAGTTATTATAAAAGAGTGGCTATATTCCACATGCTCTACAGTAAATCACTGTAGATTATTGATTTTATACATAGTGGATTGTACCTCAAAATCTCCTACCACTATTTTGCTCCTCCACCCTATCTCTCCCTGCTGGAAACCACTAGTCTGTTCTTTAATCTGTGAGTCTGTGTTTTTGTTGTTGTTGTTTTTGTTGTATTCAATTTTTTAGATGCCACGTGTAAGTGATAACATACCATGCTTGTTTTCTCATAACATACCATGCTTTTTTTCTCATAACATACCATGCTTGTTTTCTCTGCGGCTTATTTTACTAAGCGTAATACCCTCCAAGTCCATCCATGTTCTTGCAAATGGCAAAATTTCATTTTTTGCTGAAGTCATCATAAAAAAACTTTTTTATCCACTAAGCTATTGATGAACACTTAGTTTGACTCTGTATCTTGGCTATGGCAAATAACACTGTTATGAACATTGCGGTGCAGTTATTTTTTTTGAAATAGTGTTTTTGTTTTCTTCTGATATACCCAACAGTGAAATTGCTGGATATTATGGTAGTTCTATTTTTAGTTTTTTGTGGAACCTCCATTCTGCCTTCCACAGTAGCTGCATTACTTCACATTCACATCAAGAGTGTACAAGAGTTTCCCTTTCTCCACATCCTCACTAACCTTTGTTATTTGTGATCTTTTTGATGACAGCCATTCTGACAAGACTGAGGTGATATATCTCATAGTTTTGATTTGCATTTTACTGCCGATTAGCTATGTTTAACATCTTTGTGAGTTCTGGCTGTCTATCTGTATTTTTTCCTTGGAAAAATGTCTATTTAGGTCTTCTCATTTTTTTAAAAAAGATTTTGGGTGTTTTTTTGATATTGAGTTGTATGTGCTGTTTCTGTAGTTTAGATATGAACCCTTGCTTGGTCATCTTTTTTGTGTTAACCTCTTATCATGTGCAAATATTGTCTCTCCTTCAGCAGGTTGTCTTTTCATTTTGTCTTCGGTTTCCTTTGCTGTGCAAAATCTTTTAAGTTTAGTGAAGTCCCATTTGTTTATTTTTGCTTTTGTTTCATTTGCCTTAGTAGACTGAACCTAAAACTGTTGCTATCATTTATGTTGAAGAATGTTGTATATTTTCCTCTAGGGTTTTTATGTTTTCTGGTCCTACATTTAGGTGTTTATTCAGTTTTGCATTTATTTTATATATGGTGTGCTAAAATAATCTAATTTTATTCTTTTCCATGGAGCTGTCCAGTTTTCCCAGTACCACTTATTGAAGAGACAGTTTTTTCTCCATATTGCCTGCTTTGTCATAGATCAATTAAATATAAGTGTGTGGGCTTATTTCTGGGATCTCTGTTCTCTTCCAGTGATCTTTGTGTCTGTTTTTGCTCCAGTACCTTTCTCTCTGATTACTGTCACTTTGCAATATAATCTGAAGTCAAGGTGCGTGATGCCTCCAGCTGTGTTCCTTCTCAAAATTGTTTGGCTATTTGGGGTCTTTGTGTTTCTATACAAATTTTAAAATTACTTTTTCAAGTTCTGTGAAAATGCTTTGGTATTCTGATAGCGATTGCATTAAATCTGTAGATTGTCTTTGGTAGTATGGTTATTTTAAGAGTATTAATTCTTCCAGTCCATGCACATGCTATATTTTTCCATCATTTTGTGTTGTCTTCAACTTCTTTCACCAATGGCTGATAGATTTCTGAGCACATGTCTTTTACCTGCTTAGGTGTGTTTATTCCTAGGTATCTTATTCTTTATGATGTGATTGCATATGGTTTAGTTTTCTTAATTTTTCTTTCTGACAGCTTTGAGTTTTTTTTTCTTCTTTTTCTAATTCCTTCAGGTGTAATGTTAGGTTGTTTATTTGATATTTTTCTTGTTTCCTAAGAATAAGCTTGTGTCACTATAACTTCCCCCGTGAACTGTGTTGACTGTGTCCCATAGATTTTGGATCATTGTGTGTTCATTTTCATTTGTCTTGGGTAGTTTTGGATTCCCTCTTTAATTTCTTCAGTGTTCCTTTCTTCCCCTTTTATTCCCTTCATCTGTGACGTGAGGACTATCTTTAATATTATGTTTGGATTTCTTTCAGTTTTGTGTGAGTGTGTATGTGTGTGATTATTTAAGTTGCTGAGCTCTTAATTTCACATGGACACTACCAACCCTGAATTGTTACTCTGCTCCCCCACAGTTATGGAATTTGACCTTATATTTTACATCTACTTGTTTGTGTTTTCCTTAACTTCTTATTGTGAATATAGATGATTTTATTACTGTTTTCTTTCATCCTTCCTATTAGCTGTGTACATGGTTGATTTAGTACCTTTGTTGAATATTTGCCTTAACCAATGAGCTTTTTCCTTTAGTAAGTTTCCTTTCCTAATTTTTATGTTTCAGTCGTGGCCTTTTCTTTTTCACTTAGAAAAGCCCCTTTAAGATTTCTCATAAAGCTGGTTTGGCGATGCTGAGCTCTTTTAGTTTTGCTTCTCTGTAAAACTTTAGACATCACCATCAAATCTGAAGGAGATCCTCGCTAGGTACAGTATTTTTGGTTATAGGCTTTTCCCTTTCATGACTTTAAATATACCATGCCACTCCCTTCTGGCATGCAGAGGTTATCCTGAAAAGTCAGCAGATAACTTTATGCAATTTCCCATGTTTGTAACTTGTTGCTTTTCCTTTGCTCCTTTTAATAGTTTCTTTTTATCTTTATTTTTTTTTCCATTTTAATTACAATGAGTCTTGGTGTGGTCCTCTTTGGGTTGATCGTGTTTTGGCCTTACTGTGTTTACTGGACTTGGATGTCTGTTTTCTTTCCCAGGTTAGGGAAGTTTTCAGCTCATATGTCTTCAGGTTTGTTCTACACTGCTTTCTCTTTCCTTTTTGCTTCTGGGACCAGTATAATGCAAATATTAGTACACTTGATGTTGTTTCAAAAGTCTGTTCAACTTTCCTCATGTCATTTTAATCTATTATTTTACCGTCCATCTTCAGTGATTGCCAGTACTCTGTCCTTCAGTTTTCTGATTCATTCCTCTGTATCATTTAGTCTACAGTAGTTTCCTTTAATGTATTTTTCATTTCAGTTATTGTATTCCTCATCTCTGTTTTGTTGTTCTTTAATGGTCTAACTCTTTTTTAAAAAATTCTAACTTCTTGCTCTGGTCGTCCATTCTTCTCCTAAGTTCTTTGATCATCTTTACAGTCATTACCTTGAACCATTTGTTGAGGAGATTGGCTATTTCCACTTCACTTAGAACTTCTTCTGAGTTCTTATCTTGTTCCTTCATTTGGATCGTGTTTCTGTGTCACCTCATTTTTCTTAACTTGCTGTTTTTATTGCTATGTATGTAGTAGGTTCGTTACATTTCCTGACCTTGGAGAAATTGCCTTTTGTAGGAGAGGTCCTATGTGTCCCAGCAGCCCACTGTCCCCTGGTCACTAGAATTATATGTTCTAGATGTACCCCCTATGTGGGCTGCTTGGGATCTTCTGTTGTGGTGAGCTGACTACTGTGGGTGGTCTGGTAGGCTTGGCTGTCCCCAGACTGATTGCTTGCCAGGCTCTGCCTTGTATGGAGGCTGTCTGTGCTGCTTGGTGAGACTAAATCATAAGGCAGCTGGCTGCACAACTCTGGGGGACACCAAATCTAGTGCTGGTTCACTTATGGGTAGAACTTCAGTCCAGGTGATATCAGGGCTAGTGCCCAGTCACTGGTCCTGGGGCTATGCTGGCTACTGGGAGGAAGAGACAGGTCCTGAGTTCTGGCTGCAGGGCCCAGGAGTCGCAGAGTTGGTGTTGGATCACTGTTCCTGACACAGCTATCTGCAGGGTCTGGGGTATCCCTAATCTTGTGTTGACGTTCTGATGGGCAGGGTCAGGACCCAGCTGAGTCCATGGCTGCTTCTGGCCTGCAAGTGAGTGTTCTGGTCACGCAGGCTGCTGGGCTGTGGTATTCCTGGAGCTGGTGTGTGCCTGTTGGTGTATGAGGCTGATCCCAATGCTAGAGCAGGTTTGCTGTTGGGTAGGTCCAAGCTCCATCCAGTCCCTGTGCAGTTATCACCTGCCGATGGTGAGGCTGACTCCAAGGCCAGAGTAGGCTCACTTGTCAGAGGGGCCAGGGACTCTGGGGCTGGTGCCTGTCCACTGAGGTGTGGAGGCTGGTCCTGGGGCTTTTGGTGGCTGGGCCCATACCCAGGGGCAGCTGTGCATTGAGAGGGTCTGAAGGCAGCCTGTTTGCTGGTGGGTGGGGCTATGCCCCTGCTCAGTTAGTTGCTTGGCCTGCAGCATCCTAGTACTTGTGTCTCTAGTCTGGTGGAAATGGGTAGGGCTAGGTCCTGAGGCTAAAAAGATAGAGGGAGGATTCTGAAATTATGCTTGCTGGTACCAGTGTCCACGAGGTAGAAGGAGCTCCCCCGAATGGCTGCTGCCAGTGTCTCTGTCCCTGAGGCTGTGCTGTAGTTGCCTCTTGCCTGTCTGGGAGACTCTCCAAGATCAGGAGGTAGGTGTGACCCGGGATCCTTTCAAATGACTGCTTCTGTTCTGATTCTCGGATCATGTGGGATTTTGTGAGCATCTTTTAAGAGTGGAATCTCTATTTCCCACAACCCTCTGGCTCTCTGGAAAATAAGCACTACTGGTCTTCAAAGCCCAACTTTCTAGGAACTCTTCTTTCCAGAACAGGATCCCTGGGCTTGGGAGCCTGATGTTGGGTTCATACCCCTTGCTACCTGGGAGCACCTCTGAAATTGTAATTATTCTCCCATTTGTGGGCCACCCACCTGGTGGTATGGGTCTTGACTCTATTGAGATTTTGCCCTTCCTTCCTGTCTTGTCGAGGTGCCTTCCTTATATCTTTAGCTGTAAAACATCTTTTATGGTAGGTCCCGGCCTGTTTCATCAATTGCTGTTCTGTAAACTCTTGTGACTTTGGTGTGCCCATGAGAGGCATCAGGCTCCGGGTCTTTGAATGCTACCATCTTGGACAATCTGTCCACTTCATTCTTAAATCATATTATTTAAGTTTTCTTAGTATCTTATTTAATTAGCGGCAGTTTGAAATTTATTATCACTCATGTTTAATTCGCCTGTTTAAAAAAATTGAATAGTGCATTCATTCATTTTGAAATGAAGGTAGTGACCTGTGAATTTCCATACCTCAAAAATCAAGGATAGGACAAAAGCCTTTTCTACCTGTGTTATCCTCAAACTCTGCAGCCCACCCCAGACTGGCAATTAACCTCTTGCACCCATGCTCACCTTCTGTTTTCGGACTGTTAACCATCATTGCATCTTTATGTGTGTTGACAAAGTGAACTCTAGTCTTTCCAGTTTTTGAGTTTTGTTTTTTGGTTTAGGGAACAGTCCTACTATGAATGTACATTTACTGGTCTGCTGAAGTTCATATGTAAACCTGTCAAGCACATTACCAGAATTGGAATTGCTTGTATATACACTTTGATAAATTTTAGAGACAATGGTAGAACAGAAGTAAATTGTATTTCAAATCCCACAATATTTTCACACCATGAAAACTCTTCCCTGTTTACTATATTTGTGTGTAGTTTATCTTTATGCCCATACTATATTTCCCAGAGATGGGTAAATGTTATGTTTCTTGCTAGCACATTTACCGTAGTGTTCAAAGTCAGGCGTTTAGTGGTTTTAGCATGATCCTATTTCCATGAACTCGCAAGTACAAGATCTTCTCTCACACTGTCTTTTACTCCCTGCTGTTTTATATTGCCCTCCTAATTCTCAGTCCTGGTCTTTCTTTATGTTCTTCATCAACCTGGATAGGTTATACTATTTTCTCCCTTATTCAAGACCAATAGAATAGAATAGAACACCCAGAAATAAACTCTGATATATGGCCAAATGATTTTTGACAATATGCCAAGACTTTTCAAAGTAGAAAGGATAGTATTTTCAACAAATGGTGCTGAGAAGTCATGTTGTCAACATGCAAAAGTAGGAAGATGGACCCTTACCTAACATCATATGCAAAAATTAATGAAAACGTATCAAGAAACTAAATATAAGACCTAATAAAATAAAAAGTCTTAGAAGAAGACACAAGACAAGGGCTTCATGACATTTGATTTGGCAGTGTTTTCCTCCTTATGAAACGAAGGAACAACAAAGGTACAGCTAACAAAAAAATTAACAATTTGCAGTACATAATTTAAAAAAAAATGTGTATCAAAGAAATGTAAACAGAATAAAATGGCAACCCACAAGATGGGAGAAAATATTTGAAAGCCATGTATCTGACAAGAGATTTCTATTCAGAATATACAGAGAACTCCTATACCTCAACAAAAAGCAAACACCCTGATTCAAATATGGATAAAAGACTTGAATAGATGGTTCTTCAAAAAGATGTACAAATGACTAAGCACTTGAATAGATGCTCCATATCACTAAATGCATGTTTATATATTTGTGTGCATGCATACACACACAAGCACACACATGCATACACAAGCAGAAAACAAGTATTGGTGAAGATGTGAGGGAGTTGGAACCATTGTGCTATGTCAGTGGGAATGTAGAATGATACAGCTGCTTTGCAAAAGAGTATGGCAATTTTTCAGATATTGAAAAATAGAATTACTACATGATCCAGGAATTTTACTATGAGGTATACCCAAAGGAATTGAAATCAGGGTCTTAAAGAAATATTTGTACTCCAGTGTTTAGAGCAGTAATAATCAGAGTAGCTAAAATATGAAAGCAACCTAAGTGTTCATCCACTAGTTCCTGGATAAGCAAAGTGTGGTATACCCATATAATACAATATTATGCAGCCTTAAGAAGGAAAAGATCTAGGAATATGCTACAACATGGATGAATGTTGAGGAAATTTAGCTACCAAAAATGCCATTTTTGTGACTTTTAGTGAGTCATAACAATACAACTACTTATTTCAATTATATGGGGTACTTAGTGTAGTCAAAACCATAGAAATTGGGAGGGTAATGATGCTTTTCAGGTGGTTATGGAACAAAAAGGAAAGTTATGTTTAAAGGATACAGAGTTACAGTTTTAAAACGTAGAAAAGAATTAGAAAGATAAATGGTGATGTTGATCGCCCAATAATATGAATGTATTTAATATCACTGAACGGTGCACTTTATAATAATTAAGATGTTATATTTTATGTTATTTGATTTTACCAACATACACAATTGGGAAAGAATGTAATATCAGGAAAGGGAGTGGACCTGGGATAGAGCAGAGAGTAATCAGAAGGGTGAGACACTGCATATGTTGAAGAAGAAGAGCTGAGAGTCTTCATTGGCCAGAAGAGTCTTTATAAAAAAAAATTACTCTGAGGGTGTATTAAATAGATATCTATGGGTGCACTGCTATCTCCCATGGGTTATCTTAAAGAGTCTTTAATAAAGTCCATAAGGCTTGCTGTGGCTTTTTAAAAAACTGGATTCCCTAGGAAATAATTAGAGGGTGGTACTTAAGTCTATGTCTAGGTTGACAGATTTTGCAGGGAAGACGAACTTGAGAACAGTGGAGGTCTTAAGAGTGTAAGTACATGGAAATTAGAAAAAAAATAATAAAGGGAATTAGGAAAACTTTGGACTTCGAAGGTCATGTATTATTACTGAATCAGACCTGAGGTTTCTAAGGAGTTATATACACAGTTGCTATTTGGATTACTTGTTGATAAAGATAAGTGGAACAACTAGAATCGTTCCCAAGTGTAGGTAAGATATAATGAGAGGATGGAGGTGGAAAGTAGGGAGACCCAGAGAGAAGTGGGAAGGTCATATTGGGCCAAGATGGTGGTAATATCCAGCAGAACAGATGGTAGGACAGACTATGGGTTCATCTTTTTTATTTCGGCTCCCCCCCTCATCCTTAATCATTCTTTGGGAATATTTCATGGCTCTGTGATGCAGGTACAGAATTCGAGTGAGGAGACTACACCCTCAGTGTCCAGCTGTCTGAGTCCTCAGTGTGCTTCAAATGATGGAGAACTATTGCTTCTTTATGAGAAGAGTTAGTACCTCGTAGCTAAGCTTAAGCTGGAGCGTATGCAATATTGATTCCATTTTATGTATACTGTTGGCATGGAGGTTCCTCCTCCTCTTTTCTTGAACATTATGAAATGAATCTATATTTCTCAACATTTGGGTATATCAGATAAATACATTAAGTAAAGGAATCTTATATATTGCTCCCTGCATAGTTTGCTCTTTCTTGTTTCTCTTTTATCTTTACTAAATTAGCACAGGGAGAGACCTTGAAATGTTCTAATCAGGAGAGATTAGAACATCATATTTCTAGAGAGGTTGGTTGGACAGAGCAGGGGTCCCAGTGAAAATCAAAGCTTCTGGGGCTTCCCTGGTGGCACAGTGGTTGAGAAGCTGCCTGCCAATGCCGGGGACATGGGTTCGAGCCCTGGTCTGGGAAGATCCCACATGCCGCGGAGCAGCTAGGCCCGTGAGCCACAACTACTGAGCCTGCGCGTCTGGAGCCTGTGCTCCGCAACAAGAGAGGCCGCGATAATGAGAGGCCCGCGCACCGCGATGAAGAGTGGCCCCCCACTTGCTGCAACTAGAGAAAGCCCTCGCACAGAAACGAAGACCCAACACAGCCATAAATAAATAAATAAATAAATTAAAAAAAAAAAAGTTTAAAAAAAAAAAAAATCAAAGCTTCTGTTTCTACTTGGAAGTGTACCTGTGTAGAATAGAGGGCTACAGGAAATATCCTAGAATATTCCAATGTCCTTGCGGGAGATCATTAGGAGAGGCAGGATCTGGTACCAGATCAGTGTACTATGACATGTTTGTCAGTCATCTGATGTGAGATTCTCAGAGCCAATCCCATATGGTAGGGCTGAGTGCAGAGTGATGAAGAACCTGTGAAAGCCTTTGATTGCATGTTAATGATGAAGCTCTGATTTCCGGGAGTATTTTCTTACCTGACTGAATGTCACCCTTCTGTGGGGATGAGATTCTGTGCTTTTCCTCTGTTGATGACCACTGACTGAAAATCATTAGAGGATCATGTCTAGAAAGCATTCCTTATTTAATTTCTTAAAGAAGAAAACATAGAAAACATTTTTATCCACTTTCAAATTGAGGATCAAGGGGAATGACATCAGTGAAAATGTCAGAGTAGGGAGCTCTGGCTTGTGTCCATCCCCAGAAACACTGACATACGTGTTAAAACCTGTCAAAATGATCTTATCCACACATGTAAGTTTTCTTATCTTTTCACCCTGTAGATTTATCTTTCATTGAAACTTTACTTACTACAGGATGTGGAGAATAAACAAGGAAGTAGGAACTGTATTTCCTGATGAGAGAATCACTAAGTCACATTAGCTGTTCTGAGCTATGTCTTACTCACCGTGACTCTAATTAAAACAAACAAACAAACAAAATACTTTTTTTTTGTAAGTCAGTTCTGACATTTCCTCGTTAAAGACAAGGTAACAGATACAGACTTAGATCTACCAGAATTGAGCACACTTTTGATTGTACCTGTGTTGAATATATGAGCATGACCTGCTACAAATCTTCATTATACTTATGGCCACAACTGACAAATTCCCTTTTTCCACTCCTGATATGTTGCATGTAAAGAATGCATAGGTCACTAATCCCAGCTGGTCACAGGTAAACTCTGCCACATGGATTACTGCATGTTTTCCTGCTGGAAGACCACACATTCTCGAGTATCATGCCTGCAGAGTATCTGGGTTCTTCTTTTTTTCTGGATAAAGGTTAGATAATCACCTAATTTTATGAGAAATATATAAATTGTATTTGCATATTCTTCAGGTTTTTATTTATCCATTCTCTTTCAAGTCCTAAGTGCAAATATTAAAGTGATTTCCAAGAGGGTGGTAAATAAGACATCTACATTTATGCTCCAAAATTAGCAATAAATCATAATACAATTGTAAATGCATTAATGTGTGATTAATATGTAGATACTTATGTAAATACAAGTTTAGTAATGCTTTGTGGAGAGCTTCAGAATCTAGGTATTAAAAAAAAAAGAAGAAGGAGTTTTTGAAACTCTGAGGGAATTATAGAGAAGTCTTTGTGTCTATAAATATCACTCTGAAATAATGCATTTTCTCAGAAGTAAACTAGGCATAAAATTGTAGGAAAAATCTTCATGAAATGAAAGAGCATGTGAGATGGCCATACAAGAAAAAGAATATTCTCAGAGAATAATGAACAGTGTGGAGTTCAGCAGAAGGGTCATACAGATTCAGAGAGTAAAACTTTGTAGAGCCTAATTGTGAGTTCCTCATATTTCATCTTTGGAGACACGGTAGTCATTGGAAATATGATGTTATAAGATGACGTTAACATACTTAAACACTTTCATTTAGAAATGACCACTTAGAACCAGAATAAATGAAAGAGAAGACAAAATTATGTTTTTGTTGATTTTTAAAGACCTCAGGTGAGTGCTGATAATTTAAAAATACATGATGTCTTTCACTGCAAAGTAAAAGAGCTGTTACAGTGGAGGATTACTGGACTGAGTGTCAATATTATGACATAGTATGAGTGTGTTTCGTGTTTGGTAATTGCAATCATTGTTGCTTTTGTTGTGGTCATCCATTTACAATGCTTGGTGTCAGTTGATTTATCTCTTGTAAAAATAAAATACAGTGTGTGTGTGTGAAAAAAACATACATGATGTTTTGACTAAAGTTGTATGGAATTTGAGATCTGGAAAAAGCATTTCTTTTCTGTAATGCTAGGATGCTAATTGGACATTTTTGCAAGAAAGAGATTTCAGGATGCAAATCTCGTGTCTCTAAGGTGGGAAGTCAGTTCATGGCGGAACATTCTATTAAACTTGTGTGAGTGGAGAAATATTTCTTTGGAAGGAAGAGGTCACGAATCCCTTTTTAATAGTTATTGGTTTATAGTATACCGAATGAGCAAAATGGCTATTTCTGAACTTTAGAAACAAATAATATAGTTTTTCTGCATTTATAATATGAAGCTGATGTAAAATATCAAAAATTCTTTATTTTGAAAAGCAATATAATCAATTTGACATAATTCATATATATTGAACCTGTGGTACACACACACAATAAAACTTATATTCAGAAAATTTTTTGCACTTAAGAAATATTTTCAAGTGTAGTTGATTTACAATGTTGTGGGTTTTTAAAATACATGCTTATTGGAGTATAATTGCTTTATAATACTGTATTAGTTTCTGCTTTACAACAAAGTGAATCAGCTATATGTATACATATATTCCCCATATCCCCCCCTCTTGAGCGTCCCTCCCACACTCCCTATCCCACCCCTCTGGGGGACATAAAGCACCGAGCTGATCTCCCTGTGCTATGAGGCAGCTTACCACTAGCTATTTTACATTTGGTAGTGTATATATGTCAGTGCTACTCTCTCACTACGTCCTTGTCTCCCCTTCCCCCCTGTGTCCTTAAGTCCGTTCTCTATGTCTGTGTCTTTATTCCTGCCCTGTCACTAGGTTCGTCAGTACCATTTTTCTAGATTCCATATATATGTGTTAGCATACAGTGTTTCTTTTTCTCTTTCTGACTTACTTCACTCTGTATGACAGACTCTAGGTCCAACCACCTCACTACAAATAACTTAATTTTGTTCCTTTTTATGGCTGAGTAATACTCCATTGCATAGATGTGCCACGTCTTCTTTATATATTCATCTGTCGATGGACATTTAGGTTGCTTCTATGTCCTGGTATTGTAAATAGTGCTACAGTGAACATTGTGGTACATGTATCTTTTTGAATTATAGTTTTCTCCAGGTATATGCCCAGTAGTGGGATTGCTGGGTCATATGGTAGTTGTATTTTTAACTTTTAAGGAATCTCCATACTGTTCTCCATAGTGGCTGTATCAGTTTACATTCCCACCAACATTTCAGGAGGGTTCCCGTTTCTCCACACCCTCTGCAGCCTTTATACATTGTTGTATTAATTTCTGCTGTGCAGCAAAGTGATTCAGTTTTATATATCTATATCTATCTCTCTCTCTATATATATCTCTCTCTATATATATGTATATCTATATATCTATATATATTCTTTTCCATTATGGTTTATCACAGGATATTGAATATAGTTTCCTGTGCTATACAGTAGGTCTTTGTGGATTGTCCATCCTATGTAGAATAGTTTGCTTCTGCTATTCCAAAACTCCCAATCTTTCCTTCACTCTCTCCTTGGCAACCACAACTCTGTTTTCTATATCTGTGTTTTTGTTTCTGTTTCGCTGACATGTTCATTTGTGTCCTGTTTTCGATTCCACATATAAGTGATATTATATGGTATTTGTCTTTCTCTCTCTGACTTACTTCACTTAGTATCATTATCTCTAGGTCCATCCATGTTGCTGCAAATGGCATTATTTCATTCTTTTTTATGTCTGAGTAATATCTACTGTATACGTATATCACACCTTCTTTATACATTCATTTTTCAATGAACATTTAAGTTGTTTCCATGTCTTGTCTATTATAAATAGTGCTGCTATGAACATAGGGTTTCATGTATCTTTTTGAATTATAGTTTTGTCTAGATATATGTCCACAAGTGGAATTGCTAGATCATATGGCAACTCTCTTTATAGTTTTTTTGAGGAACATCCATACTGTTTTCCATAGTGGCTGCACCAACTTACATGGCCCCCGACAGTGTAGAAGGGTTCCCTCTTCTCCATACCCCCTCCAGCATTTGTTAATTGTAGATTTTTTTTAATGATGGCCATTCTGATCAGTGTGAAGTGATACCTCATTGTAATTTGGATTTGCATTTCTCTAATAATTAGTGATGATGAGCATCTTTTCATGTGCCTATTGGCTATCTGTATGTCTTCTTTGGAGAAATGTTTATTTAGATCTTCTACCCATTTTTCCATTGAGTTATTTATTTTGTTATTGAGTTGTATGAGCTGTTTGTATAGTTTGGAAATTAAACCCTTGTCAGTCTCATCATTTGCTAATATTTTCTCCCAGTCCATAGGTTGTATTTTCATTTTGATTATGGTTTCCTTTGCTGTGCAGAAGCTTATAAGTTTGATTAGTTCCTGTTTCTTTTATGCTTTTACAGTAAGTCCCCTACATATGAACAAGTTCTGTTCCAAGAGTGCGTTTGTAAGTCCAATTTGTTTGTAAGTCCAACAAAGTTCGCCTAGGTACCCAACTTACACAGTCGGCTATATGGTATGGTACCATAATAGGTTTATAATACTTTTCACTCAAACAATACATAAAAAACAAGCACAAAAACAAAGAAAACATTTTTAATATTACAGTACAGTAACTTGAAAAGTACAGTAATACAGTACAACAGCTGGGATACTCGGGCTGGCATCGAGGGAATAGGCGAGAAGAGTTACTGATTGGAGGAGGGAGAGGAGGTGGGAGATGGTAGAGGTGAAGGATTATCAGTAGTAGGAGACAGAGGGCAAGCTGCAATTTCACTCATACCTGACGTTGATGGCAAATGTTCTGGTTCCTTGTTGGATTTAATTCCATCTACCCTCTTGAAAGAATGATCCATTGATGTCTGGGTAGTAGCTCTTTTTTTCTCATCATTGATGACAAGGTAGCACTGGATTGCATTCTGAATGGCTGCTGCCACCTTTGGGTCCCATTCTACGTTCGGGTCCTGTGCCTCAAAAACTAACATTGCTTCCTCAAATAACGAAGATTCCCTTGCCATTTTCTGTGTCGTGAATCTCTTCAGTTCTTCAGTTACTTCTTCTTCTTCCTGTCCCTCTTCATCCTTTCTCTGGGCCTCCAATTCCATCAGTAAGCTCCTCACGTTGCACAGCAAGGAGTTCAATGAAATCGTCCTCTTGCAGATCTAGCTCCAGCTTCTCGCTGAGGGTCACTACGTTGCTGAAGACCTCTTCGGACTTCTGATCTACCTTCTCAAATCCACAAAAATCATGAACAAACTGTGGGCAAAGGTTCTTCCAAACCCCATTCATGGTGACCGCCATACCCTCACACCATGCAAAGTCAATGTTTTTTATGGTCTTATAGATGTTATAGTCCTTCCAAAGTTGTCCCTAGGTTGTTCCTGATTTGTTACTTACCTTTACTGCCTGACAAAAAGTGTGACATAAATAATATTTCTTGAAAGTCGTTATAACTCCCTGGTCCATAGGTTGGATGAGCAACGTAGTATTTGGTGACAGATGCAGTACTTTGACGTTGGGATGAAAGTCATCCATGAATGGGGGGTGGCCCAGAGCATAGTCGAGCAGCAACAGAATGTTTTGCTGGAACGTCCTTCTCCAAGCAATATTTCTCTACATCTGGGATAAAGTGGTGGTAAAACCAGTCCTGGAACGTGGCCTGTGTAATCCAGGATTTGGGGTTATGCTTCCACACAACAGGAAGAGAGCCCTTAGCTAGGTTTTTAAGGGTTCTTGGGTTCTCTGAATGATAAACTAAGAGAGGTTTCAGCTGCAATTCACCAGAAGCTTTGCCACCAAACAACAGTTAGCCTATCCTTTGCTGCTTTACAGCCCGGCATCAACTTTTCCTCCTTACTGATGTAACTTCGGTCTGGCATCCTCTTCCAGTATAGTTGTGTCTCATCCACATTAAAAACCTGGTTGGGTAAATACACACCATCATCAATAATTTCTCAAAGTGTTTCTGGAAGTTCCTGGACAGCTACCCTATCTGCACTTGCTGCCTCTCCACTTACTTTTACATTGTGAAGGTTGGCTCTAGCCTTGAACCGATGAAACCAGCCATGGCTGGCATTAAAAGATGTGCCCTCTGATTCTTTGCCGTATTTCTTCTTCAAGTCTTCATAAAGGCTTTTAGCTTTCTCTTGAATCAGCGTTAAGTTGAACAGGACTCAGCGCTGATGTTGATCCTGCATCCGCACACTGAGAAGTTTCTCCATCTCCTCCATCACTTTTCCATGCTTCTTCGATATTTTGTCAACATCGTCGGCACAGCAGACTTCACATGTTCCATGATCTTGTCCCTGTTCTTTAGATTCCTGCCAATGATTGAATGATTCATGTTATAAGAATGAGCGATGTCTAACATCTTTTTGCCTCGCTCCACTCTCTCAATTACTTTCACTTTTGTTTCCATCATTATCGCTTGGTGCTTCTTAACAGTAGCAGCTACATCACCTCTGCTTTTACGCTTGCTTCCAGACATCTTGGGCTTGAAATAAAGATACTGTACTACTGTACTCTATACAGTACTGTAAAGTACACAAAAGCACAACCACATATAGAGGAAGCACGCACGTGACAATGTGTGCCAGACACGTGAACTAACTTACATGATTTGACATGCAAATGGACGTTTGCATCTTTGAAAGTTTGCAACTTGAAGGTTCGTATGTAGGTGACTTACTGTATTTGTACTGCCTAAGGAGAACTACCTAGGAAAACTTTGGTATGACTTATGTCAAAGAATGTTTTGCTTATGTTCTCTTCTAGTAGTTATAAGGTGTCCTATCTTATATTTAAGCATATAAGCTGTTTTGAGTTTATTTTTGTGTATGGTGTGAAGGTATGTTCTGACTTCACTGATTTGCATACGGCTCTCCAACTTTCAAAACACCACTTGCTGAAGAGACTATCTTTTCCCCATTGTATATTCTTGCCTCCTTTGTCAAAGGTTAATTGACCATAGGTGTGTGGGTTTATTTCTTAGCTCTCTATTCCATTCCATTGATCCATGTGTCTCTTTCTGTGCCAATACCATGCGGCTTTGATTACTGTAACTTTGTAGTATTGTCTGAAGTTTAGGAGGGTTATGCCTCCTGCTTTGTTCTTTTTCCTGGGGATTGTGTTGACATTTCTGACTTTTTATGGTTCCAGATACATTTTAGGATCATTTGTTCTAGTTCTGGGGAAAATGTCATGGGTAATTTGATAGGGATGACATTAAATCTGTAGATTGCTTTGGGTAGTATAGCCATTTTAACAGTATTAATTCTTCCCATCCAAGAGCGTGGGATGTCTTTCCATTTCTTTGAATCATCTTCAGTTTCCTTTACTAGTGTTTTGTAGTTCTCAGCATATAAGTCTTTCACCTCCTTGGTGAGGTTTATTCCTAAGAATTTTATTTTTTTGATGCCATTTAAAAAAGGATTGCTTGTTTACATTTCCTTTCTGATATTTCATTGTTAGTATAAAGAAATGCAACCAGGGACTTCCCTGGTGGCTCTGTGGTTGAGAATCTGCCTGCCAATACAGGGGACATGGGTTTGAGCCCTGATGCAGGAAGATCTCACATGCCGTGGAGCAACTAAACCTGTGTGCCACAACTACTTAGCCTGCACTCTAGAGCCAGAGAGCCACAACTACTGAGCCCATGTGCCACAACTACTTAAGCCTGCGTGCCTAGAGCCCATGCTCCACAACAAGAGAAGCCACTGCAATAAGAAGCCTGCGCACCACAAGAAAGACTAGTCCCCACTGGCCACAAATAGAGAAAGCCCGTGCACAGCAATGAAGACCCAATGCAGCCAAAATAAATTTAAAAAAAAAGAAAGAAAAACCAAGAAATGCAACCAATTTATGTATGTTAATCTTGTATCCTGCTACTTTGCTGAATTTGTTTATCAGTTCTAGTAGTGTTTGTGTGGAATTTTTAGGGTTTCCTTTATATATATTATCATGTCATCACATATAATGACAACTTTACCTCTTCCCTTCCAATTTGGTTAGATTTTATTTCTTTTTCTTGTCTGATTGTTGTGGCTAGGACTTCCAATACTATGTTGAAGAGAAGAGGTGAGAGTGGGCATCCTTGTCTTGTTCCAGATTTTAGTGGGAAGGCCTTCAGCTTATGAACATTGAGTATTATATTGGCTGTGGGTTTGTCATAAATAGCTTTTATTATGTTGAGATATGTTTCCTCTATACCCACTTTGGTAAGTGTTTTTATCATGAATGGATGTTGAAGTTTTTCAAATGTTTTTTCGCCATCTATTGAGATGATCGTTTGTTTTGTGTTTTTCCTTTGTTGACGGGGTGTATCATGTTGATTGATTTGCATACGTTGAAACAACTTTGTGACACTGGGATGAATCAAATTTGGTCATGGTGTATGATCCTCTTATGTGTTGTCGGATTCGGTTTTTTAATATTCAGTTGAGAATTTTTGCATCTATATTTATCAAAGATATTGGCCTGCAGTTTTCTTTTTTGGTAGTGTCTTTCTCTGTGTTTTTTTTAAAGTGTTTATTGAATTTGTTCCAATATTGTTTCTGTTTTATGTTTTGGTTTCTTGTTTGTGAGGCATGTGGGATCTTAGCTCCAAAACCAGGGATCGAACCTGCACCCCCTGCACTGGAAGGAGAAATCTTAACTGCTGGACCACCAGAAAAGTCCCCATCTGTTTTTTTTTTCTTTTTAAGTAAATTTCTTTCTTTCTTTATTTTTGGATGCATTGGGCGTTCGTTGCTGTGCTCGGGTTCTCTCTAGTTGTGGTGAGCGGGGGCTACTCTTCATTGTGGTGTGCAGGCTGTTCATTGTGGTGGCTTCTTTTGTTGCAGATCATGGGCTCTAGGTGCGCGGGCTTCAGCAGTTGTGGCTATCAGGCTCAGTAGTTGTGGCTCGTGGGCTGTAGAGTGCAGGCTCAGTAGTTGTGGCACACAGGCTTAGTTGCTCCGCGGCATGTGGGATCTTTCCAGACCAGGTCTCGAACCTATGTCCCCTGCATTGGCAGACTGATTCTTAACCACTGTGCCACCAGGGAAGTCCCCCCCTCATCTGTTTTTGATATCAGCATGATAGTGGCTTCATACAATGTCTTTGGAAGTATTCTTTACTCTTCAATCTTTTCGAAGAGTTTGAGAAGAATCAGTGTAAGTTCTGCTTTGTATATTTGGTAGAATTTGCCTGTGAAACCATCTGATCCTGGACTTCTGTTGGTAGGGAGTTTTTTAAAATTACAGATACTATTTTTTTTTAAATTTTATTTATTTATTTATTTATTTTTTGGCTGTGTTGGGTCTTCGTTTCTGTGCGAGGGCTTTCTCTAGCTGCAGCGAGCGGGGGCCACTCTTCATCGCAGTGCATGGGCCTCTCACTATCGTGACCTCTCTTGTTGCGGAGCACGGGCTCCAGACGCGCAGGCTCAGTAGTTGTGGCTCACGGACCCAGTTGCTCCGCGGCATGTGGGATCTTCCCAGACCAGGGCTCGAACCCATGTCCCCTGCATTGGCAGGCAGATTCTCAACCACTGCGTCACCAGGGAAACCCTCTATTTTGCTTTTAGTGATCAGTATGTTCAAGTTATCTATTTCTTCTTGATTCAGTTTTGTTCAGCTGTAAAAAAACAAAATATATTTTTAGGTTATGTTAGCACCTAAATACTTACCATGTATTAGACCACAAAAGAGTGAAGAAAAAAATATTAAAATATTTTTTCAAATACAAAAAGTATTGAAATGTTTTTAAGAAATTGGTATAATAATACTAATTACAATAATGACAAATTGTTCTTAACTTAAAGACTACTTATATCTAAGATGCATATTATATGCTTATTGTTTTATTATTTTTAAATACATGGAATGTTTTCTCCTTTCTAATGTAATTCTTTTATTTTACCTGTATATTGTGAAGAAAATTTAGTTGCACATAATATAAAAAATTACACTTTAATAGGAGATATTAATCCATTTACATTTACTATAGTACTGAAAATACTTATGTTTAGAGTTCCATGTCATTGAGTGCTCTTTTTTATTTATTTATTTTTAAAAAAGATTTAATTTGGGGGGGCACAAATTATTTATTTATTTATTTTTAACATCTTTATTGGACTATAATTGCTTTACAATGGTGTGTTAGTCTCTGCTGTATAGCAAAGTGAATCAGCTATACATATCCATATATCCCCATATCTCCTCCCTGTTGCGTCTCCCTCCCACCCTCCCTATCCCACCCCTCTAAGTGGTCACAAAGCACTGAGCTGCTCTCCCTGTGCTATGAAGCTGTTTCCTACTAGCTAGCTATTTTACATTTGGTAGTATATATAAGTCCATGCCACTCTCTCACTTCGTCCCAGCTTACCCTTCCCCCTCCCCATGTCCTCAAGTCCATTCTCTATGTCTGCGTCTTTATTCCTGTCCTGTCCCTAGGTTCTTCCCAACCATTTTTTCTTCCTTTTTTTTTTAGATTCCACATATATGTGTTAGCATACAGTATTTGTTTTTCTCTTTCTGACTTACTTCACTCTGTATGACAGACTCTAGGTCCATCCATCTCACTACAAATAACTCAATTTCATTTCTTTTTATGGCTGAGTAATACTCCATTTTATATTGAAGATGTGCAACATCTTTTTTACCCATTCTTCAGTTGATGGACACTTAGGTTGCTTCCATGTCCTGGCTATTGCAAATAGAGCTGCAATGAACATTGTGGAACACGACTCTTTTTGAATTATGGTTTTCTCCAGGTATATGCCCAGTAGTGGGATTGCTGTGTCATATGGTAGTTCTATTTTTAGTTTTTTAAGGAACCTCCATACTGTTCTCGATAGTGGCTGTATCAATTTACACTCCCACCAACGGTGCAAGAGGGTTCTCTTTTTTCCACACTTCTGCAGCATTTATTGTTTGTAGATTTTTTTGATGATGGCCATTCTTACCTGTGTGTGGTGATACCTCATTGTAATTTCGATTTGCATTTCTCTAATGATCAATGATGTTGAGCATTCTTTCATGTGTTTGTTGGCAATCTGTATATCTTCTTTGGAGAAATGTCGATTTAGGTCTTCTGCCCATTTATGGATTGGGTTTTTTGTTTTTTTGATATTGAGCTGCATGGGCTGCTTGTAAAGTTTGGAGAGTAATCCTTTGTCAGTTGCTTCATTGGCAAATATTTTCTCCCATTCTGAGGATTGCCTTTTCGTCTTGTTTACATTTTCCTTTGCTGTGCAAAAGCTTTTAAGTCTCCTTAGGTCTCATTTGTTTATTTTTTTTTTAATTTCCATTTCTCTAGGAGGTGGGTCAAAAAGGATCTTGCTGTGATTGATGTCATAGAGTGTTCTGCCTATGTTTTCCTCTAAGAGTTTTATAGTGTCTGGCCTTACATTTAGGTCTTTAATCCATTTTGAGTTTATTTTTGTGTATGGTGTTAGGGAGTCTTCTAATTTCAATCTTTTACCTGTAGCTGTCCAGTTTTCCCAGCACCACTTATTGAAGAGGCTGTGATTTCTCCATTGTATATTCTTGCCTCCTTTATCAAAAATAAGGTGACCATATGTGTATGGGTTTATGTCTGGGCTTTCTCTCCTGTTCCATTGATCTATATTTCTGTTTTTGTGCCAGTACCATACTGTCTTGGCTACTGTAGCTTTGTAGTATTGTCTGAAGTCAGGGAGCCTGATATCTCCAGCTCTGTTTTTCTTCTCAAGATTGCTTTGGCTGTTCGGGGTCTTTTGTGTTTCCATACAAATTGTGAATTTTTTTTGTTCTAGTTCTCTGAAAAATTCCATTGGTAGTTTGATAGGGATTGCATGGAATCTGTAGATTGCTTTGGGCAGTAGAGTCATTTTCACAATGTTGATTCTTCCAATCCAAGAACATGGTATATCTCTGTATCTGTTTGTGTCATCTTTGATTTCTTTCATCAGTGTCTTATAGTTTGTTGAGTAAACGTCTTTTGTCTCCTTAGGTAGGTTTATTCCTAGGTATTTTATTCTTTTTGTTGCAGTGGTAAATGGGAGTGTTTCCTGAATTTCTCTTTCAGATTTTTCATCTTTAATGTATAGGAATGAAAGAGATATCTGTACATTAATTTTGTATCCTGCAACCTTACCAGATTCATTGATTAACTCTAGTAGGTTTCTGGTAGCATCTTTAGGATTCTCTATATATAGTATCATGTCATCTGCAAACAGTGAGAGCTTAACTTCTTCTTTTCCAATTTGGATTCCTTTCATTTCTTTTTCTTCTCTGATTGCTGTAGCTAAAAATTCCAAAAGTGTGTGGAATAATAGTGGTGAGAGTGGGCAATCTTGTCTTGTTCCTGATCTTGGTGGAAATGGTTTCACTTTTTCACCATTGAGAACGATGCTGGCTGTGGGTTTGTCATATATGGCCTTTATTATGTTGAGGAAAGTTCCCTCTATGCCTACTTTCTGGAGGGTTTTTATCATAAATGGGTGTTTAATATTGTCGGAAGCATTTCTGCATCTATTGAGATGACCATATGGTTTTTATCCTTCAGCTTTTTAATATGGTGTATCACATTGATTTGCATGTATTGAAGAATCCTTGCATCCCTGGGATAAACCCCACTTGATCATGGTGTATGACCCTTTTAAGGCGCTGTTGGATTCTGTTTGCTAGTATTGTGCCGTGGATTTTTGCAGCTATGTTCATCAGTGATATTGGCCTGTAGTTTTCTTTCTTTGTGACATCTTTGTCTGGTTTTGGAGTCAGGGAGATGGTGGTCTCATAGAATAAGTTTGGGAGAGTTCCTCCCTCTGCTATATTTTGGAAGAATTTGAGAAGGATAGGTGTTAACTCTTCTCTAAATGTTTGATAGAATTTGCCTGTGAAGCCATCTGGTCCTGGGCTTTTGTTTGTTGGAAGATTTTTAATCACAGTCTCAATTTCAGTGCTTGGGCTTGGTTTGTTTATAGTTTCTATTTCTTCCTGGTTCAGTCTTGGAAGGTTGTACTTTTCTAAGAATTTGTCCATTTCTTCCAGGTTGTCCATTTTATTGGCATATAGTTGCTTGCAGTAATCTCTCATGATCCTTTGTATTTCTGCAGTGTCAGTTGTTACTTCTCCTTTTTCATTTGTAATTCTATTGATTTGAGTCTTCTCCCTTTTTTTCTTGATGAGTCTGGCTAATGGTTTATCAATTTTGTTTATCTTCTCAAAGAACCAGCTTTTAGTTTTTTTGATCTTTGCTGTTGTTTCCTTCATTTCTTTTTCATTTATTTCTGATCTGATCTTTATGATTTCTTTCCTCTGCTGACTTTTTTTTTCTTTCTTTCTCTAATTGCTTTAGGTGTAAGGTTAACTTGTTTATTTGAGATGTTTCTTGTTTCCTGAGGTAGGATTGTATTGCTATAAACTTCCCTCTTAGAACTGCTTGTGCTGCATCCCATAGGTTTTGGGTCTTCATGTTTTCATTGTCATTTGTTTCTAGGTATTTTTTATTTCCTCTTTGATTTCTTCAGTGATGTCTTGGTTATTAAGTAGTGTATTGTTTAACGTCCATGTGTTTGTATTTTTTTACAGATTTTTTCCTGTAATTGATATCTAGTCTGATAGTGTTGTGGTCGGAAAAGATACTTGATACGATTTCAATTTTCTTAAATTTACCAAGGCTTGATTTGTGACCCAAGATATGATCTATCCTGGAGAATATTCCACGAGCACTTGAGAAAAAGTGTATTCTGTTGCTTTTGGATGGAATGTCCTATAAATGTCAATTAAGTCCATCTTGTTTAATGTATCATTTAAAGCTTGTGTTTCCTTATTTATTTTCATTTTGGATGATCTGTTCATTGGTGAAAGAGGGGTGCTAAAGTCCCCTACTATGATTGTGTTACTGTCGATTTCCCCTTTTATGGCTGTTAGCATTTGCCTTATGTATTGAGGTGCTCCTATGTTGGGTGCATAAATATGTACAATTGTTATATCTTCTTCTTGGATTGATCCCTTGATCATTATGTAGTGTCCTTCTTTGTGTCCTGTAATAGTCTTTATTTTAAAGTCTTTTTTGTCTGATATGAGAATTGCTACTCTAGCTTTCTTTTGATTTCCATTTGCATGGAATATCTTATTCCATCCCCTCACTTTCCATCTGTATGTGTCCCTAGGTCTGAAGTGGGTCTCTTGTAGACAGCATATATATGGGTCTTGTTTTTGTATCCATTCAGCCAGTCTATGTCTTTTGGTTGGAGCATTTAATCCATTTACATTTAAGGTAATTATTGATATGTATGTTCTTATTACCATTTTCTTAATTGTTTTGGGTTTGTTATTGTAGGTCTTTTCCTTCTCTTGTGTTTCCTGCCTAGATAAGTTCCTTTAGCATTTGTTGTAAAGAGGGTTTGGTGGTGCTGAATTCTCTTAGCTTTTGCTTGTCTGTAAAGGTTTTAATTTCTCTGTCGAATCTGAACGAGATCCTTGGTGGGTCGAGTAATCTTGGTTGTAGCTTTTCCCCTTTCATCACTTTAAATATGTCCTGCCAGTCCCTTCTGGCTTGCAGAGTTTCTGCTGAAAGATCAGCTGTTAACCTTATGGGGAGTCCCTTGTATGTTATTTGTTGTTTTTCCCTTGCTGCTTTTAATAATTTTTCTTTGTATTTAATTTTTGATAGTTTGATTAATATATGTTTTGGCATGTTTCTCCTTGGGTTTATTTTGTATGGGACTCTCTGCACTTCCTGGACTTGATTAATGATTTCCTTTCCCATATTAGGGAAGTTTTCAACTATAATCTCTTTAAATATTTTCTCAGTGTCTTTCTTTTTCTCTTCTACTTCTGGGACCCCTATATTCGAATGTTGGTGCGTTTAATGTTGTCCCAGAAGTGTCTCAGATTGTCCTCAATTCTTTTCATTCTTTTTTCTTTTTTCTGCTCTGCAGTAGTTATTTCCACTATTTTATCTTCCAGGTCATTTATCCATTCTTCTGTCTCAGTTATTCTGCTATTGTTTCCTTCTAGAGAATTTTTAATTCTATTTATTGTGTTGTTCATCATTGTTTGTTTGCTCTTTAGTTCTTCTAGGTCCTTGTTAAACGTTTCTTCTCTATTCTCCATTCCAGTTCCAAGATTTGGGATCATCTTTATTATCATTACTCTGAATTCTTTTTCAGGTAGACTGCCTATTTCCTCCACATTTGTTTGATCTGGTGGGTTTTTACCTTGCTCCTTCATCTGCTGTGTGTTTCTGTGTCTTCTCAATTGGCTTTGGGGACTGTGTTTGGGGTCTCCTTTTCGGAGGCTGCAGATTCATAGTTCCCGCTGTTTTTGGTGTCTGACCCCAGTGGCTAAGATTGGTTCAGTGGGTTGTTTAGGCTTTCTGATGGAGGGGACTGGTGCCTGTGTTCTGGTGGGTGTGTCTGGATCTTATCTTTCTGGTGGACAGGTCAGCATCTGGTGGTGTGTTTTGGGGTGTCTGTGACCTTATTATGATTTTAGGCAGCCTCTCTGCTAATGGGTGGGCCTGCATTCCTGTCTTGCTAGTTGTTTGGCATGGGATGTCCAGCACTGGATCTTGCTGGTCTCTGAGTGGAGCTGGGTCTTAGCATTGAGACAGACATCTCTGGGAGAGCTTTCGCCGTTTGATATTACAAGGTGCCAGAGGTCTCTGGTAGACCAATATCCTGAACTCGGCTCTCCCACCTCAGAGGCACAGGCTTGACACCCGGCTGAAGCACCAAGACCCTGTCAGCCACACGGCTGGGGGTGAGAGCAAGAAGTAGCTTTGGTACATCTCAAAGACCATCAATGAGATTCACTGACCATTTTCTCTCCAGAAGTGAAGAAAACAAAATTCAGACTTTGGCTTGTCAGCCACTTTGGTAGCCAACCTCCAATATGGCCCTAATTATCCCCTAATTATCTCCCAGTCTTCATGTACCTGTGTGGCTCCTCACACTAGAAAAGGGTTGACTGTTTACCTAATAAGAAATTGCAGAAATGACAAATTGCAGCTTCCAAAGTTATAAAAGACATTGCAGCTTCTGCTTTGGTTTCTGCTAGATCACTCATCCTGGGGTAAGCCAGCTGCCATGTCATGAGGACACTCAAGCAGCCCTAAGGAGAGATCCATGTGGCAAGGAACTGAGGCCTCTTACCTACAGCCACGTGAGTGAGTCATCTCAGAAGTCAAAAGATTTAATTTTATTTATTTTTGGTTGTGTTGGGTCTTCGTTGCTGCACAGGGTTTCTCTAGTTGTGTCAAGCAGGGGTTACTCATCGTTGTGGTGCACGGGCTTCTCCTTGCGGTGGTTTCTCTTGTTGTGGAGTATGGGCTCTGGGTGCATGGGCTTCAGTAGTTGTGTCATGCAGTCTCAATAGTTGTTGCTTGCAGGCTCTAGAGCACAGGCTCAGTAGTTGTGGCACACAGGCTTAGTTGCTCTGTGGCATGTGAGATCTTCCCAGACCAGGGATTGAACCCCTGTTCCCTGCATTGGCAGGCAAATTCTTACCCACTGTGCCACCAGGGAAGTCCAGTGTGCTCTTTTTTAAACCTAGTCTGTTTTCATTATTTTCTATCTTAATGATTCTTTATTAAAGAAAAAAATAATACTCCTTTCTACCCCTCCTCTTTGAGGATTATATATGAAGAAGTATGTCTTACTTATTAACCTCAAATTTTCACCTTACATTTAAGAAGTAATCACAATGTCAAGTATTTAATACCTTTCACTTCCACCTTGAAAAGCATGGATATTAAAGTGCTAATATAATTACCTTCCCTAGTCTATCTTTTTTACTTTTTCTTATGTATAAAAAACAACTAAAAACATGCATGGTTTGTAAGGAAATGACAAATTTCAGAAAATTCAGCATCTGAATACACTCTATACATAGCTTCTAGATAAAGACACAGAAAATTGCCAGATACTCAGAGGCCCCCTGGTCCCATTCTAGTGACTCCCCTTAAGGTTTAATATTGTTCTGGTATCTAACAAAAAGATAACTTTACCTGTATTTTGTATTTTATATAAATGTTATGGCACAGTAAAATCACTTTTGGATTGGGCTTTTTGTATTTTATGTTGTTTGTGAATATGCCTATATGGTTGCCTGTTGTTGTGATCATGCATTGCCACTGATGCATAGGCTTCCATAGTGTAAATATTTAACTATTAATTAATTTATTCCAATGTGTATTACAATATGAGTGATTTTCAGTTTGTGTCTATTGAGAACAGCACTGGTATATAAATTCTAGAACTTGAGCTTTGCTGGTGTGTGTATAAATTATTGTTCAGTATACATGTAGTAGTAAAATTTTCGAGTCATAGCTTTCTTGTGTTTATCTTTTTAGATATTTCTAAATATTTTCAAAACATTTGTATGATTTTTCATCCTCAGCAGCAATGAATGAGATTCAAGGATTATACACATTCTTGTCAAACTTGATAATACCTGTCATTTTCATTTGAACTTTCTGGTTGGTGAGTGATAATTCCAGGTATCACGTTTTTGCATTTAATTGACTACTAAGAAGCCAAGCATCTTTTGATATGTTTACTTAACATTCTGTACTCTCTTTTTTGAAATGTCTTTTGGTATATTTTCCCCATTTTGCTATTCCATTATCTTCTTATTGAAGACTTCTTTTTTTTTTAACATCTGAAGACTTCTTATTTAGGAGTTTTTAATATATGCTTGATATGAGTTCTTCTCTCTTTCTGTCTCTCCTTCTCTTTCTTTAGATGAGTGTCAGTTTTTAATGTTAATAACATCTAATTTGTTATTTTCTTCTTTATTTATTTATTTATTTAGTCTTATTTCTATTTATTTATATAGTCTTCTTATCTGTAGCAGAACACATTATTTATTCTAAACCACAAATATGTTTTCATTTCTTTCATAAATCTAATTATTAAGCTTTAAAATTAAGTTAACTTTCTAAACTAAATCTGTTGTATCATAGTGAGTACTAATTTTTCTATGACAGCTGAAAGGTTACATTTATTCAGAAAATGTTGTATTCAGTTTTCTTTTCATTTGCTCCTACTTCTCATTGATTCACAGTGGTAAACATCACTTCATCCATGGATCTGACTTTTCTCTGATTTCTCATGGTCATTCTCACTAATTCGTCTTGCCTCCTGAAATCTTTAGCAATCCCATTATTCCACAGAAGCAAAAACCTTCCTTGGGCCTTTTTCCTCAGAAGATTGATTATTCCCACATTTTAAATGGGAGATTGCAATAAGTTAGGAGAAAATGCCACAAGGGTCTCTCATTTTTTTTTCACATCTTGTATCAGCCTCTGCTTGCACTCTCTGTTCAAAGATTTTTGTACAACACATTGATGGAAGATGCCAGTTGTTTCTCTCCTTGGGGAAAAGACAGATTAATTACCTGACAAATAAAATAAAGAGAGTGTCTTGCTCTGTTCAAATGTTGGACAGGATTGCTTGCATCCTAATTTAAATGTTTCAGGTGACTGAAGCTTAAGATTCCTAAGCTTTAATCCATACTTGCACCATGCACAGCACCCAACAGGAGTGTTTTACATAACCCCATGAGACACTTGTGTGCAAGTGGAACAGATAAAAATATAAAACTATTGCTGTTTTTTTGTGCCATAAAAATGATTTTTTGTCTCATTTAAAATATTTTTTTCTAAAATCCAAAAACGTGTCAAGCTAAAATATTGTTATTTCAAATATGGTAAAATCGAAGACCCTTCAAATTTCTTTCCAGTTTTGTTGATGATGGAGTGCTGTCAGAGATATGACTTCATTAAACACAATAGGTAAGATTCCTTCATAGACCTGATTGGGGAACATGAAAATAATCCCCAGAAAAATCTGGACATTTTCTAGTTCTCAAATATTGGTTAAGATGGTAGAAAGGGCCCTTCATTGTCCTATATGTTAATGCAGATCAATTGTGAGAGGTGGGGATAAAACAAGCAGCCTAAATATCCTTTATGTTTGTTGTACTACTAGTAGAAGGAGGAAGGGTCAACATGTCACCATGGTTGATATAGCAAATAAGCTGCTTGAAACTCACAGAAATGTACCTGCTTGTATTTTCTGTGCAGTTACCCTCTCTTTTGGTGTGCCCTGATACCTCCCTCAACTTATGTACCAACTCCAGCAGCATTAAGCAGAAATCCAAAGAAATCTATTCTTTGGAATTATGAGGAAGGGAAGAGTCGAAATTTTTATAGCATGCTCTATACAAGGATACACGTCACCATTCTTATCTATGTCATGCCACGCATGGAGGGTCAGTAGGTTCAGGGGATTCTGGAAGCACCAAGTTCTGTGGGGTTAATCACAGCTGCGTTCATGGGCAGTAAAAGAGAAGGGCCTTATCTTGGTCACTTTCTCAATGCTAGTAGCTACAAAAAGAAGAGGACAGCAGACACCTTAGGGAGAAGAGCCAACATTAAATGAAATGTCCTAATTACTCTAGGCAACCTCTCATGATGGCCTCCCATAGCTCCTCAAATCCCTACATACTTGCACAAGGGATAGTGTAATATTACTGGAGTGTCTGACTGCAGATTAACATTATTTTTGTTGAAAAAAATAAAAATAAGTTCAAGTGATAGGGTTTGAAAAGGGTTCACAGTGCGAGGGAAGCTATTGTAACAATGTGGACAGAACCCTTTGGATGGATTCATCATGTTTTTTTTTTTTTTTGCTGCTTCAGAATCTGTAGTAGAGATTGGTGTGTTCCATGATGCATTCCCGCTTCTTATAAGTTTTAGATGGAATACCCCATTAGGAAGAAGTGCACGTAAGGAAGATTAGTGAGTCAAACTCCTCTGCCCTCTGTCAGCAGTGGGTGCAAAGGGATTTAGACCAAGTGCTTTCATCCTTTGATGTGCAAAGTTTTCACTATATGAATGATGTTTTGTTTGTTTGCAGGTCAGGAGCCTTGGTCTCAATATCCCTGTTTAAAGTGTTATCACGTGTCTGCCAGAAAGAATTGCTGATGATACTGGAAAAAAATGAGAGTTATCCTTAACAATTAAGGGTTTTGTAGCAACATGGATGGACCTAGAGATTGTTATACTGAGTGAAGCAACTCAGACACAGAAAGACAGATATCATATGATATTGCTTATATGAGTAATCTAAAAAAGAAAAAAAAGGTACAAATGAACTTATTTACACAACAGAAATAGAGTCATGGATATAGAAAACAAACTTATGGTTACCAGGGGATAAGTGGGGAAGGGATAAATTGGGAGATTGGGACTGACATATACACACTACTATATATAAAATAGATAAGTATTGATAAAGACCTGCTTTATAGCACAGGGAACTCTACTCAATGGTCTGTACTGGCGTATACGGAAAAAGAATCTTAAAAAAAAACAAGGGTTTTGGGATTATATAATAAGTATAAATGTGCAAACCTTTAACATGAAAGGAAAAATCAGTTAACTCTGTGGTCCCTGTTATGGTGTAAACAATTTGTACCTCTAATTTTAAAATTTTGAAACCCAGCTCCCATGTTGATGGTATTAGGAGGTGGAGTTTTGGGGAGGTGATTAGGTCATGAGGCCAGAGACCTCAAACATGGGCTTAGTGACCTAATAAATGTAACACACAGAAGATCTTATGCCCATTCCATGATTTCATTGCCGAGCGAGAAGATCCACATTATGAACCAGAAATTGGTCCCTCGCCAGACACTAAGTCAGCTGGCAACTTGTTCTTTTTTTAAAAAATTAATTAGATAATTAATTAATTAATTTTTTGGTTGTGTTGGGTCTTTGTTGCAGTGTGCGGGCTTCTCACTGGGTGGCTTCTCTTGTTGCGGAGCACAGGCTCTAGGCGTACGGGTTTCAGTAGTTGTGGCTCACGGGCTCAGTAGTTGTGGCCTTTGGGCTCTAGAGCACAGGCTCAGTATTTGTGGTGCACGGGCTTAGTTGTTCCATGGCATGTGGGATCTTCCCGGACCAGGGCTCGAACCCTTGTCGCCTTTATTGGTAGGCAGATTCTTAACCACTGCACCACCAGGGAAGCCCCTGGTAATTTGTTCTTGAACTTTTCAGCCTCAGCAATTATGAGAAAACAAAAATATTCTGTTGTTTATAAAATACCAAGTCTCTCATATTTTGTTTTAGCAGTCAAAGAGCTGGCTGAGGAGAAATATCTGTGAGCTTGAAGACATATCAAGAGAAACCTTTAAATCTCAAGAGAAAAGAGAAAATGGGCAGGAAAGAAATCAACAGAACAGAGTAATCAATAATTGTGGAACAATGAAAAATGCTGTGACCTATACATAATGGGTATAGCAGGAGGAGAATAAAGATAACAAAGAACAGAAAATATTTTTTTAAAAATGACTGAGAATCTCCCCAAATGAATGTCTGACACTAAATCCACAACATCCAAACTTAGAGGAACATACGAATAGTAAAGAAAACTGACCAATATCTCTCAGGAACATCAATGCAAAAATCCTCAACAAAATATTACCAAATCGAATCCAACAATATTTTGAGAGAATTTTATATCATGAATGAGAGGGAATAATCCCGGGTATGCAAGGCTGGTTCAACATTCTAAAATCAAATAATTATGTCCATCATATCAACACCCTAAAGACAATCATTAGCATATCAATAGATTCAGAAGCCCTTTGAAAAAGTCTAACACCCATTCTTCATAAAAACTCTCAGTTAAAGAAATAGACTGGAGCTTCTCAAGTTGATAACAAAGATTTACAGGAAACTTTTATCTTACATCATGATTAACGGTCAAAAACATGAAGCTTTTCCACTAAGTTCAGGTAAAAGCAAGGATGTCCTCTTTCATGAATCCTTTTCCATATTTTACTTCAAGTCCTTGCTAATGCAATAAGGCACGAAAATAAATAAAACAAATACAGATTGGGTAGAAAAAAATGAAAGCAACCTAAATAAAATGTGGACCAATATACTTTATGGACACCTCACCAAAGAAAATAGACACTATGCATATAAGTATACAGAAGAATAATCCAGATTACATGCTGCCATGCAAAAGCAAATTAAAAATACAATTACATACCACTACGTAACACTTAGAATGGCTAAAATGTGAACAATGACAAGAACAAATTCTGTAGGAGATGTGGAACAATAGGAAATGTCATTTGTTATTGGTGGAAATGAAAAATAATACAGCTACTTTGGTAGTCTGATTGACACTTGCTATAATATTGAACATTCCCTTACTGTACAATCCGGCAAGTGTTCTCATGGATATTTACTGAAAGTAGTTTAAAACATACTTCCAGACGAAAACCTGCATATGGATATTTATAGCACCTAATTCAATATTGCCAAAATGTGAATGAAACTAAGGTGTCCTCCAATAGGTGAATGAAATGATATAGTATTAATATATTCTGGGAATGGGATAATATTGAGCACTAAAAAAGTAAGCTATCAAGCCATAAAAATAGATGGGGATTCTTATTTTCTTTTGAAATATAGGTGATTTTCTTTATTTTGTAATTTAAATTTTATTGGAGTATAGTTGATTTACAATGTTGTGTTCATTTCAGCTGCACAGCAAGTGATTCAGTTACACATATGCATATATTCATTCTTTTTCAGATTCTTTTCTGATAAAGGTATTCTCAGAATATTGAGTAGAGTTCCCTGTGCTATACAGTAGGTCCTTGTTGCTTATCTATGTTATATATAGTAGTATTCGTATGTTTACCCCAAGTTCCTGATTTATCCCTACCCCCCACCTTTCCCCTTTGGTAACCATAAGTTTGTTTTCCAAGTCTGTGAGTCTGCCTCTGTTTTGTAAGTTAGTTCATTTGTATCAATTTTTAGGTTCCACCTAGAAGTGATATCATACAATATTTGTCTTACTCTGTCTGACTTACTTCACTTAGTACAATCATCTCTAGGTCCATCCATGTTACTGCAATTGGCATTATTTTCTTCTATTTTATGGCTGAGTCATATTCCATTATATATATGTATCACATATTCTTTACCTGTATTCATATGTTGATGGACATTTTGGTTGCTTCCATGTCTTCGCTATTGTAAAGAGTGTTGCAGTGAACATTGGGGAAGATGTGTCTTTTCGATTTATGCTTTCCTCCAGATATGCGCACAGGAGTGAACTTGCTGGATCATCTGGTAGCTCTATTTTATTTTATTTTATTTCATTTCATTTCAATTTCAATTTTTTTGGAGAAGAGTTGATTTACAATGTTGTGTTACTTTCTGCTGCACAGCACAGTGAAGCAGTTATACATATATCCAATCCTTTTTGGATTCCTTTCCCATACAGGTCATTACAGAGTATTGAGTAGAGTTCCCTGTGCTATACAGTGAGCCCTTATTTGTTATCTCTTTTATATATAGTGGTGTGTATATGTCAATCCCGATTTCCAATTTATCCCTGCCGCCTCCCCTTACTCTGGTAACCTCCATTCTGTGCTCCATAGTGGCTGTTACCAATTGGCATTGCCACCGATAGCATAGTATTGGTGGCGCAGTGGTTAAGAATCTGCCTGCCAGTTCAGGGGTCACAGGTTCGAGCCCTGGCCCGGGAAGATCTCACATGCCACAGAACAAGTAAGCCCGTGCACAACAACTACTGAGTCTGCACTCTAGAGCCCACGAGCCACAACTACTGAAGCCTGTGTGCCTAGAGCCTGTGCTCCACAACAAGAGAAGCCACCGCAAAGAGAAGGCTTCGTACCACAACGATTAGTAGCCGCCGCTTGCTGCAGCTAGAGAAAAGCCGCGTGCAGCAATGAAGACCCAAGGCAGATTAAAAAAAATAATAATAAGTAGTAGGTTTCTCTTTTTCCCACACCATCTGAAGCATTTCGTGTTTGTAGACATTGTGATGATGGCTGTTCTGAGTGGTTCCAGGTGATACTTCTTTGTACATCTGATTTGCATTTGTCTAACATAAAGCAATGGTGAGCATCTTCATATGTGCTTTTTTTTTTGAACAGTGTGAGTAAAATTTACCCCTTGAAAAAAGGTTATTGAAAGGTTGCCTTGTTTTGAAGTCTATTTCGATTACCTACCCTAAGACATTTTTTGAGGGCTGTTGTCATTTACAGCTCCCCAGGCATTGTGAATATGAAGTGCCTATAAGGTCCAGCTTTTAGAGTTGTTGTTATGGGAAACAGAAGGCGGCAGGATTTCTACTGTCCCTGTCTGGTTACTGACACAACCTTAGATGTAGGGAAAGTCCTGTTCCTGGGTTTTAAATTAGAGTGGAATGTGCCTGACCAAACATGTAAGGGCTTCTGTCCCATTCCTTCTTCCCCCTTACCCTTCATCTCCCGAACAAATACAAACCCCTGCAAAATCACCTGTTGAGGGTGCTGTCTTGCAGAGTGGGATGACCCTAATGAAGAAGGCTGGAGGTCGGAACCCAAACACCAAGATATGTTGAGACCAGGTGATTTTCCAAGTGTCATCCAGCCCAGAGAGTCCACCATCCTTTGGGTGTCAGAGGGTTGATTTAGTAGTATGAGGACACACTTAGATCTGGAGATTGTGATCCCATGCAGAGGGGACCAGGTACTACATGTTCAAGGGGGGTGAATTAGCTGGCATATCCTCCCGAGGTCCTCAGGCCCACAACAGTCCAGTCTTGGGACCAAATTGGGTCTGTGTCCAGGGATGTGACACTAGCACGTTCACTGCAACTAAACGAATTTAGTGATCATTTTTCTTTTCTGTAATTTAATTTTAAATTTATAATGGAGTATAGTTGATTTACCATGTTGTGTTCGTTTTTGACATACACCAACATGATGCATTTATACAAAGATGACTATATATTCTTTTTAGAATTATTTTCCCATTGAGGTTACTAAAGCGTGTTGAGAAGAGTTCCAAGTGCTCTACAGCAGGTCCATGTTGATTACAAGTTTTCTCTCTGTAAATATGTATATACTAACTCCAACCTCATGATTTATGCCTCCAACACACCTTTCCAGTTTGGTAACCATAAGTTTGTGTTCTAAGTCTGGGACTCTGTTTCTGTGTTGTAAGATAGTACCTTTCTATCAATTTTTAGATTCCACCGATAAGTAATATCATATGATATTTTTCATTGTCTGATTTATGACACTTACTGTGAATGTATCTAGGTCCTTCCGAGTGGCTGCAAATGGTCTTATTTCATTCATTTCATGGCTGAGTAATATTCCATTGTACATATCTACCATAATTTCTTTATCCATTCTTCCTTCCAAGGACTTTTAGGTAGCTTCCAAGTAGAGGCTCTTGTAAACAGGGCTGCATAAATTTTGGAGTGCCTGGGTCCTGTCAATTTACGTTTTTTCCAAGATACAGGCCCAGGAGTGGAAGCACCATATGCTCTGAAGCTCTGGTTTTTAGATTTTTAAGGAATCACCACCCACTTCTCCAGAGTGGCTGTTAGCAATTTACATTCCCACCATCAGCTTGTCAGGGTTCCCTTTTCTCCACGCCCTGTCCTGCATTTCAGGTTTTACACTTTGTGAGGTTGGCCATTCTGACTGGTGCGAAGTGATATCTCTTTGTAGTATTAATTTACATTGCCCACCTGTTTTGTTGGCCAAAAATGGAGTAAGGGTTTTTCCTGAATATATTAAGGAATAACGCATACGGCCTTTTTGGCAAACTGCATCATTGGCGATGTTCAGCAGCTTTGCATGTGCTTTAATGGCGAGTGCAAACTACCTCTTGAAATTCCTTTCCTGCACTTCTGCCTTGCTTACAAGACCTTTAGGAATACTTGGCTGAAGAAATGACTCCATTAGAGGTGTCAATTACAACCCTGCATGTTTGTGAATTGCAGTGCCCCTGAGCACCGGTTTTCAACTTGTTGTTTAGGGAAGCAGACACAAAGGGGCAGGATTTCTACAGACCCATTCCGGTTACTGGCGCACCTGAAGGATAGGGAAATTCTTCTTCCAGATTAGGAAACTAGAGTGGCATATGCCTGTCCAAACATCTAAGGCTTGTGTCTCATTCCATCCCCCCATTCCCTTCTTCACCGGAAAATTCCAAGCCGTGAAAAACTGGCTGTTGAGTGTGCTGCCTTCCCAAAGTGGGGAGACTCTAAGAAAGGAGCTGGGGAACCCGAATACCAGGAGAAGTGGAGATGGGGTGACTTTTCCAAACTCTTCCCGATCAGACGGTGTACCATCCTCTGGATGTCCCATGAGTGTTTTAGCTGCAGGAAGGGTCCCCTGCACCTGGAGATATGGGACCCATGGAATGGGGGCCAGGCAGTATTACTCTAAAAGTGCTGCATTTGCTGTCCCATCCTCACGAAGCCTCTCAGACCAACGAGTGTAGAGCCTTAGGTCCCATCCAGCTCTGTGTCTAGATGTGGTCAGTCCAGGTTGCATCACAGCCCTTGAACAAATTTTGTAAGAATTTCTCTCTCTCTCACTGTCTTTTTTTTTTGTTCTTGTTATTTAATTTTATAATGGGGTATAGCTGATTTTCAATACTGTGTTTCTTCCTGCTCTGCATCTATCCACTTGATTCACTTAAAGAGAGACATCAATAAATTGTTTTACAGATTCTTACCAGTCTTATATATACTTTTGCGGTGACAACAGTGTGCTGAGTCCAGCTCGTTGAGCTATACAGTAGGTCCTGTCGAATACCTATTTTGATTATGGAAATGTATCTATGCTAATTTCAACCTCCTGGTTTATGCATCACCCCACCCCACCTTTCTTCTTTGGCAGCCATAAGTGTGTTTTCTAAATGTGTGACTGTTTCTGTTTTGTAATTTAGTTCATGTGTAGCCATTTTTAGATACTATCTATAAGTGATACCTTATGATAAGTCTCTTTTTATGTCTGACTTAGGTCACTTAGAATGATCGTACCTCAGTCTCCACGAGTTGCTGCAATTGGCCTTATTTCACTGATTAAATTGCAAAGTAATGTTCCATTGTACAGAAGTACCACATCTTCATTATCCATTTTTTGCTTCCAAGGACATGTAAGTTGTACCCAAATCGAGGCATTTCTAAACAGAGCAGCACTAAACGTATGGGGTGCCTGTGTCCTGTCGATTTTTGGTTTTCCCAATATATGCGCCGAAGAGTGGAAGTGATGTATGCTCTGTAGCTCTGTATTTTAGAGGTTTTAGGAAACACCATACACTTCTCCAGAGTGGCTGTTGGCTATTTATATCCCCGTCATCAGCGAAACAACGCTCCTTTTTCTCCATGGCCTGGCCTGCATTTTTGGTTTCTACACTTTTCCAGGATGGCCTTTTGATGAATGCGAAGTGAGACTTCTTTGTAGTACTGACTTGCATTGCCCGCTTGTTTGATTGGCGAAAAAGGGCGTATGCTTTTTTCTGAATATATTTATTTTTATAATGGGGTTTAGCTGATTTTCACAGCTGTGTTTATGCCGCTTTACACCCACTTGATTCAATTACAGAGAGATATCAATAAATACTTGTTAAGATTATAACTACTCAGATATATTCTTCTCCGGTGAATACGGTGTGCTGAGTCCAGTTCATTGAGCAATGAGTAGGTCTTGACTATTATATATTTGGTTTACGGAACGATATCTGTGCTAATTTCAAACACGTGTTTTATGCATCATCCCAACACACCTTTCCACTTAAGCAACAGTAAGTGTGTTTTCTAAATGTGTGACTATGTTCTCTTATGTAATTAAGTTCATGTGTAACGATTTTTACATTCCCTCTAAAAGTAGTATCTTATAAGTTTCTTTTTCTGTGTGACTCATTTCACTTAGAATCATCATACCTAAATCCACTCATTATGCTGCTACAAGCCTTATGACATTGAATTCATGGCTGAGTGATATTCCATTGTACATAATACCACAAATTCTTTATCCATTTTTCTCTTTCCTGGGATATTTAAGGTGTCCCTAAGTCGAGATTCTTGTAAACAGAACAGCCCTAAACGTTGGGGTGCCGCTTTCCTATCGATTTTTGGTTTTCCCAAGATATGCGTCCATGAGTGGAAGTGCAGTATGCTCTGCAGCTCTGTTTTTAGATGTTTTAGGAAACACCATACACTACTCCAGAGTGGGCGTTGTCAATTTACATCCCACCTATCAGCGTAACAAGGCTCCCTTTTCTCCATGGCCAGTCCTGCATTTCTGGTTTTTACACTTTTTCAGGAAGGGCCTTTTGATCTATGGGAAGTCAGACATTTTTGTACTGCTGATTTGCATTGCCCGCCTGTTTAGTTGGCCAAAAAGGTCGTCTGCGTTTTTTCCTGAATATATTCAGAAAAAAACAAAGACGCCCTTTTTGGCCAAGTGCATCATTGTCGAAGTTCTGCCGCTTTTCATGTGCTTTAAAGGCGAGTCGAATCTACCTCCAGAAATCTGTTTCCTGCAATTCTGCTTTGCTTTCCAATCCTCTGCGTTGCCTTCCCTCAATATATTTGTGGACGAGAGTTATCATTTCTAACTCTGCAGGTTTGTGAATTGCAGTGCCCCTGAGCTCCATTTGTCAACTCGCTTTTTTGGGAGCTGGCCCCAAAAGCGCAGGATTGCTTCAGGCCCTATTCTGGTTCCGGGGGGGCAGGCTGAGCCTGTGGTTCATTCTTCTTCCTGATGGGAAAATAGAGTGACCTGTGCCGGTCCCAACACCTAGAGCTAGTCTCTCATTGGTTCCTCCTCTTCCCGTTCATCCTCAGGACAAATTGCAACCTGTACGAAACAGGAGGGTAACGGTGCTGATTCTCCAAGTAGGAGATTGTGGGTAAAGCGGCTGGAATGGCAAACCCGAGCACAAAGAGAGGAGAAATGAGGTGCGTTTTACAAACCTTTCCCGATCACACGGTGTACCATCTTCTGGGTTTCCCAGGCATGTTTTCGATGTAGGAAGATGCCCTTGAACCTGGAGATTTGGGACCCATGGGATGGGTACCACGCAGTATTACTTTAAAGGGTCTGCGTTTGCTCACCCAACCTCACCAATCCTCTCAGCCCCAAGAGTGTCCAGCCTTATGTCTGATCCAGCTGTGTGTCTAGATATGGTCAATCCAGGTGGCATCAGAGCCGCTGAACGGATTTTGTAAGAATTTCTCTCTCTTTCACTGTCTTTGTTTTATGGGGGTTTTTTTTGAGTAATTTATTTTTATAATGGGGTTTAGCTGCTTTTCACTGCTGTGTTTATGCCGCTTTACACCCTCTTGATTCACTTCCCAAGAGATATCAATACATAGGTTTTAAGATTCTTACTAGTCAGATATATTCTTGTGTGGTGAATAGGGGGTGTTGAGTCCAGTTCACTGAGCAGGGAGTAGGTCTTGTCTATTACATATTTGGCTTATGGAACGGTGTCGGAGCTAATTTCAAACCCTTGTTTTATGCATCACCCCACCTGACCTTTCCCCTTAAGCAGCCATAGTGTGTTTTCTAAACGTGTGACTCTCTTCTGTTTTGTAATTCAGTTCAAGGGTAGCGATTTTGACATTCCCTCTATAAGTGATATCTTAGGATAAGTGACTTTTTCTGTGTGACTTATTTCACTTAGAGTCATCGTACCTAAATCCACTCATCATGCTGCTACTAGCCTTATGACATTGATGTCATGGCTGAGTGATATTCCATTGTGCATAAGTACCACAACTTCTTTATCCATTTTTCTCTTTCCTGGGCTATTTAAGGTGTAGCGAAGTGGAGGTTCTCGTGAACAGAGCAGCCCTACACTTTGGGGTGCCTGTGTCTTGTGGATTTTCAGTTTTCCCAATGTATACGCCCATGAGTGGGAGTGCGCTATGCTCTCTAAGCTGTGTTTATTACATGTTTCAGGACACACCGTACACTTCTCCAGAGTGGCTGTTGGCAATTTACATCCCGCCCATCAGCCTAGCAAGGCTCCCATGTCTCCATGGCCTGTCCTGCATTTCTGGTGTTTACACTGTTTTCAGCATGGCCCTTTTGCCCGATGGAAAGCGAGACTTCCTTGTAGTGCTGATTTGCCTTTCCGGCTTGCTTGGTTGGCCAAAAAGGGCGTATGCGTTTTTTCCTGAATATATTCAGGAAAAAACGCATACGCCCTTTTTGGCCAAGGGCGTCATGGTCGACGTTTTGCCGCTTTTCATGTGCTTTAAAGGCGAGTCGAATCTACCTCCTGAAATCTGTTTCCTGCAATTCTGCCTTGCTTTCCAATCCTCTTCGTTGCCTTCCCTCAATATATTTGTGGACGAGAGTTATCATTTATAACTCTGCAAATTTGTGAATTGCTGTGCCCCTGAGCTCCATTTGTCAAGTCGCTTTTTTGGGAGCTGGCTGCAAAAGCGCAGGATTGCTTCAGGCCCTATTCTGGTTCCGGGGGGCGGGGGCAGGCTGAGCCTGTTGTTCATTCTTCTTCCTGATGGGAAAATAGAGTGACCTGTGCCGGTCCCAACACCTAGAGCTAGTCTCTCATTGGTTCCCCCTCTTCCCGTTCATCCTCAGGACAAATTGCAACCTGTACGAAACAGGAGGGTAACGGTGCTGATTCTCCAAGTAGGGAGATTGTTAGTAAAGCGGCTGGAATGGCAAACCCGAGCACAAGGAGAGGAGAAATGAGGTGCGTTTTACAAACCTTTCCCGATCACACGGTGTACCATCTGGGTTTCCCAGGCATGTTTTCGATGTAGGAAGATGCCCTTGAACCTGGAGATTTGGGACCCATGGGATGGGTACCACGCAGTATTACTTTAAAGGGTCTGCGTTTGCTCGCCCAACCTCACCAATCCTCTCAGCCCCAAGAGTGTCCAGCCTTATGTCTCATCCAGCTGTGAGTCTATTTATGGTCAATCCAGGTGGCATCAGAGCCCCTGAACGGATTTTGTAAGAATTTCTCTCTCTTTCACTGTCTTTGTTTTATGGGGTTTTTTTTGAGTAATTTATTTTTATAATGGGGTTTAGCTGCTTTTCACTGCTGTGTTTATGCCGCTTTACACCCTCTTGATTCACTTCCCGAGAGATATCAATACATAGGTTTTAAGATTCTTACTAGTCGGATATATTCTTGTGTGGTGAATAGGGGGTGTTGAGTCCAGTTCACTGAGCAGGGAGTAAGTCTTGTCTATTGCATATTTGGCTTATAGAACGGTATCTGAGCTAATTTCAGACCCTTGTTTTATGCATCACCCCACCTGACCTTTCCCGTTAAGCAGCCATAGTGTGTTTTCTAAACGTGTGACTCTGTTCTGTTTTGTAATTCAGTTCAAGGGTAGCGATTTTGACATTCCCTCTATAAGTGATATCTTAGGATAAGTGTCTTTTTCTGTGTGACTTATTTCACTTAGAGTCACCGTACCTAAATCCACTCATCATGCTGCTACTAGCCTTATGACATTGATGTCATGGCTGAGTGATATTCCATTGTGCATAAGTACCACAACTTCTTTATCCATTTTTCTCTTTCCTGGGCTATTTAAGGTGTAGCGAAGTGGAGGTTCTCGTGAACAGAGCAGCCCTACACTTTGGGGTGCCTGTGTCTTGTGGATTTTCAGTTTTCCCAATGTATACGCCCATGAGTGGAAGTGCCCTATGCTTTCTAAGCTGTGTTTATTACATGTTTCAGGACACACCGTACACTTCTCCAGAGTGGCTGTTGGCAATTTACATCCTGCCCATCAGCGTAGCAAGGCTCCCATGTGTCCATGGCCTGCCCTGCATTTCTGGTTTTTACACTTTTTTCAGCATGTCCCTTTTGAACGATGGCAAGCGAGACTTCTTTGTAGTGCTGATTTGCTCTTCCAGCTTTCTTGGTTGGCCAAAAAGGGCGTATGCGTTTTTTCCTGAATATATTCAGGAAAAAACGCATACGCCCTTTTTGGCCAAGGGCATCATTGTCGACGTTTTGCCGCTTTTCATGTGTTTTAAAGGCGAGTCGAATCTACCTCCTGAAATCTGTTTCCTGCAATTCTACCTTGCTTTCCAATCCTCTTCGTTGCCTTCCTTCAATATATTTGTGGACGAGATTTATCATTTCTAACTCTGCAGGTTTGTGAATTGCAGTGCCCCTGAGCTCCATTTGTCAACTCGCTTTTTTGGGAGCTGGCCGCAAAAGCGCAGGATTGCTTCAGGCCCTATTCTAGTTCCGGGGGGGCAGGCTGAGCCTGTGGTTCATTCTTCTTCCTGATGGGAAAATAGTGTGACCTGTGAATGTCCCAACACCTAGAGCTAGTCTCTCATTGGTTCCCCCTCTTCCCGTTCATCCTCAGGACAAATTGCAACCTGTACGAAACAGGAGGGTAACGGTGCTGATTCTCCAAGTAGGGAGATTGTTGGTAAAGCGGCCGGAATGGCGAACCCGAGCACAAGGAGAGGAGAAATGAGGCGCGTTTTACAAACCTTTCCCGATCACACGGTGTACCATCTTCTGGGTTTCCCAGGCATGTTTTCGATGTAGGAAGATGCCCTTGAACCTGGAGATTTGGGACCCATGGGATGGGTACCACGCAGTATTACTTTAAAGGGTCTGCGTTTGCTCACCCAACCTCACCAATCCTCTCAGCCCCAAGAGTGTCCAGCCTTCTGTCTCATCCAGCTGTGTGTCTAGATATGGTCAATCCAGGTGGCATTAGAGCCCCTGAACGTATTTTGTAAGAATTTCTCTCTCTTTCACTGTCTTTGTTTTATGGGGTTTTTTTTGAGTAATTTATTTTTATAATGGGGTTTAGCTGCTTTTCACTGCTGTGTTTATGCCGCTTTACACCCTCTTGATTCACTTCCCGAGAGATAGCAATACATAGGTTTTAAGATTCTTACTAGTCAGATATATACTTGTGTGGTGAATAGGGGGTGTTGAGTCCAGTTCACTGAGCAGGGAGTAGGTCTTGTCTATTACATATTTGGCTTATGGAACGGTATCTGAGCTAATTTCAAACCCTTGTTTTATGCATCACCCCTCCTGACCTTTCCCGTTAAGCAGCCATAGTGTGTTTTCTAAACGTGTGACTCTGTTCTGTTTTGTAATTCATTTCAAGGGTAGCGATTTTGACATTCCCTCTATAAGGGATATCTTAGGATAAGTGTCTTTTTCTGTGTGACTTATTTCACTTAGAGTCATCGTACCTAAATCCACTCATCATGCTTCTACTAGCCTTATGACATTGATTTCATGGCTGAGTGATATGCCATTGTGCATAAGTACCACAACTTCTTTATCCATTTTTCTCTTTCCTGGGCTATTTAAGGTGTAGCGAAGTGGAGGTTCTTGTAAACAGAGCAGCCCTACACTTTTGGGTGCCTGTGTCTTGTGGATTTTCAGTTTTCCCAATGTATACGCCCATGAGTGGAAGTGCCCTATGCTCTCTAAGCTGTGTTTATTACATGTTTCAGGACACACCGTACACTTCTCCAGAGTGGCTGTTGGCAATTTACATCCCGCCCATCAGCGTAGCAAGGCTCCCATGTCTCCATGGCCTGTCCTGCATTTCTGGTTTTTACACTTTTTTCAGCATGGCCCTTTTGACCGATGGCAAGCGAGACTTCTTTGTAGTGCTGATTTGCCTTTCCGGCTTGCTTGGTTGGCCAAAAACGGCGTATGCGTTTTTTCCTGAATATATTCAGGAAAAAACGCATACGCCCTTTTTGGCCAAGGGCATCATGGTCGACGTTTTGCCGCTTTTCATGTGCTTTAAAGGCGAGTCGAATCTACCTTCTGAAATCTGTTTCCTGCAATTCTACCTTGCTTTCCAATCCTCTTCGTTGCCTTCCCTCAATATATTTGTGGACGAGAGTTATCATTTATAACTCTGCAGGTTTGTGAATTGCAGTGCCCCTGAGCTCCATTTGTCAAGTCGCTTTTTTGGGAGCTGGCCGCAAAAGTGCAGGATTGCTTCAGGCCCTATTCTGGTTCCGGGGGGGCAGGCTGAGCCTGTGGTTCATTCTTCTTCCTGATGGGAAAATAGAGTGACCTGTGAATGTCCCAACACCTAGAGCTAGTCTCTCATTGGTTCCCCCTCTTCCCGTTCATCCTCAGGACAAATTGCAACCTGTACGAAACAGGAGGGTAACGGTGCTGATTCTCCAAGTAGGGAGATTGTTGGTAAAGCGGCTGGAATGGCGAACCCGAGCACAAGGAGAGGAGAAATGAGGTGCGTTTTACAAACCTTTCCCGATCACACGGTGTACCATCTTCTGGGTTTCCCAGGCATGTTTTCGATGTAGGAAGATGCCCTTGAACCTGGAGATTTGGGACCCATGGGATGGGTACCACGCAGTATTACTTTAAAGGGTCTGCGTTTGCTCGCCCAACCTCACCAATCCTCTCAGCCCCAAGAGTGTCCAGCCTTCTGTCTCATCCAGCTGTGTGTCTAGATATGGTCAATCCAGGTGGCATCAGAGCCCCTGAACGGATTTTGTAAGAATTTCTCTCTCTTTCACTGTCTTTGTTTTATGGGGGTTTTTTTGAGTAATTTATTTTTATAATGGGGTTTAGCTGCTTTTCACTGCTGTGTTTATGCCGCTTTACACCCTCTTGATTAACTTCCCGAGAGATAGCAATACATAGGTTTTAAGATTCTTACTAGTCAGATATATTCTTGTGTGGTGAATAGGGGGTGTTGAGTCCAGTTCACTGAGCAGGGAGTAAGTCTTGTCTATTGCATATTTGGCTTATGGAACGGTATCTGAGCTAATTTCAAACCCTTGTTTTATGCATCACCCCACCTGACCTTTCCCGTTAAGCAGCCATAGTGTGTTTTCTAAACGTGTGACTCTGTTCTGTTTTGTAATTCAGTTCAAGGGTAGCGATTTTGACATTCCCTCTATAAGGGATATCTTAGGATAAGTGTCTTTTTCTGTGTGACTTATTTCACTTAGAGTCATCGTACCTAAATCCACTCATCATGCTGCTACTAGCCTTTTGACATTGATGTCATGGCTGAGTGATATGCCATTGTGCATAAGTACCACAACTTCTTTATCCATTTTTCTCTTTCCTGGGCTATTTAAGGTGTAGCGAAGTGGAGGTTCTTGTAAACAGAGCAGCCCTACACTTTGGGGTGCCTGTGTCTTGTGGATTTTCAGTTTTCCCAATGTATACGCCCATGAGTGGAAGTGCCCTATGCTCTCTAAGCTGTGTTTATTACATGTTTCAGGACACACCGTACACTTCTCCAGAGTGGCTGTTGGAAATTTACATCCCGCCCATCAGCGTAGCAAGGCTCCCATGTCTCCATGGCCTGCCCTGCATTTCTGGTTTTTACACATTTTTCAGCATGGCCCTTTTGACCGATGGCAAGCGAGACTTCTTTGTAGTGCTGATTTGACTTTCTGGCTTGCTTGGTTGGCCAAAAAGGGCGTATGCGTTTTTTCCTGAATATATTCAGGAAAAAACGCATACGCCCTTTTTGGCCAAGGGCATCATGGTCGACGTTTTGCCGCTTTTCATGTGCTTTAAAGGCGAGTCGAATCTACCTCCTGAAATCTGTTTCCTGCAATTCTGCCTTGCTTTCCAATCCTCTTCGTTGCCTTCCCTCAATATATTTGTGGACGAGAGTTATCATTTCTAACTCTGCAGGTTTGTGAATTGCAGTGCCCCTGAGCTCCATTTGTCAACTCGCTTTTTTGGGAGCTGGCCGCAAAAGCGCAGGATTGCTTCAGGCCCTATTCTGGTTCCGGGGGGGCAGCCTGAGCCTGTGGTTCATTCTTCTTCCTGATGGGAAAATAGAGTGACCTGTGAATGTCCCAACACCTAGAGCTAGTCTCTCATTGGTTCCCCCTCTTCCCGTTCATCCTCAGGACAAATTGCAACCTGTACGAAACAGGAGGGTAACGGTGCTGATTCTCCAAGTAGGGAGATTGTTGGTAAAGCGGCTGGAATGGCGAACCCGAGCACAAGGAGAGGAGAAATGAGGTGCGTTTTACAAACCTTTCCCGATCACACGGTGTACCATCTTCTGGGTTTCCCAGGCATGTTTTCGATGTAGGAAGATGCCCTTGAACCTGGAGATTTGGGACCCATGGGATGGGTACCACGCAGTATTACTTTAAAGGGTCTGCGTTTGCTCGCCCAACCTCACCAATCCTCTCAGCCCCAAGAGTGTCCAGCCTTCTGTCTCATCCAGCTGTGTGTCTAGATATGGTCAATCCAGGTGGCATCAGAGCCCCTGAACGGATTTTGTAAGAATTTCTCTCTCTTTCACTGTCTTTGTTTTAAGGGGTTTTTTTTTGAGTAATTTATTTTTATAATGGGGTTTAGCTGCTTTTCACTGCTGTGTTTATGCCGCTTTACACCCTCTTGATTCACTTCCCGAGAGATAGCAATACATAGGTTTTAAGATTCTTACTAGTCAGATATATTCTTGTGTGGTGAATAGGGGGTGTTGAGTCCAGTTCACTGAGCAGGGAGTAAGTCTTGTCTATTGCATATTTGGCTTATGGAACGGTATCTGAGCTAATTTCAAACCCTTGTTTTATGCATCACCCCACCTGACCTTTCCCGTTAAGCAGCCATAGTGTGTTTTCTAAACGTGTGACTCTGTTCTGTTTTGTAATTCAGTTCAAGGGTAGCGATTTTGACATTCCCTCTATAAGGGATATCTGAGGATAAGTGTCTTTTTCTGTGTGACTTATTTCACTTAGAGTCACCGTACCTAAATCCACTCATCATGCTGCCACTAGCCTTTTGACATTGATGTCATGGCTGAGTGATATTCCATTGTGCATAAGTACCACAACTTCTTTATCCATTTTTCTCTTTCCTGGGCTATTTAAGGTGTAGCGAAGTGGAGGTTCTCGTGAACAGAGCAGCCCTACACTTTGGGGTGCCTGTGTCTTGTGGATTTTCAGTTTTCCCAATGTATACGCCCATGAGTGGAAGTGCCCTATGCTCTCTAAGCTGTGTTTATTACATGTTTCAGGACACACCGTACACTTCTCCAGAGTGGCTGTTGGCAATTTACATCCCGCCCATCAGCCTAGCAAGGCTCCCATGTCTCCATGGCCTGTCCTGCATTTCTGGTTTTTACACTTTTTTCAGCATGGCCCTTTTGACCAATGGCAAGCGAGACTTCTTTGTAGTGCTGATTTGCCTTTCCGGCTTGCTTGGTTGGCCAAAAAGGGCGTATGCGTTTTTTTCTGAATATATTCAGGAAAAAACGCATACGCCCTTTTTGGCCAAGGGCATCATGGTCGACGTTTTGCCGCTTTTCATGTGCTTTAAAGGCGAGTCGAATCTACCTTCTGAAATCTGTTTCCTGCAATTCTACCTTGCTTTCCAATCCTCTTCGTTGCCTTCCCTCAATATATTTGTGGACGAGAGTTATCATTTCTAACTCTGCAGGTTTGTGAATTGCAGTGCCCCTGAGCTCCATTTGTCAACTCGCTTTTTTGGGAGCTGGCCGCAAAAGCGCAGGATTGCTTCAGGCCCTATTCTGGTTCCGGGGGGGCAGGCTGAGCCTGTGGTTCATTCTTCTTCCTGATGGGAAAATAGAGTGACCTGTGAATGTCCCAACACTTAGAGCTAGTCTCTCATTGGGTCCCCCTCTTCCCGTTCATCCTAGGACAAATTGCAACCTGTACGAAACAGGAGGGTAACGGTGCTGATTCTCCAAGTAGGGAGATTGTTGGTAAAGCGGCTGGAATGGCGAACCCGAGCACAAGGAGAGGAGAAATGAGGTGCGTTTTACAAACCTTTCCCGATCACACGGTGTACCATCTTCTGGGTTTCCCAGGCATGTTTTCGATGTAGGAAGATGCCCTTGAACCTGGAGATTTGGGACCCATGGGATGGGTACCACGCAGTATTACTTTAAAGGGTCTGCGTTTGCTCGCCCAACCTCACCAATCCTCTCAGCCCCAAGAGTGTCCAGCCTTCTGTCTCATGCAGCTGTGTGTCTAGATATGGTCAATCCAGGTGGCATCAGAGCCCCTGAACGGATTTTGTAAGAATTTCTCTCTCTTTCACTGTCTTTGTTTTAAGGGGTTTTTTTTTGAGTAATTTATTTTTATAATGGGGTTTAGCTGCTTTTCACTGCTGTGTTTATGCCGCTTTACACCCTCTTGATTCACTTCCCGAGAGATAGCAATACATAGGTTTTAAGATTCTTACTAGTCAGATATATTCTTGTGTGGTGAATAGGGGGTGTTGAGTCCAGTTCACTGAGCAGGGAGTAAGTCTTGTCTATTGCATATTTGGCTTATGGAACGGTATCTTAGCTAATTTCAAACCCTTGTTTTATGCATCACCCTACCTGACCTTTCCCGTTAAGCAGCCATAGTGTGTTTTCTAAACGTGTGACTCTGTTCTGTTTTGTAATTCAGTTCAAGGGTAACGATTTTGACATTCCCTCTATAAGGGATATCTTAGGATAAGTGTCTTTTTCTGTGTGACTTATTTCACTTAGAGTCATCGTACCTAAATCCACTCATCATGCTGCTACTAGCCTTTTGACATTGATGTCATGGCTGAGTGATATTCCATTGTGCATAAGTACCACAACTTCTTTATCCATTTTTCTCTTTCCTGGGCTATTTAAGGTGTAGCGAAGTGGAGGTTCTTGTAAACAGAGCAGCCCTACACTTTGGGGTGCCTGTGTCTTGTGGATTTTCAGTTTTCCCAATGCATACGCCCATGAGTGGAAGTGCCCTATGCTCTCTAAGCTGTGTTTATTACATGTTTCAGGACACACTGTACACTTCTCCAGCGTGGCCGTTGGCAATTTACATCCCGCCCATCAGCGTAGCAAGGCTCCCATGTCTCCATGGCCTGTCCTGTATTTCTGGTTTTTACACATTTTTCAGCATGTCCCTTTTGACCGATGGCAAGCGAGACTTCCTTGTAGTGCTGATTTGCCTTTCTGGCTTGCTTGGTTGGCCAAAAAGGGCGTATGCGTTTTTTCCTGAATATATTCAGGAAAAAACGCATACGCCCTTTTTGGCCAAGGGCATCATGGTCGACGTTTTGCCGCTTTTCATGTGCTTTAAAGGCGAGTCGAATCTACCTCCTGAAATCTGTTTCCTGCAATTCTGCCTTGCTTTCCAATCCTCTTCGTTGCCTTCCCTCAATATATTTGTGGACGAGAGTTATCATTTCTAACTCTGCAGGTTTGTGAATTGCAGTGCCCCTGAGCTCCATTTGTCAACTCGCTTTTTTGGGAGCTGGCCGCAAAAGCGCAGGATTGCTTCAGGCCCTATTCTGGTTCCGGGGGGGCAGCCTGAGCCTGTGGTTCATTCTTCTTCCTGATGGGAAAATAGAGTGACCTGTGAATGTCCCAACACCTAGAGCTAGTCTCTCATTGGTTCCCCCTCTTCCCGTTCATCCTCAGGACAAATTGCAACCTGTACGAAACAGGAGGGTAACGGTGCTGATTCTCCAAGTAGGGAGATTGTTGGTAAAGCGGCTGGAATGGCGAACCCGAGCACAAGGAGAGGAGAAATGAGGTGCGTTTTACAAACCTTTCCCGATCACACGGTGTACCATCTTCTGGGTTTCCCAGGCATGTTTTCGATGTAGGAAGATGCCCTTGAACCTGGAGATTTGGGACCCATGGGATGGGTACCACGCAGTATTACTTTAAAGGGTCTGCGTTTGCTCGCCCAACCTCACCAATCCTCTCAGCCCCAAGAGTGTCCAGCCTTCTGTCTCATCCAGCTGTGTGTCTAGATATGGTCAATCCAGGTGGCATCAGAGCCCCTGAACGGATTTTGTAAGGATTTCTCTCTCTTTCACTGTCTTTGTTTTAAGGGTTTTTTTTTTGAGTAATTTATTTTTATAATGGGGTTTAGCTGCTTTTCACTGCTGTGTTTATGCCGCTTTACACCCTCTTGATTCACTTCCCGAGAGATATCAATACATAGATTTTAAGATTCTTACTGGTCAGATATATTCTTGTGTGGTGAATAGGGGGTGTTGAGTCCAGTTCACTGAGCAGGGAGTAAGTCTTGTCTATTGCATATTTGGCTTATGGAACGGTATCTGAGCTAATTTCAAACCCTTGTTTTATGCATCACCCCACCTGACCTTTCCCGTTAAGCAGCCATAGTGTGTTTTCTAAACGTGTGACTCTGTTCTGTTTTGTAATTCAGTTCAAGGGTAGCGATTTTGACATTCCCTCTATAAGGGATATCTGAGGATAAGTGTCTTTTTCTGTGTGACTTATTTCACTTAGAGTCACCGTACCTAAATCCACTCATCATGCTGCCACTAGCCTTTTGACATTGATGTCATGGCTGAGTGATATTCCATTGTGCATAAGTACCACAACTTCTTTATCCATTTTTCTCTTTCCTGGGCTATTTAAGGTGTAGCGAAGTGGAGGTTCTCGTGAACAGAGCCGCCCTACACTTTGGGGCGCCTGTGTCTTGTGGATTTTCAGTTTTCCCAATGTATACGCCCATGAGTGGAAGTGCCCTATGCTCTCTAAGCTGTGTTTATTACATGTTTCAGGACACACCGTACACTTCTCCAGAGTGGCTGTTGGCAATTTACATCCCGCCCATCAGCGTAGCAAGGCTCCCATGTCTCCATGGCCTGTCCTGCATTTCTGGTTTTTACACATTTTTCAGCATGTCCCTTTTGACCGATGGCAAGCGAGACTTCCTTGTAGTGCTGATTTGCCTTTCTGGCTTGCTTGGTTGGCCAAAAAGGGCGTATGCGTTTTTTCCTGAATATATTCAGGAAAAAACGCATACGCCCTTTTTGGCCAAGGGCATCATGGTCGACGTTTTGCCGCTTTTCATGTGCTTTAAAGGCGAGTCGAATCTACCTCCTGAAATCTGTTTCCTGCAATTCTGCCTTGCTTTCCAATCCTCTTCGTTGCCTTCCCTCAATATATTTGTGGACGAGAGTTATCATTTCTAACTCTGCAGGTTTGTGAATTGCAGTGCCCCTGAGCTCCATTTGTCAACTCGCTTTTTTGGGAGCTGGCCGCAAAAGCGCAGGATTGCTTCAGGCCCTATTCTGGTTCCGGGGGGGCAGGCTGAGCCTGTGGTTCATTCTTCTTCCTGATGGGAAAATAGAGTGACCTGTGCCTGTCCCAACACCTAGAGCTAGTCTCTCATTGGTTCCCCCTCTTCCCGTTCATCCTCAGGACAAATTGCAACCTGTACGAAACAGGAGGGTAACGGTGCTGATTCTCCAAGTAGGGAGATTGTTGGTAAAGCGGCAGGAATGGCGAACCCGAGCACAAGGAGAAGAGAAATGAGGTGCGTTTTACAAACCTTTCCCGATCACACGGTGTACCATCTTCTGGGTTTCCCAGGCATGTTTTCGATGTAGGAAGATGCCCTTGAACCTGGAGATTTGGGACCCATGGGATGGGTACCACGCAGTATTACTTTAAAGGGTCTGCGTTTGCTCGCCCAACCTCACCAATCCTCTCAGCCCCAAGAGTGTCCAGCCTTCTGTCTCATCCAGCTGTGTGTCTAGATATGGTCAATCCAGGTGGCATCAGAGCCCCTGAACGGATTTTGTAAGAATTTCTCTCTCTTTCACTGTCTTTGTTTTAAGGGGTTTTTTTTTTGAGTAATTTATTTTTATAATGGGGTTTAGCTGCTTTTCACTGCTGTGTTTATGCCGCTTTACACCCTCTTGATTCACTTCCCGAGAGATAGCAATACATAGGTTTTAAGATTCTTACTAGTCAGATATATTCTTGTGTGGTGAATAGGGGGTGTTGAGTCCAGTTCACTGAGCAGGGAGTAAGTCTTGTCTATTGCATATTTGGCTTATGGAACGGTATCTGAGCTAATTTCAAACCCTTGTTTTATGCATCACCCCACCTGACCTTTCCCGTTAAGCAGCCATAGTGTGTTTTCTAAACGTGTGACTCTGTTCTGTTTTGTAATTCAGTTCAAGGGTAGCGATTTTGACATTCCCTCTATAAGGGATATCTTAGGATAAGTGTCTTTTTCTGTGTGACTTATTTCACTTAGAGTCACCGTACCTAAATCCACTCATCATGCTGCTACTAGCCTTATGACATTGATTTCATGGCTGAGTGATATGCCATTGTGCATAAGTACCACAACTTCTTTATCCATTTTTCTCTTTCCTGGGCTATTTAAGGTGTAGCTAAGTGGATGTTCTTGTAAACAGAGCAGCCCTACACTTTGGGGTGCCTGTGTCTTGTGGATTTTCAGTTTTCCCAATGTATACGCCCATGAGTGGAAGTGCCCTATGCTCTCTAAGCTGTGTTTATTACATATTTCAGGACACACCGTACACTTCTCCAGAGTGGCTGTTGGCAATTTACATCCCGCCCATCAGCCTAGCAAGGCTCCCATGTGTCCATGGCCTGCCCTGCATTTCTGGTTTTTACACTTTTTTCAGCATGGCCCTTTTGACCTATGGCAAGCGAGACTTCTTTGTAGTGCTGATTTGCTCTTCTGGCTTTCTTGGTTGGCCAAAAAGGGCGTATGCGTTTTTTCCTGAATATATTCAGGAAAAAACGCATACGCCCTTTTTGGCCAAGGGCATCATGGTCGACGTTTTGCCGCTTTTCATGTGCTTTAAAGGCGAGTCGAATCTACCCCCTGAAATCTGTTTCCTGCAATTCTGCCTTGCTTTCCAATCCTCTTCGTTGCCTTCCCTCAATATATTTGTGGACGAGAGTTATCATTTCTAACTCTGCAGGTTTGTGAATTGCAGTGCCCCTGAGCTCCATTTGTCAACTCGCTTTTTTGGGAGCTGGCCGCAAAAGCGCAGGATTGCTTCAGGCCCTATTCTGGTTCCGGGGGGGCAGGCTGAGCCTGTGGTTCATTCTTCTTCCTGATGGGAAAATAGAGTGACCTGTGCCTGTCCCAACACCTAGAGCTAGTCTCTCATTGGTTCCCCCTCTTCCCGTTCATCCTCAGGACAAATTGCAACCTGTACGAAACAGGAGGGTAACGGTGCTGATTCTCCAAGTAGGGAGATTGTTGGTAAAGCGGCTGGAATGGCGAACCCGAGCACAAGGAGAGGAGAAATGAGGTGCGTTTTACAAACCTTTCCCGATCACACGGTGTACCATCTTCTGGGTTTCCCAGGCATGTTTTCGATGTAGGAAGATGCCCTTGAACCTGGAGATTTGGGACCCATGGGATGGGTACCACGCAGTATTACTTTAAAGGGTCTGCGTTTGCTCGCCCAACCTCACCAATCCTCTCAGCCCCAAGAGTGTCCAGCCTTCTGTCTCATCCAGCTGTGTGTCTAGATATGGTCAATCCAGGTGGCATCAGAGCCCCTGAACGGATTTTGTAAGAATTTCTCTCTCTTTCACTGTCTTTGTTTTAAGGGGTTTTTTTTTTGAGTAATTTATTTTTATAATGGGGTTTAGCTGCTTTTCACTGCTGTGTTTATGCCGCTTTACACCCTCTTGATTCACTTCCCGAGAGATATCAATACATAGGTTTTAAGATTCTTACTAGTCAGATATATTCTTGTGTGGTGAATAGGGGGTGTTGAGTCCAGTTCACTGAGCAGGGAGTAAGTCTTGTCTATTGCATATTTGGCTTATGGAACGGTATCTGAGCTAATTTCAAACCCTTGTTTTATGCATCACCCCACCTGACCTTTCCCGTTAAGCAGCCATAGTGTGTTTTCTAAACGTGTGACTCTGTTCTGTTTTGTAATTCAGTTCAAGGGTAGCGATTTTGACATTCCCTCTATAAGGGATATCTTAGGATAAGTGTCTTTTTCTGTGTGACTTATTTCACTTAGAGTCACCGTACCTAAATCCACTCATCATGCTGCTACTAGCCTTATGACATTGATTTCATGGCTGAGTGATATGCCATTGTGCATAAGTACCACAACTTCTTTATCCATTTTTCTCTTTCCTGGGCTATTTAAGGTGTAGCGAAGTGGAGGTTCTCGTAAACAGAGCAGCCCTACACTTTGGGGTGCCTGTGTCTTGTGGATTTTCAGTTTTCCCAATGTATACGCCCATGAGTGGAAGTGCCCTATGCTCTCTAAGCTGTGTTTATTACATGTTTCAGGACACACCGTACACTTCTCCAGAGTGGCTGTTGGCAATTTACATCCCGCCCATCAGCCTAGCAAGGCTCCCATGTGTCCATGGCCTGCCCTGCATTTCTGGTTTTTACACTTTTTCAGCATGGCCCTTTTGACCGATGGCAAGCGAGACTTCTTTGTAGTGCTGATTTGCTCTTCTGGCTTTCTTGGTTGGCCAAAAAGGGCGTATGCGTTTTTTCCTGAATATATTCAGGAAAAAACGCATACGCCCTTTTTGGCCAAGGGCATCATGGTCGACGTTTTGCCGCTTTTCATGTGCTTTAAAGGCGAGTCGAATCTACCTCCTGAAATCTGTTTCCTGCAATTCTGCCTTGCTTTCCAATCCTCTTCGTTGCCTTCCCTCAATATATTTGTGGACGAGAGTTATCATTTCTAACTCTGCAGGTTTGTGAATTGCAGTGCCCCTGAGCTCCATTTGTCAACTCGCTTTTTTGGGAGCTGGCCGCAAAAGCGCAGGATTGCTTCAGGCCCTATTCTGGTTCCGGGGGGGCAGGCTGAGCCTGTGGTTCATTCTTCTTCCTGATGGGAAAATAGAGTGACCTGTGCCTGTCCCAACACCTAGAGCTAGTCTCTCATTGGTTCCCCCTCTTCCCGTTCATCCTCAGGACAAATTGCAACCTGTACGAAACAGGAGGGTAACGGTGCTGATTCTCCAAGTAGGGAGATTGTTGGTAAAGCGGCTAGCATGGCGAACCCGAGCACAAGGAGAGGAGAAATGAGGTGCGTTTTACAAACCTTTCCCGATCACACGGTGTACCATCTTCTGGGTTTCCCAGGCATGTTTTTGATGTAGGAAGATGCCCTTGAACCTGGAGATTTGGGACCCATGGGATGGGTACCACGCAGTATTACTTTAAAGGGTCTGCGTTTGCTCGCCCAACCTCACCAATCCTCTCAGCCCCAAGAGTGTCCAGCCTTCTGTCTCATCCAGCTGTGTGTCTAGATATGGTCAATCCAGGTGGCATCAGAGCCCCTGAACGGATTTTGTAAGAATTTCTCTCTCTTTCACTGTCTTTGTTTTAAGGGGTTTTTTTTTGAGTAATTTATTTTTATAATGGGGTTTAGCTGCTTTTCACTGCTGTGTTTATGCCGCTTTACACCCTCTTGGTTCACTTCCCGAGAGATATCAATACATAGGTTTTAAGATTCTTACTAGTCAGATATATTCTTGTGTGGTGAATAGGGGGTGTTGAGTCCAGTTCACTGAGCAGGGAGTAAGTCTTGTCTATTGCATATTTGGCTTATGGAACGGTATCTGAGCTAATTTCAAACCCTTGTTTTATGCATCACCCCACCTGACCTTTCCCGTTAAGCAGCCATAGTGTGTTTTCTAAACGTGTGACTCTGTTCTGTTTTGTAATTCAGTTCAAGGATAGCGATTTTGACATTCCCTCTATAAGGGATATCTTAGGATAAGTGTCTTTTTCTGTGTGACTTATTTCACTTAGAGTCACCGTACCTAAATCCACTCATCATGCTGCTACTAGCCTTATGACATTGATTTCATGGCTGAGTGATATGCCATTGTGCATAAGTATCACAACTTCTTTATCCATTTTTCTCTTTCCTGGGCTATTTAAGGTGTAGCTAAGTGGATGTTCTCGTAAACAGAGCAGCCCTACACTTTGGGGTGCCTGTGTCTTGTGGATTTTCAGTTTTCCCAATGTATACGCCCATGAGTGGAAGTGCCCTATGCTCTCTAAGCTGTGTTTATTACATGTTTCAGGACACACCGTACACTTCTCCAGAGTGGCTGTTGGCAATTTACATCCCGCCCATCAGCCTAGCAAGGCTCCCATGTCTCCATGGCCTGTCCTGCATTTCTGGTTTTTACACTTTTTTCAGCATGGCCCTTTTGACCGATGGCACGCGAGACTTCTTTGTAGTGCTGATTTGCCTTTCCGGCTTGCTTGGTTGGCCAAAAAGGGCGTATGCGTTTTTTCCTGAATATATTCAGGAAAAAACGCATACGCCCTTTTTGGCCAAGGGCATCATGGTCGACGTTTTGCCGCTTTTCATGTGCTTTAAAGGCGAGTCGAATCTACCTCCTGAAATCTGTTTCCTGCAATTCTGCCTTGCTTTCCAATCCTCTTCGTTGCCTTCCCTCAATATATTTGTGGACGAGAGTTATCATTTCTAACTCTGCAGGTTTGTGAATTGCAGTGCCCCTGAGCTCCATTTGTCAACTCGCTTTTTTGGGAGCTGGCCGCAAAAGCGCAGGATTGCTTCAGGCCCTATTCTGGTTCCGGGGGGGCAGGCTGAGCCTGTGGTTCATTCTTCTTCCTGATGGGAAAATAGAGTGACCTGTGCCTGTCCCAACACCTAGAGCTAGTCTCTCATTGGTTCCCCCTCTTCCCGTTCATCCTCAGGACAAATTGCAACCTGTACGAAACAGGAGGGTAACGGTGCTGATTCTCCAAGTAGGGAGATTGTTGGTAAAGCGGCTGGAATGGCGAACCCGAGCACAAGGAGAGGAGAAATGAGGTGCGTTTTACAAACCTTTCCCGATCACACGGTGTACCATCTTCTGGGTTTCCCAGGCATGTTTTCGATGTAGGAAGATGCCCTTGAACCTGGAGATTTGGGACCCATGGGATGGGTACCACGCAGTATTACTTTAAAGGGTCTGCGTTTGCTCGCCCAACCTCACCAATCCTCTCAGCCCCAAGAGTGTCCAGCCTTCTGTCTCATCCAGCTGTGTGTCTAGATATGGTCAATCCAGGTGGCATCAGAGCCCCTGAACGGATTTTGTAAGAATTTCTCTCTCTTTCACTGTCTTTGTTTTAAGGGGTTTTTTTTTTGAGTAATTTATTTTTATAATGGGGTTTAGCTGCTTTTCACTGCTGTGTTTATGCCGCTTTACACCCTCTTGATTCACTTCCCGAGAGATATCAATACATAGGTTTTAAGATTCTTACTAGTCAGATATATTCTTGTGTGTGAATAGGGGGTGTTGAGTCCAGTTCACTGAGCAGGGAGTAAGTCTTGTCTATTGCATATTTGGCTTATGGAACGGTATCTGAGCTAATTTCAAACCCTTGTTTTATGCATCACCCCACCTGACCTTTCCCGTTAAGCAGCCATAGTGTGTTTTCTAAACGTGTGACTCTGTTCTGTTTTGTAATTCAGTTCAAGGATAGCGATTTTGACATTCCCTCTATAAGGGATATCTGAGGATAAGTGTCTTTTTCTGTGTGACTTATTTCACTTAGAGTCATCGTACCTAAATCCACTCATCATGCTTCTACTAGCCTTATGACATTGATTTCATGGCTGAGTGATATGCCATTGTGCATAAGTACCACAACTTCTTTATCCATTTTTCTCTTTCCTGGGCTATTTAAGGTGTAGCGAAGTGGAGGTTCTCGTAAACAGAGCAGCCCTACACTTTGGGGTGCCTGTGTCTTGTGGATTTTCAGTTTTCCCAATGTATACGCCCATGAGTGGAAGTGCCCTATGCTCTCTAAGCTGTGTTTATTACATGTTTCAGGACACACCGTACACTTCTCCAGAGTGGCTGTTCGCAATTTACATCCCGCCCATCAGCGTAGCAAGGCTCCCTTGTCTCCATGGCCTGTCCTGCATTTCTGGTTTTTACACTTTTTTCAGCATGGCCCTTTTTACCGATGGCAAGCGAGACTTCCTTGTAGTGCTGATTTGCCTTTCGGGCTTGCTTGGTTGGCCAAAAAGGGCGTATGCGTTTTTTCCTGAATATATTCAGGAAAAAACGCATACGCCCTTTTTGGCCAAGGGCATCATTGTCGACGATTTGCCGCTTTTCATGTGCTTTAAAGGCGAGTCAAATCTACCTCCTGAAATCTGTTTCCTGCAATTCTGCCTTGCTTTCCAATCCTCTTCGTTGCCTTCCCTCAATATATTTGTGGACGAGAGTTATCATTTCTAACTCTGCAGGTTTGTGAATTGCAGTGCCCCTGAGCTCCATTTGTCAACTCGCTTTTTTGGGAGCTGGCCGCAAAAGCGCAGGATTGCTTCAGGCCCTATTCTGGTTCCGGGGGGGCAGGCTGAGCCTGTGGTTCATTCTTCTTCCTGATGGGAAACTAGAGTGACCTGTGCCTGTCCCAACACCTAGAGCTAGTCTCTCATTGGTTCCCCCTCTTCCCGTTCATCCTCAGGACAAATTGCAACCTGTACGAATCAGGAGGGTAACGGTGCTGATTCTCCAAGTAGGGAGATTGTTAGTCAAGCGGCTGGAATGGCGAACCCGAGCACAAGGAGAGGAGAAATGAGGTGTGTTTTAGAAACCTTTCCCGATCACACGGTGTACCATCTTCTGGGTTTCCCAGGCATGTGTTCGATGTAGGAAGATGCCCTTGAACCTGGAGATTTGGGACCCATGGGATGGGTACCACGCAGTATTACTTTAAAGGGTCTGCGTTTGCTCGCCCAACCTCACCAATCCTCTCAGCCCCAAGAGTGTCCAGCCTTCTGTCTCATCCAGCTGTGTGTCTAGATATGGTCAATCCAGGTGGCATCAGAGCCCCTGAACGGATTTTGTAAGAATTTCTCTCTCTTTCACTGTCTTTGTTTTATGGGTTTTTTTTGGAGTAATTTATTTTTATAATGGGGTTTAGCTGCTTTTCACTGCTGTGTTTATGCCGCTTTACACCCTCTTGATTGACTTCCCGAGAGATATCAATACATAGGTTTTAAGATTCTTACTAGTCAAGTATATTCTTGTGCGGTGAATAGGGGGTGTTGAGTCCAGTTCACTGAGCAGGGAGTAGGTCTTGTCTATTACATATTTGGCTTATGGAACGGTATCTGAGCTAATTTCAAACCCTTGTTTTATGCATCACCCCACCTGACCTTTCCCGTTAAGCAGCCATAGTGTGTTTTCTAAACGTGTGACTCTGTTCTGTTTTGTAATTCAGTTCAAAGGTAGCAATTTTGACATTCCCTCTATAAGTGATATCTTAGGATAAGTGTCTTTTTCTGTGTGACTTATTTCACTTAGAGTCAGCGTACCTAAATCCACTCATCATGCTGCTACTAGCCTTATGACATTGATTTCATGGCTGAGTGATATTCCATTGTGCATAAGTACCACAACTTCTTTATCCATTTTTCTCTTTCCTGGGCTATTTAAGTTATAGCGAAGTGGAGGTTCTTGTAAACAGAGCAGCCCTACACTTTGGGGTGCCTGTGTCTTGTGGATTTTCAGTTTTCCCAATGTATACGCCCATGAGTGGAAGTGCCCTATGCTCTCTAAGCTGTGTTTATTACATGTTTCAGGACACACCGTACACTTTTCCAGAATGGCTGTTGGCAATTTACATCCCGCCCATCAGTGTAGCAAGGCTCCCATGTCTCCATGGCCTGTCCTACATTTCTGGTTTTTACACTTTTTTAAGCATGGCCCTTTTGCCCGCTGGCAAGCGAGACTTCCTTGTAGTGCTGATTTGCCTTTCCGGCTTGCTTGGTTGGCCAAAAAGGGCGTATGCGTTTTTTCCTGAATATATTCAGGAAAAAACGCATACGCCCTTTTTGGCCAAGGGCATCATGGTCGACGTTTTGCCGCTTTTCATGTGCTTTAAAGGCGAGTCAAATCTACCTCCTGAAATCTGTTTCCTGCAATTCTGCCTTGCTTTCCAATCCTCTTCGTTGCCTTCCCTCAATATATTTCTGGACGAGAGTTATCATTTATAACTCTGCAGGTTTGTGAATTGCAGTGCCCCTGAGCTCCATTTGTCAACTTGCTTTTTTGGAAGCTGGCCGCAAAAGCGCAGGATTGCTTCAGGCCCTATTTTTGTTCCGGGGGGGCAGGCTGAGCCTGTGGTTCATTCTTCTTCCTGATGGGAAAATAGAGTGACCTGTGAATGTCCCAACACCTAGAGCTACTCTCTCATTGGTTCCCCCTCTTCCCATTCATCCTCAGGACAAATTGCAACCTGTACGAATCAGGAGGGTAACGGTGCTGATTCTCCAAGTAGGGAGATTGTTGGTAAAGCGGCTGGAATGGCGAACCCGAGCACAAGGAGAGGAGAAATGAGGTGTGTTTTACAAACCTTTCCCGATCACACGGTGTACCATCTTCTGGGTATCCCAGGCATGTTTTCGATGTAGGAAGATGCCCTTGAACCTGGAGATTTGGGACCCATGGGATGGGTACCACGCAGTATTACTTTAAAGGGTCTGCGTTTGCTCGCCCAACCTCACCAATCCTCTCAGCCCCAAGAGTGTCCAGCCTTCTGTCTCATCCAGCTGTGTGTCTAGATATGGTCAATCCAGGTGGCATCAGAGCACCTGAACGGATTTTGTAAGAATTTCTCTCTCTTTCACTGTCTTTGTTTTATGGGGGTTTTTTTGAGTAATTTATTTTTATAATGGGGTTTAGCTGCTTTTCACTGCTGTGTTTATGCCGCTTTACACCCTCTTGATTGACTTCCCGAGAGATATCAATACATAGGTTTTAAGATTCTTACTAGTCAAGTATATTCTTGTGCGGTGAATAGGGGGTGTTGAGTCCAGTTCACTGAGCAGGGAGTAGGTCTTGTCTATTACATATTTGGCTTATGGAACGGTATCTGAGCTAATTTCAAACCCTTGTTTTATGCATCACCCCACCTGACCTTTCCCGTTAAGCAGCCATAGTGTGTTTTCTAAACGTGTGACTCTGTTCTGTTTTGTAATTCAGTTCAAAGGTAGCGATTTTGACATTCCCTCTATAAGTGATATCTTAGGATAAGTGTCTTTTTCTGTGTGACTTATTTCACTTAGAGTCAGCGTACCTAAATCCACTCATCGTGCTGCTACTAGCCTTATGACATTGATTTCATGGCTGAGTGATATGCCATTGTGCATAAGTACCACAACTTCTTTATCCATTTTTCTCTTTCCTGGGCTATTTAAGGTGTACCGAAGTGGAGGTTCTTGTAAACAGAGCAGCCCTACACTTTGGGGTGCCTGTGTCTTGTGGATTTTCAGTTTTCCCAATGTATACGCCCATGAGTGGAAGTGCCCTATGCTCTCTAAGCTGTGTTTATTACATGTTTCAGGACACACCGTACACTTCTCCAGAGTGGCTGTTGGCAATTTACATCCCGCCCATCAGCGTAGCAAGGCTCCCATGTCTCCATGGCCTGTCCTGCATTTCTGGTTTTTACACTTTCTTCAGCATGGCCCTTTTACCCGATGGCAAGCGAGACTTCCTTGTAGTGCTGATTTGCCTTTCCGGCTTGCTTGGTTGGCCTAAACGTGCCAGGAGGAAGAAGGGTAAGAGGTTCAGGAGAGGGACAGAGAGCAGGAGAAGGAGGGAGGAGAGGGAGAGAGAGGGGGGAGTGGCAGAGATGGATAGAGGGAGGGAGGGAAAGACATAGTCGTCTCTCCCTCCCTCCCTCTATCCCTCTCTCCCTCCCTCTTTCCCTCTCCCTCGCTCCCTCTCCTCCCTCTCCCTCTCCCTCTCCCTCCATGTCTCCATCTCCCTCACTCCCTCCCAGAGATGGAGATATGGAGGAAGAGTCTTAGACACGGGAGGGGGAGAGAGGGAGAGGGCGAGAGTGAGGGGAGAGAGGGAGAGGGAGCGAGGTCTCTTCCTTCCTCTCTCTCTCTCTCTCCTCCTTCTCTCTCTCTCTCCCTCTTCCCTCTCCCTCTCCCTCCATCTGTCCCTCTACCCCTCTCCCTCTCCCTTGTCTCTGTCTCTCCCTCCGTCTCTGCCTCTCTGGGAGGGAGTGAGGGAGAGGGAGAGACGGAGGGAGAGGGAGAGACAGAAGGAGAGAGAGGGATAGAGGAAGGGAAAGGGCGAGGGAGGAAGAGGGAGGGGGAGCGAGACGTCTCTCCCTCTCCCTCTCCCTCCACCTCCCTCTTTCTCTCCCTCCCTTCCTCTTCCTCTCCTAGAGGGAGGAAGGGAGAGGGAGAGATGGAGGGAGAGGAGAGGGATTGAGCGAAGGAGAGGGGGAGTTGGAGAAGGAGGTAGGGAGAGGGAGAAGGAGAGAGGGTGACTGCTTCCCTCTCTGTCTCCCTGCCTCCCTCTCCGTGTCCCTCTCTCCCCCCTCTCCCTCTCCCTCTGTCTCTCCCTCTCTGAGAGGGAGAGAGGGAGAGGGAGAGGGAGGGAGAGTGAGAAGGAGGGAATGTGATGGAGGGAGGGAGAGGGAGAGAGGGTGAGGGAGAGAGGGAGAGAAGGAGGAGAGAGGGAGAGGGAGGGAGGAAAAGACATCTCTCTCTCTCCCTCTCTCCCCCCTCCCTCTCCCTCTCCTTCTCTCCCTCTCCCTTGTCTCTGCCTCTCCCTCCGTCTAGTCTCTCCCTCTCTGGGAGGGAGTGAGGGAGATGGAGAGACGGAGGGAGAGGGAGAGTTAGAGGGAGAGGGAGAGGGAGGAGAGGGAAGGAGGGAGAGGAAGAGAGGGAGGGAGAGAGGGATAGAGGGAGGGAGGGAGAGATGTCTTTCCCTCCGTCCCTCCATCCCTCTCTCCCTCTCCCCCCCTTTCTCTCCCTCTCCCCCCCCTTTCTCTCCCTCTCCCCCTCCCTCTCCTGCTCTCTCTCCCTCTCCCTCCACCTCCTTCCATCCCCAGAGAGGGAAGGAGGTGGAGGGAGAGGGAGAAGGAGGGAGGGAGGGAGAGGGAAAGAGGTAGAGGCAGAGTGGGACAGGGAAACAAGGACAGGGAAACAGGCACAGGAGATAGGGAGGGAGAGAGGCAGAGGGAGAGAGGGAGAGGAAAGAGGGAGAGGGAGAGAGGGAGAGGAAAGAGAGAGAGGGAGAGGGAGAGAGGGAGGGAGAGAGGGAGAGACACATGGAGAAAGAGAGAGGGAGAGAGAGAGAGGGAGAGGGAAAGAGGTAGAGGGAGAGCAGAACATGGAAAGAGGGACAGGGAGAGAGGGAGGGATAGAGGGCGGAGAGGAAGCAGGGAGAAAAGAGAGAAAGAACACACCATCTACACTTCTGTCAAATGACACCGGGGATCCTTACACAACCAGGAGAAAATAACACAGGGAGGCTCTTTCTCAGCTGGAACTGGAACTGCAGAGGGGGCCAAACACCACCAGGCTGGCCACCCATGTCCAACCGCCGCTCCAGCCCCGTCAGCCGTGAGTCCGGTCACCAGGGCTCTGAGTGTCTGCTCCAGGGAGCTGGGGTTCACCCTCTCACCCGGGAGGCCGGGCCAAGACAGCAGGGCCCCGGGCTGGACACATAGGGGGAAAAGCATCCCCACAGGACAGCTTGTGTGAGCAGATTCAGCTGCCAGATTCTAGAGGCCCGGGACGACCCTGCAGCCCGTGAAACCAAGGAGCCACGAGGGTCTTGCATCGTGATTCCGGTCCGTTGGACTATAAAGTTTATGTAGGGAATCTTGGAAACAGTGGTAACAAGGCTGAATTGGAACAAGCTTTAGGCTATTATGGACCACTCTGAAGTGTGTGGGGTGCTAAAAACCCTCCCGGCTTCTGTCTTGTTGAATGTGAAGATCCCCGAGATGCAGCCGATGCTGTCCGAGAACTAGATGGGAGAACACTATGTGGCTGCCGAGTAAGTGTGGACCTGTGGAATGGGGAAAAGAGAAGTCGAAATCGTGACCGCCTCCTTGTTGGGGTCATCACCCTCGAGATGATTATGGGAGGAGGAGTCCTCCACCTCCCACACATCTCCAAGATGGAGAGCCTTCTCTGTCAGCCAGAGCAGGTCCCTTTCTAGATATAGGAGAAGAGAGAGATCACTGTCCCAGGAGAGAAATCACAAGCTGTCCCGATCTTTCTCTAGGTCTCCTAGCCGATCTAGGTCAAATGAAAGGAAATAGAAGACCACTTTGCAAGAGGAGTGGTGTACAGGCAATAACTTCATTTGGCAGGAGTATGTACAGAAAATTCAAGTTTTCTTTGGGACTTCCGAAGCTTGGTGCACTTTTTAAATGTTTTGGTTGTTCACATTTGTTTGTCTCTTGGGACAGTGACACATAAAGGTGTCATTCTCTATGGTTTGAAATGGGTCATATGAGGCATGTAATATGAAGAATTGTTACCTTACAATGTTCCCTTAAGCAAAATTGAATTTGCTTTGAATTTTTGGTCTTGCCTAGACTGATAATAAAACTCTAACTCCTGCCCACCTAAAGTGTGATGTTTACTATTATGGAAACAACACTGGCAAACATTGAAAAGACTTTCTGTAGCTGGGATATGATATGCAGCTGTAGTTAAGCAAGCAGTCTTTAAAAGGTCCTGTGAACACAAGCCAGCAGGTAAAAATGAAAGCCGCACCCTTACCCTAGATTAGAGGTTTAATAATTCCACTAGTCTTCACACTGGACAAGAGGTTGTCCAGGGAGTTTAGAATCTAAGAAGTTTCAAGGAAGTTAGTTTACCTTTGAGTTAGGTCATAAGTCCCCTCTGTGATTGCTGTACATGAATACATAGCTCTTTGTAATATTTTTTGGAAATTTGAGATTATCAAGATACCAATGTCCTGCCAGATTAAGAGTATATTGTAGAGCTGAACTTTGAGTTACTGTGCAATTATTTTTTTTATGCTGTCATTTGTAATATGTTTTGTGAGAATCCTTGGGATTAAAGTTTTGGTTGCAACAGAAAAAAGAAAAGAAAAGAATCCGCCTGCCAATGCAGGGGACACAGGTTCAAGCCCTGGTCCGGGAAGATCCCAGGTGCCGCAGATCAACTAAGCCCGTGGGCCACAACTACTGAGCCTGCGCTCTAGATCCTGGGAGCCAGAACTACTGAGCCCCCGTGCCACAACTACAGAAGCCCGCACACAACGAAGACCCAACGCAGCAAAAAAAAAAAGACGATACTGGCCAGGTGATCAAGGGTAAAATCGTTTGTCATAAGTCCCGTTGATGGTGTGTATCCTTGATGTGACCTGAGGAGAATGGCATTTTTATCTCTGTCTGGATCTTCCGCCCCAAACCCCATAACTCTGGACCAACCATAAGAAAACATCAGAAAACAAACAGACAAACAAATTGAGGGACAAAATACCTGACCAGTCCTCCTCAAAACTTTCAAGGTATCAAAACCCAGAGACGTCTGAGAAATGTCACAGCCCAGAGGAGACTGGGACAGAAAAAGGATGTTAGGGGAAAACTAGGGAAAGTCTAATAAAGTGTGGACTTTAGTTAATAACAATGTATCCATCTTGGTTCCTTAGTTGGATAAACATGTCGTACTAACGTACTAACGTGTTGGAAATAGGGGTACTGGGTCAGGGTCCACGGCACTCTGTACACTCTGTACAGATCTTTGCAACTTTTTTGTAACTCCAAGCTATTCTAAAATTAAGCGAGTACTGAACAGAGATAAGAATGTTATTTCCCTGATTTGAACATGCCTGAGTTTCTTTTCATGGTCACATTTTTGCTATCTGGATGTGTCTTGGAATCAGTAGCAAAGGAGAGTTGCCAGCCCCTGGGAAGATGTGGGTGGTTTGCAGGTGGCTTGCTCTGGAGCTGAAGACCACGCTGGGAAGTCTGCAGCTTCGGGCTGCACTTAGAACCATGGGAGGGGATGGGCCAGCTCAGTTAGGGATGGAACCTATAAATAAAACTTTTTTCTTTTCCATTATGGCTTATCACAGGATATTGAATATAGTTCCCTGTGCTAGACAGTAGGACGTTGTAGTTTATCCATCCTATATTTAATAGTTTGCATCTGCTAACCCCAAACTCCCAATCCAACCCTCCCTCACTGTTTCTCCCCCTTGGCAACCACAAGTCTGTTCTCTATGTCTGTGAGTCTGTTTTTGTTTCGTAGATGAGTTCATTTGTGTCGTATTTTAGATTTCACATAGAAGTGAGATCATATGATATTTGTCTTTCTCTTCTGACTTACTTCACTTAGTATGATAATCTCTAGGTCCATCCACGTTGCTGCAAATAGCATTATTTCATTCTTTTTATGGCTGAATAATATTCCATTGTATATATGTACCACATCTTCTTTATCCATTCATCCATCAGTGGACATTTAGGTAGCTTCCATGTCTTGACTATTGTAAATAGTGCTGCAATGAACATTGGGGTGCATGTATCTTTTCTTTCTTTCTTTCTTCTTTCTTTCTTTCTTTCTTCCTTTCTTTCTTTCTTTCTTTCTTTTTCTTTCTTTCTTTTTTTCTTTCTATCTTTCTTTCTTTCTATCTTTCTATCTTTCTTTCTTTCTTTCTTTCTTTCTTTCTTTCTTTCTTTCTTTCTTTCTTTCTTTCTTTCTTTCTCTCTTTCTCTCTCTCTTTCTCTCTCTCTCTCTTTCTCTCTTTCTCTCTTTCTCTCTTTCTCTCTTTCTTTCTTTCTTTTTTCTTTCTTTCTTCTTTTATTGTCACACGGCATGTGAGATCTTAGTTCCCTGACCAGAGATGGAACCCATGCCCCCTGCACTGGAAGTGCGGATTCTTAACCACTGGCCCACCAGGGAAATCCCAGGGGTGTATGTATAGTTTTGAATTAGAGTTTTCTCTGGATCTATGCCCAGGAGTGGAATTGCGGGACCCTATGGCAGCTGTATCTGTTCCTGCACATCTCACATCAACCACCTGCACTCCAATCCTTGCTCTCAACGTCATCTTCGGGGAACCCAACCTGCGACAGGGACCTTGACAAGAAGAAATGGCTCAGGGAAAAGCTACCTGCACAGGGAGGAGATAGAGACCATCGCCCCTGGGGTGCGGCGGGGAGAGTGGGCACAGAGATTTGTCATTTCACTCCCGATACTTATCTCAGCCCTCCTGGCTGCCCCACTCTAGGTCACCTCGGGATACAGAGGTGACCCGGTTAGAGTCCCTGCCTGTGCAGGAATCTGGGGGCACCAGCGGGTCTGAATAATATTAGTGCAGGGTCTCCCCCATGGCACTGGGGTTATTTGGGGCAGGTCATCCTCTGCTGAGGGCCCCTCCTGGGCACTGTGTGGGGTTTAGCAGCATCCCTGGCCGCACCCATTTGATTCCAGGGGCCCCTCCCCCCCAGTTGTGACAACCACAGATTTTCCCCACACATCACGGAAGAACTGGGTGAGGCGGGGGCAGGATGGCCCTGGGTGAGGACAGCTGTGTTGAAGCAACCAGCCTGGCCCAGGGCAAGGTCTGCCCCAATCCCGTCAGTGCCTGCATTTAGAACTGCCCCTTTCCTCTCCCACCTCCCCTGCCCTGCAGTGGTCTCCGAGACATCATCCCCATGTAATAAATCACACCTTCTCAGTTTACTGTTTGCTGCCCTCGCTAGAATGTGAGCTCTTTGAGGACAGGGATTCTGTTATGTCCCCAGCACCTAGAAGAGTGTCTGCTGTGTAGTAGATGCTTCATAAATACTTGCTGAATAAAGGAGTTTAATAAAGGGATGAGTGGATGAATGAATGAAGGTTACAATGGAAGGAGGGGGGAGATTCCCTTTCTGGCTCTCGGTGGTTGGGAGATCAAGTGAAAGATCCATCCTAAATAGGCTGACCAGCCTTCTGGTGTTCCCCGGGACTGAGGGTTTCCCCAGAGTTCCAGCGCTGAAACCTGAGCGGTCTTGGGCAAACTTGGGGTGGGTGTTGGTCACCCTATCTAAACACAGTAACAATTCCAGCTGCAATAGCAATGGCCAATGACCTCTACGGTCTTATTGACCATGCACAGTTCTTTACCTGGTGGGGAAGGGTGGGCCAGGATCGGAATTCTGGTGATCCAGGGCGGGTGAGGGCACACCCCGGGCTTGTGTAGGGGAGTCCAGGAAGGTTCTGGAGGAAGGTTCTGGAGGAAGTGACAGTGACACAGGAAGGAGGGAGGAGTCTAAGGAAGAACGTCCCACATGACAACGTGTGCCAATGGCCCTGGGCCCAAGGTCACACCTGACCAGGGCTTGCTTTTTTTTTTTCTAATTTACTTTTTCCCACATGGATATGCAATTGTCCTAATGCCATTTATTGAAAACTCCTTAATTTCCCCACTTTCTATCATATCAAGTTCTCATATATCTGTTTCTGGACCTTTATTCTATACCATAGAGCTATACGTCCCATCCTTGCACCACTAGGGCTGTTTCATCACTATAACTTTATTTTTTATTCATTTATTTTTTTTGGCCGTGCTGTGCGGCATGTGAGATCTTATTTCCCTGACCAGGGATCAAACCCGCGCCCCCTGCAGTGGAAGCTCGGAGTCTTAATCACTGGATCTCCAGGGAAGTCCCTAGGGCTTGCTTTGACATCCATCGAATGGTGGCAGGTGGGCACGGGGAGCAGCTGTCTGTGAGCCATCCTGTGTAGAAATGCATTGTGGAGGGGAGGACAGATGGAGCGGGAGGGGAAGAAGCGGAGGAGGGAGGGAGGGAGGGAGGGCGGGCGAGAGACAGGCAGAGAGTTTCCAGAGACAATAGCTCTGGCCGTGTGCTAGGGCATGAAAGCTGAAAATAGCTCCTAGTGCCGGGAGCCTTGGAGCCAGAGCCTGGGAGCCAGGGTGACTGGCTCTCCTCCCTGGTGTGTGTGTGTTGGTGGGGGGGGGTGGCTCTGGGTTTCTCAGGCTGGGAATGGGGTGCACAGAGCAGGGACGGAGCAGGGACCCTTCTCTCGGGGACCTCGTGGGCCATCCTCAGCTCACAAAGCTGAGCCACTCCTGGCCCTACGAGTGGGGGTCTTATCCTCCCTGTCCCCTGGATCATACCCCCTCACACACAACTTCCCTGTGTGTGTTCCCAGCAACCAAGAGAATCTGTTTTTAAAAGATTTGGGGGAGGGGGTAAACATACAAACAAGAGCAGAATGGATACTTTTTCAGAATGTGAATGGCTCTGTGTAAGCCCACCCCCAGGGTAACCACAGTCCTGACCTCTAACACCCTTGACGAGTCAGCCTTGGTCTGGGCTTGCGGACCCACGAAAGCTTCCTCATCCGCTCCTTCAGATCCCATCTCTCCCTCGACGTCTTTGTGAGAAGCACGCGGGGAAGTGGGACTGCTAGGCTGTACTGCTGCTAGAACTCCACCTGGGTTCCACCAGGCTCCAGCCCCCCGCCCTGTGCACCTCTCTGATCCTGAGGCACCTCAACTGGTAGGAGCCACATCACCTTCCCTCCTGGGATTTGTGACACTTAAGGGAGACACCGAAAGGACAAGCCTTTGGCTCCCTGGCTGGCGAAGAGCAGGTACTCAATTGTCATAAGTGTCCGTATCAGTGAGGGTTCTCCAGACAAACAGAATCCATAGGGTGTGTGTGTGTATATACACACACACATACATATGTACACGCATAAAAAAATATACAGCTGTGTATATATGCAGTATGCATACACACATATACACATATAGTATATACAATACACACATACATATATACACACATATAAAATGCAGTTTGTATATATACAGTATGTATACACACATATACACATAATATATACAATACACACATACATATACACTATACATACACACATATAAAATGCATAGTTTGTATATATACAGTATGTACACATACGTATAACATATGCAATATACACACCTAGGTACATATATATCATACATATATACACACATACAAAGATATCTAGGTGTGTATTAGACAGTATACGTACATACACATATAATATATGCAATACATACACGTACATACATATAGACACACATATACACCTACATATAAAAGCATATAGCATAAAAATATATATGTACTGTATATATAGATTCATCGTATATATACATACATATATCATATATATAAGATATATACACATACATATATACAATGTATACACACACATACACACCTATATGTAAATATGCGCATGTACATACACATATAAATACATACGCAAGTGTGTATATAATAGTATATACATATATACATATAATACCTAGAAACATATACACATACAGGTATACAACATATATACACACCTATATATAAATATACACTGTATACATACATACAGTGTACATATACTGTATATATACAGACACCCATATATCAATATATGGGTGTCTGTATATATACAGCATGTTCACATTTATAATATGTATACTATATATATACACATACATACATGTATACAATATATACACACAAATATATAAGCTTGTATGTATACTGTATATAGTACTTACACATATACTACAAACGCACGCACATATAAACATGTGTATACATATATATAATACGTATACACACGTATACAAATTAATAGGCTTGTATATATTCAGTATTTTTACATATACAGTTTTGTTTTAAGGAGTTGACTCATGTGACCGTGAGGCAGGCAAGTCAGGGCAGGACTCTGGGCTGGAGACACAGGGAAGAGCTGATGTCCCAAGGCCATTGGAGGAACAGTTCCCTCTTTCTACGGAACCTCATTTTTCTCTCCAGTCCTTCAACTAATGGACGAGGCCCACCCACGCCGTGGCATTGACAATCTCCTTTACGCAAAGTGGACCAATTTCAGTGTTCATCTCTTCTGAAAAATACCTTCCTGGCCACATCTGGAATAATGTTGGTGGTTGCCGGGGCCCCACGCAGTGCACACATGAGATTAACCATCCCCGTGGCGATGATGACACTTTATTTTCTCCCTTGACCATTGTCACTACTATTCCAATTAAAATGGCAGCGCCATGAGGACAGGGCATTTCCTTTTTTGCCAGTACTGAGCGTCCAGGGTCTGGTGCCTAGCATAGGCTAAATACACAGCATTTTTGTGAACAGAAGCCGGGATTCCAGCTGTCATATTTAATGAGGAATTATAGTCTTATTATTCGGGGGGAGGTGTCATGGTACGTCAAGGGCGGGAGTCGAACCCGCCACCCCAGGCCCCGAGGGATCTCCCCGGGTCCCCACTTCGGGCCGGTGGGTGTGGCCGGGGGCAGCCTAACACGTGCTTGCGTGCGTGCGTACGTGCGTGCGTGAGAGGGGGCGTGTCCACGGGGCGGGCGGTGCTCGCCGCGAGTGAGTGGTTCAGTCCGGCCCTGGCCCATTGTGCTTGCTTCACGCCGGCCCCAGTTGGCAGCAGCGCTGGAGGCCCCGGGCCTGTGACCACAAAGAGGGAGCCGGGGGCCTGACGGGAGCGCGGCGGCGGCGGCTGAGGCCCAGGCCAGGCCCCCTCCCCTCAGCCTCCCGCCCGCCTGCCCCGCCCCCGCCGGCGGCGCCCCGCCCCTCCCCCAATCGCCAGACTAGCCTGGTGCGGGGGCCGCACGCGAAGACATGGGGGAGAAACTGAGGCTGCAGTCGCCCGTGGGGGCCGAGCCCGCCATCTACCCGTGGCCGCTGCCGGTCTACGTGAGTGCCGCCCGTCCCCTCTTCCCGGACCCCTGCCTCTCTTCCCCCACGGCGCGCGCTGAGCCCACCAAGAAACGGAGCGACTCGAGTCGCCAGACCCTCTTTGGAGACCCCTTTCCCACCCCGCTGTGGTTCTCCACGGCCGTTTCCAGCCCCCGCGCACAGGGTGGGCAGAGGGGAGCCGGGGCCGGCCGGGGGCGCAGACTCGGCCGCGGGGACCCCGCGCTTCCGAGGGGCGCCTGAGCTGGTCTGCCGTTGGCTCTGTAGGTCTGAGGACCCCGGTCCCCCCCGGCCTGGACTGCTGGCAGGCTTGCCCTTCCGTACTTTATGATCTGACACGTCGGGTTTCTTTTTCCTGACCAGCTTTACCAGACTTTACCTGACCAGCTTTACCCACGTCCCCTGATAATGTGTTAGATATTCAAGTTTTAGGGCCCGGTCCCAGCCCTATGGAATCAGCAACTCTGGTGGGGCTCAGTGATCTCTGTTATAACAGGCCCTCCAGATGATTTTTATTCACCTTAAAGTTTGAAAATATCTGCATCGTCAGCTGGCCAAAGCGTCCACCAGCAGGTGAAGGGGAGTGGCGCCTGGAAAAGATAGGGACTAGCCAAGGCAAGTACAGCAGCATTTGCCATGGTAGTAATGGAGAATGCCTTTTCTCCACTGGTTGGCACAGACTAGTATCTGGGAGCAGTGGCAGGGTTATTTAGGATGCTTTACATTTCAATGTAGAGTGACCGCTGTCCTGGTTTGCCAGGGACTTCCCCTGTGTGAGCACTTAAAATCTCATCCTGGCAAACCCCTTAGCCCTGGGTTTGAAAAACTTAGGGAATAACATGAAATTTAGGGGAAACATGATCTAGGTTTTGGGCAAGTCACAAGTGCTAATTAAAGCTAAGCAAGTATGGACAACATCTAGCCTTCTTTACCCCCTTGCGGGGAGGTAAATCTGATTGGGTGAAAGGACTTATTGTTAAGAGATCTTTGTAGAAACATCCCCTTCTGCTTAGTCCGCTGGTTCTCAGTTCTGGCTAGACATTGGCATTGTCTGAGGAGATTTAAAATGATTTTATTGGTCTAGGATGACCAACTGTCGGTGTGAGGGTTTTTAAAAAGTGCTTCAGATGATTCTAATGTGCAACCAAATTTAGGTGTCACTGCTTAAGCTTTTGAACCGCTGCTACATATTTTCACCTCATCTTCCTATGAGAATATCCAACTGTAGTTGAGGTTTGTTTTTTTCTTTTTCTTTTTTTAACTGTCTTATTATAAGATTTATTGTCTTAAATAAGATTGAATGTACAGAAAATCCTGCTAGTCCATCTGGTATAGCTGGATACCCAGAATAATATCGTTAAGATATATACCATTTAAGTATTGTGACTGGCCTTTTAAAAATTAACATATGCATTAAATTAGTATTGATAGTATAGATCTCTCTCGAAGTTGTCATGTTGGGGAGCTATACCTCTAATCTGCTGCCATTGCTAAATATCTGGACACCTCTTATTAGGAATTGCTTTTAAAAATCTTTAGGGATTAAAATCAAGATTGCTGTATTATTTGTACTGGGACCACAAAAACCTCACAAAGTTCCCCCGCTGTACCTTCTACCTCCATCTCTAACCCTTGGCAACTTCTAATCTGTTCTCCATCTCCACAGTTTTGTTATTTTAAGAATAATATGTAAACATAATCATGAATTACTTAATCTTCGGAGATTGGCTTTTTAAAATTTTTCCCTCGGCATCATTCCCTTGAAGTTCATTTCAATTTTTGCATATATTAATAATTTGTTCCTTTTTGTTGCTCGGTAGTATTCTATCATAAGATTTTATCACAATTTGTTTCAACATTCACCCATTGAAAGACATTTGGGTAGTTGCCAGTTTTTGGCTATTATAAATAAAACTGCTATGAACATTTATGTGTAAGTTTCTGTGGGAACTTCGTTAAGTTTTTGTTTCTTTTGGATAAATGCTCAAGAGTACAATTACTGCATTGTAGGGTGAATCTACTTTTAGGATTAAAAGAGACTGTCAAGCTGTTTCTCAGAGTGGCTAAACCATTTTATTTTCCCACCAGTGATGTGATATAATTTTTCTACGTACTCGCCAGCATTTGATGTTGTCACTATACTTTAATTTTAGTTATTCTCTGATATCTCATTATGGTCTTAATTTGCATTTCCCTGATGGCTAACGATGTTGAACATCTTTTCATGTGCTTCTTTGCCATGTGTATATTCTCTTCCATGAAATGTCTGTTCCTGTCTTCTGCCTATTTTCTAGTTGGATTTTTTTAAGTTGTTTGGAGAGTTCTTTGTATATTATAGATACAAGTCATTTGTCTCATATGGGATTTTCAAATATGTTTTCCCATTGTGTAATTTGAGTTTTCATCCACTTAAAAGGATCTTCTATGAAGCATTTTTAACTCATTTTGATGAGATCCAATTTATCAGTTTTTGCTTTTATTGATCATACTTTCGGTGTCAAGTCTAAGAATTATTCACCTAGTTCTAGATGCCAAAGATTTTCTCCTATTTTTTTTTCTAAAAATGTCCTGCTTTTACATTTAAGATTATGATCCACTTTGATTTAATTTTTGTGTAAGGTGTGTAAGGTTTAGGTTAAGGTTCATTTTTTGTTTGTTTGTTTTTGTCGAGGGATGTCCAACTGTTTCAGTACCATTTTTTGAAAAGTCTATTCTTCCTTGATAGCTTTTGCACTGCTGTCAAAAACAAGTTAAATGTATTTATGTCAGTCTATTTCTGGGTTCTCTGTTCCATTCCATTGATCTATGTATCTACCCTCCATCATTACTGCAAAATCTTGAAATTGGGTGGATTAATTCCTCCCATTTTAATCTTCCTTTACAAATTGTTTTAGCTATTCTTCAGCCTCTTCTTACCATATAAATCTTAGAATAAGCTTGTCTATATCCACAAAAACCTTGAGGTCATTTTAAGAGTAATTGTGTTAAGCCTCTTAACTTGGGGAGAATTGACATCTTTATTATGTTGTGTTTTCTAATCCATGAACAAGGTATATCTCCCTATTTGTTTGGGACTTTTAAAATTTTCTTCATCAGCATTTTGTAATTTTCAGTATAGAGGTCCTATAAATGTCTTATTGGGCTTATATTTAAGTATTTATTTAAGTCAGTTGTAAATGGCATCACATATTTTTATTTAAGCTTCTACACATTTGTTATTAATATATAATTTGATAAAATTGTGTTGATCTTGTACTCTAAAACATTTACAAACTAGTATTATTTCTCAAGCTTTTTGTGGATTCCTTGGTATTTTCTCCATTTAGATTATCATCTCATCTTCAGATATAGACAGTTTTAGTTTTCCTTATTCAATATAATAGGATATATTACTATTCAACATTCAGTAGGATATATTCCTTCCTATTCAACATAGTAGGAATAGTCCTTTTATCTTTTAAATACATTTTTAAAAAATTTCACTTTTCAATTTATGTATTTATTTATTTTTGCTTTATTTTCTTACTAGAACCTCCAGTAATATATTTAATAAAAGTGGTGAGAGCAGATATCGGTGCCTTGTTTCTGATCTTACAGAGAAAGCATTCAGTCTTTCACAGTTAAATATAATGTCGGTATAGGTTGTTTGTAGATCATCTTTATGAGTTTCAGGATGTTCCTTTTCTATTCCTAGTTTGCTTGGAGTTTTTTTTCTTCTTTTTTTAAAATCATGAATGGGATTGGATTTTGTCAAATGCTTTCTCTGCATTAATGGATAGGATCACATGACTTTTCCCCCTTAATCTATTGGATATGGTGGATTACATTGTTTGATTTTCAAATATTTAACCAACTTTGCATAACTGGAATAAATACCACTTGGTCATGGTATATTATTCTTTTTATATATTTCTGGATTTAATTTGCTAATATTTGGCTGAGGATTTTTACAGCCAATTTCATAAAAAATATTGGTCTGTAGTTTTCTTCTTTCTATACTATCCCTGTCTGGTTTTGGTATCAAGGTAATACTGGCTTCATAAAATTAATTAGGAACTGTTCCCTCTACTTCTATTTCTTATCAAGTCATGTAAAATTGGTGTTAATTCTTTAAGTCTTGGGTGAAAGTGAAACATCTAAGCCTGAATATTTCTTTTGGGAGTTTTTAAATGAAAAATCAGTGTTTCTAATGGTTACAGGAAAATTGAGATTATCTATTTCATCTTGGCTGAGTTTTAGTAGTTTTGGGTGTAGAAGCATTGGTCCATTTCATCCACATTTTTGAATTTATAGTGTAGACTTGTTCATAATAGCTTGTCCCTTATTAACCTGCAGGATATGTCATGGTATCCCTGGTTGCATTTCTGATATCTGTGATTTGTGCCATCTCTCTTTTTATCTTTATCAGTCTTGCTACATCTTTATTGATTAGATTGTTTATTTCAAAGAACCAGCCTTTTGTTTCATTGATTTTTCCCCCCTATTTTCCTGTTTTCAGTTTCATGGATTTTTGTTTCATCCTTATTATTTCCTTCTTTCTGCTTGTTTAGTGTTTTTTCCTCTTCCATTTTTACTATTTTAATATAGAAAATTAGATTATTGCTTTGAAATATTTTCTTTCCCAATTTAGTCCTATAAACTTCCCTTTCAGCATTGCTTTCACTTCATTCCACAAACTTTGATCCGTTATATCTCCATTTTCTTTTATTCTATGCATTTAAAAATTTTTCCTTGACTTTTTACCCATGAGTTATTGGGAATTGTGATGTTTAGTTTTCATGTGATTGAAGATTTTCCTGTTGTCTTTCTGTTATTGATTTCTAGTCTGATTCCATTATGGCTAGAGAACATACTCTCTATGATTTTAATTCTTTTAAATCTGCTAATTTTTTTATCACCCAGTATATGGTATATGAGTGAATGGTCCATGGACACTTGAATATGTATTCTGCTTTTATTGAGTGTGTTCTTTAAATGTCAGTTATATCCTGTTGATTGATGATGTTTTCAGTTCTTCCATATCCTTGCTGATTTTTCTCTCTGGTAGTTCTATAAATTGCTGTGTTGAAGTCTCAAATAATAATTGTGGATTTAAAATTTTCTCCTTTTACCTTTTTCAGTGTTTGCTTCATGTGTTTTGAAGTTCTGTTGTTTGGTGCACACACATTTAGTATCACTAGGTCATCTAGGTGGATTATTCCTGTTATCTTTATGTAATGACCCTCTTTGCCCCTATTAATTTCCTTTGCTCTGAAATCTACTTTATCTGATATTAATATAGCTATTCCTGCTTTTTCTGATTAATGTTCATATGATATATCTTTTTCATCCTTTTACTTTGAACTACCTATATCATGATGTTTAAAGTAAGCTTCTTATAGACAGTATATAGTTGGATCATGCTTGTGATTTTTTCATCTACTCTTCCAATCTCTGTCTTTGACTTGGTTATTTAGATCATTTACAGTTAATATAATTATTGCTATGTTAAAGATTAGGTCTACCATTTTATTTTTTGTTTTGTCTTTTACCTTAGTTTCTCAATCCTGTGTTTCTCTTATTTTGCCTTCTTGTGCGTTACTTAAACATTTTTTAATAAGTGCATTTTAATCTAATTTATTTATAATCATTTGTGTATACTGTTTGTATAGTTTTCTTAGTGGTTGCTTTTGGCATTACACTATACATATGTAACTTATCATAGCCTACTGGAATCAGTGTTTTATTACTTCAAGTGAAGTTTCAAAATTTTACTTCCATTTAGGTCTCTTAATATTCCCCAGTTTTAAAGTATGATTTTCTGTAGTATTTCCTTTATGTACATTGAGAACCACATCAGATGGTGTCATAATTTTTGCTTTGACCATCATATAGAATTTAAGAAACTCATGAGGCTAATGATAGTCTCTTATATTTACCCCATTTGTTTTCACCCATTCCATTGTTCCCCTTTTCTTTCTGAAGTTCCCAGTCTTCTGTTATTGTTTTTTTATGTTTTCATAACAGTAGGTGATATCTGGGCTTTCCAGTGCCATTGGATATGAGTTTCAGGAAACACTGAGCCTGGCTCACTTGATGCTACTGAGTTGGAGGGTTTGTATATGTTGGGCCTGTTGGCACAGCAGATGCTAGCAGATTAGACTAATGTTGATGGGACTAGTGCCACAGGAGAATGCATTCCCACTCAGGCTATGCTGCTGCTACAGTAGATCAAATCCCCCTCTACCCCAAGTGTGGGGCAGTGACCTGCTGCTGTCACTGTTTCTTTATTAGGCTGCTTTTGCCTCAAGTGTGTGGTGGGATCCCTTGGAAGCTGCTGCTGCTGTCAATCACAAGGTTAAATTCATTTTAGAAATACTTAAATATAAATATATAGCCTGGCTCTTGTAGGACCTCTGTATTTGTTTTTTATTGCTTTCATATGAATTACCACAAATTGAGTGACTCAAAACAACATAAATTTATTACCTTACAAGTCTGACATTGGTCTCAATTGAGTAAAGTAAAAGTGTTGGCAGGATCGACAGATGAATGGATAAAGATGTGGCACATATATACAATGGAATATTACTCAGCCATAAAAAGAAATGAAATTGAGTTATTTGTAGTGAGGTGGATTGACCTAGAGACTGTCATACAGAGTGAAGTAAGTCAGAAAGAGAAAAACAAATACCGTATGCTAACACATATATATGGAATCTAAAAAAAAAAGAAAAAATTGTTATGAAGAACCTAGGGGCAGGACAGGAATAAAGACTCAGCCATAGAGAATGGACTTGAGGACACAGGGAGGGGGAAGGGTAATCTGGGATGAAGTGAGAGAGTGGCATGGACATATATATACTACCAAATGTAAAATAGCTAGCTAGTGGGAAGCAACCACAAAGCACAGGGAGTGGAATCCTGCAGTGTTTGCTGATGGGTCATTTTGGAAGAGCTGACTTTCAGTCTGAAGCTCTGCCTGTTTGCATCTGAAGAATCGGCATTTAAGGAGAGGGTGTATGAGGAAGGGGGTGTAGGAGGGACAAAGGTGTCCGGGGTGCAGATGAGCCAGGACCTGACCAGCTGCCTTTTGGGTCCTTTGGTCCCATCTCTTGGTGTGTGCTTCATCTGCATCTTCACTGTCCCCGCTGGCACCCCTGGGGTGTTGTTGTCTGAGTGAGATTCCCCTGGTGCCCCTGCTCTCCTCCCCTCCTCCTGCTGGTTGGGGAGGGAACTGCTTGCTGTGTGGTCTCTACTCCTGAGGCACGAAGGACCCTGTAGCATGGACCTGCAGAGTGTGGGGTGTGGTCCCAAGAGCATGGGGCCCACATAGGACACAACATTGGGGAGTGACAAGTATTAGGGCTGCCTCATCACTGACAGGGAATGTTGCCCAGATCCTGCTTGGGAGGGTGTGGTGGGTGGCCTGGGACCCTAGAGGCCCCATTCCTATCCTGGAGCTTGGAGAGTGCATCCCCATGGGCTCCAGATTCACCCCATATCTCAGCCATTTCCCTCTGTCCTGTCTTTGAACTTAGGAAAACGAGCTCTCTTGTCCACAACATAGGCCTGGTCCTGTTGGTATTAGGATTCTTTAAGTTAGGCGTCCTGGGATAGCTCTTTTTAGGCCTGAGAAGGAACAACTCAGGAGTGTACAACAATTTCAGATGAAACTAATATTCAATGACTATCTCCAACTACTCGGTTGTTGACTTCTATTAGTCATTATTCTCCTGGTTTTAGCTCTGATGTGGGAATTACAGAGGAGTCAACATTTAAATCTTCATAATCTGTGTATTTGTAGCTTCAGTATCATTACTGACCCATAGTTTTTATGGTTTGGGAAGAGTTATTGATTTCATGTATCATGTAAAGGATTCACAATGATGATAGGGCAATTAAGATTACAATAATGGCTAGTAAATTGTTCACATTTTCTCTACCTGTGCATCTATTGTATGCATATGAGTTAGTTTAGATGTCAATATTAGTGAAATGATATAGATGACTAGAGAACTTATTTTAAAAATCACTATTCATGTGTGATGATGAAAATGTAAACGTTCTTCCATTATCGGTGATGTTATATCTTGAGAGCGTAGATGAAATTGATATGCCTTAGTGATATACAGGATTTTAGCCTATGATTTAACTTTGACAAAGCTACATCACTTTTTACTTTTATCTCATTTATTGAGAAAGACATAATTGTTATGGTGTTGGCTTGAAACTGGTTGAGAAGGACTTGAGTCCTTCCTTATTTTACATTTACATAGGTAGGATCTTGAAACATAGGATATGGTGGAGGGCATTCGTGTAACCTTTCTAGGTTAGGAGTAGCAATTTCCACTGCTAAGACTTCTTGTTTAGACACAAATGCTTTTCAAAGTATGAAGATTATTAGCATTACTGCTGCTACTGAGATGAATGAGCCTAAAGACAAAATATTTCATGTGGTGTGTGCCTCAGGGTACTCAGACTAACGTAGTGACATCCCTGAGAGGCCAAGAAAGTGCTGCAGGAAGTCATATTTACTACTACAAATATACTTGTGAAGTGAATTTTTGCTCATGCTGAGTTAACTGTATAACCTGAGAATAGTGGGAATCAGTGTAGGAAGCCTCCTATAATAGTGAAGACTGCTCCCATGGACATTAGGTCATGGAAGTGTGCTACTACATAGTATGTATGCTGGAGGACAATGCCTGGGGGTGAGTTGGCTAAGATGATTCCTGTCAAACCACCTACTGTAAAAAGAAAAACTAAAGCCTAAAACTCATAGTATAGTGGGAAGTCATATAATATTACCTCCGTGAACAGTTGCTAACCAGGGACTTCCCTGGTGACGCAGTGGTTAAGAATTCGCCTGCCAATGCAGGGGACACGGGTTCGAGCCCTCGTCTGGGAAGATTCCACATGCCGTGGAGCAAAAAGCCCGTGCGCCACAACTACTGAGCTGCCCTCTAGAGCCCACAAGCCACAACTACTGAAGCCCACGCGCCTAGAGGCTGTGCTCTGCAACAAGAGAAGCCACTGCAATGAAAAGGCCGTGCACCACAACCAGAGAAAGCCCACGTGCAGCAACCAAGACCCAACGCAGCCAAAAAAAAAAAGAAAAGAGAAAAAAAATTAAATAAAGAGTTGTTAATCAGCTAGATACTTTTACTCCTGTAGGGATAGAAGTAATTATGGTAGCTGATGCAAAGTATGCTCCTGAGTCGACAGCTATCCCTATGGTAAACATATGATGGGCCCACAAGAGAAATCCTAAAAAGCCAGTGGACATGACTCATACTAGTCCCAAATAGCTGAAAGGCACTTTTTGTCCTAAATAGTATGTAATGATATGTGAGATTATAACAAACCCTGGTAGGCCATGAATACAGACTTCAGGGTGACCAAAGAGTCAAAATAGGTGTTGGTATAGGATTCGGTCTCCTCCTGCAGGGTCAAAGAAAGTAGTGTTTAGATTTCTGTCTCTTAACAGTATGGCAATTCTGGCTGCTCAGACTGAGAGTGGTAATGATAGTAATACGGCTATAGTTGGGAAAGATTAAACAAATACTGGTGTTTGGTATTGGGATATGACTGATTTTTGTATTAAAGACTATAGTAATAAAAGTAATAGCACCAAGAATTGAAGAGACACCTGCTAAATGTAAGCAGAAAATGGTTAGGTCGACAGAGGCTCCTTCATGGGCCAGATTGCAGGCTAGAGCTGAATATACGGTTCCACTTGTACCAGAACCAGCTTCTACTATTGGTGATATGAGTAGGAGTAAGAATGATGGGGGAAGTAGTCAAAAGTTTATATGATTTATTTGGAGAAATGCTACTTTTGGTGTCCGAGTTATTAGTGGCCCAAGTCAGTTTTCAAAGCCTGCAATCATAATGGGTACAACTATAAAGAAAATTATTACAAGTGCAGGGACTGTTATGACTACCTTACAGATTTGGGCATCTCCAAGTAGCGCTCCAGGTTAGCATAGCTCAGCCAGGATTAATATACTTAAGGCGCTGCCTGCTACTCCAGCTCAAGCACCAAATAGTAAAGATAAAATGCCGATATCTTTGTGATTTGTTGAAAATAATCAGCAGTGTATGAACAGAGGTAAAATGACTGAGTTAGCATTAGACTCTAAATCTAAAGACAGAGATTGAGCCCTCTTTCTGGCAAACCCTGTGGTGAATCAACAAATTGAATTGTAACTGGAGAGAAGCAGCTTCAATTCTGCCGGTGATTTTCCTGCCTTTTTTTTTTCTTCTTTTTTCTTTCTCAAAGGCAGGAGAAGTAGATTGAAGCCAGTTGACTAGATGATTTGCCTGTTAACTAAAATTTCCTGGGGTTAAAACTCATCAATCTCGTAAGGATTTGGCTTAGTTACAATGTTTGCTTTGCATTCAGTTGATGTAGGATAAAGTCCTGCAGTCCTTATTTTTAGAAATTAAGTAAATTGTACTTTTTTAGGGTTTTGAAAGCTCTTGGTCTAAACTAACCTAAATTCCTAGTCCAGCACTGATAGGACGGGTGTTATGGGTAGTAATCGTGTGGCTATTATGATGAGTAATGATAGGAAAGTTATTTGTTTTGTATGTTCAAATTGTTGTACTTTTGTGTTGTTTAATGAAGGGAATATAGTTAGTGATGTGGATTATGTTAGCTTCAAGTAGAAATATATGCTGAGGACTGCTGTGATGGCTATTAGTGTTGGTAGAATGATGTTATCATTTTTGTTATCTCTTGGATAATTATTCATTTGGGTCAAAACCCTGATAATGGTGGGCGACCTCCTAATGACACTATAATGCTGAGGATAAGGATCCTGATGGGAGGTGTTTTATCTCATGTGTGTGATAATGATACTCTTGTAGTACATGATCTGGGTATAAATAGGAAGAAGATAGTGTTGTTATGATATAAATTAGTATGTTTAGGATTGTTATACTTGGAATATACATGATAATAGCTGTTATTCATCCTATATGGGCAATTGAT